>NC_139605.1:78507061-79716506 GCF_964270895.1 Podarcis filfolensis
AAAGTGGTTACGCCATAGGTAAAAAGGTAAAGGAGCCCTGGATGGTTAAGTCCAGTCAAAGGCGGCTATGGGGTTGCGGGGCTCCTCTTGCTTTCAGACCGAGGGAGCCAGCGTTTGTCAACAGACAACTTTCTGGGTCATGTGGCCAGCATGACTAAACCACTTCTGGTGCAACGGAAGGAACACTGTGACGGAAACCAGAGCGCATGGAAATGCTGTTTACCTTCCCGTTGCAGTGGTACCTATTTATCTACTTGCACTGGTGTGCTCTCGAACTGCTAGGATAGCAGAAGGTGGGACAGAGCAATGGGAGATTGCTTCGTTATGGGAATTTGAACTGCTGACCTTTCAACTGGTAAGTCCAAGAGGCTCAGTGGTTTAGACCACAGCACCACGCGCGTCCCAATGGTTGCACCATAGATTTGTATAATGGCAGTAAGATAATGGTGGTTTTGTTTCCAATTCCTTTCTCAATGATCCCTAGCATGGAATATTTCTTTTTCATAGCTGCAGCACTCTGGCCTGACATCCTTGTTGAACTATCCACTACAGCTCCAAGATCTCTTCCCTGGTCAATCACCACCATTTCAGACCTCATGAATGTATACCTAAAATTAAGCACATGCATCTCTTTGTGCTTGTTTACATTGAATTGCATTTGCCATTTACTACCCATTCACTCAGCTTGCAGAAGTCCTTTTGCAGCTCTTCTCAATCTCTTTCTGTACTTTTAAACATGAACTGAATATGGCCATGATTTTAATGCGCTAACTGCAACTCTCATGCCTAGTAATGACGTGGGGAATGGGAATTTGAAACAGGCAAGTCCTACTAGAATGCACTTCAGGTTAGGTGATCTCTGTTCCCACAGTGAAGTCTTTGGTGAGGGATCAGCACAAAAATGAGTAGCAGGATATAACAAGGTTGAAGTACATAAGCTGAGGGAGAACATGGAAGGAATAAATGGGTGTAGGAACAGGATGAGACACGCCTGCTTTGTAAATTACAATTACTACAGAGAGATCAATTTCCACAAAGGAGAAACTATGTACACTGCAATATTTGAAGTACAGTGCAAGTGTCATGTCTACAAAGATAACTGCTGCACATATTGGCACTGAGGAGGTATATTCATGGAAAGGAAGGAGAAAAAATCCCTCTGAATCGGCGATGCTGCAATGCACACACTTTTTCATTGACGGAGATGGACTTCTGTATAAGAAATTGTAATCTATTAATTGACCCACAGAGGGGAAAAAGAAGGGCATCAATGTCAATGCAGCAATTTCAAACAAGAGTGCATTCCGCCCATCAAATGGGCAGACACATGCTGAATTCACAAAATGAAAAGCAGAGGTGTCATGAATGCCAGACTACATCTGCTACCTAGATATTTACAAACAACAAAAAAAAAAATGTTTGCCAAGGTGCTCTGTAATCAGTGGCGTAGCGTGGGGGGTGCAGGGGGGGGCGGACCGCACCGGGCGCAACATCTGGGGTTAGGGCAAATCAATGGGTTAGGGGGCGCAAATCCACGGGTTAGGGGGCGCAAATCCACGGGTTAGGGGGCGTAAATTACTTGCCTTGCCCCGGGTGCTGACAACCCACGCTACGCCACTGTCTGTAATGATCTGAAAAGAGCAGAAAGCCCTTTAGATGACAGTCCAGCTAGTGTCTCGACACCATCACATTTTGTCTGCCATGTAGTTGCACAAAAAGAGAAGAATGAAATGTTATCTAGAATAGCAACCAAAGCTTAAGCAGGAAAATATGGATGGGCATTTTGTTTGAAAGCCAAAGCAAATCATTTTGCCACTAAAAGCAAAAAATTACGAAAAGAAAAGCTGCTCTGCTGTTTCAGCCTCCTGATTAACAATAAAGGTGCAACAATTTGATTGGCAGGAAGCTAGAAGCAAGCACTGGCAGAGCCATCTTCTGTTTGCCTTTCAAACATGGCACTCCACAGATGATGCTAATGAATATTGGCTGCCTGGCACAGGGTTTATGCAGAAGTGTTTCTGTCACAAGCACCATTTTAGCCACTTTATCTAATAGAATAATATAAATTTGTAAGCCTTAATTTCTCCTGGGCAGGTTTTTAAAGTTCAGAATGAATCCTAACTCCATGCCTCCTCCTTTCTCATCCCCCGTCCACCAACTTCATTGGGTGGCTTGCGTCTGTTTCTTCATGACCATGTGGTTTCAAGCTGAATGAATGGGTATTTTGTATTTTTCAGATTATTATTATAATAATATTTTATATGCTGGCGTTCTGACTGGGTTGCCCCAGCCACTCTAGTGTAGTTATAAAACTACAGTAAGACATCACACATTAAAAACTTCCCTATACAAGGCTGCCTTCAAGACATTTTGCTACCTGAGGCAGAACAACAAATTGTGTTTCGCCTCTTAAGGCAACCTGCACAATACTCAGGGGTGGCCATGTTATTCTGGAACCTAAGGCTGGCTAAATAAATAAATAAAATACCATAAGTGCCTCTCTCTGACAGTAAAAGCACAACAATAATAATAAATGACACAATAAACAACCTGTTGTCCTTTCATGATATGCAAAATAAGCTGCCTGAGGCAGCCATCTCTCACTGCGCAATAGTGCAGCTAGTCCTGTACACTATTTATGCTTATTCGGATTTTTTATTATTAAAGTAGCAGTGCTTGAACTGCATTGGTTATGAATTCATTTAACACTCTTTGCATCTTTCTGTATACTGGAATCAACTTGAATGTTGAGAAGCTTCATGCTCCGGCACCGGGGGGCAGAGAGCAGCCGGGGCGGGGCTGGCACACGTCTTGGGGGCGGGGGGGCAAACGCGATGGCACCCTGCCGGGATTGCACTGCCGGGAATGGTGCGCTCCCCCCGCACTCCTCTTCCTCCGCCAGTGTTGAGAAGGTCTCATAATGAAAGGAACATGAGACATTTCCTCGTTTTATTATTTCATCTATCCCCCATTTTCCTGCGTGTTGTATTAAAATTATATAAAACATAAAACATTATGGCCAGGATTCAACTACTGAGTCCCTTCAACCAAAGAATCTCCACTTACACAAAGGGGCTTTCTTCCCTCTCCTCGCTCTGTGCACCACAAAATTGACTTGGGGTGTGTGTGTAAAGAAAACCCCCAGAACAGCACAAAGTATCATAGGGGAGCTGAGAAGAAGTCCCTGACATGAAGGGGGAGTAGAGGGGATTGTTCCGTCTAGCAAGCCAAAATGCTTGCCCTCACAGAACAATCACCTTCGTGTGACATTGAATTCCTCCCTACATGTAATTATTTGAAAGTTCCAATTGTGCTCACATTTGAGACACTTCATGGTATAATCCTTGTACAGTGGTCCCTGGGGTTACAGACACTCCGCTAACCCAGAAATAGTACCACAGGTTAAGACCTTTGCTTCAGGATGAGAACAGAAATCACACGGCGGCAGCACGGCGGCAGTGGGAGGCCCCATTAGCTAAAGTGGGACCTCAGGTTAAGAACAGTTTCAGGTTAAGAATGGACATCCAGAACGAATTACGTTCTTAACCTGAGGTACCACTGTAAATCACAAACAGGTGTTACCTCTGTTCAAACCTAGTAGAACATATGTAGGATCAGCATATAGGGCAGAGATGTAGGCATGGGACTAGAAATCTAATTCAGTAAAAACTATTTGTCATGATGAGAATTCCCACCAGACATGCCCAAGGCTTGCCCAAGCGATGAAGACCTGTCTGTTGGGCTCCTGGCTGGGTCATAACAGTGCCTGATAACAACTTTGTGTCATATCACAATCAACTGTCACTTTGAATGAAGCTGTTATTTTTAACAGAGAACTGAATCAACAACATTAATTGCTACCAGTGTTTAGCCCCATAATGTGCAATGGCACAGTGGCTGCTTGCACCACCACAGAACTCAGTTAGGTTTTTTATATAGAAATCTAAATTTGGGGAGCTTCCTATAGAGTAGTAAATTTGGATTGATAAAACTGAAAGCTTTTCACTCAGTCATGCAAATGCTTCACCACAATGTGAAGCATTTGCTGATCTCCACATGTGCTGATCTCCACATGTCTTCTCTCAGCTACACCAAATAAGACATGTGAATGGTCCTTGCACTTCATTAGCAACTAGGATCCTGTATACAGAAACTCTTATCACCACACTGTGGTTATGTCACTGATATGCTGAGTGACTGACTACACGAATTCTCTGGACTGCATGAAGAGTTTCCATGTGAACAATGGCCACATCCAGGAATTGCCAACTACGGTATAGAAACTCCATTGGGCTGATCCATATGCTTAAAGTTGCAGACTAAGGTGCAATCTACACACGTTAAAAACATTGTGAAAATGCTTTTTTTAAAAAATCAATTTTGAAAAATGCATTGAATTTGCTATAGCTTAGAGCAGGCATAGGCAACCTTTGGCCCGCCTGATGTTTTGGCCTACAACTCCCATGATCCCTAGCTAACAGGACCAGTGGTCAGGGATGATGGGAATTGTAGTCCAAAACATCTGGAGGGCTGAAGATTGCCTATGCCTGCCTTAGAGTCACCATCTAGTGTCACAAATGTATATTGCACTTTACAACACATTCAAAACATTGTATTTGCGGCTATGTAGCTGAGACCTAAGACTAGAGAGATCCATTTTCAAAACACTACTCAGTTGTGATGCTGGATGACCTTGAACCAGTCATTCTTATTCTTAGCCTGAACTACCTTTTAGGCTTGCACACCATGCTGTGCTCCTTGGAAGAAGGATGGTAGTCAGGTTGGCATCTAATGAAGCAGATTTGTTAGTGCAAGGACTTCTGGCTGGGCAATGGAATTTCCCTTCACCCTGCATATCCTCCCCAAAACTGCTCCAGAGGGTTGGGGGAAACCAAGAAAAAAAAATGTGTTTTTTTTTGGGGGGGGGATGAAGAGAAGAGAGAAGGGAAATTCTATGGGGCAGCCAGAAATTCTTGTACTAAATCAGGCATAGGTAAACTCCGGCCCTCCAGATGTTTGTGACTACAATTCCCATCATCCCTAGCTAACAGGACCAGTGGTCAGGGATGATGGGAATTGTAGTCCCAAACATCTGGAGGGCTGGAGTTTGCCTATGCCTGTACTAAATGAACTACGTTGTTGGATATTGTCCTGAATGAATGAATGAATGAAGTATTTCCAGCCTCAAATTTAAACATTCTTTGCACTAGTCCTGAAAACACAGATCACTCTACCAGAATGATCCTCAGGCAGCAAATCCAAAGTCTCATTAAAGAGTGATGGATATAGTCAGCTATTTCATTTATCATTATTTTTAACTTGTGGAAATCGCAGTTTGGATTTCTGCCTCATGTGCCCAAATTCATCAGATCAGTCCTGGCAAAACACTTTGGCCAATTTTAGCATTTACAACTAGCACAGCTTAGCAACACATCTATGTGGTGAATTTCATGTGTAAAGTTAATTAGGTAGCAACTTATTACATGCTGGTTGCATATCCACCTTCTGTGTTTTGATACCAGCCCTAAATACTACTACTGGGGAGTTACTCAGGTTGCCTGGGCCAACTATATGCAAGAAATTCCTATTTGTTTATCAAAGGACAGCAATTTCTTTTTTCCTACCCTCCCTTCTACACAGCAAGAGGGCTGCTAATTAGAGACCCTAGACCTCAGGCTTTAGCCTTGGGGTTATCTATAACTATGTTTGCTAGCTTTCATTTCTAGCCAACAGGATGGCTGCTTACAATTGTTGCCTGTGGAAGATTATTACCTATACCCAAAGCAAGACAGAAACAAAGATGAAATAAATCACCAGGAACACATTGCACCAACTTTTTCTTTCTCTGTATATTTTATGTGAGGAAATATGCCAATGTTCTTTGTTGTAAATGTGAAACATCCTCTTCATGTTCATTAACAGAAAAATGTATTTACCATAGGAAGGCATTCAGAGAATACAGGTGAATTTTGCACTAACTGAGGTAATGAATCCACAGACCGATAGTTAGCACAGATCCCTAGCAGAAGGATGTGCAGCTGAAGCCAGGGGCAGCACGTCCTGTTTCAGTGCTTGAGGTGCAGTGGCGTAGCGTGGGGGGTGCAGCGGGGGTGGGCCGCACCGGGCGCAACATCTGGGGTTAGGGCAAATCCATGGGTTAGGGGGCGCAAATCCACGGGTTAGGGGGCGCAAATTACTTGCCTTGCCCCGGGTGCTGACAACCCACGCTACGCCACTGTTGAGGTGAAACAAGAAGTGCTGCGTGAGGAAGCAAAGTATGTATCTCACCCTGAGTACTCCAGAGTAAGGACAGAATGAAACAAATTGATAGTGTAAATGTAACATCAGTATTGGATTCTAAACCACCAAATATTTTCATGAGATGCCCAGGTAGGACCACTGGTGGCTGTGAGGAGGTGGGTGGAGTATTCATTTATTTTATGTACAAGGGTGTTTAGTGTTATGAATGTTTTGTACTATGGTTAAATACCGTAGCTTGAAATAAATCACGAAGAAAAACTGTATCTGATTAGGCCTCTGAACTCTATGAACATGACTGCTTACAGGAGCCTTGGTGACTGTTGCTAAGGAACACAGCATCTTTGGCGGTTAACACTATTGAAGGGGAATGTCCTGGGTATACTGATCAGGGGTATTAGAAGAAAATGATCTGATTGGGGTTCTGAGGGTCACTCTTAAAACTCCTATGTAGCAGGAGGCCCTGCGAGATGACCACATGTCGTTGGCCAGAGGCTGAGGCCATCAGAGAATAAAAGGCCACGTGAAGCCCTGTCAGGGGTCAGTTGGTGCTGGAATCAACCAGAGATAGGCAGACAGAAGGCTAAGAAAGATGAGATAAAACTGGTGAGATTAAGGGCCTTTCCACACCTTACATTTGCAGTGGAATAGTTGCTGTTTGATCCGACTTTGTAGCATATTGTCTGCACCTTTGCTCACACGTTGCTGTTATTAGAAAGTGAGTGTGGGGTTTTCCTTTCCACACTAATGGTGGATTGTACCTGAATTGAGAATAGTTCCATAGCTGTAGCTACACACTTAACAAACCCTTGTTTTCCTCCAGCCAGTAAATATTGCAGTTATGAGCATGCACACCGGGGTAATAATAATAAATTTTATTTATACCCCACCCTTCCCAGTTTAAAAACTGGGCTCAGGGCGGCTAACAGCAAATATAAAAGTGCTTTCATGGCTTTTAAAATGTGTTATTGAATGCCTAGTATTCCTCGGTACTGATTTTGTGGAGGCAATGGAGATTAGAAGAGGAACTATGTGTCTGCCTGAGCTTATGGCGAACTGGTTAATGTGGTGCAATTTTATCTTCCGTTAATGAGTGCTGTTATGGGCAATACTTCAATTAGGTACCACCATCTCTATCTTCCATGTTCCTCGTTTAACTGAGCTCACAAACCGACAGCTCACACTGTTCAGAGGCAAGTGGCAGGAAACAAACACCTCCCAAACCACACCTACCAACCCCAAGCCCCTCCCCACAGAAACTGGGATCATGCTTGTATACATGCCACACAAGTCAAATATTGAGAATCCATCACAATAGTTGAATTCACAAAAATTGAATTCAACACCCGCCCCCAGTGAAAGAAGAAACATTCTTCCAGAATACTAGCTGAATGATGCCAATGTCATGTGACATCATACAAAAATAGGGTTGCCATATTTCAAAAAGTGAAAATCCAGACACAAAAGTTGTTGAACTTCTTTTGGCAAAGTTGTGGACAGATTTACACCTGGCCACTGCTTCCAGCTGCAGTATTCCAGCTATCTACGTGAAATTCCAGGTGTATGGTAACCCTAGCAAAAAGAAAATGGGGGGGGGGAAGCAAATATTCCACTGTAAGTGGTAAGTGCAGAAAGGCCCCAAGGCTGAGGAGATGTTCAGCAGGCTACCACAGCTTATAGACTTAGCAAGTCTTCAGCAAGGAAGTAAGTGGAAACCCAGTGGTGGAAGTGAAGAGCAGGCGGGGGTGGGGCTGGCACGCATCCTGGGGGCGTGACACACCACCCATAGGGGCGTGGCGCCCAGTGCAGGTGGGGGAGCACCGCCATGGCACCTCGCCGGGATCGCGCTGCCAGGGGCAGTATGTTCCCCCCGCACTCCTCTTCCTCCGCCAGTGTGGAAACCTCGAGTGATCCTGGCTCATGTGAAAAATTATCTTCAGAACAAAAGCCCTCATTCTGACTGAATGTCCATTAGACCAGCCTTATTCAACCTTGGGTCCCCAGATGTTGTTGGACTCATCTCTAGCTTGCAGGACTGGATCAGGGATGATTGGAGCTGTGATCCAACAACATCTGGGAACCCAAGGTTGAGAAAGTCTGCATTAGGCCAATGAGATGGGGAGTGAGGACTGGACCTGAGAAAAGACTTAAGTTCAGAACTGAAACTAATGCTGTTCTGTGAGTGCTGGCTTGGGATGAGGAGAGGTGGAAGATTTCCTTTTTTTTTTTAAGGTACATGGTGGCAGCAGCAGTTCATTAACAGTATTAAGTTAGAATTTTTCTCCATACTGCCTTTTGGAGCCACTATTGTAAATTTGCTTTGGCACTTCATTGTGGCATAGGAAAGACTACCAATAACTGTATTGTACTTCACAATTCTCTAGGATTTCACTGAACAAAACTATGCAGTCATTAGTGTGTTTTATTTTGGCAATAATACATTCGAAGATCTCTAGATAGATATTTTTCTATTAATAGAGAGATAAATAATTAATTTTACACTTGTTCTCAAATTTACATGGCTAACTAAGATTTCATGGCTTTGTGGTATAACAGGCAAAGCACAGATATTAATTTGTCTAAAAGAAATTATTCATTTTGATGTTTGTTCATTTCTGGATCTCTAATTTGAACTAACCTCTGCTGACAAAGCAGCTAACACCCTCATTCTGAGAGGGCTGTACCAATAGCAGACTCTTATGCTTCCATACAACTTGTTCATTCCAGTGTGGTGTTTGGAGGATGGCGCACCAAGCTCAATAATTTGTAACTCATTAACGAAAAATTAGATGAAATACAGTGGAATCTTTGTAACAGCTCTATAATTTACTCAATCTGCAAAGAATTAAAATTTCATTAGGAATCAATAAACTATCAGCTACAGTGATGTGAAGTGTATCCATTATTGATATTCAGAATTATTTTCATTTTTAGAGCGGGGGAAAACAAGTTGAGTTGGCTTTTGAGAATTATGCAAAGGATCAATAGAAAATACAGCAAACAAAAGACCGTGCAGTTCTGTATTTCTTGAAAGTGCCATGGCTGTTTCTTTCAAGTCTGACATTACTAAGCGCTGCTGTATTGGAGACACGGTCTATTGTTTATCATATAATTTCAGACAAATCAAAAGCTTCCCAAATGCTATGTAAATCAGTCCCTTTCCTTTGCCTTCTAATATAGTCATTCAGCTTATGCACATCTTTCTTTAATGATTGAAGAGGGGGGAAATCAAAAGGTGTTTCTTTCTCGGATAGAAATGAATAATATGTATTGAAAACATTTAAATGTTGATTTCATGCTCTGCTGTTCAGTGCTCTTTGCTTTTTAGAAGCCCCTGGGAACAGGGCAGCGCTGTTCATTTTGTCCACAACTGACACAGAGTGCCATCTCAAGAATGGCAAATTACTGATAAAGAACTCAGTGGGGGTTATGTTTCTATGCAAGATTTGGAAGCTTGCTAGAATCATAGTATTCTATTGGCCCAAACCTTACTAAACTTATAAGAAATGAAGACCTCTGTAGAATAGGGCTTCGGCCTATACATAGAGCTAAGTACTATGACATGTAACTTCTGATTGTCCTGAACTGGTGTACATTGCCTGCATGGTGATATTGCCTGCACATCAAAAATGAGGACTCAAGAGACCTCAAATATTACATGTGTTCAAAGATAATGTGGGGATCTGTGGCAAACTGTACCAAACCATTTAGTGTGGGCATGTGAAACCTGTGTAACTGGAGAAGCGGAAACCTCATGCCCACCATTCTGGGGAAAAGCACTTCAGTGGAGACCCATCACCATATGTCTGTAATGAGATGCAATGTTTTCTACTGCCCTGCACAGGGGTCCATGTATAGGGGTCCCAAGAAAAGCAAACCAAAAAGCCTCCCAAATGGCTGTGAATGGAATGTGCTTAGGGAACTGCCCTTCATCCAGGAATGCCTCAGGGTGCAGGCCATTGGTATTCATTTTAATCCATTTACTTGCTCACGCCAAAAACCAATTGGAATAAAATGAAACAGCCAAACAATGAGGCCCAAATCCACTTTAAACCAATCACATAAGGGACAGTATGGAGTAGGTTTATTAGCCTTTGCATAATTTAAAAATCGATGGCCTTTTAAACTCTCTTACTCGGTGTCTCTCTCTCTGTGTTATTATGGTATGCATTTTTGTGTTTTTGTATTGTAAACTACCCCGTGACCTTTGGATGAAGGACGGTATAGAAAATTAATTAATAATAACAATGTGAACCAGAAGACCAATTGAGGACCCCCCCAATCCCTACCCAACTCCCAATTTGCACAGTCCACACTGCCTAATATGCTTATCCTTATCCTTAAGCAAATGTGCATAGGATTGCAGCTTTAATTGTTCAAAATGAAAAGATTGCAACATTTCCAAACTGACTTACAAGTGGATGAACGTTATTTGCACTACAATGCTGGGGAAATGTGGGATGTTGGTGATAGACTACTTGCAGTATCTTAATCAGTGTACTGGATCCCACCCCATATCAATGATAGGGGCCCTTTCTTGGGAGTAAAGAAGTCCAGCTTTATTCTAGTACGTAGACAGTCAGTACAAGCTCAGCAACAGGAGAAAAGCAGGAACTAGTCCAGATGCCCTTAGGTGCCAGTGATGCAGAAAAAACCAAACCCGGTTAGGAGAGGAACTTCAAGGCTGAGGGACAAGACCAGAGGTAATGACTGCAAGATCAGGAACCGAGATCTGAGACTCAACAGGAGCATGAAATTGATTCAACCATTGGTCCCACCTACCAATCACACTTTTATACAGAGACAGAGGAAGTCCAGTAATTCACACAAATGCCTGTACCGCTGAGAGCTCCTGGAACCTTGGGGTGAAGGGACGGTAATAAATTGTAATAATTAATTATATCATCCTCATAATTGACAGCATCTTCCCCCTCCTTACACAGGGAATTACTGTGGGTCCATCATGTTCGGCCTATCTACAGCAGAACCAACAACATTACAGAATTACAATCCTGCACACTGACAAAAACCAAACCATAGCAATAGCTGTAGAAATAAAAGTTAATATAGAAGGATCAATCAACATGTAGCATTGAGAAAATGCCACGATGATGACACTTTACGCTTTCCACATCTACACTTATATACAATGTACCCAAAACTTTTAGGGGAAGTCTGTTGTGCTTTTAGGTCAGAAACCACCCATAGCCACATCTTCAGGGCTTTCTCAGATCAGTCCCTGGTAACCCATATAAAACCAGCAGCACCCTTTTCTCAGGGCTGTGATGGAAAGAACTGTTGCTTCAATCACTACCAACAACCACTGTGCTCTCTGACGGATCTGGTGTCATTCTGTGATTGGTCTCTGAGTGAGCAGCATCCCGCCCTCCACTGTGGTGATAAAAGGTGCAGGAAAGTTGCCTTTGACATAACAGTTGCACAAGTCATAACTTCCCACCATTACAATAGTATTGAAAATCTGAAGGCAGCCCTGTTTTTAATGTTTGAAGCTTTATTATGTTTTTATATGTGTTGGAAGCCACTCCGAGTGGCTGGGGCTACCTAGCCAGATAGGCGGGGTATTATTATTATTATTATTATTATTATTATTATTATTATTATTATTGCCATGGTTTTTCTTTTCTCTTCCTCCCATCCTGTCAATATAGCATTGTGTCCTACTAATACAAGGGGGTTTGATCCTATTCTTGTGGCCGCAAATCAGGAATGGGAAGGCACTATTATCCTCTCAGGTATTTAATTGAATTTCTTGCAATTTTGCATGCATTATAATAGACTTTTTAGTCCACGAGAAAACAAGGTTTTAAACATGTGCTGTACGTTAAATATTCAGCAAGGCAAAGAAAACAGTTCTTGAGGAGTATAGTAATTTTACAGTCTCTGGTTTCTAATAAATTTTTACAGCAATCCTAAACTGCATTAGCAAGTTCCAGTTTATTGTCAAGCTTCTGCACAACATCGCTCAATGACATGTCAAATCTTTACCACGGCAGTTGAACTCCTAAAGCTGTCCTCATTGGCAGGAAACTTGTCAGATTAAATTGCCACCTCTTGTCAAGTGAAGATATACAACCTGATATCTCTCTGCTGCTGATGACACAAACAGTTGCTTCAATTTGGACAGATTATGAATTTTCTAGCCTGTCCCACTCTTTAAGGAAGCAGAGATATAAAGCTCAGGGTAAGGGAGGAAGTGTAATTTATTGACCACTCGAGGTACCTGGTTCATTATAGATTTCTAATACTCTTGCCTCCCCTTGCCTATTTCATATTCTGTTGCATTTAGCAACCATGAAACAGTTTGGGCATATTGGTTTAGCTTCCTAGGGGATTAGATAGCAAAATGTCATCAATGTTCTCTGCCTCTTTCTGGTGCACCACTTTGTAATCGGTTGCCTGTATGCATATTTAGTATTTTGAACATTTTCCCCCATCAAATTGCTCTTCCTCCTCTTGCAATGAGATTCTAATGGTAGAATCTTGTGCTGCTAAGAAAATATTATTCAGAACATGTGTATCATTACAGAGCACAGGAGATGATGGGCTAGATTAGCCAATAGAATAGAAATTTGTTTTGTATAATGCTCTTTTACAGGCAAGACATTGGAAAGTGCTTTACATAGCAATGAGTTAAACACTTCTATTAAGCAATAACAGCAGAATGCTACAAAGCCAATCTATTACATCTGTGCTTTCAGTAGCATCTCCTCTGCACCCCAGAATATTGAATCGGTTTGAGTCTGGTGCCCACTGCCCACTCAATGAGGAGAGCTTATTCTTTGTGGATCTTTCACATAGAGAAACTTGATCTGGAAACCATAACCTGGATGCTTGACCCCCTAATGCCAGCAGTTATTTTATAAACACCCCGTGCATTTTAAATTATGCAACCATATCCTAAAACGGGCAACAAAGGTTATATGCCATCAGTGCTATCATTGGATACAACTAGTGGAGTAATGGAATGCTGGGATCCTGCTGCATGAAACTCCAGCCAATAAGCCTCCAGTTGTTTTATTATTAACCTTTTTTTTAACTTTGCTTAACCATAACCAGGACACTGAATGTGTACAGAAGTATGGTATGCTACAACACACCAGTATTTGCATTCTGATACGCTCAGGTGTAAAGTCAACAAGATATATGGAGTACAATTCCTTCCCTTAAATTTGTCAGTATAAATGTTGAAGGCTTTAAAGCAATCCACACTTACTTAGGAGTAAATCACATTGATCTTAATGGGAATTAGTCCTGTATAGGAATATAAGGGATTGCACTGTCCAGGGAGCAAGATATTGTGGAGAAATCGTACCTCCTCCAGTTGTAAGTTACCCATCCTTCTGCTCCCAATGGTTGGCAAAGAATAGTTCTCCATGAGTCCGCAGAGATGACTCATTTGCCACAGTGCAACTGCAGGCATCTTGTGACTGTCAGATCACAGTTGCCGGGCAGAACTGGCATGAAAATCTGGGTAGATAAGGGGCTCAGGTTACAGCATTCAGGGTGGTCCAATAGTAGGAGAAATTGTCTGAAACAGTGTGGATCAGTTTGAAGAAGAACTAGAACTGTGGTCAAGGCTGAAGACTTTGTGAAGAGTTGCAGGACTTTGCAAGAAACTGAACTTAGGACTTGATGGCGGACTTGTCTCAGAGAGCAAAGACTACTTGTAACATCTGTATAGTGGTGTAAATTGGTGTTGGCCTAGTAAAGACAACCCTGCTAAACAGCTGTTTTCTGTGATGCGCTTAGCCACTTGACTGAGCTTCCAAGGTGCATACCCTTAACATCCAGCAATTGTTAGTAGTAAATAAATGGTTCGGGAATCAATTCCTCCAATTCAAAATTTCTGAGTCTGTTATGAGCCGAGTCCAACCCACTCTGAAGCTCAGTTCCAGCTCATGATGGGCTCATCAGCCACCTCTCCCTAGAACAGGAGTTGCAGTCAGCAACTTTCCATTCTTCCCCAGAAGCAGCACATTTCCCAGGGCACCAGGTGCCTGGAACACTGTTTTGACAGCATTCCCAAGCATAATGAAGGTCCTGGTGCCAGCAATCCTCATAATGAGTTTTGCCCCTCCTGCTGCCACTTCCACTGCAGGTACATTTTGGGGGAAGGAAGGAAGGAAGGAAGGAACTCACAAGGAGGGAAGGGATGCTAGGGTCCAATTGTGCTGCTGGTGATCTATTCAGGAGCATGATGAGACCCAAACTTCAGAATGAATGTGGAAATAATACTTACTTTTCTCATGTAGAATGATTTATTTTATCTGAGCCATTTGGAACCAAGATGGGAGGAGCAGATGCTGATATTAATTAGAAGAGGATATGAAGCTGATACTGCTTCAACATCAACTGTATTGTGTAGTGCAGTATGGAGTTGTCAACTGTGATAATTCTGGACAAATACAACAGATAAGAGTGGTGGGAAAAGATGACAAATCTGACTTTATCCAACAGAGAAGCCAAGTGGTTCATGTGAGCAAGACAATAATCCCGCAACTCGTTAGAAGCTGGATAAAACCTGGCAGTTTAAAATAGATATGGCAATTTACTGAGTACCAAAATGACATCTGTCATAAAGACAAGAAGTGGAAAACATTTAACACAGGTAAGGATCTTGTCACTACAGTAGATGATCATAAATTTTGTGTGGAAACAATGGCTAACAGATGCAGAAGTGGCCTTTTCTTTCATTATTTTGCCAGAATGAAAGTTAGGCTCTGTCGCTTTTAAAAGAGGCTGTGATATTTTTTAAAAGCACAAACTAATGTTACCTTATTAAAATCTGATCTACATTGAATTACCATAGATATGAGCAGATAAGCCATATGCTACTGCATCTGCTCTTATGTATGAATAAAGAGACTGTCCCCTGTAGGGCTTGCAAATTAATACGCACTAAGATGTCTGCAATGTACATGATATTTCCGGACATTACTATTTGTAGGTAGACAGTGATCAAATTATTGCTTTTATACCACATGTCAGTTTTTTCTGTACTGAGTCATGCTTACAACCAATGGTACCAATATTAGCAACTGTAAGTCAAGGACTTTGAGACTTCTTTACGTAGGGAAGGAACAACATGCACATGAACTTTGCACATCAAAATAGTGGTAGAAAAAGTGTTTAGTACCTTAAGAGTTATGAATAAAACTTCCCTTGTTTCATTTTCAAGTAGAGCTGAAAGAGGTTTTTGTCCAAAATCTGTTTTAGTGTTGCCTAGAATTTTCCAAAATCATGTAATTTTTTCTGTGTTCTGCCTAATTTTGATATACAGAACTTTGTGCTCACATTAACTGATTTAGTCTATCAGGTTTATTTATTTTAAAGTTAGCCTCATAAACAGACATATTTAATAATACCCAGGATATTGTGGATGTATCTGGAGTCCTCTTTGAGAAACTTTCATGCAATCTTTGAACCTTCTATTTTAGTTTATTTAAATAAAGAACACCAGCACTTCAAGATGAACAGTATCAAATAGAGGTGACATCTCCCAAAATCTCAATGGGGTGTGACTGCACTAATCAATTTGTACTCTCAGTGGCATGCCCATGGTAAAAGCAGATGAAGTTGGAGATGATTCATTGAAGAACACCCCACCCCCATGAAAAAAAGGAACTCTGCACCTAAGTCAGGAGACAAATGACAGAGCATTAAGATGTTGCAAAGAAAGGAATCAAATGACTAGAATATATCAATGTAGTCATACCTACACCTGTTGTCACCAGGCCAGAATTTCTGTATTGGTGGGAGAAAGCACAGCTGACTCATGCTGATCCAAAAGCGTAGCAAGGCCCCATGACCACCCTGTTGCCTAGGGAGTAAATAACTAGACAACACACAGCATATTGGTTTGGGATCAAATAAGGCCACAAGTTTATTGGTTCCAGAAGTGAAGGTTTGGCCATAGGCATTGTGGTAAGCAATGCCGTACGTCACTCCTGCCCGTCCGCTGTTTCTAAGGAGGAAGCCAGTGGTGGTGGTGGGGATGCCCTATGACCTATGCCAAATCGGGGCATCCCCCAAGCGGTCCTGTTGGAGGAGTGGTATGGCCCTAGCCCCCATCTGGGCATCGAACAGGAGCCACTCCTCCCGGATCTTTTTAACAGGATACTCTTAACTGTGGAGGGGCAGGCAGAGGCTACAACCTCCCCTCCAACCAAGACTAGGCTTACCCAATGCTTATGCGCCTTACAAAGTTGTGACGATTGCTTTGAAGTAGGCAGAAACCCAAATGGCGGCACCAATTTGCCAGATGGGAAAAATTCCTGCCCAGACTCAAAAATAGGCAACCAACATTGTCCATGGCAAGGTTGTACCATAAGCTAAATCCTAATCTGAGGGAGGGTGGGTGGGAGAACTGGTGCGACAAGCCCCCCCCCCAGCCTGAGATTTAGCCTTCCACTGGGTACAGGACAATGCACCACAATTGTTCAGTTGGTCCTGCACCCAGGTGAATGCCCTCTAATTCCTGCCACCGTTGGCCAATTTGGCAGCAGGAAGACAATCTGGCCTGCAATAGGCCAGTTCACAGAGGAGGCCACCCACTTGAGAAGGGGCGAACGGTCTTCCTAATGCTCCAAATGGGTAGCTACTATTGTAGTGATCTAGAGAAATCAAAAGATGGAGGAATAGAAGTTGTGTGGAATCGTAAGTTCTGCTTGCATAAGTGGGACCCCACAATTGTATATTACCCAAAAAATGTGTGCATGTGAATGTGCAAAGAAAGTATATTTTCAGTGCATAAGTTAGATTGGCAATGATCAGGTTAACACCATAGATAAAACAGAGACACTGGCTGGCCAGGCAGGCAGGAAGAACAAGTGGTAAATGGAGAAAATTATTTAAGGGAGTTGATGCCAAAAAAAGGGGAAGTAGGAGGGGAGAAGTCAATTAGATAAACCAAGTGGAAGCCAACTTAGCAAGAGGCCAGAATACATAAAGGTGAAAATACATGCACATATAGAGCTATGCTAATTACAGTACAAGATTTGCACAGATACATATAACTGTGAATTGCCATATATAATTTAGTGACTTTATACCTGGAGAGTTCAAAACAATCTGCATTATTGAAACTGAAGAGAATTTAAATTGAAAACAGCAAAACATTAATGGAAAAATGGAAAACTGTCCATCCCTACCCTAAATATAATAATATATAAAGATAGGTATTGTTTACTTTATCAGATACTGGCATCATCTCTACTGGCCTTCTTGCCATTAAGTAGTGATAAGTAACAGAATCCAATTATAGGCCATTGACCCTTCTGAACTGCATCTGCATATAATTAATGGAAGCATTATAAACCACATGCTTCATCCGCTGTTCTGTTATATTTTTTAAAAAAGCTAAAGGACTATGAAGTAAATGCACACTGAGCACATGTATCATCATAACCAGAAGTAAAGAATCTTACTCATCAGATAACATCATTAACAAGAGTCTGCTACAAAAGTCATACCACATTGCCCTGCTCACAAAGGGCAGACACTCCTTGTCTTCATTTACATTTACAGTGGTACCTCGGGTTAAGTACTTAATTCGTTCTGGAGGTCCGTACTTAACCTGAAACTGTTCTTAACCTGCAGTACCACTTTAGCTAATGGGGCCTCCCGCTGCCACCACCGCGTGATTTCTGTTCTCATCCTGAAGTAAAGTTCTTAACCTGAAGCACTATTTCTGGGTTAGCGGAGTCTGTAACCTGAAGCGTATGTAACCTGAAGCGTATGTAACCCAAGGTACCACTGTACATGTAATCTGACCAGATCCCTCACAAAGCGATGCAGGGCTAGCTCAGGGAGGGCAGTGTGAGCAGCATTCAGAGCTATCACCCTGGCAGCCCCCCAAGCTATGCCCCCACAGATGACACCACAGATAAAATGCTCATATCACCTCCAATGCAGCCAAGCTCAGATAATCAGTTTCCAGTCACTATACACATGGGAATCAAATACAGAGAAATAAAGTGAAGGGATGGGGTATGGCAGAGCTCAGGTGATCGGTGACAGATGGCCCACTTGGCACTTCATATTTAGTCATTAACAGAGAACTTAAGCCTCTCAAAATGATCCAGACGAAATGCGGAAGTGAAGCAATTTTTGTGAACAGTGAACTGTGCTCTATTGCCAAGGATAAGTTTTGAGAGACGTATCTTGAAGTCCATATTGGAACACAATGCCAGGCCTTGCTATCATTCTTGTGTTCCTGGTGAGATGCAGAAACCTAGTAACCCCAAGGTCTTTTCACAGGATGGGACAGCAGGGTTTTAAAATATGTGACTAATAATACAATGATAGGAACATAGAATTGTAGAATTAGAAGGGACCATGAAGCTCTAGATCAACCCCCTGCCATGCAGGAATCTAAGTGCTCTGGAAAAGACCCTGATGTTGGGAAAGATTGAGGGCACAAGGAGAAGGGGACGACAGAGGACGAGATGGTTGGACAATGTTCTCGAAGCTACAAACATGAGTCTGACCAAACTGCAGGAGGCAGTGGAAGACAGGAGTGCCTGGCGTGCTCTGGTCCATGGGGTCACGAAGTTGGACACGACTAAACGACTAAACAACAAAAAAAGCGCTCTGCCTGCTTGTTTTATTGCTATGATTGGGGAATGAATGAATTAATTATATTTCAGCCATCTTTACTTACTTTTGGCCACTCTGGTCTTATCCTGTTTTATTAACATATGACAGAATATATTTTTTATAACTAAACTGTGAAAAGTAAGGAAGAATCAACTTGGTTGTTAAATTTCTTCAGGTGTGCTCTCTGCAAAGAGACATCCCAACTGGGGGAAACCTTTACAGCTTTGGGAAAATCTGCAGAACTCTTGCTTTATTGGGAGTCTTTTGCATTCCAGCATAAAGGCTTTACAGCCACGTAGGAGGCCTAACCTCTGTCATGTCTGATTCAGATTTAGAAGTCTTTGGAAATGGTAAAGAAGAGGTGACACATTGCCCCTTGCAATTCAGGGAAGGAGGAAACCCTTATGTGTGAGGGATCTTCATGCTGGTGTCACATTGCTCCCTACAAGAGGGTATGGATGACTGTATCTGCCTCCTGAGAAAGGGCTTGAGATTGTAGGGATCATCAAGAACCGAGAAGCCAGCAATATGAGTACTAATACATGCAAGCATTCAACAGAGTTTTTTGGACCAATATGTTTCCCCAATATTTTATTTATCTTTCCAGAACAGATTTTACAACAGCTAAAGGCAAGCACTGTACCATTTTGAAAACAAACGAAATACAAAATCATAGAAATCTCTTACATGTCTGCAAAGCTTACATGGCTGCTATCAAAGTATGTTGGGGTGTGCCCTCGCATGTCAAACTGTTTAACAATACACTTTACAAGGTCTCTAGATTTCTCCCTGAGCAGATGTGTTTTTCCCAACTCTAAGTATCGCTGATAGATACAATATACTTGCCATTATGAATAAGATAAAAAGCAGCTGCTCTGCAAGTATTCATTTTCCAAATATATACAGTTCAGTCCACTGATGATAATTAACTGCTAAAAGGGAATGTGGTGAGCAGATCTCAAGATAAATTGCTTTGGCTGATCATTAATTTATAACAGCCCTTTTCAAACTCCAGAAGTAGCTACAAGAGTCATATAACAAGCAAGCGTAAATATTCTGATCTAAACAACAGCAGCAGGTTAAACATCTCCACGGGGCTAACTTAGCTGAATTGAAATGTCTGATCTCAATTGCCTGTTGCTGTATTATGCTTTTCACTGGCTGGCATAAGGAAACTTCGCTCCCTGACAAAAGACAAAACATTTCTGCCAGCTGAGGTGACATTGTGCTCATTCAATAATGATACAAGGCCCAGAGGTCCTCCAGCAAGATAGATAACAAAGAAAACCCTCATTAGCTAACTGCAGAAGAATGAAGGTCAACCCACAGAGAGAATTTCATGCTTACATGTCAGTTGGAACATTTGTTCTTCATTAATTCTTTAAACCTAAGCTGGGATATCATCTCATAGCATTTTAATACTCTGTCCTCTGTCAGAAATCTCTCTCAGGGTGTTGTTTTCTTTGTACTCTACTTAAGAGGCCATTTCTATAAGCACTTGACTCCACATCATTGGGCACTAATAATGTTTTAGGATTGTTACATGATTGGATTTAATGTGGGCAATAACAGTTTGGAATTTCAAGATAGGATATACTGCTGCAGTCCTCATTTCAAGGAGCTTGTTATGTGGCTACATAAAAAACCTCAGCTCCACACAGGGTTATGTTTGCATAATGGCGAAGTACTAGGCTGGGTAGAGATTGTTTTTAAGTGCATACCTAGGGGTGAATCTAAGATGTCAACCCCCACTCTCTCACACAAAACTATAGTGTATTATATAATTTAGTGCCAGTCAACCTGGACAAGCAAAAATAGGCATTCCTTCAAGTGGCTTTGGTCTGCAAGCTTTGTCTGCACCTGTGCTGATGTCTCCATGTCCTCTGAGACACAGGCAGTGTCAATGCTAGCTCAGTATCCATTTTACTCTCAGTCGAATTTACTCTCAGTCACTTTCCCAGAAGGAGGAGGCTCCTCATTGACAGAAGATAGCTTCACACCAGGAGTTACCTCCTCTGCCAGTCAATTTGGTCCACCCCCTGGATCTAGCTCTCCAATCCTTAGACTACTGGCCTTCTCGCTGGGACCAGATATTTGGCGTCCTGATATCCCCTCCCCTATCCTGCTAGGATGCTCTTCATGGTAGTCCTGCTCCTCCATAACAATTCCATGGCACTCATGACATCCTGTAGAAAGCAGTGGAGACTGTACAAATGTAGTACACTTGCAAAGTTGGCAGGACAACCTTAGCGGATGACTTTCTCAGAAAGAGTGGCTACTCAATATAGTAGCTAACATTCTGATATTACCTCAGAAAAATGCTCTCCAAGACCTCTTTAGTTCAGTATTGTGGGGAAATCCCCGCTCTATGAATGAAGTCAAAACTCCATGGCAATATAACACCCCTGTGAATTTTTTTTGGAAAATGAGAAAACAGACTCTCTCACACACATTCCTCCCAAGCGGCAAAATTGCTACACATACCTTCTGCTCAACCCCACGGTTTGTGTTTCCAGGTTTTGTTTATTAAGTGCAGTGTAGAGTGTGTTAATGACTGGGGAAAACACCCAGTATATTTTCTAAGCTATATTTGAAAAGAGGAACTGTCCAACTTTACAGCTGCCTTGGCCTTCAGTTTATATAAAGACTTATGCCCATTTTCCTATATACTGTACAAGAAACAAAATCCTTGCCAGCCACACTACCCATTTTCTAAGTGCTAACCACTTAGAAACTAGCATCTCCCCATGTCTCAGTAATTTCTTCTCTGACTTTTGCTCATTTATTTATTTGATAACAAGCAAAAAGCTCTGAGAGTGAATAAGCAATTACCCAAAAACATCCTTTGGGATCTTTCCGAAATTGGAGAACAAGATGCTTCCGAGCGAGAGTCCCATCCCTCCACATCTAATTCCCTGATAGGAAACTTAATAGTCTTAAAAGCCGATAACATACCATAGTGACTTAGGGTTATCTAGGCACATGAACCATTTCAATACTTCCTGGATCAAAATTACTGACATACCTTTACTGTTATTACAGGAAAAATGGCTCTACCTCACAGGGTAGTCTTAGAGATTCTGCTTTGAGTCTTCCAAGGAAAGAACTTGGAGGGGAGAAGGGTGATGTGGTGGGGAAATTCAGCAGTGTTGTTTCATGTTTGAACCATTATGAAGCTCTGCCTACACACATGGAATGCCTTTTTCCTATTATTGATCAGGTTGGCTTCAGTTTTGAAATAACTGGGTAAATGAAGAAAGGCTTAGTAAGTCTCTCTGGGCTGGGGTCTGCTTCCAGTGCCTGCAAGGTGAATTCCCCCTTGTAGACAGGATGGTAGGCAACAGAGGGAATTAGTCTCAACTACTGGTCTGTCTCTAAATAGCAATATAAATGATTCCCTATGACCAGCATAAGTTTCCCATATGAACTTTCACCCTAGGATGACAATGACAGTAGACAGTTTATGTTGATTTCCTCCCCTAATAAATGTGGGTGGGTGGGAGTGGAATTCATTTATTGTTTTGCAAAGTATCTTCACTCTGGCTATCTAGCTTACCTGCTTGGTTCCCTCGCCCCATCCCATTCATCAATCTAAGTCTATTTACTGAGAAATCAACAAGGCACTAGAGCCGCTAACTAATTCCTTGTGCTTGGTTTTCAATCTACATTACATTCATGTAAGTTTTGGCGGTTTTAAAATTGGAGTTTTAAGTACATTATGTTGGTATGGGAAACTGTTGTGTGATGGGCCAATGGCCGTAATAAAGTTCAATACAATACAATACATTACATTCATGTATCCTAGATGCTGATGGTTTTAGTTGTTGTTGTTTCCAGCCTTAGGAAATGAATCTCAGTGTGAAAAATGAAGATTAATATGCTTTATAATCACTCTGTTCTGCTAAAGCCAATTTGAAAATAAGGGAATAGGGATTCATTATGAAAACAACTTTGGATAAAAATAGTCATTGTGCATAATTGTAAGTGCCTAAATAAAATTGTGGCTTTATTTGATATTGTGCACATAAAAAGCATCATAGCAACATGCTCGGTGGCTTTTCTTTTTCAAATTGGCAACTATAGCATTCATTCTGCTAGCAGTTTGCTGTGTTGCATTCAGAGTATGTTAAAAAATAAATGGCATTCTGAACTCTTGCTTTGCTTGGAGGGGGATATTTCTAAGGACAATTACATTAATAAATTAGAAGTATTATTCAAAGATGCACTTCCATTTTATTGGTATAATACCAAGTGTTTTTTTCTGCAGAAACATAATGTCTGGGGGCAGAGGGACAATTATGCAGAGGCAATTGCATCAATGATACCACAGACCATTCAGTACTGGCGAATGAGATCTACCTGCCTGCCTACCTACCTACCTACCTACCTACCACATTTATATCCCACCTTTTTCTCCAAGGTGGAATCCATGGTTGTCATTTATTCCCCAACAACCCTGTGAGGTAGGTGAAGCCAAGAGGCAGGGACTGGCCCAAGGTCACCCACTGAGAGCTTCATGACTGAGTAGGGATTTGAATCCTGCTCTCTCAGGTCTAGTTGACACTCTGACTACCACACCACATGGGCTCTGTTATACTGAGTCACACCTAGTGGTTCATCTAGCTGACTGGCAGTGCTCCGTGGGGTTTCAAACAGGGGGCTCTCCCAGCCCTGCCTGAACATGCCATTGGGGATTGAACTATTGAAGATATTTTGGCATCTAAAGCAGAAAACCCCACAAGCACCTCTCCCTATCCCTGGCGGTAAAAAACACATTAATGATAACAATTTATTACCCCTGCATGGCACCGCAAACCTGAGCCACCTGTCTCATGCTGCCTAAAAGTTGTGTGTCAAGGTCCCCAAGACACCCCAAATAAAACACAATTGACACATAATTTTTGTTTAAGATTTTTGTCATAATTTTGGCCACAACTTTATTAAAATTACAAGAGATGTGAGTGATTGCTTAGGCATTGGTTGCGACTATCTGACCCCGCATGGGGACAGTCTGACATTGCACGCCCACGAAGTCAGAAAGGGGAAAACATTTTGGGGAGAGAGATGGGACTGGGAATCATGCCTCACCTCTCCCCAAATGCTCCCAGGGGCTCTTGCGTGGCCCTAACCCCTTGACACGGTTCAGACAAAAGCATGGCGAGCCCCCGGGTTCTTTTAACGGAAAACCCCTGCAGCAGCAGCACTTTGGAGGGGCAGGCACAGCCAATCCATACCCCTCCAGCAACCAATTCCAAAACCAATGTCTAACCACAACCTTACAAGTTGTGACGATTTGCTACACAGTAGGCAAAAATCAAGTGGCACCCACTAATCAGCCAAATGGACAAAATTCCTACCGGGCCCCAGCCCCAAAAGCAGACGACCCCATGACAGGCATAGCAAGGTCAAGCGAACAACCTGAAAACAGGGAGGGAGGGCGGGTGTTCTGATGTGTGCAGTGAAAAGAGGAAGCTCAACGCTACGCTCAGGGTATTTAAGAGCTATGGCTGTCAATCACAAAATAGCAACATTTAAATCTCCCCAGCAACAGGAAGCTTAATGTTAATGGTGGCCAAACTCTCTCCGCCTAGCAACAGTGAGTGTCTTGCCAGCCCCCACCGCAACACATGCTCTCCATGAAGGAGAACACGCTGTCCCTACTGGATGTAAACTGTTTGGTGAGTAAGGTTTGTCAGCATTGGAGTTTACCGTACCACTCACAAACATGTATTTTCCTTAAACCAAAATATTGCCTTGAATGGCTATTAATTTTGTCATGAATTACAATTGAGTCAACTCTTTAAAACACACTTAGAAATAGCAACTATTATTTCCAGAGGTGTTTCCACCATGAATCTCTGTCCAGTTAGATTTGTTATTTTACTCAAGGGCATGTCCATCTATTTTTCTCATTTTATCAGGTCACAGATCGTAGAGTTCATACATACACATCCCATTTCCAGTAACTGTTCCACACCATTGCTTAGGACGCAACAAAGTGATGGCTCTGTGAAAAGCCCTCCATTACAGCTCTGTCAGAGTCGGAGTTTAGCATTGATCCAGTGGCATCTGCCTTCTCAGTGATACCAAGTCAATACATTTCCATCCTCCAGATTTTTTTCTGCTTTAATTTAAAGCTTGTAAGCATAGCTGTTGGCATACAGTTAAGGGATGCATGCCTCTATCTCTTGACAAGTCTTGACGGATCCAGTTAACATAGGTATGTCTTTGTAAGGAGGTAGGAATACTGCAGACTAATCTCTCTTTATACTCCTGCTTTCAAGATGTTTCACCTAATTTTGCTTGCTTAAAAATAGCAACAGACGATTGCTACCCACACACCATTTCCTATAATTTAGATAGCTTTGATTACAAGCCTGTGCAACACATGAATATTTTACTATTTACAGCATCTGGCATTTGCAACACATTTCTTCCTAATTTATGTCACATGAACTGGTTTCATCTCTCACAATCTTTCATGATGTATGAGCTACGTTGTTTGGTAATGAAAATGGGTTTGTGCAGTTTCATAACAGAAAGCAAGATGTATCAAAGTTGCCTTGAGACTAAATGCTTGTGCTTCTAGAGTTCTTAACAACCCTGCATTCCAGAATCTTCTCATAGAATTGTAGCATTGGAAAGGATCCTGATGGTTATCGAGTCCAACTCCCTGCAGCACAGGAATCTTTTTGCCCAGTGTAGAGCTCGGATCCATGACCCTGAGATTAAGAGTCTGGTGCTCTATGGACTGAGCAATCCGCTACTGGGAAATTACATTGGATCAGATTTCAGCAAATTACATTGAAACAGTTTCCAGAGGTTCAAAGAGCAGAGCTGCGTGAAAGCCCTTTTTCAAACAGCCTTGTGGTACTCTTTGAACCTCCAAAGACTGCAGATTTAAACAGTAGGGCAGGGCTGTCTGCAAAAGCACTTTCAAACAGGCCAACACTGTGCTTTGTCTGCCTGCACCTGTCCCTGGCAGGGAACTGGCACACTAAATCAATGCAAAATAAAACGCCGCCCCATCAGCTGGCATCAGAGTGATATCAGCTGATTGGCAGGTGTGTGCCGTCATTGTTTATATAACTCTGTGGGCCAAATTTGACCTCTTGGGAGTGCCAGTATTAGTCCTTAGACTGGAAATTCCCCACCCCTGACAAAGTATTTGTAGAACTTTGCTATAAGCAAAAAGGCACACCACTAGTTTAAGCTTTGGGCAGTAAAACAGACTTCCATATAGCGCAAACAACTATCGTCTGTTAACTTTACCATTTTTATACACCAGTATCCAGTGTACTCCATGCCCAAACAAAACAAATGCCACAAGAGACAAATTTCTGCATTAAGGAAAGTAGAATTCTGGGACTTGTATAAATTATGCAAATAAATCACATTTGCATATTTTTATTTTGCCTAATGTATTCTGCTTCTAATAGTCATGGGGATAGCAAAGCTCTTCACAGGACACTGAATCTTGTCCCTTGAACATTTGAAGCCTTATTTATTCATTTAATCTGAGCTTGTCCACACACTCTTTTAAACCTCTCCACGGAATAATAAGGGTTAGCAAAAATTCCATACGAAAAGAGAAAGTTCTAGGAAACATGTTTTGTTTTTCTACCTTGCATTGAATGAGGAAATACACATAGTTCTGCCTGTATCTCACAATAAAGCTATTAATTATCACAATATATATACAGTATACGCATATGTCTTTCTCTCTCTCTTAACAACATGCACACATGGTTACAAGTTAGCCGGCCCTTGAAGTTTCCAGTTGCACAAAACTTTGTACAAAATCAGTGTCTGCAGGAAAGGAATGTAGACTCAGATCATGAGGGTCCTTAGACAAGGTGTGTGTAAACCTGGAATGTTGTTCTGAAGCTAACTCAAAAGAATGCCGTGGAAGCTTTTCTTACACATCTTCTTGTATGCTGAATAATTTCATTTGTCACTGCATAGAAAGATTTCTATTTACTGAGGAGTCATAGATGTGTAGCTTTACGAAATCTACTGATTTCATAAAATTCTTACAATTTACTAAATTTCAAACATATTAACTATATTCCAGATTATCCAGTACAATATCACATTTATAACAGGAGCAACCTCTATAAAAATAATTAAGGTATTTCCAACATGTCAAGAGCCCAGACCTCCAGGTGATTTGCTGACAAATCCTTATCCCTGTTTTATGTGCATAGGGACATGGGCTAAGAGGTGATATCTATGTCTCTATTCCCATACTGTTTTAGGGTATACAAAAGGCAGGGCTCTAAAATTTAACTTGTAGCATGTGGAGCAGGCCTTGGAGAGCATGGCTGATACAAACTTTCCCTGGCTTGTTGTCCTTAAAGTATTCCCCACCCCATTAGGCTAAGCCCAAAGTGTCCCCTCTTGCACCGTTATCACAAGCAATTGAAGGATGAAGTGAAACTTCCTTTGTCTCTGAATTTGGGTGCAAAGATTGCTTAGAAAACTAAATGGGCTTGGCCAGCATGCTCACAGTCCTGAAAATATTTTGAGGACCACTCTACACATTACCTGAAAGGAAGAGTATACAGCACATATATCTTCTACACGCAAGGGCAGAAGCTTGGGAATTCATTGACAAACGAGGAGAAAAAGTGAGTGTCACACAAGGTAATGAAAACAACATCATCACTGAATGATTAAAAAAATTCACCACAAAAACAAATGGATAACGAGAAACACAAAAGAGATGACGGAGGTGGCCATGAGGATAGAAAGAAATGGAAAGAAACCTAAGTAACTCATTATGTGGGGATAAAAAGGGTTCTGCATTTCTCAAGAGGGTCAGCCCAAGAGGAGGAGAGAAATGAGATGGGAAAGACTACAGAAGCATTAAGCTGAGCTGAAAATAGTGAAGAAGAAAAGGGTGGTCTTCCCAGAGCACAGAGATGAATAAATATAGCTCCAAAGACAAGAGAAAATGTGCTGTTTTATGGATATCTGCTCAAAACTGGGAGAAGCACTGAACTATTTATAGTATTAAAATGGATCTATTATAAATAGTTCAAAGTCTTTTCTGGTAAATCTCTTGAATATCATTTGGGGCACTCAGCACCTTTGTTGTAGATATGGCTGTCCATAAAATTCAACAGTATTATGTGCTTGATGTATATGATCTAGTGCCTTTCAAAGAAATCTTTATCTTCAGATAGCATACATAAAGACTCAAATATTACAATACTATATTTTTAAAGCATCTTGTCAGGGCCAGCCCTGCTATTAGACACAATGATTCAGCTGCCTCAGGTAGCAGATGGTGGGGGCTGAAAGTGGTGGAGACGTGTTGAATGACAGAGCTGTGTGTGCCACACCTAATCTGCCCCTTTGCCCCCTAAACTAATCTGGCACCCTCAGATACAGTGCTGGATGCTCTACGATTCAATTAGCTGCCCAACTGGCTCCTGTACAAGAAATTGGAGAAATGACATCTTGCCCTTCACTTCAGGCAGCAATATTTCTTGGCTTGGCCTGATCCACCCAACATCTCAATCATGGCAACATTCAGTTGGAGGTGGGCTCAGTGGCATTTACTTCCAGGAAACTGCTTAGAACCATTGTTTTAGTGTTCTAGTTGCAGTAGAGGTGACCAGGAAAAGGTCCTTCTCTATAGTCATCCCAGTTCCCTAGAACTCCCTCCAATATGACATTTTGGCTGAGGGCAAATATCACTCTTTGTAGAAGACCTTTTGGCCTGTAACAACATTTTCAATAGCTAGCTGAGATGGTTTTATGCTTCTGTGCTGAAGTACAGGTCACAATTATTGCTTTGTTTTCTGATGCTACTTTCACAGATCTCTACTGTGATAGATTACATTTTATCCTTCTGTTTTATGCTGCTTCTACTTGGTATCTGGAATTTTTAATGTTTCTTGCTTTGATAGCATGGTTGTGTGATGCCCTGAACTATTCTTTAGGAAAAGTAGGGTGTAAATCCTAAAGCAAGTCAATAATTATCATACAAACTTAGGAGCCGCCCAGAGCAACTGGGGCAACCCAGTCAGATGGGTGGAATATCATCATTATCATCATCATCATCATCATCAGTCAGGCCATTGCCCTACCTAGCTCAGTACTGCCTCTATTGACTAGTAATGACTCTCTAAGGTAGTGAGACTTTTCTAGTCCTATCTGGATATGCCAGGGACTGACATGGGGCCTTCAAAGCAGATGAATTGCCATTGAGCCTCCGATCATAGTTGGAATAGTAGTCTCGCAGGTATCAATGGTAATAAATACCTGCTCAACTGAGCCTTCAAAAAGGAAATATCTAGAAATTTCATAATAGTGCTTTGTCACTTCAGAGTAGGGTTGCCATATTTCAAAAAGTGAAAATCCGGACAGTTGTTTGGAGCTATTTTTAAGGAAATTTGCCAAAAGATTCCTGTCTGAAAACCTGGAGAGATGCTTCCAGATGGCATGGACAACATGTATTTAGTTGGACCAATGGCCTGGCTCAGTATACCTGGAAGTCAACAATGGGGAAACAATGCCATCTGGAATTTCTGTGAAATGAGAAAGAGTAAGTGGAAATTCCAGAGAAAAAGTGCTGGTGTAGAATCACCCTATGTTTGGTTTCATACAATAACAGAAGTGTTTTTCATGAGTTATTTTCAGTAGTAGTACCAGAGGTCTGGAAAGGGTTTCATCCAGTTCCTGCCACATCTATGTGCCTTGATTAGGCCATAAAGCATTTTTACATCAGTGTGTGTTCGCAGATTGTGTTTTTTTGTAGCTCTGCTCATGAACTAGTCTGAATTTCATATTATATGTAACACACACATTTGCTGATTTGTATAGTGGCATCTCTAAACATTTTAGCTGTCACATTTTACATAATATGCACATTGTATATCCTATCATTAGCCTGATCGATGGAGAAGCAGCATATGTTGCCAAAAAGATATGGGAATAATACAACATAGTGTTTCCTTCTATATAAACTGGGAAGCACAAAGTGCTGCCAATAAATAAATAAACAAATAAAATAAAGGCTAATGACTGCACTATAAATCCATAGTGCTGTTTTCTAGTTCCTGTCCACTTCATGAATAGTGGTTTATATTAATACTAGCGACTCACTTCAACAGGTGACATTTTTATCCCCTCAGGCTGTCCATTATCCAAATGATGGGCCATCTGGAAAGGGATTCTGTTCACTGAGAAACGTGACAGGGCTGATGGTTTTTTAACTGCTAGTCATCTATGATTGCTAGTAAGCGCTGGAAATTAGCATTGATCCCCAAAATGGAAGAGGCTGGAGAATACTTAAGACAAGGCTTGCGGAAACACCTTCACGGCAGATGTGCCAGCTAATTAATAGTTGTCGTTGGTAACTTTCCTTCATGATTTTTAAATTAATACCGTTTCTGTTTTCTAAAACAAACAAACAAACAAACATGAATACAGCTGGGAAAGCAGTTTGTAAAGGCGACCACAGAAAGTGCAAATTGGAAAGTGAGGTGAAAATCACTCACTCCTGTTTGCTTGCAAACTAGCATTACTATATAACATCAGCAAATCAGCTAATTTGACACCAACAACAATGGCTGCAATCAGTTAATTTGTCAACACACAATGCTGGGAGATCAGAAACAAATATTGACAGAAAACAAAAATAAAAGAAAAGAAGTATTCCTAGCATTTCTTTGGAAATGTGTGCAGATTGTTTTAAAAAATGAGACATAATACAGTGGTACCTTGGGTTAAGTACTTAATTCGTTCCGGAGATCCGTTCTTAACCTGAAACTGTTCTACACCGCTGGAGCCCGATTTCTGTTCTTATCCTGAAGCAAAGTTATTAACCTGAAGCACTATTTCTGGGTTAGTGGAGTGTGTAACCTGAAGCGTATGTAACCTGAAGCGTGTGTAACCCGAGGTACCACTGTAGTATACTATTTCCTTCTTCGAACATACCTTTGTTCTTGGTTGCCACCAGAAATAATTTGATATCCTGTTCCCTAACTCAAGGACTACTGAAGTGTGAGACTGAGGAGAACTTACTGCACTGACTGAGAACCACTTTTCTACTACCATCTTCCACCTATGCTCAATCTATGTGACTGGCAGGGAACCTGTGGCTTTCACTCCCATCAGCCCCGGCCAGGATGGGGAATGGTGAGGTATGATGGGAATTGTAGTCCAACAAGGTCTGCAAGGCCTCAGCTTCCCCATCCTACGTCTTTGGTACAAGGCATGGAAATTGAGTTGGTGTGTATGACTTTTTGCCCCTGCCTTAGTTTTTTAGATAAATTCTGGTGTCCTTTAAAAGATTTGGAAAATAACATTGTGAACCCTTATCAAGCCAAGATTGTGTGTACAGTAGTTTCCTGGCTCCTCTTACCTTGCCATCAGAAGACACACATAAAAGTAACTTGCAAGTTTCACAGTCTACCTTGTTGCTTTCTGTATTCTTTTCCATAAGGCTTCCTTCATGCCAGAACACACAGCATGGAACAAACATGTTTTTCACTCATCCCTGGGATCATACTGTGTTCCTTTTTAAAAATGCACATGCTGAGTCTCTTCACAAAACTTCTGCCTACCTGAATTACCTAAATAATTTAACCCCCCTTCTTTCTTTGGTGAGCTCACCTGCACATTAATATAATTATTGCCCCATCCATGGAACTAATGTGGCTTTTATTCTGGTTACTGGCCCAGCGTAGTGAATGTTGCCAACCCAAAGCAACTTCCTTTAGTTACAAATGAGCAGGTGCTTTGCTCTAGGGTTCTCAATATTGTAAAATGGTATGATTGTAAGGGACGTCACTGTATATTAAAGGTAAAGGTAAAGGGACCCCTGACCATTAGGTCCCGTCGTGGCCGACTCTGGGGTTGCGGCGCTAATCTCGCTTTATTGGCTGAGGGAGCCGGCATACAGCTTTCGGGTCATGTGGCCAGCATGACTAAGCCGCTTCTGGCGAATCAGAGCAGCGCACGGAAACGCCGTTTACCTTCCCGCCGGAGCGGTACCTATTTGCACTTTGACATGCTTTTGAACTGCTAGGTTGGCAGGAGCAGGGACCGAGCAACGGGAGCTCACCCCGTTGTGGGGATTCGAACCGTGACCTTCTGAAGTCCTAGGCTCTATGGTTTAACCCACAGCACCACCCACATCCCTGTATATTACTAGGTCCATAATACCTCAGGAGGTGGTGCGCTCTCCTTCATTTGGAGTTTTTAAGCAGAGGTTGGATGGCCATCTGTCATGGGTGCTTTATTTGAGATTCCTGCATTGCAAGGAGCTGGAGTAGATGACACTTGGGGTCCTTTCAAACTCTACAAACCTATGAGTCTATGATTTACCTACCAGTGAGCCTTTAAAGCAAGGGTAGGGATCAGGTTGAGGGCTGCATTCCAGATGGTGAATCTTCTGGAGACTACAGGTCCATGGTGGGCAGGTGCCAGAGGTTGGAGTAATGATGTGATTCTTACCTTTACCCCACACAACTCTATCCAGACAAACAAGAAACACTATCACTATTCAAGAGCACATTCTAATTAGAAAAACATTTGGAGAGGATGTGGGTCAGGAATGAGGAGGGAAGGAACCCAAAGGACCAACAGAGGTTAGAGAACCACATCCTACAATTCTGCAACCTGATTTAAGGGGAACCAGTATAAACAACCATTACACTATTAAGGGTCACTGAGCAGTTAAATGTCCTCAGCAGCCATTTAAAAGGAACAGTAGAACTGTTGAAGTAGCCAACATTACACTGTTTCAATCTTTAGCTCTTAAAGATCTCTTCTAAAAGATCTCAGCATGAGGTGTGAAATCCCTTTAATTATTCTGTGGTTTCTGGTTCTTCTAAATGTGCTTGCATGTGGCATAGTGGAAACACAGCCACTCAAGGCATATTCTGAATAACAGGATTCTGCATGTTTGTTCTACTAGATGGGTCGAATTCACCCATATTTTCCCCTTTCTTTCCAGACAGAAATGATACTATCAGCTGGCCTGCTTGAAGAACATTGAAAGGAGTTCACAGTAGGATAAAGGTGTGAATAATTCAATATAGGAAACACATTGAATCAATTGGTTGTGTGAAGATGGGGCGGGAGGAGGAAGGGAATATTGCAAAAGCCAGAGCTTTCAAAACTTGCCAACAAATAAAATGAAGGACTTTGTCACACCACAAGACACAAAGCAGTCTTAATTTTTAAAGCATAGCTCTGAAGCACAGAACAATCAAATTATTTGATTGCTTGTCTAACATGAAGGCAGCATTATCAACGGACATTCTGCAGCTGTGAGATAAGATTGCAGGAAAGCAATCCTGCAAAACTACTTTTCCGTGCAACTGACTATGATTTGGTGATTTGGACATTTCAGATTTAATAAAACGGACTATTTAAATATATATTTTAAAAAATCTTCAGACCAAGGGGATGTATTGACATTGTAGCAGGTGAGCGTGTATTTCATTATTAAAAGTCCTTTTTTTCAAAATGAAACGACCGAATTAAGCATTTGAAATTACTTTTAAATTAAGGCACACACAGCTGGTGCAAATATAAGGGGACCTCCTAAAGTGCTCTCTTCTGATTGGGATAGTGAGTAGCCAGCAGAGCATGCTACTTGTCCCCCCCCCCCCATGGTTGATTTGAATGGCACTGTAACAAAAATATTTAAAATGATTTCTGGTCCTCCCTGATATCACAAATCATCACACACACAGAGCTACAGGAATAATCAAAGATCCATTTGAATGATGGCTCATTAAAGACACAAAAACATTGCAGGTACCAGCCAAGCTTGTGTATGCAGGGCTGCAACATTCCCAACCCCCCAGTAGTTTCTTTATCTGTGAACCATGATGATTCCATATTGAGGCCAAACATTGCCTTGGAGAATCACAGGATACTCCCACCAGCAAAACAAGAGGTGGTGTGATTGTTTTCTCTCTTCCCCCGATAGCCCTCTGTGCCCCTTAAGTATCTACTATGTAACTTTCTGGAATGGGATCTCCTGGAAGCACCAATCCTGGTAGCACCCCTACAGTAAGCTTACTCTGTGGCAGGGAGCAGGCAACAGACATTCCAGTACTTTTCCATCTAGGTCAGGGGAGAAACGTCATGTCAGCCTAGACAGATTCCTAACTATCCTCTCTCCCTGGCAAGTTTGCTGGGGAGACACAGGTTGCTGACAAACTCCAAACTAAAAATAAAAATATGCATCTTAAGGACACAAACAAGCAGGCAAGGTTTGGAATTTACCTTAACTTTTCTGCATCCCTGAATTGAAGGGGGGGGAGTAGGTGAGTATGTTGTTGGATATGATGAAAAGTTCAAGTCTGCAGCTTGCAATAGTGAAGGCAACGTTAGGCAGATTTAGTCCACTTAGACTTGGAACAAAAATATAAATAAGTCAGTTTGCACCAAGGTGGGCTGTGATGAGGAAGAAAGGGCTACCTCCTTTTGAGAAGTTTTTATCAGGCACTGGTGGAACATATGCCCACGCCGCCCAAGACAGGCAGGGTTCAGGGGTGCCCTCCCGTGCACCACAGTTCAAGGTAGTAGAGGGATGGGGAAGCTTATGCCCACTCTCCTCCTGGTCTCCACCGCCGGTCAGGCCTGACCCAGCAGGGGAGCTGCTACGGCCAGGCCTAGGAGAGCGGGCAGCTGCTTAGCTATTCACTCCCCTCTGCTCTCTGCTCTCTGCTCTCTGCAGTGGAGCTGGAGCTGGTGGAGATGTGCCTTGCTGTGGCCAAGGTGGGATGCTCTCTGCTGCTGGGTCAGAAAAGCTGCTGCCACTGGGTGTGAGGTGTGCCATGGCTGAGGAAGGTGGGCGGCAGAGCTGCCACCCACTCGCCTGCTCTGCTACCCTGGGTCAGATCCTTCTGGCACAATGCTTTCTGGTGTGGAACGCTTTCACCCCCTCTCAAAATTGCACCTGTGGCCACAGCAACCCTGGAACCCCAACACTATGCCTCTCTATCAAGAACCTCTGCCAATGCTGTTGGTCTCCATTTCCCATTAGCCCCAGGCAGTGAGGATGGGAATTATAATCCAGCAATATCAGCAGGGCTACAGGTTCCCCACCTCTGGGTTCCCTGTAAGGCAGAGACCAGAAGTAAACAAAAATGTGCAAGTCATATCAACACAGCACCAGATAAATTTTAGATGGTGAACTCAGTAAAGAAACGATGAATGCCTTATTGAAGAGTCGAAACAAAGTAAAAAAATTCCTTCTAATAGCACCTTAGAGACCAACTAAGTTAGTTATTGGTATGAGCTTTCGTGTGCATGCACACTTCTTCAGATACTTCAGATACTATTGAGGAGTACAGTGGTACCTCAGTTTAAGAACTTAATTTGTTCTGGAGGTCCGTTCTTAACCTGAAACTGTTCTTAACCTGAAGCACCATTTTAGCTAATGGGACCTCCCGCTGCCACCGCGCTCCCGGAGCACGATTTCTGTTCTCATTCTGAAGCAAAGTAACTCAAGGTACTATTTCTGGGTTATTGGAGTCTGTAACCTGAAGCATCTGTAACCCAAGGTACCACAGTATTACTTATTGGCTCTAGAGTTCTCACACAGGCTAACTCCCACCCTTAAGTGGCAAAATGTTCAGATTTCCTTTTTCTCATGGGCCAACATGGCTCCCTGCATTTTTGTCTGTTTCAAAGAATATCATCTTTGATTAGCTATTGAGGAGAAGAATCATGGAACTGGAGAAAGAAGACCTTCTACCACCTAATAATGGGAGTTGGCCTATGGGAGACAAACTGGTGGTGGTTTGCATTCTGATGCACTGTTTATTAGAGATCAAAAAAATCTCACACTTGGTCTTCTAATTAGAACAATGCCAAGTTAGGAGTGGCTGGGATTTTTGCAGGGAAATCTTCAAACAGAAAGTAATCTGCAGTGGAAAACAGAGGCGCAGGTGCATCTCTTTTCATTTCAGAAGCAAAAGAGGCTTCAGGACTTTTTTTTTTTAAGCAATAGACCAAGAAATAAAGGTTTGATGAATCAAGCGTGGAATCAGCAAAGTAGAAAAAAAAATACACAGGCAAATAGGTTTCTGTGAAACCACACATTCTGTTTGAAACCCGAACTTGCAAAATTCATAGTAGTCCTAGAGGCTGACATTTTTTATTTTATTTTTTGTAACCTGCTAAGCTCCATGCTTTAGTGACGGGACATCTCTTTAGTTCTAAGACCCCAGGGATGCAAATAAATTGCTAGCAGTGTATACGGGGCTATGAATGAAATTACTTCTGAAGGGAGTAACACATTTGCATGCATGAGATTTGGAAAGACAATAAAAGAAAAGATGTGGCCAAGGCTTGAATAACATCAGCTTTGGAGACAAGCATTTTCAGCTCAAGCCTTAAGTGTATATCTTGACCAAAATATAGAAAGAAAGAAAGAAAGAAAGAAAGAAAGAAAGAAAGAGGAAGGAAGGAAGGAAGGAAGGAAAAGAAAATGGAATAGATAGTCTCAGTTATAGACTATTACGAAAAATCAAAACTTTGTTGCATATAGTTACTTTCACGGATAATATAATAGCACATAAACCTGCAGATTCATCGTAATTAGAATATGTACCATGAAATAAGCAGTGCTGTAAGGGGCTGCAGGATAGATGGCCTCCTACTGCAAGCCCAGCAGGTCAATTAATTCCCCAGTCAGACATTCAAAACTCTGAAATTCAAAATCCATTTGCCACAAAGCTAACATTAATTGCTCCACAACATTTTAAGAAATTTAGTCACTCCTGCCTTTATGCTGCTCTCCCATTTTGTCCCACTGGGACGTACCCTGGTGAGTCTCTTCATGGACAAATCTCCAACTCTTTCCACAGAAGCAGCTGTGAGTTTTTAAGACCAATTTCCCCGCAGCCCTTTCTCGTTGCTTCCCACATCAAACTTTATGAAGCTTGGATTCTGCTGATCTTTGTCAGTTCAATTCCAAGCGGCAACAGACACGAGATAAAGCTGATTGTCATCAGTTGGAGGTATTGTCTGGTGAAAGGAAGCTGCGCCAATTAATTCTGTGTCATGGAAAAGTGCATGAGCAATCTGTGCAGGATCAGGAGTGAGAGAAATGGGAAGCAAGCTTAGTACGTGTGACCATATAGGACAAAGCTAAAGCAAAGCATCACATCAAAGGAAGAAATCAGGAATCCCAATGAAGAAATCAGTAACATGGGGGTGTATAAACAAAATAAAGAGCCAAAGATAAGGAGCAGCTTCCAGGGCCAGGAAGCTACTTAGTAGGAACATGCTAAAAGCCCAAGGAAAATTACATGTTGCAGAAGCAATGATATATTCCTGCCTTTTCCATAGCAAGGGGGGCAGGGGAGACTTCCAACTTTCACAGTCTATTTTGTTTCTTGTTTTTCCTGAACCCTGAGGCCCGCCAACCAGAACCAGGTTCAAAACACACACATAATGGACAGAGAATGTACAAATTTCAGCCACTATATGCATATTCCTTAAACCCTGTTAGGAATTTTGCATAGTGACTGGAGACTATACAAAATTCAGCCTAGATATGAACATTTACCCAAGGTCTGTTGAGGACTGTGTATATTGAATGGTAAATGTGCATAATTCCTTCTTCCTTCTTCATGTAAGCCTTATGTCAACGTTCTCCATGATGCCTAGTGAATGTGCACAATGGTCAGTTATTATGCAGTTATTTGCATTCCCCTTAACATATATCACTCTCCTGCTGTTATTAATATCAGATTATTATCATACACGTTGGTATAAAGGCAGGCTGTCACCTATCTCTGCCTTGATTCTCCTAGTGGCTTAGTTCTAGTGATATCATAACATTTGGAAGGGGAGGCAGTCTATAGAGCTGACAAGCAGTACAGTGGCTGTGAAGGAAACAAATAATCAGATCTAGGCTGGATCTAGATGCATCAAAGAAGTGTTTCAGTTTAAAGCGTTGTAAATTTAAACAGGGAAAACAGGTAGAGGAAAAAACTGACTCTACATTGCCATCTGGTGGCACAATGTTATATCACACATATACAACACACAAATTGCTTTTTCTTTACCAGTCTAGCTGAGTCCTAAGAAACAAAGTAAGCTACAGGTGCAAATTGGGAGTTATTGATAGCCATATCTGAAATATTCAGAGCTTGTTATTATCTTTTTTCCTCCTGTTGCTTTTTTTTTTTTTTGCAAAGTGTGTGGTGACCTTAGAATAGATTATTCATCATTCATTGTTAATTGTGAAAACTCAGAGATCGATTTGGTGATTGTATTGCTATGGCAATACGTGGAGTTATAAAAGGAAGATCTAGAAACCGTCCTCTGAGTACTATCTCAAATTAGAAATGTGCATAGTGAAGTGCTTTATTCAGGCTAAGTTGCAATGCTTGAAGTGGACATTCATCTACACTTGGTAGTTTATTCCCATCTCTGAGAAATGCAGTTTTGGAACATATTTCACATTCAGTTCATGCTATCTTACCAAATAATTGTACTTAGTGGAAAAGTCCCTTTGAAGTTCCATTCTATTTGAACTGGAGAGATTTAAGCATATACTTATCTAACTCATTCAAATCAATGGGATTTGCAGCAGGATGGTAAGCATGTTAACTCAGAAGGAAGTCCCACTGAGTTCAAGGAGACTTCAGATGCAATCCTAACTCCATTTACTTAACAGCAAGATCCACTGAATTCAGTACTTCTAAGTAGGCATGGCTAGGCGTGTGCTGTTACTCTTCAGTAAGTGTGTTTAGCACTGCAGCCTTTACTAATTGATTTTAGCAGGATGGTGCTCATAATTAGGTGCTCTGCATTCTGAATCATATGTTTAAAACCTGTGGCATTTAGATGTTTATGTTCCAACTCTCTTAGAGAGTCTGTTCCTTTATGTATTTTCTTTTTTTTAGAAAAACTCATGCTCCCAATTTTCCCCACATTCTACCCTGCCAAACCAATCCTTGAACACAATGAAATTCAGAATTTTTGTTTTACCTACAATACGTTCCCAGCCAATGGCTCTTTAAAAAGGCCTTTTAAAAAGCTCATAACAGTTGGTGACACTGGAATAAAAAAGTACACTTCCTTCTGAGTCGCAACAGCTAGATTTTCAGGCATAGACAGAAAACCACGTGTGGTGATATTCATGCTAGACCTGCTAATCTAATATTGGTTTTCATATACAATGCACACAGACAATTAGTGTATCATTACGCCATAGTATATTTCTATGCATAATTACCGGGTTCCAATTATTCCCACTCTGTAAAATTAATGGTGTGACTAGTCTGTTCACATCAGCAAGATGGGGGTACTTATTAAGAAATATTAGCCTTGCGACTTCATGTTAAAATGTCTCAAAATGTGTGAATGGTGCGAAAAGAATTTAGCTATTTTCCACCCAATCAAGGGTAAAGTTGGCACAACTTTATGTTGACTCAGAATCTTAATGTGGTTTCCAAACCAGGTGAACACAAAAATAGAAGCTAAGGAAGCTTCAAGGTTCATACAGCCATAGCCCAAAGACATTCGGGATGCCATGCAGACACACAGGTTTTTCTGACACAGATAAACCTTTGAAGAAAAGAAGGAGTGTGTGAGACAGCCCTTTGGTTACTCTGAAATTTCTAGGAATCTTCACCTGAACTCTCATTACAGATCTAGGAGGTAGGTAATAGCTTTCACAAGATGTTTGCTTCTGTTCTGCCTGCCGTGAATAGATATATCTCAGGTGGATATTTGTTAGAGTAGGCTCTTAGAACAATAACCAATAGCTCTTGCTGTAGACTTCATTGGGATTGACCAACATCTCTAAGTCACTCATTGAAATTCTTAGCGATGAATTCCATCCCATAAGCATTCCACCTATTAAATTATGCCCACAAGACCATGGGGGAAGCCAGGTATCCTTTTAAGTCAATCTTTTGTAGTATCACACATCAAAACATCTTTGTTGACTTTAGTGGGGGGTTTTTTTCTCAGCTTGCTGCTGATAGCTGAAAAGATGAATGAGTTGCTTCTAGCAAAGCGATCATAGTCCCCTTCACTGGAGTACCCAGTGGGCTGTGCTGGGATGTCATGTGGTCTGGAAATACATCATGTTAAGTGTTGTTCAGGATGGCCCACAGCTTGAAAACTCCAGAGTATTCCAACAGAGTGATGTATCAAAATGGCTAGGAGATTAGTCATGGGTGGGAATGTCAAAAGAAAAGAACGTAATAAATACAGAGGATTCCAAGCTGTCTCACAATGCACAAAAAGGGCTTACAAGAACTTAAAACAGTGACTGCCAAGTGCAGATGCAGGACATAATTCAAGCGGCTGATTTTATTACAGAAGCTGGAACCATTGGACTGACTGCATCTTGACAACCACTAACACAGACATAGTGAAAACATTAGGAACATTTTTCTTTTTGTGAAATATGCCTCCTCTCCCCCATTCCCCTTCCACCTTTAGAGGACTATATTTCACCAATTGAAACATTGAGTGTATCTAGGAGCAAGCCTTTGGGTCTTGCTGTTCACACTGTAAAATTGAAAATGCTTTGCTTTGTTCAGGGGATTATTGTGGTGGTGAGAATTGCTGTATGACAATTATTGTTGTTGTTGTATATCCACTTATATACACGTTTCCTGGATTACAATGAAAGAAATTCTCTAATAATTTAAGACTGGTAACAGGTGCCTTTTTTAATGGAATATGGGTGTTTATGTGCTATATACCATCTATTGCTATCTCTGTTTCTGTTTATACACCCAGAGTTTGTTATATCTACTTTAACTTGTATATCCCTAAATTATGCATATAACTTGTATATCCCTAAATTATGCATAGTATCTCTTTGCTCTCACAGGTGTAGCACCTGCGCCTGAAGGGTGCTCTATGGGCTCAGCAGAGACCACTGATTTCCTTTCCTTTTTGGGGAGGAATTCCCCAAGGGCAGCCATCTCTGCACCGACATGGGAACGGTTCCTGAAGAAATGCTTCTCACAGGCAGATGCTCCCTCCGACCATCTGATGCACCTGTTTACCCACCTACCTATTTGGCCTCCCACCGATCCTGACGAAATAGCCAAGTTAATAGCTCAGCTGAAACCGGGCAAAGCCCCTGGGCCCGACCTGATCCCTGCTGAAGCCATCAAACTACACCCACAATGGTGGGCCGGCATCTTGGCCAAAACCTTCGATGCAATCAACGCTTCCGGTCTCATCCCCAAAACATGGAAGGAGGCCATTATTGTACCAATTCATAAAAAAGGTTCTCCAACGGAGCTGGAAAACTACCGTAACATCAGCCTCCTTTCGATCATAGGGAAAATTTACGCCAGCTTTTTGATGACTAAATTATTGCGATGGGTAGATGAGACTAACCAGATTGGCCATGAACAAGCAGGGTTCAGAACTAAACGCTCTACAACCGATCATGCGATAGTTCTTTATCATCTGGCATGGAAGTACTCCTCCCCCCCCCCCCGGGGCTACCTCTGTGCTGCCTTCTTAGATCTAAAGGCAGCCTTTGACAGCGTTCCTAGAAATATTCTTTGGGAGAAACTTGCGAAACAGGGCATTGATAGAAGACTCTTATGGCTCATAAGCCAGCTCCACGAAGGTACCCTTGCCAGAGTGAGATTCACTCCAGCGGGCGAACTTACAAATTCGATACCAATAAACAAGGGAGTGCGCCAAGGATGTATATTGGCTCCCTGCCTATTCAACCTATTCATCAGCGACATGCGAGCACCCCTAGTCAACTCATCTCCAAGTACACACACGCCTAGGCTAGCGGATTACCGCTGCCCACTCCTTTTATATGCGGACGACGCGGTAATTCTATCTTATACACGTGTTGGACTAAACAGAGCTCTGAAGATCTTTGCCACGTATTGTCAACTCAATCAATTAACTATCAACCATGCCAAGTCCAAGATCCTGATCTTCTCCAGAAGCCGGAGATTATACAAATGGAAGCTTGGTGGGGCAAAAATAGAGCAAGTCCTAAAATTTCAATACCTAGGAGTTATTTTTCAATACAATTTGGGGTGGAAAGCTCACATTCAACACCTACTTAATAAGGCCAAAACCTTGTCATATGCGCTCCTCCGATTCTTCTTTTCGGACGGAGCTTTGCATGTTCCCTCGGCCCTAAAGGTGTTCAAGGCAAAAGTGGTTGCCGTGCTTGCTTATGCTGCCCCGCTCTGGGCCGTGATGACAGATCTTGCTCCCCTTGAGACTCTGCAAAGCCAATTCCTACGTCGGCTCCTAATGCTCCCCCTGTGCGTAAGCAACGCAGCCATGCGACTAGAATTGAAGGTCGCATCCCTAGAAACTTGCCTGTGGAAGCAAGTCTTCAATTACTGGTTATCATTGTGGCATAGATTACCAAACCATTACCTTGCCCAATGCTTATGGCGAGATGAATTCTCTAGCCTTTGGACTAGTAGAATCCATGCCAAACTCCTGAGTTATGGAATCTCTCCCTCAGATTCCCTAAAACTAGACCAAATCACTGCTCAGAGACTGATCCGCCAAAGACTGGATGACATCGATTTACAGCGAAATTATACGCTGGGGGGAGGTGTTTGTTCGCCCCAGAACATTGGTATCACTTTAACTTACTGCGTTCCATCATACCTCTCCTCCCTTTCGACTGTTGCACATAGACTGGCCTTCACCAAAGCGAGGTTTAACGTTTTTCCCTCCAATGTCCTGAGACATAGGTTCTCAAAGGGCCAAGCCCCCGCCGTGTGCGAATGTGATAAGGTGACGCCGGAGTCGCTCCAGCACATTATGTTCACTTGCCCCTTGTTTAATGTGCTACGGGCAAATTTGTTGGGATCAATCATACAGAAACTAGAGGGTACCCCACCAAAATTCCACCTTGCCCAAATCTTGCAGGACAAGGATACCCACACGACCCTGAAGGTGGCTAGGTTCCTAGTTGCTGTCCTTTCCCAAAAGCGACGCCAAGGAGCTCTACAAGCTAATTAAGGCGTAGTATGCCTTTCCATTTTATAGTATTTTATTGTTATAGTGGTGTTTTAGCGATTGCTTTTTTTTCTCCTTACGGCACAAGCTGTTATTTATGTGTTGTTTTTACCTGTATGGGCCTATGGCCGTAATAAATGATATTCATTCATTCCTTTCCTTTTTGGTCCATGACAGTAGGCAACACAACAAAGGAAATCTGTGTGCACCTCCAGCTTCCCTATACAATCTCTCATCCTCTCACACTACTTCTGGAGCTTGAATCACTTGAAAAGTGGACCACAAGACTGAATGGGGATTTGGGAGTTGTGTACACTGTTTTCCTGTTCTCTGGAATGTTCTGCACTACTTGTGCCTAAGCCCTGTTTGTCCTCAGGAGGGATGGGGGGAAACTGGACTTTCCACATGATGCGCCTGGAGGATCAGAACCAATACATCTATTTTAGAATCAGTTCTTTCTCCGATTCTAAACCACAACTGTCTTTTGCTGCATATGCTGAGAAGGAGCGAATTCAAATTCCTTAAAATAGGCTTAATATATTTTATATCCCACAGAATGATAAGTAGAAGCCGGCACCTGCTGACAAGCTGCCTGTAGAAACTCACTTGAAGAATGAATGCAGTTAAACAATGCAAGTGAAAGAGACTCTAGACTACCTTTGGAAAGATGCCCTATCACAGGTTGCACAGATAAAGCTAATTTGACAGCAAGCTATACATACAATGCTGAGATGACTCTAGTGTTTTTCACTTACACTTCATAAAAGCAGAGGATGGTACATTAGTCAAGGGACTGATACTGCATACAAAGCAAATATGATAAAAATTCCATACAAATTCTAGTGGAAACACAACTCTGAAATGGGAGAGATTTGTTGGAAATAAGTTTCCCCTGGCTATTTTTTGACAGAAGCCAGTGCTTTTTTTCTTTAAAAAAATGTTTAGGGGTACTCTCATTTTGACTCAAGAAAATCACCATTTTATAGTTCAAATCGGGGAAAATAAATTCTGTAAACATACAAAAGTACAAATATTCACAAAAGGTTTAGGGATATGCATACCCCTGCATCCCCCCAGAAAAAAGCACTGATGGAAGCTATATACAATAATATACTAGTAGATCCTTTATTCATATCTTTAATACTTTATTCACCTGAGGACCACTTCTGACAGTTGGGGCAGAGATTGACTGGTTTGGTGACAGAAGGGGGATTGGTCAGCGGTCCAACCCTTATCCATAGATAAAGACTTCAAAGAAGAACGAGATGGGGAGCAGCAGCTATATACCGTATTTTTTGCTCTACAAGACTCACTTTTTCCCTCCTAAAAAGTAAGGGGAAATGTGTGTGCGTCTTATGGAGCGAATGCAGGCTGCACAGCTATCACAGAAGCCAGAACAGCAAGAGGGATTGCTGCTTTCACTGCGCAGCGATCCCTCTTGCTGTTCTGGCTTCTGACATTCAGAATATTTTTTTTCCTTGTTTTCCTCCTCCAAAAACTAGGTGCGTCTTGTGGTCTGGTGCGTCTTATAGAGCAAAAAATACGGTGACTGGGAAGCTCCACAGCCTACAAAGGCTAGCAACTTGAAGCATTTAACATCTTGGGAAAGGAAACCTAATGAAAGTGATTAGTATTCCAGACGCTGGGGGAAAGAAGTCAGGTGGACACTGTGACAGAGCACCACTGCTCTGTAAAGAGGGGAGAATATATAGAAAGTGCGCTTGGGATCTGTATAAGAAAAAATTAAACAAGGTGGCCCAACAGTATTTGGAACTCAAGTTCCTGATGATGAGAAGAGGCTGAGGCTTCCCGTAGATATAACAGCCTCAACAAGTTTCCTCTTAGACCCTAAAGTACACTTGGCGTTCTGAAGGAATTTAGGCTCCTGAAAGTTGTGGGGCTTCTTATAAAGAGAAAGTAAACTGCAACAGTAGCCTTTTGTTCATTTTTCTTCATGGTAGTCAGTGGTGAGACTTGAAGTCTCATTCCACTTCAGGCCTGAATCAAAGTAGGTTATGCCTGAAGCCTGCATTTCTCAAACTTGGGTCCCCAGCTGTTGTTGAACTACAACTCTCATCATCTCTAGCTAGCAGGACAAGTGGTCAGGGACTATGGGAGTTGTAGTCCCAAAACAGGTGGGGATTCATGTTTGAGAAACACTGCCTGAAGCAATCTGAAGGGAAGGGGCCACTCTCAGAAGCGCCAAAGTAGGATCCAAACAGAATCTTCTGTTCTGTGCACTCCTGTAAAATATGGTTGCTATTAATACTATTATTTTAGTAACATAAGTGGCTATTTTCTTCTGGAAACTGATGTACACAGACAAGTTCAGCCCTTCTGAGGTATTAATCCTGACATACTGCAATGCAATGCAAAATTTCAGAATAGCTTCAAGGGCAGCCATATATAAGTTTTGGGGTGAGTAAAAAAAGGAATCACTTAAACTTCTCTAGTGTTTTGAGAACAATTGGTCTGAAAACTGCAGACATGAGAGGTGCCCCTGGGTAAAAATTCCCCATTGCAGACAAGTATGTCCAGGTTTTTTTTGTGCTAGGCATCTTTGATATTGATTTTTTCAGGGGAGAGAACTAAAGGAGCTTCGGTTTTTGGGTAATCATTCCACTGATTACAAGTTTGATCTGTCAGTCACAGTAGAGCTCTCCCTCTGTCCACTCTGCTGTTGTTGTTTTCATTTGCTTTCCCAATCGGCCCATTATAGCACTATTCCTTATATGGGAAGCTGAAAGACATTTAGTTTCCCTTCTGGTAGATGCTTGTTTGCAACATTTTCCTGACATCAAAATTGCTGAGGTAGCACAAGACACTTCAGGAGTCCCCACTTCATTTTGTGCCGCTTCGTACAGATCCTATTTCACTTTTGCCAGACCCAAAATCCCCTCAAGGCACCTGGCTTTGGTTCAAGATTAATCTGTATGTGAGACACACACCCTTGTTATTTCTTTTTTCTGTGAGGATCTTTGATGTTGTTGTAATATAGGAAGCTGCCTTATACCAAGTAAGTCCATTGGTCCATTTAGCTCACGATTGTCTGCGCTGACTGGAATCAGCACTCCGGGGTTTTTCAGACTGGAGACATTCCCAGTTCTACTTGGAAATGTCAGGTGTTGAACCTGAGACTTTCTGCATGCAAAGCAAATTCTCTGCCACTGAGCTACAGCCACTGTTATGCAAGACATGAGGTGGGGAAGAAGTCTGAAGGAGGAGGAGACAGCTACTTTTTGCTACAGAATGTACAGCACTGAATTTGCAGGTGAGGGCTCATCCACCTGCTTGTGCTGTGCCTAGAAAGCAGTTTTCCACTTGACCCACACTTTCTGGGCATGAGTTCAAATTGCTGTTTGCTCCGATTGAGCCCTAAAGAGCAGTTTATCCCAGGGAAAGCAGAGGGGCAAGAGGAAGTGTGGATAAGCCCTAAGTGGTTAGGATGAAATTTCCGTATTGCTCTTCCCTCATCACACTTGAGGTAGCTTGGTCTTCTTCTGTATGACCTTGCCAATAGAGAAGTGTGGTTTTTTATCACACTTCAGGTGCAGAAAGAGCATGTGTGGTAGAATAGTCAGTATGGGCTCACAGACATCAGCAAAAGTCCTCTTTTGGCTGATTGACTTACAAGTTTTGAAAATTTTTACCTGAACCACCTGTCTTCCTTGATGAAAGGTGGGTTACTGTAACATTTTTGTGATGATAGACAGATGTACACTCGATGCTGTTCCACAACTATGCACATAATTTCTGGTGCTGAAGATTCCAGGTCTCAAAAACCTTTGTTCATCAATTCAGAGGCATTCACATAGACGGAAATGACTGAAGAAATGATGCAGCAAGTGAATGGAAGTGTTGGGGCTGGTGGCTTATTCACCCTAAACAATAATAAGCAACTTTTAAAGATCAAAGAAGAGCAAGATTTTTCCTTTCCAGCAACCCATTATAAAATCATTAAGAAGTCTAAAGGCCTTGTCTCCTGTGTCACATGGATCCCTGGGTGATTTATAGAGCTAAGTTATTCATCATGATTACTATGGTACTTCCAGAAAAGTCGTATTTATCAGAACAAATTGTATATCCTGCCTACCTCTCAAATGACCCACGTTAGATGGGACCATCTTCATTTCAAACCTACATTTATCTCCATCAGGAGCTTAGCTTTACCATCTGGTAAGTGTCTTATTTATTTATTTGCCTACTCACTAATTATTTTTTAATATTTTTTTTAAAGGGATCAGCCTCTTATTTTTATGTGAAATTACTCTGAATAGAATAGAAACTGACTATGGTTCAGAAACTGCAGCTGGCGCAGAATTCAGCAGCCAGATTGTTGACTATGGCAGGATGGTTTGAATATATAACACCAATACTGGCATGACTGCTCTGGCTACCAATGTGTTTCCAGACTCACTTTAAAGTTTTATTTTATAAAGCCTTATGTGCCTCAAGGACTACCTCTCCCCACATGAACCAATATGGACCCTATGATAATTATCTGAGGATCTTCTTCATGTGTCCCCTCTATGGGAGATTCAGAGTTTGGCAACCTGAGAATGGGCCTTTTCAGTGGTGGTTGCCCATTCGCAAAATGCTATCCACAGGAAGGCGCAGCTTATGTCATCTTTATCTAGTTTTAGGGAAATACATTTCTCTTTACCTGGAATTTTGAACTTTAATTTGAACAAAAGTTTTGTGGTTTCATTTAGTGGTTTGGGACCCCTAATCCTGAATCTTTTAATCTTGCAGCAAATTATATGCACAGATCTAGATAAGACATTAGTCTACCTAAAGGATGGTGAAACACACTTATTAGCTAAAATCAAAGTGTTTAGATGCATTTTTTTATTTTTTTATTAAGAACATATTAATTCAAAAGTTATACTTCAACTTTGTCCACTGCCATAATATCACAGAACAATCACTCCAATCACCAATCCCTCCTCACTATTATGTTGACTTGCCAAATATCCTACATTTGAACTTGAGGATTTTATAATATAACCAGGGGCTGCCTGCCATGTTAACTTCACTCACCAGGCCCATCTGACCCCACCAACCCTAGCCCTTTGCCACCTTCCTTTTTTATTTATTTTATTTTATTTTATTTTATTCTACCCTATACCCATAGATCACAGGGCAGTTTTACACCTGATCAACCCCGTCTCCCTCTGCACCTCACCAGTCTCCCTCCCCAATGTTTTTACACCTCACCAAATGCTCCTCCCTCTCTTTATACCAGGCTTCCTCGACCTTGGCCCTCCAGATGTTTTTGGCCTACAACTCACATGATCCCTAGCTAGCAGGACCAGTGGTCAGGGATGATGGGAATTGTAGTCTCAAAACATCTGGAAGGCCGAGTTTGAGGAAGGCTGCTTTATACCCTCCCAATCCTTTCCTTAGCCAGACCCACCATTATAGCTTGCCCAAACCATCCCCCTTACCTGACAGCTTGCCCCTCCCCAACGTAGCTGCAGTCTTTTACAATTTTTTATGTATACAGGAGGAAAAGATATTATTGACTACTACTGTATATACCAGAGTCCCCCAATTTGCTAGGGGTTCTCCTTCTGCAACTCAAGAGACAGGCAGAATGTGCCATGTCATGCAGCTGCAGGGTCACATGGCTTGCAGTTGGCTCTGCTTGACAGCAAATCAAGGAGCTTGCTGGCTCTCAGGGAGGTGGGGCCCATGAGTGGACCAGAAGGAGGACTGAGCCTCCTTCTGGGCCACACACAAGCTATTTAGGGAAGCCTGCCCCATCCATGCCACGGTGGTCATGATGATGATAGGGAAACTGCAACTGCAAAACTCCCTTGATGGAACATAATTGATTCAATATTATTTTCCATTCCAGCAGCTAATTCTGGAGAAGTGTTGCATCTAGGGATCTCTATGGGGAAAGTTGCCTTTTTTCCACTCTTGTACACTTCAGCATTGGCCCTTTTTTACTGGCTGAAGAAAGAAGGTGCAATCCTATACCAACTTTCCGGGGAGTAAGTCTCCTTGAACTCAAGAAGACTTATTCCTGAGCAAGCATACACAGGAATGAACTAGAACTACACGAGATAAAGTGCCCAGGTTCTCAAAGGCTCTTGCCTTGTTTCTGTTTGTGCCCCTGACAATTTGTGTCAGAAATAAAGAAAGAAAGACCATGAATTTATAGCTGCCTCTGCCCTTCCAAGATCATCATTTTGTTCTTCTCACTGACAGTCTTCTGCTGAATCCAGCATTTCTAGTCCAAGCCCTTGTAATTGGTAAATTGCTGAATTATTATTAAAAGCCCTGACTGAGGCTTCTACTCTTGACTTTTCCATTTGAGTAATAGAAAATAATCACTCTCTCTGGCTCTTGTGATTTAGTTAATTAACTGATAGAGAGGCAGCACAAATAATTTTTACAGTTGTGTACTTATTGTTTTAAGAATTATATGAAAATTAATCCCTTACCAGATGATTAGTGTTTTTTAAGATCAACTAATGAACAAAAACAGTCTTCTGTTTCCATTTTAATGTATTTTTAATCACCAGCTAAATAACAAAGAAGTGTCTTTTAAAATAATTAAGACTACACATCAAGTCTCCATAGGATATCAACAATAAAGGGGTTAATGATGCATGCAGTAATCATGAAAACAATTTTTAAAACTTGAAAGAACCAAAAGCAACATCCCTAATCCAAACTCATCTGTGCCAGACTAAATTTCCACAATGTACAATGATTGTATTCATCCTGCAGAATTTGCAGAAAAAGTAATAGATGGTACTTCAGAATGGCAATTTTCCATTTACACACAGCCAAATATTTAAATTAAATTAAGCCCCAACAAAAGAAGGGAAGATGGAAACCACAGAGAACATGATCCAACTTACTGTCTCATGAAAGAACACCACAGGGAACATCTTTGTAAAATTAGAGCAGAGCTTTGTAGGCATTTAAAAAAAAACTCATTTAGGAGTCTGTTTACACAATCACTTGTTACCCCTTAACTCCAGTCTCTGATCTATTTATTTGATCCAGAGAGTTAATCAGAGATAATCCATTTTCAAAGTGTTAAAAAAAAAGCCACTGGATAATCAGGGGCTCTTGCCTCTCCTCTGCTAGGTCCCTAGATAAGTAGATAGGGTCATTTTCTCAGAATGACATGCAGACTCTGGATGTTAAAATAAGCACCAAATGAAGCATATAGCTTCTAATATAGTGTGCAAAATACAAACTCTTGAACTTTTAATGAGTTCTAGGAGATGAGTTTCCAGGAAACTCACCAGACTTGGGTCTGGATATGAGCTTTGGTATCACTCCAAAGAAATGAGAACTTCCAGTTTACCCCCTAAACCCAATCCTGACCATTCAGCTGCTCCCATCCCTTGAATAAAATCCCTCCTTCCTCTTTCAAAACACTGGGGCAACTGCAATGATCCTTTGGATACAAGAGCTAAAACCTGATCTCTCCCTCTTTTTGGTGCCAGGAAGGAGGGTTGGTCCAGTAGGAAGAAACACTCAAGAGGTCCTTGAGGGATATAATTGCCCTTTTAAAAAGTATTAGGCAAATTCATCATTGGCTTTTAGTCACCATAGCTAGATGACGCCTCCTGGTTAAGAGGCAGTGTGCTTTTCAAAATCAGTTTCTGCTAATCTTTTCTGTAAACTTTAGTGAAACTTGCAGGAGGGCTGCTAAACTTCAAGCTCTGCTTATGGGTTTCCCAGAAACACGATGATGGATTAGATTAGCCATGCCTTGATCCAGTATGGCTTCGTGGTTAGAATACTGTGATATCCTGGTATCAATCATTAGATGGATTTACTCCTTTATGAAGGGGTTAACCCTCCTTCTTCAGCAACCTGTGAAACCTGTAGTTCTTTTGGACTTCAAAGTTAAAGTGTGTGGCAGCAAGAGTTCCGCATCTGCGAACAAGATCTCTAATAAATAAAAAATAAATCTGATGCATAAATCATAAATTGCATAGACTTGGGAATATGAATGTATCTTTGTCTGCTTTGGATTTAATATCTTATGCAGGATACAAGCTAGTTGAAGGAATGGAAGAGAAGAAAAATATTTTTTCACACAGGCCTTTGGCCCAGACTTCTTTGCACAGTTTTACTTTTTAGTAACGATGAAGAATTGAGCAATATGACACATTCAAGTCTTGCAACTGCCATTGTATGGATGACGGTGATATGGAAACATTTTTTGGGGAGAAATATCCCGTTTCTTTAAAATCATTTTTGGAATTCTCCTAAAAACATACACTTGATGTATATTTAAAATGTGTAAATGATTTAACCTTATTTCCATGAAAACATGAGCAGGACTGTAGTCCTAGTCTTTTTATGAAGCTCATGCACATTTAATTTCTTATAGTCTCTTATGAGTTTGTATAGAGCACTGGCCGGGGCATACAGGAGGACTGGAGCATCCCTGCAGAATGAACAAACCCTGATATTTAGCATAGTTCAAAGGAAAAAGCCTTAGTGACAAGACCTTTCCTTTCTTTGGGAGCTTAGCCTACAATGTAATGCAGCTAGGATGCTTTACCTAATAGCTCACATTTATTATTCTTGGTTTTATCCCATTACCCCTAATTAACACTCTTTGTACCATGTTAAATAATCCTCCAGTCTGGGTGTTTACTTCAATTATTTTAAGGCAGTTAAATCAATCCCTCCAGCCACCTAATCAGTAGTATTGGTCTCCCTGGGCTCCCTTTAATTTATCTATGTCTTGCCAGTCCAAAAGTCTCCAGAACTAAATGCATTACTTCAGAATTGCTGAGAAAAGAGCACCCATCTCCCAGTGATGTGGTGTCTGCCAGTGCCTATGCACACAGATAGCTTCAAGCTATTTTCTGTAACAAACTGAAATCTACTATAGCCTTCACTTTCTTACTCTCAGACATCATGTACTAAAAAGGTGGAGGCTGCTCCCCCGCCTTTTTGATGCACTAGCTTCCATCAAAACTGTACAGCCAAAGAGCATTTCAAATTCAATCCAAGAGCAATGAAAGTTGGATAATGTCTCATATAGGATTGTTTTTGTACATAGCACCGTACATCTCCTGTACTAAAGTGGGCAGGGAAGACAACAAAGACAGGGCCCAGAGAGGTGTGTATAAAAAGGACAAAACACGAGGAAAAAGCAGTTATGTTTACTTTGGCTTAATTTGAGATTAAGTGCTGAGGTATAAAATTATGCGTGGTGTGGAGAAAGTGGACTCAGAGGAGGCTTCTCTCCCCCCTCCCCCCCTTCTCATAATACCAGAACTCAGGGTATTAGCGGAAGATCTTCACACAGCGCTTAGTTAAACTATGGAAATCACTCCCACAAGAGGTAGCAATGACCACCAACTTGAATGGCTTTAAAAGAGGATTAGACAAAATCATGGAGGATGAGGCTATCAATGGCTGCCAGCCCTAATTGCTTTGTCCTGTCTTTACTTTCTAGGCAATAGGACTGTCTACATTAGTTACTGGAAATCACAAGCTGTTGCACTCAGGTCCTGCTTGCTGACTTCCCACAGGCCAATGTGAGAACAGGATGCTGGGATAGATGGGTCATTGGCCTGATCCTGCAGGCTTTCCTTACATTCTTCTGCTTCAGCAAAAAGGTTCACAAAGGTTGTATGTTTTCAGATGAGGTCTGAGGGAAGAAGAAGAGGTGCAGACCCTAGAAGTCTCCCTGTTCTCTAGGGGCAGTGCCAGATGATGAAAGCTTGGGAATATATTTAATCGCATTGCTACACCAAAATGTGTAGCATTCAAGCAATAATGTCTGTGAAAGTAAATCTGAGGTAACAGCGTTTTACTGACGTTGAAAACCTGTGTGAATGGTTGACTTCAGGCAGTTTATGTAACACAGAAGATACATTAGTTTATAACTTTATTATATTTTTCCCAGGAAACAAAGAACATCCCCAAGGGGTGGGGACTGAAGATAGGTTTATTCTACCTCCTCTCCCACACTTCTTTCTTCATTATAAATGAAATTATATGATTCAGAAAGAAAAAGCCAGTTTGCTTGATATTACATACACAAACAGTTCAGCTATACTCTAGCTGTAGAAAACATCCAGCCCGGGTGCTGCTGATGTCCTGGCTTGTATAAACCACATTTTCCCATTATGTCCAAACTTGGAAATGGTAGTTTAAGTGTTGTTTGTAAATTGGGAGATCAAACCACAATTTAATCCATTGCTCTGGCAAACTATCCACGTAGACTGCCTAATTCTTGCAAAATCTAAGTAAATGTTATCTCTGATGTGATTGGGGGGTTAAAGGAATGTACTGCAAACTCCTACTGTTTGTACACTTAGTTTTGCTGTCCAGACTACAAAAGCTCATTATTTGCCTCCTGGTGCACATTTGAAGGGACTTGTTGCTTATTTTAAAGTCAGCAAGGCTTGTTATGGTTAGGACCCCATCACATGGCCTTCGGGGACCTTGCAGATGCAGCACTTGCCTTTGATGAAAGGCTGTGTAAATTCAGAGTCACATTGTCCGCCATATGCACACTGGGCCTCTACTTTTCATTTTGCAGTAACAATATGGCTCATGTGTATTCAAGAGACTTCAAAAGTGCAACCCAAAAGACGGAGAGTCTGAGAGGTCCTTTAATGCCTTTGATGTACAAAGCAAATCAGCCAGAACTCATCAGAGACTAGTGATGACAGGGGGTGGGCAAATCTTAGCATGATCAAAGCATTTGGAGTTGGTGACATTTGCAAAGATATTAATGATTCTTCCACAAAGGTTTCAACCATCCTATAAACAGGATAAATAGAGGGGATTCTGAGATGGATGATGCCATTAACTACAGCAAATGTTACTGAAAATAATCAGAATGGTGGCTCATTTATTAAGGAAATGTTCAGCACATTCATTTACATCGCCCCAAACCGATTGGATAAACACATTCTTTGTCTTGATAATACTCTTGAAAAATGAGGACTAATCCAGTGAAAGCACTAGTCTGCATGTCTGTCATGTTGTGGAGTTACATGGCATCATTATCCAATTCATACATATGCAGAATTATTACAGATTGATCAATTGTTTCTGCTGATGCAGAACATCTCATACTGGCATAATGTGCTTAACAAGTCCTGTGGTAATAATGCTAAATGCTTTCACTTGCTCTTAATGAGTCAAGTGACAGTTATTATTACTTATCTGGGCCAGGAGCAGAAGTGCTAAGTAACTGTTAGCACTAAGTAATTGTTATCTCTAATGTGACCAGGGGTTAAAGGAATGTGCAGTGAATTCCTACTATTTGCCATTTGCTTTGGGAAGGAGATTTCTCTTTGCAAATTATATACTTTTTGGCAACTGTAGTAAAATATAAAATGCAGCTGGGCAACTTCATTTTATGATCCCCCCTCTTGGCCTCCTAAAGCTGATGCCCCCTTTTAATCTTACCAGAGTTCTTTCCCTCCTGTTTCTTGCCTAGCTTTTAAGAATCTTTCCTCCCTCCCCCCTTCCATATAGTTTCTGAATTATTGGGAGTTGTGCCTCCCCCCCCCCTGCCCTCCGGTTGTAGAGCTTGGGGAAAATAAGTCTGAAAACAAATTTGAAGACTTCTGCTTTTGGTGTGAGAGAGCACTAAAGTCAGCAAGGTTTCACTTGCTTTCCACAACAGTAGCTGTGTTAGTCAGCTGGACGAAAAGATAAGTAAGTTACTGGTGTATTTATTTGAGAGTAACTCTAAACCCAGTAGTGCAATAGGACTGAGGAAGCCAGGAGACTTTTTCCTCTGGCTGACCACTGGTCCTGTTAGTGAGGGATGATGGGAGTTGTAGTCCCAAAACAACTGGAGGGCCGAGTTTGACTATGCCTGAGCTACACCTACTATAGTCATCTGCTGCCACCCCTTCAATGGATTACCCTCAAGGAATGTAGCCATTGACAGAAAAAAATGTGCAACCTTTTAAGAGGTATGATAACAATACCTCAGTCTAACTACTAGCTGCTTTTTTAGCATGTACTGGGTGTGAACTACTTTGGCTTATATATTACAGATGAGGTTCCTCAACAAAAATGTGTGACTGTTTAGTGTTTTGGAGAACTTGCATATTCATGCCTAATATGCCTCTTTGTCTGCTACAGTTGAGGACAAGGTTTTGTTGTTCTGAGCTGGTTATCAGTGATAGTGAATAGCATTTCTACATTACCCTTGTAACAAATGGATCATTATCTGGTAAAGGGTTGAAAGTGTTGCTTCCTAGAGACTGTTTTAATGTAGGGAACCAATTCGAGTAGCTTCCCCCCATATTTTCAAAACTCTTTTTTAGATTTGTTAACCAACCTCAAGAGTCATTCTTGAATGAGAATGTAGAAATGTTGACTCACTTGGCTTTTGGGGGAAAAACATGGCTCTGAGATAGCCTTTTTGCCTATAGTGTTGACATGTGGCCTTGCGTAAAGCAGCAATGAACCAGGGTTGTGCTTTTCATCTACACAACCAAGGGTTTCTGTTCCAGTGGAGGAAAACCTGACTTCATGGTTAGGAAGCATTGTGAGAGGTGAGTTGCAGTGGTGGAAATGCATTGCATCCACCATCAAAACCTGTTTCCGCCTCTGAAAGTTGGCTTCTAGGCTGGGGAGTGAAGTGCACACACTTTCCCTTCCCTGTATCAAAGCTAAGTCTGAAGGTAGGGAAGATATTATGAAAAAGAGACATTGGCCCAGCCCACCTTATCTAAGTTGCTGCTTGCCTTCTGTTGTTTTAACACTCTTATTTGACAGCAAATGGACATAAATGAAGACTGGGATTGCATAGCCGACAAGCATGTAGAAGTGGACATGGTAGGTCTCACACCTATTTTATTAGCCCATGACATTTCTTAAAAACCTGTGTTTCATTGATGAGAAATATAAAGTTATTGGGGCAGGGTGTGTGTGTGTGCGTAGACGACCCATGTTTTGATTTCAGAGAAGAAGAAGAAGAAGAAGAAGAAGAAGAAGGAGAAGAAGGAGAAGAAGGAGAAGAAAGAAGGTGAAGAAGAAGAAGAAGATATCCCGCTTTATCACTACCCTAAGGAGTCTCAAAGCGGCTCACAATCTCCTTTCCTTTCCTCCCCCACAACAGACACCCTGTGAAGTGGGTGGGGCTGAGAGACTTCAGAGAAGTGTGACTAGCCCAAGGTCACTCAGCAGCTGCTTGTGGAGGAGCAGAGACACAAACCCGGTTCACCAGATTATGAGTCTACCACTCTTAACCACTACACCAAGGCACAATCTTTAATTCAAATCAGCATTTGTTCGCCCCTTCCCATTCTGTCCGCTGACTTAGGAACACAGTATTATTGCATTTAAAGAAAAGCAGTCAAAACATTTGCCATTCATTTTGATATAATTCCAGTGTGTACATATGTTTGGTCTGTGGCTCCCAAACCAGCATGGCTGAAAAGAGAACAGATCAGAAAACATGATGAAGGGCAAAAAGGACATTCAAACTTGGTGTTGTTCACAGCTTTTATGCCTTGCAGGGGGAAAAGGTTGATAGCCAATAGTAAGTGTCCTGCTTGCAAAATGGGCTTTCGCTAATGCAAAGGGGACTTTCCTTTCCCCTCCTCTCCATTTCCCAACACACATCCCGAATCTGCTCCGGAAGGTTGAAGGACCTTCCAGAGCAGATTGGGGAAGAAGAGGGATTGAAGTGGGAAGATGAGGAAAGGCAAATCCCATTGTGTCACTCTAAATACTAATGAGTCAAAATGTATAATATTAATTTAAATAAAAAATATATTTGTGTGTATTCATGGGTCATACTGTTATGATTAGATCAATCATAGTTTGCAGTGCGATTAAACTGTAGTACATTTGGATTGAATCTAACACTGATTTAGATTTTGCTACATTTTGCTACATTGGCTTAAATGGGCTGTAGCTTTTGCACCACTTCCATATGATAACTCTGTTTAGCTACTTTGGGTGAAGTGGAACAGGTTTGCTTGCAGACAGTAGGCAAAGAGTTGTGCCAAGACTTCCAAAGGATAAATACATTTGAGAATTACAAAATATAGTTGGTGGAAAGCTGCAAAGGTAGAATTACAGGAACATAATGTTTGTCTGCCATTATTTACTCAGCTTTCACTATATGCAGTTTATTTTAAAGAAAACAAGAACAGTTCTAGAAATGGCATTAACAAAAGAAGCCAGTAACTGTTGGAAGGGAAACAATCCCATTTCCCTGGCTTCATAACAGAATAAAACCCTCTTTTGTTCTCATGTCAAATCTTTCACACAGACAGAAGGTAATCATTTCTCTGTGCAGTGTTGGCAAAACAACCATTCATATTTCTGGGCAATGTTTGATCATTATTTTAGAGGGGAAATTAGAAGAAGAAAAAACTGCTTTCATTGCTTAACAACATGTTTCAGTTTGCTGCTCCCCTCTCTTTTAAAATGTAACTTGAAGGCAATAACCAGTCCAGTTTTCTGATTTGGTGGCCCTTTGCCCTGAGTTATCTGAATTCTGGATTCAGATATGGAATAGTCTCCCCCCCCCCCAATGTGACAGTCCTAATAATAAACTTTGAAAGCTAATTAGATATCTAATTTAACCACATGCTAATCTTCCATTAATACAGTGGTACCTCAGGTTACATATGCTTCAGGTTACATACGCTTCAGGTTACAGACTCCGCTAACCCAGAAATAGTGCTTCAGGTTAAGAACTTTGCTTCAGGATGAGAACAGAAATCGTGCTCTGGCGGTGCGGCAGCAGCGGGAGGCCCCATTAACTAAAGTGGTGCTTCAGGTTAAGAACAGTTTCAGGTTAAGTACAGACCTCCGGAACGAATTAAGTACTTAACCTGAGGTACCACTGTACTGGGTAATTGGGCTGCCTTGGGCATGTCAATAACCCTCAGCATAATGACCTACCTTAGAGGGTGGTTGTGCAGAAAGTCTTCAGCTTTAAATAGTGCACAAAAAATGAAACAAATAATATAAGGTATATCTATGGCATATATTGCTTGGGAATAATTATCACCAACCTACTGCATCACGTATTAATGTGGTTTTAAAAAATAAAAAAATCACCACTTGCAAATGATAATAAGGCACTTTATATGCCACCAAATGTTGCAGGGATGGTGTTAGTACAGATGGATTAGTCCCATGCCGGTTTAATCCTTTCCCCAGTGCCATATTCCCAATTAAATCACCTACTTCAAAAGCTGCTATTTGGCCCATAGGGAAAAATATAAATGTATCTGCGGGCTATCTGTTTGTTATTCCTGCAGGATACATAGTACTTCAGAGGGGTTGGTTGGGCATATAGATTGGGAAAACAGCACAGAAGGAAAGGATAAACACCCTTTCTCCCAGCACAGCTTCCTGAATCTTCAAACTAGTAATGTTTGCTAATCGGTAAGAAAAGTGGGAACTTCTAATGTAGAGTCTCCCTTGTTTTAGTTCTGTCACTGTGTTTTTACCTCCATAATCAAGACCATAATCCAAGCTATTTCAACAAGCATAGAACAAAATATGAGTAGCATGTTGCTTTATTCTAAGTAATAATTAAAAAGCTCAGTTATTTCCATCATATACGATGTGCAGTTTCATTCATCCAAACCATCTAACAGTCATTCTTCTGCTTTTTGTCATTTAAATCTGTCTAATCACTTAGCTAAATTCATGTTTCCTTCTCTTGTATGAAATGTCACTGTTCGTTAGAAAGTCAGTTCCATTGCTTATCAGCTGAGGGAAAGAGGGACTTTCAATCTGGTTCCTTCAGCCACAAGGGATGGCATGTCGTATGTTAGTGTCTTATTAAAAGATCTTTGAAGTTCTTGCTTGAGGAAGCTCTTCTTTGGGGATCTTTTTCCTTCTCCTTTGTGTAACAACCCATCATTGGTCATGCAGAGTCCCCCACCCCCTAATCCACAACTCAATTAAGCTGAAGTGTTTGGATGCAAGTTCGGTAGAGACAAAAGTATTATTATTATTATTATTATTATTATTATTATTATTATTATTATTAATTTCTTTATTACTAGAATATATACACAAAGCTCTCAGTTTATGAGTGAAACAGTAAAATAACAAAATAAAACAATGTATACAACAATATGAAAAAACATGAAACATTGTTTTTAAAAAATCTTTCCCTAAAGTTCAATCAAGCAAATAGGCTTCTGATACTGGCAAGCATCTGAATGGCCTCTGTAAAAATGCTTCCATTCTCCCACTCCTATTAGCACATGTCTCCAATCACATATTACACACACTCATGCATGCATGAATAAAGCATCAATGGAGGCACGTTTCCCAATATCGGGTCTAGAGTCACTGTGTACCATGGGGATGCTTCCTTGCATACTAATAGGAAGGTAAAATAGGAAGAGAACACAAACCCCATATTTGAAAGTGGTTAATAGGTACAAATATTCATGCAACGACTATGCAGATACTGCTCTCCCTGGATCCACAGCTTGACTAGATCTATGGAGAAAGAGAGAGAGGGAGGGAAAGAGAGAGATTGAGAGGAACATAAGTCAGGATAATTACTGTTGCCATATAAAGAGATGGGAAGGCACTGAGAATCCAGCAGGCTGTATTGGATGCCTACATGCAATTGGGGGGAACTCAAAATGCAAATGATACAGAATTGGAGCATGCGAAAGTAGAATGAAAAGATAAGAGAAAACAAGAGAGATATGGAGAGACTGAAGTACCCCAAATCACTAGTTATGATGCAGTATGAAGTGATAGAAGCTCTTCCTTGAGTGTTCACAATGACTTGGAAGTTAAAAGTTATGGCTCCGATTCACTTAATCAGTCTCTTCAACACAAGTCCACATTTCATTTTAGCCTAATTTAGGGGGAGGAAGCCACGTTCTTGTAAGGGAAACACACGCCAATCTAATGCAAATCCCTGAAGAGATTGACCAGTGGATTTTGGTCTACATACTGTCCACCCCTGCTATGCACAACACTTCCTCAAAGAAAACATTCGTGCATGGAGCTTGGGTAGCTCATCCGACTAATTAATTCTGTATCTGAATAACATAATGTTGCATGTTACCCCAAGCAGTGCAAGATTACCCAGGGTTTGTGTTTCCTTTGGAATGAGGTACAACATGGACTGTGGTGTCTCTGTATTGATATATGGCTTATTATACAACCTGAGCCTACAATGGAGGGTCTCACAGCATTGACACCCCAAGAGGGCCTTCCTTCTCCCATAGCCACATCCTTTGATTCAAACAGAAACGAAGCATCTTTCTCTCTCTTTCTGGTTTCAGTCTGCTTCTAGCCTCTAGCTCACACACTCAACTTTTCACTCAACTCTGCCCTTTATCTTTCCAACTACCAGCCAAGTGATGGAGGAGATGCACACATTTGCCATCTGGTGCTCAGCCACTTCTTTTGTTCCCTTAATAGTAAATTACCTTACCAGGAATTTGAATCCTTGCTTAAATTTTGACACTTGCTGGATCCAGGGATTAGAAGGGTCTCTGCATACCACCTCATCTGCCCCCTCCCCCCAAAAGCCCTCTGATATAACAGTAATATCAAAAGCAACCTTCTATCAAGTTCCATAACTATGTGCAAAATTCCATGGGAGACAGAGTACTGCTCTCAGCCTCAGTGGATGGAGAGGACAGTTCTATCTAACAACTGCAGTTATGCCTTGATTTTGCATTCTTGGAAAGTCCTTAGTCACATCTCAAAGCTAAGAGGAACTATCCCCCTGTTGCCACGAAAGAGAATAAAATCCCTTCTAGAAACATAAAGAGAGGAGTTTTCTATATACAGTATATAATTTTTCAAAATGGTATGTAAAATGTATTGGTTTCGAGACAAGCATATTCTAAAGGCTTTAAAGAACATTCTTTTCTTCTTCTTTTGCTGCTTTGACTACTCAAAATAGCTGAACTACCAGGGTGTATGTCCTTAGCTGCTATTGTCATATCTGATCTTTTTCTTTTTTAATGCAAATTTAGCAGGAGATGAAAAATAAAAATAGATGCCTGTTCTGTAAGCAAATCACCACCACCTAATTATCATGAAACAGAGACTTCTTTTCTTTAAGAAACATGCACAGCTGAAATCCAAATGCTCAGCTTATCTATAAAGAAATTCAGCAACAATATATACAAAACGTAGCTTATGGAGAATGTTTCAGAGTGCTTATGCCTCTAGTCCCCCTGCCCCCCGCTGCATAGTCCACATCAGTAGATCTTGCAGTGATCTGAAATTATATTTTTACATGAAAGCTAGAGAAATTATAGCAACATCTGAAACCCACTTATCCCTAAATACAGAGATTTAAGTTGATTTATTCCAATTGATGTTAGCAGGCTTAATTGGACTGTGTGGTACAGTACAGACTTGATCTCAGTGCATATGGTACATCCTTCGGACTAACCACAACTGAATTCACAGGATAGGACTGGGCTGCAAATTGCAGCTGTAATGATGCTCTCTTTAGCCCATCTGGGATAGGTGTACAGTGCTGTGGAGGCCCCTAAGCAGTTGAAATCTTGCCCTACCCCCCCCCCCCTTCATGGGATAACAATGAACTAAGAAAGCTTGATTGTAATTTTCTAAGAATTCTTGATTGTAATGGTAAATTTCAACTGAAAAAATAATTAGGTTAACCTTGTTAATCTCAATGATTTGGTGCAAAAAAAGATATTTATTCATATGGTTTATATAGCCCCTTTTTACAGGCCATAGGGCAGTTTACAACAAAGCAAATAGATGAAAATTCATAAAATCATAAAAATAATACAATTCTTTAAAAACAGAGTGACAAATCAGTGAAAAACAATTATTAATAGTAGTAACAATCTGGTCCCTCCACCTCCAAACACTCACCAAAGAAGCTGCATCTTAACTAACTGCTTGAAAGTATAGAAAGATGGGACCAGATGTACTTTCATAGCGAGGGAGTTTATCTGAGGAGTCACCACTGAAAAGGACCCAGGAAAGGGTCCCAATGCTGTGTAACTCATACTGTGGAGAGGCCACCAGGACAGCCTTATCTGCTGATCTTATTGGTATGGAATTCTTGAATACATTTGGGTTCTAAGCCATTTAGGGATTTCAGTGTCAAAGTAATTGGGTTCAGAAACCAGCTGGCAACTAGTACAGCTGTTTTGAAATAAGGTTGAAATGCTTATGCCTTGCTGTCCCTACCTGCATCCCTGCTGCAGCATTTCACACTAATTGAAATTGCAGAACCATCTTCAAGGAAAGCTCCCCCCCCCCAGTGCATTACAGAAGTCTGTCTTGAAAGTTACCAGAGCATGAATACCCACGACCAGCCTAACCCTATCCAGAAATGATTCTCATTGGTGTGCCAGTGGAAGTCAGACATAGCTGCTCATAGCCACAAAGGTCACAAGGCCTTTAGTGACAAAGATGATCCACAGAGCAGCCTTAACTATGCACCTGCTCCTTCACGATAAGTGCATCTCAATTAAGAACCATTCATTTTGTCAGCTCCTGGAACCATCCACACATAGCATTTCCATCTTGTCTTGATTCAGATTAAATTTGTTTGCCCACATCCAACCCATTTCTGCCTCCAGACACTGGCTCAGAATGCCCCTCTCTTGGAACCAACAGAACAAAGAGACAGAGCTGTGTCACATCAACATCCTGGTGACACCTCCAAATCCTACTGATGACTGATCTCAGTGGCTTCATATAGATGTCAAATAACATATGTGAAAAGATTGAGCAGGATCCTGCAAGAAAACTCCCATGGGGCTGAGCAAAAGTCCACAAACACATGTTCTCTGAAACCATCTTCAAAGCTATGCCCATAGCTGTCAACTTTCAGATTTGAAAACAAGGGATCAGCAGCCTCGAAAATAAGGGATCAGCAGCCTCACCTGTCCCGGGGACAGTCTACGGGATATCTAACAATCTGGGATAGCAGCGGGAAGCAGCGGGAAATGGCGCTGGAATAAGGGAATTTCCCGCAAAAAAAGGGAAGGTGGACAGCTATGGCCATGCCTCCAACTCACTAAGACAGCTTAGGAGGATACCATGACCAGCGATGTCAAAAGATGTGGAAGGTCATGAAGAATCAACAGGATTCCATGCCCCCTGTTCCTCACCTGAGAAAGGTTCAAAATTTCTTCGCTACCTTTTCACCTTGTTTTCACCTTAATAAAACATTTCGACATACAATGATCTCATACATTCTAGGGAACATGATCAGGTTTCTGTGCCCCTTTCAGGTGTTCTTTTTTAAAAGTAATGCTATTATATCACACACACACAAACACTCACACACACCCCAAAGGGGGGGGGGATCCTGTAGGCTAACTTCCCTGCAAAATTTGCATTACACCTTGATTCATTTGCAGATCAGTGACCATTAATATCAGTTACTTATTTATCTTTCTATTTCTTCCCTTTTTTTTTTAAAAAAAAAAGCCCATAAAGTTTTAGTATTAACAATTTTATTGCATACTATCCTCGTTATTCTTATATATACAAATCATGGCAAACAGCATTACAACTCTTTATAATAAAAAAGAAACACCCTTGTTTCAATTTGCTCTCTCTCTCCAACCAACTTTTAACAGTTGGAAGACAACAATTCATTTTTATTGCAGCCTGGAGGGTTTTCCACTTACTTAGAGGTGAGATAAAATGCAAGGTTTGCGCCCCCTCCTTTTTTTGAAAGTCCTCTAGAATTCATCCAACAGCAAAGGAAAATGTCTGTGGGAGTCTGAACCAGCAGTGACTACCTTTTTTAATTTTATTTTTTATTTTTGCCCAAGGGCCACATCACCATCCAGTAAACTATCCGGGAGTCACAGCAGGCTGTGGTAGGAATGGTGGGAAAAGGGCATTGTCACCCTCACAGACTCCCATGCATGTACACACCACAAAAACAACACACACACAAGAACATAAGAACAGCCTGCTGGATCAAGTCAATGGCCTATCTAGTCCAGCATCCTGTTTTCCCAGTGGCCAATCCGATGCCTGTTGGAAACCCACATTTAGGATCTATGCTTAACAGTACTATCCCCTCCTATGTTTTCCAGCAACTGGTATTCAGAAGCATTACTGCCTCTGGCCCCGGAGTACCATCAATGCACAATCAGAGCATATACATACAGTACCCACTGCCTGCACACAAAAATCCTTGAATAGGTTTTTTAAAAAAAATGTGCAGAAAGATAAATAAAACATTTAATACATTTATCATAAAGAGCATAGACTGGCAAAATGTAAGAGCATATATTAAATTATATATATGCTTAGGTTTTTTTAAATAAACTCTTCTCTCCAGTGCTTTTTTCCCAGGGGGTACTCAAAAGTGTGGCACTGTAACAGCTTCATGGTGAGTACCAGCACCTATTTTTCTAGAAAAAAGCACTGCTTCCCTCTATGGTCCTCTAGTCATATGAATGGACCATCACGACCAACTCACATGATCACATTGGGGTCTTGATTATTGCTAAGGATTGGTGAAGCCTATTCATCTCACCTCAGACTTGGAGAGGTCTTTCCAAGCCTTTGTGGGAGGAAAAGTTTGGGCTTTACCTAACAGTTCTTCAGCGCTCTAAAACCCAAGTGTATCTGAGCATTTGGCTATGTTATTGAAAGGTTTCCACTTCTGAACTGGCTCATTCAAGAGCCAGAACTCTTATCTACCAATTTTCATTCTCTTTTTGAACACATTTCCAAACTTTCCATGGTGAGTGTACACGGCATGGTAGCTAAGGAGGCTTGTGAAAGTCAAGGGCTCTGTTTAAGTGACTCTTTGCAAGAAACACTTTTGAGTAGACTTGGAGCTTCCATTACTGACTGGAACTTTATGGATTTTTTTTTTAATCCTCTCAGTAAATGAAACAGAGAGTTTCCAGACTTGTCACTGGAGGCTGTGACATTTTCCAGAAACCTTCATTACAGAGAATCAAGAACCAATGGAAATTTAGAAAGAGCACTGCTTTTTGCTTGCCTCTTCGCAGCCATTTTCTCTCTTCCCACCCACCTGACGTGTGGCAGGTCTGGAGAATTCTAGGAAAGGATGGAAACTGAAAACTGAGGGGGCTCAAACTGACCTATTACAGCCTATGCTGAAATTTCAAAGAGAGAGTTGAACACAAATTACAAAAATTTGGGGTCTCCCAAATGAGGACGGTAATTTTTGAAATTCCCCTTTCCAGAACACACTGCCATCACTGGAAAAGCTTATTCCCCTCCCACAAATTTTGCCCTGCTGAGAATAGCGCTGAAGGAATAAAAGCAACATAATTCATTTAACAGATTGTTGTTGACATTTTAAGATGAGCCCTGGTAGTTCAGTCTGAAGCTTATATAGTCCAGAATCCCGTTTCCTAAAGTGGTAGACCAAATACCTCTGGGAAATCTATGGACAAGATGTGTGCAGATGGAGAAGTAGTATGATGACATCATGGCTATCAGCTTACCATGGCAGTGAAAAAAGAAATTGTGCATACAAGTGCGCAACTCCCACCCCCATCTTTCCCATAGCAACATTCAAAACAGGACACAGTTTGTCAAGCATGACAGTTGAAGCTTGATTTTTTTTTCCTTTAAGAACCACCAACCTCATGTATATTACTCAACTAAAATCAGCACTCCTGGTCCAACAGTAAGTGCATAAGCATCAGTGATTCTACCTAATTTTGGAGAAGAGCTGTGAAGGACAGCAGAGCCAGACCTGAGTCTGGTGATACAATTCCTCTGAAACTTCACCAGAGTGCTGGAACCTCTCGCTGATTGGCTACAGAGTCAGCTAGCCACAGAGTGGGGAGGAATAAAAGGAGCAGTTTCTGAGGAAGAGGGTTAGATAGGGGTTGGTTTTTGAGATAGGGCTGGATTTGGATAGGATTTAATTTGAGGTGTTAGTCAGGTTTCACATTGGGAAATAGGGAGTGAGATAGGGAGAACTGGTTCTGAGTTAAGTTAAACTTACAAACTATTCATAGAGAGAGGACAGAGCCTCACAGCTTGGATAGGTTGAGGGTTTGGGAAAAGTATACAGATAGGAGTGTTCTGGGAGGGCTGTGACTGAACCAGGAGAGGTAGATCATGTGGGAATACAGACTACCTGGGTCTTAGTATAGCCAGGAGGGGAGAGTTCTTCTAGGTCAGGGGTCAGCAACCTAAGGCCCATGGGCTGGAAGCAGCCCGCGGAGGTCGTTTGACCAGTCCCTGAACTGCCCCCGAACTGAGTCGCAGAAACTAAGTTGAGCACTGAACTAAGTGACAGAAACTGAGTTGAGCATTTTACCTTCTACTCTAGAAACCTGAATATTTACCACCTGAAGTGTAACACCTGATTTTTAGTAACTGGAATTTAAGAAGAGTTGTGCCTATAGCATTGTTTTTAAGTCTGAGGCATCTTATAGTTAGTCAAAGTAAATAAGTTAACTTCTACCTGAAAGAACACATTTCCTGACCCACTTTGTTTCATAAACTTCTTTTTGTTTAATAAAACTTTTTTTGTTGGTCTGGTCAACTCCTGCCTGAGACTCTAAATTAATAAGTTTTCCCTCACACAAGTCCCCCACTAGATAATCCATGGTAAATTGTAGAAATTCATGTTATTGGTGTACCGTGAGGTGGGCGCACTATATTTAATTGGGGGTAGTTAGGGGGAGTGGATCTGCTGCATTATTAATTGGTGGTATTAAGTGGTGGGTCTGTTACAGGAGGATATAGGGAAAAGAAGGAACAGACAAAAAATCAGGGGTAACTAAGCTGTTGCCTCAGCCAGCATGGCTGATAGTCAGAAATGATGGTAGCCTGCAGTCTAGCAACATCTGGAAGGCTACAGGTTAACCACTCGTGCCCTAAATTCTGAAAATAATGTGCATTCTGTTTTGCCAAGCTCTAGAGGGCAAATGAGATGGACTAGCTTGTAATTTTAACTGCTGTTCCATATCATTTGTATTTTAGGGTTGTACTGTGCTTTTAGTGCTGCTCAAGGTAACACCTTGAATGGCAGACATGGAAAAGCAGAATACGGTAACAAGAAAAGAAAGTAAATGCATGTGATTCAGTGTACTGAGCCTTGTGCAAACTGCACTCGAATCTCCTCCAGAAGAAGAGCATTGAGAATACACATGGACACACCAGCTTTCACAGGTTTGATTGCAAGGGCCTTTAACCTACCCACAATCCTCATAACAAGCAGCTGCTTTCTGGCAGCTCCAGAAGACAGTGCTTAAGGAGACTCACGAGTGTGACAAAAAGTTGGCAAAATTGATTGGTATTTCAGGTTTAGTGGTCTCCAATGAACATTCCTAAGTTTCTCTGTCTGATTTTGATGAAGTGCTTTTATTTGTCTTCCTATCGGGAGAATACGGTGAATCTGCACAAGAGAAGCATGGCTTCTGTTTAGTTTTATCAGGCGCCACTTAGCCATGTTATAATTTATTTTTCAGGAGAAGGAAATTTCTCAGGAGGGTTTGAGGCTAACACAGTTATAAAACAGCTGGCTACTGTTCAGATTTTGTCTTCAGACAGCTGCATTTCTCAGTTTAAGGGGGATGGGGTAAATAAGAACTAGCCATCCTGATTTTAAAACCACATATGGCAAATTTCTTGTTCTACTTAACCCCGTACAAATTTAAACTTGGCAGTGCACAGGTTAATATGAAAATTGGTTATGTAGCCAGCACTGAGGAACCTTGTAGGCTTACTCAACTCATGGTGATTAAAAAGAATTCCATATCTCCAGGACAGAGAGTGACTTGGATGTGTCTTTTCCCCCTATTAACAAAGCAGACCCAGAATTCTTTTTGCTAGCTATGGAATTGGCTGGGTATAGTTTCTCTAAAGGGACACCAGACCTATGTTTATCTCTCATACAATGTACAATACAAGAGTCATTGGCTTGCCTTGGCTTTATTGGGTGGGAGGCACTTCTACTGAGGTCACATTGATTGTAGTGTTTGTTGGTACAGTTTTGCCCCTATAATTCTCTAGAATCATAGTGATTGGCCCGTCATTTAAAAGCACGAAGCCAAAAGATCAGACATTGCTGCCTTGAGCACCATTACTGTTATTGAAAGGCAAAGCTGAGTACAGTTGTAGTAGGAATCTAAATCCAACATCCCAGCGCTTTTTCTTTCTTTCTTTTGAAACAGAGGGTTTTGTTTATTTCCTTTCTCTTGCTCTTAATCCCATTTGAATGTTGCAGAAATGGCACACTGCAACAAACAGAAGAGAAAGAAAGACTGAGAATCGGGCCACAAGGTGTCACAAACTACCAAGTGTGATGGACAATATGATTTATTAAAAGCAATGCTTTTGCAAGTATATGCATTGGTTCTGAAGAAAAGCAACGGATGAAATGAGAGAGACAAAAAGGGAAGGAGAATATTTCTGCTGGTGGGTAATTGTTCTTCCTATCACCATAATGAGCTGCAATGTTTCATTATCACTGACTTAACCAGACAAGACAATGTTTTATACAGTACCCAGCCCTGAAACGATTACATGTTGTTACCAATGATTTTTGTTCACTGACTACACTGCAAATATGGGGAAAAGAAACCAATTACTACAGGGGCAGAGCTGCACCAGCTTATTCAGGTTTTCTGCAAAACATTAAACGAACAGTACATATAACACAAATGCAGATGCTCTCCAATTCAGGATAAGATTTTTGAAACGAAATTCACTGCAAGCTACTCCTCAAAGGAAATGTTGAGTCCTGGTATCCTATATAGGAAATTATGTTTATGCTATGATGTAACACTGTAATATCTTAAAAACCTAAGTGGTATAGTGCCATCTTCTCTGACCCTCAAAGCATGCTGGTAACAAACAGATGTAATAATGTTTTACACAAGTATAGAGGCTAACACTTCTCAACATCAGTGTGAATCTTTCTCTAAGGAATTCAGCTGGATCCTATAGCTATGAAGCTCTAAGCTGCTTTTACTCCTGAGACTGCAAACATTAAGAAAAGCCTTGCTGAATCAGGCCAAGGCCCATTGAGTCCAGCAATTTGTTCTCACCGTGCCCCATGGGAAGCTTGTAAGGAGCACCTGAAGGACACAAACAGGACAAATATCATAAGCAAGAAAGAGACTAGTTTTGATGCTGTTTCATACTTCTACCTTCTCTGTGTGTGTATTTCTTAGAGAGAGCTATATTGCATCCACACTGTACATTTAATGCACATGGCTCGGAACTGTACTCTGTTAAGGGTGCTGGGAGCTGTAGCTTTATGGTGGGTAAGCTACAGCTCCCAGGAGGGATTTTTTCAGCTGGAACTTGCTGGAACTTAGTTCCGGCAGCTCTCAGGTGGGCGCCATTGCCATTCTAAGAGAATGAGGGAGGTGTTCATGGTGAGTTCTGGCACCTCTTTTTCTAGAAAATTAGCCATGGTTCCCAGGATTATTTGGGAAAGGCAGTGTGCTTTAAATGTATGGTGTGAGTGTGACTTGGAAAGGAATGGACTGGATAATAGGAATAGAACTAAAGGTGTAATCCTATACACTTTTACCTGGAATTAACCTCCATTGATTAACAGTGAGACTTTCTTCTGAACAGGCATGTACAATATTGTACTGTGAAAGACCTTAAGCCCACCTGCACTAAACAAATTCTGCTGTCTCTTGATGCAGCGCTGAGGGCACCTCTTCTCCTCTTCCTAATGAAATGCTGATCTTATATTGTAGTTAGCTGTCCTCTTTGATTAGCGTATTGGGATGTGGAGCATGCTGTAACAACTGCATGGATTTGCAGAAATTAGTTTATTATTGTAACAACTCAAGGGAGTCATATGAATTAAGGGGAAACATTTACATTGGAACAAATTACATTTTTCTCAAAAACTAATTGTTACACTGAGAGCTCTTATACTCTTGTAATTGCACCATCCTAATTACACACAATGCATTATTTAAAAAGAATGGCATTGTTTATTTGCAATATCCTTTGCTTATTTACAGTTGCATATTTGAGCAAGGAGCAAGGAGTTCTTCCTACAATGCAGCCGAGAGAGATTGTTATCTGCTCACAAACACAAAATTAATTCAGCAGAGAGAATCTATTCTCAAACAGAGAGGGAGAAAGAAATTTCTCCGGAGGCGAGACATTCTACAATTGTTTCTAAATTTTTGTGTATAATTAGCAAAGCACTTACCATCTGCAGTGATTGACCTGTCAGAGCTGCTCCTAAGAGATAATTTCAGTGACATTTTTAAAAAAAGACTATGAATATCAACAAGCTGAATTTAACTTGTAGGGAATAATGTTATCCTGTAAATAGAAATTACAAGCACTCAGGATGGAATTAGTTTATGAAGAATACTGATTAACACTGGTACCCCTGATCAGATGAGTTCAGCTCAGTAGAACAGTAGGCATTATTGCCAGTGATAACAGTAAACTTCCTTTTGATTGCATAAAAACAGCTTGTATGCAGTAGGGAAAGGTATTGCAGCAAGCTCATGGGTTTTAAGAAGAATATTCTGAGCCACACCCAGACATACAATGGTTCCAATTAGAAGTGATGGATCAAGGGGTCAAACAGGGTTGATTCTTCTAGGCTTAATAGGCGTGACCAGAGCAGGAAACTGACAACAACATCTTTACATTTGAGTGAAAAATCTCCCTGTCCCTATTTTGAGCACAATGAATGTCTGTTTAAGACTCAAGGTAGTGACAGGCAACAGATAATAAAGAAATTTGCCAGAAACAGTGTCTTACTGATTACTCTTTGCAGATGATTTGTTGCTGACATAAGTAATTTGAAACTTCTATTGTTGGTTTAATACTGTTTTTATTGCTGTTGCTTAATACTAGAGTGTAAGTCAACCTCAGGGCTCTAGAGAGCCACATTAACTTTGCCCCTTAAAAATATGCATCATTTGCCTGTAGACTGCTTGATAACAGCTTCATAATATCCAGCACCATCCCACAGCATTCTAGTGTGTTTCTGAGTCTTCTCATTCCTGACAGTACAGGGAAAATAAGTACATGTTCTGGTGCTGAAGGATATAGTGATTCATTCCAGAAGCTGGAAGGGTTTTGAGTAATTATCTGTTTTCTTCACTTTTCATAATCATTGTATGGGCTGCCAACTCTTACTGCTATTTCTCAGTGACTATAGGGATGTCACAAAATATCCTTTCATAGTCTTAATCAAAAGTTGAAGCTGTCTGACTTTGCTGGATATGGTGAACCAGGAATACCTAACGTTCATATTTCTATGATGTCACTAAGATAGAAGCATAAGTTGGCATTGTTAGTTTTCCACTGACACTGCATGATTTCCCTTTAAATTGTAGAAACAGAATAGAAAACTATCCAGCTGCCAACACTCCAAATTTGGAACTGGCTTTGCTATCCATGACAAAACCATATTCACATTGCTTTTAAAATGTCAGTCATCCATACATAGAGCGAAAGTTTATATGATCATTTATGAAAGGGAAAAGCCACCATAAGTTGACTTTCCTGTTATTTTTCATTGTGAAGATTTCTCATAAATGTGCTCCATGAAATCAGATTTTAATTCAACAATATCCTGAAGAATGGTCAAAACTAAACTTATTTATATCATGATAAAAAATACTTCAGGTGGTTTTCAATTCAGTTCCATTGTTCAGTTCATTAATTTCAGTGGGTCCACTCTTGAGCACAACTTAGCTGAATACAACCCATCTTATTTGGGGTGCATTCATTTATAAAGTCACCATTCAAAAATTATAGCCACCCAAAAACTATAGCAGAGTACTCATCACAGTGTCCTTCATATCCTCATTTCTTCCAGCTCCCTTTGCCATTCATGCTTCTGTTTCTTTTCATTCTCTGGCAAATCTTCCAGGGCCTGAAGTTTGCATCCCACATTGACTATGTCCCACAGCTCATGCCTTTCTTAAGACTATATACTGATACAATTTCTCAGATTTGTATATGACCAAACCCTTAGTATCCCTTCCCAAGCTAGGAACCCCACCCCTCACATTTCCTTTTTGTCTTCGGCTTGTTCTTCCAACTACTCCTATTGCATGTCTTTATTACCCACTAGTCTCACCTACATTCCTAAATGCCCTCCTTCTTATCTATCTCATTTACTTTGTGGAAATTAAGGGGTTTTTTAACCTCTTTCACTCAATGATCAAAGTACTGTCATCGGCAGGTGTGGTGGTAAAGAGACCCAATGCAGGTATGTTTAACTATGGGGAACTAGTGAAGACCATCTAAGGTAAAACAGGTAACCAAAAACCTAAAAAAGTCTTGATGTATATATGACTGTATCAGAACGAATACCTTAAGCTAGCCCTGTAAAAGTTCACAGTTTTATTCAAACCAACCAGTAATTTCTTTCTAGCAGATATCTTCTGCAAAAGTCACATAGAAAACAAACTGATGCATGTTGGTGAAGATGAATGCATCTCTAGTTCTAAGACAGGGAGATAGAATATTGAAGTTGTTAATAAACACAGGGGAAATATGATTGCTTGATCTGAATGCACAGTAGGAAACAAGCAGTTACTGCTCAGTTCACTAGGATCTTACCCCTCGATACATTAAAGAACAAGAAATCTGACTTTTCATCTTATTTCAGTCAAGGTTTTTTTCCTGGTGGTGGTCTTGTCAAGTCCAGACCCTGCCCCTCATACAGAAGCGTACAGTAAAACAATAAATGCAATTGATCTTTTCCTTTTGATTTATTTTTATGATTTATTACTACAGAAGCAAAGAAGACTTGACAAAGTTTGAGGTTAAGCAAATGCATGAGTGAAGAGACCTCCTGCAACGACAAGTGTTTCTATGCTTTTTTGATCCTTCACAATATGAGCTTCAAGACTAACACATTTTTCCAAAGTGGCTTTGACAGTAAATAAAAAAGTGGCCCTTTCTTCTTATTCTTTGTAAACATCAGAGGTTTTCGCCACTCTCTCCCTTTTGTATTGTCACTGTTAGGAGTACCTCATTATTTCCTCTCTCACCTCATCAATCAGAAAGAAAAGGTTTTCTTTAAGAGCACTGTCTCTGAATATTCACCACAACCGAAGAGAATAAAGCAGCAATGGTTATTTCACCTTAACACTTAGAAGAAAAACCCGTTCCTCTTGGCCCCATCCTTCTCCATCTCTCTGCTGTGCTTTACCCTTTCCATTCCATCCTCCATCATGCTTAACCAAGATACTTATGTATATTGAGATGCATATTTCTCATACAAATGAGGCATAAGAAGAGAAAAATCTAAAAAGAATTCTGCCATGTCACCAGTAGAACACTAAATTTGAGTGAAGCCAACCTGAAATTTCAGGCCACTAATTATCCCATGTTAGTTGCTTTTGAATTATGGTGCTGGAGGAGACTCTTGAGAGTTCCATGGACTGCAAGAAGATCAAACCTCTCCATTCTTAAGGAAATCAGCCCTGAGTGCTCACTGTAAGGACAGATCCTGAAGCTGAGGCTCCAATACTTTGGCCACCTCATGAGAAGAGAAGACTCCTTGGAAAAGACCCTGATGTTGAGAAAGATGGAGGGCACAAGAAGAAGGGGACAGCAGAGGACAAGACGGTTGGATAGTGTTCTTGAAGCTACCAGCATGAGTTTGACCAAACTGCGGGAGGCAGTGGAAGACAGGAGTGCCTGGCGTGCTCTGGTCCATGGGGTCATGAAGAGTCGGACACGACTAAACGACTAAACAACAACAGTTGCTCTGAAATGATCAAGGAGTGAGACCAACTCCCCTGTGAGGAAGGGTGGCAGTTTAGAGAAAAGTAAGAGGTAACAGGATAGAAGTTTACAAAATAATTCATGTGGAGAAATTGAAATCGTCTAACATTGTATATGCCATCAGATGCCAACAGTGTCCCTCAGCTCTCTATATTGGACAAACAGGCCAAACCTTATGCCAAAGAATAAACGGACATAAATCGGACATCAAGAATCACAAGACAGAGAAACCAGTAGGAGAACACTTCAATCTCCCAGGACATTCTATACAAGATCTCAAAGTAGCTGTATTACTACAAAGAAATTTCAGAAATAGACTGGAAAGAGAAGCTGCTGAATTGCAACTCATTACCAAACTTAAAACCATGGAGAGACCTGGTCTGAACAAAGACATTGGATTCTTATCTCATTATACATGACAAAGCCATTTTTCACCTTCTCACCCCTTGCTTTTTCCTGTAAGACCTATTGCAGTCGTTAAGAGTCGTCAACAGGCTCATCACAGCTATCTGCCAACCACCCATTCCCACCACCCTTCTGAGTAATACCCCTCCCCACCTTCTCACTATATAGAAGGATCTGGCAACTTCTGTTTCAGTGCATCTGAAGAAGTGTGCATGCACACGAAAGCTCATACCAAGAACTAACTTAGTTGGTCTTTAAGGTGCTACTGGAAGGAAAAAAAATTTTTTGTTTTGACTATGGCAGACCAACACAGCTACCTAGCTGTCACTCTCATGAGTGATGGCCACCAGCTTGGATGGCTTTAACAGGGGACTGGACAAATTCATGACTAAGGCTATCAGTTGCTACTAGCCATGATGGCTATGCTGTGCCTCCACAGTGTGGGGGCAGTGTGGTTCTGAATACCAGTTGCTGGAAACCTCAAGAAGGGAGAGTGCTTTTGTGCTCAGGTCCTGCTTGCAGAATTCCCACGAGCATCTGGTGGGTTGGCCACTGTGAGAACAAGATGCTAGACTAGAGAGGCCATTGGCCTGATAAAGCAGGCTCTTCTTATGTTGTCCCCTGCCTGCTTGCTCTAAATCCCAGCAGTCAGCCTCCAAAGAAAGAAAGCACATTGGAGCTGAATGCATGGTGTATTAATGTATTTTTTTTCAGTTTCACCCTGGTAAAATGATTCAGACCAGCCCCTAAATAATTTGCTAGATAGAATTGGTACTGACAAGAACTTCTCATCTTAAAACTTTAGATCATAACTGGCTGGTTGCATCACCTGTACCATCCCCTTCTTTTCAATCTGAGAGCTTTCCTGCTCATGTATTTGAGCACACATTATCTAGCATCTTAAAAAGAAGAAGGGGGCAGCAGTCACAAACACAGTGGGATCTCAAGGCAATATGTAGGGGCCAAGCTTGTAAGGAAGGATGGGCCATCTATTAGAAACTTTTTAAACAATTTCTATGGCGGATATTATGGAAGGAAAAAAAGACAAGACAGCTTTGCAAAGGAGATGCCATTATAATGTTTTGGCTAGCTTTGAGCTTTGTCTGGCTTGGAATATAAAGTAGCTGTACTATTACCGTATTCCTGAGCACTTTTACATTTCTTACAATTGCTAAGGAATGTAAAATAAAATAAAATAAAATTCTGTCAAGGGATGGGGGGAGACAGAAAAATCAGCCAAATGAATCCCTCTCTGCCAATAGTGACTCAGTGTACTATTGAGCAAGGGCAGCATTCATTAAAAGCTTCACCTTGGCAAGCAGTTTAAAGACATGCTATACATAGAGATAAATCTATTTTATATCATGCCTATGAGTGTTAATCTTGCTGCAGAACACGGTGATTACAGCTTACATTGAATTACTACTTTTTATAATTCATTGCAGTGAGGTATTGCTCTGTGACATCTCCAACCTAGTGAGCACTTCATTATTTTTAAAAGAGAAAATTGAACAAGAAAATAGCTTCTGTTGAACTCTTTGCGCAGATACTTTTTGCTCCTCAGCACCCAAAGAGCAAAGCCTAATAGCAAATGGTGACTCTTCACTTTCTTAACTTGCACGGTGTGTATGTGTGTGTGTGTGTGTGTGGTCGGCAGTATGTGGGTAACTGGGACAGATCACAGTGTTTTCTTCCCCTTTTCAAGAAAGAAAAGTATTATGAGTCTGCGGCTGATTAGCATGAGTGGGTCTTCCACTATATTTTTGCGTAAAGCGACTCTAGATAGGATGCAAGGATTTTACAAAAGAACCTTAACCAATCTTTAATGGCTGCAAATATTTCCCTGAATGGGCAATTCACCTGCAGCAGGTGGGGGCGGAGGTGGGGTATGACACTGCTTCAGAGATTACGTGCAAGAAACAGCAGTTGTTTATTTTCTGAAGATGAAGCACCTAGAGATATAGGTTTGCTCCCCACACCAAATCATTTTTGTGCAGTGTTTTGCAAGCATTGCTTCCATCCAGAAACACAGCTGCCATTTATTCCCCCCACCACATGCAACATTCAAAAGTGCTATGCCATAGCTGATTACCATTCCCTTTCTTCAGTGTTTCCACACGCCTATGACCATATACACAACCTTTGCCACTCTTACCTCTGTAGCCCTGATTGTCTGCTGCTTTAACAGTTTTTTTTTGGGGGGGTACCATTTCACCAAATTTCACAGAGGGGAGGAGAAATTATCCAATCATTGCTCACAGGTAGGGATGTCAGTGGAATGATATATATGTTGTTTTATGTTACATTCCTTTCTCTCCCTGGCCCCCCAACAAAGATAAACAAAAATGTCCTTGAATATTTTCTTAGTTTTATGGTCTCCCTTCAATTTACAGACAGTATATTAATTTTAAGTCATTGCTTTAGACTACACAAAGAGTAGTGTTACTAATGGATGCCTTGTTAATGACTGATTGTTTAGTTCCTAATGAACCACTATTTCATACCCCGAAGCACAGCTGGCACTAAATAAGGCAGAATCGCCAAAGATAGATTGGGCATGGAGAAAAAATGTGTCCTCTGCTTCTTTACAGTGGTTTCTCAAGGTCAGAATTGATGTTCATTAGAATGCAAAACAGGGCCTGACCAAGAGCCCAAGATTGAAATATTTGTTTCTGTCCAGAAGACGAAATGCCTTAAATTACCTACCATATTTACCAACTGTGGTTTTATGACACTTGTGAAATTGTTTTAGGACTTTGTTAACTCAAAAATATTACTAATTCTGAAGTATTTTTCTCTTGCTTCCGTTTTCCCCCTACAATAAGTGACAATGAGCAAGAGCAATCATAACCAAGATTGGAAGTTAAAGATCTACAAGCATCTAAAAATGTCCAAAACCAGTTTGGGTATTGTTTTTTTTTAAAAAAAATAATAATCATGGAATCCTAAAGTTGGAAGGGACCCAAGGGTCAATATATTTTTGACAAGAATATAATGTGCTGGTTGAAATGGAATGGAACAGATTTGTCATATGTGGAACTGGCAAAGCCTAAATTTAGTTCAGATCATCCATCCCTAATCTCTGATGCTTTGTCCGTTTCCATTGACTTCCCTTGTGCCTGAGACATGCTAGGACTAGTCTGGTTCAGGTTCTGGTGGAGGAAGCTGGTGAGGCAGCATTACATGTGTACGGAGAATGTTGGCAAAGGAAGTGTTGAAAATAACCAAGCAAGAAGTGTAGAAGCATCATTCCACCCTCCTGCCTTGTTCCAATATACATTAAGCAAGTAACTTAGTTTGACTTCTACTTCAGTGCTTTAATTTCTTGCCTCATTTGTCTTTTTAAATCTTCATACAGTGAAAACTACAAGAGAGAGAAAAATATTCCCCCACCACTATCACACTGAGTTGAGATGGGAGCATGGGGAATTTTTAAACGACTGAAAGAACTTCATCTCTGTCCAGAGATGCAACAGAAGTAGGTTTTGGAGAAAGATCAGCATCCAATTCCCAATTCATAAAGGAGAGATTCTCAAGATAAGTTCAGCCTCCGTTAGCAAGCCTTTGGCCAGGGAGGGATTGAAAGGAAGTGCAAGTTATATGAGCCATGGAGCCTATATGTTTGGTTGCCAAGTAGGTGCCATCGTTATGGCCCAGAGTGGAGAAAATTAATGTATGACTTAAATAAATAAAAATTGAAGATGATATTTAATTTTGTAAACAAACAAACATACAAAACCAGCATTGTTAAAATATCTGAATATAATACAGTACATATAGTGTTGGATCAAGACTTTGCTCCTCTGGGTGGGAACTCATGAGTTGTAATTGTTCTCAGGAGATGTTCACACTGGGAGAGGAGGTGGGCAAAGTCACGTCAATGGTTTGCCAGAAGATTATTTCACTGGATGAAAAGCCTCCCATCAATGGAAGGAGCCTTCCCATCCACGGAAGGGTAAATCTGGATCCAACCCACTGTCTACACTGTCAATTTAAACATGAAGGGTGGGATTCAACTAATGAGTCCTACCAGCGGACGTCCAGCACAAGGGCTTCTACTTGCACATGGCTTAGGAGGGGTCAGGAGAATCCCTGGAACTGCACAGGGGGAGGAGGCAGGATCCACCTGTCCAGCAAGCGGAAATGCTTGCCCTGATGGAATGATCCCCTTAGTGTGACACTGAATTCCTCTCTGAGCCTGTGACTATGTATCAGATACCTTGAGTTAAAGCTTGCTTTTTGAAATAAAATAAGAAATTGGATGCAAAAATGTGATAAGGTCAGCCGCTATAAATTTAGCAAGATAGGTCATATATGGTGTTTATAACATTGCAAAATTTCAATATTTAATCTATCAACCAAACTACATAGATGTTTGCTTTCCTTGTCCTGGACAAACACTGCTATGTCAACTGACTGCAGTTTGTTGTTTTGTTCAAACCAAGACAAATTGCAGTTAGTTTTAACCAGTGATTTTTTTCTGGGGGGACACATACCCCTAAACATTTGTGAATATAAGTTTGCCCTCATTGAGGGACAATATTTCAATATGAGTAGGAAAATGAGAGTACCCCTAAACATTTTTTTTAGAAGCACTGGTTTTAACTATAGTTTGTGCAAACAAGCCAATTTCAAACCATGCTGTTGTACCTAAGTCCTGCTTGTGGGCTTCCTATGAGCATCTGGTTGGCCACTGTGAGAAGAGGATGCTTGATTAGATGGACCAGTGGCCTGATCCAGGAGGGCTGTTCTTACATTCATAGTTTATGATTCTGAAATAAGTCAGAATTAATAACCACAGTTTTCCTGTTTCGTTGTAATGACAAACTGTGGTTAGTAGGAAATGAAAGTAGATACTTCTGATCTCCTCACAGCTGCACCAAAGGAGAAGAACAGGTTCTTATGCACAACACTTAAAATGGTTTAGCATTACATCTAAACCAGGCCACTAACAGCTGTGATTTTTCTTTTGTACTTTTTGTGTGATATGAATGCAGGCATCTCTGTTTTCTGAAAATGTCCAGGTCAGGCAGAGATTTGTTTCGATTCTCCTAAACCCAATGCAAAACGGTGGTTTCTCAGCTCTCATCATCTCAATATTGTTTAGACACATTAGCTCCTTATTAATGCCAATAATAATATAGCATGTGCTGTAATGATAATCAATTTAAATCTCTTTAATATGCAGAAAATGTGGGCGTAAGACCTAACATTCTCTGAATAAAGGACAAAATATTTCACATTCACTCATCCATTTTACCAGATTTTGTGAAAGACAGCTCCATACAGCATAGTGGTACATTTGTGACTAGAATCTGTCCAGCGAGTGATGGCTATAATCTGAATTATTCAGTTACAGGCAAAATAATGATTTTAAATTTAATCTTGTAATATTAAGCAAAAGGTCATCATAAATGCAGTCCAAACAACTGCAATTGCAGATCATCCAGAATGGCTATTCTCCTAATTTTTGAGGTTTATGAATTAACAGGGTCCCCCTATTTTTAACAAGAATGCAGCAGACAGAAGCAATATACATCTGAATTTCAAATGCCGGAGACAAATAACATGGGGTGGCCATATTTTGCTTGTAAATTGCCTAGAGGCATCTAGTTAACCATTTTCAGGGACAGAATACTGAACTGGTCTAATCCAGCAAGGTGATGCGTACATTCTTGTAACATTAAATGTGAAATCATAAACAATGCATGGAAGTTTCTTTCTTCCACTATTTCTATTTAAATATAAGCCACAGTTCTAGCTAATGAACATCAAAATATTCTTCTTCACTGTTAAAGGATGTAAGAAATGAAACCAGCTTCAGGTTCTATGGCTTAAATTTAATAACTCTGGCTGTTCCAGAGAAATAATTTTGTGTGTGTGTTTTTTTCTGTTCCAAGTGAGAAGCCTAACAATTATGCACATCTTTAAGGTAGTTCTAAGTCCTTCATTTTTACTTGAAATAGTTCCTATTTGGTCAATAAATTGTTTGGAAAGATAGAAAAGTTGCTGCTTCATATTGAGTTTGCAAGTGACTAATAAATCTCTCCACCATCGCACACACTTAAAACTTTCCCGTAGGCAATTTCCACTTGTTCTGCTGACCATTTACATCAATATTGCTTGAAACATCCAAATACAAAATATAATCTCTAGCCTGCCTTCTTCCCTTGCCCTTATAAGAGATGCAATGACCTTCCCCCCCCCTTCATTTTGTCACATGCTTATTAGAACCAGCAGCACAAGAGGTTTATAGGGTAGACACAGTCACATTCAACAGCCAGGAAAAACCTTCGTGTCAGGAAAGCAAACGATGACATTAATAGAAGAGGTTATAGAGTACAAAATGAACTTGACCTTGGGGTTGGCAAGTATTATTTTTTCCGCAGCAAAATATTTTGATACTTCATAATAGTCCTGCATTCCTAGTTTTCTCAGATCAATTCCCTGTTGGCATCGCTGTAAATTCTACAAGCATAATTGACTGGAGAAAAGCAATAATAGGAAACACAGCCAATAAGGCAAAGGAGAACATCAGAAACCATGCTAACCTTTAATAGAAGTGTTTGCTTTCATACCAATGATCTAAAAAATGGCTCTAGATGGGTATGCTTTAAGGCAGCAATACACGTGATCCCAGATTAATCCACAGGGCTCACAGGGCTACAAAACAGGCTGTTATACCCAGTGCTCAACTGCTAAAATTGGTGATTATGGACTCAAGGTTGTCTCAAAGTCATATTTTATAAAACTATTTAATGTCCTAGGACCCACGTGCACTGTGAAGACAGGCTGCTTTATGCAAAACTTTCTCTTGTTCCTCAAAGTACTGTTTCTCCATATATTCCCCACCACCAAGAGTTCCCTTTATAAGCTGTGTTTGTTTGAGTGTGTGTGTGCAATATGAGGTCAAAGAGCTATACAGTGGTACTTCGGGTCAAGTACTTAATTCGTTCTGGAGGTCCGTACTTAACCTGAAACTGTTCTTAACCTGAAGCACCACTTTAGCTAATGGGGCCTCCTGCAGCTGCCGTGCTGCCGGAGCACAATTTCTGTTCTTAACCTGAAGCACTATTTCTGGGTTAGCAGAGTGTGTAACCTGAAGCGTATGTAATCTGAAGCGTATGTAACCCGAGGTACCACAATATTCCCAACCCACACACTGAGTTATGGTCTACATGTGTGGGGTTTCTATGCTTGTGCTAGTGTGCACTGACAATATTCTATGTTCTAGAAAAGTGGGCAGAACAGTCACTGATGAAGGGACAGCTACTTATTTTTAACTTTTTCCTTCCCATTTAAAGTCCATGGAAGGGAATTTTTGTGCCAGGATGGCAATGGGGTAGAGTTATACCCTTAACAGAGACATAGAGGGATATCAGGCATGACATAAGAACGATGTTGTTAACTACACCTCCCAATACTGCTCACGATTCCACTCTACTTTAACAGGCTATCCAGGGTGTTCTGTTCCTCCACCAGAATTCTGCCAAATCTTATGGTCTGTCATCTGGCGGATCTTCAGTGCAGACTTACAGCCTTAATGCCTCAATAAAATATATTAGCTATACATTTTAACCTTACTTATTTGCTGATACAATATTACAACTGCAACGAGAAAAAGCTGAAATATGTAGTTTCCAATTTCAATGGTCTTAGCATATTAATGATCATAAATAGATTGCCATCTGCCAATATATTTTAACTATCAGACTTGATTTGATTTTAAAGTAACTTGTTTATCATTTCTGTTTTTCATTGTGTGGGAGGTTTATATATATATATATATTACATATATTCTGGTAATATCTGAGCATGACTTCACTCCCACAAACATTAAGATTTATATGTTGTTGTGGGCCAATAATAAATTGACATTTAATTACACATCTGAGTAACATATTTATTCTAAAGCTATTGCCGTTCTACCTTAGGAAGTGACCCTATATCAATTTAGTTTATTAATTCGTTTAATTAAAGTAGTTAATCTTGAAATGGCTTTCAGGCTGTTCAAATAAAACCAAACAAATATTCAAATTAAATCAGCATTTTTCCTTTCGATATATGTAATTAATTTTCACTAAACTCAATAAACAAACTGCATGGAAAGTTGTTCATGTGACAAGAGAAAATGGCTTGCTGTCAGCTTAATCTTCTTTAACACTGTAAAACATTCTGGTTATGCTAACAGGCCTGTTGAAAACCTTTTGCTGGAAAGCAATAAATATTAACATATCCCCACTAGTGCTGCAGGGCAAACATTTGTTTGAAAATGATCATCATTAATCAGTATTTTAATACAAATGATCAAATAGCCTCTATGGCTAGCAGCAGCTTGACTGTGATGAAACCTCTCATTTGCAATCAAACTATCAAATGCTGTTTTCCCTTTCCCCTTCCTTCTCTTTAGAAAGTGAAATATTAGCTTCACTTTGTTGTTTTGTTCTATAGGGTAGAGGAGTTATTGGTTCACCACAATATCATTCATTCTTCTAATTGTTTGCTCAGAGATGCTGCCAAATTTATGAGGTGCTTTTTATGAAACTGTTATAAATTATTCAGCCTCCCTTCTTCTGAACCAATGGTTCATAAGTATGTGATAGAAGATGCCCCAGTGAGGCAGGAGAATCTTCTAGAACAGGAACAGGAAACCCTGCAGTCTTCCCACAAAAATGTTAAGAATATAGGAATACCAGACACTTCATCATACTGAATATTTGTCAGTCTAGGTCAGTATTGTCTGCTCAGGCTGGCAGCATCACTTTTGACTACTGCTAATAATTCTCCCCTCCTTTTATGCTGCATTCCTGGTAAGGATTGTTCCCCGAGTGCCTGTAATTACAGTATTTTTTGCTCTATAAGACTCACTTTTTCCCTCCTAAAAAGTAAGGGGAAATGTGTGCGCGTCTTATGGAGCGAATGCAGGCTGCGCAGCTATCCCAGAAGCCAGAACAGCAAGAGGGATTGCTGCTTTCACTGCACAGCGATCCCTCTTACTGTTCTGACTTCTGGGATTCAGAATATATTTTTTCTTGTTTTCCTCCTCCAAAAACTAGGTGCGTCTTGTGGTCTGGTGTGTCTTATAGAGCAAAAAATACGGTAATTAAAAGGAACTGTAGCTACAGACTATGCATTCAATGTAATGTGTTGTTTGTCTATAAAGGGTTAGAGATCATTGGTCCTTCTAGTTCACTGTCTATACCAACTGGGATATCTTTCCAGGATTTCAGATACAACTCTTTCCCAGCCCTACTTGGAGATGAGTCTTGGACCTTAAGCAGCAAAGCATGTGCTCTCCCACTGAGTTATGGTTGTCAAACTCAAATTCCCTTCAGTCCAAATAGCCAAGTGTTGGGAGGACACAGAAGCTGCTGCCTTCCTTGTCATTCCTCTCCTGGTTAGCTCAAATGAAGAAACAGGACATCTGGAACTGATACAGTGGAATGGCAACTGTATTATCCAGACCAGGCACAGGCAAACTCAGCCCTTCAGATGTTTTGGGATTACAACTCCCATCATCCCTAGCTAACAAGACCAGTGGTCAGGGATGATGGGAATTGTAGTCCCAAAACAGCTGGAGGGCCGAGTTTGCCTATGCCTGATCTAGACACTCACAGTAGCTCCATGAAAGGCAGGTTGTTGGGGTGTTGGAGGGAGGTTCCAGGAAAATTACAAGGGACAATGATGATGGAAGGAAGGAAGGAAGAGAAACAGTGAAGGTAGGAGGAAAACTACATTGACCACAAGTAGAGCCAGAGGGAAAAGACAAATTAAGAGAATATTGTACTATATCTTACAGACACAGGGGAAGGTGAAAAAAAGCCCTAAAGTATAATAGTGATCCTGTGATGAGAAGGGATCCCAAACTCAAATGGTATGGGCCCCACCAACCTAAGAATCAACATGGGGCATAGAAGATCCTTGGGACCTTAAAAGGTGGCTTCTGGCACCAGGTATACTAGGAGCTGTAATCCATCAACATACAGTGGTACCTCGGGTTAAGAACTTAATTCGTTCTGGAGGTCTATTCTTAACCTGAAACTGTTCTTAACCTGAGGTACCACTTTAGCTAATGGGGCCTCTCACCACCAGACAATTTCTGTTCTCATCCTGAAGCAAAGTTCTTAACCCGAGGTACTATTTCTTGTGGGAATGTTCAGGGGTGCAGGAGAGGATATATTGTGAGATTATATCCTAATCCAACTTGTGCTAACAAGTTCCCAAAATATCAACAGAGTTTATGACACTCCCCTTTAAGTTCGCAACGGTAACGTCTGCACAGGTTCGCTAGAACCTCTATAATAATTACTCTGGTAATTTCCCCTTTTGTTCCCTCTTAAAATACAAGACACGACACAGTCTTTATAAAAGTATAAAAGAGTTTACTCACGTTCTGTTCACAATATGATCCCAGAAGGCAGACAGGCTTAAAAAGGTAAAATACACTTAGAATCTATCTTATAGGAAGATAGTCCTTTTCTCCTCTCTTGGCTGGGAGCCAAGAGGGCATCCTGCTTCTTCGAAAGATGGAGATGAGAGAGAGGAGATGGCTGGCTGCCCTGTGCTTTTATCATTTACCTGCACAGGTAAGGCCACACCCACCTCTGGTCACATGCGGAGGAAGTCAGTCCCAGGAATTTTGCCTGCTTGCTGGACAGACATCCCTCCCCATGTTCTAACATGTACACTCTAGGAATGTTGTCATTGACTGTTCCTGTGTTTTACATCCCACATTTCTGGGTTAGCGGAGTCTGTAACCTGAAGCATCTGTAACCTGAAGTGTCTGTAACCAGAGCTACTACTGTACAAGATTGCCATGGGTTCCCCATCCTGACACTAGAGAATACGCCCTGGGGTCAAATGGAGCAAGGCTAGGGAATTGCCTGGGCTGGCCAATCCCTTTATCTTTTTTCATTTTCAGCTTTCTTCCATCACTTCCACACCTTCAGTTTCTGTTTCCTGTCCTTCACATTCATAGAGCCCTCTACAGGTGGAAAGTTTATCAGCACTGTTTCCTTTCCAGATTAAAAGCAATTGCCCAGTTACACAACTGCACACAGTTTGTATTATATAAGTCCGAGATCTGTGAGTGGAATGGACATGGCTGTTCGCAGCATTCAACAAATAGCTTTCTGTTGCATTGCAGGGTTGACCAGAAAAAGTGGGGAACTGGGCAAATGGTGCAAATGAGTCCTTTATTTAGTTGTATGGCTGAGGCACCTGTTCTTCTTGAGCTATGCCAGTAAGGAAGACTTTTTATTCCTTGGACTGCTGAAACAGATCTACAAGAATCACAAGACAAGACAAGGCACCGATCTCGCACTGGCCAGGATTTTGGTTGCTATCCCAGAACAGCCTCACTGTCGAAGAACCATTCAAGCACTAGTTGGCCTTGGATCAAATACCAACTGAGCCTTAGCAATCCTACCTGCGTTACAGACAATGCTGGTGGTATGTATTACAGAACTTGTTCACTCAGATGGAAGTTCCACTGAGTTCACGCTCATGTACCTAGGGTTACAGAGTCTATTTGCTATATAAATGGCTACTTCTCCAAGACTAGTGAAAAACAAGTCTGTTTTTAAAGGTGTTCCTAGCATGTCCAGAATAAATCATGCTGAAATCCTGTAGAAAAATGCAATATGTTTCACAGTCTTTGTGTATCCATTAAGCTAAATTGAACTGGCTTCAACCTATATTGTGTTTATTTACTTTTAATGGACTGTCTCTTCCTTCTGTAATCTTGGAAGAAGGGGGGACCTGGTCTGAACCTTATTATGATGTTGAATTTCCCCCATCCAAAGCCATTAAGTTTGATAATTTAATAACAACATCACTATTGGTAAGCAAGTATTAAGATAAGTGTCACTGAAGGGGAGGGTTTGCTTTTTTTAAAAAAACGCACTGCCCAGTCCTATTGGTGACTGCACATTTCTCCCTTGCTATAATTTAATGAATTCTTCATTTGCTATTATAAAGTAAATATTTCCTTTGAGTCCAATTAGCATAGCTAAAAGAAAAGGCAAGGCAAAGCTCTGTTCAGCATGCATCAATGTAATGGAAAATCAGTTCTTTTATTCCAGCTTTAATAAGTGGAGCTTGATTAGAGGCAAAGAAAGGGACTATGAAGGGAGGGAGAGAGGAAAGAGAATGAAGGAGGCCTGCCAAATTAGTTCTATAAGAATTCTCAACCTGTCTGCTCTCTGAGTTACTATTCAAATGCTAATTGAGACTTTTTGTAAACAGAATGGGCAATCATGGAAGACAAAACAGACACAGAAAACAAATGAATTACTACACCTTATCCAAACCAGCAGACTAATTTTACTGATAAGAATTAAAAGGGTCTTGAAACTTAAAGTTCCTTGGTCTTTGACAATTTCTAAAATTAAAAATCTTATCATTAATAAAAATAAAATAAAATAATAAAAAATAGAAGGGTTTCTTTGGAACAATGAAACCAGTCATGTCATAATTAGATAAGCGGATTTATATTCACAGCTATAAACATGAAAGTGGACCACGAAGCTTAATAAAGACGAGGTTTTAATTCTTAAAAATTAATTACATGGCATTATTCTTATCAGTACACAGGATGCATTAATTACACAATTAATAATATGATGAAAAGGATTTCTTGCAATTTTAATTTGCATGGGGGCATTTGGTTTTATACCCAGAATTGTCCTTCAGGCATTCTTATAATCTTCTTACTATGCAAAGTCAAGACCTTATACCATTTAGCAGAACTATTGAAAGACATGCCTCTTTTTGCCTGCTATTAGGGCTTACATAAACTACTGAGGTTGTAGATCCTTCATGTAATTGGGATCTAAGGTAACAATGCACAAATTTCTCCTCTTAAATGACATTAGTATAGCTTGTGGGCTAAGTACTAGGATGCTTCCTGTTTTACATTTCCTAGCATGTTTGCCTAAGTTTATAATCTGCTTAGGCACATAAATTGCACATAGTACTGGTATGAGTTATAAACTCCATACAGCAAACTCTGTGATGGTTTAGCTTTTAGTCAAAATCTTTCCAGGCTCTTGGTCTGATTAGGCAATTCATAAAGCTCAGTGTATCAATGTTTGCAAAAATCGTTCCCTATCAGTGCCTGGAATTAAGGGAAGTTAGTCAATTGATGGTGTAATGTAGACAAGGAGTCAATGGCAAAAGTAAGAACATCTATTCCAAATCTCAGGATGTACAGATCACTGATGCAATTATGAGATTTGATACGAGAGATTACCACAAACTCAAGAGGGATTTTTTATTTTATTTTATTTTATTTTGCTTCTGTAATACAATAGGAGGAATTCTTGAGAAATTTTGTCTGGGTTCATTTTCACTCCAGTAGAACCTGGTCTATCTTCTAGTTTCAAAGATCATAGTATTGTGATAGATGCTAGGGGTGTGCAACTGTTCTTTGCTGGGGCAAATAATGAGGTAACTAGGAGTGATTTTACTCCTCCCTAATTTGAACTAAGTGCCATATTGAATGACACCCTCTCCTACCACACACTTTTTGGGGGGTTCTCTTAACTCCCTTAGAGCCATTTTTTGGAGGTGCATCAAAAGGAGAGGAGAACCCATTGCAAAACTGGAAACCTAGCATAGGTCTTCTGCTGACAGGGCTGGTGAGGTGAATCCCTCCCTAAATCTGTGTTTTCTTATTTCCCTATGTTTCTGTACTCTGGGTCAGTGGAAGCGAGGCTTTCTAAATGCTGCCTACAGAACACCGAAGATTTCTGGATTATTTTTTCCCCTTACAGATGAACAGCAGAGTTGTTGTTAATTTAATTAAAAACTTGGTTTATTTTATTTTATTTTTTTAAAAAAGATCCACTGCTCTGCTTAAGAGAAGAGGGAGGTTCTCTGGAGCAGGCATTATAAAAATATCCTTATCTTGTAATACCTATTGGAGAATGTCCTCTTGCAAGCCTCATTCCATTCCCGGTAAGAATGGGATGCCTTTGCCCGGTGGCACTGTGGCCCATAGATTGCAACAAAGTACTGGGCAAAAACAGCTGGAGACCCAAGTTTGGGAAACCCTGCTCTAGCCATTGGTGGGGGGCAAACTTTATTTTTTCCAATGGTGGAAATAGGCTGCAAACCTCAAAAAACAGCTGATGGGGAAGAAAAGCCCAACCCTTGCCAAGGGCCATTGGTTGCAAACTTTGAGGGAACATAGCAGACTTAATAAAAACCGTCTTTTTATATGTTTAGTGATAAAAAACAGACATTTTGATCTGCTTCCTCCTCTTCCACCAAACTGGCAGTTTGAAATGACTGACCCATGTTATCAGTGATTGACTCAGAAAGACAATCTCTCCATCTTTTCCCTACTTCTCATTGTCTCCTTGTTTGTTCGCCTCCCACTGCCCCTAATTTCTAACTTTCATGCAGGACACCAAATTGTCCCACTCTCATCCAATTACTAACTGAAAGCCAAGCAGGAGGCTCTCACTCCCACCCCATCTCCTTAAGCAATATGCTCTAAACCAAAGCTACAGGTGAACCCTGAAGAACAATGCATCTTCTTGTGCATTTCCTAAACTGAGACCTTGTCAGCACCTGCTAAACCACTTTGTCGACAAAATTTCATGATGTTGATAAATACCATTGAGAGCTATATGAAGGTTGGAAAGCTAATCTCGAATCAGAACAGGTGAAGCAGAGACAACTAATACAATGATACAGCTTGTAATACCTTTTGCCATGGAGTCCTTGGTAATTTGATGTTTTAAAAAAGAACATATTGCTAAGCCTTTCTTTGGAAAATGGACAAGGCAGAGCAAACTTGCTTTAGCTTTCATAGTCATGTAAACACAGAATGTTTAATGACTTTGAATGAGACCAAGCTGACCTAAAGATGCTTTTATCAGCTGTGGATTTATGATTGTATGTGTATGTGTGTGTACACACACACACATACACACATTATTGATTAATGAAGCTTTGACACAATGTGCCAGCCACCACTAAAAGCTTTATATACCAGTGAAAAGCATTAGTCTTAAAGGGCGAGTTTCTGGGTGAGTGCAGATAGATATGACTGTACATTTGGTAAAGGAGGCTGCAATCTTGATTCAACTTCAGATGGGGAAAGATGGGTTTGCAAAATATCAAGAGTATAGGCTGTTTATATGGCACATGTTAAAAGTGAATGGGAGGATCAATACTAGATCGAATGTGAGGGGCGAGGTGTTCATTTTACTTACAAGGGACTGGAACAGGTAGCTGTAGGAGACGGGGAAATCAGAGAATTCCACCTGAAATTGATATTTCTGCAGTTCTCATGTTCATCCAAGCTCAGGTATGGAAATCATACAAGGGGTTATTCACTATCATTGATTTTTAGTCTACACATGTTATATAAATAATTACATTGTTTTCTGCATTTTTAAATCCTTCCGTTGAAATTCACTGGAAATAATTATGAATTACACAATTAATTACTCTAGTACTGGTCATAGTAGACAGTGACATGGATAATGTAGGTTTTAGCAGAAACTGAACTGTAAGGGAACAGAAGCAACACTGGTTGCAACGAACACAGAATGGAATAGAAACCACGACCTCCTTACATTCTTAAGGGAGTCTGCTACACATACACTATAACACTTAAATTTGGAAAGGTAATATTTATTGGAACATTCAGGTTCCATAGTTAAAACAAAAGACACCCTTCTGTTCTTTCATGCAATATGGTGAAAGGTGGTGGGGGAACTAGAACTGTGTGCTGTGTGTTGAAATTATTTCACAAAATGTCACAAAGGAGAGGAGCATTTCTCCAACAGTTTACCTGCGGTGCCTTTATTGGCTCTGCTGGAAGTAACAAGTCATCTCTCGTGATGGATATTGCCATTTCTGTTGGTGGGGGAAGAGGATGGATGAGAGGGCTAGTATTGGGCTTTGAAAAGCTAAGCCTGGTTCCAATTGCCGAAACTAAGCAGAAGGCCAGTAATTAATTTATGGCATGGGATTGCACTGGCTAGTCATTGTTGGGAACTGACCTGAGTGTTGAGGAGATGTCATGAGAGATTGGTATGATTATGATATAGGATGTCACTGTTATTTATAAACACGACTAATTCATATGGCACATCTTAATGGCAATGCATGTTGCAGTCTTTATTTGATTCATCGCCACATCCTCACAGGGTATTGAAATATTTGTTTTTCAGCCTATGAGTCTTTTTGTAAGATTTCAAAGAGCATCTTTGCCACAGAGACTGTAGCTCAAGCCATTTACTCTCAGCGATCTCTGCTCCAGTTATCAGAGCCAGGAGGCTATGGGCTGCAGCCAGAAACAACCAGGAAGAGACATTTCCCAACCAGCCCAAGCTTTGAAGACACAAAGCCCATCCTGTTGGAACTGCTGCTGAATCCCATGTCCTTCATGTAAAATATTCTGTCACTTTTAATTTTGTGCTTTGTTTACTTTCTCTGTTACTAAAGAAGTGGGGTTTGTTTTAGCAGCTCTGATTAAGTTTCCATTGATTTTTGAGATAGGAAATGGAACTTTCAGATTTCCCACATGAATTTAAAACAAGTCAGATATTAACCTCGAGGTAAAACATCTGCCATGATGTTCACAGAATAGGCAAGTACTATCAGCATCTGTGTTCAAAACAGCATCTGTGTTCAAAACAAAGGGCTTGAGAATTAGATTTTATGACTCATAGCAATTGATAAAACAGAGGAAACACACTAAAACCTCAATAAATAAATAAATAAATATTATTGCGCTAGCCAAAGGCAATGACAACATCCAAAGAAGGGGGGAGGGAGAGACAGCAGTCGCTACATATGCAGTAAAACCATGATCAAGTTTATCAAACTTATTACACAGAATAAAAAAGGAATTATCAAATAAAATGTGCAAATTAGATCTCAGAGTCCCCTTTGCAATTGACTGCTAGCCCATCCAGTTCTTTCTTCCTAATCTTCCTAGCTGCCAGGGCATCAAGAGCCACCTTATAAGTCACAGAGTCATCAGTATCACTCAGCAGTCATTTCACCCTCTCTGCCCTGGTTAGATTTGTTTCTTTCATGAAAAGGGGTTTCATGAACCCTTTTCTTGGGTCTGTATATAGTGTACATTGTAGTAGGTAATGGCAAATGTCCTCTACTCATGGTTGCCCACACAGGTAGAGTCTCTCTTCATAAGGTATTCCATTGTATCATCCATTAGGACAGCTGAGGGCATAGACTGAAAGTGTAGTTCTGTGAAGGTGACTCTTAATGAGGCAGATGGAAGATTTGTCAAATAACTGGCTCAAAAGTGCATCGTTTTAACAAGCGGAAACCATGGTGAACACTTAGAAGAAGTATCATAATCATAATTAAGTCTCTTTCTGCTTCAGTCCTATAAAGGCAGTCCCTTAAATGCCTCTTATCCATGTTCAGGGACACCTGGAGCTCTTGTAGGTGATATTGGGTCAAGTAGCATGGGATACCAGCCTTTCAGTGTTGGGTCCATTCCAATTCTTTGTGGCACAAGGCAGGAAATCTCTCATCTGAAAAGGATCTAAGTCTTTTCACATAATTCACATAATTTAAGCACAGATAGTTGATTCTGGCCTGTATTGTTGTCGCACCAACTTCGGCAAAGAGGAGAGCAGCTGATTGGGGAGGGAAAGTACGTTCCTGAGAAATTTGTTCTGCACCATTTCTAAGGCTTTACTGGCATTTGGATCAATACCCCATACCTCTGCACTATAGAGCACCTGGGAGGGTCACTTTGCTAATAAATAAATTCAGCACAGGTTCTAATAACTGTCCAATTTTCTCCAAATTGCAAGGTAATTTTCAAGGTAGGAGAGAGGTGGCATAAATAGTTTTCTGATCATTAACCTAAGTATTAGATTGTTACAATGAACAGTTAAGTTAGGAAATTCAACATCTGAAGCAGTCTTGCCCCAAGTCAAACCATTGGTGTATCTAGTCATACTCTGCCTCATCTGACTGGCAACAGCTCCCAAGCTTTAGGTAGAAACCTGCTACCTGGTTGTAGCCCCTGATGTAGGTGGCTTTTTAAAAAAGAGCTACATCTGTTCAGTGACCATTAGCCATTAAGGTCAACATAAAACTTCTACAAACAGAGATGGTCTGCTTTTGAATAATAGATGCTGGGACAAACAATGCGGAGGTGGGAGGAGATTTTGCTTTGCTTGTGGGATTCCTTCAAGACAACTGCCTGGACTCTGTTGGAAACAAGGTGCTGAGAGAGATAGGCATTTGGTCTGAACAAAACAGGGCTCTTCTAAGGATGAGGAAATTAGAGAAGCCTCTTCCTGCTCTGTGTCATGCCACAGCCAGTTTCCCCATCTAGTGCACTACTGCTGATGTGCACGGAACTGAGTCATTTCTATTGAGAGTTGACATTCCAATAGGCAATCAAATCAAACACAACCTCCCAGTTTTGTATGGTGATCTGACAGATGCTTGGCAATTCTCCTGTTCTCCTGCTGTCCCATGGAGGTAGCAAGAGAGAGAGAGAGAATTAATTTATCAAGTCCTGATGGACCGCTATGCAGGGACAGTGGACTACATTTGGCTTGGGGATTCCCTGGTTATGCAAGGCTTGCCCTTTAGAGGCTGGTCCATGCACTGTCAGCTGCAAACTTTGAAAAAATACTGCTGCCGGGTGGCAAATGAATGCTGTTAAAGAATAAAATACAATAAATATATAAGATTGGATCATGTTTTTGTCCAACATCACTCTTCCTGTGAAAGTCCTTTATTCAAATTCAACTTAGTGTAGGTGACTAAACCCAGACTGATCTGTAAAAATCCATTAAGCAGAGAGTCGATCAATACCTTGACATATTCGTATACAAAGGAGCTTTTGTCAACAAAGAAGAATGCATTTGAAACTGAAAGATTAAAAAAAAACCAAAACAACACCTTGCTGTTTGAAATGTTTTCATCTCCCACGACCCCCTCTCTAATCGTAAAGCCACTACTAGAAACGCTGAAAGACATTCTGGAGATTTCAGAATTACAATAGGAAGGTAAAACAAACCATGAGCTTTTGATGGATCAAAATTCCAACTAGACTGCCATAAAGTGGAAAGACCCATAAACAATGATTGATGAAAACAGGAATGGGGTACCTCAGGTCCAGGGGACATAAGAAGAGCCTGCTGGATCAGGCCAGTGGCTCGTCTATTCAGTTATCCTGTTCCCACTGTGGCCAAATAGGTACCCATGGTAAGCCCCAAAGCAAGACCTGAGTGCAACATCATTCTCCCACTTGTGAATCCCAGCCACTGGCATCTAGAGACATACTAAAACATAGACAATTTGGCAAGTAGTCATGGATAGCCTTGGAGCCTTAAGCTCCATGAATGAGCCGAATCCCCTTTTAAAGTCATGAAAAGTTGGTGGCGTAACTACTTCTTGTGGAAAAGACTTTCATCTGGTGTGTGCCAAAGTACTCTATTTTGTCTGTCATTAATCTCCCAGACACCAGCTTCTTTGGATGTCCACCAGCTGTTCTTGTGGTGGTGGTTGTTATACTTTACCCATCATACTCTGTTGCCCCAGCCACTCTGGGAAGCTTACAACACATATAGAAAACATAAGAAAACATCAAACATTTTAAAAGTTCCCAATACAGGGCTGCCTTCAGATGTCTTCTAAATGTTGTGTAGTCCTTGACATCTGATGGGAGAGCGTTCCACAGGGAGGGAGCCACTACCAAGATGGCCCTCTGCCTGGTTCCCTGTAACTTCACTTCTTACAATGAGGGAACCACCAGATGGCCTTTGGAGTTGGACTTCAGTGTCACTGAGAGAAACACTATATTTCTCTTGGCAGCATCTTTATAGGAATACAGGAAGCTGCCTTACTGATCTATCTAACTCAGGATCATCTACACAGGCTGGCTCTGGTGGATTTCAGATGGGTTCTCTTCCAGTCCTACCTGGAGATGCTGGGGATTGAATCTGGAACTTTATGCATGCAAAGCTGATGTTTTACCACTGAACTATGGCCCTTTTGCACACCAGACACTTCCATGAAGCTGACAAGTAGGTCATGAGGACAATAGCTATGTATCATTGTTGCTTCTCACCAGCAGGCATCCAGTGACATATTATTATCATTATTATTATTATCATTATTATTATTATTAACAACAACAAAAACAACAACAACCTTATTATTTGTACCCTGCCCATCAGACTGGGCTAACACAGCCACCCTGGGCAGCCAGTGACAGACCTACCCTCCATGAATGTGTCAAATCTCTCAAAAGACAAGCGGGATAAAGTAGCTATGCAAAACATACAATTTACCGGGTGGGCAGAACTTCTTTTGATCAACAAAAAACTGTTCAAGTAATAGAAGTTTTGTAATAAAACCCATTGAATTTTAACTTCAGCTATCCATCCAAGCCAAAACACACATGTGTGTCTGCTTGGCAAATGGCAATCAATCTCTGGATAGCAAAACTCCCCCTAAACTTAATTCATTTAACAACTATACGACAACTGACATTCACTCCCTCTGTCCTCTCTGGGGAAATGGTCCATGGATTATGTGTCTTATTTGCATAGCAGAGCAAGTTACAAAACACACAGTTACACAGGTCATCCATGCCTTACTAGTGGGATAGGAGAGGAGAAATAGTACATGGTTAGATGAGTCGGAAAAGCCTGGGACACAAATTTTCGCAGTCCTCTAGCAGCCATGGTGGCTCAATTACCAGAAGTAATGTATTTAGCTTTATGAAGTAATGTATTTACCTGATTCTGACCAAACTGAGCCTCCTAGGATCCCATTTCTTTTGCGTGTCGAGGTCCCCAAGCCACCCCCCAAATAACTCACAACGCACACTTAATTTTTGTTTAAGGTTTTTGGCATGATTTTGGCCACAACTTTATTTAAATACAAAACCGTGAGTGGTTGTTTAGGCATTGGTTAAGACTATCTGTCCCCCCGCCTGGGGACAGAACTGACTTCCGGGCACCACCGAAAGACAGTGCGGGGGAAAGCAAGTCGGGGAGAAATGGAGCTGAGACACAGACCCTCAATTCTCATCCGCATGCTCCCCGAAGGCTTGCTGGCCCTAGTCCCATTCCAGGGATTGGACGAAAAGATGGCAAGCCCCAGGATTCCTTTAACGGAATTCCCTTTCCGCAGCAACCATGGAGGGGCAGGCCCAGCCTATCCTAACCCCTCCTCCACCAATTTATAACCAATGCCTAACCGCAACCTTACAAGTTGTGACGATTTGCTACGCAGTAGGCAAAAACCAAATGGCCCAGCCAATCAGCCAGATGGACAAAATTCCTACCAGGCCCTTGCCCCAACGGCAGACGACCCCATGACAGGCATAGCAAGGTCAATGCAACAACCCCTTACTCAAGGGCGGGTGGGCGGGTGATCCGTTGCATGCAGCAAAGAGAAAGCTCCAGGCTGCGTGCAGAGTATTTAAACATTTTACCCCCCCCCCACCAAAATTGCAACATAACTTTTACCCCAGCAACCCAGTGAACCAATCACTGCCCCAGGCCATCTTTAGAGACCCTGCCTGGTAACAGAGGGGTGGCTCAGCAGACCCCACTGCAACACGTGCTCTCCATGAAGGAGAACACGCTTTGCCTGCACTCAAACCACAAAAGCAAAGGAAGGGGGTTTGCAGCCACATCCATTCCGATAGGCCTTAGGTCTGATTCTGCAGGGCTCTTCTTCTGTGCTTATGGGATAATCACAACCCTGAAAAAAACTTGAAGAAGTGTGCATGCACACGGAAGCTTATACAAACTTAGTTGGTCTCTATGGTGCTGTTGGACAATTTTTTAAATTTGTTTTAATATATCTTGAAAAAAACAACAGCTTAAAAGAGGGTTACTTTTAAAACTACAGGTGTTGCAGCAGTTGTCAAGAATCATCATTCAGAAGGTTTGCTGTCATGGATGTATAAACTGTCCAGATTTAGTTGAACTGAAGGTGCTGTGGGGTGAACACAGGGTAAAGGTTCAGGCTGCCTTCTGACAGGGCTATTTCAAAGGGGACTACGTGTTCACAGTTCTGCAAGAGTTAGCACACTTGCTGCTTGTACCTTGTCTGCATGAAGTGGGAACAAGATTCTAAGTGTGCATTTATTTATTTATTAGACCAGGCAACATCCAAGGACCTGACATGGTCAATATCTTTCTTTTCTCAAGACCGCACCCTTTCGGAACATTTTTGCCCTCCCATTTTAATTTCCCCTGCCTGTTTGGAGATAGAACGCTTTCATTTAGTAGCCCAGTGAGACCATTTATATAACCTCTTTGTTAACACAAGCTAGCTTATCTCTCCCCCCTCCAGAACACGCATGCTTTTTCAAAAAGCATTGCCCTACCGTTTGATGAGCACTGCCCTCATTTTCAAATAAATAAATACATAAATGAAAAAATGGATGGTTTTCAAATTGTGTCCTCAACCTACAAAGCACTAGGCTATGCAATCAACATTTGAAAAGGAGAATGAGGTCCAAGCAATCCCACCCCTACCCTGAAAAAGGCTACCCACATTCACATCATGGAAATGTGGGAAATGACATTGCACGTCCACAAGAGTTAGCACTAATAGCTGTTTGCAAGTTTTCCTCCCATCTGGAAAGGCCAAATGAGCATGATTCATAAAGGTAATTAATAGTAAGAGGATGGAATATTGAGGAAAGTGTGAAAACCTTTGAAGGATCCATGGATGGTTTACAAAATAAATGTTAAAATAACCATAATTATAATTAAAATACAATAGCATATTGCAATGAAAGCAAAGATCTAGTTAAAAAACGGCTTTGAAAACAGAGGAGCAGAGGAAAACAATATGCAATTTTATATCAATTAAAATTCCAGAACTGAAGGATACAAATTCACAGACTTAGAACTACGGCTGCAATGCAACCCTAAAGAGGAACAGCAGAACTTGAAAAAGCAGCAGAGCCGCCGCCACATCCACAGCCCTGTCGCTTGTGGGAAGATGGGAATTTGTCGTTGCCTGGCATTGGAAAAGACAAAATGGGTGTTGGGCATAGCTCTTTTGGGAGGGCATGTCACAGCCAGGGAAGTCCAGCTTAAAAGGCACTTTCAGCATGCACCATAGACGCATAGCACCACTAAGTATTTGCAAGTACTAAGTCAATGTGCTCACAGAACGCGCCTGAAGTAAGCTCCTTGCTGTGTGGATTTTCTGCTGTGTTTATTTACAGCCTCAGTTTGCAAGCCATTCTCCTAGGGAATGTTCCACCCAAGTCTCAGTCCCTAGACAGTTTACTTTTGTTCACCATTCTGTGACAGCTTAATCAGGTTTCACTCAGGTATTCCTCTCATCATTCGCCAATACTCTCAAGCCTTAGAAGTTTCATAAAAATCCATATATGTAGCGGGTAGTTTACCATAATACTCCAGCTGTGTGTATATCCCATATTGCTCTCAGGAGACAGAGATGGATCTTCATTGTTCAGTAAAGACTGCTGTGGGAATTCAGAGACATAATGACTTATCTAAAGTATCTGGCTCCCTGTCCCTAAAAAGTGTTATTTCTAATAGTAGTTTGGAAGCAATGATCGGCATGTACCTGAGGGACACTTGACAAGTGATATGGACATTTCATGGGGGAGGGAATTACCTGCAAGCTACATGCAGAACTCATTCTTCTCTGATTTTGGCAGGTGGGGAGATAAAAGGTCACTTGACAGATTGACCAAGTACCGCAGTTTCCCCCCCAAAGAGCACAAAGCTATCTATATGAGGTATTGGTTGAATGAAACTAATGTGTGACCAAAGGAAGCATTGCTCTGTTTTCTGTAGACAAAGCCTCCTTTTCATAACTCACAATCAATCATACATTAGTAAAAATAAAATATGGGGTGATCCCCATCAATGGCTTTGCTTCTCCAACACACAGAGTGACTGCGTTTCATTTATGGAATGCAATAGTCCAGAGATATTGCAGAAATGAAAGAGGGGAAATGTGGCGCAGAACTGAAAGCCTTACAAGTCTCAGTAACAGAGAATTTGCTTTACTTATCTTTAGCTGCCCCTTATTGGTTTTCATGCCTTAAATATGTGCAACGGAAGCATAAGACATTGTGCTCTTAATTGGTTCTTGATGCAGCTTTATGAGGGTTTTTCTGACTCTCAGTGGCAGGAATCTGACTCATAGGAGACCATCTTCTTAGCTTGAGTTTATGCATGATCTGTTCTTTACCAGGTTGCCTGAAATTCTTGGATCCCCTAGTAATTGCTGTCATCTTCATGCATAATCACACACAAGTACACATCAGGTCAAATATGACCAAGTTGCTGCCATTTTCATTGTTATGTAGAAGACAGACACAAAATATGTAGGTGCCCTTGCTGGTCCACAAAAAAATTCAAAAGTCACAATAGGGTAATATATTTACTAGGACGAACTAAAATGGCACAAAAGAGTGAGAACTTATTGAGTTCACTGGAAATGTCCTTTAAGCTGGATAGTAAGCAAAAGCATTGAGGGGGAGGGGGAGAAAAAGCTGGGCTTTGTCTTGAAGCTCCAAAGTCTAAAGATGGATAGCAGGAGAAGTAAGATAGAATTAATTACAATTCACCCCTCCCAGTTTGGTGTCAACTACGAATTTGAGGAGCCAAGTCATTTATAAAGATGGTGAACAACAATGGGATCAGGTCAGAACCCTGTGGCACCCCACTTCTTCCAGGATGATGAGGAACCATTAATGAACACTCTGTTAACCCGTTACAAATCCACCTAACAGCTATTTCATCCAGTCCACATTCTACTAGCTTTTCCACAGTAATATCATGAGGGACTCTGTTATGACTCAAAAGCCTTACTATGTCCACAGCATTCCCCTGATCCACCAAGCTTGTAACTCTATCAAAAAAAGAAATAAGATACATTGGGTGTGATTTGTTTTCGAGAAACCCATACTGGTCTTAAACCATACTTGGAGTAAGTCCCATTTAATTCAACTTATTTCTGAGTAGAGGAGGCTAGGATTGTGCTTTTTAAAAAAAGAAATTCTGACCATTCCCAATTAATTAATGAGAAAAGAAATTATTAGAGGGAAAAGAAAATTTCAGTGTGGAGTTTTACTTATGCTTAGCTTGCTTATTTCAGTCATTTGTTACCCAGTCTCCTTGGCTTCCCACACTTCAATTAAAGCTCAGGTGAAGGTGTCATGAGGTGATGCCTTTCATAAGACATTTCAGAGCCAGCAGCTAAAGAGGAAGTAGAGTGCTGGAGAAAAGCTGAAACAAAAGGGGGAAAGGAAACCAGACACACCCTTTGCAACATTGAAGTTAGTGTAATCCTGCAGGAATCCTGAGGAAATTTTAAAGAAATTCTAAAGGATCCTGAAAACAAGAGAGAAAATGCAAGCTTCATTTTTGCAGGGGAATAAACATTTTGACAGATCGTCAAAGAAGAGAAGACTCCCTGGAAAAGACCCTGATGTTGGGAAAGATGGAGGGCACAAGAAGAAGGGGACGACAGAGGACGAGATGGTTAGACAGTGTTCTCAAAGCTACAAACATGAGTCTGACCAAACTGCGGGAGGCAGTGGAAGACAGAAGTGCCTGGCGTGCTCTGGTCCATGGGGTCACGAAGAGTCGGACACGACTAAATAATTAAACAACAACAACAAACATTTTGAGAAATTGGAGGACAGATTTCAGCACAGCACCAATATCTGCTTGGTGCTAAGCAGATCCCAAAATGCACAGAAGACTGATGGGACAAAGAAAGAACAGGGGCTCTTCCTCCATAGCTTTAAAAGCTAGCATGCTTTCTGATCTGTCTCCAGCATAGATCATTACACATGGGTCTCTTGAGAAGAAGTAAAGAAAAATATGGTCAAATGGGGGACTAGCAGGCATTATCAGCTATGAATCTAACATTACAGCTAATATGAAAAGCCAGATGACACTGGAGTGCCAATCTGGTGTCACATCACTGGTAAGAATAAAGGCTTTCTTCCTCAGTGTCAGCATCTTGTTGCTGAAGGTAAAAAAAATAAATATGGTTTTCCATCTGTGCCCCAGATTACTGTCTCTAGCCTGCATTTCCAATCCATTACCAGTCTGTCTCTGCCCAAACCATCTCCAAGATCCTTCTTCTGACTTCAGGGGAGAAACACCTGACAGTGACAAAGCCTGTGTAAAGAGCTTGTAAATAGCACATAGTTGAAGGGATTTGTATTAGTGCATTTGGAATCCATTCATCAGTTCAAGAGCAGATGTGTGAGTGAAATAGAAATTAGGGGGGAAGGTCCAGATTATCCCAGGGTGCCACATTAATTTAGGAATTATAGATATGGGTAATAATAAGCTAATGCTTCCAAATTCCTTTACAAAAGAAAGAACTCTCTTATTGGCCTTTTTAACATCTCTTTTCTCATAAATCTTTCACAGATGATCAAACCGAATTAGTGAGAGATAAAGAGTTACATTTTTTGATTTCCCCATGGATTTTTTAACTGTCCATTTATATATTCTACTCAACTGTTAAATATATAGTAGATGATCTAACTGTGTGTGTGTTTTATTAAAAAAACAGGATTAAATAGAACTCATATTTCCTCTAAAAATTTGGTTATGTCAGCTTTTACTTGGTTTAATTCAGTCAATATTAAGTGGCTTGTTCACTGCTTTTAGTAGGCATTTTCACATTATGCTTTATACTTTATTTGTATCTTATACATGCATTGTTTTTGAGTAAGAACAAGATTAGCCATACCGCGTGTGTGTCTTCTAGATCAGAAGGAATCAGAATCTTCTCTGAAAACAGCTTTGACCATAATGGGTTGGCTGTATTTGTCAGGAGACAAAGTGAAACACTTTCTGATAAACATGGTTTGGCTGGAAAACCTCAGATTCACTCTGTGTATACATTTAAAAAAAGCATGAAATACAGAAGAACACTGCAGAGTCAAACTGAATGATTTCTGAAGCTAATTATTTGGCCACCAGAGGATTTGCCCACACAGAGAGAATCTCCAGAGATGCAGGACTGAAACATATCATCTATTTCTTTGTTCTTAGTATGTGTTAAAAAAGACATGGCCAGTCCTCAACTTGCTTGCTCAAGTCGCTATATACTACATAAACAATGTGATTAGCAATCGTGTTATGTATTATATTGAAATATTGGGGTGGCGGGGTGGCAGGATAGTGTCTGTCACTTCAATGGGGGGGGAGGGAGGCGAGGCCAGTGCGGTGTAGTGGTTAGGAGCAGTAGACTCGTAATCTGGTGAACCAGGTTCGCTTCCCCGCTCCTTCACATGCAGCTGCTGGGTGACCTTGGGCTAGTCACACTTCTCTGAAGTCTCACAGCCCCACTCACCTCACAGAGTGTTAGTTGTGGGGGAGGAAGGGAAAGGAGAATGTTAGCCGTTTTGAGACTCCTTTGGGCAGTGATAAAGCGGGATATCAAATCCAAAATCTTCTTCTACCCAGTCAAGATCTTGATAAAAAAAACCTCCCTGCATGACAAATAACATTAGAGCAATTGATTTGTGTGTGTGCATGTATGTGGTCTCACATGCTCTAGTGTTCATGACTAGGTCCCCCAGCACATTTGGTATTTATTTTGAAAACACACACACAAAAGAAGTAGTAATCGTGTCATTGATATAACACATAGTTAGGTCCTCAGACAAGTAACTTGAGATACATATGAGCAATGGGACCATGAGCAATGAGTCACAGGAGAAATTTCTCATTTCTTCCATTTTAAACAGGTTGGAACTCAGCACCAAGAGTGGCACACACACACAAACTGGTACCAATATGAAAAATGATGAAGTAGCTTGTTCTACTGATGGGTGCCTTCTCCCTGGTATAACAGGTAGCCATGATTATGTCCCAACAATGCCTAGAGATATCAGAGATTGAAGCTAAGACTTTCTGTATGCAAAGCAAATGTTCTACCTTTCCCAATATCTCTAATATTATGTACCTTCACCCTAATAAACTCAGTGCCAGTCTGAACCATTTTGACAGGCCATGCAAGAAATGGAAATATGATCCTATCCCACCTCCCTCTATGTACCTTTCAAGTAACTGTTCACAGGAACGAAAAAGCCTTCAAACTCTTTGCTTTTGAGGGGCCACCTCTGCCTTCCTCCACTCTTTCAAGCTACTATGCATCTGAAACGCCTCATATCCACAGGCAGCAGAGTCCTACTGTTACCTAGACCTGATGTGCACTATACAGTCAAAGCAGTATCATACCACTTTCATTATATTTATTCATTTCTACATTTCTGTCCCACCTTTCCCCCAAGGAGCTTAAGGGAGTACACACAGCTATCCCCAGTGTTTTTCTTCTAGAAAAAAGGTACTGTGTACTATAGGCATAGGCAAACTCAGCCCTCCAGATGTTCTGGGACTACAACTCCCATCCTCCCTAGCTAACAGGACCAGTGGTCAGGGATGATGGGAATTGTAGTCCCAAAGCAGCTGGAGGCCAAGTTTACCTATGCCTTGTGTACTATATATCCTTGAGTAGCCCCAGAAAAAAAGCACTAGGCTCTCCATTTTACCCTCACAACAATGCTGTGAGGTAAGTTCAGCTGAAAAACCGGCCCAAGGTCACCCAGTGAGCTTCATGGATGAACAGGGACTTGAACTCTGGTCTCCAAGGTCACTAGGCCACACTGGCTTTCATGGCTTCACCCAGAGAATCCAGCGGACTGTACCTTGTTAAGGGTGCCGAGAGTTGTTAGGAGACTTCTATTCCCCTACCAGAGCTACATTTTTTAGCGTTCCCCAGGAAAAGGGATGGATTGTTAAGCCACTCTCTGAGGGCTATAGGGGTTTTCTAACAGCACCGGCAGCAAACTACAGTTCCCAGGATTCTTTGGAGGAATCCATAACTGCTTAAAGTGCCATGCTGCAGCTTTAAATATATGGTGATGATAGGGTCTAGGAAACAGGAGTAGGACAATGGGATGTACAGGCTGTGGCATTTTCTTGGTAGGTTACTTAGGATCTTGGCATGGGAGAAAGTGAGGGCTGAGGAACTGCTTACGTATTTCTGTTGTAAAAGATGACAGAGGCAATCTCTGTAACCTGGGCATATTTTAAATGATTACATTTAAAATGATTACAGGTTTAGGTCTTCACTGTCCTTGATTCTGCCCTGACGAGAGAGGGCTGTTTGGCCTGAGGCAAGTCAGCAGGTCTTCAAGGTGTGTATGTGTGTGAGGGGGACACCTGAAGGATTTAGAGATTCAGCAGTTTTGAGAAAATCAATGCATTTCTGCTTGTTTATACATTGATAACCCTTATTCCCTATTATTAGATTTTCAAGGAATATAAGCTTAGTGATGTTTTCTCAGGTAAAATTCAATTTAACTGCATTGGCAATACAAACTGGGAAGCCTTTTCTTTTTTTAAAAAAAACCCTTGGAGACTTGTTCTGTATTGTTACAAAGCTTCATACAAGCCTTTCTTTCCTTCTGCACTTCCTTTCTGAATGCTTGAAAGAGGGCGAGAGAGCAGGTGGAAAGGAAAATCAGCTAGTGTTATTCTAGGTGGTGCATTGGCTCTAAGTACCCTTCCCCCATCTAATGAGTAGGAATTCATTTGTCATTCTTAATTAACAAACAGCTTTGGATTGAGTACACCTGTCACTTTCAATATCAACAGAGTTACCATTCAAATCCCTGTCCTACAAACTTTATATCATCTATCATAATCAGTCACATTGTGTACAGAGAAGCAAGCTGATTCTCAAGCACAGAAGGCAATGCCTCCCCATCAAAGCATCGGGATCCAGTTAAGGCATTATCTCAATCAGCTTTTTGCTGTGTGTGTGTTTTAAAATAAATAAACACTGAACCAGAATGAGAGTCACATAGCATCACAAATCTAAGGGTCAAAACAGGTTTTGGGTGGAAAGCGCAGACTGAGAATCTCAGAGGACAGATCCACACTATACATTTAAATCTTATTCAAAACACATTTAAAGCACATTATTTCCCCTAAAGAATCTTGGGAACTATAGTGTGTTAAGGGTGCTGCAAATAGTAGCTCTTTGAGGAGCAACTGCAGTTCCCAGGATTTCCTTCGGAAGGTTTGCCTAAATTTGCATATGTACATATGCAAATAAACATATGCAAATTGTATGTAAATTTGTATCATGGGCCTGTGCCAAATGTTTTTTAAAGACCTACCAATGCCCTTGTATCTCTCCCCTTCACATCTGTCCTCACATCCTGCCTTCCCCTTTGATCAATTAACATGTTCTGTCATTACCCTCCCCCAAACTAATATGAAGTGCATCTTTCTCCCCACCTTCTGTTGCCTCCCTTGGTTAAAATTAGTTTGTAAGACACTCAGAGCAAGGACCTCTCACTCTGTTGCTACTTTGCACAGTACCACATTGATAGACCAATATAAATGAACAAGAACTAAAGCTGAATTGGTGACACAATAGCTCCCCCCCCCCAGGTTTGTAGGTGAGTGTCCGTATACTGCAAGTGCTGTTGTACTCAGGTCCTGCTTTCAGACTTCCCATAAACACCTGGTTGACCTCTGTGAGAATAGGATGCTGGACTAGATGGGCCTGATCCAGCAAGACTCTTCTTAAATACTTAAAACTAAAACTTTAAGCAGCAAGTCACTCTGCCATTGCTATACGCATTTCCCTGCTTGGCATCATGATTCATTTATCAGATCGAACCAGTGTTTGGTAATAAAAAGTGCAATGCAGCTTTGCAGTTGGGTGCCATTTCTTGACATTCCCCAAATATCAAAATTACTTAATGTCATTTCAAGTTCAACCCATTCCATAAACACAAAGTGAGGAGTAATTCACTTACAGAGCTCAACATTCCCTTTGTCACAGATGGTAAGTGCACAGATTTCTCCCTCAAGGAAAGAAACCCTTTTTATAAAATAATTGCATATTCTGCTCCTTTTTCCATTCACTGATGCTCTTGTGTTATTATACGCTGTCAAACTAGCAATTAGCATGCATCCTCCACAAGGCAAAAATGCAGCTTTTAAGCTCCTCAGAAATCCCGTAGGATGTACACAATAGGTAAAATACTGTGAGAGCTACAAATGAAACAATAATTAAGAAAATAAAATAAAAACACTGTGTAAGTCAATTTTGCCAAGATATTGTGGCAAAGCTCTTTATCTACAATCTAAGTGGTGCATATCTGTTGTATAAAGGGCAGCAGAGCAAGAATTGAGTTTGTTGCTTGTTTCTATTTAGATCTCCCAATCTCCCTTACAGTTTACCGCAATTTTATCCAGATTCTTCTTCCTAATCTTTCTTGCCACTAGCGCAAAGGGGGCCACCTTATGGGTCACTGGGGTATTAACAGCACTGAGCAGCCATAGAATCCTCTCCACTGGGGAGAGACTGCTTTCCTGGACAAACAAGGGATTTAGAAAGTGTCTCTTCGGTTCTGTGTAATAAATAATGCTCGATTCCCCCCACCTGTGCTTGCCCACAGATACAGAGTCTATCTGCATATGGAACCCTACTATAATACCCATCTTGTTGTTTGTTTGTTTGTTTGTTTGTTTAGAAGATTTAGACCCCACCCACCAAATGGCTTGCAATGCAACTTCCAAACACAGATAACAAACTGCCCAGCAATTCTCTGACTGATAGATCGGGAGGCAGGTGGAACTACCCTTCAGTTCTTTAGAGAAACCGGCCATTGCTGTGGTCTGTCTTTTTCTTGGCAACAGAAGGTAGCAAACTCCCTTCAGCTGCTCCTTCTCTCACCCATGGAAGGGTTGAGGTACCTTCCTGCCCCTAAATCCAGACAACCTTCCACCAGCCAATTCTATGTATGTTCCTTATAATGTTAGTCGCACTGTGATCGATGGGGCTGTCTCTCAGGTTCGCAGTCCTAGCCATAGTTTCCCATAAACTGGCAAGCAATCAAAGGTTTGCTCAAATTAAATCCAATTCTGAAGCTCAAGAGATTAACATTCAGAAATCTAACTTTTACTTTAGGGGTATCTGATTAGAAAGGGGTATTAGGGAGTGAGTAGTACCTCTGGTGGGGGACATGTCATGCTCCTTCTAGGGTCGTTTGTCCACCTTTGCTCCCCACCCTACACTCAGCTCTCACCCGTGGCTCCTAGAAGATGTCAGCATGCAACAGTAGCCACACCTCAGCAACACCTTAGACTGGTCAGCTAAACTAGGAGAGGATACCTGGTGAGTCTCAAACCCTCAGTGAGTCCCTAGGCTTCTCATGAATCTGAATACAGGCTTTAGTGGATTGAGCAGACAAGATAAATAGTGGGTTCAACAGCCAAGAAGGTGGCTACTGCACATGTTGGAGAGGGAAGTAAGGGACAGATGGGGCTCGTCAAACTGGGAAGGTAGCCCATTTAGGAAAAGGAAATCCCCGAGTCTATACCACCTCTGCCTTGGTGGATGACTTCGTGAGAAGAAAAGGCTAAGGAGTAAATGCTGCACAAATCCAGAGTGAAGCCCCTAAGTCCCTAAGATGGTTGGATGGTACCTTGTATGTCTCCTTTCGTCAACTCCTGCAGCCAAGCTGGCACCAAACATACTGCTCTGCTTTCCTTTGGAATATATCAGTGAGGCCAAGAGGTGGGTATTGTTATCTGGGCAGCCCAGGACCTCCGTACACACTGCTCAGGCTTGAGTTCCAAGGAGGTCACTTTGGTTTGACCTCTCCCCCAGAGGGGACAAGTTTGACATTGTCTCTCAAGATAGATGGATACCAACACCAACACCACAGTTTGATGAAATACAGATGAAGGAACAATCTTGTAATTTGCTTATTGAGTCCCCTACTTTTAGTTTCAACCATAAATTATTTACAGTAGTTAACTCCTTACATTATGTTGCTTAGAGTTAGAAATGTGTGAATATGCCAACTTTGATCGATCTATGTTTCTCAATTTTCTAGTCTTAAATTCAGTGCTTCACATTTCCATATCAGTTTGGGATTTTTTTTGGGGGGGGGGAATCCATGAAAGGTCATTGGAATTGTAGTTTGGAGTTCTCCTAATATATACACATTTCTGTAGACACTTTTGGCCAATATATATAATATACAAATAACTTTTTCTATGTTATTTTCACTAATAGATGCATTTACACGCATACTTTGCAAGAGTATATGTATTTTCGTACACACTGCTTTTTTTTACACAGAACTGCATTATGCAGCCAAGCAATGTGTATGAAAATGCACATACTCATGCAAAGTATGCATGTAAAAGCATTGCAAAATTCAGAGCAGTGCGAATTTTGAAGGATAGCTGTGTTACAGTTCACATCTTGTTTAGGAAAGTGTTGAATTAGGTACATTTGCCTTTAAATGTAAACTGATTTTTCCCTCAACCCTACTAAGAGCTCTACCAAAATTACTCTAACCTTAATTCTAGTATTAATTCTAGTATAGGTGTCCAACTAGAGTGGCCACTACTTTCTACTTGGTATTCTTAAAATAACCTATCTGTCTGGTATCGAGAATGATACATCAGCAAAAACAGAAACCAATTTAAAAGTCACAGTTTGGCTTTGCATAGTGTTGTGGCATGCTTAGAGGTCAATACTAGGGATTGGATACTAATATGAGCTAAATCCTGACAGAACAAAATTGCTTTAGGTTTATTCCACAATGCCAAATAGCTTTATCATAGTATCTTGTTCACTTACTATGACTGTTGTGTATCTTCCCACATTTCCTACAGAAATAATTATCCTGAGGGCCTACTCCAAGTTTTGGAGATCCTCAGCAAGATGTTACTATAGCTTCTGGTGGTGTCCCAGAGAGAGTTTACAAGTAGCCCTTGCCACCACTGATGCTTGTTCATCCATCCATTTGGGTGGGTAGTGATGGCATCAAGAAGCAGTGGTAGCCACTTGCCCTCTCCCTCTAAGAAATGATGAAAATAGGATCCACTGGGCCCAGCTATTGCTCAGAGTGTCCAAGCACAGGTCATGACCGTTGCAACGCCTTGCAACTACCCTGTTTCCCATCTAAGTTTGGGCTGCAAACTTGACTTTCTCCATTTGCAGGTGTGGTTTGGATTGACTTGATCGGTGGTTACAGCAAGTCCCTTTGAAGTTCTTCTCATAATGACACCAGATAAATGACAGGTGAGAGGAACTGTTCACCTGTCTCTATGTTGGCCTGGAGGGTCAAGGAGGTTTAAGATCCAGCCCACCATCCAGAAATAATTCCTCACCCTTAGATTAGGAATGATGCAGGGTGGCTCAGCAGCTATCACCACCACCTCACCTTACACTCAAAGTGGCAGTCCAGAGCAAGAGATGCCACACTCAAGGGGGCTCAACCATCCTTTGCCATACAATCTTCCATGCCACTGCTTAGGGGGAAAGGTTACGCAGAAGTGGCTTCTGCCACTCCATGGAGAAAGGAGCAGCTTAGGGTCAGGAATCAAAGGCTCTTTTATGAACAGGGCTCTGAGGCATCAGCACTTGCCAATCCCTGATGCTCGCATTGGTGTCGGTGCTCCTGAAATAGCCCAATAATCAGCAAATGTGTGTGGACTTCTTTTTTTTAATTTATTGTGTCCCTAAGATTGCTCCATGCCAATATAACCATGTGCAGGCAGCTCTTAACCAATATATCCAAAATAGGTCAGCAGCAGAATAAGAAAATAGAATCTTGAGCTGTATTATCTCAAACTACAGTGGGGGTGCCATATTTGAATGCTTACTTATGTAACTAGCAAATAAAAACTTCCTGCAAGTAAAAAAAAAGAAGCCTAGCACGTTAGGGGAAAGAAGTTCTAACTTATCCCTACTGGTCTGTCTTTTTGTTTTGTTGTTGTTGTTTAGTTGTTTAGTCGTGTCCGACTCTTTGTGACCCCATGGACCAGAGCACGCCAGGCACTCTTAACTTCCACTGCCTCCCGCAGTTTTGTCAGACTCATGCTGGTAGCTTCGAGAACACTGTCCAACCATCTCATCCTCTGTCGTCCCCTTCTCCTTCTGCCCTCCATCTTTCCCAACATCAGGGTCTTTTCCAGGGAGTCTTCTCTTCTCATGAGGTGGCCAAATTATTGGAGCTTCAGCTTCACGATCTGTCTTTCCAGTGAGCACTCAGGGCTGATTTCCTTCAGAATGGATCAGTTTGATCTTCTTGCAGTCCATGGGACTCTCAAGAGTCTCCTTCAATTCAAAAGCACTTTTTGTTTTACTTACATGTAAATGTGCAGAAGCACATTTAAAAATCTGAACCTCCGCCTGCTTCCTGAAGTGGCTTCCTGAAGTTTATTCTGTCTCCTCAGTATTGCAGCACCTTATTTTACAGTGTGTGGTAGAGGCCAGGGAATACTGAGAATTGAGGATTTGTGATTTACTGCCACCACCACCACTACCTGAACACATATTACAGCAACGAACAATACATTATCCTTGAGAGAGTCAATGCACTTCAATACATGAAGTATTAAAGCATAAATATGGAACCTGTGGCTTCCCAAATGTTGTTGGGCTCCAACTTGCAACAGCCCCGACAAGCATGGTCTATCATCAGGGATGGTGGGAGCTGTGGCTGAACATCAGCAGGAGGGCCACAGATTCAACACCTTTGCATTGTAGTGATTAATCTTATTGTGGGTAGTGAGGAATGTTAGCAGCATGCTGGTTTCTAGGAGGCAGCACAAGACTGAATTTTCACAGAGCATAATGCAGATTCACAAGTCAACACATGCTCCTCCAGGAGAAGGTAACAAATACAAAAAGCCTGCTCAAGGACAGCCTGAGTTGTAAACTGAGAGCTATAAAAAATAATAATATAATGATTGTGGTGGCATGATTATAATTTAGAGGCTAGAGTCACAGGTGAGAAATAGGGTTGAACTGCCTGGCCGAATGTGAAGTAGAGTCAGTAAACAATTGCCAGGCCACTAAATCACTATTCTCCCTATTGCATTTTAGCTTAGAAACATATAATAAACCTATCAAAAAGTCACTTTCCTTTAGAAACTCAGGATATAGCAACCAATCTATTCAATAATACAGTGTTTCCAGGAAGCTCCCTACAGACTGGATATTTCATTTGATTTTGTTTAAGGGTTTTATGTTTTAGCCATTCCTTAAATATATACCACTAAGATTACAGGCCTCAGGTAACAACAGCTTCAGGACATAATTCTGGGTGGACACAATATCACTTTTTAACTCCTCTGAGGGTCCGTGCAATGTGATGTCTGAACCAGCAATACTCTGAACAGATTTAACCTCAAGAACATAAGTAGTACTCCTAGAACCTGGGAGAATCAACAAATTCAAATCCTTACACAGCTATAGATGTACTCAAGCAATGCTCTGTATTAGGTAAAGGTAAAGGGACCCCTGACCATTAGGTCCAGTCGTGGCCGACTCTGGGGTTGTGGCGCTCATCTCGCTTTCTTAGCTGAGGGAGCCGGCGTACAGCTTCTGGGTCATGTGGCCAGCATGACTAAGCCGCTTCTGGTGAACCAGAGCAGTGCACGGAAACACCGTTTACCTTCCCGCCGGAACGGTACCTATTTATCTACTTGCACTTTGACATGCTTTTGAACTGCTAGGTTGGCAGGAGCAGGGACCGGGCAACGGGAGCTCACCCCGTCGCGGGGATTCAAACCGCCGACCTTCTGATCAGCAAGTCCTAGGCTCTGTGGTTTAACCCACAGCGCCACTTGTGTCCCATGCTCTGTATTACTTATCTGTAAAATGGGAATAAAGTTGTCCTATTTAATAAGGCTGTGGTGGGGATTATAGATGACAAAGGATCCAGTGCATTCATAACTATCCACACCCTGTTGTACATGGGGATCTGCCTATAAAATAAATACTCAGCATCAGTAGCTTTGCCAGGCTTATTACTTGTTTGGGGAAACATGAATGCATAGGACTGGAGGCAAGTCATCTCATTTATGCTCTATGAAAGTTTCCACACCAGCCATCAGTCAATGGATGGATGGATTAACCTCTTTTTTTAAAGACTTTTTTCTTACCCCAGACAGCACACTTTTGGCCACATGGGACACAATCTAGAAAGTGGTAAGAATAGAAGAAGAGCTCTGTTGGATTAAACCAAAGGGCTAACTTGTTCAACATTATGCTCACCACACTGGCCAACAAGACACTTGTCTGGAAATCCAGAAGCAAGTTATTCTTAGTGGCTTGAGGATGGATTGGAGCAAATGGATACTGAATCTGCAATATAAAAGAAAGGTCTTCCAACAGCATTGCATACTGACTTCCTGAAGAACATGGAAGAGTCATAGCATTTAAAAAAAAATATAGTAAAGGCAAGAATTCAGGAAGTTAGTGGGAGAGAGACAGAGAGGAAAACACAACACCCAAAACTTAAGATAACATGAATTTGATGGTACCAAAAAAGTTGCTTGAAATTTGTATTATTGATTTTCTAGCATTTTGGAATATATGTTGAGACATCATAGCTAGTGATAAGATGACCAGTGTTGACAGTTTTGAAAAATGGTTTCCCATGTCATCTAAAAAGGTTAAGGCAAATATTATTCTCTTTCACTTGTTGGCAAAGACTTAGACTGAAGAGAACTTCTGCTGGGAAGAAGCCACCAAGGATAAGGAAGCAGACTTATCCCTTGATCTACTATTAGGAAGAACAGCTAAGCTTCTTACAGGTGAAAAGATGAAGGATTTTACATTACACGCCCACATGCATATTCACACCAGCCTCTTCCCCATATGGCTTCAAACATTCATAATAAGCAGACCCAAATAACGGTATATTATATGGTTCAATGAATGACAAATGAGCCATCTCCCTCCTTCACCTCTATTATCCATAGTTAATTTAGCTTGAAAATTCCTGGGGAAAACCCAGGACTTTCTGAGCTGCTTCTTTTTTCTTGAGATTTCCTATCAGTCCCTGCCTCTCATCCCCAATCAAACTTAATATTGTGGTGGGTATGAGAGTGGGAAAGAAGAGCTACAGTTAGGAGAGGCTTGTCAAGTTCATATTTGCATCCAGGACATTTCAGGACATGCCACTAGGATGTACAGGACTTGTATCTTTCTCTGCTTTCTGGCTCCATTCATTGAACTGGGAAACATAGGAAGCTACAGCTTCTGTGCTCTGAATAGTGCCTTGATGGGACGCCACTTGGAAATCATACCTAATCATATCACTGTGAGCTCCTTCTAGGAAAAACAAGAGTGTACACCTAAGAAATGAATAGATTCTTCAGCCTCAACACCAGAACATTTGCCTTTTTTTAATCAATGTAACTAGAGTGACTCCCACAAAGCTACTTCAATTTATACCCGATTAAGAATACTCTCACCAGGTTTACTACTTTGCTTATTTCTTCATAACAAACTCAAATGTATTGTCTCTGTGGAGGCATATGAATCTCTCTAGGTATATAAAGTAAATGAGTCTGATTTCCTGCACTAAATATGCTCCAAACAACAATTCTCCCCCAGATAGCACCACACAAACCAATAATGAAAAGTTACAACTTGGGACAAATAGGAAATACATTTTCTAGCTCATCTAGTTTCACTCAGGTCAATAATCTCCTCAGTGCTTTTTATTGCATTTGTTTGTATTTCTTTCTCCATCTCTTTCGTTTTAAGGGTTTTTGTTGTTGCGGCTGCTGAAAAGAGGAAATTGTCTCCACTTTGAATCAATGTGCTCCAGCCTGCAGCAATAAAAATTTGTGTGAAACAAGTAATTCTTCAGTTCATGGAAAACATTTGTTCACACACAAATAGATAGATAGGTATTTGTGTGTGTTGTATGTTATAATAATATATAGCATACAACACACAATTGATTATTGCATAATCAATATACAAGATATATTATTGTATCATATTGTACACATTTGACAGAAATCTTATACATTGTAACTTTCTACATCTTGTTTCATTAGAACAGGGATGGGGAACATGTGAACCTCTGGATATAATTGGACTCCAGCTCTCATTAGCCCCAGCTAGAATGGTCAATGGTCAATGATGATGGAAGTTGCAATTCAGCAACATCTGGAAAACCACAACTCCCCAACCCTGTATTAGACCCACATTGCACTCATTTCAATGTCACTGGTGCTTGTGGTGTTGTGTAGCTGTATGAACATTTCGGCTGGCTTCCCATAGGTAAAGGTGAAGGGACCCCTGACCATTAGGTCCAGTCGTGACCGACTCTGGGGTTGCGGCGCTCATCTCACTTTATTGGCCGAGGGAGCTGGGCATGTGGCCAGCATGACTAAGCCGCTTCTGGTGAACCAGAGAAATGCCGTTTACCTTCCCGCTGGAGCGGTACCTACTTATCTACTTGCACTTGACGTGCTTTCAAACTGCTAGGTTGGCAGGAACTGGGACCGAGCAACGGGAGCTCACCCCGTTGCGGGGATTCGAACCGGCGACCTTCTGATCGGCAAATCCTAGGCTCTGTGGTTTAACCCACAGCACCACCCGCGTCCCATACTGATCATCCAAATCATGCAGAAACTAAGCACACCAAGGACACCAATCTCTATGGAAGTAGCAGCACTAAGAAGGGTGTATGTTATCATACTGTCTAATAGACCCATTTGGAACCCAGTTCACATTTTTACTACAGCTTCCAACAGCCCCAATCACTTGGGAGCAATTTTCAGTAGCAACCCCAGTGCTGGGTTAACTACTGGTATGTGAAGCAGCAGGAACCCATGTGGCAGTACATATGTCAGACTGCAGTTCCCTTCTGGAATTAAGGGAGTGCCAGGAAGTTCAGTTCCAGCCCAGAACTAGATGAGACCTCTTCAAATGTCATTTTGTTATAAGCGAGAAAGATAGATTGGGGTAGAGATTTCACTGGTCAGGCGGAATCAGATTAATGAAAGGAATAATGCAACTCATTTCAGGGGGTTATTGCTACAGGGGTTTGTTTGTTTTGTGTGACAGGTACTAAACTATAACTCACATGAGTATACAAACATGGTTCTCCCGTTTAAGTGGCTCGTGAGGACCAGAGGGGAGGAGCTTGAACTGGTGTGGGTCTGTCAGGAGGTGAAATAAAATGATGCCATTAAGGGCCTTCTGCCTTTTTTACCATTATTTGAGCTAAATAGGATACCCAAATATGTTTAATTTACCTTTAATACAACCATACATGTGAAGTGTGACTAGCTGAAGATGTCTGTCCCTCATTCAAATGCTAAATAACCAGCTCAGAAACACACACACACACACACACACACACACACACACACAGGCTAGAGCCAGCTGTGAGATTATAACATGTGGACTGGTTAATACAACTCCATTCTTCCTCTTTTGCTAGAATAACTTTGTTCAGTTAATGGAACAGATGCCTTTTCCAGGGCATATTCAGCCATATGTAAATACCATTTTATGTGGTAATTAGATGTTTTGCAGATGTAGAACTCATCAGTTTATTAGGTGGGGGTATTAATGTAATTGAGAAGATTTAAAAGAACTTAATCTTAAATGTATTACTTGCAAACCACAGAGCCATCCTCTGAGGGAGGGAGAATCTGTATAGGAGGATCTGCCGCATCTGAAGCTGTGCTGGCCTCATGCCAGCAGAGTAGAATATGGGGGGAAATTTAACCCTTTTTTCTTGCCAGTAGTTCTTTTTTACTTCCCTTTTGTTGGCTCCAATGGGTGGGAAAGCTGCAGGGTTGGCATACATTCCCTGCCACCATGTTGCAGGGGCACATGCATAGACGGCAGGGGCTCTGGATACAGTGGATCCACAACTTTCCCTGATCTTCCTGTGACCCCCTCCTTTCAGCTGTTACTGCCACCCATGCAGTAATGGCAGTGGAAGTTTCTGCTGCTGTACTGAGAAGGCATCTAATGGTGAACTTCCATCTCCACCCAGACAGGGAGGACTGCTATATCCTATTGCCCCTGGTATGCCCCCCCCAGTGACCATTCGGTTTGCACCCTAAGAAATATTGATTTTAACTGTGAAATTTACTCTGCCTGATGTCTTGCAGATGAAAATATCCTAGCCCTTGGATTTCCTATTTAAAGTTTCCCAACCATCATTGCAAAACACGTAATCCTAGTAAAACAAAACACATAACAACCAGGAATGTAGGCTGTAATACTCATACACTCAGGAATAAGACCCACTTAACTTAATGGGGCCTACTTCTGAGTAGACCTATATAGGTTTGCACTGTTAATTGTTTATACTAGGGCCTAGGAAAAAAATATGGCATGGTTTACTGACTAAATTGAAGAGTACTCTGATGCAGCGCTGTGATAAAGTTAATTTGAAAAGTAACTCTTGAGAGTTTTATGGATACTCAGAAGATGGAGCCAAATGACTTCAGCAAGACTGTTAGTTACCTCTCCATCTGCTTTACGGAGAACATTTGGCAAGCTCGGGTCTTCTTGCTTCCAGCCAGCTAGAGCTGCAGTTTAAACCTTAAAATCCAAGTAATACTACACTTCCATTTTAATAGACTGGGCTGTATCTTAACTAACTTTCCCCTTTGTAGTATACTTGAACATGAACCTGATATGGACAAAGAATAACCACCTTTAAAAAAACCTGATGGTTTTTAAGACCATGTGATATTAATAAAATGAAAGATCTCTGGGATTAAATGCATAATGATGCTAAGCTATCTGGTTTTGGTATAGATATAGGCCAGCAACTCACAATGAATAATTTATCTGACATGCTTAGCCTCTCCTTCTGTTCCTGTACCGAGATGATAATGATCTCCTTTAATTTCCCCCTTTTTTTTGTTCAAAATCAGTAGTACTTTGCCAACTTTCTGGAAGATCATCAGCAGTTAACATTCAGTACTTCAAGGCTGCCTATGTCTGAACGAAACGAGATGTACCTGCCCTTTAAAGCTTCAGGAAAGGGTAGATGGTGTGTCTTGCCCACCTTTGCAGTTCAGAAACAGCACCTTCCATTCTTCCCCTTCTAACTGCTGAAAGCGTAGTAGTCCTGTAAAGTTTATTTGCAGTGAACCAGATCAGGCCCTTCTTTCATTTGGTATCTTCCTTGGCAGACACCACCCTTTTGCTTGCCATAAATGGACTTAAGTTGGCCAACTGCCTACACTACTTTGGACTTACAAACCAAGAACATCCTCAGCCCATTCCTGCTCTTGCTACATTATCAACATCTTGGGAAGCTGCCAGGCCCACTGAGGTTTCCTTAGATGGTCAGTGTTTTGTGGGAAGGTAGATAATGCCAGTGGAGCTTATCGCCATTCCAAACTCCATTCGGGAGTTGGGCTGCTGCTGGCTGAGCCTGGCAGAGGGGAAGCAAGCCTTTTAAGCAGAACCACCCTTTTTGTCAGTGTTAACTGGGTTGCTAGGTCACATGACTGAGCTGTACAGAGTTTTGAACAGAGGTATGTCTTCCCCTGTCCCATCTCCTGTCCCATCCCACCTGGAATGCCTCTTCTGAGGACCTCACCCTCACTCTGGCTGAGCTAGGAATGGAGGACTTCAGCCAGCATAGCCCTAGCTCAGCCCTGTTTCAGATGGCTTAGCTGGAAATCCCTTTTCTAAACTCCACCCATCCTGGCAGATCTTGGATTTGGCTTGCTCCCTAAACTGAATTCAAGCTCTCTGTTATGCTGTCACAGCAAATCCACTTTTTAAAAAAGTGGACTTTTGATAATAAGGAAAACGATGAGGAAAGGCACTAAAAGGAGTGGGTTAACAATCAATTGACAGCAATACAGATAATCTCTGTACAAAGAAAATCAGGATGAATACTGAGTTTATTCCTTTCCAGAAATAACATGGCCATTCACTGCTATATAGAGCACCATCCACAGTTCAGACTTCAAAGAGAGTGTATGAGTCACAAACATCAACCCTCTGCCCTAAGGACCAGAACAACCACCACAGATTTTTCTGGGCATATGGGGAAGTTTTGCAAGGCATCAGCTGTGGCTGATACAGAACATGGGAGATGAAGGAAATTGCATGGGTAAAAACTTCTTGTTTCAGCTACAGAAAATGGTTCCTGACATTTTGCACAATGGGGGGATATCTAATAATAGCCATACTCTGAGTAGACACATTGGAATCAATGGCTATGGTTATCATTGGATATAAAGTTCATCTCCTTTTAGTATCACTGATGGCTACAGGTATCCCAGAAGAAACTTAAAGGAAAAGGAAATTTATCATTGTGTGATCTTTTCTTGGTTACCAATCGACTTTAACACAGTTTACATAGGTATGTTTTAATAAGGGAAGAGGCATAGCTCAGTGGTTAGAGTATGTGATCTGCATGTGGATGGCCCCAGATTCCCTAGGATCTCCAGACAGGGCTGTGAATGATCCCTGCCCCAGGGCAGGCATAGGCAACCTCGGCCCACCAGATGTTTTGGGAATATAATTCCCATCATCCCTGACCACTAGTCCTGTTAGCTAGGGATCATGGGAGTTGTAGTCCCAAAACATCTGACAGGCCAAGGTTGCCTATGCCTGCCCTAGAGAGTCATTGTCAGTCAGTGTAGACAACACTGTGCTAAATGGACCAATGGTCTGACTCAGTGTAAGGCAGCTTCCTAGTTTTATAGAGGAAGCTCTGGCACATAAGTCTAATCGAGAGATTTCATGTCCCATCTTTTGCTTATCTGCATCAATATAAGCCAGAGACTGGGATAGGCCCCATAAAACAGATTAATGGTCCTCAGGAAACGTTGAAGGTTCTGCATCACTACAAATGGGCTCTAAATATTTCAGAAATGTAATTAAGCCACTGAAGAAAGCTCATAGCAATCCAACAGATACAAGCAGAAAGGCAATACCTTGGAGGCATATCAAATTTCCGATGGTAGTTTTAACTACTGAATCATCAGTAAGCTTCTTATCCACTCACACCTTGGGGAGACTTCAAAAGTTCCTTTAAGAATAAGGTGAAGAGGAGGTCATATTTAGCACTTCTAAGGACTGTCTGAGATCTTGACCTAACTGGACAAAATATAAAATAAAAATAGAAATCTTAATTCATGCTTGCTTGTATGTATCTTGTGAAAGCAATCTGTGGGACATGGCCAGCATAATAATGCTTGAGCAATGCTGACTGATCCTGAACATTTAAATTGTAAAGCTTTCCACAATAGCCATTTTCTGATGAACATTTGAAATATTCCTTCTCCTCTCCCCATACCCCCCCTCCACCCCACCCCACCAAATCTGCTCCAGAGGGTTGGGGGAAAGCCCAGTGTAGATAAAGGTTGTGTGAAGGGAGAAGAGACTGTGGGAAGATACATCACACAGCTAAAGGTTGTTGCTCTCTGGCAATGCTAACCATTATGTCTGCATCATAACATTGTGTCAGGTGCTATCACCCAGACTCACTATACACAAACATTTCCCCCCAAAAGCACGATCAGGTATACAAGATAGGAAACATGAAATTTCAAAAAGAGGAAACAGAAATTAGCCAGGGGTGTGCAGAGCTGAAGGGGCAGAAAAATAATTAGGCAAGGTAGCTAGCTACCTGATACATGAGTTCAAAACAAGTCACCTCATCACTTCACCATCTTTGTTGGTGTGTGTGTGTGTGTGTGTGTGTGTGTGTACGCAGGAAGATAACAGTTTCCTCCTCATGTCTTATCAGTTTTATTGGGCGTGATACTCTTAGCTGGATCAAAGTGGAGAAGGAAGCATTCTCATGGACAGAAGGCAGACCCTTTTGGAAACTAGAACCTCTGTTGCCTCTCTTTTCATAGAGCCCCTTCAAGCTTGCCCTGGGCCTACCCTATACAGATTTCTCTCTTTCTCTGCTCCACCCTTCCTTCTCAGCCAGCCAAGCTATATTGATAAAGCACTGTTCTCTGGGCAGGCCTAGTCAGATTGACAGACAGAACACCCAGGGACTGCCTACACCCATGGCACCCGAGTCTATGTATTGGGACTTCCAAAGCCAACACACCTCCAGCGCAGGCACCTACCTTTCTCAGTGACTTCTTAAAGACTGGATTTTGGTTTACTAGATTAGTTTATGCTTAAATTGTTATTTTTAGAGTCTAATTTGAAAGTCTGTTCTTCTCAACATTCCTTACAGGCCACCTGCAGCATAGAATGCCAGTTTTCTCTGTAAGGTCACAGTATAAGCAATAGCAGATTCTTTCTTCCCTCCATTTCATAGTTCTGTTCTTGGGAAAAGTTGATTAAAAATCCATACTTCTAAGTCCCAGACTTTATATCTCATCACATTTCCCCCCGAAAAATATGTATTAAAAGTAAAGAATAAATCACAAGGGAAAGTTATCTCGTAACACAATTACTGTTACAAAATCTTAGCATTCCAATAAAATCCAGCCTACTCAGAGTTTACGCAAGTTTTTTAGATCTTAATTTCACAGTCATTAGCATCTCCCAATACATCTTCCTATTTTCTCTGTTTGCACTAGGAAAAAGTTATTACCAGTGGAATAAGAGATTTGCAAGAGATTGTTGTTCAGCCCTATTAATAATATAAAATCAGCCTAAACCACAAAGTAATTTTATTGACTCATGGGACATTAAGCATGCCTTATTTAAAGCCCTCATATTTTATTTCTTGCAGTTCTCTTTTGAAATCAGTTTTATTGCCTGGTTTAGAATAATTCAACATAAGATATGAATTTTTCAGCTAAGCAGACATCACCATCAAACTATTGCATAGGTTTTGGTATGGAAAATTTTGGGAGGGAGGCGAACCAGCTTAAAAAGCAAATTAGCTTAAAGTTTTGTTTCTTTTACATTAAGCATTTTTGATAAGATGTTTTAAGTACTGTAGTGAAAGATCAGCATGAAGCAACAATCTCATTTCTTGCCTATATCTGGGGATAAGGCAGAATTCATTGGGCCAGCTGTTTGCAGTAGCCTGACCCAATCAAAAACTGACAATTTTGTTTGCAGATCACAGTGAAACTCTGTTCAACTATACACATCCAGATTTAGCAATGTTGTTTCAGTTTGCAAAGGGCACAGGAAAAAATGCATATGTTAATGAACACAAAATGAGTTTTTTATGGGGGAAATGCATGGGGTAAAGTGAATTTTTTTTATAATGAAGAAGTGCAGACAAAATGGGTAAATTAATCTTTGTGTTCAAAAACTGCAAAAATGGGATAGAATGGACCTCTGATTGAGCACCATCAAAATAAAAATGGAGTGGAATTAAGCTGCTTAAGCTATTCTTAATTATATATCTTGTAGTGGATCTCTGGTCCAAGTGGTGAGAAGAGTTTACAAGAAGCATTTCTAAACTTCACTGGCATCCCCTCCAACATGTTGATTCTGAAAACTGGGATGCTTGTCTTTCTGGCCCAGTTCCTGCGTGAGTCACGTGACCCACTCGAGATCACAGAGTTCCAAAATGCAATTTTTGGGGGCCCTGTCATCTTTTGTGAGGTCACAATCTCCCACCTTTTGCCCCAAAATTTGTGTTCTGGAGTTCTGTGATCTTACACATTTTTGAACACCGTGTTGAGAGCGGGGTATGCAGTGGCTACTGCTCCTCAAGGTTGCCACTACACTTGCAATATTTTCCTCACTTCACACTTCAGTCAGGGTGAAAGATAGGGTGGGGAAGAGAGAGAGAGAGAGAGAGAGAGAGAGAGGCTTCAAACAGTCCTGCATTGTTGTCCATAGATGAGAGCTGTGGACAGAACATCTGTGTGACATCCATACTATTTTGGAGTGATCTATGTTTTTCAGGGGGAATCTGCCACAGGACTAGGTTGATTCAGAGTGGCAGGCCCGGATAAGGAAAATATTTAGCAAAATTCAGACTTTTATTGAAAATAATAATAATCAACTACTACGCTGCTGCATCAGGGACGTGGGTGGCACTGCGGTCTAAACCACAGAGCCTAGGGCTTGCTGATCAGAAGGTCGGCAGTTCAAATCCCCGCAATGGCCTGAGCTCCCATAGTTCGGTCCCTGCTCCTGCCAACCTAGAAGTTCGAAAGCACACAGTGCAAGTAGATAAATAGGTACCGCTCTAGCAGGAAGGTAAACGGCATTTCCATGTGCTGCTCTGGTTCACCAGAAGCAGCTTAGTCATGCTGGCAACATGACCTGGAAGCTGTACACCGGCTCCCTCAGCCAATAGAGAGAGATGAGCGCTGCTACCCCAGAGTTGTCCATGACTGGACTTAATGGTCAGGGGTCCATTTAGCCTTTATGCTGCTGCATCAGTGGCACTGCTAGAGTTAAACCTCATGACTGAAGTCTGGGACCACACAGCTCAGGTCCCCTTCCCCCAAATGACCACAAAGAGAGAGGGGTAGATGATGAGGATCATTGATTAACTGGCCTTGTGCCAGCATTTGGGTCAGCATGCACATGCCAGGGCCCACTGGGACTAATGTTGCAATCTTCCTCCTCCTCCTAATTATGGCAACCAATAAGGCATGTACATGCTACTGGTGCATATTTTAAAATTATTATTCATTAAAAAATATATTAACCTTTCCTGCAACAAAATGTTGCTTCCCCCACATGAACCTGCCTAGCACCAAGGCAGCAGAAACAAACTCTGTGTCTATGGCCTATCAGCAATTGCCCCCCCCCCCCCCGCAAGTTTGAGCAGAAGTGGCTCCCCCTGGATCCCTTTAACAGGATACCTTGATTCCTTGGAGCGAGTGGTGGCACTTCCACACACACACACACACACACCGTCCACCTTGACTAAGCATCCAACCCAATGCCTTATCCCCCCTGAAGTTGTGAAAATTGCAACAATGCATCCAAAACTCCTAGACAGGCCCAATTTGTCTGAAGGCAAATTCTTCCCTGGCCCTGAATACAGCAACCAAAGACTTCCACAGCAAGGTCTTACACACAACCTTCCCGCTTACCTTCAGCCAGAGCCATAGCACATATGCGAGGGGGGTGGGGAATCCAGCACTATCTGATGCTAATTCCCGGGCACATCTGGTTTTTATAGCCAAGGAGTGGACCAGAGGGAAGAGGTTTTCCCTGTGCTTCACTCCCCAGTCTGTGCCCCTGGCTCACCTGTGGTTGACTGCAACTGCTGGTGAACCCCAGCCATGGGCATTTATGTTGGGGGGTGGGGCAGAACCTCAGTTAGTTAAATATTTTGTACTGATTTACTTGATTGGGGGGTGCAGCTGCCCCTCCCTGGCTACACCCATGGCCCCAGCATCCATCATGGGTGGTGAAGGAGGAAGTGGCATCCTCCCAAGGCTGCACTGAAGTTGAAAAACCACCTGGCACTGCTGTGGCCATGCTGGACCTCAACCACCATTCTCCTCTAACTGGTGGAAGGGGTCCTTCTGTGCAGACAACAGCTTCATTCTACCCTAAGGCTGCAATCCTTTATCTGCTGAGCTGGCAGTAAACTCCTGGAACTTACATTTGAGTTGGCAAGTACAGATTCCGCTGTTACAACCTGATCATATGAATATTTTCCTCAAAAGTAATTCCTACTTTATTGAGGAGATATATTTCTAAATAAAATGTATGTAAGACTGCAACCTTGCCTCACATCTTTGCATATGTTCCGGAAGCACTTAACAGAAATGTCTATTTTCTCTCAAATGGCATATAATTCTGAAGGACATGTCAGCTGCATAACCAAAGGCTTTTGATTATGTTCCTAGATTGCAATACAGGCTCTGTTTAGCCTCAAACAAATATGTTTTATAGCAGCTTGTAAGTATGCATGCTTATTCAGGAAGTATCTGGATTTCAACATGAGAAATTTGACAAATCAATTTTTAACTTTTTTCATTGGTGATTTACATCAATTATTTAAACTGCCTTGATTTAAATTAATCCCCACAGTTTATAAAGTAATGTGATCCCAAGATAATATAGTATTTACTACAAATGTTTTCGTAAGTTTGAACTGAGATGCAACAGTGCTGCCTTATCACAAACATACAGATTATCACCTGGTTTTGCTTGAGTTTCCCATTTCTTCCATATCCACCTGCAAGTTCCTTAGGGTAACCTCTTTGTCTACATCCACTTTGCGTGGTATGAGCTTACTGCAAGCACTGTCACAAACCATAACTAATGGTGAAACTCGGAGAATGTTCTAGCTCTGTGTGACTTTACAGCTTGATCTTAACTAAGTTTACTCAGCAATAAACTGCCCTGAGTTCATTGGGACCAACTTCCCTGTTAGATCAATTTAGTGCCCATATCATGATGGCCAACTCACCACACCGATAGCTGTCTCCTTAAAAAACCAGACAAACTCTGATTCACATAGTAGGTGGTATTTGGATCATGATCTTTTTACATGCCTTGCTGTTTCGTCCAAGATACTAAAAATAATAAATACAAATGAACTCCTTGAATCATTTAGCTTCAGATTTCAGTGCTATATAAGCAGACCTTTGAATAATCAAATGGCCATTACTGAAAATATCTCAGAAAATATATTGCATCATAAAAATAAAATGTTTTAATGAGCGAGCATGAATGGAAATCTCCAACATTATTAATTATAACACTTGATACTTGAAGTGCTTTTTAATCAAAATGTGAACAATCAACCCAGTTATTCTTGTAGTATTACTCATGCCCTCCCTCCCACCCAAAGGAGCCTAGGACAGCAAACAGCAAAATGATTTGTTTTTTTATATAAAATAAAAAGAAAACATTAATAACAATTAAAAAAAATGAGAGGAAATAAAAGCCTGGCTTCTTCAGTCATTAAAATGCAATCCACTGTTAAAATATATTTTTGCCACATTTTTTTCCATAATACTAAGAATCCTCAGCTTGTTCACAATTTTATTTACATGAAAGCAGATGAAATAATTCCAGTGTTACACTTTTCTTCAATAGGACATATGTGTTAACCTTTGAATACTATATAGATGTTGACTTAACAGGTTAGAGTCAAAACCAGAAATCAGAAAGAATCCAGTTGCAGATGCTTTTCTGCAAAATTTACATGGATTTCTGTCACAGGCAGCTGCTGTTTTTCTTCCACAGAAAGGAAGTTTTATGTCTGAATCAGTCCAGCGATCACTGATAATTGCACCTTTATTTTTAGCATGGTCTATCTGTACTCTAGGTTCCTTGCAGTGTCTTTGGAGATATAGGGGTTTTTTATGACAGTTATGAAGGTCCAGATGCAGGAAGCAGTCACAAACAGCAAGACCCAATTATTTCTATTGTTTATTGTTTCCTTAAGGGGGGGGGGGAAACACCCTCATTTGAGGGTTAGGCTTTCACATCTCTGGCCACTGGGTGCCACTGTTTTGCTGCACAGAAAAATAGCTGAAACAACATTTTTGTGTCATTAATAAGTTTTGATTGTTAAAGCAGGTATCTCATAGGTACATCACTTGAGGACATGTAAAAATGAACTCTGAGACTAGCAAATGTTCTGAAACCCAAATAGTGACTTGTGCTGTGAACTTTTCTCTGCATTTTGTCTTGAATTTAAGATTTCATTGTATTGTGTGGCTTATTTTTTATTTTATTTCTGATTGCAATAAACTCTTGGTGGTGATATGCAGATGCAAACACAAACACATTAAAATGTCTAAAGTTTGATGTGGATTTTATTCCCAGTGGAAATCCTCAACCTCTTCCATTAAGCTACAACTTTGATCCACAGAGCCAAAATACTTCAAAATACTTTGATCCACAGAGCCAAAATACTTCAAGTCCTTCCAATAAGTATTTGAAGCTGACACACCCAGACCACATTTCTTCCATCTGCATGCTGTTAATCACACAACACACTGGCCTGCCTGTCCACAACTATCAATACAAGTTGTAGGTGCAGATAGCATAGATAGCAGAAAACCCAGTAAGTGTACCTATTAATGCATGTGGGCTTATGTACCAATATATAATATATGTTAACACATGGAGGAAAAAGCAAATTAGGTATATGATAAGTTCAGTAGGGTCTGGGGGATTGCGGCTGTACTGCTGAGCTGGCTGACTAGCCAATGTGGCAGTCTTGCCACTGCACTCACACCACACTGAGCTTTCCACTGCCTCACTGCCCCATCAGTAACCAGCAGTTATGTGTATCATTGGGAAGCTAAGTCAGCAGTACAGTCCTATCCACACCACCCACTACTGGGTAAATGTGTATTAGAATCTAGTCTATACTAGGTGAAGGTAACTTATTTGTGAGAAAGTCTTCGGGAGGAAACCACGAGGAACACTCTGTACCTGCTGCCTTGTGGGACATCTTCAGGAGAAGAAAACACTAAGGAGTAAACCTGACACAAATCCAGAGTGGAGTATCTAAGGTGGTTGGGTGGCATCTTTTATGTCTCAGTCCAGCAACTACTGTAGCCAAGCTGGTGACAGATGTATTGCTGTGCTTTCCTTTGGACCACATCAGCAAGGCTAAGAGGGGGGTCTTGCCATCTGGGCAGCCCAGAACCCCCATACACACCACCCAGGCTTGCACCCAAGAGAGGTCACTTTGGTACTGCAAGCACAGCAAAAGCAATGTGGGAGGCAGCAGTTATGAGTCAATGCTGCTACAGAAACCAGCACATATCTGTGCTGGACTCAGTGTGAAGGAAGAAGATGGACAAAAAACTGCTTTGGCAGGCTGTGCTAATAGGTTTGCCTCCTTTGCCAAATGCTGCAGGAATTGAGGTGATATAAGCCACTGTTTGCAGCTCAATAGGACTGCAGTGCCTATTGGTGAATTCAGAAGAGGACATCCCCCATTAACTAAGCAGATATAACCACCATGCCTTCATTCTTATTCTGTGCCCAACACAATGCAATTTGTGGGCATGTGTTCCTGTAGTGGAACTTCTATAATCCAGAAAATTGAATTTGGGAGTGGGTATGTTTCATAAGCATTTTATTCTCAAGCTACTAATTTTAAGAGCATTACAACACAAACCACATCCTTGTGCTTCAGGGTTTATGGGACAGAGAGAATCATTTTTATAGATAATCCCTTATCAACAGAATAGCTGACCTTGCAAAAGAAAGAGAGAAAATTATATATATGCCTACTCCAAAGTAAGTCCCACTGAGTTAGAGGGGGGCTCACTCCTAAGTAAGTGGGTACAGGATTTCAGCTTACATTAATTTATTAAAAAGTGACAGGAGTTAATAAAGTTATACCATAACTCATATGTGTAACCACCCAGGGGCCACATGTCAGTAGTGGCTGGGGCAAGAGGCAAAAAGTGAGTGGACCAACAAATGCAGTTCTTTCCTTGTATAGCAGGTGACATTCCAAACAAGAAGCATCATCACAGTTCAGGGACACATTTCAGACAGGGGGAAAAAACCTTCATGAGATTGCACAGCAGATGAAGGGAATGATCTGGGGAGAGGATGTGGCCACATCAAAAGTATTGTTTACAGTTCTGGGCACCATAATTTAAGAACGATATTGACAAGCTGCAATGTGTGCAAAGGAGAGTGACCAAGATGATAACGGATGATTGGTCTGGAAACCAAGCTTTATGAGGAACAGTTGAGGGAGTTGGGTATGTTTAGCCTGGAAAAGAGGAGACTGAGAGGAGATGTGATAGCCATCTTCAATTATCTAAAGAGCTTTCACATGGAAGATGGAGCAAACTCATTCTCTCCTGCTCCAGAGGGCAGAACCCAGACCAATGGATTCAGGTTACAAGAAATGAGATTCCAGCTAAACATCAGGAAGAACTTTCTGGTGGTAAGAGCTGTTTGACAGTGGAATGGACTCGCTTGGAAGGTGGTGAACACTCCTTCCTTGGAGGTTTTTAAGCAGAGGCTGGATGGCCATCTGTTAGTTGTGATTCCTGCATTGCAGGGGGTTGGACTAGATGACCCTTGGGGTTTCTGCCAACTCTACAGTTCTGATTCTTTGATTCTGTTTTATCACGAAATTCCTTGTCTGCATCATTGTTTATTCCTACCCCGAGCAGGTTGTCATAAAGTGAGATTGTGTAGGTTATGTAGTTAGTACTCAGGACCTTTGTCAAGTGCCTATTGACTATTTTTAAAGATGTTATTTCCCCACTCCTTTCAGTCTTCCCAGCCCTCTGGATATTGTACAATGAAGAGGCATTAAAATCTGAATGAAAACTTGAACTTCCCTGCAGACAGCTAGCAGGATATCAAGCAAGCAGGAGAGAAAGAAGGCAAGGCTGCAGACTCTTCTTGGCTTTCATGTTTAGAGTTTAATAGGAGGGGGGAAAGAAAAGAAGTTTATGTTGCCTGCCTCCCCTTCACATGAACTGACCAGCTCTGTTGCAGTACAATGAAAATTGTTCTACTCCAGGGAACTGATGAACTGAAGGCAGAAGGCTGTAAAGATGGATGTGACCCAGGGCACTTCCAGCTGCCCTGACTACAGAAGATCCTGGAAAGCCTTCTGTCTTTAAGACAACGACAACTGATTTTTTTTTTAAGGGTCCTAAGTGCTAAATAACCTACAGAATGTCACTGCTACTCAGGGTAGGAAGAAACAACGGTGAAGACAATGACAAATCCACATGTGAACTTGGCTGCATAGTTCAAAGTTATGGCTGTATAAAAATCCAGAAAGTTAAGTATGACTATAAATGGAGAGGGGGAAGTCAGCAAGGGAGAAGAATGAGATTTGCAGAGATTGCTTGCCTCGGTTGCATATAAAAAGATCAGCCAGTGAATCCTCTGCTCGCATTGCTTTTGTCTCATGCTCACAGCAGCCACCACACTTCTGTCAATAAACGTGAGCCTTGGATCATAGGTTCTCCTGGCAGTGTGGCTGCGACTAAGAACTTTGTGAGAAGTGCTCTGTGAAGTTAGATGCTTGTATGGTCTGGGTCACTTTTAGCCACACTACTGATTTTTCTCTCTCTTCAGTATTGTTAATATGTTCAAGAAGCTAATCCGAGCCAGCAGAGCGGGGCTGATGCAGTTAGATTCCCAGTGGCAGCCCTGTTACCATGACATTGTATGACTGGGCCTAAGTAAAAGAACAAGGTGTGTTATGAAGTTGAAATTAATGCACTATGAGAGATCCTTTGCATTTCATGATTTCAAAATACAGAGCAGAATACAGACTGACCCTTCATCTTATAGTAAATTACTGATACATATATAAAAAAAGCCTTAGTTTTTGTAACAAATAACAATCACTTTTGAGGAAGATGCTATCGTCTAATTGGGTAATATAAAACTGTTAAGGAAAAATAAGCTTCTAGAAAATGGATCTCTGCAGAATTAAAACAAAATATTCAGGTTTTTTTGGTTTTCAATCAGATAAAGGGAAAGGTAAGGTAGAATAAGATTAATAATAAACAGGAGGTGGCTAAGGTCAGGTTTTTCTGTGTCAGCTGGAACAGGAATCTAATGTACCAAACCATGCTAGTTGCTGTTTGGGGCTAATTTTTTCTCAATTATAATCCAAACACTCCGGTAACACACCCATATATGCCATTAAATTTCTGCAAGATAATTTCTCCTTTTAGATATTAAAAGTAGAAGTGAGATGTGGATAGTTAATGTACAACACATATTTTGTGAACAAGTCCTGAAATATAACAAATATTGTGAATTCGATAAAACAATGAGCTTGAAACTATCTTCAGGAACCCAAACTTAGTATAAAAGCAGTTTCTCCCATAAGTGGGTGCAAATAAGAAAATTCCAAGGCAATCAATCTTGCCTGAGGTTGTTCAGTGTTGCTCCAAGTGCTTGGGAGAATAATAGGCTGCCAGAGGTCAGTTGATGTTAAAATGCATGCTCACACCTGCAGCCACAATAATCAGGAAAGTCATATGGCTATGGCAAAGTCCCAAGGGCATTCAGCCAGCATGCCTAATTTCCACGATAGATGGCACTCAGATTCAAGATTGTCATGTCATCATGCTATATACCCTGGAAACCTTTTTCCCTAATACCAGGAGAATGTGGACCAACTGGGATTCAACTGAGAGACAAAAGCACTCAGTACATGCTCTAAGTCACTGTCTTCACATAAAGAGAAATTTTACATAATTTAAAAATTGAGTAGAGCCAGGATTCACACGCCCTCTCTGAAAAGCCAGCCAACTTCTTATCTGGGAGTGGGGAAACACACTTTAGTTGAAAATAAGATTTCAAGAGGTTCACAAAATCTCCCTTTCTGTAAGATATTTTGCTTTTAACATTGCTTTTTATTGACATTTGTAATGTATATTTTATATTCTTTGTAAACTGCTGATATGTTTTATTTACAGTTCAGCAATATGCAGCTTTTGTTACCTAGCTATCTAACCACTTTCCTCCCTTCCACTCTTTACTGCACTCTCACTATAATCTATGAAAATGTTCAGCTTTTATCCTTCCTTCCTTAAAACTCCAGCTGATTCAGGAGGCCTGAAGAATATTACAAGCCTGGACAGAGTATTCCACATATAGGGTGGTCATACCCTATGATACTTTATTGCAGATCTCACTTACAGGAACCCTATTACTGAACACAGTTTCCAAGTCCAGTCTCAAATGAAGCCCTGTCTAGGGATGCCTCCAAACTGTTGCTGTTTTCAGGTGAGATTCAGTCTGTCAAATTCAGGTTGCACAATTAAAGTTCATTTGTTGCACTTGCACAAGTCTGTTTCCCCCCCCCCCCCCAAAATCTGAGGTGGTTCTTCTTCTTCTTCTTCTTCTTCTTCTTCTTCTTCTTCTTCTTCTTCTTCTTCTTCTTCTTCTTCTTCTTCTTCTTTGTAATGAAGAAAGTGATGGCAAAATGTGTTGGAAAGTGTGGGATAACACTTGATTGATGCAACATTGTCTAACCTCCCCATTTCAGAAGAAATCATTAATAAATAGCTGATGTTGTCCAATTTCCCTGCATACTTCGTGCAAACAAACTAAGGTGCTCAATAAACTTGTCCAGAAGTGACCTAGGAATTAAGTCACATTCTGGGAGTAAACATGTAAAGACTTCACCTGGTTCAAATTCAACCAGGTCAGCCAGATTAACTGGTAACTTAAAATTGCCTTCTGTTTTCTTAAAGGTTGACAAAAAGAAGAAGGAAAGGAAAGTTAGAGAAGTTTTGCAAGATGAACTGTCCAATAAAAGCTTCAAATGCACCGTCTGTGTTCTATCCTTTCCCAGACATAAATACATTTAACCCTAGAACAAATTGTCTGAAAAAGTCATTAGAGTTCCATGCAAAGTCATTAAGAGTAATTAAGAAAGGGTTGTGTTTTTTTGTTGTTGCTTTTTGCTATGCATTTGTTTTTGCTTTTAAGCCCAGACAATGAAGCTAGTTGGAGCAATTTCTTCAAGGCAAGGTTTTTTTTTGCTCTCTATAATTCTAAAACCCGAGGCCACCCAATGATGCTGAATGTTGGAAGATTCAGGACAGACAAAAGAACTAACTTCTTACACAGCCTATAGCTAAAGCATGGAATCTGCTCCATGAAGTTAGTGACAGTCTCCAACTTTGATGGCTTAAAGAGGATTAGACAACTTCATGAAGGATAAGGCTATCAATGGCTACCAGTCATGATTGCTATACTCTCCCTCCAGTTTCAGAAGTAGTAGGACTCTGTACACCACAACTATGGAGTAGGCTATTGCACTCAAGCTGTGTTTACAGGCTTCCCACAGGAATCTTGGTTAAACACTGTGAGAACAGGTTGCCGGATCAGGGGCGTCAACTAGAAGGAGCAGGCTGGCCCCCTCAAAATCCCATAGCAGTCATGTGTGCACTCCATAGGGGATCCTCACATCACTCACGCATGCTGTGGGGTGTGCACACAAAAGTCAGCTGGGAGAGGAAACTCTTGAGATATAATGCAGAAAGATGATACAGTGGTACCTCGGGTTAAGTACTTAATTCGTTCCGGAGGTCCGTTCTTAACCTGAAACTGTTCTTAACCTGAAGCACCACTGTAGCTAATGGGGCCTCCTGCTGCTGCCGCGCCACCGGAGCACGATTTCTGTTCTCATCCTGAAGCAAAGTTCTTAACCTGAAGCACTATTTCTGGTTTAGTGGAGTCTGTAACCTGAAGCGTATGTAACCTGAAGTGTATGTAACCCGAGGTACCACTGTATTATGCATATTAAGCTAGCCATTGGGAACTTGCAGCTATTATTGTTCCTTTTTCAGCGGGTGGAAACAGCATTTAAAGCATGCACATGTGTAACCACCCTGATAACATCATGAGCACCAATTTACTGATATGCTGTTCCAGTGTTTAGTCCAGGTATAATGATCAATTTCACAATGTAGATCTCCTTCCCCAACAGCCTTTTAACCCTGGTAGATTTACCATATCTAGTGTCACCAACTGCCTGTAAATCTTAGAAATATGACCTTTAGAATCTCTGTCAGTTGTGGTTACTCTCTGTTCAAGTTATGTTAGGCTCCTCATAGCTTGAAACGTTATTGGACACACTTTGACATCTCTGCATCTTAAGTGTATCCACCTTCCTTGTGGCAATTGAAATGGAAACAGTGATACACAAAAGGGCAAACGAAGTCAACCCCAAAATGATTGTTTTCATAGTATGAAACTGAAATAAAATGAGAAAGAATCTTGGAAAAGGGCCTTTTATTCTGGAAAAAGGCATTACATTTTAAATAATTTCATAGTTGCTAATTTGTGTTGCCCTTTACTGAAATTTGCACTGATTGGCTGGATAGAGGTCACTGCATGATATGTCAGTAACTATGTTTCGGTGTAAAGAAGACGAAGTATGTATCTGTATTCAGTACAGAGTAATGTTTTACCAGGGTAGAAAAGAGCATTTATGACCATATATCTTGGCCTCATTTAACTCCAGTCAAATTAAAAGAATTCATTTAATTTGCCATTCTCTTTTTGAAAAACTATTTCAGTTTTATCATCAATATGTCTAACTGATGTCTACCAAAGACATGCTTTTAAATCTCACATCACGGTTGACCTAGACTTAGCATCTGACTCCAGCACAGTTACCAGCTGATATAGATTAGAATTTCTGGGAAATGTAAAATTGGTGTAATGAATGTTTTATTATTCTGCTTAATCAAAATATACATATGAGCAGTAAAACCTATAAATCGTGGCCACGGAAGGCAGAATATTGTATTATTAATTTGACACACTTCACACTAAAATAAATACATCAACCATCAAAATAAATGTCTCCCCAGCCCAAGACGGGAAAATAGATCAATGTCAAAGAAAATAGTTCACTTACCAAACCAAAACAGCCTCTATTGAATCACAAATTATTGAATATTGAATAAGATGCATCATCTATCAAACACAGAGCTCCTACAGTAAATCAAAGACTCCATCTGATTCAAAGGTGTCTCCCACTAAATCAAAAGTACCACCCAATGCATCAAAGTCATCTTGAATTTAAAGATGAACCTTACATACCACAGCAAGTTAAATAATATCAGGTTGCTTCTTATTCAAGCAAACACATAGATGTAAGGTGTCAGGGAGTGCTCTTTTGCTAACTTTCTCATGATGTTAGATATCCTGTCTGACACCCGGCTCAGGACAGAGTGGTAGTTCTGAATCTCGCTACCTTGCCTGCCCCATTCATTAGCCCTATTCCGGCATGCTGCGGCACATAAACAAGGTGAGTAGAGATGGATCTTTTAACCCCACTGCATTGCTGTGCTATGGCACTCCACAAGTTGAAATCTGAGGAAGGGAGCCTCCTCTACCTACACAATTTATGTCTTTGGGTTCTAAAGTATTATTATTATTATTATTATTATTATTATTATTATTATTATATCACATTGGGAGCTTTGAAAAGAAAAGGAGGCTCACCACTTCTAATGGAGAGGGAGCTTAGCAAGCTAATTTTCACTTGTCCTGCTCATATGTAATATTTACATGCATGCAGCATGGCTGAATTAAGCTATGAATGCTGACCACACCCAGCCTTACTTGTCTTTAACATTGTATTTGATATTGTGTGTCTTTATCTTCATGCCTAAAGTCAGTTATATAGAGATAGATGATAGATAGATGATAGATAGATGATAGATAGATAGATAGATAGATGATAGGTGATAGATAGATAGATCTGTTTATCTATCTACGGTACTCTGGTTTTTTCTGCTGAAAATTTTATTCTATTTTAATAGATAGGAAAATAAACATGGAGGTTTATTAGTAAGCAACTTTTGATCATCATAATTTCCTTTTGTTGCATGTGACCACATGTCCTCTCACAGTGGTGACTTTTTGGTTATCTATCTTAGAGAGCACCAACTTTTATAAATGTCATAGGGTTCTAACTTGGGTGGCAAATACATTTCCAAAATAGGTTGAGCACAACAAAATCCTTCATAGATTAAGAAAGTGCAAAGGCATATTGTGGGATGCTCCCCTTGTGAAAGAAATACTTCCAGCGTCATATCTAATGTACCATGTCCTCCATCAATGTGATGCCTTTTATTCATCTCCTTAATTATACTTTATGAGCCAGTCTATATATTCCTTTTCAGTGTCAAAGAGAGGCCTGAGGGGTGTTTGTTGAAAAATACACCTGTTTAAGGTTTGAAAATAACTTACAGATAGTTTATGGGTTAGTCAATAGGCCCATCCCTTCTTTATTGAAAGCTGTTAAAAAGCACGCCACAACATGTTTATTACTGACCTACAGCTTCTCATTATTGCCCTGCCTTTGTCAATATGAGCATTGATTGTAATTGCAGTTTTGGCCAGCTCAGATTGATTGGAGCATAAAGTAACAAGAATTGTACAATTATGTCAAAAGGAGGCTAAAGCTCAATAGCCAAAGCAGATGATGTGCTGATTCAGGCAATGGCCTATTGTCCCACTGGGCTAAAGAAGTAAAGAAAGGGGATGGGGGCATCGTCACCATTGATCAGAGTCGTATGCACTGGCATTTATGTTTGTGGTCATTATTTGAAAATAGCAGATTCTTAGTACAGTGTGATGGCCTGGGATTCGGACTCAGAGGCTGAACCTGAGGAATCCCAGCCTGCACAGGAGTCCTCACCTCCAGAACCAGCTGAGCCAGGGCTGGGGCCTGAGCCTGAAGGGTCCTCACTTGTGCTGGATCCTCAGGTGCAGGCACCAGCTGAGTCTGCTCTGGCCCCTGAGGTGATGGAGGACCCATTGCCTGCAGGTGCTCCACTCTCAGCCCCGTCAGGGGAAGAGGAGGTTGCCTCTGGGTCCGGTAACCCTCCAGCCTCTCCTGAGCTGCAGAGGCTCAGGGCAGAGAGGCGGAGGGAACTAAGTTCCCACAGGAGGAGTGCTCGCCTCCAGGCCAGGAGAGGTGAGCCACCTGTGGACCGTGGCCGCCCTATGCCTCGGGACAGATAAAAGCCAGTCAGCCCCAGTCCCAGGTTGCAGGAGCAACGTTGTTGCTAGCCTGTTCCCGCCTGCACCCTGTCCTGCTCTTCTGCCAGAGTTCCTGACCCCACCCGACTCCTTGCCTTGGACCCCGCTACAGCTTTGACAGACAGCCTCCATACTGCACCATCAACCTCGGACTGGACTCGGACCTAGCCTCTCGGTTAGCCCCCAGGACCAGCACATGCAGTGAGGTAGCCCAGTTTGCTGATGGTTCGGAATTGTTCCAAAGGGATTGCAAGTAACTCTGAAAGAATCTCTCCAAACCGGGCAAATGGGCATTAAATAAATTTAGTGTGTGCAGGTGTAAAATGGTGCATATTGGGGCAAAAAACAAACAAAACCACATCCCAATTTTACATAAAAACCTAATGTAGTTTGAAATGGTGGTGACTGACCAGGAACAACCTTGGGGCTTTAGTGAATAGCTCAGGCATAGGCAAACTTGGCCCTCCAGATGTTTGGAACTACAATCCCCATCATCCTTGACCTCTGGTCCTGTTAGCTAGGGATGATGGGAGTTGTAGTCACAAAACATCTGGAGGTCTGAGTTTGCCTATGCCTGGAATAGCTTGAATAAAATGTTTGCCCATTGCATGGCAGATATGGAAAAAGGTGGATTCCATGTTAAAAGGAATAAAGAATGGGATTAAAAATAAAACTGCCAATATTATAATGCCTAGCTACATCTATGGTTCAATAACATTGAGAAAATAGCTTTCAAAACTGCACAACAAAAGGATGCTGGAAAAGGTGCAGAAAAGGGTCTTGAGCATCTGCTTTATGAGGGAAGGTTTTTTAGATTAGGGTTCACCAAAGGGGTGTATAAAATAATGCACAACGTGAGATTTTTTCTTTCTTTCTTCCTCATGATAGCAGAGTCTGAGATCACCCAATGAACTTGGAGGATCTGGTTTTCTGAACAATGCAATGTGCAGATATTTGTAAGAGACACTCTAATGCTGTGCTGTTTTGTTAAAACAGCTTTGGAAGGTGTACAATTTGGAGTACAGAAACAATAAAGACTGAAGGTATTCCTTTTCCCACCTATTACTCTTCTGCTCCAAATTATCTCTCGCCCAGAGTCTCTCTCCACCCCTATTTAGCTTCTCCTTTCCTAACAAACTAACAAACTGGTATTAGTTCTATCTTATAATTGTATACATGTCACATGGACAGTGCCGACTCTATCATTAGACAGAATCAGGCAGCAGATGCTGGGGATTCAACTGCCAGACCAGTCAATTTCTCTACATAGAATTGGAGGGAGTGCCATCTTTTCTTTTGCCTCAGGCAGCAAAATGTCTTGTGCTGGCTGCACGTGCAATTATATCTTTAGGCTTGTTCCTTATCAGGCATATACCTGATGGCCAACTAGTGGAGTGGGGTGTGTAATGCGAAAGATTGTGTAAGCCCCTGTGCAGCCAGGGTATTGGACTGTGCCCAATAATTTTAATTGTGATGACATTAATAGTTATAATGTAGTAACAGTTTACTAATTCAGTAGTTGAGATCTTTCTTGGGGACAACCATTTAACATGCTGTTATATATTACAAACTTTATTCCTGTGAAACTATGCATTTACAAGTGAGGAGAGGGGCTAATGGGGGAGGTGATTATTATTCATACCTCAGTTCATTCTTAATCAAAGCCTAGAATTTCACAAGGAGTGGAAAATTGACAGTGGCTTCTGCAGCGGGGCCCTGAACAATTATGACTTGATTTATAAGGAGCCACTTAGCTACACATTTAAATATAGTCATCTACAAGATTTGGGGGAGGTTTCAGATAATCAAAATGCCACAGATTTAGCACGTTTAATTTTTACCCCATCTCCTGTGAGCTTGAACTCTGATTGTAATTACAGTTTCATCCTCTCCTCAATGACATTATTTTATCAGAGTGTGCCACTGTATCAGGAGTTACAGCTTGATAGGAGAGGAATTTGCTTGCCATGGGAAGCAATGAGCAGACCGTAAAAAATGAGCTAGATAGCACTGAAGCAAATGGAGGCAGCAATCTCCGGCCCTTAGACCTGAATGAGCTGTAGGCATGACACATAGAGTGGCAGGCTCCCCTGCGTGTGCCCCGGCTTAGAAGGGATTTTATATGTAAAGGGGGGCTGACCATGTGATCTCACAGCTGGAAAACGGCGTTCTACAGTGCTGCCATTATGGATACCAAGGAAATTGTGGCCATCCAGATGTTGTTGGATTCCAACGTCCATCAGCCCTAGCCAGCATGGTCAATAGTGAGGAATGATGGGAGCTGAAGTCCAGCAACATCTGTGTGGCTATACAGGTTCATAGTGCATATGTCAAGTATAGTGTCAAGCGCCTGTTTGCAGCTTGGTGGAAAGAAGAGTTCCTCATTTTGAAAGCACTGTCACTATTAGCAATGGTTTGCACTGTGTTTAAATCTGTGGCGAAATGGCCAGGAGATGGTCATTCATGGAAATGGATTTTAATTTGCTGAAGGTTAACAGAGGAAATATGAAAGTTGTGATGTGTTTTGGGTAGCAATATGATAACAATGTTCAAATGGTTTTGTGTACCCCCCCTTTTCTCTAGCATTTTGGGAGGCTTTTAGTTTAAAAGCATTAAGGAGAAGGGGAATGTTGTTGGAAAGTGGCCCACACTCTACCACACACTGCTTCTCCGCTCAGATTTGTCCAATCTTTTAAGGAGGGGGGAGTTGAACTTCCATTAATGAAGTTGTGCATGATGCATTGTTAATTCCTTATAAATGATGCAATTTGGAAAAGTCAATGCTGTGTATGGAGTTGTCAGCTCTTAATAGATCTACCTTACTTGTTTGCTGTACTTATAAAGCCCCCCCCCCCCGCTTCACCAAATGGTTTCAGAGTGGGTTACAAAAATATTGCAATTAAAATAAGAAACTAAAATCACAAAACAATTAATATCAGAGTGACAAAATAATAACACAGAGTGGCAGTCCACAGCAATTAAAGTAATGGTCTGCCCATTCCTTGATGAAAACATATTAAGTACCATCCCTTAGTCTAATTGTTTCTGCAGATATTAAAAGTCATATATTTCAATTTTAACTGAATATGGTTTTGTAGAATATGAGTTAATATTGTGGAAAAACAGACTTAAAAAACCATAATTTGAGTTTTATCTAGCTCCACATTTAAGCATTAAATTAAAATTCATCTATCCAGACACATCTGTCAGTCACTGTCTATAATTTTCTTCATGCTCACAAGGATAAATTATATCATTTCTTTTCATTGTATAATATTTAACAGATAAAATGTTTGGAGGGGCAGCTAATTAACAAAATCATAGCTACTATGTATAGCCTGAACATAATGATTTCCCTGCTGTAGAATATCTGAATGCAAAATCAAGGCATTTTGATACCTGCTACATTAGAAGCAAAATGGTATTACAAAGTCTTCTATATCAACATTAGATGAAGCACCTGCTTCATGTTCATTATCTTCTGTGCAACTTCATGTCCAAGTTTTTAGTTCTGTTTGTCTTGATTCAGCAAACTTCTAGATGAATATCTTCCAGAGATGACAAAGACTAGCCAAGTTGTCATGGGATTATTCAACATGACATGTTTATTTTGCCCAACACTCATCCATGAATCTCCTGTACCATTATGAGTAACACTGATGGACAGGAAACTACCTTGGATGTTGAAAGCACACATAGGGCGATGTGCAATTGTGGCAGCCCACAAGGGGAGCTTCATTTTTAGCAGAGCATAGTAGCCAAACCCACTGGGTGCCTTGCAAAAAAATGTGGCACATGTGATGCCTGTGAAAAACTCCTATGAAAGGTCTCGGTAAAGATCCCTCATAAATCCACAATCCACAAGACTGTTTGATCTTCCTGCTAAGTTCAGGATTGCATTGCCTTGGCCTCTGCTACATTCCACATGCCCCTTAACCATGCCCCCCCATTTGGGGGGGGGTTTAGAATTTGACACCCGCACCCCACACCCTTTCATTCTGAATACAGGGGAATTGCAAAGAGCTTCTCTCTGTGAGCAAATATGGGGGTAGTTGATGTAGGTGGTTTCCCCCCCCCTCAGTTTATAAGATGGCTAATGGTAGGGGTCATGCCCATATCATTTGTGGCCCTCTGTTTTTTCTAGATGTGGCATACATATTGTGTTATGCCACACCCGTCATAGCAGCCATTTTGCGTTATGTCACTGTTGCTATTTTGTGACCAGCAACAACAGCACTCTCTTGAAATTCCAAATATGACCACTGACCCCAAAGGGTTGGTAGCCCCTGCTAGCTCAGCTGCTATTGACAAGTTATTGACAACATTATAATACAGTTAAGCTTGTGCACCACTTGCATAACAACACCAACTGTCAAATGTCTTGTACTAACCTTACACTGGATTTCACCAAAATTAACACTGCGTGCTTTGGGTATCTGCTATATTAGGAAGAGTTTAATAGCATATTTTTTGCTTGAAAAACAGACAGTGTAATTTTATGCAGCTTTACTTAATAATAAGCCTCACTATAGTCAGTGAGACTTACTTCCAGATGTGCACAAGACTGCAACATAAATTGCAGTTGCTACCATAGACAGAAATTTCATGACAAAATATTCACAACCAAGACCAGCAAAATGCCTTTTATTTTCTTTGTAACAGTATAGTATTAAGAGTAACTTGAAGGACAGATTGGTATTGAGGAATAATTCTGTCTGATCCCCAAAATACAGCCGAGAAAAGGCCCATGCAATTTTCTCATCCGTAACATGGTCTTTTGGTAGTGGCTTCATTTGCACAAGAGATCAAGCTAGCTCAATCCCTTTGTATTCTCAAGCAGGTGCTGAAGACCCTTTTTTCCACTGCAGCATTCCCTGCATGATGCAAATTGGGTGTCAGGGACTGGCCTGCACACCAGAGGCAGGAGGGCTGGAGTCTGACTTGGGAGAGAGGGGCAGTGGTTTGAGGGGCCCTGTACCAGCCAGGAGGTAAGAATCAGAGGGAGGGAAGCTTCAGAGCTGGAGGGTGGAGCGCAGGGTGGGTCAGAAGAAGAGGACAAAGAGGCAGGTGAAGGACCAGGTGCTTCCCCACCCCTCCCCTGTGTCCCTGTCTCCCAGAATTAGGAGGGAATTGAAAAGAGAGGAGCAGAGGAAGTTTCCACACAGGCACAGTCTCCAGCTACATGCAGACAGCCTGTTGGGACGAGAGGGGAGGGGGAGTGGTCCCCTGTTGCTGCATCTGCTTCATAGAGTATTGCTACCTGATATTTTTCAATGAATCCAGGGACATTTTTCTTTTTTGAAGCTGAGTATCAATAGGGAATCAGTAGTGGGGATGGTGAGGCAAAAGACCCTGGGCCCAAGCACACATGCATATTGTATAAAGGTGCAAAGCCCTTCTATCGCACACTGTGAAACATAAATGCGCAGAGACTGGGCAACGGCATGCCCCGTGCCCGTGACCCCTGAGCCTTCCCCGATTTCCTTCCCCCTTTGTTTTGACAGATCAGGGGAGGCTCGGGAGTCACGGGCAGGCGGCCATTGCCCAGGAGGGGCCAGCCAGGTAGTGCAGTTGGCTCTGGCTGGCTTCAGGAGCTGCTCGCTGCCTGCTGCATTGGCGCAGGAAAAATGGCGGGCGCCACAGCAGTGAGCACCCCCTGAAGCTAGCCAGAGCCAACTGCACTAACAGGCTGGCTCCAGGCTGCTGAGGCTGCCCTACCACGTTTCCCGGGGACAGATTTGCAAATCTGGGGACATTCCAGGGGCAGATTTTGTCCGGGGACAGATTTACAAATCTGGGGACTGTTCCTGGGAACCGGGGACGTCTGGTATCTCTACCATAGAGTGTGGACCTGGTTTAGGTAGATATACAGAGCTGTAGAAGTGACTGTGAATGTTATATGTAACAATAAATACTTCAGTATCTGTTGAGTGCATTCCAGGGGAGCCGATTTGGGCCCCAGGTTATGGGTGCCCAGTGCGTGTGACATCATGACTTCACACGCGTGCCCTGGCATCAGAACCTGACTTCCAGTGCCACTGGAAGACCTTGTGAGACCTCAGAAAGAATTTCTTGAGGTCTCATAAGGCCTTGGAGATGCTTTCTGAGGTCTCACAAGGCCTTAGACGTGGCCTCTGGTGCTTTGTGAGGGACCGGAAGTTGCTTTGGGGGTCTGTGGTGTGGGTGCTGAACACCCACAACAAAGTTTTGGTGGTTGGTTGGGCACCAAGAGCCCCTTATAGTTGGTGCCCCTGATGCATTCTTTTTGCTGGGAAGTGCCTTGACATTTGGCTACCAAGATGACAAGATGAACTGAAAAATCCATTTAGTTTACACTGATTGTTTTGTGCTTGAAAGTTTGATTATTATGAATTCTGATTGTTTTTAATGCTTTCAATGTTACTGCATTGGCTACTATTCGTTATTTGTACATGGCTTTGTGATTATTTCTTTTCTTTTCTTAAACTTTACTAAACTGAAACCTGACATTTGAAATGACAGTCCATCAGAACGCTAGATAGGCTTTATAAAAGAAAAATATATAGATAGATTATAGATATACAAGCTTATCTTCCAACTCCAATTCCAGAAAAGCTGTGTATTCCTTTGAAAACTAACTTCAGTGGGCCTGGCAGTGCAATTCTCTCCTTGTGTACTTAGAACTAAGTCATTGTTCAATGGGATTTGCTCCTTAAGAAGTTTGTTTAGTAGCCTTTGTGTCAGGAGTCAGGAGCGGGTCAGCAATAAAACACCCAGTGTCAGATAAGTTTAACTCTTTATTCAAACAAACCACAACAGTGTAGGCCTAGTGATCACAGCAACCCTTCCCATGAGAGGCAGCTGCCAGGACTGTAGGTCCCTGTCTTCCCACCCATTACAAAGGTCTGGGTAAAAAGCTTTCCACCTCACACATAAATGAGGCCAAGGTGAAGGACAAGCAAATGTCAATTGGCAAGGAGATCCATAATCAGGGGGCCAGCTGTCAATTATGCCCTGTCTTCACTCACCCAGCTGAAGAGAGACTGTGAATAACAAGCAGGATATTACCAGCAAGTCACAATAGGTAGGTGAAGCAGTAGAATAGGATAGGTTGCACAGGCTACTTTTTTGCAGCCAAAAAAAGATTATCTAAGTTGCCATATATGATCTAAATAAAGTGGGTGTGATTCAGGCCAAGTTAAATATACTCAAGTCCTATTGATTTCAATTAGCATGATTTCAGCATGTTTTCTCCCACTAAAAAGGTAAAGGTAAAGGTACCTTTGCCCGTACAGGCCAGTCGTGTCCGACTCTAGGGTTGCGTGCCCATCTCGCTTAAGAGGCCGGGGGCCAGCGCTGTCCGGAGACACTTCCGGGTCATGTGGCCAGCGTGACGAAGCTGCTCTGGCGAGCCAGCACCAGCGCAGCACACGGAAACACCGTTTACCTTCCCACTAGAAAGCGGTACCTATTTATCTACTTGCACTTAGGGGTGCGTTCGAACTGCTAGGTGGGCAGGAGCTGGGACCGAAAGATGGGAGCTCACCCTGCCACGGGGATTCGAACCGCCGACCATGCGATCGGCAAGTCCTAGGCACTGCGGTTTTACCCACAGCGCCACCCGCGTCCCTTTCTCCCACTAAACCTACGAAATTAAAAGCTGCAATTCCATGCACATTTAAACTGGAGGTAAATCTCACTGAAATCAGTAAATCTTATTCCAGTTTATTCTGTCTTCGGATCAGATGGGAAATAACGCTCGACTTCAGCAAAAACATGGACAGCTAGTGTGTTTTCATTTTACAGTTCAGTTTGTATAAATAGAGGTACCTTCTAAGGCAGCAATGAATGCAGGACATGGCCATATTACAGCCCTTGCCAGCAGCCAACCTAGTTCACAAAAGTAGGTATGATATTCCCTTAACATCCCACACATTTAAAGTAGGTGTGTTACTGTTCCTAACCTCACCTCCATAGCTTTTCTGCTAGATTAGATGGAAAATCAAGACACAGAAGATTACCCTAGTTTTTTTAGTCGTGATGAAATAAATGCATGGATGATTATCTCAAAAATCAGTGGTGTGAAGAAAGTAACATGAAAGGTGTGCCTCAAGGACTGTCTTTAAAAGCTTTGCCTAGGACCATTTCAGCAAGGTAGTACTTAAGTGTATGGGTCTGGGTGAAAATTTCCTAGCTCAGGTGAGTATCCCTATAATCTTTTGTGAAAGAGGCTAGTACCCAACAATTCAGCTATGACCTACTGATCTTGTACTTCCATTGTGTGCTTAATTATTTGTGTACTTGACCTTGCAACTGCTTTGTAGGAATGGCTATCATATCTCCACTATTTCACTGCTGAAAGTACAGATGAAGGTGTTTTGGTTTTAAGACTTTCCCTGAAAAATCAAGGGTGACTTGATCTCAATTTTTCTGAGTTGTTCTTTCATCATGTAACTCAGGCATAGGCAAACTCGGCCCTCCAGGTGTTTTTAGGACTACAACTCCCATCATCCCTAGCTAACATGACCAGTGGTAAGGGATGATGGGAGTTGTAGTTCCAAAACATCTGGAGGGCTGAGTTTGCCTATGCCTGATGTAACTGGTGTAATAAAAAAGGGGGGAGGGTATGAAGAGTTACTTTGCCAGTCAGGTCTTCTTTTTTAAAGTTTTATACAGGAGACAACTCATTATTTCAAGAAAAGTCTAAGACTGAAACCATAGGAAGAAACACTTAATTAGATTAATCACATAGATAATTACTCATTAGTAGAAAAAGGCTTAGGAAAAGCAATACAGAGAGGCATACATATTTATACAATCTGTGTATTAAACACATCCTCAGTATTTCCAGGTAGAGTAATATGGGATGTGACTTGAGGGCCAGATTAGTACTGAAGGAAAAGTGAATAATAATTCCATGTGCACTAGCAAATAATTTGTAGATATGTGCTGGATTACTTATTGCAACGTGGAAGATTTCTGAATGCAGTGAGACATCTCTGCAAATTAAAATAAAAAAGGAACATGGTGCAAGCTCAGTCTGTGTGTGCACCCCACCAAAGCATGCTCCTGTGCAAATATGCAGCTTGAATAGGGGCTCTAATAGAAGCAGAATGTAATAAAATGCAACCACTACAAGAACTCATTCAAACAATAAGGGGATTTTAAAAACCTATCCAAATAACTTTCAGGCTGTTGTATATGCCTTTCCTTCCTTCCTACCTTCCTTCCTTCCTTAAATGTGACTTTGTTATTTACTTTGCTCCATGCTCTTTGTGATCTGATGGTAGCTTTAGGAGAGGAAGCCTAGTCATACAAATCATAGTTTAATTTCTCTCCAAGAGCATTTCAGAGCTGACCATTTGGAATCTACCTTTCCCTAAAGCAGAATTTCCACCTTTGGTGTGGAGCACGTCCTGCTCATTCAGTTGGCTTGCTAGGGAAGAGAGCTCAGCGAGGGAATAAATTAGCAGAAAAATAGGCAGAGTTTCTAGCCTTTACACATCTCTAAAATATCAATAAATATTGTTCTGGAGTTGCAGGAAAATGATGTGCTTGAAATAATGTCCACGGAGGCTACTGACCATACATTATTTAAGCCATCCTGCATTCTCTTTGACTAACCCCAAACTTGAGGATTTAAAAAGGATTTTAAAGCATTGCTCTCTTCCCAAAAAGAGCATTTCTTTTTTAAGGAAACGTGGCAACTTTGTCACTATAGCTTCAGGGGTTATTGGATGATATAAATCTGATGGACTAGCCAGGGATGCAACTTCAGAAAGCAAAGTCTTTTCCTAAGAGGGACAGCAAAGCTTAGAGTCACTTTTGACACCTGAGTAATGTGCAAGACTGCAGGCAGGAGGCTCACAAGAAATCACTGAATGTAAGCTGCCAAGCTTAGGCTTTCAAACCGAAGCTGTACACCGTGAACCTGCATTGAAGCACCAGAGATTTAGCTTGTGTGCTCTCTGCGATCTGCCTTGCAGGTCAGAGGTTCATTAAGCTTTCATGCACCCTTTTCTATTTCCTAGTGGATGGCTTTTTGTTTTGTTTTTGGTACAGCCTACAAAGTGTGTGAAAGGAGATGGGATGTATTTTAAAGGAGGCAAGTAATCATAAAGTATCATTCAAAATGCCACAATAATCCACCACGTTTGATTTTCTGATAGTGATATTGTTCTGCTGAAGTTCTCTGAACTTTCTTTAAGATTGATATCAGCCAGATGTGCAAATTAAGCAGAGAGGATGCTTAATTGATGCATCAGAATATACCCAAGAATGTACACCTGAGGTAGGACAAATGGCGACACTTTGTTAAGATCTCAATAGGATGTACATTCCAGTGTGAATTGTCACTAGTGCTAATTATCGTTAATCACCAGAGTTAAGTACCATTATGATCATGCAGAGAGAATGACAATTCACTATTCTAGACTATTATTTAAATTCAAAGTGAAAGATTTGCCTTTAATGAGCAGACATCTTTTAATGGATGGCAGACACAAGCCACTAGATATATCAACTGTTCAGGTGGAGCCTGGAAGAAAAGGGTGGGGGATTGAAATGCTGCCAGCAAGAGGGACATAATTTTGAGTTTTGAAACTGGGTGGCAAGGAGCCACTCTTGCGTTACAGATTAGCACAAGGTGGGTGACTGCTTCCTTCTCTATCCCAACCTGGAATACCAGAGGAACATTATCACTAGGAAACTAAGCAAGGAAAAAGACAACGCTTGCAACTTCCTACCACTTGGAGAAGAGGGGAGCTCCAAAACAACGCCTCAGGACAGCTATACCTCAAGCACTGCCTCTCCACATATAAACCAACCCGGACCCGGTGATCACCATCTGAGGCCCTTCTTCATGTTTCTCTTCCACTTGAGGTCCGGAAGGTGGCAACATGAGAATGGGCCTTTTCTGCAGTGGCTCCCCAACTGTGGGATGCTCTCCCCAGGGAGGTTTGTCTGGTGCCCTTTGTTACATATCTTTAGGTACCAGGCAAAAATGTTGCTCTTCAACCAGGCTGATGAAATATTCTACAGCCTTTTAAATGTGTTGGGTTTTTTTTGGGGGGGGGGTGTTAACGGAAAAATCCGAGGGCTCCCTTGGACAAAAACAAAGACACCAACCAGGATAACTTGGAGCAAAAAAGCAGCCTGTAGGCTCGGCCTTTATTGAATACTGTCACGACAGGACTCCCACCCGCAACAAGATGAAGCAAAATGGAAGTCCAGAACAAAAGAAGGCCCCAACTTTTATTAGTTACTAATCCCCCAAACTACACCCCTAAGACTACATCATAACTACATCACAACTACATCACAAAAAAGGAGGGGTTGAGGGAGGAGTTGTGGAGGTAACCTGAGTATCTTGTCACCTGGCTGGTTCCTCTTCTCCCCCTCCCCATGAGTCATTTCCAGAGGACAAAAGGGAGTTGGCAGTTTCCTGCCCCCAGAGGGAAGATCTGATCATTGTCCTTTGTTTCAGTCCATGTTGAATCCACTCCCATATGCAAGTCCTTTGTGACCTGGATGGTCTTCTGTCTGGGACCATCAAGGTTGTCATGCCAACTGGGTAGGGCTCCTGTGTATGTGCTGGTATGGTTAAGGGATTATGGCTGTCCTGTTATCAAACCATCCCCCTTTGATAGTCCTTCCTTCATGGAGTAAAATAAAAGTGGACTGGTGTAAATCCGATGTATGGTTGATTTACTATGAATTTATAACAGAAACGTCATGTATGGTGTGTGTGTGTGTACAAACTGAATGATTGGGGGGGTTCCTGCAACAGGGGGGGTATTGCTTTGTTATTTCTGTTTTAACTATTTATTTGTGCTCTTATCCTGTGTTTTTATCTGGTGAACCACCCTGAGATCTTTTGTTGAAGGACAGTATCTAAATCTAATAAAAGAAAATAAAATTTCTGAGCACTTCTTTTCTGAAACCATGGACCAGGGTGCGCATTCACATTGTGGTTTGCTAAGCCAATGGCTCATGATATATCCGCATATACCGTATACACATGGAATTGTGCTGAATATCATTCCTGTATATTGCATTTTTGGTTAAAAAATATAGGACTCAGAATAGGACAGTCTGATACAGCCAAAGGTGTCAAAATATAAAAGTAAACTATAATACATTTCTTTATAAATTACAAAGCTAAATTTACTTTAAAAATAATTCCTAGGCAAACACTTGTTTGTTGTTTTTTAAAAAATAGAAATCTCTACGCCCCCCCCCCCAAGGGTATTTTATTGCAAAGAGCAAAAGCTGAGATAGCAGATTTCTTCTTGGCAAGTACCTCTGATGGTTCAGAATGCAGCAGCCAATCAGGATGGAAACATTAGAATCGCAGGAGTAGATAATTGACACATTCACTGCACCATTACTGAAGAAAAGCACAAAGTGATTGTTCAAATCTATGCCCTCTGAATGGCCAGTAATGGCCATCTGCCAATCAATGAATTGCAATTTACATGCTGCCATTTAGATAATTTTACATCATGTAATGATTACACAAATCAGGAACATTCAATCAAATCAAAATGTGGGGGAAAGAAACACAGTAAAAGTAGCACCTGTATCAGTCCTATCAGCAACTATAGAGCATTGTTAGACTTTGATATATATATATCTCAAGCATATATATAGATGCTTAATATATAGATATAATCAATATATGACACTACAGTGATCATGCTTCAAACCAAGTTAAGATTGCCTGAGCACATAAATGAGGGGTGTTCTGCGTTATGAATCTTCATTGATTACTTAATTTCTATACCGTTTAATATATTTAAAAATATCTCTAAGTGGCGGACAGAAGACTGAAGTATCAGGAAAACTTAAACAAAACATTACAAAAATACACGTTACATATAAAAATGTTACATTGATACAAAGTTACCAATACTATAAATCAGTGTCAATTCATTTTCCTGCTGACACACCCTCCTTCTCAGCCTCTGGGTTCTCACTGAGGGTCCAAACAAACTCTCAGCTCACCCACAAAAGTTTGAGAAGACTTGAGTTTCTGGAAACGGCAGATTTCACCCTAATGTTTCACTCTAGGCATTCCAGACGGAATGTAGCCTGCTATACAGAGGTAAGAGTATCAGCCATTGCTTTCCCCTCTTTTCCCTCTGGCTCCACGCCTCTTGTATGTGTGTTCCAGAAGCTTTTCCATGGGGAAATGTGGCCCATGAGCAGGAAAGAGCTCCCCACACCTGAACCCAGCATTCTGGCTTGCACCCTGAAATGAACTCTCAGCCGGTGAAAATGCTATGCTGGCAGTCATTTCTCACTTATCCCTTCCACTTTGTCCTCAGAAAGAAGAGGAGGAGTTTGGATTTGATATCCCGCTTTATCACTACCCGAAGGAGTCTCAAAGCGGCTAACATTCCCCTTTCCCTTCCTCCCCCACAACAAACACTCTGTGAGGTGAGTGGGGCTGAGAGACTTCAAAGAAGTGTGACTGGCCCAAGGTCACCCAGCAGCTGCATGTGGAGGAGCGGGGAATCAAACCCGGTTCACCAGATTACAAGTCCACTGCTCTTAACCACTACACCACACTGGTTAACACTATCCACCTCACTCACCCTTCCACAAAATTTTATTCTGTTCCTTTCTTCAGCATGTATGTGCTGAAGCCGTCTTTGCTTCCCTGTATGACTTGATTTAATCCTAGAATGTATGTATTTTTTATTTTAATTGGTTGATTCCCCACCCCCTTTGCAAAATAAACTTGCCATTATCCTTTATAAACCAACTCCAAATCTGAAGAACTGGACAAAAAATGTTATAAGTCTTGGGATCTTAACATGGTATAATCTTTCCCATTACAGTATTGAGTTCCCATTCTCATCCTCCAGCAGTTCACTTAACATCCATTCCAGCCTTCTTGATCTCTACTTAGTAGTGATTCTGATGGTACTGATGCCCTTAAGTCAGACGTTAGGCAAATAAAGATGAACTGATATTTTCATGAAAATAAGCAGCCTCATCAAGTTTTGATATTGATGAAATGATAAAGAATAATAAAATGCATTAATTAAACATAGTGAGTCTAATGGGTGTACTGGTTTGTTTTTTTTTACTTTTTGCATCTTTCAGTTCATTACTCTTAGATATCGCTCACCCACTACTCACAGCTTAAACCATTATTAATCCATTTAATATATATCACTAGAGCTAGAGAAACCAAGAGGTAAACTAGCACACATATTTTCAACTATACGTAGAAATGCTGTATTATTATCATTGTTGAGCATACTTTTTGCATAGATGCCAGCAAAATATCAATACAGGGCTTGGATTTGTGGATTGTAGATTAGTTTTGGTGAGCATTATGAGTACTGAATTCCAAGCCAGAGAAGAATTCCTGATTTATCCTCTCTTTATGAGGCTTCACCTGAGGCAAGACCCCCGACTAGCCCCTGCTGCCCCCACTGTAGCTATGGCAGTGCCACACCTCTCCATCCAATCTCCATTTAACCATCCATTTTGGCTTTCCTTATTTTTCTCTCTCCCTCAATTAACACAGGCTGGAACTGTCAGAAGGTGTTTCCCCCTTCCTTCCATTTGGCTGTCTGTTTTCTCCCTTCTCTCTTGCAAGGCCTCCTTTTCTCCCTCCGAGCTCCCCATACCACAATAAGGCTCACTGCAAGACTTCCCCTCTCACTGTGTAGCAGCTCTTTCATTCTCTTTTTCTCTCTTCCTCACATATACACATGATGTGGAAAAAAAGGAAGTGACTCCAATTTGTGTATCTAGACAGCAGGGGTGTTCCTGCAGGATACAGAGCACTACATAAAATTAGAACATGGGCTGCACACATTCTCAGGACCACAGGTTCTCCATCACTGACTACATATTTTCAGCTGCTGCTTGTTGATCATTGCATGCTATTTCCGTTCATCAACGCCACACAAGTCTTTCTCTTTTAGGATCTTGTTTATCCTAGACATTGAGCAATATAGACTTTGTCCAATGTTTGCCTAGAAAGTGGCAGAGCTCTCACAATAATAGTTCTAAGGACAACACTATACCAAAAACTGCAACAAAACAACCCCCCAAACCCCACAGCAATTAATGACATACAATGATAGGTAGTGCTTTTTTAATACTAGCCTGTTCCCATAGGGGAAAAGCTAGATACTCAATGTTTAATTTGCAGTCCGTTTCGAATAAAGTACCCCAATAGATCAACTTGCTGTTAATCCTTTATATATGGTGCCAGTTATACACTGCTAGCATTGACCCTGTAATGATATCCCAGTAGCTTAAATGTATATATGCGTTACATCAGCTTTTCTAGCATTTCTGCACTCAGAACTGTTTACTATAGATTTCAATGTGGCATTTCAAACTCCGGCTTAGAGTGGTACTAGCCGTGTCCCAAGATACGCAGGATCTTGTTGCTGCTTGGGTTTCTCATCTACAGCTTTCTTAGCTCCATCATGTTGGCTTTAGTTTAGCAAACAACTTTGCTGGAAATTGCTTTTTGTGCACTACATGTTTTCCTAAGTGATATTTCCCCAGAGCTGGCAGATTGCTTTATCGTAGCAGATGTGCATGTTTTTGGAAAATCACTACCATAAGGAACAGCATAATTACATTTACTGCTGTTTGCTAGTGAACTAAATATCAAATAGAAGAGATGGTACTCTATATGAGCCATACCATGTTGCCTGGAGCCCCCTCCTAAACATCCTTAGATAATTAACTTCCCATTTCTAAGTGGTGTGTTCTATGTACTGCTTTTAAGTCTGTACTCCATTGTGACTCTCACACATACCTCACATGTAAGTGGTGAGAACATGTGGAGAGGCATGCTTTTTCCTGATACACATAAAAGTAAAGGTAAGGTAAAAGACCCCCTGGATGGTTTAGTCTAGTCAAAGGCGACTATGGGGTTGCAACACTCATCTCACTTTCAGGGCGAGGGAGCCGGTGTTTGTCCACAGACAGCTTTCCGGGTCATGTGGTCAGCATGACTAAACCACTTCTGGTGCAACAGAACACCGTGACGGAAACCAGAGCACACGGAAATGCCATTTACCTTCCCGCCACAGGAGTACCTATTTATCTACTTGCACGGGAGTGCTTTTGAACTGGTAGGTTGGCAGGAGCTGGGACAGAGCAACGGGAGCTCACCACCATTGTGTGGATTTAAACCACCAACCTTCTGATCGGCAAGCCCACGGCTCAGTGGTTTAGACCACAACACCATAGTACTCTAGGATGAACAGTGGGGCTGCAGGACCAGGCCTTCAGCCCCATCCCCAAGGGTGCACATAATATTCCATGATAAATGGAGTTACACTTGGAGCTTTTTATAGAAAAAAATGAAAACTAAAAACACCACCTTTTGCCACAGACGGAAAGGCAAAAGACTCATTGGCATCCCCATACACCACACAAAATTGGTGGCACCAATATAAAAGACTGCATTGAAAAACAGTGGTGCACATATGTAACATTAGCCAGAGCAAGTCAGGTAAACCTAGGTTATACTGCAGTCACTGGGGAGTTGAGGGCAGGTGCACACATGCATCTTCACTGATTAATGACTTCAGCACCCAGTGAGGGCTTGCCTGTGTGAATTAGCCATTACATGTTAAGCACTGCACTTTCATATCACCTCAAATAAAAAAGTTTTCACACACACAGTTGCCTTTCTCAAGCCCTAACTGATCAAGCAATTAGAAATGAAGTGCCATAGGTGTAAGTGGGGGTGGGGAACCCATAACCGGGAAATTAAGATTATGGAGACCAAAGAAGTCAGTTCCTGGATTCCCCCCCCCCCCTTTGGACGAATTAGGCAATAGATTACATGTATGTATATATGGCACCAATAAAAGCTCCTCTCCCATTGACTAATAGTTGAAAAGAGTTAGTTCACCCTGCATGCAGCCTAGATCCCATTCTCCCCTGCCCCTCAGTTTTTTATTTAAATAAAAACCATTAAGCAAAAAGTTGACGCACTGAAAACATACGTCTAACATACTGCCTAGTTAACACATTGAAACTCCCCCCTAGTACATATTGGGCAGGCACCCATCAACATCACCATTTTGGTACCTATTGAAGACCTTCCTTCTCCAAAAAGCCTTTTAAGTAGATATTTGTTTTATATTCCAGGTCATTTCTGTATTGCAATTGAGACTGTTTTTTATATATGCTTTTATTGTTGATGCTTTTATTGTTAAATTACTTCATTTAAATACAGTGGTACCTCGGGTTACATACGCTTCAGGTTACATACGCTTCAGGTTACAGACTCCGCTAACCCAGATATAGTGCTTCAGGTTAAGAACTTTGCTTCAGGATGTGAACAGAAATTGTCCCCTAGCGGCGCGGCGGCAGCAGGAGACCCCATTAGCTAAAGTGGTGCTTCAGGTTAAGAACGGACCTCCAGAACGAATTAAGGACTTAACCTGAGGTACCACTGTAAATCATCAGTAGTTTAGCTCTAAAGACTCCCTCTAATATGTCCCCAAAAACCCAGAATCCAGGTCGAACTCAGCAGGTTGAAGAGGGCAGGTGCAAAGTTCAGTGATCAACTAACATATGTTGAGTTGAACAGGACAAACTTAATGGGCTACGTTCAGGAAGTCTAGGAGGAAACAGAAACCCTGGAAAAGAACAGATTTAACACCTACCCAGGCCATATCCCTAGTGCCCTGCTTTGAAGCTTATATTATGTGGGGAACAACTTTGGGCTGAAGGCACACCTACTACCATACACTTCATCCTGGGCAGCTTTTCCCAGTGATGCAGCTAGGTAATTTTCTACCCTGGACACACCTTAAGACTGTAATGTGTACTATTTCACTTCTAAACATGTGGAGCACACATTGAACCCCATTCCACTGCCTCTACCTATGAGCAAACATGGGGTAGCATGATCCTATCCATGCTTATTTAGGTGTTGAGCACTATTGTGTTCCACAGAGCAGGTACCCCTGCTTTATGCTAGCACTGAACCTGTTCAAGAAGTTTTATATAAAACAGTTCTGCTTTGTCCTTAAACCCAGGGTCCACTGAAAGTCACCACTCCAGCACCTCACCTACTCAACCTGTCTGGATAGGCCAGAATTCAAATTATTGGTTTGCGGGAAAGCCTGCTAATCCAAGCAGCTAGTATAGAAATTTCTCAGTTGCCAACTACCTAGTCCTGCGTAGCTCTCCAGGGGACATAGCCCCTTACAACTGACCACCCCATGACTGAATAAGCAACCATTATCTATCATCATGAATAATGGTGCTGGAGGAGACTCTTGAGAGTCCAATGGACTGCAAGAAGATCAAACCTCTCCATTCTTAAGGAAATCAGCCCTGAGTGCTCACTGGAAGGACAGATCGTGAAGCTGAGGCTCCAATACTTTGGCCACCTCATAAGAAGAGAAGATTCCTTGGAAAAGACCTTGATGTTGGGAAAGATGGAGGGCACAAGGAGAAGGGGACGACAGAGAATGAGATGGTTGGATAGTGTTCTTGAAGCTACCGGCATGAGTTTGACCAAACTGCGGGATGCAGTGGAAGACAGGAGTGCCTGGCGTGCTCTGGTCCATGGGGTCATGAAGAGTCGGACACGACTAAACGACTAAACAACAACAAACAAACACCAAATAATGGGTGAAAGGCAGGTTTTATGGGCAAACTCAAAGTTCTGAGTCATAGAAATAAAATCAGGACATTGTTCAATTCATTATCGAACACGAAGAGTCGAACACGACTAAACAACAACACCACAATCTATCATCATATTAATTACTACACCAAACTTACTGCTTCAAACTCTTTACGATCCCCAATTCATTCATTCTTTTTGAAAACCCTTGGCAGATAGGTTACATTTTTTGTATATCCTGACACCCATTTGAGAGATGGACAAAACAAGTGTTAGAGTGAATTGTTCAAGGATACCCACCAAGCCTTGGCATCGACACTTCCAACACTGACCGTGTCCTTGGCCAGCTTCAAATTAATTGTCTCCTAAGTTCTTTCTTTTCCTGTAAAAAGTTACACAGGGTTAGCATTCCCCACCCCCATGAAATCAAACTGGAATGAGGATCAGTCAAAACTGCATCAGATACATCACTTATTTCTACATAGCAAAATAGTAATAGAGGCATTCAAGTGTCTGTGTGGGAGGGGGGAGGATGTGAAAAAAATGGGATGGGAGGGAGGAGAAACAGGATAGAGATTCTGGAACCCTGAACTCTACCCTGCAACAGTTTGGGAATACTTTGCTGTCTATAATAAAGAATAAATATGGTTTGACACAGGAAATAATGTGATCCCCCTCCTGCCCTGTGCTGCATAAATTATGGGTAATACATACTGGTTCTCCGTTTAGCCAGAGGTCAGTTATACTGTTATGTTAGTAAATTATTAAAACTAAATGATTGTTGCAAATCCTTAAGAGAATTCTGCAGCATATCTATGCTTATTGTAATTAATATTTTAGCACAAGACAATGTCTCTGATGTGGCGTGATTAATATAGAGGCCACAGTGTATGGAAATGAGTTTGACTTGATATTAAAACCGTGAAGACACAATATCATAGCCAACTGCAGCATCCTATGTTTGTTCTTGTCATCCCTCATGATACACATGCAGACAATTGTAAGGAAAAATATATTCTTGGGTGTTGATTTTAGTACACAAACAAACCAGACAAAAGCTTCAGTTTATTTAGAGGGGGGGCGGGGCGGATTAAAATACAATCTAAGTAAAATGCAAGCAATATATTAACATTCTATGCAAGATTAACTAGAACAGAAGTCCTGTGTGCTCCTGCCAAAATGATGCTTAAGAAAAGCTATGTCTGAAATCCTAATCACTGTTATTAAGGAGTAAATCCCATTGAACTAAATGGGAATTATTTCTGAATAAGTATGCAGAGGCATGCATAGTAAGTAGCCTTTTTTCTATGGGATTTTGCTCTGTAACATCTGTATTTAACACTTATAAAATTTGTTTCTCCTATGCTTCTGTTTTAAGGGACCAGCCACTTTGGGGTCCTCCTCTCCTCCAAAAAAAAAACCCCATTGCACAGAAGAAAATGTCTTCTACACAGGGTACAAAAATTGAGCCAAAATGGAGAGATTAATGACTGGCAATACTGCTGCACTCCATTCCCTGGGGACTTTGGGGAGTGTTTGAGGCTGCTGGAGTGTAGTACTGCACTTAGAGAAACTTGGATCCTGATTCTGGCACACTGCCATCCCCATGTCATATCCCATCTTCACCCACAAGTGATTCCTCATAATAAGTTGCACTTATGCAGCTGCAGTATTCTAGCCTGGCCACCTAAAAATGTTAAAGAAGTACTATCTTGGGAGTGTACTATAAGATGACAATGCAGCAGCACAGAGAAGTAGGCATGATTTTGTCCAACCAATTATTCCTTGTTAGAGGGTAGGGCTGGAGTGTTAGGTGCATCAGACAAAACTATTAATGTGCTGTATTTAGTTTCTTTTCAGATATTATTCTAACAGTCAGATCACTACACTGTGTTTAAAATTTATGGTAATCTTGGAAGAGTTTTGGTTCCTCCCCATTCTTCTGCTGATCATCTTTTAAATCAGATAGGTAGCCGTGTTGGTCTGCCATAGTCAAAACAAAAAAAGTTTTTTCCTTCCAGTAGCACCTTAAAAACCAACTAAGTTAGTTCTTGGTATGAGCTTTCGTGTGCATGCACACTTCTTCAGGTATCTGAAGAAGTGTGCATGCACACGAAAGCTCATACCAAGAACTAACTTAGTTGGTCTTTAAGGTGCTACTGGAAGGAAAAAAAATTTTTTGTTTCATCTTTTAAATCGTTCAACTAATCCTTTTTTAAAAAAATGCAGTTGAATTGTCACTTGCAGAGCCTGAGTGCATTTCTTTAAATAAATAAAACATAGATTATTAAGTCTTGCTCCAGTAAGAAATATCAGTGAAAATAGTTCTCAAGATTTTTGTGTTACAGTGTACACTTTTACATGTGTAAATGATCTATCTATCTATCTATCTATCTGCGTTAGAACTTTGGATATTGTCACTGTTTTTCAGATGTCAGCACAGAATGGAAAGATGAATCTCTGAAAAACCAAAATCCTGCACTGGGAAGTAAATTAATCTTGCTCCTCTTACAGAAACAGCTTGTTAGTTAGCTGGAACTACATACTGAGTTTTATCAGAAACCTAAGAGTTCAAGCTTAAGATGTGTTGAAAAGTGTTCTCTGTGTCAGGCATTTATATGTCAGAAACTCAGGTTTTAAACTCTGGGGGAAAGTGAGCATTTATCGTATAGATCAAATAGTATGTGAGATGCATGGAAGTTCTGTCTTGTCCCACTAGGGAAATGCTGTGTTTATGGACTTACATCTGTATACAGGCATCATTATTTCCTGCATTGTCAGTATGGAGCACTCTCTCCCCTGTGCCATCCTGGCTTACAAATTAGCACATGCAGCAACAGGTCCTGAGCAGTTAACTACTCCATGGAAATATCTCCCTTCCTCTCAACTTAACAGAAAGGAAATAGTTCCACTATGTTTATGTCTGCAAGAAATGAGATGTTATGATTTAAAATGAAAATGAAATGCCTGGACTCTATGAGCCTTTATAAATATATCTAAAATAGCAATAAGTGACCAAAAACAAAATTGGACAAACCACTGCAATTAGCTAGCAGCTAATGAACACCAATTAAAAGATGCCTGCTTCTTGGGAGAAAAGCAATGACAAACCTAGACAGCATCTTAAAAAGCAGAGACATCACCTTGCCAACAAAGGTCCATATAGTTAAAGCTATGGTTTTCCCAGTAGTGATGTATGGAAGTGAGAGCTGGACCATAAAGAAGGCTGATCGCCGAAGAATTGATGCTTTTGAATTATGGTGCTGGAGGAGACTCTTGAGAGTCCCATGGACTGCAAGAAGATCAAACCCATCCATTCTTAAGGAAATCAGCCCTGAGTGCTCACTGGAAGGACAGATCACTTTGGCCACCTCATGAGAAGAGAAGACTCCCTGGAAAAGACCCTAATGTTGGGAAAGATGGGGGGCACAAGGAGAAGGGGACGACAGAGAATGAGATGGTTGGATAGTGTTCTCGAATCTACCGGCATGAGTTTGTCCAAACTGCGGGACGCAGTGGAAGACAGGAGTGCCTGGCGTGCTCTGGTCCATGGGGTCACGAAGAGTCGGACATGACTAAATGACTAAACAACAACAAACGAACACCAAATAATGGGTGAAAGGCAGGCTGTATGGGCAAACTCAAAGTTCTGAGTCATAGAAATAAAATCAGGACATTGTTCAATTCATTATCTGATTTGACATATAATATCATAGCATTCCATTTATTTTACCAAAATCCTGGCCTATGGAAAGAGAACCATGCTCATTAGGACTAGATGTTCTGGAACAGGAGGTCTAGGTTAGGAACAATGTAGCACAGATATTCCAAAACTCTTTGAAGTGAACGAATGGGAAGTCAATGACCCTGGTAGACCACCGCAGTCAGAAATACAGAAAGTTTCATTTTGTATTGCTGCTAGCTTGCAGAGTACAGGGGAACCCTTTAAGAGAACTTGCTAAATGAAAAAGACCTTTTGCTTGCCTCTTTTCATTTTCAATATCCTCGCAACATTCTTGCACGCTCTCTTGCCCAGGCAGCTCTTAGGCTGTACAGTATTTAAAAGTCTGTGGACTGGCTCCAGAGAAACACATGCATGACAGGACTGGTGGAAAATGAGTTCTCTGCCACTGCTTCCACAGTAGTTGCTGATGCCCCATGAAAAGGCTCCAGTAAGGATCAGGAGACCCTGCTGAATGGAGATGGGCTCTGGTGCAGGGGGCTTAGATGGAAAGGAAAATCTGGGGGGGGGGTCAACAGCAACCTAAGCCAATTGGCTTTGGCTGGCTTCCCTAGCCAACAATGCAGTCACTTGGGGGAGGCAAGGAGGGATGGACAGTGATAAAGTTGCTTTCCCTGACATTTTATACATGCATTTCTCCAGATCCATCCCTATATAACAAACCTTATTGAAAAACATCTTATAGCGTGGTGTCATAGTTGGAATACAACTACAGTGGTACCTCTGGTTACAATCTTAATTCATTCCAGAGGTGTGTTCTTAACCTGAAACTGTTCTTAACCTGAGGTACCAGTTTTGCTAATGGGGCCTGCTGCTGCCGCACAATTTCTGTTTTCATCCTGAGGTAAAGTTCTTAACCCAAGGTACTACTTCCAGGTTAGCGAAGTCTGTAACCCAAAGTGTTTGTAACCCGAGGTACCACTGTATTCCACGCTCTCAATGCATGCATTATAGGGGAGGGAGACATGGCATTTTCAGATCAGAAGTCTGGGCTTCAGGCTTGTGGGGTTCACCTGACGTGCTCTTGCTCTAATTTAGAGTGTGACATTCAATGAAGTGTTCCTCAAAGTAGACCCACTGAATTTAATGAGTTCTATTAATGAGGTCTATTAATTTCACTGAGTCTATTCAGAGTAAAACTTAAGTGAATAGCACCCATGGACAGTTAAATTTTCACATAGATTTCTAGCAGGTCAACCTATTCATTTCAATGCATTTGCCTGACACATAAACATAATTCTCTGTGGGTCTGAATGGGACACTTGCATTGACATAAATGGAGAATGGATGAGACAACTGATTAACTACAGAAACTTCTTAATGAAGCACAGCAATGAGATTTTAATAATTCCTAGTGACTCAGGGTGGAGGTGGGGAATAACTTTTAGGCAGGAGAGGAAAAATGGACAGTACCCAACAAAGCACATTCACTAGTGTGGGGCATAGCTGTCAACCTTCCCTTTTTTTGCAGGAAATTCCCTTATTCCAGCACTGTTTCCCACTGCTTTCTGCTGCTATCCTGGATTGTTAGATATCCCGTAGACTGTCCCCAGGACAGGTGAGGCTGCTGATCCCTTATTTTCAAGGCTGCTGATCCCTTATTTTCAAATCTGAAAGTTGACAGCTATGGTGTGAGGATTTTCACTTGTGCAACATAAATCCCCCACCCTCTCTGAAACGTCCCTCTTTCAATCGGTGTTAAGTTTTTCTCCAAAACCTTAGTTTTTGACTTATTCAATTTAAATCCTGCCACTTGACCAAATTCTTGAATTAGTTCTAAAACTCTTTTGGTACTAGATTCTGGCTCCTGTAACGTCAAGACTAGATCATCTGCAAATGCTCTCAATTTATACTGTTTGGCTCCGACCTGAATACCTTTAACCAACCGGTCCCTTCTAATCATATTCAGCAAGACCTCCAGGACCGAAATGAAAAGCAGTGGGGAAATTGGGCATCCCTGTCATGTCTCTTTCTCTATCTTAAATTGTTCTGTAACCACATTATTTACAATTAGTTTAGCCTTTTGTTCAGAATATATTGCACCAATACCATTCTCAAAACCTTGGCCTACCCCCATACCCTGTAGGTTCTTTTTCATAAAACTCCAAGAAATATTGTCAAAGGCTTTCTCCGCGTCCACAAATATCAGAACTGCTTTAGTGTTTATATTCACTTCTAGTTTTTCCAAAATATCAATTACGTTCCTCAAGTTGTCAGACAAATGTCTTCCCGGGAGAAAGCCCACTTGGTCCTTATGAATCTCTTCCATCAGTACTTTTTTCAGTCTCTTAGCCAAGATGTCAGCAAAAATTTTGTAATCCACATTTAGTAAGGATATCGGGCAGTAGTTCTTAAGTTGAGTCTTTTCAGTTTCCGTTTTCGGTATTAGTGTAATATAGGCCTCTTTCCACGATTCTGGTGCCCTTTTCCCTTCCAAGATCTCATTGCAGACTTCCTTCAAAGGTTGTAATAGCCACTCTTTCAAAGATCTATAGTATCTGGAAGTCAGCCCATCCGGTCCTGGAGACTTGCCTAATTGCATATTTTGAATGGCACCTTCTATCTCCTGGTCTGATATTTTACAGTTCAGCATTATTTTACTTTCTTGTGAGATTTTTTGTAATCCATTTGTTTTCAAAAAACAGTCAATGCCAATTTCATTCTGTGGCCCTTGTGCATATAGTTGTTTGAAGTACCTCTGGAAGCAGTTTCTAATCTCATTTGGGTTATGTATATCTTTTCCTTCTACTTCCAAATTTGTGATAGTATTAATTTTTGTCTTTTTTTCAGTTGCCAAGCCAGTAATTTCCCACATTTGTTCGCTGATTCAAATGTCTTCTGTCTCAATTGTTTAATTTTTCATTCTATTTCCTGGTTCATCAGTTCCATATATTGTACTTGATAAAATTTTATTTCTCTCAAAATCTCCTGCGACTTTGGCTTTGCCCTCAATTTTTTCTCTCCTTCTTTTATTTTCTCCAAAATTTTATCTTTTTTCTCATTTCGACTTCTCTTCTTTATTGCATTCTGTTGTATCAAAAACCCTCTCATTACGGCTTTACTTGCGTCCCAGATTACTCTTTTTTCAACCTTTGTTGACATATTTATCTCAAAATAGTCTTTCAGAGTTTTTGGGCCTTCCTGTGTACTTCTTCATCTCTAAATAGGGCATCATTCATCCTCCATCTAAAGGTACCGGTTGTTATTTGCTTCATCTCCATCTTTACAGCATTATGGTCAGAGCAAGTTTTAGGGCAGATTTCCACTTTTTTTATCTTTGGTGCCATTCCTCTAGTAATCCAAATTTGGTCAATTCTAGTCCATGTCATCTTAGCTTCAGAGAAGAAGGTTCCCTCTCTCTCCAGAGGGTTCTTAGTTCTCCAAATGTCAATCAAGTCCATGTTGTCAGTCTTTTCAAAGACTACCATCTTTAGTGACTACCTGTTTTTGTGCCTTATCCATATTTGTAGATACAACTCCATTCATGTCCCCCATCAAAATTATATTATAGTCCATATAGTCCAAAAGTACCTCATGCAACTTCTTAAAAAGTTCAGCTTTCCCCTCATTTGGTGCATACACCTCTAAAGTCAAAAGTTTCTCTCCTTGAAATTGAATTTCAACAGCCAAGTATCTTCCTTGTTCATCTTTAAAAATTAATTTTGGTGAAAGTTTCTCTTTTACATATATCACCACTCCTCTCTTTTTGACCTTGTCAGACGAAATAAATTCTTGTCCCAATCTCTTATTGATAAGTATTTTCCTGTGTAGCCTCATTACATGTGTTTCCTGAAGACAAATCAAGTCCAATTGTTCTTTTCTTAATATATGAAAAACACCTTTTCTCTTTCGAGGGGAGTTAAGTCCATTACAATTCCAACTTAGAAGTTGCAAAGCCATGATGAATTATTTGATTTTCCCTCCGACTGCACCGAGTTGTTGTTCTTCTTCTGTCGGTGGTGTGTCTTTCCCTAGGCCAGGAAGTCCATATGATAGATTTGCAATCTCTGAAATTCCTAGTCCTGGTACAGTTGGCTCCTCTCCAGAATCCACTTCCTTCTGTAAGTCCTCCTCGTGGTCTTTCAGAAAGTTGTCTTTATCATTTACTGTTCTTATTCTTATTTTTCTTCCTTTATACTTGAAAGATAGACCTTGGGGAAATTCCCACCTGAAAAGTATCTTGTTCCTTCTCAGTAAAACAACGAGATCTCTGTAATAGGCCCTTACGTCCAGAATGTATTTAGGTATGTCCTTAAAGATCTCCACAGATGAATCTCCAATTTCCAGAGTTTTTTGATAGTGCAAATTCAAAATTTTGTCTCTTTCCTCTTTTGTTCTTAAAGTAATCAAACAGTCTCTTGCCTTATTCCTTCTTTGTCTTCTACCAAGCCTAAATGCACTCAGTATCTTAAATTCATCCTTCCCCAGGTCCTGTTGCCAAAAGTCTGTAAATTCCTTTGTAAGGAAGTCTGCCAAATTATCTTTCTCACTTTCAGGTATTGCTCTGAGTCTCAAATTCCTCTCTTTTCCTTGTAATTCAATCATGGACAGTGTCAAGTCATGTTCCTCAAGTTTCTTATATACTGGTGGTATCTTTTCTTGAACAACAGTTGCAATTTCCTTAGCCTCCTCCGCTAATTTCCTAGTCGAGGCCAACTCCTCCAATAACTTTTCTATAGACTGAGTATTTGAATTCACCTTCTTTCCCAGCTCATTAATACTTGTAGTGTTCAAGTCTATTTTTGCTGAGGCCTCGGCTACTTGTTTATTTGTCTCTGCAACCTGTTTATTAGTCTCTGCCACCTGTTTAGCTAAATTCTCCAAAGATGCATTTACTTTGCCAAGTGCCTGGGCCAACAAGTCTTCAGATGTCATAGCTTTTGACTTAACTTGTAAAGCAGCTGCACCTGCTGTGCCTGCTGCACCGGATGTTGAGGCCCTTCTCTGTTGTGGAATATCTGTCTTGTATTGTCTCCCAGACCTGGTAGTCTTTTCCTGTCCATCCGCCATAACACTCTCATGCACAGCCCAAGGTCAATCCCACGCCTGGGGAAATTTGTTTTCAAAAGGAATTTTCCACAGCTTGGTTACTTATTGGCTTAGTTGTTATTGCAACAAAGTCTCCTCTAGGGGGACACACTTCCAACTTCACTTTGTAACTTCACTTTGTAACTTTTCAAACAAATAATCCTTATAAGTCTCTAATATCTCTTAAAAGTCACTCTTTCAATGTCCTTAAACAGTTACTTTCAACAATAATTGTATCTTTCTTTCAGAGTTAAATAAAAAAAAATTACCCTTAAGGTGTTGACAGTTCATCAGCTTCCCTGTCGTGGGCAGTCCGTTTCCAGGTTTTAGAAGCAGCAGATAAACCTTTTCACCCTTTTTTTCCTCCTTGCAGGAATAAATCTTGCTCAATTTCACCCCTCTGTCCCTGCCAACAGAAGGGGGATCACCCTTTTGGTGCTGGATTTTAAATCTTTAATAACCTCTTCCCAAGTTGTAGCTTTAAAGTCTCTTTGCTTTGATCTATTTACAAGAACGGAAAGGCAGACTTCCTGTTTGTACCTTTCCCGTTTCGGCCGAATTTGTCTTAAATTTCCTCCAAATATTTACTTGATCCTACTCACGGGTAGTTGTTTTAGCATCCAATTGTCCAGAAAGGAATCAACGCTCCCCGGCTATGGCTTGCGGCTTCACTCCGTGAAGAGGGTAGACGGCTCTCAGCTCCGCACCACACACCCCCTTTCCGCTCCGGAGCCTTTAAAAAGGCTCTTTCGCGGTGGAGGGGGGCACAAATGGAGCCCCCTGAGCCTCCAAGCTCACAGGCTTCACCGCCTGTGATTTCTTCGGGTCTCCGCTTCGCCGCAGCGGTCAGACCCTCTCTTCACCAAGCCGATTCCCTCCGGAACTCGGAGGGAATCCGCCATTAATTCCGCTGGCGCTGACCGGAAGTCCACCCTCTCCTCTCTCCATGTGCCTATCACAAACATACCCTGGATGGTTGCTGGGGTCAGGCAGATTTATGGGGGCTGCAGGGGAAGAGGAGAGGAAGAAGTTGTGTTGTGCAGCCAAAAGTGCTTGTGCTGGAGGAAGAACTTCATTGGATACCATCCCTCCAAAAATCTATTCTTTCTACAAAACAATATTTATCATTGGTGTGCAACGAAATCTTTTGCTTCCCAAACACCCAAAATGAAATACAGTGGTACCTCGGTCTGCAAACAGTCTTATTAATGAATGATTCGGACAACAAACTCAGCAAAACTGGAAGTATGTATTCTGGTTAGCGAACTTTGCCCCGGAAGCCGAACGGAAGCCGGACACCAGTGGCAGGAGGCCTCATTAGGGGAAGCACGTGTCTCGGTTTAAGAACGCTTTGGTTTAAGAATGGACCTCCAGAACGGATTAAGTTTGTAAACTGAGGTACCACTGTATATCCCTAGGAGGTTGAGTGCATATCTGTCAACACAATGTAACTAAACAGATTAAATAAAAGGTAACACCAGCCATGTCAGACAATGTGCCACATAAAATGATTTTGTGCTTGTGTGGTGAGACTGTAGATTTCTCCCTTCTCTGGCTTGTGTATGTTCATCAGACTTCCTGTACAGAGCCTACATGTGCCGAAAGTGTTCACAGAAAGCAGGATACAAATCATGTGGACAAAGCCTCTGTGCATATTGTTGTTGTTGTTGTTGTTGTTGTTGTTGTTACTATTCAGCTTGTGTGCACACAGTTTCTGCACAGCATAGATGAATGTGTGGTATCAGGGATGAATGTGTGGACCAACAATTATGACTTCTTTCTCCCCATCCAATAAATTCATTGTAGCTCATGACCAGGAAACTATTCAATCATGTTATAATAGCATATATGGATGAATTAGGGGATATTGTTGTGTTTCCCAAAGACTCTGAAATATGGAAATCTAACCTTGTGAAACAGCAGGCCCAGTCTCATAGGTGACTTGAACAAACAAAAAGAGTCAAGAGTTTTGCAGAGCCTTAAAGACTATCCAACTTATATTGGTATGAGATTTTCTCTGTGTGAACATAATTAATTGCTTTCAATTGTACATATGTTTGAATGTGCATTTGAATGCACATCCAATCCACTTTTGGCACAACTAGTTATCTATGCACACCACTTTTATAGCAGTGGATAAGTCCATGTCATCATATACATGATGGAGACAAACAAGATCTAAAATGTACCTACTGTACTAGCATAATATTGTCATATGCAGATACTGCCTCCAACTTCTACTATCTTTATGTCTTCTGTCAAATACAGGGTTTAAATTTCTTTCCAACTTTGCATAAAATAACAGAGATCAATGACTTTGTTATTCTTCTAATAACAGTGATGGTTGTTTTTTTACTTATCTTAAATATGTGCCCTTAATAACTCTGCTTCCCTCTCCCCGCCAAAAAAGAAGACTCAGAAACTGCTATTAATAACAAGCAAGCAGACAGAACTCTGCATCGCAAATGTATGCATGGTGTGTATAGCGCAGCTCTTGCAATGAATACTGAAGATTAGTCCTGCATGCCCACTTGAGCCCTGCTTTGCATTTGCCAGTTTATCAACCTCTGAATGATAACGAAAACAATAAATACCCAGAACACACAGCCACCTTGCAGGGCAAAATCCAGAGATGTGAAGTAAGTGGCAAGGCCATCAATACATTCATTCCACTTGTATTTATAGATGAGAGCTGTAATCTTTTGATCAACGCAGGAGAGTAAGCACTTCATCATATGCTGACACTCCTGCACCTGCCAACAAATTAATGTTGGCCTCCTTGGCTGAAAGTTAATTCTGGATAGACGTGCTGCTGTAAACTAGACAGGATAAGTGAGTCTTACTAAAATATTCCCTTGCAGTTGAGGGAGGAAGGCAAGTGGCAGAGACTTCAGTTTCTAACCGCTGAGCTAGAGCCAGTTTATTATAGTGCACTTTGAGACTCCTTGAAACTTGAAGGGCAAGACTAAAGCCATTGTCATGGGCCCCCAGGTAATTTTCCTGGCCAATCACCAGGTGTGTGGCTACTGTGGCTATGCCTGGACCTTCTCCAAGAAGCCATGGGACAGGGATAAAGACTAGCAGATAATACTTCCTAGGAGGATAGTGGAGAGAGTGTTTCCACATCCAGCTATTCCTATTGTATCTATCCAGAGATAGATTCACAAAGCTATAGGACCCTTGGGCACATCCAGTGCAGCATTATTATTAATTATTATTATTATTATTATTATTATTATTATTATTATTATAGCTTTTTAAATGATCAGGTTTTTAAAAAATAAAATAAAATGTCATTTTATAATGTTTGGTGTTAGTTGTTTAGGGCATTTATTTGCAGAAAATGTAACACATTCGTAAAATTAATAATCACAAATAATAATGTTTAAATATTATGTTTATTAAATTATCTCAGCTGATCAATGAAATGAATAAGTCCACCAGAAATCCCGTCAATCCCAGTGCGGCTCCTGGTAGTTTGGGCTGGCTTAATCCTCCCCAGGCTGGATACCTGGAGGTCTCCGCCTACCTCAGCCAATCGCCCAATCCCGCCTGGGGAGGCATTGCCAGGGGATTGGCAGGTAAGGGGAGGGACCACCCTGCCCACACAACAGAAGGTGAATCTTACCTGCTAAGCGTCAGTTGGCTCCAGAGCTTCTCCCACCCTGCCCTCCCTCAATTAAGTCTTCTTTTGCAGGTTAACCTCTTTTCCACAGGTACGCAGGTGCTGCTATGTCAGGGTCGATGTTGAAGGGCCAGAAAGCAATTTTCCTGCATTGGCAGGTTTTGCCTTTCCTGTAGCAAAACGTCACAACTTTGGCGGTTTCAGGCCTTGGGTGGAATCCTTTAGTCTATCTTCCTAAATGGGGGGGGGGGCGTGCCACTAAGGACTTGCTTCATCATAAAAAAACCTGAAGCAGTTTACTCTGGTTAGTAGCATCTTGGAGAACTCCCTCTTTCTGTGTCATTTAAAAGAGTCTTGTGACACCTTAAAGGACAAAATAAATATTTAGTATGGAATAGGTTTTCATGGACACAAGCCCACTTCATAATTAATTGTAACCAATTAATTTAAACTGTTTTTTAAAAGGGAAAATAACAGTTTAGAGTGTGGCAATAAGGTAATGAATTGCTAAAGTCAACTCATCTGGACTAAGAGATGGGCATGGATACAAGTCTTCTTCAGAATCCATACTGCAATGAATTTTGTGGTCCAATGGATTTCTTTTCTTTGCAAAACTAACCTCCATTTTTAAAATAGGTAACAGCCATCCAAGTGGCAGTAGCCATGATTTCTAGCCACTTCAAACATTTATTACAAGGTTTTGCTCTTCTTAAAGGTGCCCCTTGGACCACCTAATGAATTTTGAGTACTTTTTAAAAAACAACAACCAAGAACCATATATTTGTGTGTAAAGATAATAAAAACAAAAATAATAGCACATTACTATGGAAGCTGAATGTAATGGGCTTAAAACTGAATACATGTGAAATTGACACAAACCAGATTTGGACTGATCTATGCCTGTCCACACATAGTGGGCAGTGCCAATTTTTTTATTTGGCATTTTATGTGCAAACTTTTCAAAATCAAAGATAGAGCCTAAGTATGTACAGCACAGCTCTCCTAATTCAAACCATCTAATCTTCTTTTCTCTTCAGCTAAGTACTAGAGATTCTGTAACTTCTGTGGTTGCTGGCTTCCAGAGCACACAGAAATAAATATCCAGGATCGCTTAAATTCAATACTGGCTGTATTGCAGAGAGCTTGCAATCTTTCAAAATGAATTTGACTAATCCAGTAGGTTCATACTTTCTTGATGTCCACACATCATTCAAGGTCTGAATTACTTGTGTAATATAGTGAGTTCTTCCCCCCTCCCAAAAAAAGACTCTGTTATACACCTGATTCCAGAGTTAAGTACATCCAGTCAACAGTTTTTGAAAAATGTAAATACTAAAAGTTCAGGACACACTGTTTTTGGCTACTTGTTTCACCTAAAGCTAAACTGGAGAAGAACAAGACTGACCAATGCAAGGCTTCACAAGGCACATGACAGGAAAGCAGAGAAACCACATCAAGCTTTGCCAGGCCAAGTGGAGAATTGTGATCAGAGTAACTATGAGTTTGATAACTTTCATCGTTACAATAACATGCTGATCGTAAACAGATTAACTGAAAATAAATCCTGCCATTTCCAAGAGACTTACTTCCAATTAATGTGTTTACGATCAGGCTGTAAGCCATAAAAGGCTCACTTTATGCCAAACGGCTTAGTGCATTGAGCATTTAATGTTGGGGGAGCTTTTGTCTTTCTGAACATGATGATCTTGGGCTATTGTTTTCCACATGGCAAACTAAGATTCAGCAGATTTGGTCTCAGAGCTCAAGCTTCATCTGTCTCCATAACTTTGGACACTGTCAAGGAAGAATGCACTTCAACAATTCAGCTTTTGTTTATGGGATTTAAGGTATTTTGTAAGCTGCCCAAGAATTAAGAACCATAAATTTCATTGAAAGGACGCTGCTTACCAACTACACACCACTGTAGAATATGCTGGCTTCAATATTCTATTTCTTTAGACAGGAAAAATATTCCCCAAGTTTACCATCACATTCATCATGCCACATCAAGTGCCATACATTCTCCCTATTTCCATTTTAAAGCCAAGTCATAGATCATAGATCATAAATTATTGATGGAGTTAGGAACCCATTGTGAACAGTTTCTTCAATGAACCTTTCGGGTCCAAGGGAATGATGAACTGTCACAATTTTGCTCTGCCAGCCTCAAGACTGTTTCACAGCCTCTGAGCATGCTAAATAGTTCTCTCTTCCTCATCCAAAGTTTTATTGGGAGTGAGATTCCTTCAAGTGCTCTCACTAGAGCACAAAACTTGGTTCTATTAAATTCTCCTAAGTAAAAAACAACTAGCAAATAATAAAAAAACTCTCAACTTCTGACTCCCTGAAAGCACATTTTCACTCTTTCTGCACTTGTGATTCTGTATTAAACTAGAGCCATTGAAATAATGCTATTGAAGCCCCATGTGCACTATACTTTAAAGCACTAACATGCCAGTTTAAACAGTCATAGCCTGCCCCACAGAATCCTGGAAGCTGTAGTTTGCCAAGGGTACTGAAAGTTATTATGAGATCACTATTCTCCTCACAGAGCTATAATTCACATAGTTCTCTGAGAGGAAGGATTGGCTGTTAAACCACTGACAATTGTAACTTTAAATTGCAGGTGGGGCCTCAGTTGGGGTCTTTCCATCATGCGCTGGGTGAAGACAGGAGGGCTTAACCCTTCAAGCAACAAAAGGGGCCCAATATTTTTCATATCCATCCATCCATCCATCCATCCAATCTATATAGGCAAAAGAATATATTTTATTCCCAACACATTTCAAATTCCAGTCTTCATAAAAATGCAACAGTGAATAGACTTGCTTCCTGAATGGTCAGCCAATAGTCAGCATTCAAAAAGTGTTATTAAGAAAAATGAAAGTCAATCAAGAAGCTCATTTACCTAATGTTATAAGGTTAGCAATGATCCTCATGCTCTAACCAGTGCAAAAATAAACCACTTCACACCTCCAATATGAATGTTGGTCATAACATGAATATGAAGCAAAACCAGGCAAGAGAAATGCCCCCAAAGAAAGCTTTGTGTGGAGACCCTTTCTTTTTTGACTAGAATTGGCATAGGTTCTCTAATTTTGGAATGTTTGTATACCCTCGCAGAGAAGGAAAATGACCACAGTATATTAATTTATTTTTTAATGAGCTATAGTTTTGAATAGTTAAAGAAATATTTTCAGCATGTGTTGTGACACTAAATAATGATTACCCCCTAATTAATTCTATTTATGACTACATCAAAGCTCTAATTATAGACCAACATCTGCTTGGTACCAAACATTCAGGTTTTCTCTTATCGGGTAAAATATGATGTCTCATTAAGGTTGAAACAGCAAATTTTCAATAGGATGTCACTGGAATCCACAGTCCTTCTCGATTTCTAAAGCTGGATTTCTGGAGTGTCAGAAGAAATGAAAATACACATTTTACTGTTACATAAACCCAACCTATCTAATTAGGATTTGTTTCATCCAGAAAATGTTGGTTTTTGGTTTTTAAAAAGAAATTACAGTGTAAGGGTGGATACACAAATAGGGATGTAGAATCCCTTTTTAAATATGAGTAGACCCTAAGGGCACCAGAATGGCAGAACAGTAAGGGAACATAACATGGTGGACCCCACTCATCCCTCATGTTGACCTGAATGATACATGACAATGCAGTTCAGTTGAAAAAAATTATAAGTGGGGTCCACTGAAGTTATAAACTTGTAGCGTGTCAATCTAGAGATGCCTAAAGCAGCTTTATTCACCACCATGTGCAGAACTGCCACAGACAATAGCCCCAGAAAGCCAAAGAGCTATAGTTATTGTGACGGATGCTTGCAGTCTAAATAGTGTTGATGGCTGATTATTTTATTTTATTTTTTAAAAAATGGGATAAGCAAAGCAACACCGAACATTTGAAACAAACAAACGTGTGTAAGGTCAATTAGTTGTGCTGCATAGCCCAGCAAGACCCTGATGACCATGTATTGAGTCACGTTAAGAAAGAGCCCGAATCTGATACCAACAAAACATCAAGTAAGGTAATGTTACTCATCAAGTAAGGTGGCTGCTGTTGATCCATTCCACATGCATCAGAAGAGTGAATGTTGTGTCTGTCCTCCTTTCCATGCCCCTGTATGCCCACCCTACCTGACATCCCTGGATGATGATGTAACATTGGAATATGGCTTATTTCCAATAGACATGGACCTTTTTTACAGCTGATTTCTGAGAAATCAGCCATGTAATCTGGTGTCTTTGTGCTTTGGATTTTAAATACCTAGGCAATATTTGCATTGTATATATTTTTTTTTTGTGTGTGTGTGTGTGTCCAGAGATGTCAGGATGGCATGCAACAAGGAAGAGTGGATGCACTTGGCACCTTTTCACAGGAATTAGGAAGAGGTATAAGCTCATACAGTTCTAGGACTTTGTGATCGAGAAACATTTCAACACTTTTTCAAAGTGCAAACTGATGCGCTTGTATGGGACAAACTGAGCGACTCTGAACTAACTTTCACATGTAAACTCACCTATGTAGCTTAGCATTAGAAGAGTCAGGAACAACAAAGCTAAAAAATGGTGTCTTATCAGCTATGAACTTGCACTGAACAGCAATGAATGGTATCAGACAATTTAGTCTTGAATGCTGGATACTAGAGACTACAAATATTGTCTCTCAATTTGCCATTGCTAAAAAACCACTTAAAGGCTATTTTATCATTTGCCAAATTGTCTGCTCTCCATAAGACCAGTCAACCACAAATCCCAACCTAGTTGCAGAGATCTTACAACAGGCTTGTTTACACATTACACTAAGGGTAGAAGCTGTCTATACACATGTACAAACCTGTTTGAAAGAGTGTACACCTGCTGATTTGTGCAGCTCAACTTTTGTGTACACATATCTGCACACGGTATACCATAATTTTCTAACATGGTACATTCCAGAGGTTGTTGGATTTTTAAAAGGATAAAACGATATAAGAACGTCTACAAAAAAGGATAAACTCCTGTCTAAAATGTATAACCTTCTATTAGAATGGGAAACAAAAGATGAACTAGTCAAAGCTTCAATGACACACTGGGCAATAGATATAGGACACAATATAGATTTCTCCTCTGGGAGAAACTCTGGAAAAGTGATTTGAAATTTACTGCATGTTATTCAATGAAAGAGAATTATTTGAAAATGATTCCTAGATGGTATTTAACTCTGAGTAGGCTGGCTAAGATGTATAAAGTAGAATCAGATATGTGTTGGAAATGTAAAGAAATGGAGGGAACTTTTTTTCATATGTGGTGATGTAAAAAAGTAAAAGAATATTGGGGAATGATTTATAAAGAGTTGAAAAAAAATGTTTAAAACTATTTTTCTCAAAAGACCAGAGTCCTTTCTATTGGGAATAAGACAGACAGAAACCCCTAGGTGTCAGAAAAGTTTATTTATGTACACAACAACAGTGGCCCGTGTTTTGCTAGCCCAAAAATGGAAAGTGAGCGAGATCCCCCGAAAAGAGGATTGGCAACCTAAGATGTTAGAATATGCAGAACTCACAGGTTTAACATATAAAACAAGAGAGCAAGAAGAACATATATGGCTAAGGCAAAATATGCAGGAATAGAGGACATACAAAATGAACCACGGAAGGAGAAGAGAAGTCACTGGATATTTTAAAGTTTGTAAAACGTTTATTTTGAAATATCAAATTGAAAATCTAATAAAAACATTTTTTTTAAAAAAGGAATGATGTGAGTTGTAGTTTATTGCAACTACATCTCACATCACTCCTTAAAAAAATAATAATTATGTTGGGCACTGTGTTGATTACCTTGCTGTACACTCATTGAACATGACATGTGAATAACTCTACAAGCGTAGGGCTCAACAATTAATCTATATGGGTACACCCATTGTATACTCATTGAATGTAATGTGTGAACCCCCCAGGGCAGTAGTTTTCAACCAGTGTGCCGTTGCACCCTGGGGTTCCTTGAATGATGGTCAGGGGTGCTGCGGGCAACACTGCTCCCTGTCCCTCTTTCTTTCCCTCCCTCCTCTGAAACCCTCTCATGTCTCTGCTTCCCAAAGGCTTTCACAGCTGTTTATTGCATCAGCCCTGGATATAAGCTCTGCAGGCAAATGGTGCCTCCAGGACGCATCTCTCTCAGGAGGGGGGGCAGCTCAGAGACCAGGGATGGCAGCAGCAGCTGCCCGGAGGACTCCCGAGGAGAGGGGAGGGGAGATGAGAGGAGGCTGAGGGAACACTCCACAAGGGAGGGTGTTTGAAAAAGAGTGAGAGGCTGCCAGATCTGCAGGCAAGGGGTGACATAACTGGGCTCCTGAGCCCCACAGAGCAGCCGCAGAAAGAATGCTGTTGGTCAAGGGAGCCGTGGACTCAAAAAGGTTGAAAACCTCTGCCCTAAGTCAACAGCTAGATGGTATCAGATCTCATGTTTTAGTATGGGATGGGTTTAAATACAGAAATATGTATGCAAAGCACATGATCTACCACAAATCTATGAAAACTCCCTTTGTATACAGGTTGGGGAGAGGAATCTGAAGCAGTATTATGTGCACTAAAGGTATGAACACATTGGCACCTGGCCATTTTAGCATTTTCTAATTTTATAAGCAATCCAACAAGCAAGTCAATTTCACATAAATACTTTTTGGGAGCCTTTTCACTCTTCTATCACACAGGCAATACTGTGCCTTCCACAATATGACAACTTAAACTTTCAGTTCCTCTGATTTTTTTTTTATGTTGTCAATATGTTCTACCAAAGCTTCCCTGCAAAAACAGGAGTCACGTTATCCCAAGGGGATTTTCTTTAATATTCCGTTTTTAGAGTGCAGTTTCTATAAAAATGTTTCATTTTCCAGAGTTTAAGCCATAAAATTGGTTACAATTTCCCATCACAAATCACTTTCCCCAACTTTTTACAAGACATTAAAATTTAATGTGTGATACATTTGATATTCCGCTGGATACACATTTTCTCCACTAATTATTTTGCTGGCAACATCTGTGTTCAGCAAATTGAAGTTCACTGAATAGGGTTACACTGTATTAATAAGCCTAAAATCTCTTAGTCCTGATGTTTAATTCATTGTTTTTATGAGTATTTCCAGGAGAAGATTTAATTTGTACATATTAAACACCCCAACCATGTAGCATCATGCTCAGGATGTATTTCATTACCTATAATCCCTAGTAATAAATCTCAGGTAAACACACTCAACCTTCTATCCTTCTGTTCATTTTAGAAGGGAAAAAACCACTAAATTCATTAAGGAGGAAAGTTAAAGATTCTTTGTTAAATAAAATACCATGTTTATTCTGCATGGACATCTAATTATCTCCTTTCGTTCCTTCAGTTCCCCAGCAAAGCTTCAACCACTTGGGGGGTAAATTCCATTGAACTCAATGGGACTTACTTTGGAGTAAGCATGTATAGAATTGTGCTGTTGTGGAATAAGGAAATGGTTCAGCATTTGCCATTAGGGGCAATATCTTCTAATCTAACTAATGATATGAATCCTCATGTCTGTCACAAGGGAAGAACTATACTTTAATGCAATTAATTTCTATACACTATGCAGGCAGGTGGCAAATGAAATAAAATCTAATAAGGAATATTAGTAATAGGGAAATGAGCATTTACCAGAAATACAATTTCTCAGTGAAGCACAACACTTCTGGGGGAAATTAATCATCTATTTATTTAAAGCACTCAGCATTTTAAGAGTTTGTGTATCAAGGTCCGATTATAGGATTATCCAAGTCTGTTTTTTAGCTAATCTGTTCTTAATGAGCAAATCTTAGCCACTCTTACACACACTGTTCAGGTAATTTCCCACCATTCACAAGAGTCATAATTTTGGTTCTTCAGTAAAGCCCCAGTAGAGTGCTAAAATATACTGTGAGAGCTACTGAGAAAAAACTAATTAAGAACTAATAGTTTCACGGCTGATAGTGCACATAGTGCAGATATTTTCAAACTGCAGGGCAGGTCATGATATAGGTGTGGACTCTTCTATTTATCTGAAATGCAGAGTGCCAACCCATTTCTCTATGATCAAGCTCCTTCCAGTGCTAGGACGTTGACGGCATCAAGCCTCTTTTAAGTCTCCCCTTGAGATATATAAATTTCTCCCCTATGGGTCATGTGACCAGGCCATTCAGACTCAGGATAGGACACTTGTGCAGCACAAGTGAAACACAGAAGGGGGCATGGTTCGTCCCCATGTTTGTGTTGTTTTCATTGGAAAAATCAGGGTTCTAAAATTTGTAGGGAGACTCCACAAGTAAAGTAGGTTTGTCCTCCAGCCAATGGAGGGTAATTGGAACAGGTATGGAGGTAGAGCTAGTATACTCAGCCCTGCTGCCCCTTCTTTATGTTAACACACACAAAGAATGCCTGAAGAGGGCTGCTGTTTGTTCTCAAAGCACATATACCACTTTTTATCAAGTCTTCTTAAAAAAAATCTTCAGACATTGACACAAGAGAACTTGGAAGTACTATTGCAACTCAGTGAGAAGCTTTATGAAATCAGAGACAGAGAGATTTTTAGATGTATATAAGACAGTAAAGTAACATAAACTTCAGAATTTGATGCTAAACTAACCATTTTTAACATCCAGTCATATTTGGGTCAATGGAAATTATGTTCAGATATACACTGAAGCTTTACAAGTTTTCTGCCAACATTAAATCTATTTCAACTAAAATTATTGTGTTATATTTGTATTTCATTAATCCCATTACTACTCTTTCTTCAGAAGCTTTCACACATGCAGGAAAAGGAGACACTCATGAATTACACATATGACAGCTTGCATATGAATTTTGCTCCAAGTGAAAGCTGATTGAAATCTAGGTGTGTACAACCACTGCACACCATGGTGTTATCTGCAGACTGGCTACTGGGGGAAATGCTACCCTAGATGGGATCCAACTTAAGGTTGGATGGAAGGGGACCATGTTTTGCTTGTAAAAGTTGCATAATGATGGTGATTGCTTTTGAGGGTCTCCTGCACAGAAGGGTGAAAAGTTCAGCCAAGGAACGTGACAAGCAGGAATTGAAACTTAAACAAGACACTTTCACCTTCTGATTGCCTAAAGGCTGGGAGGAAACTGAAAATGGTGCGTATAAAGCTAGAAAACAGTTGTGGAGAGATGGAGTTTAAGAACTGCAATAAAAAGGACTGCAACTCTTAAAGAGAGAACTGGCACACTGGAAAGTGTTAAGAGAGCACAGCTGGGCACTGTAACAGAAAGGAGTATGGTTGTGGTTTTCATGCAGAAGCTTACAACTCAGTGGAATGGCAATTTTATGATCACACTGAATGTATCTTGTGGGAAAGAATGTGCAACCAGTACTGTTGGAGAACTGAGAGTGAGGAAGACATCTAAAATGCTACAGGTTTTTTTGTAGACTGATAACTAAGTCACTAAACTGAAGGCATAGATGGATAAGGAAGAAAAGAATGACAGTCAGTCTGAGTGGAATATAGAAGAGATACAGACTTAGAAAAGGCCAAAACAAGTCAAAGGATAACAGAAAGTGGTTTATATAAAAGGGTTGAAGTCAAGAGCTGTTGAACAAACAGATTCTTTCTGCTGCCTTTTACAGGGAGGCTATAATGAGGGAAGGGTTGTCACTCAGGGGAAAAGCAGCTGCTTTGAATACTGAAAGTACAAAGTTCAATCCTTGGCATCTCCAAATAGGGCTGGGAGAGACCTTTGGCCTGAAACCTTGAAGAACCACTGTAGACAATACTAAGTGAAATGGGGCACATATATTTTTGACTTTGTGTTAGGCAGCTTCCTATGTTTGTCATGGCTTAGCATTTGAGGGTAAGGTTGCAGAACATCTGCTTTTGCATGAAGTATTAGAATACCTTAAAGCTTTGGTGAGTTAACCTTTAATCGCTTGCAACGTGTGGAATTCAAAGGCTTTATTCATGCAGGAATTATTTACCAGATGAGTGCCAATAGAAGGAGAGAAAATAACAGACATATTATCAGGAGACAACAAACAGAATGGCTCAGCTTTTACAGACAAAGGGACTTACAAACAAGTTATATATTGCTAGACAAACTGTGCCTTCATGTGGTTTAAAGTAACACATGCATGAACTAGAAGTTTAAGAAAATGTATTTGCTTTTTTCCAATGTGCAGAAAATCCCAGGTTCCATCCCCAACATCTCCTATGTAGGCAAGCTTCCAGTGTAAGCAAAGATAGCCAAAGTGACTCTATATCCCAAAACTTGTACATGCTGCAGAAGCAACACACAATAAGGAAAGTGTTCCGCCTTATACTGTATATATTAGGAAGAGTTATCAGCTGGCTCTCTGTCTCCTCCACCACTTGTAACCTTCACATGGATGAGATATAGATTCTGCCTAATAGTACAATAAATCTTATGAAAGGGTTTTTCCTGCAAAGGGTGGGGGGAATCAAAAATTATTTTAACAGATAAAAATGCTAGTGGTCTGAACTTAGATGAAAATAAACTGCTAGCAGGATTGCTTAATGATTAATAAGTAATTAGTTCCACCATGACAGATAGCTGCTGTCAAACATTCGTAGTACTTCCATGCACTTAGGCTAAAAATGGAACGTAACACACACACACACACACACACACACAGAAATGAAGCTGTTTTTCTTGTTTTACCAATTCCCATTGACTTTAAATAGTATAACATACACAAGGAGATTGGTAGCTGTGCCAATTATCTCTTTGTTTAACTGATAATGTTTAACTGATCTCATAGAATTGTAGAGCTGAAAGGATCCCGAGGGTCATATAGTCCAACCCCTTGCAATGCAGGAATCTCAACTAAAGCATCTTTGGCAAATGGCCACCCAACCTCTGCTTAGAAAGCTCCAAGGAAGGAGAGTCCACCACCTTCTGAGGTAGTCTCTAGTTAAAAAACATACATGTGAAGATGGTGTGGGTTACTATAGATTTAAATAAATAAAGCATAATGCTATACATATGCACTGGTGCATATATGCATATAGAAAATACCTATTTAGACACAAAATCCTATTTATGTCCCAGCTACAATATATTGGGAAGATGCATACTCAAAGGAACATAGGAAGCTGCCTTGTGCCTCAACACAGTGGAGTATCTAGATCAATACTCACTTTAGTAACAGGCAGTGCTTCTCCAATATTTCAGACAAGCAGATCTACCTGCCCACCAGCCTATCTGGAGATGTCAGGGATTGAACCAGGGACCTTTATTCATACAAAGCATTATTCTACCACTACCAAGTTATGGTCCTTCATCAAATAACACGCTTAGCTACATAGCATTTATTGCCCCTGCACCTTCTTCAAAGGTCTCAGGAGCCTCCCCTCCCCTTCCTAGAGCCTCAATCTACTTATCTCTGCATCACTGTAACGATTATCTATCATCTCTGGCTTTTGGTACAAAAACAGGGACTTAAAGAGCATTTCAGGTGCACTGGCTTTCATACACCACAAATGACTTTTTCCACTGAGCAAATGACCCTTAAGCCATATCAGAAACTACTTCTGAATCTCACTGAAGTTCCAAAGCATTTTGACAAGTACAAGACCAAACTCAACCTTGGGCACACCAGAAGGATCATGATGCTATTGGAATCTTGGCTTCCATGAGAATTCTGGTGACATGTACATCAAATTTCCAATGGCAACAAACAAGGCAAAGCCATCTTAGTGGCTCCAGTTTTGGAACGGCAGCGTATTTGCCCACAATTTCAGCAAATAATTTTGTAGTAGGAATATGTCTCAGCTTTGTAGATCATGCCTAAGATTTCCTTCAGCTTTAGTCTTTGCCCAGCTCATGTCCCAGGTTTTTTGTTCCTCATTTTGCCTGTCTGTCCTTTATTCACTGCTGAATATATCTTCTAATTAATACATGAATAAATAATGTGTTGTAACACCAGGCATCTGTCCAAAGACCAAGTAGCAGACATTTAACTATCCATTAAAGCTCATCTATCCTCAGCTCAATGACAAGTACAACTGCCATAAAAATCCAGCCTATTTGTCACATTCATATAAGAACAGGGGATGTAGCTCAGCAGAGTCATTGACCAGAGCATCGATTGATGTTGCTTCTGCATAGATAAATATGATGCCAGCATGGAAACTAGTCCATTAAGGTGGGGTGGTGGGGTGGGGAGAAACCCTATTAGACCAGATCACTTATACCAGTGGCACACCTCATTAGTTTGATAATAGGATTGTATATGCCATACAAATTCCCACACCATGTATTTGAGTAACTGAGTTATTCAGAAAAAATGAGTTAGACATGTTAAACCATAGAGCCCTGAAATAATAAAACATTGTACCAGTCATATTTCACATTCATTGCTAAACCATCTTTTCTTTTCTTTCTCTTCTCTTCTCTGAATGGCAGAATCTAACAGGTTAGCAATATTGTTGTTCTTGAGAGGTTACTTGTTCTACAGAGATTAGAGTTTAATTATGAAGTAAGTGACGTTTGTGATAAATCACTCTTTGAAATGGCTATCTTTTGTCTTGTTTCAGTTATTCTAAGCTGCATTAATTCTGCTCATCCTTCGAGGGGAGAAAACAGGGATGACTCTTTATATCAATGTCACCTAAAAACCAAGGATACGCATGATCGATGAAGGATCTGATATTGTATTTCTTACACAATGAATATTTGTGCTACCTGTCCACAGAGACTTCTGCTTTGTTCCAGTCATTTTGTAGCTTGGAGCCGTGCTTTTAAAATATATAATAAGTCATTGACAAAATATCTGTATATACCCATATGCATCCAGAAAACATGCAAGTCTAATGGGTCTGACTGCATATGTATATCCACTGGGTTCCTGACCAATATTTCATTCAATAGCACTCAAAGCACATTCACAATGCTGTGTGATTTACCATCAGTTTAATCCTCTGTCACAGGTGGGGTCAAATACATGCCAAAAGCACTGAAAAAAATATTTCAATCTTCAACAAATCTATGTTCCAGACAGTCCTCAGCTGTAATGAGGTATGACAGACATGACTTGCCACATGATTCCACCCTATGGATCCATATTGGTGACACAACACTGCCAAGCAACACGCCATAACATAGATGCCAATGGGCCAAGTAATGTAACATTACTGTTTGGAACAAACTCACAGTAGGACTGGAACCACAGTAAAAGTGCCACCAACACCCATCCCACAGAACTAGTACACCAGGATACTACGGTTGATGGTATTGAAAGCCACAGAGGGATCAAACAGAAGGCACAACTTTCCCATTCCCTAGTCTCTCTTCCAACAAAGGTTATCTATCAAGGCAAAGAAGGCCAGTTTGGACTTGGAACCAGATTTGAACCCAGATTGAAATGGGTTTAGATAGTCAGTTTCATTCAACAATGCCTGCATCTGCTCCACCACAACCCTCTCAATCACTTTCCCAAAAAATGGTCTGTTAGTAACTGGCTAATATCTATTACAGATTAGTGGGTCCAGGCTGTTTCTGGTGCTCTTCTTTTTCTTTTAGGAACAAATGCTGTTTCACTACCTCTTTCAAAGCAGTAGACAGGACCTCATCCATTGACAACACATTCACTACATGCTGGATGTTTAGGGATCAATTCTCGCCCTGTTGGAACGATTTGAGAAAATCATCTCCATCACTGATGCACATAAGGTGCTAGAGGTCAAAGTAACACCCAGGATGCTGTAAATTCTGTCATTTCTCAAGTCTTAGTCCAGAATCTGTTCTGTCCATTCCATGTAAGATAGAACTAGAGAGTAAAATAATGTTCTGTGTAGTTTTATAACAGACAAATCACCCACTTCCCTTATTATCACCACAAATGGTATCAGGGTAAATAGTACCCTATAGGTTTGCAAAGCCTCTTTTACAAACTTGAATTCTTTAAACACTCCCCACCTCTGAGTTAGAACCTTCCTTACTAGGATCTGGGGGGGGGGGCGGAATAGGTTTTCTTTTATTAAAGCTAAAAGTATTGATTTAGCTGTTGGGCTCACCACAAATATATTTGCATATGTCTATAAGCAACCTGCACCCACACCTCAGCAGGGAGTCAACTTTAATGGCAACTCCCCAAAGACCTTTAGATGCTTGCTTTGTTCATGGAAAATATCTTTGTGAAATGTGCTCTTGAGGGTTGCCCTCAACACTTCCGCTGAACAATGTCATTTGCTCCCGTCAAAAGAATCAATAAAGTCCTCGGATTTTATTATTGGCTTCTCCACTGAACTACCAATGTGAGAGACAAGCTTGCCCCTGTGTATGACCTTTGGAGTATGTTTACTATCAGTATCCCACAGTGCTACAGACCATATGAGAATGTTACAACTGATTAAAGCTACAACTGATCATTCAGAGGAATGTGTCTTGTGCCCAAACCCACAAATTATGGCATAAAATTGTGAGTGTACTGCGAGAAAGTGAGAGTGCTCCCCAGTTTGAAATCTAGAGCTACAATCACACAGCAGTTTATTCCATTTCCTTGATGTTTCCCTAAATTATTTTGAGCTAATGCCAATATCTTAATGTTATACGAATCTATAGTGTGACTGCATTTTGAATAAAACAACTTGTGCAGGCTCTCAGTGGTCTTATATTCAGAAATGATCAGGTCTGTACCACCTTAGTTTGAACAATACTACACTATCAGGTGCTCCTGTGCCATTGATTGGTCATAAAATGATTCAGATATTAAGCAAATGGAATAATACTTGCATATGTGAGTCTCTGCTCAAGTGAGGAGAAATGGCATCTCTACTGCAAACTGTCGGGTGGTTAACAGCAAGTTCAGGGATTTATTCAGAAAGATGCTTAGAGGTGCAGTAAATAAAAATAGAATAACACAGTCCAGAGTGTCTTCCTATCGTTAGAAGCTTACCTGTGTAAACAGGTTACTGCATTTGTAATTAGGCGCATATGGAAGTTAATTGTACTGGGATGACAGAGATGTCTTTGCCCTCTGTAAACAGGAATTACACCTGGGGTTCTTGGATGTAACCAGAGTTTGAAGTTAATTAAGTCTGGATAATTTTCTGAATATTAAATTCATGGTGAACAAATATTGCAATAGCTAATTGATGTACAGTCTGTCAGATAGGACAGACCAGAGAAGGGTTATCACACTGATTAGACAGCATCTACAATTGTATCATTGTATCCAGGAGACAAACAACAACAGACTGTATGGTTGACCAAAGTGTTGCACTAATGCTTTCCTTCCTTCATACAAAAACCTGCATATAAAAACAGCAACATAAAACACCTAAAATATCTTTACTAAAGCTAATGTATTGCTGTATTGGTGGTGGACTAGTCCATGAGCTTTTCTCTGTATGGTTTCCCCTTGCATAGATAGATGATTACAAAAGGTTTATTGGGGCATTCAGTTTATTTGCAAGCAAGATGGGAGGGCATTGCTAAGCCCTTGCCCTTTTCCTGTACATTATTGCTACACAGCTTAGAACCTACTACTATTCTGACCAGAAAGATCTGGAATGAAGAACCTTATTCATTCATGGGGCTCCCCACATGGTTTAAAATCCTGTAGCATCAGACAGATGTTGGTGAACTTGCCAATGGATAGCAACATTCCCATACTGTCCAACTTTTTCACCAAAAGGTGGCAGAAAGGTGGAGACTTTACTTTGGTATCCTAGATCTTGACATTTAGGGCTGATCAGAGGAAACTAAAATTGCAAGCCTCTAGCCACCAACCTGGCAGTAAGCCTTACTGAGCTCAATAGCAGTGGCAGACTTTGGGCTCTCCAAATATCATTGGTGCCCTGTGTGATGGAAAAATTTGGAGACCACTGCTACTTGCACTTCTACAACATTGTTTTGGCACCCCCTGCAGCATAGTACCCACTGTGACTGCACCAGCTGCGGTACCCTAAAACCATCTATGTCAATGGGATTTATTTCTGAGTAGACATACCGTGGATTGTGCTGCTATAATGTGTTCCAAAAAGATAAAATTTAAAGGGGGGGGGCTATCACATACTAGTTATCTCTGAATTCTTTCCGGTGGCGTCTTTTTACTGCATTTAATACCTACTTCCATATTTATATTACATTATAGAAAATTTTAAATATCAATTTTTATATGCCAATTCTTGAATTCAACTAGTTTATGAGCCCACAGGGACACTTTGTATCTGAACATCTGGACTCGGCACATGTTCTCTGTGGGAAATAAAAAAAAAATCATTTATGGCTTGTGAGTATTTAGGATTAGAATTCGAATTGGAGATGAGATGCCATATGTTTAATGGATTAGATGACAAGTCATCTCAAGTTTATAGAATACTAGTAAATATCCATGCTTTTTGAATGCTTAGTAGTAACATTCCCAACGGCTACTGGAAATCCCTGTACTCAAAAGTTGAGTCTGATTCCACTTCCACACTCTCAAAACTGTAAAAGCAGTAGGGTTGTGCATGGACCCACCAATCCAATTTGTGGCCCAGATTTGAATCTGGATTGGAACCAGTCAGAACTGAATTCAGTTTGTGATCCAGAAAATACAGTTCTCAGGAAATCCCTTTGACTTGCATTGGAAAACCAATATAACAATGTGAAAAATCCTTCCTTAGAAATATCTGTTTGAAGTGCTCTGGGAAAATAAGATGATTAAACCTTGACTTGTCCATCAAAGTGAAAGATCCTCCCCAAATTTCCCTTCTTGAATGCTGGGGGTGGGGGGTGGGTTATGCATGGTTTGGGCAGCTGAGGCCACTTCAAAGCATAGGGGGTCTCTGATCCAACTTGACTGTTAACAGTGCAGTCTAACTCAGAAATGTGAGACCTTCCCCCAAATCAGCTTGTAATTTGGGGGCACAAATAGAGCCAATACACACCCTTGCTACAAACTAAAGGGATCAGGAAGGTAACTGAAGGCTGCCAGACTTAAAAGCTTCACAATTTAGTAGACCTAACTAGGTATTAGGTGAGTGATGGAGAACAATTGTCTCCATCCTCCAACGTTCTTAGACACCAACTCCCATCAGCCATGGCCAGCATGACCACTCATCAGGAAAGATGAGAATTGTGGCCCAGTGACACCCAGAAGGCCACTGGTTCCCATTCCTGGCCTAGGACTAGGAGACTTCCTTATATCAACTCAATAGAGATGAAAGAGTTTGCCTGCCCACCTACATAATGCTATAGTGCTAAAGAATCTTTGAACACCTACCTCAGATTCAAATCCTCTAACTAGCAACAACAACAACAAAATACCACAAGGATACAAACTTAGCTGCCATTTGTCAACAACTGGAATTTCAATGGAGTTAGTGTTTCAATCTAACAGACCCAGAGTGCTCAAGTTGCAGTGTTGCTTTCAGAAAGATATAGAATGATTTATTCCTATGAAATATTCAGAATACTGTTTATCACAAAACATGCTAATGCCATCTTACTGATAACAGAAAACTAGGAACACTTTTTTGACTTGAGCTTTGAAGTGGTATGTGCGTGTTTGTGTTTATAAGAACTGCAGTGGAATGCTTTTCACGTCTGCTCAGAATGAGGCATTGTTTTCAATGGGGCTGCCTTACACCCAGTTAAGCGGGCATAGAATTGCAGCCTTCAACATTTGGTTGCACTTGCTATGTGGCAAATTAGCACTTTAAACACGTAAAAATGTTTTCAATATACATTCAAGCCGGCATCAACCCATTCGCTGGGAAATGTCAGAGCCTTAGGGCAAACTTGCAGCTACCAATAACCTCTGCACCTGCCTATCTCCACTGCTAAAAGGGAAACACAGAGAGTTAGCTTGACAAAGACTTCTCCTTACAACGTCAATAATCTTTCAATCAAATTAAGAAGGCTCCTGGTAGAACAAGCTCTTTAAAGCTTTTGGCTGGCTTATTTGTTGGCTGAATTGCAACAGGTGGCATTATGCACTTTCCAGATGATCCTTGCCACATTTATTCTAAAATACTTGACACGAGATCTCCAGGTAATACACAAGGACCAAAAATCCTTCATTTGCTACTCAGGAGAGCATCAATGAATACAAATAGCAGGTTGTGGTTATTACTCATAGTCTCACCTGGCATAATTTGCCTCAGAACTATTAAAACAATTGGTGGCATAATTGCCTGCACCTGTCATTGAATTGCTTTTGCTTCCAAGTAGCTTTGAAACCAACAGTAAACATTGCCTTTATTCTTCATTTAGTTTTCCTTCTCAACACAGTTTAATCTGAATACCCAAGGTGTCCAGAGCTATTTGTTGACTCCTTCCATCTTTCCACTTTTGCACTTCCACAAGAATACATATAGCTTTACTGGCTCAATTAAAAGCACAATATACATTGTGCCTTTAAGATATACTGTTCTAGGTTCATGCCTCTCTGCAGCTACTAGAGTATGTTCTCTTATTCTGAGGGAGAAGCAGCCAGTATCTTATCTTTGCATTAAACAGCAAGTTTATCTACTAATCATCAGCAAACTATGTTGTACAAGACCCACAAACCTACCCACAAACCTACCTGGTATGGTGCAGGTCCCGTCAGCCTCTGTCAGCAACTGCAGAAATTCAATTAAGGGTAAGGAGGAGGGTTGACCTAGCTGTCTCTCCATCATGCACAGGAACAAAAGGCAGTCTTGCCCGGTTCTCACTTAATATTTTGTTCAAAATATTTAAGCCTCGTTGGGGGTGTTCATCCATAAGATTCAGCCAGTGTTTCTTTCAAAGCTCTGCTGAAGTCTTGATCTCAGACTTTATCCCAGCAAATTTAGGAAGCTTTTTTCTTTTTCTTTTTTGGGGAGACACTTTACGTTTGTCAACATCTTTGCCCACAGATCGTCTCAGCCTCACATCTCCAATCTGCTTCTTCAATACCACTTCTTGAATTTCTTCTAATCCAGTTTGGAACCACAGTGTGAAGAAGGCAAGTGGGGCAAACAAAAGCACTTTGACTCAGAAGTGGTCGAGTGAAGGCACCCTCTCTACCATTGTTCCTCATGCAATATGAAACCTTTATATAGTTGAAGATCAGGTGATTCCTCTTCCATCCCAACTTTTGCTGGCAAAGGAGGCATCTAGAGAAGGGTCTTAGCATAAGATCCTATAGCTTGAGACAGATACTTCAGGGCCCTTGTACTCTCACAAACTACTGCAGACCATCAACATATTTATCATATTAGCATAATGAGCTCCCTGATTTGCTCTTCTGGCTATCACGTGATGAGATGGTGATGTCCTTCCACTCCTGGTGCAAACCCCAACAATAATCAGCAAACTTAAAGTGCAGTAAACCTTTTAGAAGCAGATATCATTTGAAGCTAAAAGAAAGCACTGTATTCTGAGGTTTGAAAATTTGTTTGCAAGGAGGAGGAGCCTGTTTATACTTAGTATTACTGTTAAAAATAATCTGAAAAACAATTGTAACACTTAATCACTAGTTTCAAATATTTTAAGGGACTCATCCCAGATTTTACTCAGGTGAAGCCTGCATATTTGGCAATCAGCCATAAGATTGGCACCCATGGTGGTGGTGGGGAGGGTGCAGGAAGCTGGTGAAATGTTGCATGCTATTGCTCCAAAAATCCTCAAATGCCCAAGCAGAGCAGAAGACAAGAGTCTCCAGCAGGCAAACTCTAGCCCTCCAGATGTTTGGGACTACAATTCCCATCATCCCTGACCACTGGTCCTGTTAGCTAGGGGTGATGGGAATTGTAGTCCCAAACATCTGGAGGGCTGGAGTTTGCCTATGCCTGGTCTCCAGCTTGGCAATCATGGCTGCTAGGAACACTTCCCAATAGCGTTATCTCTTTAACAATCCATCTACCCATCTATGCTTTGGAGATAGTGTTTTCAACTCATGTTTTGAAAGTGAACATTTAGATAGAAAGAGGAATATTTTTTGGTGTGCAGTCGTTCTCCTGACCCTTTTAATGAAACCAGGATTCAATGCTCTCTGACCGCCAACACAAAAGCTGTTACACTAGTGTAAGGCTGAGAATAATGGCTCATCCTTACACTAGTGAATAAAGTGCAATAGTTGGGCCAGTGGAAGTTTGTTGTGGAACAGCTTGCACTATCAGGGTTACAGCAATCTGTTGCACAACTGATCATGAGAGCCATGCTGGCTTCTTGTACCTTCTCTTGTGCAAGGCTTCATCTAGCGCAATTAGCATACGGCTAATTTTTTTTTACTTAGCACTACATTGAATTCCTCCCAGAGCATGAGAAAAGTTCAAGGGGGAACTTTCAGAAGTCCTATCAGAGTCACTTTTTCCAGCAATTGTAGCTCTATGCATGATGACTGCAGTGCTAATAGCTATGCTGATCCTGCTAGTTCATATAGGCCACTGGCAGTAATGACATAGAGAACAACACCCCTGTGTGGACTGCAGGTGTCAGGCATATTCATTCAGTGGCACCATCACTTGGAAGAGCAACAGTGGCAGGGGAAAACCGAGCCATACATTTCTGGCTGATTTAATTCCTCTGTGCAAATGAAGGGGCAAGTCGGTTTTATGGTGCTCTGAAAACTCAATGTTGCAAATCTTTGCAAATAGTTGCTCAGTGAACAGTGAGCTGTTTTTGTGTGTTGGTTTTCACCTTTTGTTTTTTGCAGTGACCAATGTGCATCACTTCCGAGTCAGCAATTGCGGATTGGATATATCATGGGGCTCCAAATACAAAATCAATATTATTGAGTTAAGTCTGCTTTTCCTTTCTGGGTATCGATAAATGTCATAGATTTGCTCTGTTTCCCTTTTAAGTGTAGCCAAGTGAAAGGAAAGCTGGTCAAAATCTATTCTCACATTGCTCAGTGCCAACCTTGAGGTGACAGGAATTAATAAGTGTCAATTCATATCGGACTGACCAGTCTACCATAGAGAGTTTATGCGGACAAAATGCTGAAGTGAAGCTCCTTGAGGAACAGCCAAACGGAAGGGTGAGTCAAGGGAACGACTGGAGCATAACACTGGCAAAGGGCTAGAGAACTCCCCCAGGGGTTGTTTCTCAGCTATGCCCAAGACCTTTCACACCCCTCTCTGCCTGGAAAAAAAGAGACCCAACCATGAGTAAAAACTCTCTGCTGCTCCTGGGTCTTGCAGGAAGCTGACATAATGGCTTTGCAATACCCCTCATGATGGGAAACAGATGAGGTCCCTGCCAAGGATAAACAAGTGCTTTCAGGGATGCAGCAGGTGAGAAGACTCCAGAGTATGCTTTGTAAGTGAGAGGAAACCACAAAGGTACCATAGAAACCTCTATGTCTACCTTGATGTTTAAAAGTGGCCAGGGGAGAAGAGTGTTTTTATTTTGATTATATATATTGTGGTTTTTATGTTGCTCTTTTCTGTGAACCGCCTTGAGAACTCTGGGTATAGGATGGTATATAAATTCAATAAGCAATAATAACAACAATCAAGCACAAAGCTTACCATGGCATGTATTTTTTCATGATCTCTGAGCAGTACAACATCCTGTCCTTCTAAACCAATATATGACTGCCGATGGGTCTTTGGACAGCAATAAAGATTTATTATTATAATAATGTGCGACTGCAGGAGTCCTGGACGTGTGTGTAGCATTGGAGTGGGTGGATTCCTGGCAGATCTTGGCTCTTTCCTTATCATTTCAGAAAGAAAGCACCCCCTGTATCCCAACCTGGCTAGCACTTCTCCTCTGTGGTTATTTGCATTTCTGACAACACTTCTCTTCCTGCTTCCAGGTGCATAAGTATATTTGCGCTGTGCAAACTAACATCAGGCTGCCATTCATTGTGATGATTTATTTGCACCTTTTCAAAGTGGCCCAAAAGGTCTAATCTGAGGCTCTGTGATAGGACATCATTTTGTCAAATGCTTATCCTTTTTAATTTGGCTCCACAGAAACTCCTACAGCACAACTGCCATTGTTCTAATGGGAAAAGGATGAAGGTCAGGTATTTGATCCCTACCCTGGTCACTAGATTAAGAGGTGCTTCATACATAGCAATGTTCACTGGTGGGTAGAAGTGCAAGTGAAGTACACTTGTGATTCTGCATGTTGCTGCTGAGAACTTGTGAATAACTCTCATGTGGCTCTCCCAGGATCCTAAACAGGGACATATATAACTTTCCATTTCCAAATGTATATTTCCAAATATACCAATGGAAAGGAAAAATCCTGAGTCTTCCCTAAACTTGCTTGCCACTTTAGGAGCAAAGCAGTCCCAAATTAGGGACTTTTCCTCCCATCAGCGATCTTCTGTTAACCTCTGGTTTATCTGATGTCCAGTAGTTGAGCCATATTGAGTTAAAAAAGAACTAGCAATTGTGAATAAAACAACATGCTTAATGTATAGAATGCAGTCAGTACTTCTGGTTTCTCCCCTTTAATTAATTACAAGTATGGCATTTGATTATTGTTAGGATTGCTGGCAGGGATGGGATTTTTATCACTTCCCTCCATAGCTGTGATTAAGGCTGAAATCACTGCCATATGCAACGTTGAGTACTGGAGCTGCATAGAGGCAATTTTAGACCTGAACATGGCCTGGTTAGGAAAAGGATCAACCTCCTCTTCCCTTGCAATGTGAAACCAATAACAAAGGCCTGTGATTTATTTATTAGTTGCCCAATAAGTAATGTTCTCTGGACAGTGTACTGAATATAATGAAAAGCAATTTTTAAAATATTAAGTAATTAATGAAAGAAAAAGTGCAATGTAATCTGGCCCCAAAGAGAGATAATTTATGGTCCCCAGGATAATGTGCCCTTCTTCATAAATACAAGAGTTGTTATTTTTGGTTGGTAACTTTAAGTATAAGTAATGAAAATAAGTGCACAATCTAAACCTCTGAAATCCCATGTTGCCAAAGCACTGATCTGTCCATCCAGAGGAGATCCACCTCCACAATGGACTTTTCCAGGTGTAGGACTGAGCTGGCTCTGAATCTTCCCAGAATCTGCTGGATCTTGAGCTGGCCCCACCACCATCACTTGATACCACCAGGCCCTATCACTAGGAGCTGGTATAGCCCAGATTAGGATTTTGCCTTTCTCTGCCTTTTGCTCCAGCCAACATAGGCAACACAGCTGGAAATACTCCATCACTGCCCAACCAGAGTCTGGATTCTTCTGCCCGTATATGGATGTGCTGTTTTTATTAGAGGCTGTACAGGAAGCAAGTGTGATTTTCTTCACATTGGAACAACAGTGGGGAAAAGTCACTGGCATCTCTTCAATAATGAAAGTTTCACAATACTCTCGCTTTATAAATATTATGATGTGCTAAAGCAGCTGCCCATGCATCAATCAAACTAATTAAATCTGCTAATTAAAAGTTTTTTTAAACAAACAACAGCCACCACCAAAACTCATAACTATTCAACTGGATCATAAAATTGGGGCAAGCATTATTTTCTTATAATAACTCAAGATTTAATGGCGAGTCAAAGTTGCAAGTGTTATCACGGTGCCTGGGTATTTAGCACATCAAGCTCGCAAAGTAATTATAAGGAACAATACTGACTGTAGTAAAAGGTGTGTTAGCACCAGAAAGAACTTGAAACAAACAAGTTTTGACTGGCAGCAAGTACATGAGAAAGAGGACAAGGACAGCTTATTTATACATTTGTACAATTCTTGAATTAGGAGAAATCATCTTTTCTTATTTTTAGTGCAATGTTTTCTAATGGCATCTGTTTCTTCACTATAATAGCAGTGACTCAATGGAAGAAACTTAACTCCTGCCTGAAGCACAGAAATGAGAGGTGACTACGATTATGGATAAACATATTCAGCAAGGCAACAAACAAGGAATCCCAACAGAAAAATAAGGCACCATGATACCACCATGGTTTCTATTTATCTGCTGCATGGAAGCCCTTCAAGCATCTGGTCATATTCCAGTCCTGTAAGATGCATATTTTATTTTCCTGACTATGAGTCAGCTACACATCTTACACATCCAAACTTTCTCGAGAGTTAGTGAGAATCTTTCTAGACTGTGTTACTCCAATTCTCTCTGAAGCTTACCTATGACTCACTAAAGACTGTAATCACTAAAGACTTGTTACTTTGTGGTGCCTGTTTTGTTCTTTTTCTTTTTTGTTATCTGTATTTAAAAAAAAAATATTATTTGAGCATTAAATTCCATGTTTAAAAAAGAAAAAATGAGAAATGAACAGCATATTCAGAACTCCTGTTTTTGGATCACAGAAATTAGACATTATTTTCATCAAAAGCAGCATATATTTACTGATTCTCTTCTGATATTCAGGACTTAGAAGCACAATTGTAAACACACTAACTTAGCAGAAAGTTTTATTAGACTGGATTATGGGGCAAACTGATCCACATAGAAACAGAAACCCCAAGGAAGCTGTTTCACATTCACACACTGCTCTTTCAGGCATATTACTGTAATGAGCAATACCGACCCAAGGTGAGGAAGCTGGAGAGAAATGAAGAGAGTACTCCTTGATGACCTTGGGCTGCATCAAGGCAGCCTCTTTGAGCAGAGTTGATATTGCCAAAGAGCTGGAGAACTGTGTCAGAAAATCAAGAGAGCTGTGTCAGAAAACACATTGATAGCAGTTGTCAGGTTAAGGTGTAGATCATTCTAACCTCTACTGCAGTGAACTGTGTAAAAAGCATCTGATTATGCTGTTTCCAAATCAATGTTTCAAAGTGCCATTGCTGTTATAAATCTAAACTGATAAATATAATCTATATTATAATGTTACAGTGTGGCTATGTAAAGATGTCAAAAGTAAGAGTAATACATTCACCAATCCCTAAAGTTATACAGAGTTAGCAGGTTACATATTTTTAAATATGCACAATTAACAAAACAAAAATATTGTAACTCATGTTGGTGCAAATGGGATGTCTGAGAAAACTTTGCAAACTTTGCAGTGACTGCATTAGCCCGTGCATTTTTTTAAATAAAAGAGTAGTATAACATACCAAGTATAACATCGAAGTATAACATACCAAGATAGAAACTAAGAAACATATACTCTTGATAAACAGATTAATAACCAATCCAGTAAGTAATGAACAAACTGATTCAGAATATCACAAGTCAAAATCTTTGCATGCTTCCATTGGTACTGAAATGATTCAGAAGCAGTAAAAAGTGTTCCAGAATTGGGAAAAATAAATAAATATATTTTTAAAAGTAAATAATGTTATTGAAAGTTACCCCACAGACTGGAGGCAAAAATTTTGAAGCCTCTTACCTGCCTGGTGAGAGATTCTCTTGATAGGAGTTGGAGGGTGGATGTCTTTAAGCAAATCAGATGCAAAGGTGTGCTTAGCACTTCCAGGTACAAGCCAAGCCTGAGATACACAGGTAGGAAAATTGGATTCTCAAAGTACCTGTCTCTTTATTAATGGGAAAGAGTTACAGCCAGTGCCTGCAAGGTTGCTGATGCTGCTCCTTCTGTCTTTTACAGAGAGACCCAGTGCACGAGCATGCCAGAGAACATTTCTCTCTCCCTTACCTTTTCTCTCTCTCTGCCTCCTTCCCTCCCTCCTTCTCTCTCTCTCTCTCTCTAATGGTGAGTTAGCGTTCAGTTTATTCTGCAGACATTAGCAAAGTACCGGCTGACAGGCAACTGTGCTGCTTCCTCCTCTGCTCAAGTAAATGTATCTGTGGCGAAAGAAAGACAAAACCCTCCACCAGTGCACCACATCACTCTGTAGGCAAGAGCTGCAAGGATGTACTGTGCTGTTCTTTGGCTGGCAGATGAGCCTTAAAGGGATCCAGGCAAACTCATCCTTTCCTCAGGGAAGCCTCACATCAATAACTTATCAGGGACAGTGCCTATACCTCTCTTGCAGTGGGACACCATTCTCTGCAAATGTCATCATTTCCAAGGCACTGGTCAGATAGACCACATTTTTGGATCAGAATGGGGTAAATAAGATTTCTGATGCCTAAATTATAGGGAACAACCTTTCTCCAAAGTAAACTGCATTCCCACAGTGGGGACTATTTAGTGCAACCAGAGATAGAGACATAGGGGGCCTAAAACTGTGCTGTTTAAGAGGTTGAACTAAGCAGTGTGTAAGCAGGGCAGGTGACACTGTGGTCTAAACCACTGAGCCTCTTGGGGTTGCCAATCAGAAAGTCAGCAGTTCAAATTCACATGACAGGGTGAGCTCCCGTCGCTCTGTCCAAGCTTCTGCCAACCTAACAGTTCAAAAGCATACCAGTGCAAGTAGATAAATAAGTACCGCTGTGGGGGAAGGTAAATGGTGCTTCCATGCGCTCTGGCTTCCATCACGGTGTTCCATTGTGCCAGAAATGGTTAAGCCATGCTGCCCACATGACCTGGAAAGCTGTCTGCGGCCAAATGCCGGCTGTCTGCGGCCTGAAAAGTGAGATGAGCACCGCAACTCCATAGATGCCTTTGACTGGACTTAACTATCCAGGGCTCCTTTACCTTTACCTTTTACCTATAATGGAAGTATTCTACATCTCTTCTATGAACTAGAGGAAGGGCTGTAGCTAAGCAGAAGAGCACTCACTTGCCATGCAAAAAGTCCCAACTTCAGTCTCCAGCATCTCCAAATGGTGACAGGAGAAACTCAATCTTTCCATTTTTCACAGCAGAACAACCTGATCCGATGCTGAATTTGTTTGTGGAGGCACTTCTCTGGATTCTGTGATGCAATTTCATAGGGGGGGGAAATGTAATTATGTGTACAAGATGCATATTTGAAGAAAAAGATATGTGTAATGTATATTCTACATAAAGTATATGTAATATGTATACAAGTTAAATGCAGACTTCTGTGCATTCTTCCCCCCCCCAAAAAAAAATCCACACAAATTGGAATATTGTTGTTGTTTAGTTGTTTAGTCGTGTCCGACTCTTCGTGACCCCATGGACCAGAGCACGCCAGGCACTCCTGTCTTCCACTGCCTCCCGCAGTTTGGTCAAACTCATGCTGGTAGCTTCGAGAACACTGTCCAACCTTCTCATCCTCTGTTGTCCCCTTCTCCTTGTGCTCTCCATCTTTCCCAACATCAGGGTCTTTTCCAGGGAGTCTTCTCTTCTCATGAGGTGGCCAAAGTATTGGAGCCTCAGCTTCACGATCTGTCCTTCCAGTGAGCACTCAGGGCTGATTTTCTTCAGAATGGATAGGTTTGATCTTCTTGCAGTCCATGGGACTCTCAAGAGTCTCCTCCAGCACCATAATGGAATATTACAGGCCTATGATTGAGTGCCAGTGAAACTGAAACAGAATTATATATCTCCTCCCATTCCTAACTCCAGGTAGGGCTGGGAATAACTTGTGTCTGCAACCCTGGAGAACTGTTGTGCAGATAATGCACAGTCTGAGTAGATAGCACTGAGAGAAGTGGACCAATGGCCTGATTCAGTATAAGACAGGCTTCCTCAACCTCGGCCCTCCAGATGTTTTTAGCCTACAACTCCCATGATCCGTAGCTAGCAGGACCAGTGGTCAGGGATGATGGGAATTGTAGTCTCAAAACATCTGGAAGACCGAGGTTGAGGAAGCCTGGTATAAGAAAACATCCTAGTTTCCAATCTTACTCTTTTCAGAGGTACGTTGCTAGGCTTGTGTACAGAAAAATCCTGCACAATTAATTTCAATGCAGTCAATGCACTTTAAAATCTTGGAATCTAGAATGAAAGCCTAAAGCTAGTAGTTGGGAAAGCTTTTAATGATGAATAAATGCAGACTTGAAATGTCAAAACAAAAATTCAGATTTAAATCTAGGGCAATTTCCTAATTAATTAATTTAACTTCAGATTTTTACCCCCTCCCTAGATTTGGAAATCTTGATTTACTTGTCATTGTCCTCAACTGCATTTTCTTAGCGTAAGCCTGCAGAAGATTCACTCTCAAAGGACATGGGATTAAAAAATAGTCTCACAAATGTAAGTATTTTTATAGTGGACACACACACATGTATGCATGTTTTTGAGTTACGCAGAACTCTTTATACAGATAGAAAGAGGTGGTATCCTCAGTTATGGTCATAACAATATACTTCAAATGCGGACGGTGCTATTTTTTCTATTAAAAAAAGGTACCGGAACTCATCATGAACGCCTACCTTGTTCTCTTATAATGGCAGTGGTGCCCACCCAAGAGCTGTTGGAACTGTGTTCTGGTGAGTTTGGGCTGAAAGAAAGCCCTGAATGCAGATATTATTGCAGTCACAATAGTCAGCTAGAGTTCCAAAAGCATATACATTGCAATAAGCCGAAAATATAGAGAACACAACTAACTAGTGAAGTAGCAATAATACTACTTAGTGTTCTTAGTGTTCTACTTCATATTCTAGGAATTTAAAATCAGTTCACATACATTATCTTGTCATAATCCTTCCAACAACCCTGCAAAATAGACTGTTATTGTTGTTGTTGTTGTTGCTGCTGCTGCTACTACTTTTATATTACAGAAGATGAGGTTGAGATAGAGGTGCTTGCCTAAAGACATCTAGTGAGATTGTGGGCAAAGGGGAATTCATTGATTTCAAAGATTGATCTAACAATTTTGATATTCAGTGGAACCAGGAGCTTCCTGGTTGGTAGCTAAGTTCTTTACCAGCTACACTATATTACATTTGGCATTATTGTGCCTGCACATTACTCATTGTTTTAGAATTGGCTGGGAAAGTTTGCTAAGAAATTCTAGCTAGGTTAGACAAATATTGGCTTAGAGTAAGTACTGCCTGCATAAGTAATAGGTCTAAAACCCATTTATGCCAAATCATGGTCCAAATTTGATGACACTAGATAGGGTAAGCTCCATTCATTCTTTACCAAGGACTTCCTTCCTTTAAGCAAGCAGTGGTGGAGGAAGGGGGCGGCAGGGGGCGGTTCACCCCGGGTGCCATCTCTGAGGGGATGGCAAGAAGGCACCCCACGGGGGGCTCGCCCTGCCACCCCCTGGTGCGGTGGTGTGGGCCACTGCCATCGCGCCGTGGCAGCCATGAGCGGAGGATCCTGCCACCATCTGTATGGCAATCAAGTGGTGCCACCAGTAGCGGCAGCGCACATGTGCCGCCGGGCAGTTTGCCCCACCCCTCGGCACTCTGCACTGGGTGCTGGAGAGCTTTCCTTCACCCCTGTAAACAAGCAGCCATGCAACCCCCCCCCACACACATTGCTCAGCACCCTTAGCCTATATTAGATATGTACTAAGAAGCATATTGAACATGGCAACAACAGAAATGAAATTCTGTGCAACTTTTTAGTGCATAAGTATGAGGGAGCAGAGAGAAGGTTGTGTGTGGTGGTGGGGTTTATCCTGCATTTTTCATTATAGAACATAACTTTCTGCCCTAGAGCATGATATTCCATGTATTAGACTACAGATAACCTTTAGCACCTTGAGTGGGATACACCACAGGTATTATGTAGGAACTGAAAGTGAACTCTGCAGATAACACCTCGGCCTGTAATAGCATGAAAAATGCTATTTCATCCAAAAGGACAGTTCACTTCACAAGAAAACAATTAATGATTCCAAAAAAACCCTCTTTCATAGTTACTTTGACTGCTTTATGGAACTCTGATAAGGCTCTCAATTGGAGGTTATACCATGTTAAATGGTATAGTTCCAAGAAATTCAGTCTGCACTTATCGCTGCTTCAGGGAAGATACAAAATAACAACACTACATGCCTTAATTGTGTATTCTATTAGATCTTTGCCTTTATCACTTGAGCCTTGTGGTTGCAACCAGGTGTGTGTGTGTGCGTGCATTTGCACACATAGATTTACGTGTAGAGGATTGGTCCTAAGTTAGCATTCTATTCCAAAAAAAGTCAGGAGTTTATTATTATTATTTTACTTGTACTTTCCAATCTAACTTCCCAAAGAAAAATGAGTAGGCAAGTGAAGTGCAGAGAGGAAGTGACAGGAGTCCTATTTACTACTAGTTAAGGCACCTCCAACTGTTCTCCTGTGCCTCTGATCTACTGCACTGTCTCCATTTCAACTCAGACGATAATTAACTGACTCTGCGTGATATCTGGCAGGTACCAGTGGTTTACGGATTCATTTCTTGATGCAGAATGGACTTGACAGTACTTTAAACTTCCAGAGTAGAAAACACGTTGATAAATGAAGTGAAATGAAGGGTGGGGGTCCCGTTTCCTCAGATCTCCTAATTTATTTACAGAAAGTACTGCTTCCATTGAAGTGCGTAGGTTAGTCAAAGTAGGCCATCACGTTATTTAAAGTAACAAAGGCAGTTCCTCATAAGCTAATGCCTATAAATCCTACACATATGCTGTTTGTCCATATCACGCCACCCTAGGAATTTCTTTTTCAAAAGGGACTGCAATACAAATTTGCACTTTCTGCACCCAGAGTTTTAGGCATCCTTCCCCATCTCTGTGTAAAGGTTGATTGTAATTCTGTCTTGTTCTCCTTTCCTTCCATGCTCATTCATCCTATGCTGGCTTGGTTCAGATAAGTAGATTCCTCTTCTGATTCCCTTTCACAGACAAAGCCTCTTCCCTGAAAGTTCAGTCATTCATTTCCTTTCGTTTCTGTTTCAGGAGCAGAGATCAATTTCAGCTGGGCCAAAATTGCAATCATCGGATTCTTTTTTCATACCATGTCCCCTAAAAAGAAAGGTACCAAAAATAGTTCCTGGTTCTTTAAATCAGGAATTGGGAAGCTGTGGCCCTCCAGAGGTTGCTAGAGTACAGCTTCCACCGTCCCTGACCAGTGGCCATACTGGGTGGGGCTGATGAGAGTTGGAGTTCAACAACGTACGGCTGGCCACAGGTTCCCCACTCCAGCTTTAGGTGAAATAAGACTATATCTTGCAAGGATCAGAAACAAGTGTGTATTTGTCAAGCAATGCATTCTAGAACATGTGCAGGAAACTGAGTGTGTGGAGGAATTTAGGCTCTTGCTTAGGAGGAAGATTGGGCAAATGAGGGAACCAGTATAGAATGGTCTTGCATAAAGTCAGAGATGATTATGGTCTGACATTGGAATCATGGTCCTGAAATTTTCTAAAAGCTATCATATAATTATAGAGATAGCAGAGCCATGAGAAGTCATCATGTCCAACTTGCTGCAAATGTAAGAAATTTACCATCACAATATCCCTGACAGGTGACCACCAGCCTCTGCTTAAAAGTCTCTGGTGCAGAAAAGACCTGCCACCCACTGAGGTATTCTTTTTCAAAGCAGGGAATGCTCACCAGCATGGCATGCTGTAATATTAGTTTTGGGGTTTCTGAATTCCTGGAACTACTGTGATGAAAATTATATTGTTGGCACCCATCTGCTGAAGAGACAATGGATTGTGCCTCCAGAGATGAAGTCAAACCACTACATCAGCAGCACCGAAGTGACCTCCCTGAGGTGCAAGCCTGGGCAGTGTGTATGGTGGCCCTGGGCTGCCCAGATGACAAGACTCCACTCTCAGCCTTGGTGATGTGGTCCAAAGGAAACCAGAGCAATACATTTGGCACCAGCTTGGCTGCAGTAGTTGCTGGAATGAGGCATACAGTACAAGATGCCATCCAACCACCTTAGGAACTCCACTCCAAATTTGCTTAGGGTTTATTACTTAGTCATTTCTTTTCCTGAAGATATTCCACAAGGCAGAAGAGGGTTAGTATCAGAACTCTACCTGCCCCTCACTTCCCTCTATGGCACATACAGAAACAGCCTTCTTGACCGTTGGACCCAGTATTGGTCTTGTCTGCTCAATCCTCCAGAGCCCATCTTTGCATGCTTGCTCTGCTACCAGGGGTGCCAACTTGAATAAAATATGTGGGCAGCTAAACCCCACTCCACATAATTAATCACATGACATGGCACACCCGCCATTTGAATGGCAATGCCCATTAACTTTGGGGAGAGGGTGGACCCCTCAAATATTTTATTGGCGAGGGTGAAGACCCCTCAGCCCCTAGGAGTTGGCTTCTATGTCTGCTACATAGTCCTGTGGTTCCAGTGGAACCAAGGTGACATGGAACAATCCAGCATTATTTAATGAACAACGAGTGATTTGTGGAGTTGTTGTTATGAAATGTTTCTTTCATAGAATTATAGAATTTTAAAGTTGTATCGAAAGCTTGGGCCATACAGCTCAGTATTGTCAACACGAACTTGCACTGTCTGTTAGGGTTTTCAGGCAAGAGTCTTTCCCCAGCTCTATGAGTCCACCTGGAGATGTCAGAGGTTGAACTTGGGACCTTTTGCATGCAAAGCATGTGCTGCACCTCTTCTTTGTAAGATCCAGCTGAGCACCATGTATGGCATGAGTACACGGTGTTGCTCATTGTTCCACCCAACCTCAAATAACATTTGATTGGGATTGGGAAGTGTCAAAACCTTTTGTGATGCCCCACTAAACTACTGTATTTTGAGAAAGCTATGGGAGTCAGGATTTGGGTATCTAGGGGTGTTTCTTGATTGTATTAATCATCCCCTATGTTTGCCGATCAGAAGGTCGGCGGTTCGAATCCCCGCGACTGGGTGAGCTCCCGTTGCTCGGTCCCAGCTCCTGCCAACCTAGCAGTTCGAAAGCACGTAAAAAGTGCAAGTACATAAATAGGTACCACTCCGGCGGGAAGGTAAACGTTGTTTCCGTGCGCTGCTCTGGTGCCAGAAGCGGCTTAGTCATGCTGGCCACATGACCCAGAAGCTGTACGCTGGCTCCCTCGGCCAATAAAAGCGAGATGAGAGCCGCAACCCCAGAGTCGGCCATGACTGGACCTAATGGTCAGGGGTCCCCTTTACCCCCTTTACCCTTTATGTTTCTCTTGTCACCCAAACACTGTTAATGTTAAGAAAATAAGAACATAAAACAAGCCTATTGGATCAGGCCAATGGCCCATCTAGTCCAGCATCTTGTTCTCACCGTGACCAACCTTTGGGAAGCTTGCAAGCTGGACTTCACTGCAGCAGCACTCTGCTTGCCTATGATTCTCAGCAACTGGCATTCAGAGGCATAATCCCTCTGCAAGTGAAGGTAGAACATGGTCATCCTGGTTATGATCGTAACATAGCTATGCTATGAACATAACAGTGTTGATGTTATAAGAATTGCAGAGGAAAACAGACAGGTGCATAACCTTGTTTTGGCCTGACTCTGGAGATTGCTAGTTAATTTTCACAGCTTTGGTGTGAGCTGCTCGTTACGCAATGAATGTCACTTCTTAAAGATTCAAAGAATTTCCTACAAGTAGAGGTTTTTATTTGTTCATGCAAGTTTCCTTACTTGATTATTATTGGTGTTTTTTTTTTTTGTTTTTCATTAAAAAAAAGTATATGGAAAGAAATAATGTCATTAGATTTTTATAATTTCGTAGGTTGTCAGACAACTTCATGAAAGCTTGGTTTCCTTAAAGTGTGAAAAACCCAGATAATCAAGAGCATTCCTGCCTTTGAGCCACTGGAAGGCTTCCCATGCATAAAATGCTAAACACAATCATTATGCATCATTATTTTATGACTATCTAGCTCTTCTATACATTAGCTGAGATCATTGTTCTCCCGAAGGAATAGTGGCAGCTTTCTTGGGAGTCTATTCATTTCCATTGGCAAAACAGAATCACACATAAAAGTTAAAATTGTGGGGGAGAAAGGAAGGAGATATGTTCCTATAGATTTTTTGAGGTGCAAAAGAGACAATCCCTCTTCAGGCATTATGATCCCATATAACACATGACCAGAGGCAGGAAGCAGACATGAGCATGATAGCTCTGTTCCCCATCATTTGTCTTATTCATCATGGAGGACAACTGTGTGATGGAGGAAGCCTCCTGTATCCACGGAGGCTGCCCAAATGCATTGCAAATTTGATCCCAGGCTTTAGAAATGTGCTCCACTGGGGTTCAAGAATCTGCCTGCTTCACACAGCCACAATGACCAGGGTTGGGGTGAAGTTATGTCTAGCACACACATCCTCACGATACCTTCTCATGTGTTTCCCTTACACTGGGTTGTAATGCCTGAATTGTAATGCTAGAGTGGAACCAAAACTTTTAAAAATCAGTTGGGCAGCTTCATGGTTAGGAACAAAAAAAGTTGCCTTCAACCTGGTACAGAGTGCTAATCCATCAAGCTCAGGACACTGAAGTGGATAGTGGCACTGGACAGATTTCTTATATGCTGACTCCAGATACAGGTGAAAGTGGGTGGTACTTCAGGGAGGTACCCTGGCCACAACTCATAAAGGGCTCTAAGGTCAAAAACAACACTTTGAATTGAGCCTAGAAATGGAGCCTATTAAAAGAAAGAAAATGATGAGAACAGGACTGAAAGCTGCCATTTTGGATAGCAACATTAGTTGTATTCCCTTCATCTCGTTACTCTACTGTTCTTTTGTTGGTTGGCTGGTGTTTGCTTTGTTTTCTTTTCTCCCCTCCCATCAAACACTTTTTCAAGGTGAGATTGCTCAACAGCAGGCTTCAGTGAGTTTTAGATCATCAGTTTGGTAATTCTCCATATTTACTCATTCACTTATATTGCATGGGTGAATAACTCTTAATTGTATTTTTGTTGCATAGTTTTTCCATCTAATTTTGCATGTTTGTAGTAACAGGCTGCAGAATCATTACCGTTTCTAATGGGAATGCTATTCTGGTGTGTAGAGCAGAGACTCAGATCTCTTGGGGATTGTTTTCCCTACTAAGCTGCCACACTTTAGAACTTCTAACAGATTATTTAACCTCACTGTCATTCTGTTCTCTATAAGTAAAAATAAGGCGAGAGAAAACAATCCCCACATTATAGCTTTTGGAAACATGACTCGAATAGAACTGTATTGACTGACTCTGTTTAGCTACACAGCCTTCAAAATATTGCTACAGAAGGAGCTAGGTGTATCATCCTATTGGCATGGATGGATTACTCCTTGGTGAGGTTTGGATTGGTTGTGACTGACTTTCACTGCAGGGGTTTGGGACCAATTAATTTGCACCATGTGGGGCCAGTTTCAGTTGTTGCAGCCTGAGGATGTGGGTAGGATACTTGTGCCAGTGAATCCCACAATATACCCTCTTGATTGTGGCTGACAAAATCTTGTAGGAGAGGACTGCCTGGATGTGGCCAGGGAGTAGATCATGGGTAGGCAAACTAAGGCCCAGGGCCCGGATCCAGATCAATCACCTTCTAAATCCGGCCCACGGATGGTCTGGGAATCAGCGTGTTTTTACATTAGTAGAATGTGCCCTTTTATGTAAAATGCATCTCTGGGTTATTTGTGGGGCCTGCCTGGTGTTTTTACATGAGTAGAATGTGTGCTTTAATTTAAAATGCATCTATGGGTTATTTGTGGGGCATAGGAATTTGTTCATCCCCCCCCCCACAAAGTCTGAGGGACAGTGGACCAGCCCCCTGCTGAAAAAGTTTGCTGACCCCTGGAGTAGATGATGTCTCATTACAGGAGGGAGTTATACCCAGCACTTGTAAGACATGATGACTGCAGACCTCTTGAAGGCTGCATGGATTTAGGGGTTTTAGAAAACTACTGCTCAGCCTCTAATATTTGCTTCCTGAACAAGGTGGCTGAGAGGGTGGTGGTCAGCCAGCTACATATATGCCTGAAGGAAACAGACTCTATACCTATTTCAGTCTGGTTTCAGGCCCAATTTTGGCACTGAAAAAGCCTTTGTCACCCTGTTGGAGTACCATTATCAGGAGAGAGACAGGGAAGAGTGTGGCCCTGTTTATTCTCCTTGACCTCTCAGCTCCTTGACACTATCGGCCATGGTGGTCAAACAGGTAGGAACTGTATTACAGTTGTTCCACTTCTGCCAACAGGGTTTGTACCAGAAAGAAGTGCTAGGAAACTGTTGCTCAGCCCACTGACTTTTGAGTTGTGGGGCCCCGCAAAGGTCTAATTTTTCTTGTATGCTATTCAACATCTACATGAACCATTGGAAGATGATATCCAGGGATTTGGAGCTTGGTGTCATCAGTATCAGTATGCTGATAACATGCAGCTCTCTCTCTCTCCCCTCCCCCCCATCACAATCGGTAAAGACTATGAATCTGCTGAACTGGTGTTTGGAAGCAGCAGGTTGGATAGGGGCTAATACACCGAGGCTCAATCTTGACAAGATGGAGGTGCTGTAGGAAGGTGGCTCATGTCTTGGGGAATTAGGTGTACAACCTATTCTTTGAAGGGTTATACTTATCCTGAAGGAACAGGTTTATAGTCTGGGAATATACCAGGATTTCATATACATAGAAAGTTTCATATACATTATTAAGTACTGATATTTTGACATATACAAAGCATCATTAATCTTCCTCTTTGATTTCATTTTCCTTCTATATCATAGAAACATGAAATTCTGTCATTTTCACAGTGTATTAATTCATGTGCTTCCATTAGTTATTGGATGTGAATTCAAAAGCCTAATTAATAATATGTGCAAACTTAGTTTTCATGATGTCATGCCCTGCTTCAGTATAATGATAATACTTAAAGAAGCAGATATCTATGAACTAGATGTTCCTTTCTGCTTTGCTATAGTCTGACCATACAGTGATGATTAATCACTTTTGGGAATTGCCCTCCAAAACCAGGATCTAAAATTGAGATCTTCCATATCTCTCAATGTATTCATGAGCTAAGGGAGGAAGACGATGAAGAAAATGTATTCAGGATTTTAATTACTGTATCCTTTTGTCCACAAACCTGGGAATAAGGAGATGAGACACCAATTTTCTTGGTCTAATAAAAAGCCACAGCACTATTAATTGACTTCGAGGATCTAAAGTGAGATGCTTTTGCACTAATTAATTCTTCATTTCTAGTGAGGATATAATCTGCTGGGCTCAGATGGCAGATACCAGTTCTCTACCTGTCCCATACTTCCAGGCAAACGTATCGTGGCTCTGAGCTTATGAGCAGTGCAAGAACTGTTCTAGGTCTTTTTTTTTTTTTAATAAATTTTTTATTGGTTTTTCCACACATAATACAAAACAATACAACACAATACATAGACATACAAACATATAAACACGTATACTTTCTTAACCTTTCTTTTCTTGAACCTTCTTTCAGCGACTTCCCCATACCTCCCCTTTCTGCATCCCTGTTATCAATCTTTTCAGCATCCCCTAATTTCAGTATAACACTTTCTTTAGATCTTATTTCTCATATCCAATTGTTAATCGCTGCAATTCTATTTTACATTACCCAAAACATTTTAGCATTCATTAATTTTACAACAGTTCTTAAGATAGATTTTAAATTTCTTCCAATCTTCTTCCACCGTCTCTTTCCCTTGGTCTCAGATTCTGCCGGTCATCTCCGCCAGTCCCATGTAGTCTATTACCTTGGTCTGCCATTCTTCCAGTGTGGGTAGTTCTTGTGTCTTCCAATACTTTGCTAACAGTACTCTTGCTGCTGTTGTAGCGTACATAAAAAACGTCCTATCTTTCCTTGACACCAATTGGCCTGCCATGCCCAGGAGAAAAGCTTCTGGTTTCTTCACGAACGTGCATTTAAGCACCTTTTTCATTTCATTATAAATCATTTCCCAGAATACCTTGATCCTTGGGCACGTCCACCAAAGGTGGTAGAAAGTACCTTCAATTTCCTTACATTTCCAGCATTTATTACTGGGCATATGATAAATTTTTGCAAGCTTGACTGGGGTCATGTACCACCTATAAATCATTTTCATGATGTTCTCTCTCAAGGCATTACATGCCGTGAACTTTATACCGGTGGTCCATAACTGTTCCCAGTCAGCAAACATTATGTTGTGACCAATGTCTTGTGCCCATTTAATCATAGCTGATTTAACCGTCTCGTCCTGTGTATTCCATTTCAACAGCAAGCTATACATTCTTGACAAATTCTTAGTATTGGGTTCCAATAGCTCTGTTTCTAGTTTTGACTTCTCCACCTGGAAGCCAATTTGAACTGTTCTAGGTCTTCATAGCCACACATACAGAGGGACCACTGGCCAGGTCATTTTGCCCTCCAACCATCAGCTTTGCATGGATGAGCCAGAAGTCATCAAGGGAATGGGTGTTCACAGAAAGAATTCAGCTGGGGAGGTGGGGTGGGAGATGATCTATGACAGGTTGTTGACCATTTGCAGTTTCTATACAACAGAACCATGACATGGTGCTGAGAAGAAGCAATGAGAACAAGGGTGATTTCACAATAGTAGAGTAAGGCGCTGAAAAGACAGACAGCTTCAATTTGTCCAATTAATAGCAATCCTGTAGGTCTCAAACCTAAAGTAATGCTTCCACCCCATTGCTCAGCCTAGACCCTGAGGTCCAGCTCCGAGGGCCTTCTGGAGGTTCCCTCACCGTGAGAAGTGAAGTTACATGGGACCAGGCAGAAGGCCTTCTCGGTAATGGTGCCCAACCTGTGACACACCCTTCCATCAGATTCAAGGGGAAAAAAACAACTATTTGACTTTTAGAAGACATCTGATGGCAGCCCTGTCCAGGGAAGTTTTTAATGCCTGATGTCTCTAGGTGTAAGATTTATGGAAACAAGCAATGAGACTGTATGTGTGCATGAGGAATTTCTTGGGTTCATTGGGGCTAATGTGTGCCCAGATCCACTGTTTTTCATTGCACTGTATTTTCCTTACCCAATGCAATAGAAGCTGCCTTCTTTGCCAGAGCTTGGTTTGCTGTTCAACAGGCCAGAAGTGGGATCTGCCGGATGCATTATATGGTGATTTGTGTACTACAGCACCACCATGAAGAATTAATTATTTAACTCACCCCAAAGCCAGTCAAAATAAATGGCTGCAAAATGTGCCCAGAATTTTTAAGCACACTGAATTACGTTTTTGTTACCTTTAGCTAAATATTCATGGAAACACCTGCAAGTCCTGGCAACTTTGAATGGAAATTCGGAACTGGCATGGTGTGATTAAGTTTAATAGGCAATACAGCAGACTTCAACAATACTGAGAAACTTATTTCTGTGGACACAAGCTGCTGACAACAACACAGGCAAAATTCTCGCCAGTCAGGAATCAACTAGGCAGTATCTCCTACATGCAATTGCAGGTGATGGAAACAATGGATTTGAAACTGGCTCTGTCATAAGGACACTTCTCAGGATCTGTAAGACCAAGAAGAGTTAGTGGTGGTTTCCTCTCCACATGATTCTAGACTTTGTGCAAACTGGGAAGATATGCATTATGTTCTCATATTGCAATACCCTCTAGTCAGCTATCTTTTTCATTATTTATATTTTATTGAAGTTTTCAACAGATTTTTGCATAAGCTGCAAGAAATGGAAGCTTGCATCATATTAACATAAAATGTGACTGTGTATGCATATGCACTCATTTATTGAACTTTACTTACTCTTGTTGTTCTTCTTCTTGGTTGGCATATAGTTCAAAGTAAACTCATCCTGTGCTTTTATGAATTTATCCTAGCAAGATCAGCACCAGGAGCTGGAACCTCCAGGAAGCTAGGGAAGAAGACTCACCACCATTGCTCTCCTTAGCATGTCCTTTTTGCTGCTAAGACAGCTATATGAGACCACAATTTGTGTGGCTTGGTCAACCCAATTTAAAGCACCGGTCAAAATATTGCATTAATTGGCTATTTCATGTGACATACTGACATTCAGATTATGTTGACTTCAGAGCTCCAAAGCCACATTGTGACTTCATTTTACTCCTGAAGCCCTTCTCACAAATGAGTATGGCTGCAGAGGTTTAGAATCAGAGCTTTCCCTCTCCTAGATGGACTACCTTCCAGGTTGCCATGCCCCATCTGCCCCTGACTTCCCACAATAGCACAAGCAGAAACTGCCTTCTTGACCATCAGACCCACTATTGGTCTCATCTGCTCAATCCACAAGAGCCAAGTGTCGTAACACCAAGTCCCTGGCTCACCAAGGGTTTAAGAACCATCAGCTACCCTCACCTGGTTTCCTTTAATAACCTATACATCAAGGAGAATAGAAAACAACTTCAGATGTGATCAGTTATAGATCTGATTTCTTGTCTATGTTGTTGAAGCTACAATTTCAAACGAGTATGTCTCAGTGTATGGAACCTGACAATACTACCGGTTACATTTTTCAATGCCATTTACTTTCACACATTGCCAGCTACCCTTTTAAATGGTTTGCAATACACCTTTGTTCCATGTTCTGTTCCATGTTTCTTCTGGAGAGAGAATGTGAAGAAAGAGTTCAAAGAAACTGACATATATGAAATGTAAGGGAATACTCAAAGCAACCCCGTTTAGATATCTCCTTTTTAGAATCAGAAATGAGAAATGACAGATGACACTTGAGCCATACATTTCTACTCTTCTATATGAGATTCCATTCTCTGTAAAATGATTTCCACTGAGTTTCAACAGAGTTTAGAAATAATACTATTCTTGAAAGCACAGTAAAGGGAAAATGTGAATGTTGTAGCAATGAAATCAGCTACAAAGTTCCTTGGCTTCAGTTATTTGGTTTCAGCCAATTTCATATGTTCACAGGACTATATCACAGATCTGTAATTTCATTACAAGTCCTTTTGGGAAAAGTCTTCCTGAGGTGACCTTTAGGTGTGCTTTATTCTCTGTCCATGGCTACCTACAGACATTCATTAGACTAATTTATATCCAGAGGAATACCATTAAAAGCCACTAAGAGTCCAGCTAACAGGGATATATTCTTCTTCTCCATTTCCCAGCATATGTCATCAACCATGGGCCAAGAGAAGGTAATGTAAATAGTGGCTTTCCCAAGGTCATCTTGAAACTCTACTTTGCTGACTTCATTTGAATCTAGTCCACCAGCAATTCCCCACCCCCACACATCCTGGATGCAGGTTCAAGTTCTCAGAATAATGTGTTCTCAGGATAGTCCACTTTCTAAACTAGTAGACGGGAAGAGTGGTGGGGTACACAGAGAAATAAGGAACTAAGTGTTAGCTTTCTGGGAGTTTTCTGTGTAAATCGTTCAGCTATGCTGAACGTACACGATCAGTGAGAAGTGGCACTAGGTCATGAATGCACCATGAATATTTTCTCTTGAATTCACAGCCCTTCCATACAAATAAATTCACTAGCAATTTCATACCCATGGACAAGATCCTGATTTAAAGTCTAGTCACATGTAGGTTCCATTCAGCAACTTCAAATAAAAGTGTATTTCTTGATGGTTCAGTTGGTTTTTATTGCTTTCTATTCATCCTGGTTCAGGGAATAGTGAGTAATTTCCCTTTGAACAGCTTCTCTGTGAATTCTCCTATGCCATTTTCTTTTTCCATGGGGGCAGGAGGCTTTAGCTATTATTATTATTATTATTATTATTATTATTATTATTATTATTTAAAAATAGTGAAAGAGTGATGTTTTCTATCTTAAAAATAAAGAGAAAAGCTATTAATGAGAGGAAATCCATAATGCAAAGACTTAGAACATAAGGAGAAACCTGCTGGATAAGGATGAAGGACCATCTGGTCCACCATTCTGTTCTGATAGTGGCCAACAAGATGCCCATTGGAAGCCCTTGAGCAGGACATGAGCACAATAGCTCTCTCCTGCTTCTGTACCTCTGCAACTGGTATTCAGTGGCATAATGCCTTAGATGCTGGAGGTCATATACACCCATCATGACTAGTAGTCACTAGCAGCCTTATCATCCATGAATTCGCTCAATTCCCCTTTAAAGCTATCCAGTTCAAAGAAAGACTAAGGGCACTTCCAGATTTGCCTGTTTACTGAGCATTCACTCTGATTTGTTGGCAGGGATATTAGATTACACAGCCACTTAACAAGCATTCACTCTGATTTGCTTCCAGAGAGTAGGTGATGTTGCATCAAAGAAAGTGCTATCACCTGCTTTCCTGTCACTTTCCTTACTGCAGAAATTCTAATCTTTTGATGAAAGAAGTTTGTTGTGCAAGAGCTCTAAATCAGCTTTAATTGCACAATTTGCTGGTATGTGAATGAATCTCAACCAAGAACAGCGAGAGTCTGAAAGCACCCTAAGACTAATTTCCTCCCACTTTCAAGCCAGGATGAGAAGGAAATAATAAAACCTTCTGAACCTGCAAAAAGGTGCTTTATTTAAAGGAGGAAGTGTTTATATGAAGGCACCAGAACCCTGAACAGCCTAATAGTACTTTGCATACACTGGGCAGGCTACAGTGCCAATTATGCTTCATTACAAGAATAATAACTGCAAATCAGCTCAGAAAAACAGAAAAGATCAAAACTAACTAGTGTAAAAAAAAACTGAAGAAAAAATAGCATTTTCAGAGAAAATGGCTAGTGTGGAAGCACAACGTAATCATCTAACTGGTCAGAAGGTCCACTCACAGGGGGCAACATGACAGCATGGCATGCATTGCTGAAGAGAACAAGAAATTTGAAAATGTAAACAATAGGCAGGGATATCATGTGATACAATGTCAAAGAGATGAGCACATAGGCCACAGAGAGCATAAAAGGGAAAGACAATTTTGTCTTTCCTCTTATTTTTGTTGCCTTCCCACCCCTTTTGCTATGGAGCTGTTATTTCTCCCCTTCTGCTATGCCCTATCTTCTATCTATCAGATCATAACTACAGTATTATAATCTAATTACTTCTGTTCCCATGGCTCAAATCCTACTTGCAAATTTATCATACTATAATATTTCTTCAAACAGTCTGAAAAAGGCATCCATTCAACAGTGCATATTTCCCATGGAAATTGACAAGGGATCATGGTGTTGCTTCCTACAAAGCTGCTTTAAAAATTTCAGATGAAGGCTGTTTATTGCTCATTTTGGTTCAGCAGTATTTGTCCTCCACTGATGTGAAAAGAACAGTGTGACAAGGAGATGATGCGTGTTGAGGAAAACCATCCAACAGTACATGCTGCAGATACCAACAGAGTCAGCAGTTTTCTCTCTTGAAATATAAATGGCCCTTCCTAGGACCTCTAATTATCAACTGTTTAGAGGCTTAAATAAACTGACCCAAGAGGTTTTCTAATCACCAGTGTTCTAGTCAAAATCTTCAGTCATTTTTATGGCTCTAGTCATTGCTGCCCCATGGAAGGCTAGGGTCTTTCAAAAGCAATCTTATCATTATAGTGCCATTATGACTGTGGTGCAAATATCACTCATGAGACAAAAGCCGAGTCTTCTGCAATATACTTCATCATAATGCTGTGGTCATAATCCAAGAAATGTAAAGGACTTTTGAGTCTTAGTGATTAGAATGGAAGAAGTCTAAACACATACTCAATTCTTCTACTGAAATACATTAATCTTTAAAATGCTGATCTGGGGAGAGAGAGACTGGAAAAATATTAGAATATGTTGAAGGGTACTAGCCTGTTTAGAACTCAAAAGCCTTGCCCCTACAGGAAAATAAATGATCTTCAGAAGCTCAGTCTACAAAAATATTCAATGGATTAACAGGTAAGTGTGATAACATTGTTTTTGTTTCATTATTCCATTTGCGCTCTCTCTGACACATCCTGTTTGCTCCAGTAGTAATGCATAGCAATTGTGAACATTTCATAATTCATTCATCAAAAGTATCGTGTTTGTATTTCATTTGCTTTTGTTTCTTATTATTTTGAAATGCATTTTACTATTATTTGTGGTGCCGACAGTGGTGGCAGCAGCAGCAGTGGAGCAGACTTCAATATCCCCTGCTGGCAGCCACTCTTTTTCCATCACCACCACTATTCCAGGACACTGGTGTGTGTGTGTGTGTGTGTGTGTGTGTGTGTGTGTGTCTTTACCCCTGGGTGCACATATAACAACTTCCAGGTTGTGTTGGGTGGGGGAAAATGGCAGCTGCCAGGAATGGCCATCAGTTTCAGATTCTGCTGTCACTTTTTCAACTCCCACTATAGCCAGAGACAGATAAATCTCCACCATTTGCTCCCCATATACAGTGGTACCTCAGGTTACATATGCTTCAGGTTACATACGCTTCAGGTTACAGACTCTGCTAACCCAGAAATAGTACCTCGGGTTTAAAACTTTGCTTCAGGATGAGAACAGAAATCGTGCGGTGGCGGCGCGGCAGCAGCAGGAGGCCCCATTAGCTAAAGTGGTGCTTAAGGTTAAGAACAGTTTCAGATTAAGAATGGACCTCCAGAACAAATTAAGTACGTAACCAGAGGTACCACTGTAGTATGAAATAAGACTAAATAAATTCAGGACTTCCATCCACACACACATTCATTCCTCTCTGCACATGTTTTGGTACATGTGAAGTTGAACCAAATGGTCCCCAGTTGGCTCGATTTCTCATGCTTTCCAAAATGAATGCAGCTGCCCAATGGCCACACTGGTCCTAGGCTGCTCACTTCATAATCCAAATATTCCTTCATCACCCTGTACTTGAACATATTGTTGCCCACACACCTCTGGTTCCTCTTGTGGGCCTGCAGTAATTTTAAGTTGTCGTGATCCAGTAATTCTGCATCAAAAGAGATCCTGATAGTGGTGGTAGAACTCTCCCTTATACCTAACGGAGGAAACTGCTACCAATACAGTATTCTTGCAAAAGCTTTTGGCAAGAGCTCGTAAAGGCTGTGTTTCCTCTATCCCTTGCTCCTAACCAATATTTCCTTGCCAATATTCTCAAATACTGATGACTCCTCCCCAAAACCTTTAGCCTTCTCCAAGTTCCGCTGCCAGCAGGAGGGAGGCCAGGAGCAACACACTGCCTATTTAATTGAGCATTGATCTCCAAGGTTGAGCCAAGAACACATATCTCCCTAGATTTGTTGATGCTCAAAAAGCCTCAAATCAGCACTGAAGCGACCTGGGGAGGGTACTGGAAAAGAACCAGAGCTCTGTGTAGACCAGCATTTGTGAAAGATCCAGAATGGATCCAGAATGGTGTCAAATGTGTTTTGCACCATTTACTATATTTTGTGTGATGTTGAGGATGTGTGAAGCAACCTCTGTTACATGCTTTCCCCCACTCCCTCACATTGGCCCTCTTTAGCTGTAACCCATAGCTGAGACCAAAAGTAGTGAACTCAAGATGTTCCTGACATCTAATTTCCTAATCCCCCTCATGAGCAGAATTACAGAATAAAGGTAAAGGTACCCCTGCCCGTACGGACCAGTCATGACCGACTCTAGGGTTGCGTGCTCATCTCACTCAAGAGGCCGGGAGCCGGCGCCGTCTGAAAACACTTCTGGGTCACGTGGCCAGCGTGATGAAGCTGCAACTGGCGAGCCAGCACCAGTGCCGCACACGGAAACGCCATTTACCTTCCCGCTATAAAGCGGTACCTATTTATCTACTTGCACTTAGGGGTGCTTTCGAACTGCTAGGTGGGCAGGAACTGGGACTGAACCACGGGAGCTCACCCCACCGCGGGGATTCGAACCGCCGACCTTACGATCAGCAAGTCCTAGGCACTGAGGTTTTACCCACAGCGCCACCCGCGTCCTAGACATTTAAACACAAAAGGGCTGCCAGTGTCTTGTGTATGCTCACAGCGTCAACATTTACTGGTTGGAGAAACAAGGGAGTAGAAGGGTTGTGATTGCAGCCACAGAACTTTTCTCAGTCCAAATATATCCCATCTTTGGTGTAGATGGGGAAAAAAATAACCACCTTCCCCCCAAAATAGAGATACGTGGCTGATGCTGTGGACAGCTCACTACAGTTTTGCTTTTAAAAAAACAACAACAAAGCAAGAAACAGGAGTTACAGTGCTATAAATGGTTGCCCCATAGAAACAACCTAGTGAAAGTTGTACTATGTTATGACATATAATAATAATAATAATAATAATAATAATAATAATAATAATAATAATATATTTATATCCCGCCTACCCCAGCTGAAGCCGGGCTCAGAGTGGCTAACAACAGTAAAATAATACAGTATTCTAAAATCAATTCATTATAAAATCAGTTCAAATCAAATTGATGGCAACCACTGGGCTAGAGTTCTGTGAAGAATTACCAAAGGAGGGGGTCAGGCTGTGCCCTGACCAGAGGCCTGGTGGAACAGCTCTGTCTTGCAGGCCCTGCGGAAAGATGTCAAGTCCCGCAGGGCCCTAGTCTCTTGTGACAGAGCGTTCCACCAGATCGGAGCCATAGCCAAAAAAGCCCTGGCTCTGGTTGAGGCCAGCCTAACCTCTCTGTGGCCCGGGACCTCCAAGATGTTTTTGTTTGAAGACTGTAAGGTCCTCCGTGGGACATGCCAGGAGACGCGGTCCCATAGGTACGAGGGTCCTAGGCCGTATAGGTTACTAATATGGAGTACTAAGTGACATTTTGTGGCTGCTGTGGCAAAGGGAGGGATAATAGAGAACCAGCAAACAGAAGTGGGTTGAAAATAATCTGTGACTTAATTGAACTCCAGTATGTTTGGTGTGCAAGTACCCTCAATTTAAGACCTAGCCTGTAAGCTGCATAATTTATAGCAGCAAGAATTGCACAACACAGAGGACTATAAAGGTTGCTGCCTACTAGCCTATTGTCCATGGAATGTGGCTATTACCAATCCAGTGGCAGGACCAGTAGAGTACTTACAGCCTCCAAGGCCACCTACAGTGTGCCCCAAGAAAGGTTATGGTGTGCCATATTGACATATTGGCATCCTGCCGAACCAGTGACCCATTGTATGGAGAAGTTGAGAAAGCAAAGGAGCTCTGCCTGCATCGCCTCACTGGCCACTGCTGAGTTATGCTCTATAAGGCTCTGCCTACTGCTCAAACACCGCTTGTGACAGGTACAGGAAACAAAACACAGAAATGGCCTCGTGGAAGGCCAAAAGAAGGCAACCATGGCCATTCAACTGATGGAAGTAAAAAAACCCTTCTTAGTCCAAACAATCAGTAGCTGACCTTGATCCACAGTTATGTTTCAGCTACCATAATAGGAGCTAGTGGGTTGGAAGGCATGCAGATATACCATGGCCTTCTACCAGTCTTCTCTATTTAATAATGCAGTGAGAGACAGACTATTGTCCATTTCACGAGAACTCCAATACATTCTAAGAATGGGATCCTGCTTGACAGTCTTCTCTTCCACTGTGCAGATAGGAGAGGGACTAATAGGGCTGATGGCTTAGTATAGGAGTGTTTCCAATTCCAGACAGGAGTGCTGTGCAGACAGGTCACATGCAACAGCTATATGAATAGATAGCTACAGCACGCTGTATATGACATACTGTTATATCTCTGAGGTGGGTGAAAAAATGTCCCACTGAACATATTACTGAAGTATAGCTTGGCTCAATAAAGTTGCAATCTAAGAATAACGGGGGGAGGGATATGGGGAGGAGAATATTAAACAGTCTCTGAGGTGGAAAAAAATAATGATCAACTTGGCACACTACGTGCTGTGCTTCCGCAGTAGACTGAACCAAGGTTATAAATAGTAATTGGTAATAGGGAAACTGCTACAACCTAAGATTATATGGTACAGATAGATATAGCTTCTAGGAATGATCTTTGCATACAAAAATTCAAAAAAGGTTTCTTGCTCACTTCAAGGAACGGCTGCTCGTGAATGGTGATTATGTAAAATGCGAACCACTAATATGTTTTCATTTTGTAATTACACTCCATGTGCTCTGTAAGGAACTGCCAAGTTTGTTTCACAAGTATGCATTTTTTCATGAAGGATTATGAGCATTTTGTGTCTGTAGAACTTCCAAAATGGGATCAACTGAACCTCAGGAGCCATTTCTTACCTCCCAATTTCATTCTTTAATTAGCACACAACAGGGGTGGGGTGGGTTGTAAATGGACTCTTTCTTTCATTATGTCATCTGCAGTTTTAGGATATGCAATTTGTGGGTGTGTATGTGTGAGTGGTTTCTTTAAAAAAAGAAAATAAATGCAAGAATTTGATATGTCAAGATAATATGCTGCAAAACCATGAGTCTGGCAAAAGTGAACTACTCTGCTTTTATGAGGTTGAAGGGGAATAGGAGAAAATAACAGGCACTGGCATTATGATAGCAGAGAATTAGATGCAAAATGATAGTCCTATTAGTAGGGAAAGTTGAGGGTTGTTGTTTTTCCCCTACATGAGATTGAAACATGCAGAAACAAGGAAATAAAATTTAAAAAATCTTTGTTTCCTCTGGGGAAAAAGATCAGTCAGCTGTGCATTTCTGAGCAAGGCCTAGGACATATCACTCATGAGTTGGCAGTCAAAATGTATCTTGCATCTGATGACATTTCTTAGTGGCAGAGCTTAGGGCTGAAATGGGCACAGTAGCAGACCTGTGATCTTTTTCTCTCTTTTTGCTTTCATTCACGGTTACACTACCCTACATTAATCACACATTCCTCCTCTTTCATCAGTATAAAGCACTCCAATTCAAGGAAGTGCCTTGGAGGAACACAGCTGCCATATTCTGGAACAATTTGTCACTCCAGGCGGCAGTGATTTGAGGCATGCCTACTATGCCTCACACCTAGCATAATTTAAACGAAAAACTCCAAAATACACAGTTGGAGTGATACCATGATTTGGGTCAAACAGAATGTCACAAAACTGAACAAATCAAGTTTTCATGTTCTCCAGAAATGTTTATCAGTGAGATATGCGTGTAGAAGAACTTCTGTGAGCTCACGGTAATTTCCCTTTCCTCTCTTCCTGTCCCCCCCCCCCAACTTCTTCAGAGGGTTTTGGGAAACCCAGACCAGACTGAGGGAGGGCACACAGGGGCAGGAGAGGGAGAAGATCTGCCATGTTTGCATTACTTGTTATGTTCATGCAGTAGTTTAGCTGGAAACAACCCACAACCCAAAGTATATAAGCTGACCTCATAGCTACACCATCTAGCCTAATATTTGTACCTTATCTCTCTCTCCCCACCCTGCTTTGTATAAAATCTTGTCTGAGGCAGAGTTTTGGAGAACTCAAATGTTTGCCACAATAATTGGTCCAAATAATTTGTATGTGAAGACTCAGTCTTGCCAGTAATTCTGCATCAGGATGAGACTTTTAGTGGTGCTAGGTCTTTCTCTCTCTGCCCCCCCATCTCTCTGTGTGGTGTGTGTGTGCCTGAATACAGTGGTACCTCTAATTAAGTACTTAATTCGTTCTGGAGGTCCGTTCTTAACCGGAAACTGTTCTTAACCTGAAGCACCACTTTAGCTAATGGGGCTTCCTGCTGCCGCCGCGCCACTGGAGCACAATTTCTGTTCTTATCCTGAAGCAAAGTTCTTAACCTGAAGCACTATTTATGGGTTAGCGGAGTCTGTAACCTGAAGCGTATGTAACCTGAAGCATATGTAACCTGAGGTACCACTGTATACAGGAAGATTCAAGCAGAGTAGATATAAGCTGACCTCCCTCCATCAATCTGAGATCATACTTACCCAGTCAGATTTTATCTGCTTACTCAACAATAGCTTGGTAACAGTCTGAAATCTGGACATTCAGGTCAGTGGATTAATCTCTGGCTACTCACCTCTGTTCAAAATATTTTGGAGGAAGCAGAATGAGAGTAAGTGGTGAAGAGCAAAGCAGCCCAAACAGGAAAACAGCCTTGTGGAGCATAAAAAGAAACAAAGGGGATTACTTTGAAAAGTCTTCACTAAATGGCCTTTGTTCAGCCTGTGCCTGGCACAAGGATTTATTTCACATTCATCTGGTATCTTATTCTTATGAAGTAGTTTAAGCAGCTGCCAGTTCTCAAGAAGAGGGTGGGGAGGGATATATAATAGGAATAAAGACTCAGATGGAGCTCCGAATTGCAGAGTGTGACTGCCTTATATTAATAGCTGTTATGTTCTGTGCCACAGGACGTACCTGCATGTGTAGGACTGATTTATACTCTACCTACAAGGACAATTCACTGCAGGAGTGGAAAGCACACCTTGGTTTAAGCAGGCCATGAAGGTGCAATGTCAGACAATCTCACGGAAACACGAACAAGAATAGAAATATCAGTTTTCTGGAACCTATCAAATAAGATACTACATTGGCAAACAGCTGTTTGGCTTATGTCTGTGTTACAAAATTCTATGGGGGCAGGTAGGGAATGTTCATTGATAATCTAGTCTCACATATCTTCATAGACTGGAAGGCCATAGACGAGGTGAGTGTTCTACTGAATATGCTCCTAAGGTCATGGTAATTATATATGGCTGATACAGCCTACAGCAGTGGTGGCAAACCTATGGCATGTGTGCCAGAGAGGGCACTCAGAGCACTCTATGTGGGCGGGCGGGCCGTCGCCCCAGCAAGGCCATAGCTTCCTTGCAGGGGGTAGGGGGGGAGGAGGAGAGGAGGGCTCACATGCAAGCAGGAGTGGAGGCAGGGATCTCTCAGAAGTAGAGTGGAGGCTTAGCGCTGAGAGATCCTCGCCTCCACTCCTGCTTGCATGCAAGTAGGAGCGGGATCAGGCAGCTGAGCTGAGGAGTGCCTGGCTTCCTTCAGGTGATGCATGGGCTCTCAGATGCAGCTTCCGGGCTGCCTCCACCTTCCCCAACCCCAGTAACTATTCAGCCAGGCTGCCTTCATGGGGTTGCAGGGGATCTGATGCAGAGGTGGGGGCTCCTTTAAACTTCTCCCTTGAGCCACGAACCCCTCAAAAGAAAGTGTGATGGAGCCTGCACCTCCCCAGCTGAGCAGCCCCAATCTAGCTCCTGTTGCCATGCAAGCAGCAACGCTGCGTAGCAGAGCAGACTGATCACACTCCTACTTGCCTGCAGGCAGGAGCAGGCTGGGGTGGGATGGGGGTGATATCCCTTGCCCGCTCGCTTGCCACTCCGGCCCAGCCTTCCCTCACTCAGCGCCGGGGCTGCCAGAGCTGGAGGAGGGGGTGATTGCTGTTGTAGCAGCAGCGGAGGAACCCAGCGCTGGAGGGCAGCAGGTGCCTGCTCGCTTGCCACCCAGCCTGCCTTCCCTCACTAGGAAAATGGAAGTGTGACACTCAAAATGGAAGTTATACTCAGAACAGAGCACGTTCAGCTTCTGAAAAAAAGTTCCAAAACTGGAAGTGTTCAGGTTCCAAGTAGTTTGGGAACTAAGCTGTTCGAAAACTGAGGTACCACTGTATTTATTTTTCCCAATTTGAACTGTACTTATTTTTCCCAATTTGAACTGTATTTATTTCACACACACACACCCCGCAGTGGTGATTTCTTGAGTCAAAATAAGAGTATCCCTAAACATTTTTTTAGAAAAAAAGCACTGGGTTATATCATAAAATTATATATCAATGGAAAGATAATTTAACAAAGAATGTAATGCAATAACTTTTATGAAGGATTATTTATTACAACAGCAGTCATAAAGAAGAAATGTGAAACACAGAGAAAAAGTGAGATATACAGGTTAAATTGCTGTGTTGGCACTTTGCGATAAATATGTGGGTTTTGGGTTGCAGTTTGGGCACTCGGTCCCCAAAAGGTTCGTCATCACTGGCCTACAGCCTTAGCATTTCAATGCTTTTGCAATATGAAATTGGCTAAGTACTGCATAAAATCAAGTAGTCAACTGATACTTCTCCCACATCGGAAAAATGGTTTAATTGTAAAGGTCTCAACTCTGCCTATATACGAATGTGTGATGTTTAAGATTGGAACCATTGCAGCCACTATAGCAGGTGCTATGATTGAGAATTTTCCTCATCTGGTCTGACTTCACAAACATGCTCAATGCAGTTCCTTAGGAGTTCCTTCTCTACTGTATAATCACATGGTTGGGGCCAATAATGTGAGCTTTCCTAACCAAGTCAGCACCCTGCTAAGAAGGGAATGTGCCAATGGCATGGGAAACACACCCACTGGTCTTCCCTGGATTGTTGCCATAGTCACCTTCACTTCTCATTGGCATGGGACTGCAACACTGGGAAGAAGTCTCATCAGCACTGTATGTGTGTGAAGGTGGTTGTACAAAGCTTGGCCATATCTAGTCAATAGGCCCAAAACATTTTAGTGAATGGAGAATGGTTCCAGGCCCAGTACAAGGCAAAGGTTATATGAGTGTTTGTTAATATGTGAACTGCAATCCCCATTAAGAAGAAATCGTTTCATGGCAGAAGCTTAAGGGAATATGTACTGGTCATGAAAACACAATCTGCAAGGTCTCTGGTTTACATGGGAAATTGATCTACATCCTCTTCTTTCCGCGTTCACTCGGTTAATTGAGATAATATGTGATAATGGCAATCCACTAATAGTTGAGTGTGGTTTTAGGGGAAGTGAAAAAGCAGAAAGCATTCTACGCTCAAACAGGAATGGGATAAGATTTATCGGTCACTGTCAGACGCAAAAGAAAATAGACGCACAGGTAAAGTCTTAATATTTCCAAATGAACTTTCTTTTTCTTTCACAATATCGAATGTAACAACCATGGGTTGTTCAAAAACGAGTGAAAGGATTAGGGGCGGTCCATTCAAAAAACAATTCATGCTCTCAAAACAAAACAAAACCATGCAGATATTTGAACAAAAGTAATTATTTTGGTCCCCAACTTTCCATTGGAGCTGGTACTTATGTAGGCTCTGACAGAAACTATTCAGTGTTTTTCAAGATCCAGTCTATTATGTCCTCTAAAGGACATCCTGTGTCTAAAGAGGAAGATAGGGAGAGTCTCCAAGCACAAGAAAGAGAGGGGAGGAGAAGAAAAGTCTGAAAATTGTATTGGCATGGGAGGAGACAGCTTTGCTATATATGCTACTCAGAAGTAAATGTGTGCCTTCCCTGTTTTTTTCTGCTGTGTTTTAGATGTCATACAAGTGTACATTCACTTTGAAAAAGCTACAAAAGCAACATGCTCCAACAGCATATCTGACCAGTTTCGTTGGTGAATCTGGCATAACAGTGGTATATCTGGCCTTCTACTGACATAGCACAGCTTCTGCCGAATCCTATAGTTGGCATCTCAGAACTACATAATTTTGCCAAAAAAAATTCACAATTTTTTTTACTACAAACCACCACTATTATTAAATTGATTTGATAATGGTGATGATTGAGAACCCACGTGGTGTTGTAGTTAAGTGTTAAACTAGGACCTATGAGGCCAGGGTTCAAATATCTCCTTGCCCCCCCCCCCACTGGGTCACTGCCTCCCAGCCTACCATACCTTCCAGGGTTGCTTTGGGGATTAAATGAAGAGCAGGATAACCATGTATGTTGTCTCGAGCTCCTTGGAGGAAAAGGTGAGATATAAATGCAATAAATAAATACTAATTAAATATTGCATTTTTAAAAACTGCTGGGGGATCTTTCCGGCCAAACTTTCTAGAATAAGCAACTCTGGTGGCCTCTGCAAAGCCAGATTCCATTTTATCCTTACAGAGAAGAGACGTTGATATGTAGTTTTATGTTAATTCTGCTGTGCTCCTCCGCTTCCCCCGACCTGAATCATGAGAAAATTATTAATCATTCAGTTAAGCCAGTATTTAGGCCAGTTTAGTCCTAAAGAAGATTGCTATAGATTTCTTTAACAGGTGACATGGTTTATTACAATCCTCTAGGTTAGTTGGTGCTTGCAGTACCAAATTGTACAATAAACTTATTCCTTTTGGGTGAGGGCTATAGAATGGGAATCAAATAATTTGTATTTTGCAAAGATCTGCAAAGATACATTGTCACATGTAACTGTCACATGCAATTAAAAAACACATAACTATGCCACACTCATTAGTCAGACATTACAATGGGAAAATTATAGTTATCTAAAATCACTTGCAGAAATGTAACAAGTCCTTAATCAAGTGATGTGGATATTCCATAGGTCACTACATCAAATGTGGCTGTATTGATATTCTAACTTGACCCAGAATCGAATAAGGGCAGGAAGGGTTTTTGTGTGATATGGTTATTATTTCCAGCTTTTGTTTGGATTCCCTCACTTACAAAACCTTCTTGGCTCATGTAGTATGCTGCTTGTTCTGCATTGTGTAGGAGTCACTCTCCCTGGATATGAAACTTTGCTTAGCTCATGTTATCTTCCTATACTGTAATGTGACATCTTGGTTAATATACGGACTGCCAGACAGTCTACATCCCTAGAGAATTACTTATTCATCTAGCAACATTTGCAAGCAGGCCAAGAGATAAGCCTTTGCTCTAATTCACATGCTAGCTAATTAACCACAGCGTTATTAGGCTCCATTTATGGTTATCAGCATCATAGCCCTCTGCTAAAATAATAGCATAATGGGTATGAAGCATGATTAAATTGGCAAGGAAAAATGAAGGATTTCCTATGCACAGACAAAAAGTTAAAATTGAGAGGTAGAATATTTGGTCCTGATTTCCCATCATGTTGCCCTATGGACTGAATTCCAATAGCGTACAGCTGTAATACTGCCATGGGTAGGGGGTGGGGTGGAGAGGAGTCAAAATTCCTCTTTCAGAGAAATCACCCAGACACATACCCTTTCTTTAAAAATTCTGTGTTTTATCTGTGTTTATAATACTGGTTTTTTTTACTGCTTGTATTTCTGTTTTGATGTAACTATTTTATTGTTTTTGTGTTGTATTCTTGTATACCACTTAATGGGTTCTTTTAAAAAAAATGTGGTTTAGAAATGCTTTTAAATAAATTAATAATGTGGCAGGGGATTTTCCCAATAGTAGAGACTAGATGAAAAAGGGGCTCAACATTTAATTGCAATGATACCAAGCAGCGTAGCAGCTGTCAAATACTGTCCAACAAGGGCATGAAAGTATGCTGTTGTGAATATGAAAACCAAATATCCTATGACTGAGTTAAAATTATTGGAAATTTTTCTGTCACTAAGAAACAGCATAATCCCACAACTATCAAGAGGTGGAGGCAGGGGGCACTGATGGACCAGGCCCACAGCCGCTAGCAGGAACCCTAGACTCTTGAGTTACTGTTTTTTTTAAAGTAAGTCATTCTAGAAAGGAACTTGTGAAGCACAAGAAGCAGGTCCCCTTCTAAGTGACTTCTTTGAGATGAGTGCTATCTTTGCAGTATATTTAGTCAATGAGTGAAGACAGTATTGTGGTAGATGAGTGAATTGTTTGGCCTAAAGGCCTAAAGGCAATAGGGGTTGCTGCTGTCCTAAAGAGCTGCTGTTTCCCTTTTCCTTTTAGTGCATTTTTCCTGCTTCTACACATTTTTTGCTTCTGTCCCTGGATTTTCTATAGCTTGCCCTTTCTCCCCCACCCCACCCTCAAAGCAACCATAATGCATCTTTCCTGCAGCTGGGTACCCTAGAAGTTTTCTTCAAATACTAAGGACCCCTGACCATTAGGTCCAGTCGTGACCGACTCTGGGGTTGCGGCTCTCATCTCACTTTTATTGGCCGAGGGAGGCAGCGTACAGCTTCCGGGTCATGTGGCCAGCATGTGGAGAACCAGAGCAGCGCATGGAAATACTGTTTACCTTCCCGCCAGAGTGGTACCTATTTATCTACTTGCACTTTGACGTGCTTTCGAACTGCTAGGTGGGCAGGAGCAGGGACCGAGCAATGGGAGCTCACCCCGTCGCGGGGATTCGGATCGCCGACCTTCTGATCGGCAAGTCCTAGGCTTTGTGGTTTAACCCACAGCACCACCCGCATCCCCTTCAAATACTACTTTCACAATAAATGTGGGTGGGTGTTTTTTAAAAAGAAAAGTTGCTTCTGCCCCCTTCGCGGCAAATGTGAAACATTTAAACTTTTCAAAGTTGCTTAGATATGCTGTGTAGGAACTGACATCTAGACACTCAGTTCATTGTGTAGATAAAATACAGAACAATGATTTACATGCCTTCTCTGTGTTTATTGGGTCTTTTTTCCCCCAGGTAAGTGAGTATAGGATTGCAACCTAGGCTTTGATTTAGAAATAGCACTGAATGGAATATAGCTATGTAGCAGGCACAGATTCAACAGGTCAAACATTTTCTAGTCTGGAACAGCAAATATGGGGAAATCTTCATATTTTCATATTCTGTCTGTCAAACATTTTATTCCATGTGTGGCTACTCGTTTGTGAATATACTGTCCCTGACATTGCCTGTCATAAAACGCTCTTTGTCACATACATCTAAAGTGTCTAGTTCCTTTTACCGTTTTTCAAACTGCACATTATCAGCTTTCCAATGGCACATGTTGTATCCACTAAATGTAGATACAAAGAACAAAACAAAAAGCATCCTGTGCCATAACAGAGAACCTAACAAAGATCTTAATCATTCAATCTTTGATTGTCCCTTACACTTTACTTTGATTGTCCCTTACACCATACTTAGTGTTAAATTTCCTTTTCTAACTGTTGCAAAGGGAGTTAATTGCTGATCTAGTTAGTTTAAATAGATTGGATTCGATACCAGCGAGCGGGGAAGCTAGGTGAATTTTTATGTCCCTTAAAATCAATGAGAATTCAGCACTTAATTGTGCATTTGTCCCATTAATTTCAATATGAGTTAGGCATGTTTAACTTTCCTTGGATTGCATCCATTAATTATATTATATATATATATATATATATATATATTATAATAATATTTTATTAGGTTTAACAATAAAAAGATACATCCAAACATAATACAATAAACACACACAAAAATAAAAAAACAACAATGCATTCTTTCACAAAAAAAGAAAAGAACAATCAACACACCACAAATAACATAAATAACATAAGGCAAACACAAATCACTCTTTTCTAGTTATTCATCTTTGATTAACTTGTTTTCCTGACTTCCTCACACCTCCCTTTTTTGTATCCCTCTTTAACAGTTAGCTCAGCAAATTCATATCGTACTACTTTGTCCTTAAATATTTTACCTCCCAAATTTATAGTTTCCAATTTTTATCTCTTGTTACTAGAACTACTTCTTTTTATTTCAATATCATCCACATTCATACATTTTACAGTGCTTCTGTAAATAAATTTTAAATTTCCTCCAATCTTCTTCCACCAACTCTTCTCCCTGGTCTCGGATTCTGCCAGTCCATTAATTATATTATAAGGAAGATGCTAATATCTTCCTAATACCAGGAAGGAAAAAGAAGTTACGTATAAAGTTTGGAATATCCTGGCAACTGTTATTCAGGTTAATCACACAATTGGATTCCTGCAAGGCATTCTTTGTGGGGCTGCCCTTGAATACAGTTCAGAAGCTGCAGCTAGTGCAGAATGCTGCAATTTGGGTGTCGTATGGTACCTTTAGATGGAGCCACGTAGCACTGATCCTTCAAGAATCATGCTACTGAGCCCATTTTAAGATCAACTATGGTTGGCTTCAGACCCAAATACTTGATGATGCATCTTTGGTAGTATGTCTAAAGCCTAGCTTTGAGATCAGTAGAAGAGCCTCTGTTGATGGTGCCACCAAGTATCATTGTCTGTTTGGCGGCAGTATGGGGCAGAGCCTTCTCTGTCTTGGCACCTCAATTATAGGATTCATTGGAAATACCCTGGCATCCTTTGAAGGCAGATCTATTAATTCAGGCCTTTGGGGGAAACTGAGGCAGCAGGAGGAGGTATCTGTCATTGAGAATTTTAGTGACTGACTGTTGATGCCATCCCTCCAACATCAGTATCCCTGCTTAAGCACTGCCTCCTGGTCAACTACAAAAGCTATTAGAGGAAACACACAAAACTACAGTATTTTAAGCACCAAAATCTTTGAATTTATGCTTTGCATCTAGGGAAGCCTGAGGCAAAAAGAAAACTCCAAATCAATCAATACAACTGTGTGTGTGTGTGTGTGTGTGTGTGTGTGGAGATTATGCTATGTCATCATGCATTTGTGAATATTCTGGAATCATGAAACTTTGAAAAATCATTATTATTGTAATCGTGCAGTATCCCAATGTTTATTTTTGGGTCCAGGGGCATATAAACCTTTGAGTTTGGGGATGCATAAACTTCTCTTTTTTAGTGTTTCAAACTTCTAAGGAAATTAGGAATATGTAAGCAACTGCTTCCTGCCAACCTAGCAGTTCGAAAGCACCCCCCCCAAAAAAAGTGCAAGTAGATAAATAGGTACCGCTCCGGCGGGAAGGTAAATGGCGTTTCTGTGCACTGCTCTGGTTTGCCAGAAGCGGCTTAGTCATGCTGGCCTCGTGACCCGGAAGCTATACGCCGGCTCCCTTGGCCAATAAAGCGAGATGAGCTCCGCAACCCCAGAGTCGGTCACGACTGGACCTAATGGTCAGGGGTCCCTTTACCTTTAAGCAACTGCTGCATCCTGGTGCTGTGGTGAATCCTGGATTGGCACAGAATTCCACCCCTGGCATTCCTGCCCTCAGCTGCCCTGAGAGTCCCTTTCACTCAAACGCACAAAACAGGGACACTAATCAGTTTTCACAAGGTGCCACCAATTCAGCTCATGGGAGAGATAAATGTCTTTCTTCTGTGAGAAGCCAGGCAGGAAGGAGCTTTGGAGGGAGACATTTTTGCTCTGGAGAACCCCTCCCCATCTCCCCAAATCCCCTTCCTCTCTAAGAATCTAGTCCAGTTCATTTTAAGCTAGAGAGAGAGCCAAGTTGCAGGATCTCTCTGAGTCTCTCTCAAAGCAGGAGCCCAAGAGGAAATGCCCACCATGAAGTGTGACACTTCAGGTTCCCAAATGAAACTGGCAGTGAAAGGTGAGGCAGCAATGCAAAGAAGCTGGACGGGGATCTAAGAGATTTGGAAACAAAACAGACCCTCCCTGTTGTGTCCAATGTTGCTGAGCAGCTCATAAGAATGTGCAAATGAGAACCCAAAGTAGGTTTCTGCTTCTCTCTTTCCCTGGCCAGGAGATGGAAGGAGCAATGAATAAAATGGTGGAGAAAGATTTTAGGGGATTTTTTTGAGGTGGCGGGGGGGGGGTAGGAAGAAAGGCTAGAAGTTGGTAATTTGGGACTGCATGACAAAGTGAAAAGCCATGATGGCTTAAGGGTTTTTGTGAAGTTCCTGGCATTTTCACAGCGATTGCATGCATTTTAATTTTAGCTTGGTTTTATATGTTGTATATCACCATGTGAAATTTGGATGAAGGGCAGTCTGATACTAACAGTAATAGATAGGTTCAAGTTCTCTGTAGAAGTGAGGGTTCCAACCCCTCTTCAGTGTAGCTGGTATTTCTTTTTCCATCCATAATCAGGTAACCTGAAACAACCTGAAGGTGTGTAATACAAAGCGGAGAAACAGCCACTGAGGAGGAAGATGTGCTCTCCATCTCAGCCCTACAAGGACATAAGCAACAAAAATAAAATAGTAAAAAAAAACAAGCTAAACTCTCCACTTCCCCCAAAACCACATCTATAACCTGCTAACTATTTGAACACATAGGCATTGGAGGTAATTGCAGAAAAAAGCAGCTCATGTTTGTATTGATTAAAGTTCACTATCTTGGATGGCTTTGGCACACTAAAACCCATGATGACTGAATGCAATGGAGGACATAGTCCCTTTACTTATAATAGTTGCACAGAGGAGGCTACTTCAACATATATCATGTATCTCATCTGTATATGGCATTCTGCAGCTAAAAAACCATCACCCTCTTCTATAAAGCGTGTTCTCCAGTAAATGAGAGCACGTGTTGCAGTGTGGGCCGCCAGGCCAGGCCTCCTGTTGCCAGGCAGGTTAATAGTTGTTGCCTGGCACTATGATTGGGTAACCGGGTTGCTGGGGCAAATTGTATGTTGCAAATTGGGTGGGTGGGACCATAGTCTTTAAATATTGGTGCACTCTGGTTTCTCTTTCTCTTTGCAGAGTGCATCGGATCACCTGCCCGCCCGCCCTCTTTTCCGGTTGACCTTGCTTTGCCTGTCATGGGGTCGTCTGCTTTGGAGCAGGGGCCTAGTAGGAATTTTGCCATTTGGTGATTGGCTGTGCCATTTGGTTTTTGCCTACTACTCAGCAATTCGTCACAACTTGTAAGGTTGCGGTTAAGCATTGGTTATAATATGCTGGTGGTGGAGGGGTCAGGATAGGCTGTGCCTGCCCCTCCAACTGCGCTGAAGGGAATTCCATTAAAGGAATCCTGGGGCTTGCCACGATTTCGTCCAATTCCTGTCATGGGACCAGGGTCGCCCAATCCCTGTCATGGGAATCCCTGTCATGGGACCAGGGCCGGCAAGCTTTCGGGGAGCTGCTGGGGTGAGCGGTGTGGGTCCGACGCTTAGCTCAAATGACCCCCAGTTTGACTTTCTCTTCTACTGGCTACCAATCGGACCTCGGGATGTCAGTTCTGTCCCAGGCGGGGGGACAGATAGTCATAACCAATGTCTAAACAACCACTCACTGATTTTGTATTTTAATAAAGTTGTGGCCAAAATAATGCCCAAAAACCAAAACTAAAATTACGTGTTATGTGTGAAGTTATTTGAGGGGTGGCCTGGGGACCTACACACGCAAAACAATGGAAGATATGAGATTGTTCTCATTTGCCTCAGGTCAACAACCTAGTGCCTGATCTAGATGGAGAACTGAGTTCACAGATAGTTGATCTAGCTGGGTTAAAAAATGGTTCTAGTTACATCTTTTTTATTTTTTAGTGGGGGCCCAGTTGGTCAATGTAAAAGCTCAAATGCAAATATGTTAAATCCCCAGCAACCTTAGGCTTACTACTACCATGTACCAATTATACATAATCCAACCCCCATGGACAAAGCCAACAATGTAGGTGGAATACCAAAGATGGGAAGCTAGACCTACTCAGGAAATTCTGATGAGAAGTAATACTTAGCACCTTTCATAGGGTGGCAAATTAGGTGGCTCTGTTCTGATACTTCTGATCTTTGCAGTCACCTGCCCATTCTTGGGCTCCTATAATTTGGCAATTAACATGCAGCTTCATGCTACCTAATTAAGTGAAGATGATTTAGGCACTACACATTTTCTGGGGATTAATGACAACCTAGGAGGAGCTGATGTCCCAAAGTGCAGCTAAGGGCCATTAACTTCAAATGATCATTAATCCTGTGAGATGCTTGGTGCCAAGGTCACTGCTGCTATTATAAAATGGCACAGGAACAGAAACGTTATGTGGGGTGGGGTGAGGGGCTTTGTGTGTGTGTGTGCTTTAAAATTCAGGGTAGATACTGAATAGTTGTTACATGTCTTTCTAACCCTCATGGTGGAACGATCACTCATCACTGGTGTGAAATGGCCAGGAATATTTAACAAAGGAATCTCTGTATATTCACAAAACTACATTTCCTAGATATATAAAGGAAAGCAATGACAGTAAAACTGGTTTAAAATTGATTTATAATTTAGAGAGCAGATGTGTCCTAAGACTGTACACATTGAATGAAAAATACGCTTCCTGCCTCTCAGAAGACAATTGTTATTTTTAGAGTCACCACAAGGGCTCATTATTCCAAAGTAGGGCACCTTCACTGCAACATTAAGACCTATGATGAGACCCACAAATCCTGACAAACACGGAGTAAGCCTTATACAGAAGCAGAGCAGAGTTATAAGCTTTCAAACTGCCAATGAAAGTAAAATGCAAGATCTGAGAGCTGCCTAGTCTCCAGCATATCCAATAATAATATCCTACTATTTACACACATGGGTAACACTTGAAATACATTGCCTAAGTCTAATACAGCAAAGGAAATTAGTAGAGCATAATTAGCTGCACCCTTATTCGAGGTAAGGAAATGGAATGCCACTATTTCGAATGTGGAAAATCGAATTGGGGGTTTTATTGCCCAGCTGATGATATCATCCGTCTTCCTCAGATAAATGTCTAAGTGTGTGCCACATTAATGGGCCACTGGATAAAAATGCTTCTCTAGGCTCAATGGAATGGATCAATAAGGTAGGAAAGATGTTATGCAGGTTTTGTGTTTTGCTTCTGGAACAAATCATCAGCTTGGTATAATAAGGATGAAGGTCAAATGTTGTAAGAGAGATTGCTCCTAGCACTTCCACAATATTAATAAGCATTTTATAGGTACTTTTGTTTTTTGCTCATTCATCAGGCAACCTATTCTGCATGTATAATGCTAGAAATTCCAAAAAACCCAAAGGCAGGCAATTGCTTACAAATCACCCCTCTCATGTTGTGTCTTCAGTAACAACCTAATCTGAAACTAACAATACTGAAAAATTTGTCATGTTTCATTGAGGCGCTGAAAGTGAGTATGTTAATGCTCCAGCATTATATGAATACAATGGTGCAAATTTCAGAAAGAAAAGAAAAAATCCTAGTGAATTTCCAGGGACAGTAACTATATCTAATAGAAAGAGATGTCAGAGGTTTCTCTCCCTACCTTCAGAGATTAAATTTGATATCAACCCAGTTGGCTATGTATCTCTTTTGTTACTATACATTATTGAGGCTTCTCAGAGCTGAGATTTTTCACAATGGAGCAAATCCAATAAGAATCAATATAGGAATAGCTGCCGGAATTTATTTCTACTCTCTGTGGACCAGTTCACACATGCATGTACATCACTGGATTACTAAACACTTGGGGCATGAGCCAGCAAAGTTAAACACTTTTAAATCCCTTTATTTCAACCTGAGGCATTTAAGCATGTGCCTTTCTCACTGGGGGGGGGGGAGTATGAGTGCCAAATGTAAACGGAAAATTGGCTCTGAGAGGAGAGGGAAAAGGTTAAAACAAAAACAAAAAACCAGACCTGCAGTTTTAAGAGCAGAACTCCCAGGGGAGTGTTTAGTTAGTCACCTCCTGACAGATGCCCTGGAGCACTTGCAGGGGCCGGATTCTACTGACACATTTCTCTTTAATTGTAGTCTGTAGGGATGTTTGTGTCCCACAGAGCACAAGGTTTAGAACCTCTGCTTGTAAAAAGCATGCTTATGGAGTCCAGCTGAGTCCTTAAGCTATCAAGAAGAGGCGAAGGTTAAAACACCGCACTGGGTACATCAGTGACCTAAGAGCAAGAGCTGTTGATATTATGAAGATAGATTTCCCATCCTCTGTCTCCAGTAAGTGTCTTCCCTAAACCCTTAATCGGTCCATGAAGTTTCCCCATTGCACCATCAGAAGGACAAGAGTTCACTGGTGAAATATGACTTTTATTGTTCTGACGGCAATAAAACTTGATACCTGTGATTCTAGATCTGTGAATTAGATGTGGCTCCTACTGTGCTGGTGTAACATTTTCTCCATCTGAAGAGAAGATGAAGAAATGCAGACATCTAAATGTCATTGGTAAACTCTGAAGTTGAGAGTATTGGATATGTGAGAAGATCAGCACACAATGGGTGCTTCTCAATAACTCAACTATTTATTGTTGCCAGTCACTGGGAAAAGCCCTGGACAGAACGCTTAGACTGGAATAATAACTGCAGGCTGACTTACACTTATGATACTAGTTCATCTGGAGTCAGGACTGTTTAAACCCTGAGGACATGAGGCCCAGCCATGCACACTGGCCTGTGCTACACAAGTGAAACTGTTTCTTCCTGCGTACTCACATGTCTATCTCAATCTTTGGACTCCTGAGCTTGACTCTTAAAGAGATTGTGCACAATGGAGATATTTTTGGTTTGTCAGAGATGAAGCAAGATCTCTATGAGATGATGCAAACCAAAGTAGGGATACCTGAAGCACTTCAGCAATCCAGGCATTTAAAAAATGCCGTGGAGAAACATCTGTAAAAAGTGAAAATAACATCCCTAAGCTTACCATAACACCGTAAAACAAGAGAGGCATGAAAGGGAAAGAAAAGCAAACACTGGTTTGGGAGAGTTTGCAGAGGAAAAGATCCATTATGGCTGGAAGGACTAGCTTTTAATCAGAGGGTATGGTTATATGATGGTTTGGTGAGAGAGCAGCCTTCCAAAAGCAAAACCAATACATTCAATCAGTGCAAGGATTTACACTTGCATAATGGAACTTCCTCTCCCCTCCTTCTACTGTATGCCACCTAAATCTGTTCTAGGGATTCCCTAACCTATGGAGCAGACATGGAGAGGGTGTAGGACACGTGTAGGAGGAAGAGATTGGGGGAGCTCTGTTGCACAAGTCTAAAACTGTGTGTTGACAAGACATAGTGACTTATTATCTACCACCCTAGTGGGATGGGGAGGGGAGAAAGAGGTCATTCAGGACTGACTAGGCTTTTTTATAATCAGAGGGAATGGGTTTAACCTGGAAAAGGAATCCCTTTTCACTCTTCCATACACTGCACCCAGCTTTCCGTGTTGCTATGGTTAGATTGGCATTGTAATATTGGTATATATCAGTTATGTGGACAGGGATATTCCATACTGAGAGCAATGATAATACCTGTTCTTCACACATAACTTTAAAAACAGTATTAAAGATTGTCAGTAGACATATCTGTAATAGCTAGCAATGCTGTCAGAAATCATGTGGACCCTAATGAAAATTTCAAAACAGAAGTGCAATGTGAGTCATAGCATCTGAACTGGAAAGTTTCATATGAAGTCTGGTGACTACTTAATAATAAAGGAAGTTCTGGGAAGATTCCAGGGTTATATATGGAGGCTACTATTTGGGTATCTACAATTTCTATTTTATGTATGGGAGGGCAAAGTTCTTCCCCTACTTTCTGAAACCTTGCACATTAGTGATGGGTGAACTCATTTTCTCTTCATTCTGAATTGGTTACATATTTAGGAGACTATAAGAATTCAGAAGAAATCTCATAAGTTTTTGAAAGTTCTCCCCTAGCTTATATGGCATACTGATATTTCTGAGTACATGGACATTATCATATCACCCCCCAATAAGTGGTAGTTCCCACCATTAGCCATTGTGGAGAGCCACTTGACATAGTTGCCATTCCCCTGGAAAAACAAATATACCCAGAAACAAGGGAGGGTTAAAATATTTCCTGGGAACATTCAAGAAAATGGATCCACAAAGAGATGGGTCTGTTTGAGGAATTAATTATTTGCAAGTCATGATATGAACTGATCTGCTCTGCACATCCTGGACTAATGCGCTGATTTGAATTCTTCTTCAGATGTCATACCTCTTCAGCCTGATGTGCAGAACATATTCCTACTAATAAGTTCTTCTGCCTTTCTTCAAGAGCACCAGGTTTCAATGTTTTATCTAGATGAATTTCAAGAAATAATATCAGCTCTGCTCTTCTGTGTATCAGTCAAAACTTTGCTCTAACATTATGACACTATGTAGCCAAAGTACAAAATACTGTCAGTTTCCTGCTGTGAAAGTTGAAGAGAAAAGATGTAGCTTCTACTGCAACAGTCATGAGTTTGTGAACTCTTGAAATGAAATTTAAAAATGTTGGTACTTGGCTGGAACAGAGCCTTCCAGGCTTGGAAGCATGGACATAACAACAAAATTAGGGCCAGAGCCAACATTTGGATGAACCAAATGTTGGGGCCTTGGGTCCATCTAGCTCAGGATTGTCCACACAGGGTTTCATCCTGGGGGCACTGAGGATTGAATGCAGAACTTTCTGCATGAAAAGCGGATGCTCTACAACTGGTCAAGTGTGAAGTTTTTAATGGATTGAGGCAAGTCTGAGCTTGGAACCCATAATAAAACTTGACTGGTAATCCAGTCCCAAGATATGTTCTGAAGGCACAGAATGCTACTATCTTCATGAAGCTAAGCAGCTCTAGATATGGATATCCCTCAAAAAAGAAAAAAAGAAAAAAGGAAGGGTATCTTTTTATATGCTACAATTGCAGCAAGCATTCTTATTGCTACAAAATGGAAGAGTGATGAAATCCCCTCTATTCATGAATGGATTCAAAAACTGACAGAATATGCGGAGTAGATAGTCTATCAGAAAAAATAAAGAACAAATCAAAACAGGAATTTGTCTCAAAATGGGAGGTTTATTTGAAAAATAACTATAGCAGTTTAAACTCTGTCGCAGCATTCAAATAATTTCAGTAGTAGCTTTAAGAAAGATATGAGACCTAAGATAAACTAAGAATTAGTCAATTTAGGATAAAAGTGTGTAATGGCAACAAGTAATATATAATTGAAATAAGGAATAGATGGGAGGTCAGATCTATAGTCCAAAGACCATTTTCTGCTTTATTGTTTTGTAATTAATATTGTGTTTATGACTATTTTTATTTGTATTTTTGTTTTTGTTTTCTTTTTTGGTGTATCAATAATAATAAAAAAGACTGAGGGGGGGCAGTCTTGCCCATCACCTTTCTATTAGTGTTAAAGTCGGCTAACCAAGTGGTTGGTGGTGGTGCTTAGTAACCAGTCGGAGTGGCATGATGGCCACTGAGAGAACTGACCTAAGAAAGACAAAATCTCTCTGTTTATTTCTCCTCAAGTTATATCCTATTCTTGTTCAGGTTACCCAGTAAAGTATTATCAGTTTCTTTTCTCACTGGACTTCCATCTGCATTATTTAAGTGACTCTGCTAACAACTAACAGGTGTAGTCACCCAGTATGGAGATCCTGAGGCAAGTTCCAGTGCTGGCAGGACTCTTGTCACCTGCCTTGGATGCCAGGTCAGGCAGCATCCCTATGTTCCCAGTCTCCAACCCTGGTTGCTATTGTGTCAATAAATGCTAGGCCTCTTGGTACCTCCCCTCGCTCTGGATTTTTTTGGGGAAAAACTTTCCTTTGCAATAGTGTGATTCCTTATTCACACACTACTGAGGCTGGTGTTAGAGTCTCTAGCGTGGTTGTTCGGGAACCTTCATGGTTACTTGCCATGCCAGTGTCACCAGTCCTACATATATTGATGACGTAAGAAATGGCATGCTAGTTTTTGTGACAAATTGGGACTGTGAATTCAAATTTATTTTCAGACCGGAGAGTTTGTTACATCCATGGCCTGCCCCAAATACTCTAGAGCTACCCTCACATCTGCTGCAATAATTATTCGTAAAACTGGTGTATTTATCTAAGCAACTGAGGCTGTAGCACCCCAAAGCAAAGACGCAGGTTTTGTAAAAAGGTACATGTTATAATCAAGAGCTATGGAAATAAATTTGACCACATAATTTTGAACTGGAAGGACTTTTTTGAATTGGAAGCTAATGATGAACACAGTCAAGATTGGGAAGAGTTCAACATATCAGAATTAATAGGGTGTGAAATTCACTCAGCTCCAATAGTTCCCGTGGGACATAATGTTTTGGCTTGTGACCTATCAATCATCTGGTATGATAATAGCAGGGAAGATATTCTAATAAGGGGTTGTCACAGGATCAATGTTTCTTGCGTTGGAAATAAACATGCTGTTTTCATTTCAACATTTATTTTTCCTTTAAAAGGTAATTATAAAATAAAATTATTGTTTTCCCTCATCTCTGGCATTTATGTAAGCATGAAGGCATTATTCACTGACATTTTATTCAGTTGACATGAGATCTGAAACAAAAGACTGGTGGTCCAGAATTCTGACTGTCAAAAATGCATTTCATTTAGGAAATGAAAAACCACTGATTGACAATATATGGCAACATCACTAGAAACTTTGCTATTTCAAAACTTCCAGTTAACACTTGAAACTTGAAAGTGCCATTTCTCCATATTTATAAAATGCTTCTGTAATCATCATACCTATCAATAAATCAAAAATTTCTACAGTCTTTGAAAGCTTTGTGACAAAATGTAACACCAATCCTGGCCTGATTGCAATGGCTACCAATTAGTTTCTGGGTTCAATTCAGTGCTTTTTTTCCTTAAAAATATGTTTAGAAATACTCTCATTTTGACTCAGGAAAAACCACCATTTTATAGTTCAAATTGGGAAAAATAAATACAGTAAATACAATGAAACTGACCGATCACCGTGCTAGATTCCAACTCCTACTTCACACATTAAATGCTCGCTTCCATCTGAGACTCGGGAAACACCGTGACAGGAAATGAGGCCACCATCAGGGGTAGCAATGGAACTGACGATTTTCCATGCTAGAGAAGAAACTTTAAAAAATATATAGTTTCTTAGATTCACAAAATGTATGCAGGGTATGTAGAAAAAAGCACTGGTTCAATTGAAAGTGCTGGTTTTGACCTATAAAGCCTTAAACAGCTCAGGACAGCTGTACCTCAAGGACCGCCTCTCCGTTTATGAACCAACCCAGACTGAGGGTTCTTGATTCAACAGAATGCAATAAAAAAGAGATCTCAAAATGAGAAAAAAGGGAAAATTTTGGATAAAATAAAAGAGGGAGAGAAGAAGTTAAGATCTAAACCGAACTCAAAAGAGATTCTGAGAGAAATTAAGCTACATCAAGTACAATATATGAAACTGATTAATCAGGAAGTAGAGTGGAAAATTAAACAAATGAGACAAAAGACTTTTGAGTCAGCTAACAAATGTGGAAAACTCTTAGCGTGGCAGTTGAAGAAAAGACAGAAGTTAAATACGATCACGAATCTTGAGATTGAAGGGAAAAATATACAGAACCCGGTGGAGATTAGAAAGTGTTTCCAGAGATATTTTAAACAACTTTACACGCAAGGGCCACAGAAAGAGACTGCGATAGATCAATTTTTAAGAACCAATGGATTACAAAAAATATCCCAAGAAAATAAGATAACATTAAACTATAAAATTACAGAACTTGAGGTTGAAGGTGCTATTCAGAACATGCAACTGGGCAAGTCTCCAGGGCCGGATGGATTAACCTCCAAATACTACAGGACTTTGAAAGATCATTTAATTCAACCATTAAAGGAGGTCTGCAATGAGATTATGGAGGGGAAGAAGGCGCCAGAGTCGTGGAAGGAAGCATACATCACACTGATACCAAAAACAGAATCTGAAAAGACACAACTAAAGAACTACCGTCCCATCTCCCTTTTAAATGTGGATTACAAAATTTTTGCAAACATTTTGGCTAATAGACTAAAAAAAGTGTTAGCTGAAGTAATACATAAGGACCAGGCAGGCTTTCTTCCAGGTAGACATTTGTCTGATAATACAAGGAACATAATTGATATTTTGGAATTGTTGCAAATGAATATAAATACAAAAGCAGTGTTAATCTTTATTGATGCGGAGAAGGCCTTTGACAAGATTTCCTGGAATTTTATGAAGAAAAATCTTAAAGGGATGGGAGTGGGACAGGGGTTTGAAAATGGCATAGAAGCAATCTATTCAGAACAGAAGGCAAAATTGATAGTTAATAATGTGGTGACGGAAGAATTTAAGATAGAAAAAGGAACACGGCAGGGCTGCCCTATCCCCATTATTATTTATTTCGGTCCTGGAGGTGCTGTTGAACATGATTAGAAGGGATCGGTCGATTAAAGGAATTCAGGTCGGAGCCAAACAATACAAATTGAAAGCTTTTGCAGATGACCTGGTTTTGACATTACAGGAGCCAGAATCTAGTACGAAAAGAGTTTTAGAATTGATTCAAGAATTTGGTCATGTGGCAGGATTTAGATTAAATAAGTTAAAAACTAAAGTATTAGAGAAGAATTTAACATTAATGGGAAAAGAAAGGTTTCAGAATGAAACAGGTTTAACTGTGGTTAAGAAAGTGAAATACCTAGGGATTAATATGACTGCGAAAAACTTGAATTTATTTAAGGATAATTATGAGAAATGTTGGTCAGAAGTTTAAAAAGATTTAGAAACTTGGTCCAAATTGAGGCTTTCCTTGTTGGGACGAATTGCAGCTATAAAGATGAATGTATTGCCAAAAATGTTATTTCTGTTTCAATCATTGCAAATTTTGGACAAGATGGACTGTTTCAAGAAGTGGCAGAGAGACATTTCTAGATTTGTCTGGCAGGGCAAGAAGCCTAGAATAAAATTTAAAATATTAACTGATGCAAAGGAAAGAGGCGGATTTGCCCTGCCAGACCTTAAACTTTATTATGAGTCAGCAGCATTCTGCTGGTTGAAAGATTGGCTGCTTCTTGAGAACACAGACATTTTGGATTTAGAAGGTTTCAATAATGTTTTTGGGTGGCATGCATATTTGTGGTATGACAAGGTTAAAGCACATAAGGTATTCAAAAACCATATTGTCAGGAAATCATTGTTTAATGTCTGGATAAGATACAAAGACCTATTGGAGAGTAAAACCCCAAGGTGGCTGTCGCCAATGGAAGCTAAGGCTCAGAAAAAGCTCAATATGGAGGCCAAATGGCCAAAATATTGGGAAATTTTGGAGCAAGAAGGTGACAAATTGAAATTGCAGAGTTTCGAGAAACTAAAAGATAAAGTGCGAGATTGGCTTCATTACTATCAAATAAGAGAGGCCTATAATTTGGATAAAAAAAATGGTTTCCAGGTGGAAAAATCAAAGTTGGAAATAGAATTGCTAGAACCGAAAATTAAGATCTTGTCAAGAATGTATAACTTGCTGTTAAAATGGAATACACAGGATGAAACGGTTAAATCAGCTATGATTAAATGGGCGCAAGACATAGGTCATAACATTATGTTTGCTGACTGGGAGCAGTTGTGGACCACCGGTATGAAGTTTACGGCATGTAATGCCTTAAAGGAGAATATTATGAAAATGATTTACAGGTGGTACATGACCCCAGTTAAGCTTGCAAAAATTTATCATCTGCCTGATAACAAGTGTTGGAAATGTAAAGAAGCTGAGGGAACATTCTTTCATCTTTGGTGGACGTGCCCAAAGGTTAAGGCTTACTGGGAAATGATCTATAATGAACTGAAGAAGATATTTAAATTTACCTTTCCTAAGAAACCAGAGGCCTTCCTTTTGGGCATAGTCGGCCAATTGGTGCCAAAGAAAGATAGAACATTTTTTATGTACGCAACAGCAGCAGCAAGAATACTCCTCGCTAAATATTGGAAGACACAAGATCTGCCCACCGTGGAAGAATGGCAGACGCAAGTGATAGACTATATGGAGATGGCAGAAATGACCGGCAGAATCCGAGACCAGGGAGAAGAGTCGGTGGAAGAAGATTGGAAGAAATTTAAAGACTATTTACAGAAATACCGTAAAATTAATGAATGTTAGAATGATGTCGGAATGAAGTTAAGTGGTTTTAGCAGTAATGTTACAAAGGAGTATGTAAAAATGGATTGTTAACAGGTGAGAATGTAAAGTTATAATATATTAAGATAAAGGATTAAGATAAAAACAAAGAGGGAAAGGATTTGCTGAATTAACTAACTGAACTGGAATACAAAAAAGGGAGGTGTGAGGTCAGGGAAACAAGTAAATGAAAGACAAGACATGGAAAGATTGATTTGTTTTTAATTGTTTTTATTTTTCTGTATTTTGTATTTTTTGCTTCTTTTTTTCTTTCTTTTTCTTATTTTTGTAACCTTTTCTGAAACTTTAATAAATATCATTTTTTTAAAAAAAAGACTCCTATTGGAAAGCAATCACTGCCACCTCCCTTGGGGCCATCTCAAGTTAGGACCTATAGACATAGTTTAATATGGCTGATTGCAAGGAGTGGGAAGTGTAATCATTTCAACAGCACCACTGTTTTGTATGCACAAATGAAACACACACATACACACATTCATTTGTTAAATGAAACAATTTAAAAACTTTAAATGCCACCTGCATTGCAAACATATCCAGGCAGTGTAAAATAAATTTAAAAATACAAACCAAATCCAAAATATACAATAGAATTAAAATCATAAAACAATCAGTGGCCCGATATAATATCAAAAATAATTGCAATGGACTAGGTAATGTCTCATTCCTGTTTTCTGTCTATGACCGCAATCAGAATACAATTAAAGTGATAACATCACTGTACTCCTAACCCCTCTGCAGCACCACAAATCCAACTCAATGGTGTAACGTTGGAAAATGTCGATCACTTCCCCTACCTGGGCAGTTATCTTTTCTCAAGGGCCAACACTGATGCTGAAATCCAGCATCACTTGAGCACTGCGAGTGCGGCTTTTTCCCAACTGAAGTGCAGAGTGTTTGAGGACCAGGACACTCACAGGGAAACCAAAATGCTTGTTTACAAAGCTATTGTACTACTAACCTTACTGTATACTTGTGAAACATGGACCACCTATGAACGCCATCTCCAAGCCCTCGAAAGATTCCATCAATGGTGTCTCCGAAAAATTTTACACATCAGTTGGGAAGACAGGTGAACTAATACCAGTGTACAGGAAGAAGCAAAGATCACCAGTGTTGAAGCAATGATTCTTCAACATCAACTTTGTAGGACTGGTCATGTTGTGCGGATGCCTGATGATCGTCTTCGAAAGCAACTACTCTATTCCAAACTTAAAAATGGAAAGTGTAATGCGGGTGGTCAACAAAAGAGGTTTAAAGACTGTCTCAAGGCAAATCTTAAAAAATGTAGTATAAACACTGACAACTGGGAAACACTGGCATGTGAGCGCTCCAGTTGGAGAACAGCCTTTACCAAAGGTGTCATGGGCTTTGAAGACACTCAAACTCAGGACCCAAGGGAGAAATGTGCTAAGAGGAAGGCATGCTTGGCAAATCTACACTGTGATCAACTTCACCCAGAAACCAATGTCCCCACTGTGGAAGGACATGTGGATCCAGAATTGGCCTCCACAGTCACTCACGGACTCATTGTTAAAACCATGTCTATGGAAGACAATCTTACTTGGCTACGAGTGATTGCCAAAGAAGAAGACTCTGGCTCCTGCTGACCACATACAATTCACTGGTGTTTAGAGACAGCCTTGACCTAGTTATGCCCTGAACTAGAATTTCACATGGTGTTAACTATCTGCTGTGTCAACGAATGTATCATCTCTGGTTTTTTAAACACAGATATATTGTACCACAGTAGTGTGTGTGCCATGACAAAATGTTTTATTTGGTTTGTTTTCAAACTGCATATTAAACTCAGCTCTAGTATTTTGCAAACAAAATGCTTGATCCCACTTGCTATCAATCACTCGCTATTAGCAGCTGATAATTAATTCAGATTGCATATGACTTTCCATAATATACTTTTTTCTGCAGGTGGTAACTTTGAATCTAGCATTTAAATGCTGATGCCACAAAAAAACCCCACAGTAATACAGATTCACTAGGTGATAACTGACTCATTGGTTGATTCTGGGTTATTATCAGCCTAGTTTGTGATCTTTACTTAATAGCCAAATGTTTGCTTTAGAAATACGCTTAATTGAAGTCAAATACTCTGCATTTTGAGGTGGTTCCACTTCAAATTTCACACATTTGTCTGAAAGCATCCTGTGACATTCCTGACACCCTTTGGGTAGTTTTCATCCCTCTTCATATCCCAGCAACCTTGGGATCAATCCAGATTTAGGGCAGATTTTTGCATAACCCACTCATCAGAGTACCACAGATAGCGCTTGCTCCTTTGAAGCTCTGCTGTTAGAGTATGAGGCTCTTAATCTCAAGGTCATGGGTCTGAGCCCCATGTTGGGCAAAAGGTTCCCACATTGCAGGCCGTTGGACTATATGACCCTTGTGGTCCTTTCCAACTCTACTGCTCTATAATTCTTTGAAGGAGATATCATTGGTTACTAATGGTGATGATAGCAATGCCCCCATTCTCCCCCTGCACAGCTTCCAAAATTGGCTTGAGAGGGGGTTCAAGGAACCCCTGGAACAGTACATGGGGGGGAGGGACTGGATGCTTGCAATGGTAGAACAGTCACTTTGGTACAATGTTGAATTTCACCCCTAAAGTTTAAGCACACACAGAAATACAAAATAGAGAAATACAGAAGTGCTTGACCACACAGTACAAACATACAGGATTCCATTTAACTTAATACCATACATTCCAAACGCTATGTGATTTATATCACATACATGAAAATTGTGTCCTATGGGGAAACGTACAATGTCAAAAAGAAGCCTGGGCTGACATACTAGGTTTTTAATGAGTGCTGCATTTTTGGATTGGAACTGGCCCAGAGCTAATTCAATTCTGGAACACTTGCTGCTTGTCGTATTTGAATTAACACCAGAAAGGTATTGAGTGGGGAAGAGAGATGGGAACTTTGCAGAATTTTTAAAAACACTATTGCATCACATAATATATAGGCTGGAAAGATTTAGTACATACTGCATAGGAATCCTAAACTAATCAATTCTAAAGCATAACATGCTCTTTTAGACCTTTATTTCCTCCTGCAGGGGTTGCTATTATTATTATTTTTATAAGTTCTACTCAGATCATTCCCTCCCCCTCCTGTTTCACCCAAGATAGAGAGAGTCATTAAAAAATAATTTCTTGAGCTAATTTGAAATGGTCCAAGAAGCCATGCAAGCCAGTCACTAGGGGATATGTTTTATTACTCTATTTTTAACCCCTCTCTAGACAATTTCCCCCGGTAGTCCACTATTTGTGTCTCTGTCCGAACAACGTGATTAGTATTAAGATCATTGCCACTCCCTACATTGTCTGTACATACAACACAAAGATTCCCTTATGACAATCATGAAGTGAAATAAAAGTGTGACAAACTGCATCGGCTTTCTTGTGCCATACATCCAATTCATTGCCAAATGTGGAGATGTTTGGGTAAATGCATTCTATAAAATAATAACAGTGATAATGATAATAATATCAACAAATCCTGTCCATTTTTCAAACGTGGCTAACAAATCACAATATCATACAGTATTTGAAACATATGTTACATTCCCCATTCCTAGTCACAACCATAAGACAAAAAACGATTAACATAATGAACCAACCGCAACAATCACTTCTAAAGCAACCATCAAACTAAGGCAATGTCAGACATAAATCAAGAGAATGTTCAGCAAGAATGCTTCATTCAAGTGGTTTTCCCAACCACTTGAATGAAGTGAAAAGCAGTGAGATCTGATGCACCTCAATTGCGAAGGCATCCCACAGGAAAGTACTAAGTCTGGGTACGACCAGCTGTACTTCACAGGGTTGAGGAATCTGGAGTAGGACCATATTGAAGAAGACACTACTTAAGATAGCCACAACCATTGTTCAAAGTCTTTTAAAAACATAAGAGCGTAAGTCATGCCTGCTGCATCAGGGCAATGGACCATCTAGTTTAGCATCCTGTTCTCACAGTGGCCAAACACATGCCTGTGGGAAGCCTGAAATTCCCAGCAACTGGTGTGCCAAATACATAATTCCTCTGGCAGTGGAGGTAGAACATGGCCATTGTGGTTAAGGACCATTGGTAGCCTTGTCCTCCATAATTTTATCTCATCTTTTTAAAAAGCCATTCAGTGCAGGAAACCTGAACTGAATCTGGAAACAAAATGACAACCAATGAAACCTCAAGTTAAGGGGCAAGCATTTTGTCAGCCACCAAGATGAATGGAGACAATCAATCAAAATAGGACAGCTATCAGTGCTGACAACCTCTAAGAAAGCAGGAATACATTATATGCAAGTGTAAACAAAGGAAAAAGCAGGAATCATGCAATATGTGATCCTCACACATTAGTGCACAAAACAGCCTGTAAATTGGCCCAAGAACTGCTACAGGTTTTTAAATGAATTTGATACAAAACCTGATCTTTATGGAGTGGGTTTGCAACAATGGAGCAGGATCAAGTCTAGATTGTTCCATATACTGTATATCCTCACTCATCAAGCAGACAGAGCTGCTCCTTAAAAATGAGCATACTTACTATTGTGAACTCTTCATCCACCATTAAATAACAGCAAATCACAAGGCATTTTTTGTAGGCAGGTGGAGGACGGTTGATTCAGTGTTTATAGTGTATCTGTTAAAAGAAAATTTCGTTTTATTGATTGCCAGAGACCAATTTCATCTCATTCCCTCCCCAAAGGATTGAAACCCCAGACTTAAATAAACGAAAAGTATAGTTCATCATCTTTAAAAGTGCTTTTACAGGGGCTCTCTTCTGTCCTGAGATAACTCCCCTTTCCCTCACTTGTGTCTCCCCAATAGGCTGTAATTGTAGAAAATCTACCAAAAAAAAAATGAAAAAAGATTCCAATGGCAATCAGGTTAGCTGTAAGTTTTGTGATGTGTGTCTGAAAGATTTATGTCCTGATTAAAAGAACCTTGATTGAATTTTCGGATAGAAAATTGTTTTGTTCATAAGCACATGTGCCTTTTTATCCTTTGATCCCTCCTTGGCTTTCATGGCTATTTGGAAAGATGGAGAGTTAGAGGCAAAAGAAGGGAACCAAGAAAGCAATATAAGCAATTAGATGCACCCAGCACTGGAGATTTGGGGTGATTAAAGCAATAGATGGCAACAGGGAACCTGTCTGTACTTGTGAAACTTTCAGACAGACTCCACGCCAGAGTGACTTGGGTCATTTCTTTTTTTACGTGCATTTCAACCAATGCTGTCTTTTTTTTATTTTTAAAAAATGGCCAAACATCTGTAGCATTTGTTACCATTGGAGGTCCAAGCTGCATGACTAATGCAACGTATTTGTTACGATCTCAACCTATAATCCAGTGCCTGTAAAAAAAGTATTTCAAGGCAAACTCCAATTCTTAACTGCTGCTTAACCATACTTATTAAAAAAAAATTGTACTCTCATGTGAAAGTAACAACCAATCTGCCCTTTCCCGATAAATATATTCAAAACATACAGATGCCTTCAAGGCAGATCACAAAGCATGTCTCAATTAATAGTGTAGAAGGTTCAGCTATAGCCTTAGTGGGCAAGACATGTGGGGGGAGGTGGAGAGAGGGGCCCTACATTATTCATGGAGGGCAGGGCACCTGGCTTCTGAATATGAATCTCTAATGAACAGCTCACAGTGCTTTGCTGCCCTTCAGCTCAATTTGTATGATAGGGATGAGAAAAATGTGTGCATCCATGCAGGCTGCTTCTCTACCAGCTCTTCTTGTTGCTCTTTAGCATTTTCATGCTATTCCTATACCCACACCCAGCATGGCTGCTTTCCCTCTGATTTCTCAATGCATGTGTCAATGCACTTAAGTACGGTTACTGCATTTAGGGTGCTCGCACTAGCTAGGCACAGCATCTAAAACAGGGGGCGGCAACATAAGGCCCATGGGCCACAAGCGGCCCATGGGGGTCATTTAATCGGCCCACTAGCCGCCCCTGAACCGAGCCGCCCACTCAGCGAGTCCCCACACACTGCACTAAATCGGTGCGGTGCGGCACGGCACAGGGACTTGCTTCCGCAGCGCCAGAAATCGCGTCTGCGCATGTGCAGATGCCGAAATTCATGTCTGTGCAGATGCAGACGTCGTAAATTGTGTCTGTGCAGACACAGATGCCAGAAATTGCTGGCACGCGCACTGACGCACGCGGGCAATCCGGCCAATGGAGGAATCTCCACTGGAGTGAACTGGCCCAGGTGAGGTAAACGTTGCCAACCCCTGATTTAAAACATTATTGAATCGCAGCTCTGCCATCAAGTCAAAGGAAAAACTCGATGCAGTTGCAGCAGTTAATCATTCCCCCAAAACATAGAAAATGGGAATGTGGGGTATATATAATTTAATCAGGAAAGAGATACATGGACAGTGCTCGCTACTAAGGACTATCCTCATTAGATCATAATATTATTAGAAAAGGCCTGCTAGATTAAGCAAAAGGCCCCTCTGTTCCCGTATCCTCTCCTCACAGTGGCCAACCAAATGCTTAAGGGAAACCTTCCAGGAGGACCAGAGTACAACAGATTTCTTTTCTGTGCAACTTCCCTGCATCCCTCTTCTCTGAGCTTTCCTGCCCTCCAAGTTGGAATAAAATACCAGGAGTTACCTCAGTTGTACAATATGTAAACAGAGACAGAAGATGCAAGAAATTAAGAGAAAGGCTCAGGAATGACTCCATTGCCTTTGCAGGGAAAGGGCCCTGGCTCAGTAGCAGAACACCTGTTTTGCATACAGGAAATCCCAGGTTTTGGGCCTGGCACCTCAAGTTAGAAGGATCATTTAGATCGCAACCTAGGACTGATGAGTGGACTTGGGGCAGATCTACGCTCATGGTTTATAACGTTAATAATGTGTTGTTAAGATGTGACACCAGAGGGCGCTGCAGAGCAACAAGCCACCAGCAAAAGGGAAACGGCATGTTAAAGGTAAGGTGATGTTCTAGAATGATATATCTAATATTGTTCTAATAACGTTTAAAAGATCAATGTAGATCCAGCCATGGTCAGGATTGTGCTCTTACAAAGTGATGGAAGATATGTTCTGCTTGTGACCCTAAAAAGCCTTTTCTGGCCAGACACAGGGCCAGAAAACTTCCAAGCTTCTGTGAAAATCAGACTCCTCTTTCTGCATGACTTTCATAAATAAACCTTGGGAACTGTTACTGCCCAGTCTGGGCTGGCCGTAAGAGATGAGAAATATCAAGAGAGCATAATAGGTGAGAGGCCTTTTCATAAAATAATCAGCATATGAGCCTAATTATCCACTTTAACTCTCAACATTGCCTTCTGGGAGGGGGAGGAAGGGGAAACCAAAGGGCAATAGCAAGGAAACTATCCAGTGCTTTGGGATCCACTTTAAGGAACCCCAGGGGAGCATTTAATCATATTGAACCCCCTATTGTGCTCAGCAAAAGTTTCTTTTTAAATGTAATAGGTTCTAATGGCTCCCCCTTTGGCAGCCGGAGAATGTCAGATTAAGCTGCTCCTGTTAGATACTGGTTCTGATTGGATACCTGTTGAGCTAATAGCTCTCAATGGTACCTATGCCGTGATGGACAGGCCTGAACACAAAGGGGTTTTCAGTGTGATCGGATGAGTTGAGGACACATGTAGAGACACAGAGAGAAGTAGCATGTTCATGAGGGTGGAGGAATACAGGTGGAAACAATTTGATTTCTACAGTAGCTGCTTTTCTGACAGTTCACATATCATACTTTTTTTTAGATTAACAGAAAGTCATTCAAATTCAGAAGAAGAAGACGAGTTTGGATTTGATATCCCGCTTTATCACTACCCAAAGGAGTCTCAAAGCAGCTAACATTCTCCTTTCCCTTCACCCCCACAACAAACACTGTGAAGTAAATGGGGCTGAGAGACTTCAAAGAAGTGTGACTAGCCCAAGATCACCCAACAGCTGCATGTGGAGGAGCAGGGAAGCGAACCCGGTTCACCAGATTACGAGTCTACCGCGCTTAACCACTACACCACACATACAGCCACAAACTAGGGCATTTGTTGTATGATAGTCTGCTTTTTTTCTTTTTTCTTTTTTCTTTTTTCTTTTTTTTTGCATATCCTGGATACTGCAGCATCTCAGTGATCTCATCATCACTCCCAATCAGACTAGGTTTAGTCAAATGTCTGCTTTAAGATATCATGTCCATCAACTCAGAGAAAAAGCCAGGACAACAAGTGGGGCGTGCCAGTAGACAAAAAGAGAGCTTCATTGTGACACCATGTCCATAATACAGAGAATGTTGAGCAATTAGCCAACTAGCAAATGATTCTCAACTCAGGTTTTGAGAAAATGGCTTTTAGAACAAGGGTAGCCTATGCCCTGGATGTTGTTGGACTGCAATTCCCATCAGCCCTTGTCAAAATGGTCAGTGGTCAGAGATGATGGGAGTTGTAATTCAGCAACATCTGGAGCTCCTATTACCTACATATTTTTCTTCAACCAGAAGATCTGGAGGTCCATAATATGATAACCCATGCTACTTACTGATTCATTCTTATGAATTTAGCTCCATCCCAATGTGAGATGTAGTCACATCTCAGACCTTAAATCTGCAATTGGTTGTTCCTGCCTTCTGCAGCTTTGTCTTCTATCTCACTGCTTCCCCCTTGTACACCTGCAAGCCCGCTCAGCAGCCATACAGCTTACAGCCAAATAGAGACCCTTTTCTCTTACTCAGGTGTATACCACATGCTGAACTTCCTTTTGTTAAGATTTCTAGTAAAGTTAAAGAACCTTTCCTGTTGCATTTGCACTTCAACATCCCAAACCTAAAACCTTTGGATTCTCAGTGATACCCAAGTGAATGTACAGAGAGCAATCCACAACTATTTCATGAATTCCATTGTCTCCATGAGACTATGCGATACCATATTCTTTATTTAACTTTTATTGAAAAGACTGATTTGTAGCCTATCTAATGAGTCATTCATACTTAATCCTAGATTAATCATTCATGTAGAAACCTCACATCAATTGCTCCTATATATATATATCCCTGTGACAAATAGCAAACTTGCAGATACTGTAGCAACCTTCAGTTAGTTGTTAGCAAACGTTTCATTATCCTAAACTACTAAGACAAAGATATGTAAGGAGACTGAGGCTTCACTGGTATACATACATTATTTGCATAAATCATAATTTGGAGATGATATACTGTTTGCATATTTCAAAACTGAAACTTTCTATAGGCAATGGAGTTATGTGTTATCCAAGATACATATCCGAGAAAAGGCTATCCTACTGCAGCTTAAACTACATATCTATTTATCCATCTATCTGTGGGAGGGAAATATGAATCCCTGTGACCCTTGTGGGTGAGATAAATAACAAAAGAATCACCTGGGTGCTTGGATTCAAAATGCTGGGCTAAACTAGCTCTCCAGCAGGAAAGAATCCTCAGTAGCCGAGTCACAAAGTCACAAAGTCAAGCAGCAGTATAGCATTAGAAATATAGGTTTTTAGACCCTTTTATCCCATTTAGTTGTATACAGTGTGTCTCTCTTTCTACCCCCTCTTGAAATGAACAGATTGTGCACTGTTACGTAAGTTTAAAATACTTTACTTACACAACATTCCAAAGGTCAGATTCATGTGTTTATCAAAGCAGTTAGCAGAACGCAGGCAAATACTATTGAGTAGGATATAGAAAAATGTCTTTGAACACATCTAAGGTTGGAGCTTGCTTAGGCACATCCTCCTTGGTTAGTTACATGGAGCAAAGAAAGTGAGTGACAGGAAGTTAAAGCTTCACTTCCCCCCTCATCAGAGAAGAAGGGTGTGTGACCTAGCCAACTCTAGGATTACAACTCTGTTGTCTTAACCCCTCCATGCACTAACTAGCACTCATGCACAGTTATGTTTGACAGCAATTTCCCACACTATCTCTCCCTTAGTTATTATTAGTAGATTGATGGTCTTCCTATATATCAGAGTGGTCCTACATAAAAAAGTGCTATCTATGTATCTATACCTAGGTAGTTATGCATTCATAATATACATATACCTTTTTAGCTCTTTCTTTGTACAACTTGGAGATTATAAGACTTCAACATTATATCATTTATTTTATTTTTCAAAACAAAGAGGAGCAGCTTGTTATCAATAAGGGGAAGCTTCTGTCTTCAACATTGACCTCATTTTTCATTAATATGCATGCTTTCAGCTGCTGTGCTGGAGTCAAGCCATTTCCCCAACCTTAAAACACTCTAAAGCTAGTAGACAGGTTGTATTAATAACCATAAGAGCATATTACCCCTTGTTCCTGTCAAATACCTTTAGATGAACTGTTGTGGTTGCATGTACATGAGTTGTTTTCATTTCATTCAGCAGCAAAAGGCACAGAGTTTTAACCTCATGCAGAATTCAAGTGCTTTAGTATTTTGTTCACGACTCTTACTTGTTTGTGAAGCACTTTAGAATTTCTTGTCAAAATGAAAGGCGGTGTATACATTTTTTAAAAAAACAACAACCATATTATCAGATACAGTAAGTAAAATGCTGGATTATAAGCCTAAAGTAAATAATGAATTGGTGTAGCAGAAGAAAGCAGGAAGGAAAGATTTCATGTGAACTGTCTGAAATCAGAGCACAATTCAATAAAAAAGTCAATGTGGAGTCCGTCTTTTCCAATTATATATTCATGCATGTTATATTTTATATATTGCAGGCAAACTTTAATATTCGTTTTAACTGTTCCAAGGCCTGTTAAAATTTTATTTATTCTTGTTTACATCCCATCTTTCCTCTAAGGACTTAGAGGACCTTCAGGGTGACTTCCAAGTCTACAATTCTATGATTCTATGACCTCAAGATATCATATATATTCTTCCCCTCCTTGGGCGTAGCAAAGGAGGGGCAAGGAGGGGCAGCTGCCCCCAATCAATAAAAATACATAAAAATAAATACAGTGGTACCTCCGGTTACAGGCGCTTCAGGTTACAGACACTTCAGGTTACAGACTCCGCTAACCCAGAAATAGTACCTCGGGTTAAGAACTTTACTTCAGGCTGAGAACAGAAATCATGCGGCGGCAGCGGGAGGCCCCATTAGCTAAAGTGGTACCTTAGGTTAAGAAGAGTTTCAGATTAAGAACGGATCTCCAGAACGAATTAAGTTCTTAACCAGAGGTACCACTGTACATAGCAAACTGAGGTTCTGCCCCCCCCTAAGAAAAGGCCTGGCTCTCCTAAAAAAAATCCTGGCTATGCCCATGTTCCCTTCCCCATTCCATCCTCAAAACCACTCCATGAGGTAGGTTAAGCTGAGAGACAGTGACTGGCCCAAGGTCACCCAGTGAGTTTCATGGTCGAATAGGGATTTGAACCCAGGTCTCCCAGGTCCTGGTCCGACACCCCTAACTACTACAACACACAGTGCTGAGAAAACATTATAATCACATAGATATCACTATAATAATATAATAATAATTTATTATTTGTACCCCGCCCATCTGGCTGGGTTTCCCTAGCCACTCTGGGCGGCTTCCAACAAAATATTAAAATACAATAGTCCATCAACTTTAAAAGCTTCCCTAAACAGGGCTGCCTTCAGATGTCTTCTAAAAGTCTGGTAGTTATTGTTCTCTTTGACATCTGGTGGGAGGGCGTTCCACAGGGTGGATGGCACTACCAAGAAGGCACTCTGCCTGGTTCCCTATAACTTGGCTTCTCACAGCAAGAAGCCCCTCAGCACTGGACCTCAGTGTCCGGGCAAAACGATGGGGGTGGAGACGCTCCTTCAGGTATACTGGACCGAGGCTGTTTAGGGCTTTAAAGGTCAGCACCAACACTTTGAATTGTGCTCGGAAATGTACTGGGAGCCAATGTAGGTCTTTCAAGACCGGTGTTATGTGGTCTTGGCAGCCGCTCCCAGTCACCAGTCTAGCTGCCGCATTCTGGATTAGTTGTAGTTTCCAGGTCACCTTCAAAGGTAGCCCCTTTGTCGTAGTGCAGCTATACTACTTACATGTGTACAGTGAATGTGCATAGGGGAAGGGAATGAGATTATTTTGTCTAACTGGCTCACCAGTATTCATGCTTGGCATAATTTGTACATACAATTTGTACATGCACAAGAGGCTCTTTCAAAGCATTCAACTGGGCTGAATTGTTCAAGGGTTTCCCCACACTTAACCCCCCCAAACCCCTTAGCTTGCTTGTAAAGAATATTGTTTATATATTTACCAGTGTTATGCATACAAATGACCAACCCCACCCCCCAATTTGTTCACTTGTTGAGTTTAGCATCCAAAAGAATAAGATGAAGGACAACTTACATTTATTTATGTGGCAAAATGTTTGACACTTTGCCTTAGTCTCTCACAGTTCAAAATTCTGAAAATATAATAACAGGTTTCCTTATGTTAGATGTAGTGCATTGTAGATACTATCAAAATTATATTTGTCCCAATATTATGTCAGCCGCCATAATCAATGAATCATTAAATGGTGGGGAATGCAACCTTAAAGGTAGAGCATTTTAATCAGGTGAAATGGGAAAAGAAGCCCTCAATTCTGTAAGGTAGAGTACGATTGTTACTGTTATTACTAAAAGATTATTTTTGAACAGTTTCAGAAAAATCAAAGCCACATTAGGACCCCCCAAAAAGCATCATCTGGCAACAGCAATTCATATCTAGTGGGAAGACAGACCACTTGGTCGGGAAATTTTTAATGTCTGATGTCTGACTGGGGTGCTGAATGCAATACTGTCTCTCCATCTCCAGGCTCCATGGTGTGCATAACATCCAAATATGTTCACTCTGCAAATAGTGTATGGGGTAAGAACATATATAGCTCAGGTGCTATTAAAACAACTGTGGAGGAACCAGTGGCAGGGCAGGACGGTGTGTGTGAGTGTGTGTGTATGTGGGGGGGGTGTTCCTGTGGAAGTACCTGCAGGTCACCCAGGGAGGCCAAGGACTCAGTTGCATGTCTCTAACAGCACTAGAAGTAGGAACCTGGGCTGTGTAGCCTGGCTGCACCAGGGACTTGCCAAGTGGATTATTTGCAGCTCATCCTGGCAGATTTTGCCATAGGCTCCCCCCACAACTTAATCTTAAAAAAATAAATAAAGAAGAAATTAAATTTATTGGTGGCACAGACCTGTATCTCCATTATCCCCATAGTCAATAATGAGAGATGTTGGGCTACAGTTCCAATCATTCCCGTCCACATGGTCAGGATTGATGGGAGTTGTAGTCCTACACAACATATAGGAGGCCGTAGACTCTTCATCTCTACCTGGCACAAAAAATATTGATTGCTGTGTAGATGCTCTGCAGACTTGGACTCTGCAGTCCAGCTTTTAATGTGAAAACATTTCTTTTTGTGACTTTATTCTTCTAGCATTAATCCATGATCTACCATGAAAGATCAATAAGCTGAATTAATATACCCAACTGATGTTTCTACCAGGTCTTCAGTGGCCTCTGTGGTCATTGATCAGAGCACACTGATGCCACAACTGCAGTATTTGGCTGGCTTTGTTTTACTTTAGTTGGGGGCAGCAGTCACTGGTGGAGTTTATTGACCTATCTTTCAGAGCCATTTGGTCTTTGTTTCAGCTGGTTATGTTGTTGTTTTTAATCTGTGTCATTTATTATATTGGCATAATAAAGGCATGCTACAATTGCACTACACATGGCATGAGATAAACTATGTGGGGTTCAGAAGCCAACCTTTTCACCTAGGATGTTTTAACTGCCCTTGAGAGGTATACAGTATAGAGGCTATACAAATAGTCTTAAGTTTTGGCACTTTTTAGTTTTCTTTGCAAATAAAACCTACCCATGCTGAATTATCAATGCTGGTAGAGGTTTCTTATGCAGACATCATAAAACAGAGTTTTCACATGCAGTCAAAACAGTAGCTTTGCCATTATTATTCCTCACAGCAGTAAAGATTTGATTATCCAGAAAAAAATGGATTTGATCAAGTGTGATTTGTCATATTCAATTTTTTCCTAGTTGAAGTTGTTCTGTTCCCATAAACTCTACTTCTAAAAGAACACTGTCACACATTTCATTGGTAGTGTCAGTGGGAAGAGCGTACAAAATCATTATTTACCATCTGTGCAATTTTCCTGTCTGTTATTTGTAACATCGTTCCCCTGAACTGTATATGTTTTAAAATTTTCTTTAGCTAAGATGTAGGAAACAGTTTGATCCATGTCCCTGTTTCAATTTTCTCTCGCTTTATTTGGTTGTAAACTGCCAAATTTTCTTTTTTTCTTTAAATTTCTTTACTGCATTCAGCTTTTGCTTATGTCGTTTCCTTCCCTCTGTGAAGCTTTTTTGTCTACTCAGATTCAGAAGTACATTGATTTCCCTCATTCTTTAATCACATTTATTCTGTTGGAATTCCTATTAGGTATGTCTTCCCCCTACAAAAACACACAGAGAAAAATCAATATTTCCCACAATATTTCCTTCTGATCATGCTGGTGTGATAAAAACATTGCAATATGCTGCATTAGTTATTATGTAGTTGAAATGTACTCTGTTTTTAATATCTGTTCATTTTCTGACTAAAGGAAATCATTCTTTGTAACTTAGAAAGCCAATGCTCTTCCATCTTGTTTAAATCAAAAACCTGTTCAGCCTTCAGAGCTCAGTCTAACGCATCCTTGAGTTCTTTTAAAAATAATAATACCATTTTTTTTAAAATGGAAGCAGATCACTCTGTTTTCCGCAGTCTCCCACCCACAATGGCCACAGGCCTACAATAACTCCTCATAGGAATCAATCTCGTGTGCACAATAACCTTGGAGAAAGTTCAGTTTAACACAATGGATTTATGCATCTAATACATGCAATGATCAGTTTAAGCTACACTAAGGGGGGGGGGAGGAAACCATGGTTTAAGGAAACTCTGGTTTAAGGAACCCAAATTACATGCCTGTGATCCAGGCAGTAAGTGTCCCTTTGGAGACACCTTATGCCTCCTTCTAGATTTTCACAACAGTGTGAGGTAAATTAGGATGAGAATTGGTGACTGGCCCCAGGCATAAAGTGAGCAAAAGCAATGATGAATTAGATGAATAAGGTGTGAAACTGTGCATGCTCAGGGTTTTGTTTTGTAGCTCACAAAAAAGTCCTCAAGGTACCACATGACTGATTTTGTGCCACCTTATTTCATGTGTTCCATTTATGGGGATTGGGAATCTGTTTGTGGAACTGCAGCAGAGCCCCCAACCACCTTAATCTGACCTTGTCAATGGAGGTTAAAGCAACATGCTTTACTCTGCCTGGACTTATTGTTCAACGCTGAGAATTATTAAAGCTACATGCCTTACTCTGCCCGGACTCATTGTTCAACGCTGAGAATAATTAATGTCTACGTTTGCACTTTCTTTGGCGATGTTGAAAGCAAGTGGAAGAACAAGTAATTAGTAGGTCACCTGCATGGAAAAAATGGATAAATGCTATTGGGTGACAAAGAGGAGGCCAAACTGCTCAACACCTACTTTGCCTCTGTCTAAACAAAAAGGAAAGCAGTGCCCAACTTGGTGATAACAGAATAAATGATGCAAGGCGGTAGCTGCAGCTTCAGATAGGAAAATAGGTGGCAAGAGAACACCTAGCTACTTTAAAAGGATTCAAATCTCCAAAGCCTGATGAGCTGCACCAATGGGTACTAATCTATGTAATCTCAGAGAACGGGTGAGGTCCCTACAGACTGGAAGCAGGCAAATGTCATATCAATGTTGAAAAACAGGGGGAAAGACTCAGGTAACCCCTGACCAGTCAGCTTGATGCTGATACCAAGAAAGGTCCATGGCAGATAATGCAACAGTCAGTCTGTGAGCACTTAGAAAAAGATGTGGCGATGTTAGGTGAATTTGTAGCTGGTTGACCGACCAAACCCAAATAATGCTTATTAATTGTACCCTATTATTCAGGGGGAAAAGTGACAAGTGGTGTGCCACAGGGTTCTGTCCTGGGCCCATTGTTGTTGAACATCTTTATAAATGACTTGGATCAATGAATTGAGGGGATACTCATAAAATTTGCAAATGACACCAAACTGGCTAGAGTAGCTAATGCCACAGAAGTCAGAATTGGGATTCAAGATGACCTTAGCAGATGGGAAAACTGGGCCCAAAATAACAACATGAATGTCAGTAGGGACAAATGTGAGGTTCAACACACTTATGCAGGAATAACCCACTGCACAAATATAAGATGATAGACATCTGGCTTTCTAATTATACATGTGGAAAGGAAGAACTTTCTTACAGTAAGAGCTGTTCGTCAGTGAAACAGCCTACCTCAAGAGGTGGAGGACACTCCTTCACTGGAGGTTTTTAAGCAGAAGTTGGATGGCTACCTGTCATGGATGCTTTAGTTGAGATTCCTGCATTGTAGTGGGTTTGACTAGATGATCCTTGGGGTTCCTTCCAACCCTACAATTCTATGATTCTACACTAGCAGATAAAAAGTTATCCTAAACTGTGAACTCCTGTCTTTTCCCCTCCTTTTCTTTTTGTAAACAAGTGACATGATGTTCTCTTGCATTCCTCTGTTCTAACTAGTTTTTTTTTCCTGGGGTGAATCGGGTACACATACCCCTAAACATTTTATGAATCTAAGTTTGGTCTCATTGAGGGGCAGTATTTCAATATAAGTAGGAAAATGAGAGTACCCCTAAACATTTTTTTATAGGGGAAAAAAAACACTGGTTCTAACTGTCTCTGGATTTTAAATATATGTCACTATATGCATATCTGAATCTTTCTCTCTCTTAAGCTGCTGGGTAAAGTGACTGCTTTTTTCAGCAGAAAGTTTAAAAGTCTGAGATGAATTTTAAGGCAAACTCTGTCTGAAAGGGAAGCTCACCAGAGAGGTGCCCAAAATAACTTGTTGGTTATTGCTTGCATTTGCACTTAATCCTGTATCTTCTACCTGTTTAAGAAGACAGGCACTGGTGTGCCCAATCACTCATAGAAGGATATACATTGTGTTTAATTGTGATCAAGTTGGCATCTGCAACAACAAAATGTCAGAACTACAGCAGGGAAGAAAAGGGTTAAACTCCTCTCCTCACCTGCTGTGATCCTGATAATTATATTTACCCCAGAGGCTATCTGAATTCTTGTATGTTAAATAAAAAGACACATTAAGAGAAATCCTTTTGCTCCACTATATTATCAGTGTGATAACCAGTTTTCGAGCATATTTCCATCACTGTAAATGTATATTACCTGATAGCATGATTATTATTCACTTATGGAATACTGGACGCAACCATTCCAGTAAATGATGAACTCTGTACTTTATAATCGTACTCTCAATCCCTGATTGATTATGACAGTTTTCAGTTAATTAAGTTCATTTGCAATTCCATTTTTTTTCACCCAGTCTCAGAGCATTTTGTGTTGAAGCTTTTTTTTCAATTAGTAAGAGGGACGGAACAAAAAGAATTAATTATAAAACTGGCAATCTGCATTTAGAACCTCATAGTGCAGTAATTATTTACATTAAATGCTAAGAAACTGTTGAGATGTAGTTGTCTAATATAGTTCAGCCCAGATTGGAAATAAAATACAAAGTATATTAATATAGTATGATTTGTATAACACTTTAATTAAGCTGCTGCAAAGGAAGAGGTCTTAGCCCACTTTGCAGGGTCTAAGTTAACAAATTCAAAGACTTGGGAGAGTCTAAGACAGGGGTGCCAACATGATACTTTCTAGATGTTGCTGGACAACAATACCCCATCATCCCTGAACACCATGCCAGGTAAGGTCTTTAAAGCAGAGGCTGCCAGGGTATCTGTCAGGGCTGTTGTAGTTTCATTATGCTTACTGCTAAACTGCCACTTTCTAAAGTATATATAGATCAGTATTCACATCTGTTCAAAGCTGTGCACAGCAAAGGGTTAAACTGTAAGTGTTTGATCTAATTTATTTAACAATGAATTTAAATGCATTTGTTTGGCAATCAACTTATATCAGATAATGGCATTTGATGCAAATGAACTTTCTCTCTGATCAAACTAGTCCATGAAATGGTATTTAAAACAGACTGATTTAGTACACCATTGTAATTTATGGACCTCCTCGTTAAATTTTTTAAAGTTTACTGTAACCAGACACTGAAGAGCAATCAAGCAAATCAGAGTGTCCCCAAAGCAAAAAATCAGATTCAGCAGATTAAGTTATGCTAAAACCCAACACAGCTGAGACAACTCTGGAGAGGTGGGTCCTCAAGTCAATGTTGGCTCAGAATGTCAACAACTGGAAGAAAATAGGAGTAAGAGAGCCCAGTAGCATGTTCAGAATGATAAGGCAGGTGGCATGCTCAGAATAAAGAATTAGATGTGGGAAGTAGCACAAGCCAAGTAGACCAATCTTTCTCACCACAACCCGCCACAAGACAATCTCATTGAATGAATGAATTGATATGGGAGAAAATGTCCAGGCCCTAAGTCATGGAAACCATCAAAGGTTGCGACCAGAATTTTGAACTGAGTTAATAAAAAATGCTGGAAGTCAATGAAAATGTTTTAATATAGGCAATATATAATCTCTTCACTCAATCCCTGTCATCAGCTGATCCACAACGTTCTGGAGTAGCTGTCTTCAAAGACAGCTGGTGAAATGTAGCTAGGTTCTGTCTGTCTAGGACAGGCATGGCCAAACTCGGTCCTTCAGATGTTTTGGGACTACAATTCCCATCATCCCTGACCACTGGTCCTGTTAGCTACGGATGGTGGGAGTTGGAGGGCCAAGTTTGGCCATGCCTGGTCTAGGAGGATTTACACTTGCAGAGCCTGCTCTGCCATATCAGCTCAATTCACATCTGAAACCATGTGAGTTCTTGTGAGCATGAGATTTTGGCGGAGTCGAGCAAGATTTCACCCAAAATTGGTGCTGATGCTGGCACCTCTGCTCTACCAGAAGGAAAAGGGTGCCTCACTCGCTGGCTGCGGAGGGCAGAACTGAACCGCTACTCCCTCGAAGACAGAGTTGCTGCCACTTGTCGGCGTTTCTCATTGACTTTGTGGGTGCCTGGCCTACATAGTTATATCATTGTGTGTGCCCAAGCACCCAAGGCCCCATGGAGTTGGCTCCTATGACCAGAAGTGGCAGGCCAGGTGGTGAATCAGCTTTGGCAACAGCTCTGGCAGTGGCAGTGGGAGTAGCAGGGCAGGGAAAGGCGGCAAATCCCGTTTTGCCTCAAGCAGTGAAACAGGATGTGTGACCCTTGCGCAGTCAGCATATCCATCTCAACTGGCAGATCTTCCCTCTATATAAGACTCAAAAGATAAAGGCAAATCTCCCAGAAAGCATAATGGTCCATCATGCTGCCATTGAAGAAGATAGTTAAGTCAAGACCTATGCTATTACGTTATGTCAATATTTCTATTTTTTAACTGGGTTTGACCTCTTCGTTTGGTTCTTGGGTTGATGACAATTATTTCTTCCTATTTAAGCTTCATTCATGATTATGACTATTGTGTTAGCACAGGCATAGGCAAACTCCAGTCCTCCAGATGTTTGGGACTCCAATTCCCATCATCCCTAGCTAACAGGACCAGTGGTCAGGGATGATGGGAATTGTAGTCCCAAACATCAGGAGGGTCAGAGTTTGCCTATGGCTGTGTTAGCAATATTTATGTACAGTTGTACCATGGAAGTCGAATGGAATCCATTCCAGAAGTCTGTTCAACTTCCAAAACATTCAGAAAATCAAGCACGGCTTCGGATTGGCTACAGGAAGCTCCTGCAGCCAATCAGAAGCTGCGGAAGCCCCATCAGACATTCAGCTTCCAAAAAAAGTTCACAAGCCGGAACAGTCACTTCCGAGTTTGCAGCATTCGAGAGCCAAAACATTCAAGAACTAAGCTGTTTGAAAACCAAGGTACGACTGTATAGACAAATTTATAACCTGACCTGGCAGGTGCCAAACAGTCATCACATTCAGTTTCAGCACAAAACAGAACCATCTACATATATAAATCCACATAATTCAGTTGACAGTGTTTCAAAAGTGGAAACCAGAAGTAAAAAAGGTGTCTGTGTAATGATTTAAGCAGCACAAGTAGCTTTAAATGATCCGAGGAAGTTAGCAAGAATTCAAGACAGCCCCTCACATAGACTCTGCATGTCTTTAAAACAACGTACATCAGCCTCCAGTCTTCTATAACAGTTTTTGCTTAGGAATATGGAAGTCACTGATCAGCTGAATTTCTCTCTCCCTCTTTCTAAGAGAGAAAAGCACTGTTTCCAGGCCTCATTTGCAGTTCTAGATCAATGTGGTGCAACAGCATCAAACCAGAATACAAAAACTAAGGTCCACTACTGGTCCCTTGATAATCAGTGGTAAAGCTTCCATTAACTTAGATGAAAGCAGGATCTACTCCCTGGCTATTAATAAACTAAAAGGAGCAATAAGCATATATTTTCTCTGACAGCCATTTACAGGCATCCCTGGCCTTTATACACGGTGGTGACATTTGTATCCTATTAGCAAAATACTGTATTGTATTTAAGCAGTAATTGCATTTTCTATGGAGACAAATGACATGTAAATCAATAAATGACGAAACTGTACTCCGAGCAGCCTATTGATTTTCCATCATGTTCATCTCTGAGCTTAAGGCTGAGAAAATACAATCTGTGCTATGATTTTTTAACAACTTGCATCTTTTCAGCTGGATAAAAAGTTTGCTGAGTGTTAATGAAAATGTTGGCTTTTTTGTTTTTGTTTGCTTGTTTGTTTTGCTTCCCAGCCAAGAAAAGATTAAAAGACAGCATTTAATATATATAACTGAAGGTTATGCAGAGCAACTTAAAATACAAATTATATTTTAGTCTTGAAGACACAGGAAACAAGCATACCTTCTGTAAAGCCAGTGCTATATGTTGGATCTCTAAATAGAGAGCTTCTGTAGCCTAGTTTTAAAGAAGGAATTACTTCTCACTCATTATGGCCTACCTGCAGGGGTGCCAACTTGAATAAAATATGGGGGGCAGGTAAGCCTCACCCCACATAATTGATCACAAGATGCGGTGCACAGACACTATTTGAATGGCAGTACTCATCAACTTTGGCGGGTGGCCCCCTCAAATATTTTATGGGGGGGGTCAAAGGGATCTCGGCACCTAGGCGTTGGCTCCAATGCCTGCCTGTCAACCTCTTGGATTGTAGGGCTGTATCTGAATATGTGAATATGCCTTCATAAAGGTAAAGGTACCCCTGCCCGTACGGGCCAGTCGTGACCGACTCGGGGTTGCGTGCTCATCTCGCTTAAGAGGCCGGGAGCCAGCGCTGTCCGAAGACACTTCTGGGTCACGTGGCCAGCGTGACGATGCTGCTCTCGCGAGCCAGCACCAGCGCAGCGCACGGAAACACCGTTTACCTTCCCGCTATAAAGCGGTACCTATTTATCTACTTGCACTTAAGGGTGCTTTCGAACTGCTAGGTGGGCGGGAGCTGGAACCGAACGACGGGAGCTCACCCCGCCGTGGGGATTCGAACCGCCGACCATACGATCGGCAAGTCCTAGGCACTGAGGTTTTACCCACAGCGCCACCCGCGTCCCATATGCCTTCATATCTAAAGATAAAATAGCACAAGGATGCTATTAGTTGATCATTGTTCCACCTTAGACACTTAATATTCAGTATGTACCACCAGCTCAGAATTGCCTTGACCAATATCCTAAACCAGGAAACTATTTCTAACAGTACAACTCTGAAGCTCAGAAGTAAGTTCAATTGAGCTCAATGGGACTTAATCCAGTTAAGTGTATGTAGGATTGTTGCTACCTAGGGTCATAGATAACTTTTTTATACCCAAGATCTGCAGTTACCTTGCCCAATCATCTGATGTCTACATCCCAACAGTGGGTAGGAAAGCCAAAAGAAAAAGTGGGCTGACCTGTAGGCTTTGTTTTGTTAAGACTCTTCGTTCTGGACTTAGCAGACGTTGCGCTCCCTAGATCCATGCTATGAGTATTTTTAAAAATGCATTATGCAATAACTCTTTGTTTATGGATCTTCTGATGTAACCTACCTCCCTATTATATCACCAAGAGGGGAATATATGAAAGTAGACACCTTTTTATTTCCTTCGCTGCAATTGTAAGTTCCTTTCACTTTCTAACAAACATGATTTCTTGGTTAAATAAGCATGCATGTTCTGATCAAGGAAACTGATCCAGATGTTACTGCATTTGACCTGTTGAAGGTCAAGAATTCCTGGAAAAGTGTTCACTATCCAGAACAGTTCTATGGATAAAGACACAGTTTCAGTCACTAACTCAATTAGAAGTCTTCCACTTTAACCTACAGATGAGGGCAGATACTTATTTTTATTATTTTTAGGCATGCTTTGCCTATCTAATCTATTTGTTAAATGACTCTTTAGATGCCAGGACAAAAAGAAGACCATCCCTAAAGGACCCTAGAGATGTGGATAACATCTCTTCTTGATAAAATTGGAAGGCAAGTTTGTTGAATAAGGTATCAAAAGCTCTGGGAAATGCAACTGAGGATGGATGTGCAGAAACCAAAGGAAGAAACGGCCCTTGAGATCTTCCTGTCTTCCACCCAATTCCTACTGCCATCTCCAGGCATTTCGGCACTCATCTGCTTCTAGGAAAAGATATCAAGATATGCCTTGAACAATTCAAGGCATAACAAGCCACTACCATTCATCCAGGGTGTCCGCTAAATCTGAGATATAAAATTCAGCCTTGCTCCCAAAACATTTAAAGCAGAGTATGAAGAGAAGCAAGAATAAACTGGTGTGCCTTTTGCACAGTGACATTCACACAGTCATTTAGATATACACTCTGCTCACCAGCAAGTTTATTTGTCAGAGAGAAGCTATTTATATGCTTCAGAGAGTTAACTAACTACATTACAGCAGGTAACATGTAATAAAAGTTTTCAGTACATTTGCTGAAAATATTTAAAAGGATCTAGTCTGACTGATCAGTGTGTGTGTATGTGTGTATTTCTCTCATGCTTGATTTAAGATTATGTTCTTCTCAATTTCTTTCTTTTGGCTTGAGTAGACCAACATGTGGAAGGAAAACTCATAATACTGTAGCCATAAATGTCATGTAGCACTGCTTAGCTACTTCTCATATATGAGGAATAATGTTGCAATATTCTTTCATTCTGACCAAACCTTTCACAAAATTTATGACAGCAACAGACTTAAAGTTTATGATTCTATGATTCTTCTGCAACTTTTATTTTGCTTGGTTTTCTTTTTCTGTTTTTCTTTTTTTCCAAGGCCATTCATTCACCTAAGAAATATGAAAAGTTCAAGTGTGAAAAAATATTCTGTTTGGCAACTCCTGTGATACTGCATTGCTGTTCAGTAGTACCAGACCCATTTGCTATTATAATATTTTGATCTATCAGCTCAATACAGTTGTACCCCAGAAGTCAAACGGAATCCATTCTGGAAGTCTGTTCAACTGCCAAAACATTCGGAAACCAAGGTGTGGCTTCTGATTGGCTGCAGCCAATCGGAAGCTGCGGAAGCCATGTCGGATGTTCGGGTTCCAAAGAGCATTTGCAAACCAGAACACTCACTTCTGGGTTTGCAGCATTCAGGAGCCAAAATGTTTGACTCGCAAGGCATTCGGGATCCAAGGTACGACTGTAAATGGAACATTTTCAATTAGGTTTTTAAAAACAACAATTTCTTCTTCAAATATTAAATATTTGATTTTGTGAAATTTTCAAGTAGTTTCCTTTTACTTCCAAGTGGTCAAACAGTTCACATTCATTAGAGTGGGTTTGCAAAGGAGGGACTAGTATGTGGCAGGTGACTGAATCAATGCAAACTTGAACTTTGTTGTTCTGTATCCATGGACTGTGCTCTTCCAAGGATAATTTTTCAGAGATTGTATGGATTGTAGTTTTGTGCATATTTCAAGCACACAGACACCCAAAATAACCAGAATAAGGGAATAAGCAGAGATTAATATCTTTAAAGGGAAATTTTAACTGAAATTGGCAATATGCTCATAATTATCATTAGAACCCCACAAGGTCAATGGGGGAAAAGTGAAAAATTCTATGGGGAAAATTCAGTCAGAAGAACACGGGCTGTCCATTGATAATTACTAGAAAAGGGAGGGAAGGAGAACTTCCCAACAGTTAATATATTTTAAACCAGACACACTTTTTAGACATGCATCATTGTGAGACACAGTAATTCAGTTTTGCTAGCAAACCAGAGGTTAAACTAATCTAAGGTTACCAAATATTTTTCAATGAAACCGGGGACACTTTTCAACTTCAATGGATTTTGTATAGCGACTGATTTATAAATCCAGGGACTGTCCCCAGGAAACAGGGATATCTGGTAACATCAACCTAACCCCTTTGCAGCCCTGGGAGGAGCATGGGGAGTGTTTGCACTTCTACACACTGCAGTCAACCCACTAATGTGTCACAACATAGTTTTGAAAGCTCTGCTTTAAATTGTGCACAGATTAACTTTGTTCCATGTAAAGTGACATTTCCAATGGGCTGAGAGTCTATTATCCATCTTTCCCCCCATATGTAGGTATCTCAGTCTAACTGAATTATTTTTTAAAAAAATGTTCATACATATATAAGGTTACCGGAAGAAAAGAGAGGGGACTCTGCTGGCTTTGATCCTGAGTGCAATCCTGACAAGGCTAAGAATACTTACGCGCCCCTGAAATCAGTACAACTTAAGTATGCATAACTTTCTCTGACTGCATCTGCATCTGCCCTTTTTGATTAAAGGAGTCTATGTTCTTATTAAAAATGTTCTTGATTAAAGGAGTCTATGTGCTTATTAACCTTCATAAAGCCACAATCCTTGCAAACTCAGCAAAGAAACAGGGATATTCAACTCTGTTTTACTCAGAGTAGACCCAGTAAAATTAATGGTCTTAAATTCATGTTCATGAACTTTGATAGGTCTATATAAATTAAGCTTTGTAAAATGTGTTTTTGGCCCCAACAATCACAGTGTACACAATAAAAATAAAAGATGGACCAGCACATAGCCTCCCCTTTGACATCTCAAAATTAGATTTGGAAGTAGTTGCAAATGAATTGTTGGGTCTGTGTACCTCCTTAAGCAAATACCACAGTTAAGGATTGTAACCTTAAGGCCTCAGAGCTAAACTGGACCTCTTGAGAAGCACAGTTTCCTTCTCTCCTACACATACACACACCACTCCATTTTCAACTGACAGGCAGGAAGGGATGCATGGAAGATAAGGTAATGGGCAAAGAGGCTGCTATGCTGCTCAACTTCCTGAAGGTGCTAATCAACATTAAATCACTTATATTGTACACTAGAAATGATGATGCCTAAACTCAGAAGACTTTTGAGTAATGACACACAGCACATAGTTTTAAAACTCTGAATCCCACTCTGCCCATGAAACGATGTGTTGTGAAGATATATTTTTCTGCAAATTTTCATTTTCTGTACAAGAAAGAAATTGATATAAAGACAAATTGAAATTGTTGCTAAAGGTTCAGCCTCTGGACTGCGTGATTCTTCAAGGGTTGAGTCACTGATGAAGCTGGCTTGACCTTAGCAGCTAGACAAGTCACTTTGTCTGAAGACCTGGATATTTTCTTTCAGGTTTACTGCTCTTTTATGGTCAGGCCCTCATTCCGCAGCGTCTGTAGCAGAAAAGTTATTTTTTGATCCATGTTTTGAAACATTAAAACATCAATAAACTTGCCTCTGTAACACCAGGCTGATAAATCAAGTGCAAAGTGTTGTAAATGTGATTTGCTCAAGTGTCAGTCAGGAAATTTGCATTTCAAAGTACAACTAAATGTCATTTTGTCTGGATATCTTAAGTGTTAGTCAGCTGCAAATGACCAAAACAGTTAGTCTCTCTTTTCTTGATGGTCCTTCTGTACCTTTTGAAGTAATAGACTGCAAGTATTGATCCTTTAATCTGATAAACAAATGCAGCTGGAACATTTTTTAGCATATTAGGTGAAATTTAGTTTCAATGCGCCATAGGGATTTTCTTTCTTTTATTCTGAAAGAAAAACCTGAATATGAATTTGTATTTAATTTGGATGCAGAAGGAGCCAGGTTCAATCCCCAGTATCTCCAGGTATAGCTAGAAGAGATTTCCTGTCTGGTATCCTGGCGAATGCTGCCAGTCAGTGTAGACAATAGATAGACCAGTGGTCTGAATCAGGAAGAGAAAGCTTCCTATGTTTCCATGCCTCCAAAGGCACATTCAGAGCACACTCTGCTTAGTCCCAGTTAGTTGGAACTGAAGGAATGCATAGCACTGGATGAAATCTGGACAATATGTGTAAACCAGGAAACCTTTGAAGGTGTGGATTGGAACTGGAGAGTCCCCACTGGCACTGTCAGACAACCTAACCCCACTTTCAAATCCACACCACGTTGAAGTGGAATAGGTAGACTCTCTCTGCACCCTAGCAATGAAGAGGGGAAAGAACTTTGAAACTGTTGGAGGGAGAGATTAGCCCCTAGGTTGGCTGGAAAAGCCACCTCCAGCCCCCAGGAAACACCTCCTTCCCCAATGATTCTCACAAATCCAAATACAGAGGGATCCAAATCCAAAGGCAGAGGGCCTTCTCAGTAGTGGTGCCTTCCTTGTGGAATGCCCTCCCACCAGATGTCAAAGAGAACAACAACTACCAGACTTTTAGAAGACATCTGAAGGCAGCCCTGTTTAGGGAAGCTTTTAATGTTTGATGTATTCTAGTATTTTAATATTTTTTTGGAAGCCGCTCAGAGTGGCTGGGGAAGCCCAGTCAGATGGGCGGGGTATAAATAATAAATTATTATTATTATTATTATTATTATTATTATTATTATTATTATTATACCAAAAAGAAGGGGGAACCAAGTTCTCTCCATGAACATCTCTACCAGGTCATGGGACTCTTAATGTTGACTGAGGCTAGACTGACATTTTCAATTAGTTCAGCCCCTTGAAATGGATTGGACAAGCACCCAGAAACTAACCAAAGTTTCTTTAAGATGCCTTTGAAACAAGGAGGGTACATGCCATGCAATACAACCAATTCCTACCTAATTTGAGGAATAAGAGTACTGAAATCCTACCTCAGAAACTTTCAGTATTATAACCAGCCTTGAACACTACTGCCAATTCAACAGCTAACAGAAACGTATCACTAACTTTTACCTTTTTGTTTATGAGTTGCTAGCTCCTTTTTGTGCTTTCTGAGTTCTCAATATGTTATTTATGGAAATACTGTTTGGTTATGACAGTTCCTTTCCAAGGACCTTCACTGGGAAGCTGACATTTGTGACTATCAGACCCCCACCAGCATTTGCCAGGAGCAGCAATGGTGTCTTCTCCACAGAACTGTGGGCATTCCAGCAGATGGAAGAGAGAAGTGGCTGAATGGCCTTTTCATTTGCCATGTTGAAAGTCCAGATCTGTCAGGTTTCTCTCTCAACTGTCATAATCAGCCATTCCAAGAGGCTTAACAGAGGGAGAAAGGCCTGCCGAAAGACCAGCATCTTGGGCTTGGTTCCCTGAAATACTTCTTTTAATGATCAGCTAGGAATGAAATATGTAACAAATAAATAGTTCACGAGCTTTCTTTTTTCACCTTTCTACCTTTTTCCTTTTGTGCTGCGTGTTTTAGATTGTAATACTGAGGGACTGTTTATATCACTGACATTTGTAAGCCACCTTGGGAACCTATCTGGGCTCGACAGCAGATACAAACACTTTAAGTTTTAAAAATAGGTTTGGTAATTTTATTACTAACATGATGAGTGAACAGTCACTTATATTTTTCAAGAAAGTTGTTTGCTTCATCACAACTTCTTAAACAGCTTTTTCTTTCTTTGGGACAATCAAGTCCCATTTTGTCAGGGTTCATCCAAGCTCCATACCTTTTCTCTAAGATCCCACCGGATTTCTTTATCCATGCATTTTCTTTCCATTGACTGAGGGCTAAATTTAGACTTGATGTCAAATTCAATCATGAGAGAAAGAACTACAGCTGCTGTCTTGTCCTACAGTCACTAACCTTCAAGTACATTTGATAATTCACTTGCAAGATATCAATTAAATATGAAGATTACACAAAGGAATGGGAGGAAGAGAGGTGAAGTATTTCAAGCTTCTCATTATGTAGTTCTGTTCTCCATTTTCATAGGCTTCTAATGACGGCTCATTGTTAATATCGCAAAGGAAGTACTCTAAAAGAGGTTGCTTTTATGGAACTTTCAAATAATAAGATCTGAATAGACCATATCATTTCATACTTAATTACCAAAGGCAGCTACATTTCCCAAGATTTCAAATTAGTGGCAAACTAGCAGTTTCCTCTTTTCTGAAAGGTAAAAACCACATACCAAAACCATAGATGTGAAATAGCTAAGGATTTAATTCCTTTGAATTTACTTTGTGGTAGCTAATTTCTGCATGATGTCTCTGACAGAACTTTTTTTTTTTGCATGAATTCAGCATCAAAAATGAAAAGTCCAAGGCAATTACCTAGTAACAATTGGAAAAGGACTTCTCCCCCCTGCTTCTTCGTTAGGGAAGCCCTTTTCCAGTTTTGTATTATGTCTCTTAAAATAGATCATAAGATAGATAGATAGATAGATAGATAGATAGATAGATAGATATAGATGATAGATAGATGATAGATAGATAGATGATAGATAGATAGATGACAGATAGATAGATAGATATAGATATAGATATATTCATAAGATAACTAAAATAGCTTCACGAGAGGAATGTTTCCTGTCATCTCCTTTGCAGCCACCTGTATCCTCCACTCCCACCCCCAAATCCTCTCTGAGTCACCAGTGGGCTCTCCTGAACTATGTGGGATACTGGGAGAAATCACCCCAGATTGGTATTGGATCCTAATATAAATTAACATAAGTAAGTTCACATAAAGAAAATCTCCCATCCTCTCCCTCCCCTTGCCATAACCAACACCTGACAGATGTATAAGCTCGGTGCTTTGTTTCCAAGGGTACTCAAGGGTACACAGTACCAGCATATTTCCCCCTCCCCCAATTGTTAAAAGTGTGACATTTACTATAACAACTTCGTGGTGAGTACCGGACCATTTTCTCTTCTTCTTTTTTCTTTTTTAAAAGCACTGCATAAGCTTCCTGAAAAGGGAAGCCTTTTTGTGTGTGGAGGTGACAGAGGTGAGGAGACCAGAGGAGGGAAACTTTCCTTCCATGAGCTTCTTAAGTTTCCTTATTTTGGACAACAAATCAATCCAATGTAAAGAAACAAGGGAAAACTGTTTTGATAAAAATAAAAGAGAGAGAGAGAGAGAGAGTCAAACATGCCATAATGTTTTATATAAATCAGGGCTCTTTTTAAAAAAGAAAAAAAAATAGATTTCGCGGGATCAGAGAAGGATTTAAATACTACCTGGTCCAAACCTCACCAATTCTCTGTACACTTGTCTCTTCTGATCTGCTATGATATTTAAATCGTAGTGTATCACTCATAGAGTAAAATCAGACTGAATTCTGTCAGAAGAAATGTATTCAACTCAATGGTGGCTTTACTTCAGTTTCATGCTACCTTTTAATGAGAATTTTCATGGTCTGCTACATGTGTGAAATTTACAAAGCAAGAGCACATGTTCTTAATTAATGGTTTAAAAAACACAACTTATTTATGTTAAGTGACCCCAGAGTATGCACCATTGCTGAAGAAAATAAGCTCAGACTTGTTTAAATGTTTCTCAGCAATGTTTGGTCAACCAGAAATTGGGAGGTGGCCCACCAGTGAAACATTTTCCTTCAGACTGCACCTGTTTCAATTGGTCAGGAAAGTCCAGTTGCAAGACAGAACAATCCAAATATAAATGTTGAACAAATACACCATTCAACAAGTATCTTTGAAGTCAATGCAGGTAAAGGGTTAACACAAAAACTCTTTGTAGTTGGAATCTTACACTTCCCTTACGCTGGCGATAATTGCAGCACTGTGTCCTAATCGGAATTTCATCATGCATTCAAATTGGCGAGCAGAATCGTTTAACAGCTCCCGCAAATAGATCTCAGCAGGCTTTATTTCAAGAACTTCTGTAGTGTCAAGTGGTCAGTCCTTCATTTTTAATTTCTAAATAGATGAGATGCAAATTACCTGATCTCTCGTCCTAGCCAACGGTCATGGCAAACGTTTCCAATTATATCCTGACGTTTGGTTTGCCTTGGAGGTAAATAACATTATCAAGCTTGGGATGGGGCAGGCTGGATCAGAAAGAAAAGATTAATTATCTTGTAAAAGTGTTTTATTATCTTAATTCTCTGCATCAGTCATGTTTACTTAATTAGAAAAGTAAACACCATAATATAGTCGGTGCCCTGACACAATGTAACAGGGTTAAATGTTTTACATAAATTCTATCCATAGGGATTAGGTTAATGTGCTAAAATATATTTTCTTAAAAGTAGAGCTTGTCACATCAAATACTAGTTCCCAGCCATTCACTAAAAGGATCAACCAATGGGTCTCCTTATTCCTTAAGTGGAAGCAACAATCACAGCATATTAATTTTGGAGCACATGGATGACATAGAGAAATCAGATTAAGAAAAGTTTTCTCTCTCTGACTCATAATACTAGAATATGTGGTCATCTAATGAAACTGAATGTTGTAAGATTCAGGGCACATGAAAGAAAGTTTTATTCACACTGTGCAAAGTTAACCAAGGAACTCATTCCAACAGGAGGTAGTGGTGGCCACCAACCTGAGTGGCTTTAGAGAATTAGATGAATTCCTGGAGGACAAGGCTATCAATGGCTACCAGCCTCTGAATATCAGTTGCTGAGAATCACAGGTGGGGAGAGTGTCATTGTGGTCATGTCCAACTTGCAGACTTCCCGCAGGCATCTGGTTGGTCACTGTGAGGATGCTGGATGCTGGAGTAGATGGACCACTGGCCTGATTCATCAGGCTCATCTAATTTTCTTAAGCATTTTAAGTATGAGATTGAAAAATTATTGAGCTAGTTCAACATCAGGGACATTTCTGATATAAAACAACTCTGAGCAAGGATGAAAACAAAATCAGCCCACTTCACCAAATGATACATGGCCTATTTGACTGTGCTTCTTGTGTGTGAATGTGTTAAAACAAAAAACAAAAAACTTCAAGTTGGTAAACGAATGCCATATTCTGCCTGTGCATAATGGTGCCCTAATAAATTCAGAGTCTGATAATGTGAAAGAGCAGTTCCACAAACACTTTAGACATTTAAAAAAAATAAAATTGAAGAGTTGCCCATAGGAGACTTCTTAACCTTCTTAACCAAAAGTTTTTCTTAACCTGCCCTCAATTTTACAACAAGGCCTAGCTAAGCTTCCTGCCAACAAAATGAGATTATAATGCTGGTTCCCTGTTCTTCTTGGCGGGTAGGAGGAGCTATTCCTCCAAAGCAGACTTGCTTCTGCCGCTTTGTGGTTCTATCTAACGAAAAATGAAGCATGGGAAAGTGGATTCATTCATCAGAACTTTCTAAAGTTAAGATCTTGATAGGAAAAGAAGGGAGCTACTATACCATATTCTGAGAGGCAGCGCTAGAAGAAGACAGCCTCTCTCCATAAGAGAAGCTTTCTTTTTATACATAATTTAAATCTGTCAATGTTTATTCACAGTTTTAATATTAAATCGTTATAAGTACAAGCAGCGCTACAGGTTTATATGTGACATGCAAAAACACAACAAGAGACTTCCAAAGGAAGGATTAAATGTATTAAACCCCTAATTGAAAATAATAGACAGCATAAAAGACTATGCAGAAATGCAATGCATTAATGTAAGGCTACCTAGAATAATGCGGTTTGGTTTTTTCTCAGAATAGAGAATTATTTTCCTGAGCTCACGTGTATTAGAAAAAAACAGCAACAAACTGAATAGGGATCCTCAAGAATCTGACATGAACTCTTGAGCCATTTTCAGCTATGTTTTTCTCCTACTTATACCAGGTCAAACCATTAATCTGCCTGGCTCAGTATATAGTGACAGGTGGAAGCTCTTCAGATTTTCAGACAGGGTTTCTGAGCCCTATCTGGAGGTGTCAAGGACTGAGCCAGGCTGCCAGGGGGCCCCTCTGGTGTGCAAAGCATTGCTTAACTACTGAGGTACAGCTCTTTTTAAAAGCCCCTCTGAAATTAATGGGAAATGTGAAGAACTGTGACAATTTTAAAAACTCCTGTTTTCAGGGGTGAATGTTAACCATTATCAAGGGGGTTGTAAAGGTTTCATCAAGTTGGAAACTGAGGTAACAGTCTGCATAATTCATAGTAAAAAGGTTAGTGGCTCTGTCCTTTCTCCTGGATTGTACCTAAGTAGAGAAGGCATGGATGCTTAACAATCCAAGGAATCAGCTATACAGCTGCAATTAAAATGTTTTAAATGTATTGTAAAGTGCAATATACAAATGAGACACTAGATGGTGACAGTGAGCTATGCAAAATTCCATGTGTTATTCAAAACGTTAAAAAAAGCATTTTCACAGCAATTTTTTTTATACGTGTGTAGATTCCACCCAAGTGGAGCCTGAGTGAAAATTTTGTGACTGAACATGATCTCAGTCAGTCACAATTGTGTCTTATAGTCTTTCCCAGCTGACAGGATACTCCTTCAGCTCCTCCACAACCCCACCCAATCCTTAAATCTGATACAAAAGGTATCCTCCATTCCTCTGCAACAGATTGTGTGGCACCAGTGAATACAACCCCTGATGGATGTCATCTTGGATAGACCTACAAAGGTGTCAGCTTTAGACCGGCATCGCTATCTTCCTAAACTGGAGAAGCTTTAAACTGGCATCATTACCTTCCCAATTACCTCTGATTTTTAAAAATGCTACGGTAAATATTTTTAACAGCCTATGCCCTGAAATCCCATTGCTGTCTGTAAAACAATAAACCCGTGACGGAGAAAGATCTTCATAAAAAAATGTTTTTGGAAAAAAATATTTCTTTTTTATTAGGAATTTGCATGCCGTACAGGTAGTAGAGCAATTGGTCTCATGGGCAATGTGAGGAATTAGAGTGGGGGAAATGGAAGAACCTTTCAATTGCTAAATTGTGCTGCAGAATCAGCATGAACAGTGGATACTCGATAACGTCACCTTTTTAAATAGGCTGCCCATATATTGAGCCTAAAATATGAAGCAGCAGTAAAAAGAAAAAAGAAAAAGGTTGTGCCCACTGACTCAGAGGACAGCCTTTCACTGGCTGTGATGGATGCTATATTGCGTTACATATGAGATTTGCTTTAATTGCATTAGACTAAGTAGCACTATCTCAAGACCTGCTCTGTCAGAAAAAAAGTGCTTATACTGTGGAACAGCAACTCCTGCAACAAGCAAAGCTTTGCAAATCATGGAGTGTTAGCACTGAAAGAATATTATGTTGTGCCGACACTGCGGGCAGATTAGCTGCCACTTATGCTTAGGAGCAGACTAGAAGATCCGGAGAGCACAGTTACTCCTCATTGCTTTTGTTTCCATTTTCTCCTTGTTTGTTCCTTACTTTTATCTGATAAGTTAGTTGATATAGGCACAACTCATTGGGATCCACTAGTCTGGGAAACTTGGATTTTTCACCTGGATTTTGACTAGTTTCAGAATATTTCCAGAGTCTGTAGGTGCCATTCTAGGCTGTGAAAGAAAATTTGGAACAATGCAGGTTTCCTGCACCTTGAACAAGATGGTAATTTCTTTTTCAAAAGGTAGTTTTGGGTCTACTGGTAGATCTCTGGATGGTTTGTAGTATGTTGAAAAGGGTTTCTGACGCCTACCTGTGCCACAGTGGCAGCAAAAATGTTACACCCTCTTCAAATTTATCTGATCTGAAGTAAATCATATCTAGATTTAAACTTGAATTTTAAGACCTGTGTATGGATCTTTAGTTGCAATAGATAGCTGGCTGCACTCCTCAAATCACCATTTTGCATCTGCTTCCATCACACACACACACACACACACACACACACACACACACACTGGCTACTACTTTGCACCTGGCTCTGGCCGGCAGACCTCAAGTTTCAACTTAAAAACAAAACAAATCCTGCAGGCCAGAAATCCTCCCACTGTCAAAGAGGGCCTCTACACATGTGCAGTGTGTGGAGTTTCTATAACCCAAATGAACCAACACTAGATGTGCCCTTTCTCATTAGTCCAAGTACTAATGGCATCCCTAATAACCGAGTGGCATCCCTAATAACCGAGTGGCATCCCTAATAACCGAGAATTCAAAGCTGTGTTACTGGATTTTTTTTGGGGGGGGGGTTCTAAATGTCATCAGTGGGGTCCCTCACAGCCCTGTAATTCTTGGTTGTAAAACTGAGGGTTGGTTAGGAGAGGGTTAAGGGAAAATGTGGAGCTGGCAACACACAGAGGCCTGATCTTCCTCTCTGTGAGAATCCAGGCTGGGGCATTGGGGAGTTCCCTTAGAAACAGAACTAGAATCTGGTGTTGATTGATTCTTGAGCAAAATAGTGCAGTCACAAGATTTAAATTGTCTTTATCCACTATGCTGATTTATGTTTTCAGATATTTATTTTGCTTTGTTATATTTATAATTGATTTTCTCCTTTTTTCCCCATAGGAGGATGGGAAGCTGCCTTATACAGTCATACCTTGGTTTTTGAACAGCTTAGTTCCCAAACATTTTGGCTCCTAAATGTCGCAAACCCAGAAGAGATTGTTCTGGATTGCAAACTATTTTTGGAAGCCGAATCTCCAACAGGGCTTCTGACTGGCTGCAGGAGTTTCTTGCAGCAAATCAGAAGCCGTGCTTTGGTTTTCAAACGTTTTGGAAGTCAAACGGACTTCTGGAATGGATTCTGTCTGACTTCCAAGGTACGACTGTAATGAGTCAGAACATAGAACCATCTAACTCAATTCTGTTCATGCTAATAGGCAGCAGTTCTCCAGGTTGTCCATACAGGGCTCTCTCCCAGACATCCTTGGAGATGTTAGTGATTGAAGCTGAGTCCTTCTGCATGCAACTGAGACACATTCCTTAACATTCTGGTTTGTTTTCATGCATTTAGTGGGTTTAATAGGCTGGATGGACAATAGATAGATATCAATATACTTCTGTTCACAGAGGCCTTTGGAATAAAATACAATCTCTACTATGCAGAACTTCCATTATACCCAATCCTGCTATAGTCACAAAGGCACACATCCTTTTAAAATTTCACTCCTCTCTCTGTCTCTGCTTCAATCACATCACCTGGGAAGGAGTAATGATGTTGTTAAATATGGGTTTTGCTGAATCATGCAATCAACTAAATGAGAAAAAAATTAAATCCATGCCCTTGAAGGGAAAATGAGCTCAGTAACATTTACAGTACCATTGCCTTGAGCCCTTTTCACCCTTTCTACTAACACATAGCATCTGGAGCCTATATAAATAATTGTCCCTGAGGAAAATGAATGAGCAAAGGTATTGACATTTACATGTGTCACATAAAAGGTCACATTAAAAAAAAGGTTGGAATAAAGCAGGCATTTTGCCTCACAAGTCCTTATGTTATGCCTTAACAGTCATTCATATTTTTGTGGAGACTCATTTTCCTCATGTAAGAAAAAAAGGGAGGGCTGTATCCATGTATCCATTTGTATGTGGTATTTGGTATCTGAATAAAATAAAAAGTGTCCCTGAGATTTTCAGTTTAATGATGATGATGATGATGATGATGTCCTCCTGTTGTGAAGTTCACAGCTCAGTATGCCGATAACACCAAACTCCATATCTTTTTTTGTCATCCAATTCAGGTTTAAATGTGTGTGTGCTGTAATCAGTAACAGAATGGTTGGAGTCCAATAAATTGAAACTCAATCTAGACAAAATGTTGGTCTTTCTGGTGGTTGGTTCATCTGCCTTGGACCCATTTCTGGATGGAGTTATGCTCTCATTAAAAGGGCAAGTTCTCAACCTAGGTGTATTAATAGTTCCAGCCTTATACATCGGAGGCCAAAGTGGATTCCATAGCGCAATGCACTGTACATCAGTTGCTACTGATGTAGCATCTGCAGTACCTCGTGGACCCAGCTAGTCTGGCCATTGCTGCCCATGTTCTGATACCATCCCATCAAGGTTACTGTGGTGTTGCCCCTGTAGACTGTTTGGAAACCCCACATCATTCAAAACACTGCAGTGAGACTGATGATTGTAACCAAGCATAGGGAACAACTCACAATTTTTCAAACAGCTGTACTTCTCCAGATTCACTTCAGAACACTGTGGTGAGTGGGAGGTCTGCTTGCACCTCCCATAGAAGTAAGCAGCAATGCTACTTTTTCATAGCCGCACCCCAATGTTCCTTTGAATTCAGGACTTATAAACACACACAGACCAGACCACTTCTGCCATTTACCCAAGCACCACTAATTGTTCATTAAGTCCCTGTCTTCCCATGCCTTAGTTAAATAATTCATTAATGTCCATTTGCCATTCACTCATACGGAATCATTTCTGCAGACCACAAGTAACCTTTTTGCAGCTTAGTTAAAATTATCATGTCAGATTCAGCTCATTAGTGGCAGGAATAGGGTGCAATGACTGCTGATGCATTAATTGCAAGCCAGATCACTGCTCTGGCATTGCTGGAATGCAAATGTCAGAGCGGGGATGAAGAACTTCAAATGGATGTGTCCAATTAGGCCTTCTAGCTCCTATTAATGGAGAGAGGGTGTAGGTAAGTGGTACAGCACGTGCTTTGCATGCCAAAAGTCTCGAGGTCCCATTGTGAGGGTCTCCAATTAAAATGACCTCAGGGAGCTGAGCAAGGAGAGACCACCTTCTCTGCCTGACACCTACAGCACCATTGTTCTCAGAGGTCCAAGGGTGGTTGAACTTGGTATGATAGTTTTGTATGCATCAACAGAAGTATAGTGTCATGATCAAGGAAAAGTAATAGTACTGCTCTATTCTGTACTGGTCAGACCACAACCGGAGTTGTGTGTCCAGATACGGGCAACACAATTTAAGAAGAATACCGACAAGCTGAAACATGATGCAGATAATCAAGGGTCTGGAAACCAAGCATTCTGAGGAGCGGTTGAAGGAGCTGGGTATGTTGAACCTAGAAAAGAGGAGACTGAGAAGAGATATGATGGCCATCTTCAAATATCTAAAGGGCTGTCACATGGAAGATGGAGTAAGCTTGTTCTCCTGCTCTGGAGGGTAGGAAACAAACCAATGGCTTCATGTTACAAGAGGGGAGATTGTGACTAAACATCAGGAAGAACCTTCTGACAATAAGAGCTGTTCAGCAGTGGAACAGCGGAGGTTGGGTGGCCATCTGCCATAGATTCTTTAGTTGAGATTCCTGCATTGCAAGGGGTTGGACTAGATGACTCTTCCAACTCTACGATTCTATTAACTTGGCTTTGCTCAGGTCCTACCTCCCTTTCTGTGTACCTTACCACCAAAGGACATTTTTTCTTAAACAACATGCAAAGCATGGCAGTTAGAAAATTGCACAAACGAAGGAGCCAACTTACTAACCAACTGCATACCCCTAAGGGGTTCCCAACTTTGTTGGAGTTTTTTTTTTAAAAAATGACCATTTTAAATGTACTCCCTTTTAAAAATAAAACCAGGCAAATATCTTTTATTCACATTTCTTTGTAATTCTCTCTCTCTCTCATTCTCTCCTTTATTGATCTCTAGAAAGGAACATGTTTTTTTAAGGTTCAAGTACAAAAAGAAAATAATTTAAATGTTTATAAAATAAAATAGTCCCCAGAAAAGCCAATCTGCAGAAAATAAGACACAAAAAGACAGCAGGATTTGTTACACAATTGAAGCAAAATGAAAAGCAAATTACAAAAGAAGCATTTTTAATAGGCATACTTAATTTTTCCCCCTCTGGATGAATAGACTGGAAAGGAGGACAATTGAAGTTTGTCATATAAGAAAAGTATTAGTGCTAAGAATCTTAAGAACATTTAATAACATGGTAACTAGCTTCAGTGGCATTAAAAACAAATAATAGACTTCTGCAGGGTTATTATGGTCATGCACGCAAACAAACAACAAAATATTAAAGATAGACTCAGATGGAGTTTGATCCTCTACTATAGAGAGAGCAGTAATTTTGAGAAACATTTTTTAATTTAATTGCCATCCTCAAAATATGCTTTTTAAACTATCCATTAAACTGAAATCTGTGCTCCAATGCAAACTCTCCGTCTGTAATTCCTCTAGGTTGATAAATCCTTTAATTGAGTACTAGTATGTGCGCCAGCAATTGACCTCTTCATCTGAAAGCAACTTATAAGAGACGCTTTGGAAACGCTAGCATCATCAATTTGAGTACAAAATTATCCTATTTACAGAGAAATGTGTTCATCTAGTAAACAGCAATAACAAGAACAAAACAAAAGGAGCATAGTGGGGAAATGGAGAAGCAAAAGCACTTTTGGTGCTTCTCCTGCTGCCAAAGAAACAGCTCAAATGGAAATGTTAACTTGTCTCGCTAAGTGCAGCATATGCAGTTCAAAGAAGCCCCCCCCCCCCAAAGTATAAAAGCTACATATATTCCAGAAGCTGGAAAATACGCTCCAGGAGATCACTTAAAGCAAGAGTAGAACACCTCAGGCCTAGGGGCTGAATGCAGCCCTCCAAGTGTCGCTATCTGACCCTCAGGACTCTCCACAGCCACAAACCACAGCCACCAGCACTGCTTTGTGGTTTGGCCTGGCTCAGTTGTGTCTTCGAACTTAGATAGTGCTTCTTGCTTGTCTGGAGGGAGAACAGAGACACTGGCAGAGGAAGAGGAGTGCGGGGGGAGTGCACCGCCCCCGGCAGCATGATCCCAGCAGGGTGCCATCGTGGCTGTCCCCCGCCCACGCTGGGGGACAGATGAGACCAAAATCAAGCTCTTTGGCATCAACTCAACTCGCTGTGTTTGGAGGAGGAGGAATGCTGCCTACGACCCCAAGAACACCATCCCCACCGTCAAACATGGAGGGGGATGTATTATGCTTTGGGGGTGTTTTTCTGCTAAGGGGACAGGACACCTTCACCACATTAAAGGACGATGACGGGATCCTGCATCGTCAAATCTTGGATGAGCACCTCCTTCCCTCAGCCAGGGCATTGAAAATGGGTATTCCAGCATGACAATGACCTGAAAGACATGGCCAACAAAGGAGTGGCTCAAGAAGAAGAACATTAAGGTCATGGAGTGGCCTAGCCAGTCTCCAGACCTTAATCCCATCGAAAATCTGTGGAGGGAGCTGAAGGTTTGAGTAGCTACACATCAGCCTCAAAATCTTACTGATTTGGAGAGGATCTGCAAAGAGGAGTGGGACAAAATGCCTCCTGAGATGTGTGCAAACCTGGTGGCCACCTACAAGAAACATCTGACCTCTGTAATTGCCAACAAGGGTTTTGCCACCAAGTACTAAGTCATATTTTGCAAAGGGATCAAATACTTATTTCACTCATTATAATGCACATCAATCTCTGACTTTTGTCTTCTGGGTTTCTGGGGGTTTTCCTGTTGTTATTATGTCTCTCACAGCTACAATAAACCTGCCATTTAAATTATGGACTGGTCATTTCTTTGTCAGAGGGCAAACAAGCAAATTTAGCAGGGGATCACTGTATAGCCAACAGAAGATGGTGAGCATCTGTGGAAGGTTCCTCCAACCAAAATGGTGCTCTACGTATATGAAAGTAACCTGCAGAAAGAGACTCTGTTCAGCGTAGAGCCTTACTTGAACTGAAGACTCCCTAAATGGGACAGGGCAATCCAAAGCGGGCAATGGAGGAGGAACCCAGGGTGGAGGAACCACCAATCCCAAAGTCCTTGTCCTGGCAGGGTGGAAGTTTTTGGGAGGGGCATCCCCCCATTTAGTTTCGTTCCAGTTAAGGCCAATGAGAAGAGATGCATAGCAGTGCCAGGGCTGGTGTACTTCTCCCCCAATTCCAGAGTTATAGGGAGGGGGACGGAATTCACTGATGCACCTTGGAGTGCCTCCAGGTTTCCTTCTCCACTGTCTGAGCTCTGACAGAGGGTCAGCTGCAAAGAGGTTGTTGGTTATTTCACAGATTAGTTGGGCTGCAGAAGGCGTGCTGGGGAAACCACACATTCAAGAAACGCAAAAGTAACTTTTGCTTGGTTTAATAACAAAAACAAAAACTCCTTTTACACTAAATTACATTATATCAATAAGTAAGACCCATCCACCAGGGTACTGAAAGAGCTACATGCTGCTCTTTATATACTATAAAGGTAAAGGGACCCCTGAACATTACGTCCAGTCGTGGCTGACTCTGGGGTTGCGGCGCTCATCTTGCTTTATTGGCCGAGGGAGCCGGCGTACAGCTCATGTGGTCAGCATGACTAAGCCGCTTCTGGCGAACCAGAGCAGCACACGGAAACACTGTTTACCTTCCCGCCGGAGCAGTACCTATTTATCTACTTGCACTTTGACGTGCTTTCGAACTGCTAGGTTGGCAGGAGCAGGGATTCGACACCCACATCCCTTTACTATACCCAACAGCATAATTAACATAACTTAACAGCACCTGCTGTACTGCTTCACAGCTGTAAAACTAGGTCATATTATTTGCTCTGGCCCTTAAAGACATACACATCTTGTGAAACAACAATAAAACCTAAAATTTAAAGAAACCATTCAACAGAGGTACCCTCTGAGTAGCCCTCCTGCTCCTTCCCAGGGACCAAAGGATTATTTATCTATCCCACGGCTCAAAAATCATTCTCAATTCTGCCAGAAAGTGTTTTTAAAAAATGAATGTATCTTCTTGCTGAAGTCCAAGGCAAGAATACCATCTTGCTTGTCACAATGAGTGAAAAGACACAGTTTCAGTTTATATCTTTACAAATTATTAACTGCAAATTATTAAAAGCCAAATTATTAACTGCATTGTAATCAGAGTGATTGCTTCCCACCTATTTTGTCAGCTGAACATGCCCCCCATAAGGTTTTTTTCTTCTATGCCTTCTCTTGCCTTCCCAATGGAGTCTCTTCTCAACTATCTTAACAGCAAGGTTTTAAGGGACAGAGACCTTGAATATATCAACCAGCTCACCTGTTGCTTGATTCTCACCAGGGGTCAAATCATTGGTGAGGGATCCTCCTCCAGGATCCCTTTAGTGGGATGCCCCATTGGTCTGATCAAGGCAGAACAGAGCAGGACTATTACTTCCCTTGATTGGGATACTATACTTCTCTTGATGCAGCCTAGAACAGCATTGGCTTTTTCTGCTACTGCATCACACTGTTGACACGTTACATTTGTGGGCTACAAAGATCACTAGATCCTTTTCACATGTACTACTGGCAAGCCAGGTGTTCCCCATCTTATATTTGCACAACTGGTTCTTCCTGCCTAAGTGTAGAACAATTTGGAAATAACACCATCTGGATATTCCATAAAAAAATGAGTGAACAAAGATGGCAGTTCCAGAGAAGAGTGTTAGTGTAGGAGTAGGCAATGTCTGTTTGTTATTGTTGTTTGTAATAAAACAACTGGTTTTTCTGAGTCCTGCTTAGCAGTGTAATACTTTTCTTTGTGCTTCTTTGTGTTAAACTAGGATATGGGAATCACATGTTAAAAGCCCTGCTCATTTCTGAAGTTCACAGGGTGATTCCAAGCCAGTCACCAATTTGAGCTGAAGTTGGGAGGAATACAATAGTAGTAATAGCTGTAGATGAAAAATTGGATTTCCTGACTGTAGATAATAACATCCTGAACCCCGCTGCTCCCACAATTAGTTGATATCTTGATGCACATCCTTGTAAAAAGGAGCACACTAATAAAACTAATAAATTATTCCCTCATCAAATTTGTGGGAAGGAAGTACAGGAAGTGAGTTGTCTTATGTATTGTAAAGAATTGCTGCCCTACAACATCAGCACACATTATCACCTCATTTCTTTATAACATCATAATTGCTTGAATGCTGCTGTCCACTTCCGCCTGTGTACCAGCTATTATCAAACACTAACAGCTCATCTCCTCTGCTTGCTGTTGATTTCCTATATCCCTATATCCCCTACTTCCAAGAAAATCAATATGAGATGTAGGTTTAAAAGCAGGATTTGAAAATATCTTAGTCGTCATCATGCTGCCTGCAGAAAACAGGAGGTCAAGGAGTTACATAGAAATGAACCAGAGAAAGGAAGGGGCCATGTAGTGGGAATTATTGTGACTCCATATGAGTAAGTTTTAGTGAACTTCATACTGTGGGTACTTACTGTTCTGAATAACAAGAGTGTTAGATTTTCCACTGAATCTCTTATTATTTTTAACTAGGGGTGGTGCCCCTGTTTGCAAGCCCCTCTACCATTCCCCCCATATTAACTCCTTAGCACTTCCTTTTCCCAACCCATGCAAGCAACTACTAAGCACATCTTCCTAACCCCATTTCTGAAGCCACTTCCCTCTATTCTGCAACCCAGCTTTGCACCCCTATTTCCACCTTCACACCCATGTCCATGTCCCCTTCCTCCATTTGTGAAGCTCTTCCCTTTCATACAAACCACCCGCATGATAGCTTCCTTCATGTTTCTTCTCTGATACGTTGCAACTACCAAGGTCCCTTTTCACTGTCTGCCCAGTTATGAAGCCACCATCCATTCCCCTTCTTCAGACCCTGTCATGCTCCTGCTTTAACCTTCAAATCCAATTCCATTTTGCTGCCTGAGGTGGCTGCTTCACCCCACTCCATGTGTGGGTCAGTTCTGTACTTCTGTCTCTGATTTCTGTTTTCTCCCTAGGCACAGATTCAATGAAAGCTCTTGCTAAAATAGTTCATTTAATCTTTTCCCGAGTTATCCTACTGGCTGCTTGTTTTCTTGCAGGTTCATATTGCCTTTGCTGATTAAGGAAAGATCTTTTTACTTCTGCTCATTTGGTGAATCTCAGCAATATTATGCATCCCTGTCCATAAGATCAGTTGTTGTTTTCACAGCACAAATGGTCGTGTTTATTATTATTGACTTAGATAACAATGTTCTCACTGCTGGCGGAATCTTGTATTATTCTTATTCTTCTTACACCTAAGCATTACACGTAGAGCAGTGTATCATGAATTGTAGAAAGCAAGGTTCTGATGCAATTATGAGACTTGTAGCAAAATGTAAGAGCTTGGGATATATTAAATGTTGCACACGTGCTACAGGCACAAGATGTGATGCTATTTTGGTATTTCCAGAGATTCTCTTGGAATGAATTAAAGTCCTTGCTGCTTATGAATTGGAGATACAGAAGGAGGTAGTGAAGTGCATTTGAATTCATGTAGTTTATTTATTGGGGACATTCTGAATCTTCTTCCAGCATTTTTGTGGTCAACTGATGGTGCATTAAAGCTGTTCAGCTAACCTTGTTGTTAAATAGTGCTCTGTGGCTTGTAGATGGGAGGCAGATTTAAAATTGAGATTTTAAGCAGAAGAGACAAAGAGAAGCAATGAGAATTAACTCTGACGGTTAGAAAGTGAAATTGAAAAGGCAGGGAAATGAAACATAAAAAGGAAATCTAAAATCTCAGTGGAGTGCACTGTTCCCTGGGCTTTCAGAACACTGGTAAACCAAGCACCTAAGCACTCTCCAGATGGGAGGGAACTTCATTAATCTTTTGTGGCAAGTTACTTAGGAGAAGCAAATTTGTAAGCCTGATAACCTGTATATTTCACACAACTGAAGCTCAGATAGAAATTATTGCCACTTACATTTCAATCAGTAAATTGGTATGAGGGAGCAAAGCACTGAATTAACTTTCAGAATCTACCTTCATATACTCACAGGGAAAAAATAAACGTAGATACACCTTTTTAAATACTGGAATCTATTTGCATTGTTACACTATCAGTTTCTTTAGTTTTTAATCTACAGATAATTTTTCACTTTCCTACAGAAATGATAGGCTTTGCATTACTTTTCACCACATTCAAAGACATTTCTTGCTTATGTTTTGGTGTAAAATGCTTCTTATGTTATATTGTGCTGCTACCTCTGGTCTAATCAACAAAGCACTCAGATACCAGCAGTCCTTTCCCATTATCAAGGTTTGGTCTTGCTCGCTGAGCATTTATAAAGGAGCTCAGATTATTTTAAATTAGTCACCACAGTCTACCACAACTCAATCTGTGGCACCTTTCTCACATTCCAGTGTATACACAGACTTAGAGCAGCGCCATCCATTATCATTGCTATGGCACACACTGGCTTTACACCTGGTATTCTGCAAAAAAAACCAACAACACCCCACATATCTTGTGAACATCCCATGTGGTGTGTACACACATCTTTAAACACCAGTCAAGACATATCTGGGGAATCTTTATGTTTATTATCAGCACACATTGTGTGATCAATGACTATCAGTGGCTACTAGCCAATGGCAACATTATACCTCAGAGTTAGTCTATCTCTGAATACCCATTGCTTGGAATAGCAAGTGAAGAGAGTGCTGTTGTACTCATGTCCTACTTGTGGGCTTCCCCTGGGTATGTGGTTGGCCACTGTGAGAACGCATTGCTGGACTGGATTGACCTTTTGCCTGGTCCAGCAGGGCTCTTCTTATGTGTCGGATGCATCAAAGACTGCTGGGATGAAGAGAAACTGTATGATTGAAAAAGAAAATACTTCATGCAATTTCTCTAAACAAATTAATTAAAACAGTTTTGCTGCTGCAATTATTATTAGTGGTAGTCAGTGCTTTTTTTCTTAAAAAATGTTTAGGGGTACTCTCATTTTTACTCAAGAAAATCACCATTTTATAGTTCAAATTGGGGAAAATACCACAGAACCACATTCCACACTGCTTCACACATTAAACGCTCACTTCCGTCTGAGACTCAGATAACACCGTGACAGTAATTGAGGCCACCATCAGGGGTAGCAACAGAACTGATGATTCACCGTGCTAGAGAAGAAACGTGTTTTTTTTTAAAAAAGTTTCTTCTCCTGCTAGATTCACAAAATGTTTAGGGGTGTGCGTACCCCAGTGTTCCCCCAGAAAAAAACCACTGATGGTAGTAAAATTCATAGCCTACCTTTGTCTATGAATCATAGAATCATAGAGTTGGAAGAGACCACAAGGGCCATCGAGTCCAACCCCCTGCCAAGCAGGAAACACCATCAGAGCACTCCTGACATATGGTTGTCAAGCCTCTGCTTAAAGACCTCCAAAGAAGGAGACTCCACCACACTCCTTGGCAGCAAATTCCACTGTCGAACAGCTCTTACTGTCAGGAAGTTCTTCCTAATGTTTAGGTGGAATCTTCTTTCTTGTAGTTTGGAACCATTGCTCCGTGTACGCTTCTCTGGAGCAGCAGAAAACAACCTTTCTCCCTCCTCTAGGTGACATCCTTTTATATATTTGAACATGGCTATCATATCACCCCTTAACCTCCTCTTCTCCAGGCTAAACATGCCCAGCTCCCTTAGCCGTTCCTCATAAGGCATCGTTTCCAGGCCTTTGACCATTTTGGTTGCCCTCCTCTGGACACGTTCCAGTTTGTCAGTGTCCTTCTTGAACTGTGGTGCCCAGAACTGGACACTGTGGTGCCCAGAACTATGACACTGCAGGCAGTTAACAACTGGAGGAGCAAGTCAGATATCAGGACAACCAAAGCTTACAGCAACACACTGGAGCTCATGAAGACCTGTTGTGCTTCAGCAAGCCTGGAATAGAAACAGAAGTCCTTACACACTCCTTCAATAGCCAGCCAGGTGTGGGGGGAGCTAGACAGTATTAAAAGGCTTAGGCAGAGGTTTTAACATTTGTTTCAGTGGTTCACCACAAGGGGCAGCTACACCCAAAGAAAGAGGGGGAAGTAAGTTAAGATGACACCTGGGACACCACCTCCTCTTCACAGGGCGAACAGGCACCATCTACCCTGTAGGAGAAGAGAGGGAAGGAGAGAGGCAAAGACCTCAGGGTCATCTCCAGTCAGACTGTCTGCCAGCCCACCAAGCCAAGTTAACATTTTATACAATTTGTTGTATAAAATGTAAGCCACCATGGGTGCCTTGGCAGAAAACTCTTATATAAAGGCAATAAATAAATAATAGACCATCTGCCCTTTGCAGGTAATGCTTATTACACTGCACAAAGATCACCCGCAACTTCACTTTTTAACATCTGCTGGTTTCCTACATACCCTTAATATTAGCAAATCAGCATATGTCACAACACACAGATCCACACCTCAGCTGATCATAGGCCTTGAAGGGCACAGTTCCATACAAACACTGCATCCTTTGCAAGGTTACACTAGACATAAAATAAAGTCCTCGGTCTATGTAAACAAATTACAAAAAAGTGTCTGACAGCACGCATTAAAATAGGATTAATTCAGTAAGCAGAAAATGTAAAGGACTTCCATTCCAATCTCTAATAATCCCTTCTGCATACTCCTGTTTGCAACTCTGGTAATACAAGATATGGCTCTTCTGTGGCTGCCCTGCCCTGCCTTCCCCAAATCTACCTTCAGCTTATCAGCCAGGCAGGGTTCTGTTGTATTACAGCATGGATGCCTCAGAGGCAACATTGTGCAGTCTTGTGTCTGGGAATCACACCATCGAGTGTTATCCTTGAAAGCTCAGAGACTAATAGCTATACTGGTGTCCTTGCAGAAAGTGCTGGGCCAGAGGAACATTTTTAAAGGAATTAACCACAGTACGTAATGAAAGCTGGCAACAAAAGACTCCTTTAAGACTAGTGTGGCAAAGTTACACCTGTCAACTTTTAACTGGGCAACTCAACGGCAGGGATTTCTGGATGACACTGATTACCTCAGAAGCCCTTTCAAACTACTTTTGAGTCTGATTTCAGGAAAGTGGCAGCCTTGGTAAATGACCTTCATCAGCATCTGAAGAGGGGAGTGTGTTCCCCATTGACTGGACCTCTCAACAATTTTCAATATAACTGCCCCCATTATTCTCCTGGGTTGCCTAGTGGGAATAGGGGTGCAGGAGACACTGTCCTGCAGTGGTTCTCACCATTCCTGGATGGCAAGTTCCAGAAGGTAGCACTGTTCTTCTTGATGGCTTTTGATTTAAGGGTTCCACAAAGTTTCTTTTTGTCTCCCATCCTGTTCAACAGCATACATGAGGTTTAAGAATTGTGTTCTTGGATGTTTTCCTGGACAATCTGATGATGGCTGTGGCCAGGAGTCATTTTGTCTTCCTACTGTCCCTGTTGAGTTTTACCTGAAGGTGTTTAAACTGTCCATTGAGATGCCTTGGTTACAAATTAAATCAGACTATTATATCATGCTCTTTGTAGGATTGCTTTTGAAAAGAGTTTGGAAACGTCAGCTGGAGCAACATCAGTGTCTAATCAACTGTTTTTGACCAAGGTATTAGGTTGGTAGCTTCACAACAGCAGTTTGTGCTTGGTCAACCTAATCGATGGTTTATGCTGGGGAATGAATAGAGTGGTGAATACAAACCACCACTTTTTGATTAACACTTTGAAACATCTCCACTACTATAAATCAAATAATAGCGCTGTCTTGTTTCCTTGGGATTGAATATATATATACGGACAAAGGTCCGTATAGTAAAAGCTATGGTTTTCCCAGTAGTGATGTATGGAAGTGAGAGCTGGACCATAAAGAAGGCTGATCGCCGAAGAATTGATGCTTTTGAATTATGGTGCTGGAGGAGACTCTTGAGAGTCCCATGGACTGCAAGAAGATCAAACCTCTCCATTCTGAAGGAAATCAGCCCTGAGTGCTCACTGGAAGGACAGATCGTGAAGCTGAGGCTCCAATACTTTGGCCACCTCATGAGAAGAGAAGAATCCCTGGAAAAGACCCTGATGTTGGGAAAGATGGAGGGCACAAGGAGAAGGGGACGACAGAGGACGAGATGGTTGGATAGTGTCTTCGAAGCTACAAACATGAGTCTGACCAAACTGCGGGAGGCAGTGGAAGACAGGAGTGCCTGGCGTGCTCTGGTCCACGGGGTCACGAAGAGTCGGACACGACTAAACGACTAAACAACAACAACAAATATATATATATATATATATATATATGAGCTAGTGCTCGATGTGCGGCTTTCATCCTCTTGACCCTCAATCTCACTGCTCTTGACGGCACAATGTCAATGCTGTTTCCAGTGATGAACATCAAGGAGAACACAGGACACTTAAGGATTTGTATTATTTTTTCATGTCCACATTTTCATATACTTGAAGTCAGAGTGTAATGCCAACTAAGAAACAGTTTGCTTTTTATATATAGCGCTTCTTTAATACCTGTCTCCAGGACATTAATAACAGATAGGCACTTCAGTGCCGTGAATCATAATAACATGGCATTTAACATCTTTTTAAAAAGTCATACATGGTCTCTACATACCACAGGAACTAAGCTTGCAGAACAAAAAAAGTGCATTAAAAGCACTGATAATGGTATTACAAGGCTCTATTTGATTTTGCCCTATCTTGTACATTCACGCTCTACCTAGCTGCAAGATGTGCTGCACTCATTTGAATTAAATAGCTCTCATTCTTAAATCAGAAGAAACATTTATATGAAAATCAAAGATTTCAAGGTTGTGGGACCTAAATCTTCCTGCAGCTTTCAGAGAAAGGTTTCTTAGAAATATGTAAAGCAGAGATGAAATAAAGTGCGGCTCTTGTTTAAAGCCAACAACAGCTTGCCTGTACAATGCTCTACCAGGGGTATAACCTGCTAAGCCTACTGCCTTCATGTTTCTAATGTGCAGCCTGGCTTGGTCTCACAGGTTGGAAATCTGTGGATATGATAAGAATAAAGAATCCTAACAATCATGGCCTGGCTATGGGTCCTTCGGCTGGCAATACCAGCAGGGACTTACACTTAAATGAAATCCCAAAGACAAAATATAACACTGCAAATTACAGAGAATTTTAAGACCCACACATAACATTTAAATTGTGTATAACAGAATTATGAATCAATGTGGAAGTTACTCAACATAGAAATTTTACCATATGGCAAATTAGTAAACATCTGGAAGTAAGAACTGCTAACAAATGGTCAGTCACTTGACTATTTATTTAAACAGATGAGGAGATGAAGTAACTTGAATTGAGGGGAATGACAGTCAGCTGAAACTGTCACTTTGAATTTTGCTCTGTGTGGGGAGGAAAGGGAGGGCTATGTTGTGGAGGGCGGGGATGATTAAAATATCATTACTCCTGTCACACTGGGAATATCCCCTCACTCACTCAGTTAAGGCTATGCCACCACTCTTCAACAGAGATTTTTTTTTTTTAGCAAAGTAAGTGGCTCACGTATATGTCAAACAAAGGTTTAATAATAAAGAAAATGGTAAAACAATAACATACTATCTGAGAGAAACTAAAACTATTTTGTGCTTTTATATCATGATTTTATTCAGTGAACTGCCCTGAGACCTGCGGGTATAGGGCAGTATAAAAACTGAATAAAAGTGGCTCACCAGGACCCCTCAGTTATTGCCAGAGTGTCTTGAGGCTCTGAGGATCATCTAAACAGAGAGGGGCACGAGGAAGGGGGAAAAACAATGTAACTTTATAGGGCGGGGGTGAGAAAGAAGAGCACAAAAGGAAAAGCCATATACTCAGGGCTTTTTTTTCAGCTGGAACCCACCGAAACTCAGTTCTGGCACTTCTCAGGTGGGTGCCATTGCCATTCTAAGAGAACAAGGGAAGCGTTCATGGTGAATTCTGGAATCTCTTTTTTTTTTTAGAAAAATAGCACTGCATATACTATTCCTTGAAATTTATGGAGTTCAACCCAAGCCTGAAGAAACACCTAGTAAAAGCAATGTCAAATAAGAGAGGTGGGGGGGAGGTAGAGATAAATAATGAATGTGGGAATGAGTAAGATAAATGTCCTCATTCATAGTATAAATGTTCAGTGTCTGATCTATAAAACAAAATGTAAGGGAAAAGTTAATTAGGAGAAAGCAAAACATATGAAACAGAAAAGAGAAACTGTCAACGTTCACAAAAACTTTGTTTCTTCTGCTATCTGTAGGCTTTCATTTTAATCTGAGGAGTGTTTTGAGCAAAGAGAAATTAAGTAAACGTCACCAGCATTTCAAGTACGACGTGGCTAATTATAAGCATTTCTGAGGAAACAGATGAAGGTAAGTCTAGGGAGTGAAGGATGAAAGAACATGTGCAGATACAAACAAAGGAGTGATTTTTGAGCATGAAAAGTATGTAAGAAAGTCAAAAGTGTGTTAACGGGGTGGTGGTGGTAAAATTTAATCCTGAGATATAAAACTATTATAAGCATTAACAGAACTTGTGCAGTTGAAGCTCCTTCAGGCTTAAACAAAGGAGGAAGAAGAATATAAGAAGGCATTTGGCTGCCTTGTCCATTTTTCAGTTACTGGCACATACTTGAGATGGAGAAACAATCACAATTGCTCTTCCCCTCCCACAACTTTAAAAAGACGTTGCTGACATTGCTAGAGAGGTTAGCAAAATTGTCGTGAGTCCAGAGTTGAGCCACAAAGTCAGAGGTGGATCTCTCAAGAATCAGTAACTGGTTAAGAAACAGGAACCAGGGAGTAGAACTACAGCTCTCTCACTATAGGACTGTTGTTATGTACTGAGTTGAATAGGATCCAAAATGCAGCAGTCTGATTGGTCCTAGAACAATAGGATCCAAAATGCAGCAGTCTGATTGGTCCCAGAACAATAGCATTCAGAATGCAGCAGCCTGATTGGTCCTAGAACAATGCAGCAGTATGATTGGTCTGCAGGAGACACCCAATCCAGCTCCAGATGGAAGTGAATCCACAACCTGATTGGCCTACAGGAGAATTCCGGAATTAGCCAATCACATGCAGCCCATTGTGTAAATAATGTATATAAAACAGATACTTTGAGGGGACATTCATTCCTCCTCACCACTATGTGCTGAATAAAGAGCATGAAATCGACTCTCGACTCTGAGTATATTTCAACTGTAAAAACTGAAGTCCTCCAAAAACTGGCATTGGGACCTGTGCTTTTTAAATTGTGGATTAACGATCTAGAGATGGGATGAGCAGTGAGGTAGCCAGGATTGCTACCAAATTGTTTAGTGTGGTCAAAACAAATGGAGATTGGACATTGTTCCTCTCCAAACTGGGTGAATGGGGAATAAAACAGTTAATGCAATTAAATGTAAGGAAGTATAAAGTGATGTACCTCTGAACAAAAACCAAACAAACAGTAATGAGGTCCGAACTGCTAGTGACTGACTAGGAATGCGAGTTTTGAAATGACAATTTTATGAAGATGTTGACCTAGTGTACAGCAGCTGTGTAAAAAAGGAAATTTCAGGTCAAGGAACAGTAGGAAAGGGGTATAAATTAAAGCTGTCAGTATCATAATGCTACCAATTAGTTTCTGGACTCAGTTCAAAGTACTGCTGTTGACCTACAAAGCCTTATGTGTGTCAGGACCCCAAGTAACTCAAGGATCATCTCTCCCCACATGAAACAACATAGACCCTTCAATTGTCATCTGAGGCCTTTCTACATGTGCCTTCATGAGAGGTCTGGAAGGTGGTGACATGATAATGGACCATCTGTCTTGAAAGACGCCTCTGGGGATGAAGTCAAACCGCTGTAGAATCACAGCGCCTGCTGTAGCTGTAGAGACCAGTAACTAGTAACTGCTGTTTGGGCTGCATTAGTAGCACTGAAGTCACCTCTCTGGGGTGCAAACCTGGGCAGTGTGTATGGAGGTCCTGGGCTGTCCAGACAACAAGAACACACTCTCGACTTCACTGATGTGGTTCAAAGGAAAAGAGAGGCCTACATTTGGCTCCTCTTATATTCTTATACAATCTCACTAACAATTAAAGATGGGCAAACCTGTCAATTACAATTTCTCTGTTTTTCTTTTTTCTTTTTCAGACTTCAATTCAGTTCTTCTCATCTGCTAATCAAGCTGGTGATTTTGTTAAAAAAAAAAAATGAAAATTCATCCACATTTTAGTACAATTTTTTTGTAACATTTGCCCCATAAACAAGTTTCCACAAGCAATTTCCTCTAATATAATGTGTTCTTATGTCATTTTCACCAATATATGCATTTTATTCACACTTTCCCTTAGTATACAGTACACATGCAGTTTTGTACACATTATTTTGTTGGAGAATTACACCAGAAAATTCAGGGTAGCTGTTTTCAAAAGTGTCAATTTGGTGGTTGCTCATTAAAATCCAATCCAAACCAAATTTCTCCCCCACCACCAAACCATGCCCTCCCATGTGAAAATGTACATTATACAGGCCAGTTCAAATATTACCAACTTTAAATCCTGTGTGGGACAAATCTCAATACTTTCACTTCAGTGTCTTCATCGCTTCCCTATCTGGAACTACAGCCAGAGTGCTCACATTCTGTGATCTGTACATATCATCTCATATACATATGCAGTTTTATGTACCTTTAACCAGTTTTTGTACCTGCATAGATTTTGAATTGGGATCTCAAATCTTTATAGTGCTCCACTGCTAAAGTACAAGTGCTAGAAAGATATATCACTTGAAATAGCTGGGGGAAAGTTTCAGTTATCAGCTAAGAAATGATGAAACTGCTAAACTATGAACATTTAGCCTTCCAACTCACAAAGCTTGTAAAAACAGATAAGGAATTCTTTCCAGCTAATAGATGGCAAATGTATACTTTTTCTTCAATAGATACAAGAATGAGTCACATATTATCCTGTGCAATAGTGTGCATGTTGCCATGATCTCAAACTATTCAGGTATTTACTTGTGTAAAGCCACAACTATGTTGTTTAGTTTGACAGAAACCACATGTGGTACCACTCTGGGGGTGTAGAGGGGTTAGATCTGTGGATTTTTTATAGTTAGCTAAAACCATGTGGGTCCTGCTTCAGACAAATTACTAACACACTGTGAAGTGAAGGCACAAGACAGGGGTTGATCATCAGGTGAGCTGCGCACAGGTGAGCTGCATGCAAGCTGCCGGCCAGCCCTGTGGAGCCTCCTTTTATTGAGACAAATATGCAAACCAGGCAGATACATTTTGGCCTGTGACCTTTACACATCTTCCGGTCCCAAGATCGTGGGGTGGTACAAAGTTATTTTGGCATCTGTTTCCACCGCGTCATTTTCCCCTTGCACAGTGTATGACGAAGGAGACAAAAGGTCTCAGAGACAAAGGTTACAGACAAGACACCGCAGACTACTGAGACTGCAAAAGGTTAGACAGAGGAAACAATGTCCAGACAGCTGTGGCTTGTCTGGGGGTGTGTGTGCCCCACACCCCAGGGTCACACGTGCAGGCAGACTGTGGCTGCCTGCAGGTGGAGAGTGTGCTCCCTCCGGACCCCACTCCCCACTCCGCGATCATCCCTACACACTGTAGTTTACCACCCTATTAACTACTACACCTGTGCCCTAAGATGTATTCAGTTGTTTAATGTGGTCATTAATTATAAAGACTATGAAAACATATGCTTGATCAGAGATCTGGATATGTTAGCCATATTCTAGTCAACTATCTTTTTCATCAATATTTACAGTGGTACTTCTTGTAACAGCAAAACCTGACACCTTCATCTGCCCCCCAGCTGCAACAAAGCATGTCTCTGCCACATCAGTCTCTACAGCCGCAGCAGGCATTGTAACTCTACAGTGGTTTGAGTTTACCCCCAAAGTTGCATTCTTCCATTGTCTCCCAAGACAAATGGATGCCAACTACAACTTCCTGTCAGTTAGCAAAGCCTTGCAAATACGGTCCAGAGAGGTGAAGGAACTGAGTAACAATAAAATAAAGATTAAAAAAATGAACCAAGCTTCATTTGACTACTGGGTCCATCAAGCTGGTCTTAGGATCATTCCTTGCTTCTACCATAACTATATCCATTTGGTTGTTTCTTTACACAAGCATGTCTAACAGACTCCTGCAACAATTATTAAAAAATCCACCCAAATAAATCACATTGAATAGAATCTGAAAAGGCACCATGTTCCCATTGGGTATAATCCAGCCAAAGCAAAGGATATTAAAGTTCCACTGATTTCAATGCAAAAGTTAAGTTTGTAATTCTGCTTAAAAGTGCTGAGATTTTGGCTGCCTTACATATTGATTCTGTATCAGAAAGTCTACCCATGAAACAAATGGAAGATGTAATATTGCTAAATCATAGTTTAACAAGTTGGGAATGTTTCCATTTACATTAGGAAAGTTCCATGAACATGCTAACCAAACCAAATTTCTCTTCATCACTAGTTCAAACCTTGGTTTATTATGGTTTAGCAATCTATGATTCTTATGTCTAAAGGTCATTTTTTTCCCCAACAGTAAAGCCTCTAATATACCAGTATTTCCTAGGTTTTTGTAGGTTAACATGTATCAAAGAAAAAGTCAGCCAGCAAACACTATAATGACATTATAATGTTACATGGACTCAATTTTATCTAGCAAGGTATACATTAGGTTGCATTCAATTTACCAAAAACAGCAAAACAATGATGAATTTCCTGAGTAACTTGGCAATATTAAAACTTGAGGCAAAAGTTTTCTGAAGGAGAGGTGGGACCCAGATGTTTCTTCAAATTTGAAATAAAACAACCTGTCTGGCAGTGAAATAGCTGCTTGCAAAGTTTGAAAAATAGCTCGGTATGATTGCTTTTCTTTTTGGGAAACTGTGGTCACTGAAGAAAATGTGCTGCCCCATCTTGATGCAATAATCAGGCAGAAATCTGAACAGTTGTCCACAATGTAGGGCTGCGCTGGGGGGCTTGAAAACAAAGTTTCCTGATTACCAGGAAGCTGAACAGCTCATCTCCAGCAAATTTGTATGGTAATCTCCTGTCATCGCTTAGCAAACAAGGATACAAAGAACAAATCCCTTGACTTACTTGGTTATTGTTATAGATTTGTGCCTTCTGTAAAACCTGGTGCTCGTCTTTAACCAGCTGTCATTTACCTAGCTGTCATTCAAGAAGTATTAGAGGGCATCAGATAAGGAAGGGCAATTTGTCTAAGGGTGCTTGATATATGCAGCAAATTACATGTTGAAGGGTTTTTGTCCAACCCCTTTTTGCTCATTTGGCCATTCATAACTACATTCCTCTTGAACCTGTTCATTTCTACTGATTTTGACATATGCTTAGTCCACGATCAGGCACTTTCCATCACCCCCATGCTGTGCTCTGTGTTCATTGAAACTCTGAAGGAAGACTGCCAGTTTCAGTTTCAGCCATAGTATTGGGTGCACCAATGAATAAAGGGTCAGGAGCAGAGTCTGGCAAGATCTGACAGAACATTGATGTACCCTGAAGGCATCAGGCGGACCATGAGCAGAACCTAGAGAGACAAAAGTAGAGCCTAATAGGATTCTGAGAATTGAAGCATGGATATCAATGAACCAGAGTGGAATCTTGCCAATTTTAGGCTTGGTTCTAAGCATTGCTTAGTTAAAGGTATGTTAGAGATTTAACAAACATTTGTGAATCAATGTTTCTTACAGCTAGTGGCAGACCTACATTCGTAACCAGCAACAAGGTCTGGGTAACCACTGTTATCTTCTTCAATGGGGTTCTCCATGGCAGATCATCACACTTTTACAACATCTGTGCTGCTGACTCTCAAATTTTGGGATTGTTGAAGTATATACAACAACAAAAATACTCATTTTGAGTCGTGTGATTCAGTTTAGGTCTAGTAGACCCAAAAAATTTAAGCGATGCAGATTGAATTAGCTTCTGGGGCCCCTGAAACTTAAGCTTCATTAGTTTCATAGTAGATTCATCCCTGCTTACAACATTAACTGCAGTCGCTATTTTCAGACTTAAAAAAAAAAAAATCCATAGCCTTTTCACAACTTTACAGCTCTGATTAGAAACCTGTGCAACATCAAAACTAAACAGGGCAGGTAGAGACTGAAAATATGAATATGGATTCTTCATCTGCTTTTGTTGTTGCTTGCTTAAATCAATGAGGATAAAAAGACAGCTGCAGCTAGACTAATTTACTAGCAATTGCATTAAATGAGCAGCTCAAAATGGCCCAAACAATTAAGTAACTAAGAATGCGCATTCATGAGCTGGACACACATGTTTACATAGTGTCATCAACCTGTCACAACATGCCAAGAACTACATCCCAGTCGTTGGACAAGGGTTCGGAATAAATAAAGTTTCACCAAATTTGAAAGTGGATGTATTATTGCTAATTAAAGACATCCAGCTCATTGGTTCATATGCCTTCCTTCCAGGGTATTTCTTTCACCTTGCCAAGTACCCTCACATCCTTCTCTGCCTATTTTCTGAGGCCAGATGTAACTGAAACAACTTCCCTAACTTTTTTTTTTCTTATGAAAATACAGCTTCAGTGTCTGTGTAGCAGGGAAAGGTGGCAAAACCTTAGGGGGGAGGTTTTCCAGGTTGGCTCTGCCCACCAACATAACTAGCCAAGCAAAGTTTTTTTTTGTTTTGTTTTTTTAAAGGGGGCGGAAAAAAATAAACACTTCTCTCCATCAGCATTCAAAGTGGAATTTTCAAGAAATACAGATCCTTTCCAGGCACCAGCAATTTCCTCTTTGCCCTTCTTTTGCTTTTCTCATCTTAGTAGGTCAGGCCATTACTTTATAAATAGAAGAATCCAGGTGCTTTTCATATCAAAGTAATTAAGCAATTTAATGAAAATGCATTAAGCTGTGTCCATCCCTCTGTGCGAATGTTTGGAGATGAAATCTCTGTGTGTTGGAGAGCATGCAGCTTATGTGTATCTCTGCTGTCACCAACAGGTTGCCTTGCCACATGAATTAAAAAGGTTTCCTTCTCAGCTGGTTTTCTTTGGAGAAGGCAAAACAAAGGGTAGGCTCATTCCATTATATAGTAATTGCAGCTGCATTCGCAAGCACCCTTGCTCTCTCCACAAAGGAAGGGGAAAAGACATGAAATCAAGCATGCTCCCTCCCCTCCCCCTCTTATATGTATAAGCAATATCCCCAGATTGAAGAACCTTGGTTTTAAATCCAATTTCTACAAAAAGAAACCTAGGCAGTGAAGAAACCTAGGTGGTCTGTCAGGGGTAACTCGGCTTTCCACTCATTTCTCAGAGCATCTTTATCTGACTCTCTCTGTTGGTTCATATACAGCTCCTGTAAGCCATGGCCACTGGTCATGCTGGTGGGGGCTGACTGGAGTTGGACTCCAACAACATATGGAGGGCCACAACCTCCATATCCCCGGTATTCAAGATAAAACTATTTACACTGAACTAATGTTCCATTCAGTAAGTAAGTAAGTAAGTATTCATGCCGCCCTTTGTCCGAATATCACAGGGCAGTTCGCAACGTTAAATTACAAAATAAAAGCACAAAATACATAATAAACGCAAAAGTAGAAGCAATCCATTAGCCCTCCTCCCACAATACATTTAAAAGGACATAGAATGTAAATCAGTCAAAGGTCTGGCTTCACATTCTGAGTATTTGTAAGGTCTTGAATAAGGAGCCCTTGAATACATGGACCCTGTGTGTGGTTTGTCACATGTGATAAACACACCCACATAGGTTTCTTCATATATCCTCCAGTCAACACTAGTTATGACTTCTGACATTCATGTTGTGGTGAAGGTGCCTGCAGGAAGTCTTGTTTAGGAGAAAGGGCTTTTATATGCCATCTACTCTGTGGGTGACCTATAACACCAGAACATCAGAAATAAACACAACAATCACAGCCTACACACTGTGTGTGTGTAGAAATCACAACCTACAAATATTTGTATTTTCTAAATATATGCATGATACACTAAAAGACACTGAAGGGGGAGGGCACACCAGGTAAGTTATTTGTCCCTTACACGTTTTGAAAGGGAAATAGGGAAAGGGTCGAAAAAACACCCATAATTTGAATGATTAGTGGCTTCTTATTGGGAGGGAAAGTAAACAAGCACTATTTCATTGCTGCATTCCAGAAGGCCTGGCTGAATGACGCACATGGAAGGAAATGCAGGTGGCCTTTTTCTCTATAGAAAAGCTGCATCAGGAGGGATCAATTTAGAGCAGAGAAGCAACTGGATTGGATAGTGAGCCTCACCCTTTCCTTGCCTACTACTAATCATCTACAAAATTTGGCACACCTGTATTTGTACCTCTGGAGGCGGGCAGCAGGTGGGGAGCTCATTAAGTTCAGATAAACACCATGTAGAAAGAAAGGTCCAATACATGATTGATATGTACAGCCTTGGATGCTGCAAAAGGAAAGGAGATTGTTAATCAGAGAGAAATGAGGCAGCTTGCTAAAATGATGCAAAGGTGGGGGAAGAAATTGTTGTTGCTTTTAAAATGTCCATAACATAAATTTGTTGTTAAACCTGCCTTCTCTTAGTTGGCTTTTAGTGTTGTGCAGGTTGTTCTCAAGTCAAAAGTGAGTGGAGCAGGAATGCCTTCTTCCCCAAACTCTTAATTGTGGGATTGCTCATATGCTTAAAGTCTATTGACTCCTGTCATTTTGCTGTTTTGTTCATTCTTCTTTGTATCCCCCCCCCATTTTTCTCCTTCCTATTCCTTCCTTCTTCTAGTGTTGTGGGCATCCTTAGCCAATCAGGGGTGATGTAGTGAATTGGATGGCATCACAATGCACACAGCCAGTGAAATTTGGCTGCAGGCAGATACCACTGAAAGCAAACTTGAAATCTTCCCTACTCCCACTGAAAATCACTTTGCCAGTAGTTAAAGCCACCCTGCACAGTGCAAGCTCAGTGTCTTGTCTAGAACTGACTCTCAGTAACTTGATCAAATGCTGAAGTGAAAGGAGACTTTCATCCCTCACTCATCCCCTAAATTACCATGTCCCAATTATTTGTATCAGGCTGGGCTGAGGACTCCAGGTGCTATGGCTTGCTTGCTGATTGATTGATTGATTGATTGATTGATTGTTATTTATTACTCTCGTTCCACATACACATCTCAAGGCAATGTATAAAATTGCTGAAGGCTGGCAATAGTGCTTTTCTGCTTCCCCCCACCCTCAGGCATATTACTTAGCTTTGTAAGAATGAGTGAAGCCCACTGTCAATCAAGGAACTGCTAATGGGAAAAAAGAAGGCCTGGACCGTGAAATCCCAAAGCACGAATGCTCTGCTCTGCTCTACTCTACTATCTCTCTCTCTCTCTCTCTCTCTCTCTCTCTCTCTCTCTCTGTGTGTGTGTGTGTGTGTGTGTGTGGGCTATATCTAGATCTCAGAATTCTAAACAGAGATGGTCCAAAGAAGCTTTTAGTTACAGCCGAGAAGAGTCGTATTTTTCTTTGCCTGGCTCAATCCAGCCTAAATTTCCTGATGTGAGCTTGCAAACTTCAACATGCTTGGCAAACAATTTATAGGGAAAGACAAAGACAAAGGTGCTTGCTCACTTATCAGGTGGGTTTTCCCCAGTGTCTCCTACAGTAATGTTAACCTTGCTGTTTTTCAGGATAAATATCTCAGGAGTTATTTGTACACAATACTGGAGTGTTTACCTTTTGATTACAGATCTTTACACACTGTCCATTATTATTGAATGCCAGAATAAAAGGCAGCCTCGGGCCAGCATGCCGTGTTTCTCCACAAAGAAAATGCACTAGAACTGATGACAGGTGCTAAAACTAGATATGCTAGGCTAGAAAGGAGAGGGCGGGAGCCTGACTGCAGAGAAACCAATTTCTGGCTATCTGTGGAGCTGTGTCTGCTTCTTACCTTCCAAAATAAAATCATTCGAGCATCACCGAATTATGGCATGCAAAGATTGGCTGTACAAAATAAAAATAAAAATGTGCCAAATGGACATTCAGGTCATTTTTGTATCTTTCTGTCAGAAGACAAAATATATATAATAATGGACCTAGCATGGAGGACAACAGCTTTCCCATGCAAATTGAATGACAGAGTTCAGAAGTCTCATCCAATAATGTCACCTTATGCCAATAAAATCATTTACTTTCCTGGGCATTAGGTAGTGTCCACAGTAATAATGTAATTTTACCAAATATCTGAATATTGTTAACTAAGACATGACTACTGTGGGGAATTATATATGCTATGGGGGGGGTAGCCATTAAATTCTGATTATTCTTTCGCCTGGCCAGAAAAAGATTGCATAGAAGTGGCAAGTAGAAAAAGACTTTAAGGCAATCCAGAAAAGACTTTAAGGCAATCCAGAAAAGACTTTAAGGCAATCCAGATGTCCACTGAATGAAAAGGGCTGTTTGATGTATGGCATTGTATTTGTGATTACATGGTACATACTTCAAGGAGGAAAATAATATGAAACAGAATGTGCTGCCTGATGGCCTGGGAAGAATAGGGATCACTTTCACCCCCCACCTCTGGTTTACAGATATAACCAATTATGGGTGTTTCACTTCTAGGGCTAGGACTCAGCCCTTCAACCTGTTTCACAAGTGCACCTTCATCTATTGATTTCTCTACATTCAATTGCTGAACACCTCCACACTTTTCATTTGTCCATAAGGAAGCAGAGTGCCTGGCGTGCTCTGGTCCATGGGGTCACGAAGAGTCGGACATGACTAAACAACTAAACAACAACAAGTAGAGTGAACATATGTAGTGGGTAGTGGAATCATGATGGCAAGTTCTCTGCCCAGTTGCATGCTAGCAAATTCTGCATGAATTCAGCCTGCATTAATACCATATTCCTTTGAGCATCCTCAAGCAAGAATAATTGCCTCTTGTAAAAGTATGGAATATCTCATTGTTAATCTACTATATTTTGCCTTACAGAGATTTAAGTGAAACCTGACTACAATTTTTTTTTTAAGGCACATGCTCTTCGCCAACAACTACCTGCTGGCTGGAACCAGATGAAAACTTTTAATCTGAATATCTATGAAAACGGAACAGTATAAAATGCTACAGCAATCTACAACAGCACGCTAGAGACAAAATTAAAATAGAATTTCTCTGCCGTGGAAATGGGCATGATTTTGATTAGGTTTAACTGTAGGAAGGCATGCCGTGGCAATCTTTCATCATACAGTGTTGCATTAGCCTTAATTCTTATTAATAAGATACAAGACTCATTAACACTATTAAAAATCTAATTATGTCAGTAATTTTCATCATGTCATATATGAGCAGTTAAGTAGTGGTATTTGTTTTTTGTAATAGGATTCTAAAGTCTAATTAGAAGTCTTTCTTTTGCGGTTAAGTGGGATGAGTCTTGATGGAGACCAGAATATTTTTAATAGCAACAGACAGCTGATTTCCACGTACATTACATTTCCCAGTCAACTATGTCTTCTACAGTGTCAAAGATCTATACAGGGCCATGAGAAGAGGGCAAAAGCCCGAGCAGCTCCAAAACATTTTGCTCTACCTCAGGTTAGGGAAAGGCCACAAAGAGGGCTTGTGGCAAATGCCAACTTCTCCTTTTCCTGGCCCCAGAAGTGATCGCAAGGCAAGAGTGCGAAATTGGTGTGTCAAGCAGCAGGCACTTCTGCTGAAAGCTTGTCTGTGTCTCTTCCCCTCATCTCAAAAAGTCATCTCAATTACCAGACTTTGTGTGATCTCTCCCTCCCCTTATCTCAGTTTGCCATAGTGTTCAATGCTAGTCTGCGGCAGAAGCCTTGGAAAACCTCTCCACAAAATGTCAATCTCACATAATGGCTTTGTCCTTAGTTCACATGTGTAGATCAATAGTACCTGGAAATGTAGTTGCCACTTATTAGAAGGAGTATGTTTCTAAAACTTCACAGGTAAGGTGTTAGTGATGCAGAGAATCCTTGGGTGAGATAAGAAGCCCCCCCCCCCCCCGTCTTCAAGACATACATTGATGATGTGATGGCACCAGTCTATCACTGAACAGAGGCAACCTGCCTACACCTATCAGCAGATGGTGCAGATTTCCATATATTTTCTCTTCAGCCAGGATCAGAGGAATGTTAAAAACACTGTTAAGGCCAAAGCATCTTTAATCCCTAGACATGAGCTCCACTTCAACCAAGGCAAGGGGAACTGCATTTCAAACCAAGCTTTTTTATTACAGGTTTATTTGAGCCCAGTTTTCATCTCGAGATGCAATTTTAGAAGCAAATGAGTATGTTATATTAGAGAAAAGTTTTTATCAAGGTGCACAGGGGGTTAGTAATAGCACCAAGAAAAGTTCAATTAAAATGCCACCCCATTGGAGATTATAAAAGCACTGTCATATAAGTAACAGCTGTTATTGCTGGGGGGGGGGGAGTATGTACTGTACATAGTACATGTAGATTATTAAATGAAACATGAATGAATAGCTTTCCATAAGAGGCCTTCTGCACTTAATTAACTAATCAATTTTCAAGGGCATGAATAAATGTTAATAGCAGAAGTTTAATGCTTGTGCATAATAAATAAACTTAAATATCACTGGCATATATTTTGAAACATCAAAGGGAGCAGAAGAAAAAGGGAATCGTAAAAGTGAACAGTTTGAAAGAAAATGAAGTTTAGGTGACCTAATTAAGGTTTTTCCTCAGCAACAGAAAGACATCAAAGTGTTGCTTCTGAAGTCCCCCCCACCCCCCTTTGCCTCCACTGAATCTACCCTCTCAAATAAAAAGATTGCATTAATTTCAAGGAATGAGTCAGGGAACTGCAACCGTAGGAACACTCAGTCTTTCTATGTTTCTGTGGCAACATGGGGGAAATGATTGCTAGTTTATCATTAGAATGGCCAATTTGTGTAAGAGAATTTATTTTTCATTTCCTCCTCAGCATTCTTCCATGCATTCAAAGAAAGAGGGGAGAAAAGGAGGGAGACAGAGACCACTCGGAATGTAACATGTATTTTCCACAACTGACAGCCAAGTGTTATGTGCAGGCTGTGAATAATACAGCTCCTTGTTTTATATCGTTCTTACCTTAATGGATTTATGATGAAAAAGAAACATTGAGAAATTGCTTGTGCAACTGTGATTCAGAACTACCTAATTGCTACCAGCTTCATAGTCAAGGGACCGGCTTTTGCTTGGTCTTCAAGTGCCTGCTTTGTGAAACAGGGAAGAAATGGGCTTCTGTCCTTATCGTAAAGGAGGAGGGTGTGAAATGTATTTATTGTGCACAGGTTAAGATTCTGAACTAATTGCACTGAAGGCATTGGGAGGCAATGTCCACTATATGTTAAGAATGAGGAGCAATTTGTGTGAAGCTACACAAATGTGAAAGAGGAGGAGTTAGTACATTTACTACTTGCTATTCTGAAGGACATGAGATGTTGTATGGCTGGGCAATAATCACGCTTGAAATGCCCCAGCGTCACTGTGGCTGCTATCAAACAATCTAGTATATAAGTCAGAATATATCATTCTGAGAAATGTGGATGTGTTTCCTTGCCATGCGGGATGCACATCATGCTATATTCTATGAATGAGTTCTTTTGAGTATATCTCAATATAAGTGGTTGGAAATCACTCGCTCACTAATGAGTTGCCTAAATTGCTTAAGTGTTGACTTCTGCTACATGTAAGCCGCTGAAACATGTGAAGCTGGCTTGAAACCCAACAGAAATTACATGGAGTGGCTGACTGCATGAAATAAATTAGGATGACATGATTGGCCTGATTCAGAAAAGGACCTCAAATCATAAGGTCTGTATCTATTGTTGTTACATGGAGGTTCTCACCATCAATGCTTCCCTGGTCTTTCTGTAGGATGGAAAGCCATATCCACTGGTAGCTTCTCCTGCTGTCCTCTAGATGTTTTGGGCTATAGTCATTCCAAAGCAGATGAGTGTTGTATAGTAGAACCTCTACTTACAACCACCTCCACTTGCGGATGTTCCAAGTTGTGACCATGGCAAACCTGGAAGTAACTGGGGGGTTTGCCGCTGTTTGCGCATGCGCAGAAGCGGGCAATCGCCACCTGTGCCTGCGCACAGCGGCGCCTCTCCCAGCGACCCGTTTCACCATAAGGATGGGCCTCCGGAATGGATTGTGGTCATGAGTAGAGGTTCCACTGTAGTCCCAAACATATTGAAGGCACCAGGATGAAATGGACTCTTTTAGGTGATCATGTGAGCACTCCAGGCTTGAGAAAGCTAAGATCTTGCATACATAAGTACCTGAAAACAGGACATTTTTATAGTTCTATCAAACCCCCAGACATAAAATGGACCTCCTATCAGCAGTCCTCTGGCTGAGAGAAGGCCATGCCTCAGATGGGAGTGGAATGCTGAAGTTCTGGACCAATGTCAGATTTGGATCAGTGGCGATTTGCTAGGGATCCAGATTTGAAAATTTGACCTTTTATATGCTGTATCTGCCTCAGACTTGTATCCAACTAATTAATGAACCTAAGTAGTAATGTAGGGACGCGGGTAGTGCTGTGGGTTAAACCACAGAGCCTAGGACTTGCCGATCAGAAGGTCGGCGGTTCGAATCCCCGCAATGGGGTGAGCTCCCGTTGCTCGGTCCCTGCTCCTGCCAACCTAGCAGTTCGAAAGCATGTCAAAGTGCAAGTAGATAAATAGGTACCGCTTTGGCGGGAAGGTAAATGGTGTTTCCGTGCGCTGCTCTAGTTTGCCAGAAGCGGCTTAGTCATGCTGGCCACATGACCCGGAAGCTGTACGCCAGCTCCCTCAGCCAATAAAGCAAGATGAGCGCCGCAACCCCAGAGTCGGCCACAACTGGACCTAATGGTCAGGGGTCCCTTTACCTTTTAAGTAGTAATGTACAGTGCTTTTTTCGGGGGGCGCAGGGGTACACATACCCCCTAAACATTTTGTGAATCTAAGTTTAGCCTCATTGAGGGCCAGTATTTCAATATGAGTAGGAAAATGAGAGTACACCTAAACATTTTTTTAGAAAACTTGAATGGGTCTACTTTGAGTACCACTAGCATTGGATAGACTTTAAGATGCAGCATTTTTTCAGCAGCAATCAAGAATACATCTATTCTTTTAAATGCAAGCAGTTTGCTAGCATATACATATGTAGTCACATACCGAGATCTCCAGCGCTTCTAGGGAGTTAATGAGAAAGAGTTTCGATTTCACTGAAATATAGGCAGCAAGATGTCTTATTTCCAGACCTCCTTATGAATATTCTAAATGAAAAGAAATGTGTAAGCATAAAAAGGGTAATTTACGCTGACGATGTTAATCAGCTTTCTTATATATGGGCATCTATTTTAGTTTGCATTCCACAAACATGCATATAGATACATTTTTATTTAGGACACATTTTACTTCCTTTTCATCTTAGCTTTAAAAGGTGCCAAGGTGATTTGCACAAGTTTAAGGAACAAATATGCCTAACTGCCAAGTGTAAAAAGAAAAGGGGCAGTACTTTTTCTGAAGAGTGGAGTTTAAAATATCCGGGGTGGGTGGATCCTCCTCCTTACCAGCTGCTTTTAGTTGTCTTTCCTTCTACACACTTCTTCATTCACCATGTCATTTAAATTGCCTTCATTATGCAGACCCACTGCTTTTAAGATCAGTGCAAGATAAACTGCCCTTCCTTCTTGCTCCTATTTTCTATCCAACGTGGTCATCATTTATATTAATCCCAAACTTGTCTTCCTTTATCTCCATTTCTATTCTGCAAAATGAACTTTAGTGGAGTCTTTTTCCACAGGTGGTCCTACTGACAAATCACTTAGGCATGTGAAGCTATTTCAAAGTCATTAGTGTCGCAACAGCTCATATCTGTGCTGAATACATCCAGTGGCACTGTGAGCCAAGGGCTGCAGTTATAAGTGTGTACACTCAGAGGTCAGGGGTAATCTACACATGTAGATTACATGGTCAATGCCATTCCTAGTAATGGCATTTTTTCATGAATTACTTTATTTAAGGGATTTACATACTCTGCCCTTCAGCAAATTCCCAGCTTGTTTACAAAGAATTAAAATTACTAAATAGTTAAATCATAGTGTTGCAGGAACCCGCGGCCCCCCCGCCCTCGGATTTCTCCATTAACAATAGATATATTTAAAGCAAATAGTGAGAGCCAACATTAGCAATATCTAGAGAAAGCCAACTGTAATTAATGGTCTTAATTCCACCGTTTTAGGTGGGTTTACTCTGTGAGTGTGAGCAGCTGGCTATCAGCTAACATTCAAAAATGTTAAAGCACTATGTAGAAGGTAAATGATAGAAGCAATCCATTCTGGACTTCATGTGGCAGATCATGTGTCCAAATTTCTCACACCCAAATCTCCTTGCCCTTAGGGGTTCTATTCTAATGTTCTGTTTTGTTCCCCCTCCCTTTTTTAATGTGGGGGAAGGTTTTTTGTTTTTTTTACCTTCCCTACTGGATCCAGATACTTTTGAATGTGACACACAAACACATACCACACACCAAGTCCAATGCAAGAATGTAGATCCATGTGCCTCCAAATATTCGTGATATTGCAAAAGTTGCCATTAAATACAGTTAAAAAAACCTGCCTGCACACTCTGATGCATTTTTGCGTATGTTCACAGTATTCTGCAATCTGCTGCTATTTCATCACTATGTTTTTAAGTTAATATGGCTTCTTCATGATACGATCCCAGCTCTGTTGCTGCACATTGGACTGAACAAATGCTTAGATTTAAATTAATTCTGGGACTGTTCTGAATATTATATACTGGGGGTGGGGGTGGGGGGATATTTGAAGACATCAGCATATTGACAATCTTGATGTATTGTGAAATCTGGCCCCTTTATTTGACTTGGTATGAATCATCTCTCTTCAAAATTGGTAGAAGGCCTTTGTGTGAATGATAATGTATGTGTTGGTCATATTCCATCAAAAAGACATGCAACACTATCATCTCCATCTCTACTTGGAAGTAAGTTCCATTGAGTTCAATGCAACTCTTTTCCATGTATATGTAGAACTGCATTTTACATAGTATCAGGATAGATAGATGATAGATAGATAGATGATAGATAGATAGATGATAGATAGTTCAGCTCAGCTCATATACCACCGCTCCAAAATGATAATAATGGTAAGCATACAATGTCAAGGGAATGTAAGTTAATGATTAAATAGCGTTTTTCATTTTTAAACGGGCACCATACCCTCAACACCCGTGAAATTTGTTTTTAAGCTTGTGGAATTGAAAGCTGGTGAAGAAAACATTATGAATTAAAGAAGCCAACTGATATTTGAAAACCAGGGTCAGATATTTTCCCCAAAGATATATTCCCATTCCTAGAGAAATCAATTATGAAAAGTCAATCAATTTTACACGGATCCTATGCATGTTTACTTAGATGCAAGTTCCATTGATTTCAACAGATTGCTGTTGAAGAAGTATGTTATTTAAGATCGCAAGTGAGGTCTACAGCTCACAAGCCACTGGACAGAAATTTGGAAAGGGTCCTTGATGTCTTGGGGTCCATGGAGATTCTCTGAACCAACGCTATGGCTGCAATCTTATCTACAGTTACTTGAGAGTAACCTTGACTGAAATCAGCACTACCAAGCTCTTGAGCAAACATAGATAAGATTGGGTTGTTGAAATACGTGACCTGAAGATTGCAGTCTTTGGTTCCATGTGGAGTGAGTTCATTGGCCATGAATCGCTGCAAATTTCATCCCACAATTTAAATTAAATAGCATTCATTTATTATTTGAAGGGAAACAAAAATGTCATTGTCACATGCTGTGGAAGCTGAGGTGCATGAGTTAGTTTCTGGGACTTTTAGATGATTGGAACTGCTATTAAAGTGCCATCAAAGCATTTTCAATTCTGTAGAATTAATCATGAAATCTGTTCCTGCCAGCTCACTTATCATATCCGAAATATTAATTTTGAGCAAAATTAAATCGGACACCCACCGACAGCAACATTTTGCCCTTCAGAACTCCCCTTCATATTGATTTATTAACGGCTGCCAGAAGTGTGCACCATAGCAATTTATTACTACTTTCTCAATGTTTTTCTGTGCGTACAAATAGTCCTCCAAAGTGAGAGGTCCTATCTGACAGCATTGTGACAAGGGTGCATTCTTCAATTTGCATAATTCTCTTTGGATTTATTGGGAGGTAGAGAAATGAATTTCATTTCACTATCAACAAGAATGAAGCAATTCATTCTGTTTTAAAGAAAAGTTTCAGACTCTTCAAAATGTTCTGCATCGTGTCTCTTTGAAATAAGTCAGGCCTCCCTTTTTCACTGGCAAGCAGTGCAATTCTAGTATGGCAGCCAGCAAATTGTTTCATTTATTCATTTGCACTGCCTTTTGCTGACATCACAAAATATGGTTGCTAAACACTGAGCAAAAACAAGCTAAACATTGGTTTGAAAATAATAATACAGTGGTACCTTGGGTTACATACGCTTCAGGTTACATACGCTTCAGGTTACAGACTCCGCCAACCCAGAAATAGTGATTCAGGTTAAGAACTTTGCTTCAGGATGAGAACAGAAATTGTGCTCCGGTGGCGCGGCAGCAGCAGGAGGCCCCATTAGCTAAAGTGGTACTTCAGGTTAAGAACAGTTTCAGATTAAGTATGGACCTCCGGAACGAATTAAGTACTTAACCCGAGGTACCACTGTACAGTGGTACCTCGAGTTACAAATGCCTCAGGTTACAAACGCTTCAGGTTACAAATTCTGCTAACCTGAAAGAGTTACCTCAAGTTGAGAACTTTGCACCAGGATGAGAACGGAAATCATGTGCCGGTGGCGCAGCGGCAGCAAGAGGCCCCATTAGTGAAAGCATGCCTCTAGTTAAGAACAGTTTCATGTTAACAACAGACCTCTGGAACGAATTAAGTTCATAATTAGAGGCACCACTATAATCTAAAACTTGCCAAATTGAGTTGCCTGCTTGCATCCTGCTGCATTCAGTGCAATGATATATTTGCTGTGGACAAGAATCAAACACTGGAATTTGAAAACAGCTGTTTATGATAGCTCAGTTGGTGTGATTCCCATATGAGACAGCTGCATATTCTTGCATTGCAGGGGCTTGGACTAGTTCATGAGTCGGCAAACTAAGGCCCGTAGGCTAGATCAGGCCCAACTGCCTTCTAAATCCAGCCTGCGGATGGTCTGGGAATCGCCGTGCGGATTGCCAGCGCATGGCTCACCAGTGCACGTGTTCTTTCCCTCTCTCTTACACGATGGCGGTGGTGGCAGTGCCTCCTCCCTCCCTCCTCCTGGCTTCTCCTCGCCCTGCCTAGAGGGGGGAGGGGGCTGGGCTTTGTTGGTGCCAGCCCCTCTCCAGAGCCCTTTTGCATGCCGCTAATTGTCCCTCCACTGCTGCCTCCAGCCCCTGCTGCTCGCAAGACACAGGAGCTGCGGTTGGCTGAGCGCTCCTCTCAAGCGGCCGCCATTTAAAGCAGCCCCTCTCCAGACCCCTTTCGTGCACTGCTCATCATCCCTCCACTGCTGTTCTTCCCCCCCCCTTCAAAATATAGTCCGCCCCCCACTCAAGGTCTGAGGGACAGTGGACTGGCCCCCTGCTGAAAAAGTTTGAGGACCCCTGGACTAGATGATTGTCAGAGTCCGTTCCAGCTCTACAATTCTGTTGTTACAAATGTAGGCTCCCCACCTCCTTTTCCTGTTGATGATCAGTGAACAATTCTGGAATTGGGATAAGAAACTTTTACAAATGAATGTGGTAGTTAGCAATGGTAGCAGCAGCAGCAATGGTTAATCCTGTGAGGGTAATTGGTAAATATGGTAACAGGAATTCAATGTAGCACTATGGGACCCATTCCATCAGTGCACACAGTTCCTCCTCTCCCCCTCCAACACTGTTCTGGTGGTTCTCCCAACACATCCAAGCCTATTTTGGAGGGTGGGGTGCAGGGGCAAGCTCTTTGTGGCTCCATAGCAGCAATCCCAAAGCAACAGCAGCCTCAAACCCTTCACGAATCGAGAAACACAGTGGATTCACCCCTCTCTACTGAAGTCGCCAACCATATCGCCTGCCAGCCACGTGCTTGGCAAATGTCAAAAGGAACCCTGTCCATGTACCAACATATGAAGGTAGAGCTCCTGCTCATGAGGGGGGACCCTTATTGGTCCAGGATCCCTCTCCCAAGGAACAGCTCTATGCATGTACATTGGTATGCGTATAGGGCCCCTTCTCACACTAGTTGCAGAAACAGCCAGTAGGAGGCAGGGCACTGGCAGTGGAAAAGAGAAGAGCATATACAACCCCATGTCCCCTTCCCATGTGCTTTAAATACATGAAGGAGTTCACCTAGCTGTGTTCATGATGCAGTGTGATTCACCCATATTACTTGGTCAAATCAGCTTATTTCGGCACCCTGACACTTTGGCACATGCTCAAAGCTAAGTCCATTTTTATTTCACCTGAAACTTGAGGGAGGAAAATGGAGGAGGGGGTATCACACACTAAAATTGCATCCATGTATGCATTTAAATGTGTTTTTTTGAACATTTGTTTCTCAGATGGCTGAGTAGGGAATCAAATCTTTATCTTCCAACAATCTAACCATTACATTTATGAATATATTACATAGATACTCATTTTTATTTTTTGAAAAATATTACAGATATATTGTTTTCTTTTTGCAAGTGCAGGCAAGGGCCCAAAACTACTTTCTGGGTTTTTCTTGGTCTTCTTAAGTATATTTTAAACTTCAGCACAGCAGATGATAACATAATGAATGTTGATGTGTGTGGGTTTCTTTCTTTTTTTTAAGGATGTTTCTTTATCAACTCAAAAGTTAATTTGGGTGAAATTGAACTGAAGTAGTTCCTTTTTTAAAATGGATTTTCCAAGCACTGGCCAGAACATAGATGTTCCTTACAATTACCACGTAAATGGTCACTTTTTTGTGATTGAAGGGACAATGTTTAGGAGATAGCTACTCTTTCCTAGACAATTACTCATCCACCCGCTCTCATTAAAACTGTAGAGCCAGATTTTAATTACCAGAAATCTGAAGTTCAAAATATAATGAAAAGGTGTTTCTAACATTACAGCCTGAATGTGGAAACTATTTTGTGCTTATCTAAGACACAAAGACCTTCATCTGGTGGCTGAAATATGCAGTAAGCCATAAAATCCAAATCATGATTTGATCCATTATTCGTGTCCAAAAGCTCTGCATCATCATAATTCATTTGGAAGGGAGACGTTAACATCTGTCCCCTTGTTATCATACAGTCCTTGTTCACCTGTGAGCTGCTCTTGATCTGAAATGCAGGCAATAATGTGAGGGTGCATGCTGTTTGTTGTCCACACTGCAGGTAGGCAAACAGCTGCACCACTGAAAAACAGAATCCCAGATGGAGGACATACCTAGAATATGTTTATAGCCATATAAGGAAAGCAGCATTTAAAATCTAAGCTGAAACTTTGGTAGCAACATCACATTTGCAACCTGCCACCTGCAACACACACATACACACACACACACACTGAAAAACCCCTAACCCCAAAACTACTTTATTTCTGACTCAATCACTGCCATGATTCATAAGTAAAATGGTTTCAGCATATTAATCTTTCAGAGTGCTCCTCTGCTACTCTTACTGAACCAACCAAATGTTTCTGATCATTACACACACAGCATGTATTCCATAATGTGCAGATTCCCTGTTGTTCACAAATACATGCATACTTAGATCCAGCAACGGGTTATTTGACACTTTTAAGGGCAATTATGCTAGTAGCAGTAGAGGACACTCCCCCCCCCTTCCAAAAAAAAGCAACTCACAACTCAACAGCAATACCTGTGTGGTTTCATGTGTGTATGTAGAATGGGGGGGGGGGTGAGAAGAAAAGAGAAGAATGATCAAATGTCAGGAAAAGGCCAATCGAAATGCTGGAGACTTAAGGTTTTGTTTTCACTGGGACACAAAACTTGTACCTGAACTGAATCTCTGCTGACCCCATTGGAGGCTCCATGATCTAGTGCTCTGCTATTATAGCAAATAAATTAAATACCTGCACACAGAAAGCTATATGTCAGGAAGGGGGATTCTAGCCTAGTCTTAGCCCCGACATGCTAGTGTTCTGTGGTGCATGGTTTTCAGAGATGCTGCAACATGCTGCTGCCCCCACCAGCAGACTGCAATAAGTACAACTGAAACTCAGGTTCTTCAACTCAATAAGAACTTGGTCTAAAACAAGACATGGCATTGTTGATTGCATCATGTGACATCTGCAAGAAGTCAGGGTTACAATACCGGGACAACTCCCCCTCCCCCAATTATATTGTTGCAGAAGGGGTGGGAGGAAGAGGACATATTTTTGATTTACATCAAGAGGCTTAGTGGTGACGCTCTGAGGGGGAGATTCATCACCAGTCCCTGACAGTACCACAGTAAACAGATACAAACTCAGGCATTTGACTCCCACACGTACTGAATAGATGACCAGAGAGAATTGCAGTCATTTCACACGGAGTCATTAATTTGAAAACGTCAACCAGTTTTATTTCAACAAGTACTTGTGGCCTATGGGTAATTGTTCAGAAGGAGAAGGTAGGGCTGCCAGTTATAATTTGTATTACATCTCAAATTAATGGGCAGTTAGCTCTCCCCCGAAGAGCCCTTCATCAAGTATTTCTTAAAGCAACATCTCCCTTTCTTCTGCCAGTGTTTTCACCCCAATCCCAGGCATTTTTAATTGAAAGCAAGTCCTATTGATTTCCATAGAACCCATTTAGAAATAAGTGTACTTAGGATCACAGGTTTTGGCACTCCCACACTATCTACCTACTGCCTTTGAAGCTGGAACAACGTTACTCACAACAAAAGGAAGTGCTCAGGGTCTTCTGTTACCATAGAAAGGTAGATAGATTTCCTAGCCAATTATTATGTGACTTGTTTTTGTTTGACAAGAAGCACTCCACTGATAATATTTCATTGTTAATGTGAAGATTTCTCTTGGCAGCATACTCATTTATTTTACTAAAGAACAACCCACCATTAAGCATCAAGGTCACTGAATGAAGGCTGCAGCACAACAGTCCTTTACTTTCATAATCAGTTTTTTCCCCATTGTAACAGCACGTCTGTTTCCAATCCAAGATGGCCTGATGAATAAGTTGGCATTTATATGTAGGAGTTGGATCTATGTGGCCTGGACTATGTGGTCCCACACAGAACAAGCAAGAAATGTTTGCCACAGCTGGTAAACATGGATTACTGCAGCACTAGCTCTTGTCTCTGAAATTGCCACCCTTTAGTCACTCACCTTTTTACAGATAATCTAGACTGTTTAAGGTTACTGATAAATTGTCTAGGAAACTCCAGCCCACAAGCCCATCACCAAGTGTTTCTAGCCAACCTCTAATACTCTTACTGAAGAAATGTACCTATGCTGCCAATTCTTGTAGTAGACCAGTATAAGGTAAGCAGCACATAAGCGGCACACAAAACACTACCAAACCATTCTACGTACTAAATCTTATATTAATAATCCAAAAATTGAGAGAGCTATGTACAAGATCTACTACAGAAGCCACAAACAGAAAACTCATTCAAATTGTGTCCAAAAGGAAGAATTCAGTCCCAAAAGTATCCAAAAAGTATTAAGACAACGAGACAAAATTGATTTTTATGTTCAAGACATTACAGCCGTGGGGACTGAATTTGGATCTCGACCTTTCAGTGTTTTATTTAAAGCTCTAAACTAAGAGTTTGACACATAGAAATAATACAGGTACTGTAAGTATTATCAGTATCCACATCCTCCTTTTTCCTCCCTAATGATTATCACCTATTAGACCACCCCTTGCGAAATGATATATATATCTGATCCAAAAACAGTAAATTTTGCTTGGTAAATGAGTAAATGCTTAAGTCAAGAAAGAACTTAGCATATGAAGTGTAAGTATTGATTTTTGTATTTATATTCTCAGAAATTATACAATGAATGTTTAAAGGTTAATCAGATTTTGGTTTCTATTACCAGTGAATGTATGTAAACACACCAAAATCTTGAGGGAGAATTTCCTGAAGAAAGAAATTAAATATTGTAACTTAATCTAAGAAGAAATGCAACATATGGACTGTAAGTATAGACTTGTCTGCTCAGATATTATTTAGAAATTTTGTTTAAACACTAATAAATTTTGGTTTATGCCTCCCGCCAAATGCGGTTGTGCTCCATCTTGGCGAAAATGACTTGGTCATTCGTAAAAGCATAATTCTTATCAAAACAGCGATTGCAGACCTGAAAAGTGTATATGCCACTCACCCCAATATCACGATTTTCTGGTCAGAACTGCTGCCACGCTTACATTGGCGTGGCAACATCAAACCCACTAGACTTAATTACACTGTTGAAAAAATCAATAGGGCAGTGCGCTCTGCAACCACACGCATGGGAGGTCGGGTCGTGAAACACCCCAACATTAAAGTTTACATGAAGGAGCTATTTAGGCCTGATGGCTTGCACCTATCGGACCTTGGTAACGAGCGTTGGCTGAGTGACATCAGGCATGGCCTGATTGACTGGTTGGCGGATGGTGAAGGGTCTTTTCAGATGTAGGTAGTCTTGGCGGCGAGACGGCAATCTTTGCGGTCTTGGGTGGCGGTATCAGGCCTTGGGCAGAATCCTTTTGTCCATCTTCCTCTTTGCAGCGGCGATACCAGGGTTCCCCGTTAAAGGGGTTTCTGAAGGGAGGCTTTGACCGTACGCCGAAAGGTCGTCATTGCTCTCCCCTGCGGCGGTGGCGTAACGGGGGCGGCTATCTCTGCTTGAGCAGAGCCGGCCCATCCCCCCCACAAACACTGGATAACCCTGATGCTCCCTAGGTCCCCGGCTGGGGACTGGGGAGGGAGAACGCCCAATGCCTGAGCCAAGGTCTACCCACATTTGAAATTTAATAAAGTTGTGGCCAATGTAATCCCATAGCACGTTGTCTTGAGTCGTTATTCCACATGATGGGGAGGGGGGCGCTCAGGATCTGGGGACTCTGCCTGTCCACGCAATGACCGCTCCCCGCATAAAACAGGGGGCGACCTTTGTGTGGACGCGCACAGCCCCTGGATCTGGAACGACTCCATCAGCATAGGCTTGGCTTTGCCTTCCCTCAGATGGGATACCTGGAGGTCTCCGCCTACCCCAGTCAGTTGTCCAATCCCACCTGGGGGAGGCTTTGCCAAGGAGATCAGGCCAGGTAGGGGAGGGATTACATGCCCACACAATAGAGGGTGGATCTTACCTGGGAATCCTCACTTGGCTCCAGAGCTTCTCCCACCCTACCCACCCTCAGTTAATGCCTTATTTTGCAGGTTAACTTTTCTTCACAGGTTTTCCAGGTTAACTTTTCTTCACAGGTATGCGGGCGCTTCTATGTTAATGTCGCTGTCAAAGGGCCAGAAAGTAATTTCCTTGCATTGGCAGGTTTCGCCTTTCCCGTAGCAAAACGTCACAACTTTGGCGGTATCAGGCCTTGGGCAGAATCCTTTTGTCCATCTTCCTCTTTGCAGCAGCGATACCAGGGTTCCCCGTTAAAGGGGTTTCTGAAGGGAGGCTTTGACCGTACGCCGAAAGGTCGTCATTGCTCTCCCCTGTGGCGGCGGCATAACGGGGGTGGCTATCTCTGCTTGAACATATGTTCTCCAGAGCCAGCCCATCCCCCACACAAACACTGGATAACCCTGATGCTCCCTAGGTCCCCGGCTGGGGACTGGGGAGGGAGAACGGCCAATGCCTGAGCCAAGGTCTACCCACATTTGAAAATTAATAAAGTTGTGGCCAATTTAATCCCATAGCACGTTGTCTTGAGTTGTTATTCCACATGACGGGGGGCGCTGGGGATCTGGGGACTCTGCCTGTCCACACAATAAATTTTGGTTTATGCCATCAGTGAAGTTTTATTAATATATCAAAACCATGAGAGAGATTTTACTGAAGAAGCCCGAGACTCTTCATGGGCGAAACAGGTGACAAATGCCGCACCCTGTCTAACACTTGTGCGTAACATCACTGACACTTCGTTTGATCATACTTATCCTCGTTGATATCTAACCCTTGAGCGCAACATTGCCGACACTTCGTTTGATCAAACTTACCTTTGTTGATATCTATAGGAGCCTGGCTAAAGGAACTTTAAAGACTGAATCTTCCTTTTGGACACAATTTGAATGAGTTTTCTGTTTGTGTCTTCTGTAGTAGATCTTGTACATAGCTCTCTCAATTTTTGGATTATTAATATAAGATTTAGTACGTAGAATGGTTTGATAGCGTTTTGTGTGCTGCTTATGTGCTGCTTACCTTATACTGAACCTCTAATACTCTGGCCAGGCCACATCCTCTTGGCTATACCCATACCCACTTCCCAACCCCCTATCACCGGGCATGCCACACTGCAGCAGAGGTGCCAACTTGCCCCCCCCCAAAGTGTGTGCCCAATGTCAACATGCACTGCGCCACACTGTAATGACATTGCAATGTTATGATGTCATTATGTTGTGCCGTTATGACTGAGTGGCTCCTGTGCCGTGGTAGCGATTGGACCAAGGCCTCTGAGTGCTGACTGCCACAGCAGCTGCCTCCATGCACTGCGCACAGCCTGGCACAGCTGCCACTACCTGCTGCCCCTCCTGCTAGCTCCTCTTGCCCCCCCCCATCAGTATGTTCAGTACACACGTAAGAAGGGGCTATATGTGCTGGTGTATGCTGTAGAGATCCTCCATGGAAATAGGGCTTCTATTTGAACTAGGAGCCCCTTCCCACATGCATCAAGCACCAAGTACTGGCAGTGAGAAGGGTACTCGTCTTCTGCTACCAACTGGGAGAACGGTTGATTCCCCACAACACTTAGCATATTGCTCCACTGATCATAGAAATCCTGCACTGTAGTACTACATTTTGAAACACCAGCACAATTTGCAAACTGAATTGAACCCCCCCCAACCCTAGTTGGGGGACCCATTTAGAGCAGTGTGGCAGGTAGTGCAGCAGGCTACAAGGGGACAGGGAACCAGCATAAACTGCCTCTCTTCCCTTCTGCTGGTGAAAGCTTCCACTGAAACAGAGAAACTTCCACAAGCACAAGTGATGCCATGGGATATAATCCAGGGTAAGCAATGCAGAAATCTGAAGTTTCACCAGTCACAGTGCCAACCACCTCTGGACCACTCCTCTCACCAAGTGTTTCAATAATATTTTGCCTGTCACAAAGTGTTTTTTGTTTTGTTTTTGTTTTTTAAGGAACACAACACAGAAAACACAGTGTGCAAATGTTTAGTTATGGCCCTGACTTCATTCTATGTAATAATTGAATGCTAGTTCCAGATAATCTGAGACACAGGGAACCAATCCAAAAAAGGAATAGGGAGGTGTGAGTAAGCATCTGAGGTGCACTGATGAAATGCAGCATCCCATTATTATTAAGAACAATGATTCCCAAACTCATTTTCCTACAGACCAGTTGAAAATTTCTCAAGGTCTAGGCTTTTATGATTTTTTCTGCCTGCTGTAAGTAATTGTAACACACTATGCTGGTTGCTGTGTGATTTTTTAATTGTATTTTTAGGGGCTCACCACAGACCACTTGAATGAAGCTCCAGACCACAGTTTGGAAACCCCTCATTTAGAACTTAGTGTCGAATCCACATTTCTGCTAAACTGTAAAAGTGCAAGAGACCACTGTGATAAGCATTCTGTAAAGTCTTCGAAGGACAAAAATTGTGGCTTAAAAATTACTAAATAAATTCCAAAACAAGTTCCTTCTTTTTGGGTTAAAATTCCCTTTCCTACACACAGACACACACACAACCCTGTCCAAAGTCTCCACCTCCTTTTCAGTGTCCACAGAGAACTCCATCCAATTCCAATCTATTCCAACCACTAGCAAATTTCTCCCTTGCTAGAATGATATAAAAATGAACTGGATTCCTTCCTGGTAAACTCAGAATAAAAAGACATAACTACTGATTTATCTGTGTTCCAACTTCTTTAAGAAGCACCATTTTCCTAGAGAAATGTTCTTTTTCTGCAGGAGTTGTGTAGAGCAACAGTGACATCCAATGGCTGGCAACATCAGCCTTCAAAGGAACATCTCTTCCTTCCAAGCTCCACTTTCAGTGGGGGAAGGGAGGAAAGAGGCTCTTGCTTTTAATAAGGGTGAATTGAGCATTAGCTGTTCTATGTGCAAAACAAGCAGAATGTGTCCCTGGAAACACATCCCAAGGTGTTAAGATTTATCTTGGAGCGCAGACTTAAGCAAAAAAGAGAGAGAGAAAGACATGGCTTCAACCGTCCATACCAGACACAGCTATTCAGTTGGAAGGCTGGGTGGTACATCGTCATGACCGAGGCATGGACTTCGGAAAAACTAGAGGAGGGGGGCTGTGCGTATATGTGAACAAATGCTGGTCCAATAATTCTAAGACTGTGGGCAGTCACTGTTCACCGGATTTGGAATATGTGGCTGTTAAATGTAGACCAGCCTATCTCCCTAGGGAGTTTACAGCTGTTATGTTAACTGGTGTGTACGTGCCACCAGATGCCAATGCCAACTTGGCTTTGGGACGCCTGCAGAGCCTTATCAGCAGCCAGCAAGACAAGTATCCTGAAGCTGTGCACATCATTGCGGGAGACTTCAACCATGTAGAACTTAAAACAGTGCTCCCAACGCTCTATCAGCATGTGAAATGTCCCACAAGAGGGGACAAGACACTAGATAAAGTTTATTCGAATGTAAATCACGGCTATAGGGCTTTACAGCTGCCACACTTGGGCCAGTCCGACCATATGTCTTTGTTCCTGGTACCAGCATATATCCCACTCAGGAAACGGGCTCCCACAATATTAAAATCTGTTAAAATCTGGCCTGAAGGTGCTATTCACCAGCTGCAGGACTGTTTTGAGAGAACTAATTGGGATATTTTCGATCGTTCAGACCTGGAGGAGCACACGGCGGCAGTTCTGTGCTATATCAATCACTGCACAGACACTGTCACAGTAAACAAATCCATCCGGTTTTATCCCAATCAGAAACCCTGGATGAATAGAGAGGTCCAGGGCCTGTTGCGGGAAAGGAACAGGGCTTTCAGGTCAGGCGAGGTGCAGCTTTACAGTGTGGCAAGAGCAAACTTGAAGAGGGGTATTCGACAGGCAAAACGGGATTATAGGCTGAGGATTGAGGATAATTTAAGGAGCAACAACACAAGACAGATGTGGCAGGGGATTCAGCACATTACCAACTACAAACCTAACCTTGGTGCTGTCGACGGTGACCCTTTGCTGGCGGAGGAGCTTAACCTCTTCTTTGCTCGCTTCGAGAAGGAGCCACCTGAGACGCCGGTATTACAGCCACCAGCCCTTAGGGGCCCCTCATTCACGGTAGAGGAGCATGAGGTGAGAAAGGTATTGAGGATGGTGAATCCGAGGAAGGCGGCTGGACCTGATGGCATCACTGGAAAGGTGTTGAAGGGCTGTGCGGATCAGCTGGCGAGGGTCTTTACTAAGATCTTCAACAAGTCCTTACACCAGTCTATTGTCCCACCCTGCCTGAAGTCGTCAACTATTGTCCCTCTGCCCAAAAAATCCACAATCAGTAGTTTGAACGACTACAGACCAGTTGCACTGACTCCAATCATCATGAAGTGTTTTGAGAAACTGGTGCGCCGTCATATTATTTCCTGTCTTCCATCAACTTTTGACAACTACCAGTTTGCATACAGGGCAAATAGATCCACAGAGGACGCTATCACCACCACTCTCCATGCTGCTCTGTCCCATCTGGAGCAGCCGGGGAGTTATGTGAGGCTGCTGTTTGTGGATTTTAGCTCAGCTTTTAACACTATTCTCCCCCATAGACTGGTGTCCAAGCTAGAGGCGATTGGACTCTCCAACTCCACCTGTCTCTGGGTTTTGGATTTTTTGTCAGAACGTTCTCAGAGGGTTAGAGTAGGGTCACATATGTCCACAGCCCTTAGCCTTAACACCGGCTCACCACAGGGTTGTGTGTTGAGTCCCCTGCTCTATGCTCTCTATACGTATGACTGTACAGCCATCTATTCCAGCAACAAAATCATCAAGTTTGCTGATGACACTACGGTGGTAGGGCTCATTTCAGGAGGGGATGAGTCCGCCTATCGGGACGAGGTGGAGCGGCTCTGTGTTTGGTGTGGAGAGAACAATCTGGCTCTTAATACGGCTAAGACCAAGGAATTAGTGGTGGATTACAGGAAAAAAAAGGCGGACATTCAGCCCTTGCATATCAATGGGGAACGGGTGGAGAGGGTGGCGGAATTCAGGTTTTTGGGAGTAACTATCGATCAGGGCATGACTTGGAGCGCAAATACCACTGCTCTGGTGAAGAAGGCCCAGCAGAGAATTTATTTCCTCAGACTTTTAAAGAAGAACAATCTGAGTGAGAGACTGCTGGTGTCCTTCTACCGAGGCTCCATAGAGAGCATTCTTACATACTGTATTTGTGCTTGGTTCTCCAGTTGCACAGCTAGGGAGAGGAAGGTGCTCCAGAAGGTCATAACCACAGCACAAAGGATTATTGGTCAACCTCTCCCATCCTTGGAAGAATTGTACGGTTCCCGTTGTCTTAGGAAAGCAAACAACATCCTGCAGGATTCATCTCACCCGGGATACAGTCTGTTTGCACTACTGCCGTCTGGCAGGAGATATAGAAACATCAAGTCAAGGACAAATAGACTGAAAAACAGTTTCTACCCGAGAGCTGTGGCCCTTTTGAATGCTGTAACTCGATAGTGTGACTTGGGAGATTGATGGGTGTGGGTGTGGGTGTGGCTGGAATGTGGTTTGTGGGTTGTTGTTGTTGTTTTGCTTTTGTTGTTTTTAAGGGATGGCATCCAATTTCGTTGCACTTGTGCAATGTTGCACGTGTGTAATGACAATAAAGAATCTATCTATCTAAATCCTGGAAATTCATTCCATTACCTTGCTAACAAGTAAGTCCCTTTGGGATCATGCAAATGAGCAAGAATTATTTTCATATTTCATTTATATGCCAGTAAGATGTGCAATTGTTGTTCTTGCTGTGAAGGGCATAACAATCTGGAAGCTGCTGTGCTTCTTTTCATGTAACCAACAGGAAACAGAAATGTGACTGCATCTACCATATCACTTCACATGCAAAAGGAGAGGGAGGGAGGTTACGACAAGTGTTAAAATGCAGCCATTATTTGCCTTGCGGGGAAGCAAAATTTACATTCTCTAAATCAGAAGGAGTTCAGGCTTTAAAACAGAAGTCAGCCAGATAAATTTTGGCTTAAAAAAAAAAAAAAATAATGGCATGGAGTCCAAAATCTAAATGCCTATTAATAGTACAGATGAATAACAGGCTTCTAATAGTTTGATGGCAGTGAGTTTCATTATGCAACAATAAAACTGACTTTACGACTTGCTTAAATACAGCCACTTCTCCATAGTGGGGAGTTTGGTCATTTTAATGTGTCTGTTTTTACATGCAATACAGAATCACTTTGCTGTTACAGATTTGTCCTGTTCTGATGCCAGATTTTCTGCATTTGTTAAAACATTCATTTATGTAACTCAGATTTCCCACTGATGGGTTTTCTTTTCTTTCTACAGCCAGAAACCCATGGGACATAAATGACAGAAGCAGGGTAAGGGTAATTTAAATGCAGTAGTAGTCCAAAGCAATATGAAACAAGGATGTGGTTAAAATTGGACAAAGTGTGACAGAAGGAGAATAGGACTGCAATCCTCTACCTATTTACTTGATAGTAGGCTCCATGGGACTCAGTGGAACTAACTTCTGACTAAACGTAGAATTGGACTGTAAGAAGGCTTGAAATTAGAAGTACTGTATGCAGCACTGTGCCTCCAGATGTTGTTGGACTGGAAATCCCATCATTGTCGACCACCAGCCATACTGGTCCAACAACTTTGCTTAAAAATGCTCTCAGCAAATGGATAAGCAAACATCTGGAATATGCCACATTGGTTGCCCACATCCTTAAAAAAATATTGTATAGTTGATCCTGAAGTTTGCTTCTCAAAGTTGGGATGGGGAGAAGTAGAGTATGAGAGGAATAAGAATTTTGCACCAGGTATGCCTAATTGTTGGTTGTAGAAAGGCAGCTGAGCTAGAAAGGCAGCATCAATAGGGGGATCCCTCTTATTTTCAGGATTAGTTCTAGGATATTAGGGTGACCTGAGCATCAATGGTTCTTCATCAGTGGATCCTCTTAATCAGTGAGGGATTGAGAGAGGTGGGTGATTGAACCAATTTAGTACTTAAAACATGACTCTTCACTGCCCCAGAGTTCACCCAGTTCTATCTTCTCCATTACTTGCATTCACCAAATCTTAGTCAAAAGGTTATTTTTTTTAGCATAGCACACATGGGGAAGATTCTGTAAATAAATGCTATTACTTTTTTTAAATGATCTCTCTCTCTCTCTATTTTTATATATATATAAAGCCTCTTGCTAATATTGGAACACAAAGGAAGCAGGACTTGGCAAAACAAATAAAAACAGATTGAAGACCAAACTTCTCATGGTCTCTCTTTTCCTGTTTCTTATGGCCCAGAATACTCATGCTTGAACTAAAGGAGTAAAATCCTAGTGTATCCAACAAACCCCACCTGTAGTTTTAGGCTGGCTCCCTCTGTTCCTCCAATAATCCATTCACTGCTTTTCAGCCACTAATCTCGGCAGGGCAGCTCAAGATAAGGAGAGCTGAAGATAAGCATCTGGCTGATTTCAACATAACCAAGATTGCAATTCTTCTCATTGTTTCTTGCATGTTATGTCTCATTGCATGGTCAATAAGAATTACAAATACGTGGCTGTCTATAGGATCACAGTCTAAGTCAGAGCACCAGCCTGAAGCTCTCCAGGAATCTTGACCCAGACAAATTAGATTTCCTCCCATCGTAAGTATCTGTGCATTTTTTGATTTGTTTCCCTTTCTATGGAGGTAAAAAGATGTGCAACATCACCAGCTCTGTGGGCTGTATATGTGTTTCTAATTAGCTAGTTCCAGTGGCTCGCTAGAGGGTATTTTGGAGTGTATACACTCTAATTGTCTCTGCTGGGTGTCTTGGGTGATTCCATAGACAACTTAACCTCACGGTAGGAGTGTTGAGCTTGGGGGCATGTCTCCATGCTACTTTCCTCCTTCCTAAAATCTCTGTCTCCAATGCCACATGAGGGTGGCATGAATGCAATATGCTTTAAAATAGAATAAACATAAAATGAGACAATAGCACAAAGAGAATATGAACCAACAAAGTTAAACAGCTAAAGTGAAAATGTACAGGGCTGCACTGGAAAATCAAGAAGGTTCAGATTACCTTTCTTTCTTATGGAGTCATCTTTCAGGGTCGTCTAAGCATTTGTGGCTTTTTCATTCTGTAGAGAAATGATTTCAACCAATCTGGAGTGGCAGGAAATTTGGCTGTAGTCAGCCAAATTCAATTTTTAGCCACTTTGGATGAATTTTATGGGAAAGTAGTGTATAAGTGTCATAAACAAAGAAGTAAGCAATAATGCTTTATGGTTACAAAACAAAAAACAAAAAACCTAACCAGGATAGATAGGGGGCATGGCTCAGCCTAGCAGAACCCCAAGCAAAAGTGGTTTTATGGCATCACAACCAGTTTGGCTGGGTGCCGAATGTTAGAATCGCACAAGGGTGCCACTGAAATTTGAGAGCTCCAAGTCTGCCACTGCCCCAAGGGCTGAACAGAGTTTGGAGGACAGCATTTCACTTCCGGACCCAAGGAATCCCACTCCTGCCCATAACTAACCACTTTTAAAAGCTAGCAAAGGTTGCAGAAGGAAACCTGAAATAAGTTTCTAAACTTGCTTATCCAAGCTCAAAATAGAAGTTCAAACATTTTTCTCAAAATCTGACTCTGTTCAGGGTTCGGGGTGGGGGGAATGCTGCGGATGTTAATTAACTAAAATCTGTTCTTAAGTGATGAAATAGGTAATGAAAAGAATGGCCACAATGCAATTCTTTGACATTTAAGTGCATTCAGGAGCCAACTTTTTTCAAGAGCATTAAAGGACATAAAATTATTGGGGAAAGCACATTCTGTAAATTCTACCATACTGTGAGCTACAAGCTTTGACCAAAGTATTTCAAATAAAATATTCATGCCTCCTATTACAAGGGCAGTAAATTCAGCATCCAGTCATGGGGATTACAGTGGCTGCAGTAAAAACTCCAAAGAAGATATGCTATAATTGTTTTTATAAGCAATGGTTTCAAACAGCTTTCGTTTATAATAAAGAGGATTTTCAGCACAATCCTCCATCTGAAGTTATGCAGCCACTGCATGCCCTGGTGCGGGGACTGGGACTGGAGCCAGCTGGTTCCATGCAGGAACATTATTCCTTCATCTCCACAGTTACTGTGCAAGTTGAGCAAACAGGACCAACCACATGGATACAGCTTAGTCACAGCTCAGTGCTGATAATTTCTGGATCACGACTAGAGGGGCAATGGAGCAGAGAGGAGGCTGATATCAGTGCTAGATTTCTGAAGAACAATAGACGTTAACAACTCTGCAGACCATTGCAGTTGCTGTAGTAAGTCAGGAAATCAAATGAAAAGCCTCACCTTACCAGTAGATTATATGGAAGGGATGGCTCACTCAGACCTTTTAACCCTGCTATAACCCTATTTCTAAGTGGATCAGGTGGGGCCACAATCACGGAGCTTTGGTCCCTCTGGTCCTCTCCAACAGAGCTTACTGTGACAATCCAGCCCTGTCACTGGAGAATCAGGTGACCTCAGTGACTAGGGGTGTCTTTTCCCAGCTCTGGTTGGTTCACTAGCTATGACTTCTTCTGCACAGAAATGACTTGGCCATGGCAACTTCCAGATTGGATTGTGTGCAGGGCTGCTGTTGAAGATCACTTGGAAACTTCAGTTGATCCAGACAATTGATTACAGGCTGCACATATAACCTTTGTTTTAAAATAGCTGCACTGATTGTCCAATTCTAGGTTCAACTCCAGGTGCTCGCTGTGGTGTTTAAAACCTTAAATGACTCAGGGCCCTAGTATATACAAAAGCTCACTTCCTTCTGTTCCTTCCTCTCAGATTAAGATCAGCTGGGGAGAGCCCTCTTGGTAGTTTCCCTACTTTCAGAAGCTCAGGGAGAGAGGGCATTATCTGTGGCTGCCCCTAAGTTGTGGAACTCCCTCCGCATCTGGTAACTTCATAATGCAGTCTTTGAATGCTGAAGTCACACCTCCCAAAGCAAACCACCAAAGACCGTCTCAAAATGCCAAGATGAAAAATGGCCATGAAAACAACCAACAAGGCTAAACTATCAGCAGCAGATAAAATAGTTATTAAATATAACCTCTTTAAAAAAAAATCATCCCCATGCAGGCTGCCTTGTCTTCTTTTCCTGTATCTGATCAAACAAGAAGACAGGGCACTGTTTTACATGATATCTCCATATTTTTCCAAAATATGGATTTGTGTGTACACTTTCTTCTGATATATGCATTTTGCATAAAAAGGTAAAGGTACCCCTGACATCTTTTAGGGAAAACTGCACCATATAATTCAGAGAAGTTGTGAAGGATACTGTATTACTGTACACTTTTTTGAGAAGTGTGGATTATATAGGTTTGCATTCATATTTGGTCTGAACTGTATCATTTCCCTCATCCTTCCTGTGCAACTCTTTTTACAAATGATTTCATTTTTGTACTTCAGAATTATGTCTTATAAAATCATTAGCTTTGCAAGGAGAATCGCTTTACATATCTGTAGGCTTGCCATGTTCTTTAAACGAGGCTGCATAATAAAGAAAGGGTAATTAGAAATGCCAGGGAGTTTTTCAAACGGATTGTGCTTAAATAAAACACATGCCCAGGCCCCTCCAGTTAAAAATCCAAATGTGAGACATGCGTACAAATAGTATTCTTATACAAATTTATGTGCGGGATAAAAAATGTTACCTGTCAGAAAAAGCCATAAAAAATTAAATACCTGCCTACCGTGAAGCTTCAAGTATTGCAAATGCAGCATTCATTATCATAAATGCAGTAGCATGATCTAATTATGCATTCTGTACTCAATTTGTCAGATAACACAATTTAAAAATGGCACAACTAAATCAAACATGTCTACTTACCTATTGAGCGATAGTCAAATTGCACATAAAAGACCTGCCTTACAGTCAGTTTTGTGGTGCTACAAGACTCGAGGATTTTGTTCAAGTCCAAACCTTCCGTGTTGGAAGTGGAAGGCAAATGTTGGATTGAACATTCCAGGAATTTCTCATTGTAATTGCACAGATTATTGCTACATTGCCTGGATGTCAGTCTGGCGTAGGGCAGGAGATATTTCAGGCCTCCTGATGTCCGTGACGCCCTGTGCGATGCCAAAATTTGGCACCCCATGCCTCATGCTGCCCATTCTGAATGATAGTTCTGGCACGCCACTCTCTTCATTTCCACCTTGTTGTGCAATACTTCCTTAAAACCCAAAACCTGAGAGAAAACCCGGAACATACAGAATATGGGTGAGGTAGAATATGGGTGAGGTAGAAGAAAGTTATTGATGACTCCTCCTTTAGTCTTAGACATTTGCCCTGCCCCAGATGCAGCAGGAGACATTTCCAGCTCAGTAAATTTTTGCCCTTTTAACTCAGACCCTGCAACAGTAGCTTTGGAGAGCTGCTGGAGACTGGGCCAATGAGCCACCATTTTGAATTTTCTGTTTTATTGCTTTGGGGTACTGAGGGAAATTTAAATGGTGGATCATACCTGCTTGCCACTGCCATCAGGTAACTCACAGCCCATCAACTTAGGAAGGGACCCTCCAGAGGATACTTTGCTGTGGTCTCCCCTCAACTGAGGTAACTTGGTTGGACAGTCTCCTCATCTAGCTCCCACATCATGATGATTCAGGGGTAGACTAGTGAATGATGGAATGATGCTGTACCAATACTGTGTGTCATCCCTATCACCTGGCTGTATCCCTCTACTACCTAGCCATGGCTGAAGCTGCAGGTATTCCACAGGCGTAATACCCTGTGAACACACCCACAACTTGGCAGTGGTCCTCTGTAAGCTTCAATCTCAAACAGAAGATTCAACTTTATTCAAAACATGAAAAGAGTAGATGAAAGGAGAGAAAAAAAATTATTAAAAAAACCAAACCTCTAGCATGCTTTTGCTGCACAGCATTTCTGGAGGGACAGAATTGGGCAAAAGATGAAGCAGAATAATGCAAGCAAGCCAAACTCCATCTATTTCTGTAGGTAAGGGGAATAAAGAATGACAGTAGACCAGAAAAAGAAATGCACAGTGTCTGATCTAATCTACTTGTTCTGTGGAAGTATTTGATACTGAGCTTCATAGGATATTAGTTACTGAAATTTTAAAAGATGGGTATCAATGCAGTTACAATCAGAAGGGCACACTCCAATTGCAAGGAGGAAGACAAAGTGTTGTAGCAAAAGGAAAAGGAAATATTTCAAGTTGGAGAGGAGTGTTCCATTCCTCAGGGATTAGTCTTGGGACTAATATTCAATATTTCATTTGTGGACTTGTGAAGGGAAGTGGAAATGTATAGGTGATCTTGAATATAATGTTATATACTGCCATGCTGTGAAATGCAGTAGCTTCTTACCAGCTTACATTCTACCCCATCACCTGGCCCTAAACTGTGTAGATTCGGAGACCCACTCAGGAAAACCACAGGTGGCAGAAGCCTGTGGTCTCGGGACCCGGCGGGCGCCAGAAGCAGCCCCCAAAACGTTGAAGGGACCCCGTAAGGGGCTCCGGATCGCGGAGGGGGTAGCGGCGCTGTGGGTCGTTGCGCAAACAGCGAAGTGAAGCCGCATTGCTGTTGCCGGTCAGCGCTGTCCTTTCTTCCTGCAACTTTTCTGAACTTTGGAAACTACAACCCGTGAGTAAATTTGGACATTGAAAACTTTCTGAAACTTTTGTCAACTTTCTGAAACTTTTTGAGAACTTTATGAAACTTTTAAAACTTTTTTAAAAAAGTTGAAATCTGGCTGAAAACGGAGTGAGGATAAGCAGGAAGCCCATCTCCCGCTATACTGAACTTTAAGCAAAGAGCAGGAGGAGTGGAGACAAAAAGTTATGCGTTAACTAAATGCTGGCACCCTGTTAAAGCAGTTTTCTGAGTGAAAGACTTTGAGCTATTGACTTTTGCTGGTTATATTCGGGGTGCACTGATATCCTTCTTCTGTGGCACCAGTGGATTATAAAATAAATAAGAATCTCTGGTGCTGGAGCTGCCTGGATGAGCACCAGTTTGCAACTTTGGATACATTGAATTCAGATTTTGAAACATTCTGAGTTGGAACTGGATACTTTGAAACTGTTGCAGTCAAGGCACTGTAAGAAACACTGTTCTGCTTTAAGTTTTACTCTGCTAAAAATAATACATTGTGGAGGCGATAGACATGGATTTAAATTTATAAGTTTAACTTGGATTTGATCTTTTCCCTGAAGACGTATTAAGCTCCCTCTAGAGGATTTTGGACTTACAGCAGTGACTTTGTTTTACTTTCCCTTTCCCGGCCTCTGTTTGACTATTGCATCTGGGACTCTGCTTTCTCATGGGAACAACTTGGATTGACCTTGGATTACAGATAACTTTGGAATGAGTGGCGCAAGGAGAAGAGGAAGGACTAAACAAACAACTCTAACTTTATCTGCAGCCTCACAGCGTAGATCTTCTGTGCCGGCCTTGCCTTCCACTTTGCCTCCAGACATAGAGGCGGCCTCCCTAATACAGGCAGGGGAGGGTGAGACAGAGGAGCTGCACCTGGGAGATATGGCTTCAGGGACAAGTAGCTCTGTCTTGGAGAAAATTTTGGAGAAACTGGAGGCTCTGGACAAGAAGGCTGATTTGCATACAGCTAAAATTGAACAGAACACAGAAAGCTTGAATAAGCTGACTGGACAAGTTGCACAGAATGCCCAGTCTATTGGAGAATTAAAGGAGGCTGTAGGTGAAAATCGTAAACTGGCTGAAGATACTAGTCAAAGATTGGAAGAACTTGAGAAAGAAGTAAGACCACTCAGCAAACAAGTTGGAGAACATCAGATTTACTTTTTGATGACAGAACTGCGAAACAGGGAGACCAACTTGAGGATACGGTCAATACCAGAGGTGGAAGAAGATAATTTTATTGAATTTCTAACTAAGGAATTTGCCAAGTTTTGGAAGTTAGAGGAAAAAGACTTTAAAATTGTATCTGCTTTCAGGCTTGGCAGAGTCAGAAGGACAGAGAAGCCCAGAGATTGTTTGATAACACTGAGATCAAAGGAGGAAAGGGACAAGATTTTGGGCCTGCACTACGAAAAGTCACTAGACATTTTGGGCAAGAGAATTGAAATCTACAAGGACATTCCTAAGCAGTTGCTGGACCTTAGATCTAACTACACGGAATTGGCAAGACTGTTGAGAAGCAACGCAATTATCTTCAGGTGGGAGTTTCCACAAGGATTATCCTTTACCTACAGAGGGAGAAAGATCAAAATCAAAACGGTGGAAGATAGAGACAAGTTTTTGGGAGCACACGGAGAAGACCTCCACAAAGGACTTGGATTGCCAGCGCCAGAACTTCCAGGGGAGCCCGCCCCCTCGGATCCTCAAGGACCGGAGAACAAGGTACCACCCCAGAAAGAATAACCAGATCTATCCAGGATGTCTCTGCAGCTTTTGAGTTGGAACATAAATGGCTGTAACAGTCCCGAAAAAAGGTCTAAAATTTTTCATATTCTAAAAAAGGAACAATTGGACATTATATGCTTACAAGAAACACATGTGATTAGGCTCCATAGAAAGGTGTTAATAAATAAAAGGCTTGGTCAAGAATTTATATCATCGGATACAGTTAAAAAGAGAGGTGTAGTGATCTATGCAAAAGAGAGCCTTTTACCAAAATTTCTTTTTAAAGATGAAAGTGGAAGAATCCTCGCAATAGAAGTACAGTATCAAGGAGAAAAAATTTTGATATTAGGAATTTATGCTCCAAATGAAGGAAAATCGGATTTTTATAAGAAGTTGCACGAGATCATGCTGGATTATCTGGATTACAACAACGTCATCATGATGGGGGACATGAACGGGGTCGTATCAACAAATATGGATAAGTCACAGAACCAGAACATTACTAAAGAGGGAAGACTACCTAAGACCTTTTTTGAAATGACTGACAATATGGACTGGGTTGACATCTGGAGAGTTAGAAACCCCCTGGGAAGAGAAGGAACATTCTTTTCTGAAGCTCAACTGACTTGGACACGAATCGACCAAATATGGATAACTAGAAGTCTGGCACCTAAGGTGAGGAAGGTGGAAATCTGCCCCAAAACATGCTCCGACCATAACGCCTTGAGAATGGATATGACATTGATCCCAATCGGCTCCTTTAGATGGAAGATGAATGATGGCCTGTTTAGAGATCAAAGAATTGTAAAGAAGGCCCAAAAAACCTTAAAGGACTATTTTGAGATTAATTTGAACACTACGGTGGAAAAAAGAACTATCTGGGATGCAAGTAAAGCTGTGATGAGAGGGTTCTTGATTCAACAGAATTCCTTAAAGAAAAGACTGCAAAATGAAAAGAAAGATAAAATTCTGGAAAGTATCAAAGAGTTGGAGAAGAAGTTAAGATCTAACCCGAAGTCTCAACCGATTCTGAGAGAAATTAAACTTTATCAGGCGCAATATTCCAAGCTGATAAATCAGGAAATAGAATGGAAGATTAAAACAATGAAACAAAAAACTTTTGAATCGGCAAATAAATGTGGGAAACTGCTAGCTTGGCAGTTGAAAAGGAGACAAAGATTAAATACAGTAACAAACTTAGAGGTTGAAGGAAGGAATATTCAGAACCCGGGAGAGATTAGAAAGTGCTTCCAGAGGTATTTTAAAAAGTTATATACTCAAGGGCCACAAGATGAAATAGAGATTACACAATTTTTGGAGAGAAATGGATTAGCAAAGCTGTCAGAAGAAAATAGAACAATTTTAAATGGCAAAATAACACGACAAGAGATTGAACAGGCCATCCTGAGTCTGAAACAGGGCAAATCACCAGGGCCAGATGGACTGACCTCTAACTACTACAAGACATTGAAGGATTATTTGATACAACCTTTGTTGGAGGTCAGTAATGAAATAATGGAGGGGAAGAAGGCGCCTGAATCGTGGAAAGAAGCATTTATCACATTGATTCCAAAGTCAGAAACTGAAAAGACACAACTCAAGAATTACCGTCCCATCTCCCTTTTAAATGTGGATTACAAAATATTTGCAGATGTTTTGGCACGAAGATTTAAGAAAGTTTTAAGTGAGATAATCCATAAAGACCAGGCAGGCTTTCTCCCGGGCAGACATATGTTTACTAACACAAGGAACATCATAGACATATTGGAACTTTTACAAACAAACATAAACACTAAAGCAGTTTTAATTTTTATAGACGCGGAGAAAGCCTTTGACAACATTTCTTGGAAATTTATGAAGGGGAATTTAAAAGAAATGGGAGTGGGACGGGGGTTTGAGAACGGGATTGAGGCAATATATTCAGAACAAAAGGCTAAACTGATAGTTAACAATGTGGTTACAGAAGAGTTTAAAATTGAAAAAGGTACACGACAAGGCTGCCCGATTTCCCCATTACTGTTTATTTCGGTTCTGGAAGTGCTCCTGAATATGATTAGGGGGGACCGGTTGGTGGAAGGGATTCAGGTCGGAGCGAAACAATATAAACTTAAAGCTTTTGCAGATGACCTAGTTCTGACATTACAGGAGCCGGAGTCTAGTTTGAAAAGAGTACTACAACTGATTCAAAACTTTGGTCGAGTGGCAGGATTTAAGTTAAACAAGCAAAAAACTAAAGTTTTGGGGAAAAACGTGACAGATATTGAGTTGGAACAGCTTCAGAAAGAGACAGAACTAAATGTGGTTAAAAAAGTTAAATACCTAGGGGTAAACATAACAGCAAAAAATCTGAGTTTATTTAAAGATAATTATGAAAAATGTTGGTCAGAGATTAAGAGAGACTTGGATAGTTGGTCAAGACTAAAACTTTCTTTGTTAGGCCGAATAGCTGCCATCAAGATGAATGTATTGCCAAAAATGTTATTTTTGTTTCAGACACTGCAGATTGTAGACAAGACAGAGTGCTTCCGGAAGTGGCAGAAAGATATTTCTAAATTTGTCTGGCAGGGCAAAAAGCCCAGAATCAAATTTAAAATATTAACAGATGCGAAAGAAAGAGGGGGCTTTGCCCTGCCAGATTTAAAGTTGTATTATGAAGCTGCAGCTTTCTGCTGGTTAAAAGATTGGTTACTTCTTGAAGATACGGATGTCTTGGATTTGGAAGGTTTTAATAATGCGTTTGGATGGCATGCATATTTATGGTATGATAAAGCTAAGATAAATAAGGCCTTCAAGAACCATATTGTCAGAAAATCAGTCTTTAATGTCTGGACAAAATATAAAGACTTACTGGAGAATAAAACTCCGAGGTGGCTGTCACCCCTGGAGGCTAAGGCTCGGAAAAGAGCCAATATGGAGGCCAACTGGCCAAAATATTGGGAGATAATAGAAAAGGATGGTGACAACTGGAAATTGCAGAGTTTAGAAAAGATGAGAGACAAAGTGCGAGACTGGTTACACTATGCTCAGATTAAAGAAGTGTTTAAAAATGACAAAAAGCTAGGATTCCAAGTGGAAAAGTCAAAGTTAGAAACTGAACTGTTAGAACCTAAGACTAAGGTACTTTCAAGAATGTATAACTTGCTGCTGAAATGGAACACACATGACGAAATGGTAAAATCAACAATGATAAAATGGGCGCAGGATATTGGGTATAATATTATGTTTGAAGATTGGGAAAGGTTGTGGACCTCTGGGCTGAACTTCACTGCATGTAATGCGTTGAAGGAAAATGTGATGAAAATGATGTATAGATGGTACATGACCCCTGTTAAACTGGCTAAAATATACCATTCGTCTGATAGCAAATGTTGGAAATGTAAGGAAAATGAAGGAACATTTTTTCACCTCTGGTGGACCTGCCCTAGAGTGAAGGCCTTTTGGGAGAAGATATATAATGAATTAAAAAAGGTGTTTAAATACACCTTCACTAAGAAATCAGAGGCCTTTCTCCTGGGTATTGTCGGCCAGAGTGTGTTAAAAGAGGACAGAACATTCTTTTTGTACGCAACAACAGCAGCAAGAATATTAATTGCCAAGAACTGGAAAACTCAGGAGCTACCCACTGTGGAAGAATGGCAGATGCAACTGATGGACTATATGCAATTAGCCGAGATGACCGGCAGAATTCGAGACCAGGGAGAAGAAAGGATGGAAGAAGACTGGAGGAAATTTAAGATTTATTTACAAAAATATTGTAATTTGGCTGAGTGCTGAATTGGATGCCAGTGCAGACAATTGTCTACCATTAAATTAGATTTAAGGTTGAATTATATGTCAAACCAAATTAAGATTATTAATTAAGATGAATTAAATGATAATTTGTTTGAAACTAATTTAATAATGATGTAAGTGTATGCGGGAGGTGTGGGGGAGTCCCATGTTACAATTGAGAGATGTTAAATGGACAATGATAAGTGCTTATCTAATATATGCTTTATTTGAAAACTTTAATAAATATATTATAAAAAAAAAAAAATAAACTGTGTAGATTTGATCCCCTGTAAGCACACCTTGACTAATTTAAACTACAATCTCATCCAAACTTACCTAGGAGTGAGGCCCAATGAGACTTGCTTCTGTGCAAGCATGTGTAGGATTGTGCTGCTCAATCTCTGTAACGACCAGGGGATAAAAACATTCAGTATTGCAATTCAGGGATAGTTTGAAGACAAATATGTTTATCAGCCAAGGGCTCATCAGCTGAAATTTATGAGAAAAGTGATCGCAGGAAGAATATAATCCAGTTTGATGCAGCTGCAATGAAAACAAATACATTTCTAGTGTAGATAAGGAAGTGTTTGCACTACTATTAAATATACCAGTGAAAGCTTATTTGGAATGTACTGCTCGTCTCTTTTCTTCCCATTTCAGGATTCATACAGTTTGAGAAAGGGATTGGGAACAAACACCAAAATGGGAGAGGACATGGGTTGCATGAAGCAAAACATACCATTTTAGGGGGAGAGGGGGCCTAAAGACGTGGTTCTTAGCTGTTGTAAAATAAGCTTGTAATAGCTACCAACTCTTCAAATTTTTTGTTGGCGATATGGGTCCTTCCTTCCTATAATGCTTCTCTCTCTCTCTCTCTCTCTCTCTGCTTGCGTGTGTGTGTTGGGGGGTACACCCCCCAAAGTCCCCCAAAACATTCCAGGCAAAGTCTTGCAGCTCTCACAAATAGCACTCAAATTACCACTCCCATTAGTCACCCAAGAATGAGGTAATGTGCTGGTCCCGGGGGCTAACCGAGAGGCAAGGTCCGAGTCCAGTCCAAGGTCGATGGTGCGGTATGGAGGCTGTCTGTCATAGCTGTAGCTGGGTCCAAGGCGGGGAGTCAGGTGGGGTCAAGAACTCTGGCAGAAGAGCAGGACAGGGTGCAGGCAGGAACAGGCTAGCAACAACGTTGCTCCCACAACCTGGGACGGGCTAACTGGCTTTTATCTGCCCCGAGGCATAGGGTGGCCCCGGTCCACAGGTGACTTGCCTCTCCTGGCCTGGAGGCAAGCACTCCTCCTGCAGGAACTTAGCTTCCTCCGCGTCTCTGCCCTGAGCCTCTGCAGCTCAGGAGAGGCTGGAGGGTTACCAGACCCAGAGGCAACCTCCTCTTCCCCTGACGGGGCTGAGAGTGGAGCACCTGCAGGCAATGAGTCCTCCATCACCTCAGGGGCCAGAGCAGACTCAGCTGGTGCCTGCACCTGAGGATCCAGCACAGGTAAGGACCCTTCCGGCTCAGGCCCCAGCCCCGGCTCAGCTGGTTCTGGAGGCAGGGACTCCTGTGCAGGCTGGGATTCCTCAGGTTCAGCCTCTGAGTCCGAATCCCAGGCCATCACACGTAACCAGTTGGGGGCCATTTTGGTTTGTTTTAATGCAGTTTCCAGTTCATGGTCCCCTTTGCTGGAAAAGAGTGGATTCAGATGGGCAGGTGTGTGTGGAAAAAAATCACAGCTGGACTGACTGAAGGAATACAAATATCAGCAGGGAAATTGAGCTGCAATTGCCTCCATTTCATCGTAATATGAATTCAGCCCTTTTGATCAGAACCCATGGGATGTGGCTAGGTTTAAGAAGACTGTCGATACCAGAACTAATGGTTACCATTTGTCAATGTATACATTTTGGAGCTTTTAAAAAAATTCATTTGATTTAATTTTCCATAAACAGCTACATATGCATATAGTATTTGTAACCCCCACTCACCCCCACTTAAAAAAAAAGACAAAAGAGAAACAATATGGTATTTGGTGGCAATTATGCCTCAATGCTCAACCTAAATGTATGGTTGAGTGTTAAAGCATAATTGCTATGAAGGGAGGGAGGAAAATGAACAAAAGAAAGACAAACTCCCCTGCTTCAGAACAGAGCTGAGTAAATTTATGAAAGATTGAGGGTACAAGGAGAAGGGGATGACAGAGGACGAGATGGTTGGATAGTGTTCTCGAAGCTACCAGCATGAGTTTGACCAAACTGCGGGAGGCAGTGGAAGACAGGAGTGCCTGGTGTGCTCTGGTCCATGGGGTCACGAAGAGTTGGACATGACTAAACAAATAAACAACAACAACAGCTTTGTGTTTTCATTCTCATGACTTCCCTGTGCCTAGGAGGTAATTTTGGGTTTCACCTCCACATAGTCTTGGCTATGCAGGCAAATAAATTCTATGGAGGGAGAGTCCATTGTGAGAAAGTCACCAAATCCATCATCCTGCCAAACTTGTGCTGTCGAGGGCATTACGTGATGGCAGCTGCAGAGAAAATAATTATGCCACTTCCAGGGCTTCTGAAGGCATATCAGGAGAATAGGAGGGCTTTGGATCTTGCCAAAGTCTTCCTCAATCCACTTCAGAACAAGCCTTCCTACTGTTATGAGAGCACTGGTGGAATATAGAAAGATGCTTGTTACTAAGCATCTAATGGTCCATCTAATGCCTTCTGCGAGCAAAACGAATGCTCTGCCACTGAGCTATGCCCTTTCCATTACGAGGGGAGATGGCTGTGGAGGTTTCCACAGTCACCATGAGAAAGCTTCTGGAGGCAACAGTCCTTGCCCACCTATAGAAAGGGATGCCCAGTATAGCCTACAGCCCCAGGCATGTCCTCTCAGAGTCCAAGAATTGTGACTTCAGTTGATCTATTATCTGTTTTTCTGTTGAAAATGTGAACATGTTTATCTACAACTCCAGGGGAAAAATGTTTAAAATAAAAATACAGTATATCCCTACAACAGAAGGGAAGTAAGCATACTGAAGGACCTATTATGTTCAGATTAAACCTTCCAAGCTTTGTGGAATGAGGGTTCCACACACGGACTCATAGGCACTTCATCTCACTCACTGCAAACCTTTGCATGCCAGAGAATCCACTTTGAAATTATGGATGTCTTTGAACAGTGCTGGTCCACTTTATTTGAGATGAAGTTCTATCTTTCCTTGATAGCTTTTGGCTGCTCGTCTTAGAGAATAATTCATTTAACGTGAGTCTTTCTTCAAGAGGTGTCAAGGACTTTTTTGTCATAGAATCCATTAATTTGCATTTAAAAGATTGGGGGAAAATCTTCAACTAATTATAATCAGTGGCTATGTCTTTATGCAAAAGCCTTTGTACATTCACAAAGAAAAAGATCAGCAGACACAGTTCTATTTTATGCTTCTCCGTGTTTTTCCCCAAATGGTGTTTTATTATTACTCTCTATGAATCTCATTTTCGTTTGCATTGCCTTTTCAGCATATATTTTATTGTGTACTTTTGAACATCCTCTGAATTCCAATATTCTTTTATTTAAGTGCATGTTACCGTCCCTGCCCCTAGTCCTCCTCCTTTCAGATTTTATTCTCTTTAGTGTAGAAAGATTACAAGAAAACACATGACTTTTCCTATGTAACAAAGTGGGAAACCTGTTCACACACACACACACACACACACACACACTCAATTTGTTAATCTCTGTTTTGTTAAGCACAGTACTGTGCATATTTAATTAAAAGACACATATTATGAATGTTTTTTAAATGTGCAGAAAAACTGAGTATGGCTGATATCTAACAAAGGGAGTTGTATTAGCAGGAGGCTGCTGGGTTCATAGCCAGAGTTTTTCTTTTGTACTATTGCTGCAGAGAGGCAAGCCATCTTGTCACCAAAAAGCAGCTTATCTTTTGGGCAGAAGGAACCAAGGCAATAAAAAAGGGGGTGGGGCGGGACTCTGGATAAAGATGCAGTTTTCTCAACTGTATGTCAGGGGAATGAGGAATGTATATATAACCCTTAAAGTATATGATAATAATGTACTCTAGCTTGAAGTCAAAGGGCAATGCACCAATATCTCTCTGTGTAGTAGGACTTCCAAGTTTCTTGCTTCTAACATTGATCTTGCTGCTTGAAAAACTGCTCACAAAACTCAAGACTCAAGAGAACTTCTGAAATATCTTCCAGTGCAGCCCGAGAATGGAAAATGAGAAATATAAGGATCCACGTACTACTACAAAGCCTTGTACTTATGGATTTTTTGATGGATGGATGTGTGTGAATCTTTTGGCTTTGGCTCAACCCATGTCTATCTTTGGTCTGATCTACTGTTGGTATGTGCCTCTCTGGTCACTTTCTCCCAAGGGAATGCTGCCTAACTTTTAAAAACTTCCTCCACACATTTTATTAAGATGACTTAATGGATCCTTGGTTACTAAAGAGAACAACACGGTCAGGGTTGTAATAATTATGAATAGACAAGTTAATGAAATAGCAATAGAATGACAACTGAGTCGTCCTACGCACATTCCTTTGTCAAAGAAACAACAAATTTTGCTCAGTCAGAAATCAGACCAACTCTCAATAAGGGGGCTCAGTCCAAAGAGTTGTTACAGTAGCCAGAAAGGGCCTGACTACATTTCAGAATAATTTTTCTTTAAAAAAGAGAAAAATATGAAAAGTCTCGTTGGAAGAGACTGGTTCCAAACAGATTATCAATGGGCAGGAGAAGGCTTAAACATCCCTCATAGCTTCTCTGATCCATACAGAGTGAAATACTAAATATTTGTGTGTGTGTGTGTGTGTGTGTGTGTGTGTGTGTGTTTCATCTCATTTGTCAATCAATTCAGACAATAGTTAATCTGGAATATCAATCTGCTAAATTGCATTACGGGGTGGGGGTGGGGTAGAAAGGCACAAAACTATTATAAGGAAAAAACCAAGTGAAAATGGTCATAAGGTTTCTGTGCAAGTTGGAAAAGAGTGTCAGGTTTTGCTTTCCAGAGGCAACTCATAGAAATCACATAACAGCACTAAAAGTATGCTAATTTGTTTTGAGGCTGCTCAGATAGATCTGTGTATTAGGTATATCTTATGCATACGGTCGGGTGTGGAGTGGTGTGTGTGGGAGGATAGTTTATTCTTTGTTTCATTAAGAAATAATAAATAATTCAGTTTTAAAGGACAAAATCATCAAACAACCCAGTCTGTCTAGCTTTTCCACTTCAAATGTGTCCTATTTAAACTAAAGTCGCTTTCATAGTTTCCTTTCAGAAAGGACAATTTCCTCTTCTTCAGGAATACTTCATACATTTCTAATGAGCTTCTCTTCACTGCAAGGCAGTTTACAAACAATGGGAACAATTTGACAATTCCCATCCGTTTCTATGGGGTTGGCATACAAGAATTTCATGTTGGAAGTAATATTATTAAGCATCCTAGGAGATTCTACTCGCCCACCCACGCCAAGCTATTTTTATTCCTCCTGTATAGACAGGGTAAAAGAAAGACCAGGCATGGAGAAAAGCAAAAGAAACTCCCAAGTCCAATCTTTTGCTCTCAGTTTGGACAAAATGGCAAACCATGATCTTCCTCAAACTGGCATGGGAAACGGAGATCCCCTCATGTGAAAGAAAGAGATGGGGAAACAGAGTGTGTGAGTTGCTTTCGATGCCACTGTGACATTATGTCATGACTTCGTGTTGCTCCTATCAATGTATGCAATCTCTCTGACATTTCAGATATGAATAGACTGCCCTTCAGCCATGCTTCCAAGGCAGTTTGAATAAAAATGAAACAATAATGCAGATTCATAATATAGAGCAGCATATAAAATAAACCAAAAGTTCAAAAGCTTGGAAAACAAAAACATGTTTACCTGGAGCTGAAAAGATGACAAATTTGCTGCCAAAACAGCTTCATAAGAACATACATGCATAGTCCTGCTGGATCAGGTCCAAGGCCCATCTATTCCGGCATCCTATTCTTATGGTGGCCAACCAGAAGCCCACAAGCAAAACGTGAGAGCAACAGCACTCACTCTACCTGGGATTGCGTGGCAAGTTCCCGACCCCCCCCCCCAGGTGGAAATAATGACACATGACGCAATTATTAAGGTTAATGGGCTAAAAAAGGCCACAATTTTATTGGTTACAGGTGATGAGCGGTATTGGCTTAGGCATTGGTCCTAACCGACTATATCTGACTTCAGCCCGTCCGCTTGAAGTCCAGGAAGGGTTAACTACCAGTAGGGGGAGTCCTGCTGATGCACATCAACTAGGAACTCTCCCGGGGTCACTGATTGGGGGTGTGCCTTAGGCCCCAACCTCCCTAGGCTTTGGACAGGGCCATGCCCCCAGAATCCTTTAACAGACTACCCTTCAATATGTGGGGTGGGTGATGGCACTACCTCTCCTCTTCCATCTACAGAACTATACCAATGCCTAACCGCCAATACACAGAAAGTTGTGACAATTTGCTACGAGGTAGGGGAAAACCAAGTGCCCCTCAACGGCAACAGCACTCACTCTACCTGGGATTCCCCGCAGCTTGCATTCACAGGCACCCGGCCCATGACCATGGAGGTAGAGCATATTCATCATGACTAGTGGCCCTTGAGAGCTCTATCCTCCATGAATCTGTCTACTACTCCTTTTTTAATAATAATAATAATAATAATAATAATAATAATAATAATATTTATTGGATTTTCCAAGTATAGAATTGTAACAATACTAAATACATATCCATGTTTAGATATTTCTTTGAATGTCTGGACTTCCCCCCCTCCCCCTCCATCAATCCTATTATCAACCTTTTCACCTGCGTATTATTTTATAATCTATATTTTATGTCACTCCATTTTGTCCATAATATTTGCTACGTTACAAGTGCTATTGTAATCCTGCTAATGCTTTCATCTGCTTACAGTGGTCTCCCAGGTAAATTATAATTTTCCCCATTCTTTATTAAAGTTTTGGTATTCTTGGTTCCTGAGCTTTCCAGTCAGTTTTGCCATTTCGGAGTACTCCAACAGCATAGTTTGCCATTCCTCTCTGATAGGGACTTTGTCTTCTTTCCATCTCTGTCTACTCTTCCTTTAAAATCATCCTTGGGGATAAGATTTCCCCAAGTCAAATGTTTTGCCTGGCAGGTGTGTTCAGGAGAGTGGTGCAACACAAAAAACCCCTTGTCTTTTCAAAAGGTGTGCAGTTAAAACTTTTGCCTTTTACATTTCTTGCAACTGGCCTGACAGCACAGCCAACGCACATCTAAAGCACATGGCTTCCCGCAAAGGATCCTGGGAAGTGTGGTTTTCTCTTCTCAGAGCTACAATCTTCATTCCCATAACAAACTATGGGTCCCAGGATTCTTTGGTGGGGGGAGTGATCTGCTTTAAATATATGTTGGGTGTGTTTAAATGTATTGTGTGGATTTGTCCACATAAAAGCTTTGGAAGCCAGTGTACTGTAGTGGTTAGACTAAGGCAAAGCCCAGGGAGTGTCTAAAGACTAAGTACAGACTGCGACCTGTAGTGGAAGCAGAATTGTTGCAGTTATATCTCTTACACATGGCTAAATACAATGAAGTCCACTTAAGTTTCCACTTTTACACTTGAATACCACATGTTTACTGTGGTGAAATATACCTCCTGTCTCCTTAGGAAAAAAATTGCCAATATGCCTTCGAACGTTTGTCTTGTTGATGCCGAAGTCCAGATGTTCCTGGCTTTGTTTCATTCCACACAGGCTATAATAACCTGCATTCTGCTGGTCTCCCTGCACACACAATTAGGGAACACAGCTGGTACAAAATGCTGCCTTGCTAGTCTTCTACCTGATGCCAGATGGAAAGCAAGTACATAATGACAGCCTTGTCTCAGCTACAGTGCCTGTCAGTCAGATTTTCTCTATAAAAATTTCCAGGTTTTTCTTTCTTTCTTCTTCATATACAAATGCTTTAAATAATGCTTTCAGATTTTGCCCTGCCTGGTTTTTATTTTTTTGTGCCATTTCTTCAGGTTATATCACATTGATGTATGACATGAAATTGAATGTGGGAAATGGAAGAAAGCTGAGGGAAATGACTAATGTGCAAAGATCCCCGAGAAATAAACCATTGGTCAGATTTATGAGTTTGCATCATAATGCCATAAATAGAACATAAGGGTTTTAAGAGATTAGCTCCTGTAACAGAACCAAGCTCAAATGCCTCTTTCCATTTAAAAAGCTGGTATCCGTCATTGACTTTTTCCTGTGTCCAGCACTACAAAGAAGGTTCTCATTGTCCATAATCTCGAAAACCACCCAACATGTAGACACTGATTTATTCTATTGCCCATGACAGAAGGAAACATCTGGCAGGAGGAAAATGAGAAATCTCCAGTTTACACCTTTTCTAGATAGTTCTCTGGTCTGACCAAGTCTTGGGTACTGTTTCCTCCTTACCTATGGATCGAGGAAACCAGTCCTCTCTGATTGAAGGCTAACTCATTTGCCTATGCAATTCCCACTCTCCCCGAATTCATCCTTAAATTGAGATGGGCTTTCTGCTTCCATTTGCCTTCAGCTGAAGCTAGTCAGGACCAGGTTTTGAGATTCTCCCTTGTCAATGGAGGCTGTAAATCTATTGAACTAAATAAGGATTGTAATCATACTTTAGCTAGAAAAGAAATCACTGTTTCAATTCTTTTTCCATAAACGCGACCTCACTACTTGAACTTTATGGAATCTTTTAAATAATAAAATAAAACCCTCAAATGGGAACTCTGGAAGTATTGGAAGGGTAATCTTGGGCAATGCAGGAATATTTTGCCCAACGGGGAGCTCAAACCCCGGACCCTGAGATTAAGAGTTTCATGCTCCACTGACTGAGCTATTCCTGGAGTCTACCAAGAATGAATTGACAAGAATGCTCTGCAAACTAAACATTTGGCACTGAGGACTAGTTCTCAGCATTGATAGTGGGTCCTGTTTGTGCAGATAAAGGCCTCTGCAACAGACTGACCATCCGTGCAAGCAGTGTGTGGATCAATCTTTTGAAATATGCAAGTGGTTATTAGTTGTTGTGATGCTGTAGCTTAACAATCTCCTTCATATAACCAGTGGGTACAAGTGGCACTGTGGTCTAAACCACTGAGCCTCTTGGGCTTACCGATCAGAAGGTTGGCGGTTCAAATCTGCACAACGGAGTGAGCACACCAGTGCAAGTAGATAAATAGGTACCGCTGCGGCAGGAAGGTTAACAGCCTTTCCGTGCGCTCTGGCACTCATCACTGTGTCCTGTTGCATCAGAAGCGGTTTAGCCATGCTGGCCACATGAACTGGAAAACTGTCTGTGGACAAACGCCAGCTCCCTCGGCCTGAAGTGAGATGAGTGTTACACCCCATAGTCAAGTTGGACTGGACTTAACCATCTAGGGGTCCATTACCTTTACCTATATAACCAGCAAATAATAAGGCTGACTAAATGCAAGTATTTATAATTGCAACAATATAATCACACAGTTAGAAAACAACTAAAAAGTTACAGTTGTAAAAACAAGGAAAACCATTCCAGCTAAAACAAAACAGAATAGATTGAGCCAAAGAGGTCAGTCTTACAAAACAAAATACCTTAACTATCAAATGTCAGGGTAAAGAGGCACATCTTCAGCAGACAGTGGTAGCTGTACACAGAAGTTGCTAGAGGCACCTCTGTGGTATTTCAGGGCCTCCAGTCTGAAACATGCTCTGTCTGCTATGCCAGGAACAAGCCTCACAAAGAAACACGGGGGTGCACACACTGGGAGTCCCTTATTCATGCCGACTCTTACCTGAGGCTACAAGCAGGATCACTAAATTCGAGGAGAGTGAAGCAGCATGCAGTAGCACGAGCAAAAGAACGACAGTCCATGAAAGAGAATCAGAGTTATGGAAAAACAGAGGGTAGAGGGAGATGACAAATGCTGCTGCTTATTTAAAAACAAAAACAAAAAGGGAGGGTTGAGCAGAATGTGGGATTGAGCCAGTGTTAGCCACTTAAGTCCTGTTGATTTCAGTGCCAGAGGTCATAGAATCATAGAACTGTAGCGTTGAAAAGGGTCCTGAGGGTCATCTAGTCCAACCCCCTGCAATGCAGGAATCTCAACCAAAGCACCCATGACAGATGGCCATCCAACCTTTGCTGAAAAGCCTCCAATCAAGGAGAGCCCACAACCTCCCGAGGGAGTCTGTTCCACAGCTCTCACCATCAGAAAGTTCTTCGTGGTGTTTAGCCAGTATCTCCTTTTAAAAAATTAATTTCCTTTCTTATTTAGTTAAGCAATGTACATTCAGACTTTGCGGCACTATGGGGTTGGCCAACTCAGGTGGCACTGTTCTCACAATCTGATTTGTACATGTATCTTCATCAGGTAAGTCACCTTACAATAATCACCTAAAGTCATCCCAAGTGAATAGTGCTAGACCTGAATAAGTAATCAATTATTTCATGAATATATGGTGTATCAGTGCACTGAAAATTCCAGGTAACTGTTTGCAATTTTTCACCATCAGATTAAATTATTTCATGCATTATAGATTTAATAGAGAATTTGTCCTTGAACATTAAAAGAAGCTATTTTCTCATGCAGTTTATAATCATTATTGATTTTTGCTCCATTTATTTGTAGATTTATTTTTATGTTTTGTTTAACACTCAAGCATCAGAACCTGCAGAGTTTATAAAATGTGATATCTTATTTGCTTTTTACAATCTTATTAGAAAAAAATTGACTTGCCTCCAAGACAGATCATTTTGTTCCTATTACAACATGAACATAAATTACCCTGGCAGTAGAAGGGAAATGGAGATTTTGCAATTATAGATATAAGTAAAGAATGAGGAAAAGAAGAAAGTGAAAAGATTACTGAAACATTTATTTTAAACATTTTCATGAAGGTCATTAAAGAAATTGACACTAATAGATATATTTGTTTTCTAAGCTTCATGGATATATATTTTTATGAATGTTAATACTTCATTAAATGAATGCATGTGAATACAAAGAACGAGTCCCTACTGTGCAGTGTAAATATTTTGTTATGAATGCACCTCATATTGTTTTATTAATGCATAATTTTTATAATCATGCAAAACTATTTTACTTCGGGATAAGGCAAGGTATAAAAGGCTTTTTCTGGATGAGCAATGAAATAAGCTTATTTCATGACTGTTTTTAATATTCCTTAATACAGCACAGAGAAAATTATCCAAAATATATTGCCTACTTCTAAATGTCACATCCAAGTTATGAGCACAAGCATATGGGCAAGAATGACCAAGTGAAGATTTGCTTTTGAAATGGAATAATGGAAAAGTTCAAGAAAGGCTTTATAATGTAGGAGCAGACTTTCACTTCACCAATGAAAGCTTCAGCAATACTGTGATTAAAATCTATGTTGATTATGTTTTACTGGAGGAACTTCACAAACCAATGCAGTAAATCACCTTTACTTGGGCCAGAAGCCCTACTCCTAGGAAAGTGAAGCAGGAGGATTTTCCAGAAAGTCCTGCTCTTCTTTCTCACCATGAAAAACAATAACCACTTTCTCCCCCCCACCACACACATGTTAGACCAGTCTTCCTCAGCCTTAGGTTCCCAGATGATGTTGGAATACAACTCCCATCACCCACAGCCAACAGGGACAGCAGTCAGGGATGATGGGAGTGGTAGTCCAACATCTGGGAAACCACGGTTGAGAAAAGTTTGGGTCAGACCAACATCCAAGCAGGTTTTCAGTCAGGGATGTGGGTGTGACTTACATATCTCAGTAGGATTTGACAAAGGACACCTGAATTGCAGATTGTTCGTGGCCATGGCACGCCAAGTCCCACAAATGCTTGGCCAGAAGGTAAGCATAGTTCAGCACAATATAGAGCCACCAAATGTGAGCAAATTTGTTAACTATATCTTACTGCAGCATGTGTGGCATATTGAGAGAAAGGACCAGACTTCAAAACACAAACACAGGGCAATCCTATTGAAACTGAATTTAAATAGAGTATCCTAAAAGAGGGCAACGCTGGCTGGCTGGCTGGCTGGCTGACTAGAACCCTGAACAGAAGCACTTCACCCTTGTTACCCACTATTTCTGAATCAATGCATTCTTTGAAGTACTATCTTTGCCATCTCAAACAAATTTTTCATATTTATGGAGTAAGTTATAAAGTCAGTATCCTTAACACAATCCAAAAAGTAAACATGTAAGTCCTCCCTCCTAAATTTTACATTGTCCACTCCATATAATGATCCACTCAGCATCTACAGCCCTGTGTGTTATATGCACACAAAACATGGAAGCAAAAATCCATCTGTTACTAGTATCACCAGTTTTTCACTAACTTTTAAGGTACACAATAAATTGTAGACTAACCTTGGATCTCTTGATCAGAGGCTTACTTGAAAACTCAACCTTAGAAAAAGTCCCAAGGTCATTGATGGATACATTCTGTAAAAATGTGTGTTAACATTTTTATTTTTTTGCAGTAAGTTTTTAGGTGATTAAGTTGTGTAATTCTGTTTCCGTTAAAGGCAGCCTTACTCCATATATTTCAAGCTAAGCACCAAGATCATCAGGAGGAGGACCATTAGTGGTCCTAAATGGACCAGAAGCAAGTCTTGTGTCAACAAAGAGTTGTGCTTTCATTGTAGTGGGCCTAACTCAGTTGAAATCACAGTAAATGCCAGACAGGTACCTGCTAAGTTGCTGGTTAAAACAGTTTTATTTCAAGAGTGCTTTGCAATAGAAACACTGTTCTAATGTTTATATTTTCTGATGTCTTAATCTATGTTTTACATTTTGAATAAGTTATGTCCCATGTTTTCTGTAAGTTGCTTTGAGACCTATAGTGAAAAGGGGGGTTTAAATTCCTTAAATAAATACATTTTTAAAAATACAATACTCAAGAGACTTTTCAAGATGCCAAAGCAATTCAATACTAAGTTATGACAAACAAGTTTTGTTCTCAGCATTAGCTATTATGAGAATATGGCACAGTGACTGCTCTGTTCCAAGAGAGAAACAGATTTGAAGAGAAAAGAAAAGAAAAGAGACACGAAATAATTAAATGCTAAACTTCTACTTCGGAAAGAGGGGAAGTATTTTGTACATATCACATAATTCATTCACTGTACAAAAGAAATTACATTTCACTATTTTAATGGCATTGCAAATATTACATTTCATCAGAATGTGTGATTTATAAATACATTATTATAAGAATAAAATGAAATATTCTGTTTAATCAAATCAATTTGAAATAACTTCCATTGCTACAACCATGGAATGTGCTTATTCTTTTTAGTCTTTTGTTACAGTCTTCTCTAGTGTATTTTGACAATTATCCATGGAAAACTCATTTTCAGCCCATTATGGTACTCACCTTTTCCTTGATGTGGTTTCATTTATCTAAGCTTCAAAACTCAAATATAGGATCCTTACATTATCTCCTTCAGGGCCCAGTCAAACACTTAGCGAAACATTCATGAAATGAATATCCTGGCTGCAGCAGAAGCCTGCTCCACAAATACATGGAAGGTGGGCATAGTGTAGCCTGGGGTGTCATTAGGCTTCGCTACATCCATTACCCGTGTCAAATTAGGTAAACTGGTGAGGATGGGCAGGAGTGGTTTTGTGTGTGGAAAGACTGTAAGCTCTCTTCAGGTACTCAAAACAAATTCCTGGGCTCAGGGTTATTTCATTTTAGGTACATATCATTTGCATTATGCTCCAGTGGATCTTGGGATTCTACAAGGAGAAGGAGAAGAAGGAGAAGGATTTATCCAGTCTGAAGTCTACCTACCTCTGTGCTGGCTCTGCTCACACCTCTCTCTCTCTCTCTCTCTCCTTCTGCTATAATGCTATGTACAAAGGTCTGTATCCCAGTTCAGTGCTAAGTAACTGTCCCAATAGCACATGTGTGATAGGACTATCCCCCTTCTCCCCATCACACATGCCCCCCTCCCCATATCTTTTCCAGAGAGTTGGGGGAATCCACAGAACAGATTTAGGGACAGCACAGGGGAAGAAAGAGGAGAAAGTCCACCATTGCACAAGCAGAAATCTCTGTACTTATGGGACCCTTGCTTAGCATTGCGTTGGACGGAAACCCAACTGTGGAGTGATATAGTTACCTTCTCTGCACATTGGAGGTCTCAGAAGATATTGCTTGAGGTCTAACCATGCTACACCTCACTCAGCATGCCCAAAGTAGATTCCTGAATGCATTCCAGATGTTGCTATCCACACCGGACTTTTGGCAGAGCATAATAAATTCATTCCACCATCACCCCCCCAAAAAAATATTTTTGGAGCAGAACCAAATTGTTCTGCTCCTCTCTGCTTTTTCCAATAAGCTTCCAATGAACCCCAGAGTTCATCGGAGCGTAGTTTGAAAATCATGGCTCTAGAGATATTATCTCTAAATACTATCACAAACTGGCACATGAGCAATAACTCCAAATGCTAAGATCTTTTCTAAAGGCAAATACTAGCCCAGAACCTGACATTCAAATGTTATTTGACAATGCCAGCTTGAAATATTCAAAGCTGAACAAAGCTGAACTCAAAATCTTTGGAAAGTTGCACTTGTATCAGACAGATTACTGCATTCCTGTAAAATCCTCTTCTGTGAAAGTGTTGGACTAGCTAAGATTTTTGGGTTTCTGTGAAAGTGGAAGATTAAGGGCCAAACTACACACTAAGTATACTTAGGCTGGTCACTTTTACTTAGAAGTAAAAGAAGCACTGTATGGGACTAACCTGGGACAGGCTCTCACTCCAGATTGATGGATCCACACTGATGTCCTGCTGAAAATCACCTCCTCTTCTGCTTGCTGTTTATCAACAAAAGTGGTATTTTCTCTAAGTTCTTTTCAAGGCAAATAGCAGGTGGGGAGGATTTTTGTTGTTGCTGCTGGAAAGCGACCTAGGGCCCCAATCCCAGTTATGAACATGTTGTGCATCAAGGGCCCACTGGAATATCGAGTCATCTAGAATCTGACTGCAGTTAACTCTTATGGGATGAAGATTTGCGGTAGTTCAGGCACAAAGATCAAATCTAGCTTTGAACTTGCATTCACAGTTTGAGGATACTTTTCCAACAATTTTTGGGTCATTGGGTAGGAAGTTAGGAAAGTCAGATAGTCTGCTATTTGAAATGAAAAGGGAATACAATGAGAACTTTCATCTAATTGGCTGGCACACAAATATTCTCTCAGAAAAAAAGAGGGGAGAAACCAGGGCACCTTCAGGAAACAGGCATATTTTATCACCCTACTTCAAAAGCCCAATTGCCTTTTTGCTAAGGCAGGTGCCACAACAGAAAGGGAACAAGGAGGGGGGGGATTTATTCTGCACAGATGAGTTGACCTAATTCTATGGGTGTTTTTTCATCTTAAGTTTGGGATAAGACTTTTTGTGTGATGAAATCAAATACAGAAGGAAGCACCCTGGGTTTATCTCTGTCTTTTGTTTCAGCTTCACACCACACATTACAAAGTACTTCCTGAAGAAAAAAAGTAACTGCTATGACTACTGGCATGTTGGTTCATATTGTATTGAACTATTGATCAATACTACAGAGGAAATTTTCTATCATCCTTGTATTCCTCCATGTACCTCAGGATACCATATAGTGGGGTTCACATTGTATCTGTGCAACAACTGTATGAAATAAGTTAGGTTGAGATATGGTGATTTGGATACTGAGTCAGAAACTTAAATACAAGCTTCCCTCCCTCAAAATCAACGTGTCCATGCAGCCTTGACCTTGCGGCTGCCTGGTCTGTCTCATCTGGCAGAGACAGATTTAAGGCTGTGTCAGTGGTGTGCACACACTGGGTGCTGAGCTAAGGGCGTGCTCTCTCAAAGCCTGGTAAGTGAGGTACTGGACTTTGGGAAGGAGATGGGAGGGCTCTAGGACCCTGCCAGAGCCTCATACCTCCTTCCCAAAGCCTGGCATCTCCTTAGCCACCTTTGAGAATGCAGTGTGAGAGCTTGGGAGAGGGGGACACACCAAATTTTGGCCTTGTGTAAGGTGTATCCAAGTCAGCCACTGCATCCAGGCAAGGTCTGGCAATGCCAGTGTCAGGATGGCAGCTCCAAATTTCTGCCCCACCACACTAGACAATACTGAATATAAATAAATTCAAATAAAAAACAGCTAAGATATAATGTATCTATGGCAGTGTATTTCCAGCCCCATAGTATTTCTCTGATACTAATAGTTGTTATTAGGCTTTCAAATACCCATAAGATTGGACCCCGTTATTTCCAGATTTTGGGTTGTTGTTTTTTGTTTGCTTTTTAATTGTTTTTATCTATTCCTGTAAGAGATTTATTTATATATATATATATATATATATATATATATATATATATATATACACACACACACACACACACACACACACATACTCAGGGGCTTAAGTGTGAATAGTATTGTGGTGAGTAAAGAGCTGATATTTATATGAGGAGTCATCTGCTTTCCAGAGGCACGATGGAAGAAAGAAGCTCTTGTTTTTGATGTCTTTATTATTAATAATAAGATGGCTGATTGTAGTTAAAGGCTGTAGGGCTACAATTTTTTCCCTTCAAAGAATTCTAGGCACTGTAATTTGTTAAGGTTCACTGGGAACTGGAACTCTGTAAGGGGTAAACTATGGTGCCCAGAATTCTTTGAGGGAAAGAATGTGCTTTGGATGTGCTTTAAAGGTACTGGCAGCATGAGAACACGTCTAACTCTCTATTACAGCACAAACAGACAAAGAATATTCCAGGCAGAAAGGATGAAACGGAAGGATTGTGCTTTCTCTTGTTGTCAAAGAAGATACAAAAGAAGCAGCAGCAGGAGCCAAAAGGAGCATTGGGGGGGGGACGTTGGTCACATCTATTGATGAGAAAGGTTTAGACCCCATTGTAAAATTATATCATCAGGCGTGAGACATAATATTGAACTGGACTCAGAATTAACCAAACAATTTCCCAGATTTTTTCAAGGGCTTGGTTTGTCAATCCAAATCCTACCCTGTAGGGAAGCTCTGGGCCAGAAAGGGGGTGTGTGGTACTGCTAAGAAGTGCCAGTTCTCCAATGTTTTATCCTAGAAATCCATTCATATTGTACAGTCAGCTCTAACTGTCCTCTGTTTGCTTGCTCTTTAGAGATAAAGTAATTTTCTTCTTCCCAATCTATTCATGTTCCTCATTTGATCCTGCTCTTTTCCCCTGTTGCATTATCAAATAAAATTACATCTCTTTGGTCTAGCCTGCCTGTTCATCAGTCTGGCTTTACTGATACATATGTCTGAGAAACTGATAACTTCAGATGGACAGGCTTTGGATTATAATAGGAGACAGTCTAGTATGTCTCTCCCCCCCCCCCCTTAATGGTTCTTATTAATGAGTTTTGTAGCTTAGGGTTCCATGCAGTGCTTTTTGTTCATTGTTATAACTAATACTTGTCAGTCTAGGGAATTTGTCATTGAAATCCTGATAATGTCCTTTATTCTTTAGTTCTCGAGAAATGTGGGACTGGATTATACCAAATCTGATCAATTAATGAATTTCACACGAGCCAGTCAGTCGATTATAAGGATTTCAGTAAAATAACAGGAGCTTATTTCCACCCCACCCCACCCCCCCAACTGGAAGTTGATACAGAAAATTTCTAATGCTTTATGTGTATAATTGGGTGTTTCATACAGCATTTTTTGTTATATTCAGACAAAGCTAAATGTTTCACTAGCTTTCACAAGATGTAAAAGGTTGTATCCAATTCTGTGTGCATGGAGTTTTGCTCATGCAATGGGACTTCCTCTTCCTCCCCTCTCCCCATATACCCTCAAAATCTTCTCCAGTCCTCTAACCCTCTGGAGCAACTTTTGAGGGTGCATGAGGGGCTACAGGGAGAGGAGGGCAAAGATCAATTGCACAATCAGAGCGGAAAGACACTATTGGATACAATCCAAAAAAATTCTGGCATCCCTTTCCAGTCAGATATTTAAAATGCACACACAATGATGAATAACATTTTCTGTTATTTTATTTGACAAAGGTTGCATGCCCACACATACCAACCTCAAATTAACAGGAGTGTACAGGGGAGATATCAGAGCCAGTAATGTAATAGTAAACATTGGAAGTGTAGGAGCTCATCATGAAGTCCCCATATCTATGTCCTCAAAGACAGTCCATAGCCATATATCTGCAAGGAGAGCAGAAAGAAAAGGCACTAGGGGTATCAAGTGTCATGACTGCAATTCTATGCCTAGCTTCCTGGATGAAAGCTCCATTAAGGTTTATTTAGAGACACTCATAGAGAAATCATTCGTATATGCAATCCAGCACCGGCATTCTGAAATGGTAGAGTCCTAGGAACACTATAATCTACATTGCCTATATACCAGTAGGTAGATCAGCCTCAAACCAGTGGAAGCTACCATGTGTTGTTTATTTCTGTTTTTTCTTTACAATGTTGTCAACGCCCATTAGGACTTGTCTTCATAGAAGTCTTCATCACCTACTTTTCTCCAATTTGGTCTCCAAGGTCAGCTGCAAACTCTTCCAGGTCAAAAATCTTCCACATTATTCCTACATTATAGTAGCATAATCTGTACTTTTTTTTGTTATCCCACATTTGCTAGCCATTTAATTTCCCACTCTTGAAAGGTTTGTTACGGTCTTTAATATGTCACCATCCTAATAAGCTAGTTGCCTCATATGCAATTTGCTATTGAGGCAATAGCGATACATTTTTATTTTTATTTTAGCATTTGAAAAGCACTGATAAGTTACAACTTTAATATGCTGTTTAGGGCTTTGCTGATTAGTGTTACAGCAGCTCTCTGTATTGAGTGTATTGTATGCTGATTTATTTTTTAATAGTTGCCCAAAACTTTATTATTATTATTTGTAAAGATAATGTTCATTGGTTGTGCTATTTCCTGTGTGTCCTCACTGATTATATTAGCAGTCTGCTTCATCAAGCTGGGTAACTACAAACATGCATGTGTGTATGAGTTGCACACCTACACAACACAAATAGATTTGAAAAGCTGCACTGAAGTTAAAACCTAACAATCAGGTGGGAAAATAGAGTGTTCATATGTTTGTTCCTTGCGTCCCATTACTCATTTTCTATAGCTTCTTGAGTACTTTATTGATTTTGCACTTTATTATAGGAATGCCACACAGAATTAATAACTATTGGACAATGGCTGACATATTTATGCCAAGCCACCATAAAGAGAGGGATTATGAATCATCCTCTGGCGTTATGGGTAAGCTATCTTGATTTTGGACAAGAGATGAATCTTTTAACACTCACCGTATAATTTTAATGGTGGTGGCAACACCTCCTTCTAGAATTCTTCTGATGAGCTGGAGTGTGGCTCTTTCAAGGAACCCAGGCTGGTTAGTTCCTGAGATGCACTCACTAGTGGACGACTTCACAATGACTTAACACATTAAAAAGTAATAGACACTTGTTCTCTCATTTGAAAAAAAAATACAGAGAGAGATGTTTCTGTAGTCAGCTCTGATTAGTTCAAATCTAGCTCTCCAGAGGGGAAGGACATGACACCAGGACATTGAGTTTCTCTCTTCCAAGAGGCTTATTCTTAATAGCATGGATAGGGGAGGTGGGAGGAAAGAAGATTCTTTTGATCTTGTATTTTAATCTTAAATTTTAATTTGCACCATAAAAATTTAATCACTGTCCTCCTAGGTTTCAAAGAGAACAGCACTAAGTATTTCATGCACACTGCATATTACACATGTAAGGCCAGATCCCTTTGTATTTGCAACAGCTTTGAGGGCTGCTTATTAAATTAGTAATGACCATCCGTTGGAGACCGTCAGCACTTTTGAGCAGACATTGTGTCCTAAGCCGCCACTAAATTACATAATAACATTAGAGAGGTTTGTTTTCATAAATACCGCTGGACTGTGGAGTGATTCCACTTATTGCATCCACAGGGAATTCTGCATTCATTTACTATATTTCCTGCATTTTGTCATGCTTAAGGAGGTTAAAGTGCAAAACACTTGCTTGCAATGCTTAGAAAACAACCCCCTTCCCCCAAAGCCAATAGTAAATTTCACACAGTGCAAGCCGAGTATCATAATTCTACCAGGTAATGGGGAACAATTCCTCTTCCTTTAACATGAGCCCAAGGGGAAACAAGGTTAATTCACTTAAGAGGCAGTTATTACAACCTGAAGATTTGTTCTGGCTCTCTTAAAAGTGACCAAGGGCTCTATTTTCTGGGGGAAAGGAGCAATTTTTCTCTGAGCAAAGGGAGATAAAATGGTACTTAAGCTGGCGTGCATTCTGGCTTGTAACTTGCAATTGTTGCAGAACAAGGTGCTTTAGGCTCAAGCCTTTGCTCTTCTCCCGGTAATAAGAGGGTGGCTGACCACAGGAAGGTATTGCATCTTGGACAGCAGGACACACACGCTGCAGGGGGGAATGTCTTTGACCACTGGTGCATTCTTGTGGTTGTAAACACAGCTGCACGTCATTCTGATCTCTGAGCGCTGAGAGACTCCAGGGGTTCCAAGTACTTTTCCCAGTTTTAGTTTCCCAGTTTCAGATTCTTTGGAAGGAAGGTCAGTGGGGACTGTGGTGTGGGGAATGGGGGTTATTTGTCAATGCAAACTGCAGGCATGGGGGCCTGATCTGGATCACGACCACAGCGCAGGAAGAAAATAGAAAGCCTCCTGCCTCCCATTGCTAGGAACTCAATCCAGGTAAACACACTCACACTTGCAATCTGTGTTTTAAAAAAACCTTGCCCTTAAAGGCAGCAATATGTAGAGAACATATCCTCTATTTTGCCCCTACAGTAACCTATGCACTTATTAGAAAGCTTGTTCTCTGAATGTGGAGGCTTATGTTTTCAAAATGGCACCATCTGTGTACCAAAAGGAAAGCATGATCAGAAATGGGGTGGCCCCAAAGTTTGCAAAACTACAAAAAAAACCCCAACCTTTAGAAAGCTGGGGGAACCAAAACAGCCCAATGGCCACAAAATGCTGAGTCTCTGTTGGGTGGAACCTCTCCTGAAAACTGGACAGGGAAAGGGATATTAAATGGAATGTCTGGCCTACTGGAACCCTGAACAAGAGCATTCCACACTGAAACATTTTGTTGCAGCTCCCACTTACTACAGAATCAAAGCAAGTAATTACTTTAAGAAAAGCCAAAACTCAATTTCACTTTGCAGTACCAAAGAGGCAGGTTTCCCACCTTCTGAGTTGAAAAGGACATGTTAGGTATCTAATGCTTGCAAAATGTGATGCTGTAGGAGAAGGCAAAAGAGACATCTGAGGCAATAAAGGTTTCTTCATTTTCTATTCCCTTTTATGCTCGTTGTTATTCATTATGAACTTTCCTTACATTTCGCAGGCAATAAAAAGTGAAAAACTTCTTTTCAGCAAATTGTTCAACCCCTTCTTCCTCTCTTTTAAAAATGCTTGCCTAAGGGGAAAAATGTGATAACTTTGTGCTTCTGACATGGCCCTTTATGGAGCCAAATGAGGGAGGAAAGAGGTCACATAGCAACTCATGTTTCTCTATTGAGGGAAGGTAAAACTTTTTGATGTGCTTCACTTTCCTTGCTTTCATCCTGCTTGTTACTGGCTGCAAATGAGCATGGGCCTACTGCATGGAAATGCAGCAAAATGTATCTTTGCGCAGTTGTCTCAGGTTATTTATCTCCTCGTAATGGGTGTACTTTTGCTTGCAAGGAACCAGTGTTTTAAATCACTTCCAGACTACTGCTAAATTTAGAAACATAGGGAGCTCCCTTATACCAAGTCAAACCATCAGTCCATTGCTTATTACTAGCGACACTGACTGGTAGCACAGTTTCAGCACCTTTCACAGCCCAATCTGAAGATACTAGGGATTGAACCTGCAGCCTTCTGCATACAAAACAAATGCTCTGCCACTGTGCCCTCCCCCAAATTTCCTGTTTATACCTGACAAAGAAAAAACTGTGACAGTTCTGCCTGTTCCCAATACAAAGTCCACAGCAAGGCAAGATACATCGCTTTGGGGTCCCACTACGAATACCTCTTCCTCAAGAAGAGGCCCAGACTGGTCTGGCACCACAGTGGACACAGGGAAGAATGAAATTGGACCACTTAAGGTTGAGGCAGATTGCTAGACAGCACTCAAAGGCGAAATGAGGCCAATAATATTTGCCTCTTGCCCCTGCTCTGTGATAGGTCAATTGAGAAGCCTTCTCCAAAGTATCAAACAGGCTCTGAATTTACCAATAATTTGTTTCATTCTTAGGGACAGGTTCTTTCAGAACTTCCTCTAGCCTGGAAGGAGAGAGGCCAGAAATGAGGAAGAATGTTACTCTGTGATTGCCCCTCTCCCAGGATATGAAAACACATATGTATCCCTATTAGCACTTCTCATCTGGTTACAGCTCCCATTTGGGGGAAGGTTAATCTTCAGATCTCACAAGGAGTAGCCTGAAACAAGCAGCAAAAACAAGGAGAGTAAACTGCTGTGTTATTGAATTATCTGGCTTCTTTGGCGTGAAGCTTCTGAAGGAGCAACCTGTTGCGTATTCCAGCTCATGCTGAAAAGCCCAATTAGCACATGCCCACATGGGTGCTTCCAGGAGAGTATTTGAGCTTCTTGCTTCTTTCCCCCCTCATCATAGATGTGGCATTATTAGAGCATTGTTGAACAACGTTTGATAAGCAAACCCTGTGCAAGTTGCGACCTACCCAGATATCCATCTAGTGTGCATTTGATCTCTTCCGGCAGTTCACATCTGCCATCTCATGCTTGCTAGTTTCACACTTGTCCTTGTTTATTTACTTTGTATAAGCAGCAGTTGATGTAGACACAGCATGGGCTCTGTGGGGAGCACTACAGGGTCAGCTCATACTCCATTTAAGACACACTTACATCAAGTACTGCTGACATAAACATAAACAGCAAACGCTGTGGAGTTGGGTGATGGATCTCTTCCAGGTGTTTGATTTATGCTAGATGTATACTAATATTTGCCACCTGATGCTATTTGATATTGGATCTTGATATGTGATTTCCGTAATTGATAGCTGGCTCATTGATGCAGTGCACATGCAATTTCGTTTAGAATTTGACAACTTAAAGCACTTGATATTTGACACCTGCGTAAAGCTGAGTCACACACCCATACACCAAACACCCAAGAGACTTCCAAACAACTCTAAAGCTCTCACTTTCAAATTCAAAGGTGAAATGTTTAATTCAAAATCTGAATTCTGTACCATCAAATTCTGATATATTCAAAAACATTCAAAAATATTAGGCATGTAGGATAAAATGGATGATGAAGGATATCATTCTCAGGAATTCCCATGATCACGGTTGTATCCCTCCAGTATATTGTACTTGCCTCCACAAATATCTCTGCACAGTTGGGAAGCCTGCTCACATACTGAGGGTCTAGCTAGACTGGTGGGTGGTTGTTTTTTTGCTGGTGCATTTTGTACTTCACTCATGCATTAGTAGTACATTTATTCTGGACTACTGCTGAATTGTTATGTGATGCTTCCCCAATGCTACTGCATCATTGCCTTCAGGAAGGGCACCCTTGCACTATAGTGCAACAAAAGTAGAATTTAAAAATGGAACATTTTAGGTATGGAAAGTTGCAGGACTTCAGCATGAAGACCTGCACCAATGGAAACAAAGCAGCATGGGGGCCCTGAAACTTTTGCAGGCACAAACAGTATTGAAAAGTGGGATTGTTTATAACTGCTTTGATACCACTATGAGCACAGGTCATCAAGACTGCACAATTAAAAAGGACATGGCAGGGAGGGGTCCTGAGCCAGCCTACCACAAAAAGTCATGTTTCAAGGCACATGCACCATCCCAAGGGCTCAAGGAGCTGCCAGCTGAATGTCACCTTCAATTTCCTTTCTGCCTATTTATTTAATATGCAGTTGAGCTAAACATGTAGATTATGCATATGTATGTGTAAAAGCCTTCCTTCTCAACATGCTATTTTCCTTTAGATCTAAGTTTTATACTTTCAAGACAGAGCAGAGGAGACAAAAGCTTTGCAAGGTGACCCTTTGTTTGGGTTATCATCAAAAACTAAATCAGCATCTCGATTAGCTGCCATATATTCATATCCCTGCAAGACATGCATGTGTTGACTGCGCAAAATGATTGTTTTCTGATCAGGTGTTGGCACAAACACTTCATTCTCTCATTTTAAAATTATGTGATTTGTTGCAGAGTGTCTGGAAGGCTACATAACTGAGAGTTAAGGATTAATGATTATACATTTTAAAGCCTCACACTATTGATTACAGATGCTGCCTTTGATGACACTAAAAGAACTTAATAATACAGGGACATTTAAAAGTCAGAGTGTATTGAAGGTGAGCCACGGCATCCCATGTGCCAAAACTGATAACCTTGCTTGCCTAAAGGGAAAACTGTGCTTCCCTCTTTACTAGACAGAGTGGAGAGAGAGAGAGAGAGAGAGAGAGAGAGAGAGAGAGGTGGATCTAGAAGTATCATAAACACAGTAAAACAGTATTATAAACACAGTAAAAGCAGGAATTTGGAAATAACAGTCTGATCTGATGGGTCAGGAAAAGCCTTAACAAAAAGAGTATGCCACCACAAGGTATCTGAAAATATAGATGATGATGTTTTACATATGGCACAGGTAAGGGCATTCCACAGTACAGTGGTACCTCGGGTTAATAACTTAATTCGTTCTGGAGGTCCGTTCTTAACCTGAAACTGTTCTTAACCTGAAGCACCACTTTAGCTAATGGGGCCTTCTGCTGCTGCCGCGCCGCCGGAGCACAATTTCTGTTCTCATCCTGAAGCAAAGTTCTTAACCCAAGGTACTATTTCTGGGTTAGTGGAGTCTGTAACCTGAAGCGTCTGTAACCTGAAGGGTATTTAACCTGAGGTACCACTGTATAGAGGCAATGGTAGAAAATGCTTGTTTTCGGGCCACAACCCAAAGCTAATGACAAGCAGGTGGATTTAGGGCAGCGTGACTTGTTTTGCCACACTGGACACCAAGTCTAGAGGGCAGCACAGGACATCATAACTATGATGTAGTGGAGGCAGAGGCGGGGTGTGTGCCAAATTTTGGCTTTGCACAGGTTGCTGCTGAAATGTGAAAGTCGAAAGTTCACCCCGGGTAGAGACAACTAATTCTAGTTTCAGCCCCATCTTCCTACAAGGGCAACATTGAGACTAAGGAAGAAGAAGCGGGCAGACTGTGTCAGTCCTCGACTGGTTGTAGTAGGCAGGTGGGAACTGGCTGGTGGCAGACTGAAATTGGTGGGTCAATGCCCCATTCACCCAAACAGACTGGCCTCTGGCACTTTTATGCTGGCAACAAGAGATTGAATTATATTGACTAAACAAAAATTATTTGGTCACCTGAAATGTTATCTGTGACTCTGATTCTGCTGCAGGATGTAGGACCAGGAGATGAGTTTTGGGAGAAATGCTATATTTGTTCTGAACTGAACTGAATTGTGCCTTTTAATTGCTGTAAGCCACCTTCGGACCTTGACAACATGCTTTGAACAAGCCTTGACAACATGCTTTGAACAAGTCTGCATACAAAATGTGGCAGCATTTGTGTCTATCACAACTCATTTCCAAGTTTATTATTATTTGGCTGGAGAACTGTATTCAGAGAAAAATTCAGAGAAGTGCAAATCTCAAAAGATTGTTGCATTTCAAATTGAGAGAGCCAGTGTGGTGTAGTGGTTAAGAGCAGTGGACTCGTAACCTGGGGAACCGGGTTCGCGTCTCTGCTCCTCTGCTCCTCCACATGCAGCTGCAGGGTAACCTTGGACTAGTCACACTTCTCTGAAGTCTCTTAGCCCCACTCACCTCACAGAGTGTTTGTTGTGGGGGAGGAAGGGAAAGGAGAATGTTAGCCGCTTTGAGACTCCTTAAAGGGAGTGAAAGGCGGGATATCAAATCCAATCTCTTCTTCTTCTTCTTCTTATTGTATATTGCTTCAGGAAAAGTGAATTAGGTGGGCTCCTCTACCACAGCATGCTAGAATATCCAAAATCTCACTTATCTTGAATCCATGGTGGTATAAAGGTAATAATAATAACACTTAATAATGTGATGCCTATTCACGAGACCACTCTTCTATGAATCCCATCAAGAGAGACTATAAAGATCAACTTACAGTAAAGTCATCAGTGTTGTGTAAAACCATACTACATGTTCATTTTAAAAAATAAGAAATTTTATAGGCCTCGTGTTAATAGTCGTAAAGTGATGAGTTAGAAGCAACAGAAATCTATATTACACAACAGGAAATTGTGCCTGTAAAGCATACTAATTTCAAATTACATCTCTTTCTCTTTCTCTTGTTTGTGATTGTTTTTGCTGGATCTACTAGTTGTTTGTGGGCACACACACTATATTCCATATGCAAACAGCTAAATTGATTCTATTTTTCCATGCACTATTTTACTGTCTTAATTTAATAGAATATTAGTAAAACCATGCAGAGGAACAAGAATGCAAAGCACACTCGACTAACTTTTGTCAGTTCCAACTACCAGAAAAATGGCCTTTTATTCTTAATCAGCCAACAATAGATTCCAAGGCTGGAATTCTGCCTTTTAAGAGAAAATTGTGAATGTCTATTCTCCAAATGAATTCACATGGGGAGCATTTTAATTTCCCACACTCGAGAGCTGTTGACCTTAGCGACCGGGCAAAGTAAAGTATTTATGATCCAGTGGCGTCGGGGATTTTTCTGCAAGGTTTAATTTATTTATTTTTTAAAGTATTGTTTCTATATATATATATATTTGTAAAATTTGTATTTCTTGCTGATGTTTTTGGCATTAAAAATCACTCAAGCTGTGCTGGAATATAATGATGTTCAGTGAACCATAGTACAGAAGGATAATTCAGTTCAGGAAGGTTATTCTAGCTCATCATGTACACAAAAGCTTGAAAGAAAATGCAGAGGAATCTCAGTTCTTGACATATGCTCTGTTCAATCTCTATTCAAGAAAAGGAAGATTCGCTTATAGACAGAAATGTAGTGGCTTACATCTGCAGAGCAGACCAGCTCTGGGATTCAAGATGCATACACAGCAGTGCTTCATTTGGTCTCCCTAGAAACCTCCATTTCTTTTACTGTAATCACATCAACAACAAACAAAGAAGATATATGTCTCTTCTCTTTCTCCTTACAATAACGTCCCTTGTGGGATAGCGGTGGCCATGACTTTTCAAGCAGGCTGCAGCATCAAACTCCAGAATAGTTTTGTTTCTTTCGGCTATCGTTTGTGCTATATTTTCTTTCTTTCTCTAGCTCATCCCTTGGCCTTATTTATTCTCTTCTCTTCTCACCTCCTCCTCCTCCTCCGCTTTCCTCTCTTATTCATTTGCTCTTGTTGCTTGTTGACCCCACCTGCTATTGTACAAAAGCCAAGTGGAAGAGGCACATTATATACTGAAAATGGATTCACAGAGGCCTGTCTCTCCTTCATCCTATGCAACAGTTTCCAAGCAAACACAAGAGGCACAGTTAAAATAATGAAATGCCAGAAATCGCTTCATCATTCCCAGGGCAGCAGAACACATGTTTTGCATGTAGAGAGCCCCAAAGTTAATCCCTAACACAGTTGCGTGTTCAGACCCAGAAACCTCCCCCCTAAATAAATTCACACTTGACTCAAAATTTTGGTTTTGGTTTTTGGCAGAATTTAGGCCACAACTTTATTGATTACAGAAAGTGACTGGTTGCATAGGCTCTGGTTCGACTAGCTCCCTGCCATGCAGGTAGTGCTGACCCAGGGTTCCAGCATAGGTCAGCCAAGGGTGGATAAGCGGAAAGCCGGGAATGGGCTAACTCCGCCACCCAAATGTCCCCCTGGACTCAGGCACGAGCACAACCCACTCACAGGGGTTGACCAAACCATCGAGTCCCTGGATTCCTTTAATGGAACACCCTTCACATAGGGATGGCAAGAGCCTTCTCCCATCCCTATCACCTGAACCAGAGCCTATTGCTATGGGCAAGCGAAACCCAAATGGCACCAGCCAATCAGCCAAGTGGGGAAAATTCCTGCCGTGCCCCTGTCCCAATGACAGACAACACATGATGGCATAGCAAAGCCCTAAAAGTAGGGAGAGGTGGGCAGGTGTTCCAAGTGCACGAGCTGAAAGAGGAAGCTCTGGGTCACGTGCATGGGCCTAAACAGGTCCCTCAAACTGTTTGGACTGCGTCCCATTGGCCAGATTACACCCAGCTTCGAGGGGCCTACCAATCGGGTGTTGTGGCTGACCAATCGTACCCACCCACAACACAGGGTGTCAGTTTTCCAGGTCTCACCACAATACGTGCCCTCTTTAAAGGAGGACCCGATATACCATCCTCAGATCTCAGATGGCAGGACCTCAGTTTGAGAACTTGGAATTCCACAGCAAATCAAAGGAGACACTATTGGGGAAGATGGGTCTTGTAGTCTTTCTCAACAGAAGACAGTTCAATATGTTCTGTATTTGAATACTGAACAACAGGGGCAGAGGAAGAGGAGTGTGGGGGGAGTGCACCACCCCCGGCAGTGTGATCCCGGTGGTGTCCCATCGTGGCTGTCCCCCCTGCCTGTACTGGGCACCTCACCCCCACAGGCGGCATGCCACGCCCCCCAGGACACCCACCACGCCCCTGTGGGTGACGCGCCATGCCCCCGGGATGCACACCAGCCCTGCCCCTGCCTGCTCTCCGCCCCCTGGTGCCGAAGCATGAAGCTCCGCCACTGCTGAACAACAGTATTAGTGCCCTTAAGGCAAGAGTGGGGAATCTGTGGCCTTCCAGATGTTGATGGACTACAACTCCCTTCATCCCTGAACATTGCCCCGCTCCCTTCCTTCATGAAGTGCTTTTTCCAGGCTATAATATATTCTTCAGCTGTGGTAATAACTCTTACTTGCTTAGGTTGGTTGAGTGTGCGTAGAAAGCTCTGGGGGATTTTTGTGCATGTGGCTGGTACGTAGCCATGTGTGACATCTGTTGCTCCACCTACCTTAGCCCCCGGCCCTGTCTACCACTGGCATGTGTCCCCCAAAAGCGTGCTCATGAGGAAATGTGATCCTTTGACCCTAGCTCTACAGAGTCATTTGTTTTGCTTTATGATATGAAGAGTTAGCACTTCAGTGCAAACAGAGATGGTGTGGGTGGCTGCTATCAGCAGGAGCACATCATCTTCTATGGGTTTTCTGAGTTTGTTGAATTTAAATTAAATATTATAGCATGGAGTTAAGATGGCTTCCAACTTTTGTTGATAAAAGTATTCACATGAAATGCCTACAGCAGTAGTTGTCCAAATCTTCTGCACATCTTGAACATGTAAAACCCATTTCCACCACTCCACCCTGGAAGACAGTGTGCACTGTCTTCACATGTAAGACTGGCAAGCCAGGTGTCTCCCATCTTATATTTGTGCCATAGGTTATTCCTGCCTAAGTGCAGAACCTTCCATTTGTCCCTATTCCGTTAGTTTTGGCCTAGTTCTCCCATCTGTGAAGGTCATCTTGAATCCCCATTCTGTCTTCTGCGGCATTAGCTACCCATCCCAGTTTGGTATCATCTGCAGATAAGATGCACATCCCCTCAATTTCTTCATCCAAGTCTGCATTTGTGCCTTCAATCTCTCTCCTTTAAGAAATTACCATCCATCTTGGACACTTAAAAAAAAAAAAAGTATTTCTGACAAAGGACAGTTCACTTAAACAGAAACACAAAACCACTTTCAAGGCCACACTATTACGGTGCCTTCTTTGACACACACACACACACACACACCCGCTGCCATTTTGCCAGTTATATTCCTTAAAGCCTGCTTTAGAGCCATAATGGAGGACAATTGGGTCCATTTTCTGCTCCTTTGCTTTGAAACACCATCAGCTTGTGGAATCCCTGCTTCCTTCTTGGGAAATACTTAAAAGAGAATCCATATTGAAAGTTTCATGATTATAGCTTTGTTTTGGGTTCATAAAGGGACTAAACAGCTGCACACTTTATAAGAGCTAATCTAAATACCTGCTCCTCGTATGCGAGTAGAGGGAGATATTTATATTATCTATCCAGCTTTCCGCTAACCGTTGGGCTGAATACTCCCTGCAGCTTTGCTGACTCAAAATAATGACTTGTAGGGGAGCTCTAATGACAGAACAAGGGGCAATTATAGACACAGCGTGAGGCTTGGAATAACTGTGTGATGTATTTTGTGCAGTTGATTGACCTCGTGTTCAAGTTCATTTGCGCTCCACTGGCGTAGATATAGCCTGTGCCTCAGGGTATATGGCTTGTTAATTTCAATATAAGAAGACAGAGCAGATTAGATCAGATCAGGCTGCTCCCAGAAAAACAAAAGCAGCAGCACTGCAAAGAGGATAAGTGAGAGCAAGGTGCGTAGGCTGCAGCAAAGAAATCTTTGAATGGCTTCAAAGGACAGAGCACAAGGTTATTATAACAGCGGAGATCGTCTTATCACCGATCTCGGCATATCAAAAACCCGAGGAGGTGGCATTGTTCCTTTTCTTTACATATTCAGAGAGTCTGTTTCTCCCCCTTCTGCTGGAACTTTTAAAAGTCAGGATAAATACATTTCCCCAAAAGTTTCTGAGAGAATGAGCCTGAGCACTTCTGAGCCAAATTGATTCTCTGTCTCTCCCCCTTTTAGATCCTTCTTCTTCTGACATATATCTTTGCTGGGTGGTATAAATCTCTGGCAAAAGGAGAAACAAGGTTTCCTGACAGGTTTTCTCTGACTTGGAGCTGGCAGGATGTTTTCGCTAACAAAATCTGCAGAAGGAAAGCCAAACAGAGGATGTTACGCGTTACCGAACAACCAAGTCTATGTGCATTTGTCAAAACAACAAGAGTCATGTGGGTCCTTAAAGACGTGTACAGTTATTGTGGCAAAAGCTTCTGTGGTGCAAAGCCCATTGCGTCGAATGCAAGAAGTAATTGATGCACAGCTACATTAGGCAGCAGCTGGTTGCTATTCTGTATTTATTTAAGGGTGGTTCCAACATGGACTATTCGTGGCTTCGCCTTGAATCCAAGCTGACCCTCCCCTCCCATCAATTCAGTTTAGATTTGTATGTGGTAAACAAATTATTTTAATAGTTTGACATGAGCTTAGAAATGTCAGGAAGCACACATTTCAACTATGGAATACAGCCAAACTCAGTTGTTTCATTGGGTTCAACAGAACTTAGCCACAACTAACTTTAGCTGGATCCCAAAGCCAGGACTTACTTCATGAGAAAGTTCTGCTCAGCTATCAGCTTAAAGCAGGCTTCCTCAAACTCGGCCTTCCAGATGTTTTTGGCCTACAACTCCCATGATCCCCCTAACTAGCAGGACCAGTGGTCAGGGATGATGGGAATTGTAGTCTCAAAACATCTGGAGGCCTGAGTTTGAGGAAGTCTGGCTTAAAGAAAAACAAATTCCTTGAGGTTTGAGGCAGGTGCCTGAACTACTTCTCCAGGTCACACCTAGAACTAAAGGGGTTGGAAGATACAGCACATAGAGCAGGGGTCAGCAAACTTTTTCAGCAGGGAGGCCAGACTACTTTTTTTGGGGGGGGGATGAACGAATTCCTATGCCCCATGAATAACCCAGAGATGCATTTTAAATAAAAGCACACATTCTGCTCATGTAAAAACACCAAGCAGGCCCCACAGATAACCCAGAGATGCATTTAAAATAAAAGGACACATTCTACTCATGTAAAAGCACACTGATTCCCAGACCATCCATCGGCCAGATTTAGAAGGCAATTGGGCCGGATCCGGCCCCCAGGCCTTAGTTTGCCTACTCATGACATAGAGCATAATTTCTTAATCTCTGTTTATCTGACTTCTCATTCTATACTCTTCGCTATTATTCATTTATATTTCCTACTCAGCTTCTAGGACTGGGGATTGGGGGACTTCTTTTTTGTATGTTGTAAAGCCAAAAGGCTAAAAACCTCAAACTTATAGATTTGAAGATGTATGACAATCTAGCTGCCTCATCTGAAAGCAACACTGATAAAGATTTCTCAGGTCAGAATCATGTGAAATATATTCGGACCGATCAAGTTAAGAGGGCTAAAGAAAAGTAATGTTTGGCTTGAGTGCCATCTATTCAACATGCTCATTCAATATTAGCACCCATCTGATACGTTTCAGTGGTGCTGTGATGTTTAGAAAAGCCATCTTTTCACTTGTGTTATATCCCAATTACACAGATAAATTCTACAATGCAGCACTCTGGAACCAGTTTTCTTTTTATCCCTGTCATGAGAATGTCAGCAAGACTATTTCTTTTGTTGTAAAGGTCAACTTCTGATTACCATCTGTATTTGAAACAAAATAGTTTAATGAAACATATCTCAAAGATATGGTATCTTAAAAATAATAATAATACTGATTCGCTAATCTGACATATGCTGTAGCGTTGTACACACAATGACCTTTCTTGCCGCTAATGAGGATAAGATCTCAGTATGTACAACTTTGATTTACCATGTACATGAGTCGACAGCGACAAGATAAAGGGGGGAATGCCTTTGTGGGTTTTAAGTCTGCTGTTTTTATTTCCTTCACTGCATGCATCTGGGCCGGTCAGGTTCATCTAGCAAGCTGCAACCCTAATGAGATCTTGCCTGTAAAGTTTTGAAGAGTATTAAGACAAAAATATTATTTCTACAGCACCATCAATGCACATGGAACAGAGCTGGCTAACATAAGGAAAGGGGAAAGTTTCCTTTTCTGAGGAGCTTAACATTTTAATTTTGACTGCAGTGGGGGCATCTGAGAGATAAGGAAAGGGAAGAAGACAGCAACAAAAGCAGAAGAAGTACTTGGACATGTTTTAGTTGTTAAGTGATGATTAAGACTGGGCTGTCATGCTACCTTGGTAGTATGGGAGCAGCAGCATTTGAGGGGGAGGAAGAAGGATAAATTGGCTCTTCATATTCATATTCATTGCAGACTGACCTAGAATAATAGAATTGCAGGTTCAGAATAGCCTGGATCTGAGCAGAACTACAAGACCATCTAGGCCTGGGTCATCATGCTGCCCTAGAAACAGTGGAAGGAGTGATACTGTGGTGGCTTCCAAATTTCACCTCACTGAGGTAACCTAGGCCCAACATATTGCTGTCCTTATGGTTCAGACTACAACTCCCATCATTCCCGATTATTAGCCACCTCAGCTGGGACCGATGAGAATTGGAGTTCATAATTATCTGGATTACTACCCATGTTCTAAGTTGTAGTGTAGCAATAAAACTGCTGGCACATTTGCAAAGCTAAGCAGGGCCCGGTATGGTTTCAAATTGGATGGAGGTCCACATGTTGAGATTCCAGCATTTCATGTGGTTGGACTAGATTATCCTTCGGGTCCCTTCCAACTCTACCATTCTGTTATTCTATGATTCTGAATGTGACCATTGCCATGGGGCAGAGGTGGCTCCAGAGGGTGAGAATGGGAAAATGTGACCTGTTTCCTTTCTTTCCTACTGAAACATATGGTTGGCTTCTCTAGAAGTGTGGGGAAGCGAAGCTGCAGGTGAGGCAGCTCTTAGCTGATCTAGGAGCAAGAATTATGCCTATACTTTAAATTTTCTCTAGGCTCTGGAATTCAATGAGTCCTTCCTGAGACCCTGCTTCATTCATAATTTCCATTCCAAGGAGAAGATTTGAAAGCTTTATTGGCTGAACTGTCCTGTGCAGCACAGGGAGCGAGAAACTGCACACAGTTCTGTACAGGCTGAGGAATGGAATAGAAAGGAAGGCACTGGAGAAAAATTCCATAGGTGCAAAACTAATGTCTTTCATAAAATTCTGAGTTTTTGTTGCGGTGAAACAAAAAGCAATTTTATACATTACAAGGCAACAAATCCAATTTGCCTCTAAGGAGCCACAGCCATCCCTGGACGTCTGTGGTTTTTAGTGACCATTTGTGGGAGGAGAGCAGGCACTAACCCTTCCAGCATGGTGCTTCCCCATTGAAAATGGCTCCCCCTTCCAAGCTTCAGTTTGCCCCTCGACACAAATGCTACTGGTTTTCATGTGCTTGTCTGTTTCATTCACAATTTACATTTTTGGTGTGTACCTAAGGCAGTATAAGGAAGTGCGTACCTGGAAGACACAACATGTTGTGGAAGACAACTCTTATCCTCTTATATTCATTGAACATTGGTCATGCTGGCTGGTGCAGATGGGAGTTGCAGTCCACATGATCTGAAGAGCAGTATGATGGCTACCCTAAGGTATTTAAGTTTATATTTATATATGCAATGTGCAAAGACGCCCCAAAGTAAAATCACCCCCCAAACATTCCAGAATGTCTTTTCTTGCTCCTGCAGAAAGATGCAGCTGTTGATGCAGACCAGGTTAAAAAAAAAAGGTTTTGGGGGTTTTTTGGCTTTAGGATCATTGAATATTCTTTGCCTGCCAATTACCCTCTCAAATAAAAGCCTCCCTCATTTTTCTGCAGGTACGTGACGCTCTTTAACATTAGAACAGCTACAGCTAATGCCTAACTGCACTGTATTGTCAGTGGCTTTCATGGGAGTAATAACATTAATGCAAATGGCAAATAGCTGAAAGTACAATCTCTGCTCATTTTGTGAATTACAGCTTGTGGCATAATAAAAAGAAAATCAGCAGCTCTCCGAGATTTAAAAAGAAAGATCATGTCGTTGGCGGAAAAGGTGAGAAATTATGTTGACAAAGGCTAAGTAGGGTACATTCCAAAGTCAATTAGGAACCTGGTTTTATTTCTTTTACAAGTGACACTATGAAATTAAAAGTAAACCTTACAGGCAATGAGGTTTCAAACACTTGGGGAAACTCTTTGCAATTGAGGACGTGGAGTATGTGGAAGATTCAATAAATTGGCTGAAATTCATTTTCATATCCCCTGCTTTCTGGTCTTGCTGCTGTAAAATAAGAGTCATGAGGGCAGAATAGCCTGAATCTAAAGCTGAACTCCCAGTACAAAATCATATGGCCATAGGTCAGCCATAGAGCTTATGCTTTGTACTCAGAAGGTCTCCAGTTCGATCCCTCGCCTCTCCAGGTGGGGCTGGGAGAGACTCCATCTAAAATCCTGGAGAGCCACTGCCAGTCAATGTGGATATTACCTAGTTAGATGGACCAATCTGTTTAAGGCAGCTTTCTGTGTTCCATACATACACCATAGAGGTGCTCATGTTGACCAGATCATGGTGTTCTGTAACTGTTGAAGAAGCCAAATAAACCCAAACCCAAGGGCTTTAATGAACCAAATTTAAGACAAATCTGAAATGCTGGAGTGCTGGGCCAAAACTCACAATATGACATTCAGCAGAGGTATTTATGTACAAAGAATCAAAGGCCTGGTTCACATGTAACACTAAACCTTAGTTTAAAATAAATTATAATTTTAACATGATGGATTGGTGAACGGGTGCACATAGCTCCCTGTTTCTGCTGTGCTGTGTACAAAACAAGACAGTCTAGCTTGTTGTGAGGTCCAAATCCAGGTTCATGGTTTGTTTCCTCTAAATAGACCATGAGCAGTAAGACAAAAGCAAACCTTGGCTTCAACCATGGTTTGTGAGGAAAGAAAGAAAAACACAGCCCAGGTTTAGACACCATGACTAGCTGGACTCTGACTTGTTTTCTGGCAGAGGCAGGGAAGCAGCAAAGCAACAATGTCTTGGCTGTGCACACCATTCATTGTCCAGTAGCACCTTAGAGACCAACTAAGTATAAATAAATAAATTTTTAAGAAGAAGAAGAAGAAGAAGAAGAAGAAGAAGAAGAAGAAGAAGAAGAAGAAGAAGAAGAAGTTTGTTCTTGGTATAAGCTTTCATGCATGAAAGCTTATACCAAGAACAAACTTAGCTGGTCTCTAAGGTGCTACTGAACTTTTTTTAAAAAATTTTTATATATATTTCGACTGCGTCAGACCAACACGGCTACCTACCTGAATCCACACCATTCATGTGCATTAAACCATTATTTATTTTAAAGTATGGTTGAATGTGATGTGTGAAGCAGCCCAAAAACTTAAGTATAGGAAGGGAGAGACTTGGCTTGGCATGTGAAAAGGTTCCAGGTGTCTTAGTTGATCATAAGTTGAACATGAGCCAGTGTGATGTGGCTGCTGAAAAGAAATGAATGTGATCTTAGGCTCCATAAACAGAAGCATAGTGTTCAGATCATGAGAAAGAATAGTTCCACTCTATTCTGCACTAGTCAGGCCACATCTGAAGCAGTGTGTCCAGTTCACAGTGGCACATTTAGGAACATCAAGAAAATGGAGCACATCACAAGGATGAGAATCAGGATGGTGAGTGGTTTGGAGTAGAAACCAAGCCCTATGAGAAAATTGAAAGAGAGAAAATAGGGGTCTTCAGATATCAGATAGCAAATATTAGAAGGGCTCTCACACAGAAGATGGAGCAGACCCGTTATCTGTTGTATCAAAGTGCAGGACTAGAACTAATGGGTGGAAATTGCAGAGGAGCTGATATTAGCTAAACCTCAGAAGACACTTCCTAATGGTGACAGGAACAGGTTGCCTTGCAGGGGGTGGAGATGCTCGGTTTTGCTAGGAGTATTTTTGAGACTAGGCGACCATCTGTCGGGGATGCCGTAGTTGCATTCTGCATTGCACATCCTGCATTGGAAAGTAGGGTGGACTAGATGGCTTCCAAGGTCCCGTTCAACTCAATGATTGTAGTAAACTAAAGGGCCCAGTCAGCATTAGGCATTTAGGAGCTCTAGATGGCATATTATTACATCACACTATGGCATTTCTTTAGAGATGAGTGAGATGTGCACCTCCGATTTTCATCACCGCTCTAGATTCTCTGGTATACAGACTGACCAAGGAGTTGCACATTAAATAATATCCATTTGAAAAGGAAAAGAAAAATGCACATATCTCCTCAAGAGACCTACACAAACACCAACAGCTCCCATTGCTCCACCTATGCGATTTTTTTCTGTGTGTGTGTACCTCACCTGATAAAGAAGTGGCACACAAAAAGAAAAGAAAAGTGAAGCATAATTATAATGGAAAACATAAAAATAAAAGCCTTGGTTAAAAGATGTCCTATGCCTGCTTGACTGCCTTTATTTGTTGTTTCTAAAGTTGACTGAAAGAGCACTAAAGTGGCAGGAGCTAATAATAGGGAAGCAACCTCCAAGATGCTTTATAGATTCTCAACAAAACATCTTTACTGATATGATTTTAAAGAGTTCTCTCAGGCACATTGTTCAATTGCTGTAAGGAATAGAAAGCAGGCACCCTGTGAGAATGACAGATGGCATCCAAGGTGACTTGTCTTACAAACAGGTAAGCATTCATTCATTTGTAAATGGCAGTCATTTATCAAGGTCTATACAGCAGGGCATCATGACGGCAGAAATAAAATTTTAAAGGAAGGCACTTTATTTCTTTTGCCCCTCAGCAAAGCTGAGCCTTTTAGTACTTCATTTAAAATAATCAGAGCTCTTGGGGTGGTTTCCCTCCCTTTCCTTTTACATTTTAGAGGATTCTGGGTTTAAGGAGGGGGAAGAACCATAATGTCTCTTTCCACAGAGACAGCAGTGTAAAAGTAGCTGATTTCATCTTTCTCCCTCCCTCCCCTCCCCACTCTCTCTCTCTGTCTGTCTTTCAACCAGCAGGAATGTTCAGAGACATATTAGTGCTGGTGGCAAAAATGTGCCATTGCAAATGGCTATTTGCAGTCCTCCCTAGCAAAGCCTAATGGTTGCATCAGATGTTCATGACAGGCAAAATTCCAAGAGACCCTTGCAAATGACATCCTGTAAGTGGCGGGCAATTCAGTTAAAGGTTAACATTTCCCACATGCTCACAGTGACAGAGAGTCTCCATGGCAGTGCAACAGATGAAATTTCACTTGGAAAGGACAGAGGAGTACTCTGATTGTAGGGGTGACTGCACACATGAAGACAGCCCAGGGGCACATTCTGAAGGAAGCTGCATTGCAGCAGGGACAGATGAATGGCAGATCTTTAAGATACAGCTCTATAGCACCATGTTGAAGGTTATCACCTTCTCCAGCACCTGGAGTTTTATTTGATCCAGTAAATATACACCATGGTAACCTGAGGTCACTTCCCTTGAAATGCAATCTATGCACCATCAAAGCTGCAATGGGAACCAGAAGTTCTTAACACCTAGGGTGTGCCTCGTAAGGCTGGATTAACCTGGATTTCTATATATACAGTAGAAATGGGTAGGGAATCTGTGACCTTCCAAATGCTGCTGGACCACAATTCCCACAATCCCTGACCATTGGCTATACTGGCTGGGGCTGATGAGAGCTGGAGTCCAACAATTCCTAAAGGTCTGCATGTTCCCTACCCATGCTGTAGAAAGAGATAGAGTAAGAAGCAGCACAATGACATGGTGCTTCCTTTGGTCCCTTCACTCTAAGGTCACTGCATCATCTCAATGATGGGCCGGAAGGTGCCTTTGGCTATTGAGAGGGTATTTTCCCAGTACAGCAGAATCACTGTGTTTTTCTGACCTCTCAAGATACCGAGTGACTTAAAGCCACTTAAATGGTATCAAGTAGGCACAATAACGGCACACATTACATGAACCATAGGGAGGCCTCTGAAAACAAACTCCCAATGGTGCTACACTACAAAATTAAGATGCAGATTCCATTATACAGAGCATCCATTATGAGTAGAGTCTCCATACAGCTGCAATGATCCACATGGGAAGCTGCTCTATGGTTTGGTTTGGACACTCACTTGGGCAAGTGGTGTTGAAATAGGCAGGCAGCTATCCCCGACACTGGGTATGGAAGGTAGTGCATCATATAAACATTCTGTGTGGAGCACTGAAGCTCAAATGCTTGATTTGCACAATCTTTCTTCCTGCACTGCATTGTATGTGGATTCACACCTGTTCTTTGGGTAGTATCTAAAGTGGGCCATTGATTTTTCACCCTGGAAGTGCTGTTTCTGGTATGTTATTTATTACTATGACTCTTTTATGATTTGTCTTTCGTATATTCAAGGTGATTTACAATCACACTGTAGCTTTAAAAACAATACAAAACAACAACTAAGATAACTTTTAAGATTTACAGTGGTACCTCGGGTTACATACGCTTCAGGTTACATATGCTTCAGGTTACAGACTCCGCTAACCCAGAAATATTACCTCGGGTTAAGAACTTTGCTTCAGGATGAGAACAGAAATTGTGCTTCTGCAGCGTGGCAGCAGCAGGAGGCCCCATTAGCTAAAGTGGTGCTTCAGGTTAAGAACAGTTTCAGGTTAAGAACGGACCTCCGGAACAAATTAAGTACTTAACCCAAGGTACCACTGTATTTATTTTTAATCCAGCTGGAAGCACTTGTCAATACAAAGAAAGTCTTTACTTATTTCTGGAAACAACAGTATGCTTCTGTTGTGTATCAGCATGGATGCTGTGCCACAAAACAGGGGCAAGTATGTTGAGAGCCCTGTTCTGACTTACTCTGGAATACAATGACCTACTGGGTATGTGAAGGCTAAGGGGGTTTCTTAAGTAACCACATGAATTTAATGTGTGAACCAGCCTTCAAGGCAGTTCCAAAAATGTCAACCTGGTGTTCTTTTGGCATTTTTTTTTGGGTGGGGGGAGGGGAATGAAAATAAATCACCACGAAAAAGTGGAGAAGGTTGAGGGATTTGGGTGAAAATTTAGGTTCTGGATGTGTGGGTGCTTCCTTTAATAACTTGGGGGTGGGGGTGGCGGAAGGAATTTGCATGAAGAAGGTCCCTGGGTCAACCCTTGACTTCTCCAGGCAGGGCTGGGTCTGAAAGCCTGCTAAGTGTAGACAGTACTGGGTCAGATGAGCCATTGGTCTGACTCTGGATGAGGCATATTTCTAGGTTTCCCATTTATAGTGTGAAGTGACCAAGTGCTATGACTGTTCTCCCTGATGCTAACATTAGACATGCTTACCTTACCCTTGGAGGTGATAACCCTATGGCGGATTCCTATCATTAGTCCTTGATTATCTGCCAGCACTGCCAAAGCAGCACCCTTAATATCACACAGTAAGATCTCTTGCTTTATCATGTGCTGCTGCTGCAACAATCAACAAATCTGGCAAGCCTTTATGCGGCTAGACCTATTTCAATGAGTTCATGTGCAGCTGCTTCCAAGGGCCAGGGACAAGTAGGCTTTTGAAAGAGTCAGTGCCGGATTTACATATAAACTAAACAAGCTATAGCTTAGGGCCCCACTTTCTTGGGTGGACCCAAAAAATTTAAAGGAAAAAACCCGATGTACATTTCCAAAATATAAGATAAAAAACAAATAAAATAAAACCTACATACAGCAACAGTGTTTTGTGTTGTGTAGGCTCCTATGATGTAAGTAACGGGCCCCGCCTGCTAGCCTGCTCACTAAAATATCACTGGTTTGCTCATTTCTATATACAGTGGTACCTTCATTCTCAAACTTAATCTGTTCCGGAAGTCTGTTCCAAAACCAAAGCGTTTCAAAAACAAGGCACACTTTCCCATAGAAAGTAATGCAAAATGGATTAATCTATTCCAGACATTAATCCAACCCTTAAAACGTTGTATTTCACTGTTAATATACTTCTTCTTAATTGTATTTCAGTTCAACAATTACTTTGATAAAATACATAGTTTGTTATGTGCAAATGGCTTTAGATACCTATTAGGTCCATAAATTACCATATAGCATATATTCAACACACAAAAACAGTGACAATTTGTTGTTGACAAAAGACAGCTGGACTTAAAAAGGGCCCCATTACCTTCAGTAGCTTAGGGCATCATCAAACCTAAATCCGGCCCTGGAAACAGTCCTTATTTGTACCCATCAGCTGTTTGGCAAGACCAGGGGAAATATAGCCCTCTTGCTCCCATCCTTGAACAGCCTATGCTCACCAAAAAAGTACTCTTCACCTGCAGCCCCAGTTGCTGGGTTGGAATGAAAAAATAAATTGCACACACAGCATCTGTTTGCATGCATGATTGCTCATCCAGTTAGCAACTGCCAGATGATCACCATTTCCATCTGCTGCAAGAAAAAAACAAAACAAAAAAGCATATTATAAAACCTTTAAAAAGCAAACATATTTAGCATGACAGAAACTTTGGTGGACTAGAGTCCATTCCATTCTTCATCAGCTAAGGACTCACATGCAGAAGCGTCTACTTTCTTTCTGTGGCCCTAGCACAGCTGGACCATCGGAATGGACTTTGGAAACCTTCATAGACAATCAAGAGGTGGGGAAAGCAGGCCATAAAAATACACACACCCCTTTAGTCATTAATACAAATATAGGAGGGGTCATGTTTGTACTGATATTTAAGTTGTTGTTTTGATGATGAACATCCAGCAACATGCAAAGCCACCTCTATTTTCCTCCCTGCCTTGTTATTCTCGAAACATTCCAATTCATCTGTCAAAACAATTGCTGATGTACTACAAGGGGGTTGCATTATCATCTGCTCCACAGTCTGCCTCTAAGCAATCTTGATCCACAGATTTGCATAACCAAAGATTATGACATCCTTGCCAGGCTTTTTGATATGTCTGTCAGCAAGATGTCAGTAGAATCAGCTAGATCCCTTCTTGATACCCACAAATAGCTGTGAGGCATGAAGCAATCATTCCAACACGAGAAAAGTTTGTTTTCTCAGGAAGAAGGGGGTGGGGGCGGGAAATCTCTGACAAATTATTTGAAATAGCGAAAACACACACATACACAAAATAGGAGGATGTGTTGTTATATTTCCCTAGGGGCTCAAGGTGGACGGCTTTTCAGAATAATATTTAACGCTGATGTGCAACCTCTAAAAGAAGAAAAATAAAATTGACACCTGACCCTTTATATTTTGTAACCTTTGTCTGCAGCAACTATATTACACCTATCCTTTGAGATTTGCACTGGCTGCCGATTCACTACCAGGCCCAATTCAAAATTTTGTTGTTGCTGTTGTTACCCATCCTTTACCAGAATTCCCAGGGTGGGTTATAGCAATATAAAATACAGCATGAAAAAGCAGTTCAAAACAAATTACAATTACAACTAGAGTGGGTTGAGTGGGGGGTGGCTTCTAGATGAAATCTGGTGTTACAATGAGAGAAACCTAATTGCAATTAGTCCCAGGATGTCCAAGTATAATGTTACATTTTAGAAATTTGAGGTGTAATCTGGCTTCTGTTTCATTGTTGTCTGTATGGTTAGTCATCTGACTTAATTCCATACTACTCATCTGCCACTTGTGAGGAGGCCATTATAAGAATGTGCCTCTCATAAAGTTGGCTGTCCACCAATCAAAATCCAAAGAACAAAAGATCCTGGCAAAGGTGAACCTAAGAGGAGCCAGGCTGGATTGGACAAAAACTCCATATAGTCCAACATTCTGTCCTCACAGTGGCCGGCAATATGCCTGTGGGACATGAGTGCAACAGCACTTTCTCAGCTTGTGCTCCCCAGTACCTCATATTTAGAGACATGCATATTATTCTGGTGGTAATATGCAGCCACCATGACTAGCAGTCATAGACTTTATCCTCCATGAATTTGACTACACACCTTTTCAAACTTTCCAGGTTGGTGGCTGTGGCGTTTGCCCTCCTATGTGTGTGACATCATACTGGGTTCATAGGGAAAGGGTTAACTAATTGTAAAATGACTAACCAATGGGAACCCAGGGGGCAGAGTTAACTGTGTATAAGGTTTATGCACAGGGGGTTTTTCTTGGTTTGTTTGTTTTTTGGTTATTGTTTTTTTTGGAGAGTTAGAGTTGTTGAGAAGACAGACTGGAGTTAGAAGAGACAGATAAGAAAAGTCTGCGGGTTGGGCTAGTCTGGTGTGAGAGAGTGAGAGAATTTGTTAAGAGAAGTCAGTCAAACAGTTGAGATAATCAGTCAGAAGGTATTAGGAAGGTATAGGCCAGTAAAGAAACTAAGTTAAGATACTGACAGGAATATTATCTGAGAAACAATAAACTTGTTAATGTTTGTAAAATAAACTTGTTTTTTGGTTCACTTTTAACTGACTGGACTCAGTGTTTTACCAGAGAGTAACTGGTTGGTGGCAGCCGGGAAGTGAGCACAGTGGTGGCACAGGGAACAATAGACTGTTAAACGTCCAGGGACCCTGTGTGATCACCACAGTGGCCACCAGATCCCATGGTTTAATTATGTACAGTGTGAAGAAGTGGCATTATATGAGCAGGAAGCAGGAAGAAAGTGGTGTTATTCAACTTAAAGGTTCAGCTCTGAAAACATCCAAATATGGACTGATTCCAAAGAACTGCACAAATAGTTCCATATGCTCAAGGAAGCGCTGGGTTTGTGCTGCTTGAATAGCTATTTCTCCGTGCCACATAGTTGACCTCCTTTGGAACAGTGAAGAGGTTCAGGAGGCATTTGGAACCTGCCATAGAGGGTCACCTCCACAAAGGTGGGGGAATCATGGTGCTCTTGGGCATGCCTAAAGTAGTTGCTTGGCTCTCAGCCAGCCAGAGCAATTCAGCAAAGATGAGGTGGAAGATTGCCAAGCTGCCAGTGAGGTTTTCGAGAGGAGGTTAGACAAACATTTAGTTAGTGCTTTAGTTGTAGGGTGTGCAGCTTCAGCTTGAAGGGGTGAAACAGTTGGACTGGATTATCAATTAGTTCCTTTCCAACTCTGTGATTCTGGAAGGACTTCCGGAACCTAGTCCTCTATCTGTTTTGTCATCTGCATTTATGAGTCAGCACTATATGCTCTGTAAACTGCCTTCTAAATAAGAGCAGTCCACAAGCTTGGTAAAAAGGTAAAGGAGCTCTGCCCGTCAGGGCCAGTCGTGTCCGACTCTGGGGTTGCGTGCTCATCTCACTCTAGAGGCCGGGAGCCAGCGCTGTCCGCAGACACTTCCGGGTCACGTGGCCAGCGTGACGAAGCTGCAGCTGGCGAGCCAGCACCAGCGTAGCACACGGAAACGCCGTTTACCTTCCCGCTATAAAGCGGTACCTATTTATCTACTTGCACTTAAGAGTGCTTTCGAACTGCTAGGTGGGCAGGAGCTGGGAACAAAAGACGGGAGCTCACCCCGCCGCGGGGATTCGAACCACCGACCATATGATTGGCAAGTCCTAGGCACTGAGGTTTTACCCACAGCGCCACCCACGTCCCCACAAGCTTGGTACATAGTGACTAATACCCACTTCTGCAAGGAACCTGTAAATTAACAATGCAACAAAGCTCTTGCTAAAACTGCTCCCCTTCCCAGGGGGGGCAGAGTTGCAGGCTGGCCACAAGCACTTCCTGTGTACAGCAGGGGGTGTTGCAATGCCACTCACGTCACTGGGAGTCCCGGCTGTGTCATGCCCCACAGTTGACTAATCTGGTCGACCGGGGGCGTGGCTTACCTGATTTAAACATCCGCGCGGCTGGGTGTTCAGTCTCCTTTTCTCCTCCTGCATTGGGTCTCCTGCCCTCCCACCCTATTTTCATGCGTTCACCAACTTGGCCTTGCTATGGACTACGATTGGTCACCTGTCTAGGGGGCCAGGTAGGAATTTTCGCACTTGGCAAATTGGCACCAGCCATGTGGTTTTCGCCTGCCTTGTAGCAATCGTCACAACTTTGTAAGGTTTGGCGGTTAGGCATTGGTAAACCTGGTTTAGGGGAGGGGAGGTTGTGGGTTTCACCTGCCCCTCCTCTTTAAGGGTATTCCATTAAAGGGATCCGGGGGTGTGGATCCTGTCTGAAGCCCGGGTAAGGGCTAGGGCCATGCCACGACTCCATTGGGGACCCTGGGGGAGCTCACAATTGATGTACATCATGGGTAGGCAAACTAAGGCCCAGGGGCCAGATCCGGCCCAATCGCCTTCTAAATCCAACCCTCGGACAGTCAGCGTGTTTTTACATGAGTTGAATGCGTGCTTTTACTTAAAATGCATCTCTGGGTTATTTGTGGGGCATAGGAATTTGCTTATTCCTCCCCCCCAAAAAATAGTCTGGCCCCCCACAAGGTCTGAGGGACAGTGGACCGGCCCCCTGCTGAAAAAGTTTGCTGACCCCGATGTACATCAACAGGGCTCCCCCTACTGGTAGTTGACCCTTATGAGCCAGTGTGGTGTAGTGGTTAAGAGTGGTGGACTTGTAATCTGGTGAACTGGGTTTGCGTCTCCGCTCCTCCACATGCAGCTGCTGGGTGACCTTGGGCTAGTCACACTTCTTTGAAGTCTCTCAGCCCCACTCACCTCACAGAGTGTTTGTTGTGGGGGAGGAAGGGAAAGGAGAATGTTAGCCGCTTTGAGACTCCTTTGGGTAGTGATAAAGCGGGATATCAAATCCAAACTCTTCTTCTTCTTCTTCTACCTGCATGGTGGACAGGAGTCAGATATAGTCGGTTCAATTCCAGTGCCTAAGACAATACCGCTTACATCTGTAATCAATCAAGTTGTGGCCTTATTTATCCCATTAACCCAAAATATTGGTGTCCGTGTGTTTCATTATCTAAGAAATGGGGTGGGGCTCGGGGGCTTGCCATGCAATAGAATGACTAGCACTCATCAGCATCTTCACTTACATGCAAACCTCCTTTATCTTCCTTGAACTTTTTGTGTAACAAGCCCAAGTTAAGTGTTCTGTCCCCCGTGCGTGTCCCCCATGTACTATTGTCCCTGACAACCCTCCTTTGATGGAACTGTCAACCTTAAATCCTCCCTAACAATTTGAAAGCTTTTTCCCATCAACGTACAGGCACCTGACACTTTATCTTACGTGCAGAAGGAAAGACAAAGATGCTTGACAGGTATTAAATATCATCACTCAGCCAAAATTGGGAGGATCCTGCTTGGCCAAAATTGTCAAAAACCTTTGAACAGATGCTACGGCTATTCCAGTTATTACCTCAATTTCACACCCTACGTATTCACCGTGACAGCAAGTTTTGACAGTGTGCTCTCCTCTCTTCAGTTCTTTTGTCAGCTGTAGACATGTAATAGCTGGCTTACTGCTTAAACAATAGTGATTAGATCTGGTAGAGGAGGAAGCACAGTGGCAATAAAAATTAAGATGCTTCAGTAAGCCTTCAGGCTTGGAGCCCTTCAGTTCTAGGTAAATTTGGTCAATGCCACCCTCTGAAGTGTGCACTTTTTAGCAAACAAAGGAGTTACTTTTATTGCTTAGCCCATTCATCCTCTGATTCAGCGCATAGCTAGCAGGGAGTAAGTTCCATAATTTTCATGGTACTTATTTCTATGCAAGAATGCATAGGATTATACTAATAAGACAAGTTGCCTGACTTTTAATATTTGAGGAGCTTGTCAGGCCTTTCTGGTTTCTGGCCTAGGTTTTTGGGTTTTTTAAAAAAACCTTTTTCAGTTATCTAAATAGTAAGGCATTTAAGAAGGCAATCTATTAATAGGATAGCAGAGTAACTCAAGGACAATGGCTAGCATATTATTAATATAGGAAAGGAGACATGCCAATGCTGGATGAACAAATTAAGACAGGAGAAGCAACACAAAGGTTCTGAAGTGTCAAGGCAAGTTGGGGATCAACTGATTGCTTTTTCTAGCTATGCTCCTCCACTGTGGTCCTAGAGATATGGGAGAATTGTGCTCCTTCTCTTTCTTACAATAAAATCTGCAAAAGGAAAAAGCTTTTTTTTCTAGTTAGAGTGGCCACTACATTTCACTTGGACCAAAAGGTTCCAACCAAGGCAAAACATACAAGGAATTATTAGGTGGGGAAGAAAGTGTTTTATTAAGACCAATTAACATTTCTGCCCACTCCTAATTTAAACAAAAGCATGAAGCATGTTCAGTTCCATCTAAAACATAATAACATGCCTCTACGTAGCATCACCCTGCTAGTGCACAGCCTATGTCTTTATCCCCACATGGTGTTGTAGAGGGGAAATGGCTAGGCCTAAACTTTAGTCAATAAAACTGTTTACCTGACAAGGGAATGAGAGAAGTGAGGAGGTTTGGATGGAAGTGACAAGGTTCCAAAATGCAAGAATAAGGACAAGAACAAGAACGTTCCTTACATTGGTAAACATTGCTTACATTGAGATACGTGTTTTGAGCTTTGAGCAGTGCTGAAAAATATGTTGCACTATAAGATAAGGAAATGCATTTGTTGTTCCAATGTTAGACTTTAGTTTGCTTATTCAAGAGGGCAGTCAGGACACCTTGTTGTACAGTGGCTTCTCCCTGCATGCTTATAATAAAGGAGCTACTTTCACTTGCAAATCATTTACTGCTCTGTGGTAGATGTGATTCTTTAATATTATTTCCAGCACTGCCATATCTCTGCCCATTTTCTCCTATATGACTACTTTTGTTATGCTATAATTATGTATTTTTTCATGTTTTAAACTGCCTGGAACATGGTTTGAACTTTGGAAAGGCTTCATACTACTACTACTACTATTACTATTTTATTTATTAATCCCCGCCTATCTGGCTGGGTTGCCCCAGCCACTCAGAGTGACTTCCAACACACATAAAAATAATAATAAAGCATCAAACATTAATAGCAACAATCAGATCCAATATAAAGGCCCCAATAACTTTAAAATAAACAACATACTAAATAAGGCAATATTCAATAATCCATTAGAATCCAATAGTAAACAGTAAAATTAAATATCAGCAAATAATGAAAAAGCCATTGCCTGCAGAAAGTCTCTCTCCCCTCAGTTCTTCCTCTGGAGCAGAGCAGGTCTCTTATAAAGACTCCCAGGACTGGAGGGTGGGGTAAGGCAGGTGGAAATAAAATTATGGATGTATGAATAAAGGCTTCCTGAATCTCTATCTTAGCATCTTTGGTGACGTCAACATTTGGTGCAGTAGGGTTGATTCATGCTGCTATATTGGCAGAAGGAACTGGGTCAGTTCACATTGTTGGCTGAGGCAGCTCTTAAGCTGCAAAGCAGTCAACAATATTTCACAGTATATTTACCAGTGCAGTGGATCACAGCATCATGCTCTGAAATGACAAAAGTAGGGTTAATATGTTTGATCAGTAGATACTGCAGTGAATGCAATTCTTTGGGTTTTACACGATTATGCCCCCATAAAGCAGGCTGTTCCTCTGCTAACAAGGCTGCCATTCATTTTTTCAATAAATCCAGCCCAGAAGTATTAGGGTCTGTGAACTGACAATTGATTTACCACCTGGAAAATTATTCTTTATTGATTTATATTACATTGAGTTGACTACAAGCCTATAGCAGTCCTAATCAGAAAGAAAACACTAAAGTTAGTGTCATTCTTATTTAGTCAAGCAATTATAAGAGAGAATTGCTTTAGTACCTCTAGGTGACTTCTGCACATTATTCAATTATGAATTTCAGTAATCCATGAATTATAATACATAAAAGAGAGTGAGAGCAGGGTAATTAATTTTTGGTAATATGAACAGTGTCGTTTGTACAAGCAAGTATTTTAAATGTCAGTGCAAGGCTCTGTAATGCTGCATTTATATTTAAAGGAGACTTAATGAAAATTCTTGGCTTCTATAGGCAGCAAAACACTAATCTCTCTCTCTCTGTGTGTGTGTGTGTGTGTAAATTATATTATCAATATCCATCTTCACAATCACATTTTTAAGCAAGAGCATCATCAAAATTGCATACTTTATGTTATTCTTGCCATGGGATAAAACAAAATAGTCACAAGATCTTTACGGTAAAACTCACTGACACTCATCAGTGGTGGACTTTGGGTTCTCAAATTTCAGCAGTGCCCTGTGTGATGCAAAAATTTGTTGCCCCTTGCCTCTCATGCACCAATTCTACAGCATTGTTGTGGTGCCCCCTGCAGCACAGTATCCAGTGCGGCCAAACTGGTCCTGCTACCACTGAAGATACATCAAGGAAACATCATGAACAGTTTGGTCCTCAGAAGCAGAGACAACTGTGAGGGCATAGAATATCGCCTCAAAAGCATCCATACATTTAAAGAGCACCTTATCCTTCTGGTCTCACTGACATCTGCCAGACATCTATCCTAACCAGAGAATATCTCCTCCAGAAAAGTGAGGAAGATATGATCCATACCAAAAATTACTCATTTTTGTTGGAGACTGTTTATCCAGCATCTGTGATTTATTCTATGCCTTGGATAGCATATCAAGTATGCTGTGCAAACCGTTTCAGATCTTTGTACCTGCTTCACCAGATAAGCAACCACAGCAAACAAGGGAAGAGCGGAAGCCATCTGTTGCCTGACATATCATTCCTGACTTACATTCTAGACTACCGCTAATTTCCATACTTGTCAATGTTTCCAGTAGAAAGGTTGAAAAATTATGAGATACAAAAAGCAATGTCTGTATATGCTGTTGGAAAACTCTATGGTGGAGTGAGGAACCTCACACTCGGGGGCTAAATGTCATCTTCCAAGTCACTCTGCTAATGACCCTTGCTTGTCCAGATGCAAAAGAGAGGGGTGGATATATAGAAACTCGCCTACTGTACAAAGATAACAGTTACATTCATTGCTGCATCCTGTCCACCACTGGAAAGAGAGCCCACAAAGTTTCCCAGATGGAAATGCAGCACTTTGACTGAAAAAGGTTCCTCACTTCTGCACAATGGCTTTAACTAGGAAGAAATTTCAAGTTCAAGTCTCCTTTATAAAATCCTTTCACTTTTACACACCATATTTATTTGGCAGAGGTTACCACTATTAGGGGGACGCGGGTGGCGCTGTGGGTTAAACCACAGAGCCTAGGACTTGCCGATCAGAAGGTTGGCAGTTCAAATACCCGCAATGGGGTGAGCTCCTGTTGCTCGGTCCCTGCTCCTGCCAACCTAGCAGTTCGAAAGCACGTCAAAGTGCAAGTAGTTAAATAGGTACCTCTCCGGTGGGAAGGTAAACGGCGTTTCCATGCACTGTCCTGGTTTGCCAGAAGTGGCCTAGTCATGCTGGCCACATGACCCGGAAGCTGTACACCGACTCTCTTGGCCAATAAAGTGAGATGAGCGCCGCAACCCCAGAGTCGGCCACGACTGGACCTAACGGTCAGGGGTCCCTTTACCATTACCTCTGTTAGGATCCTCATTGATATTCCAAGGACTATCCAGTGGCTCCAGTGCCTGTTTTGAGATCTAACAGCTCTGTGTTACTGATGAAGGTGGAAGCAGAAACTGCTTGGTAGTCCCACTTCATTTTATGAGCAATTGCTTTCCTGCTTCCTGGGAACCATAAGATCTTTGGTGGTTGCCTCACACTATTTCAGGGAGGAATGGAAACAGTTAAAGCAGTCAATGGTGGAATGAAGAATGAGGCAGAAAAGTAAAGTGAAGCTAGCGCAGGACCAGTGTATGGTGTTATGGTGGCTCCAGGCTGTGAGGTCAGCAGGGCTGAGAATGCCCAGCAAGTGTGTTGAGAGAATTGGTGTACAAGCTAGTATTCATGCAGCTACATGCACACACACACACACACACAGAGAGAGAGAGAGAGAGAGAGCGCGCACTGGCTTCAGCCTTGCAACTCTAGCTACAGAAAATCTTTTCCTCTTCCACCTTATTGATGAAAGGCAATTCAGAATAATGACAAGGCTCAAAATCTCTGTGTCAAAAACCTGAAATCCTGTTGGCTTGGGGTTCAGCTACACAAATATTTTGTTCATTCTATGGCTTTTCATGGAAACCAAAGTCTTTGGCCTTTGAGCATAGAAAAGTAGGTTTTCTTTGTTGTAGATGAGCAATTTAATGAAAATGATACTGAAATGCCTTTTCTATGAAAAGTAGTAAATCAATTACAAAAGCAATTTCCTTACCCAGTATGATTTTATTGTGTTTGACCAGGGCATTTGATAAGCATTAGTTCTTGCTGAGAGCAAAGAGTAAATTTTATTTCAAGCTTGCCTTTTAAGTATTGAAACGGATGCATCAGAAGGGCAGTTCAGTTGAATACTGGGTTTTTTATATATATCTCTATGATGTATGGTTAGATAGATAGATATTTGGATATAGGTTAGGTGGAGTATACCACAATCATTTGGTTCAATGCTTCATATTTTTTTTCTCCAGAAAATGAAACCTTATATCGAGATTTCGTCATATTAGTTGTGTTGAAGCTTTTGCCTGAGCATGTGAAGGGTTAAACTTTCGACAGGACAGAGACAAGCCAAGGTGTGCAAGCTACTCTTCAGATCTTCAAAAAAGTAGTGGGGGGAAATGAAACAGATATTGAAGGGTGTTTAATTGAACATGTTTAGAAACTCTCCCTGGGTTTGGGAATGCTGATAAACCAGGGTCCCCACTCACAGAGAGGTGTTGTTTTTTTAAGCCTGGTCAACTGAACATTTAGAGTTCTTAACAGTGGCTAGTGGACATGGTGGTGTGCCCAGTCTAATCATGGCTTTAGTGGGATGGACTTGCTACACAGTGTCAGGTGCAAACAGTGGCATATTGTGGGTTGCGAGCACCCAGGAAAAGAGGGGGGTTGGAGGGAAACAGACGGAGTACGCATGCACATTTAACTGCATCACCCAGGAGATCAAAGCCGCAGAGATAAGAAAAGAAGAGTCGTTCCGCTGTCTGGAGAGGCCATTTCCTGGTTTGCATGGAGAAGCCATCTTCAATGGAGCAGAGTGACAGAAGCACGCAGCTGTATTGAGGCAACACCGGGTGTTAAAATTTCACACTCCTAAGAATTTTGCACCCGGGGCAACCACCCACACACTACATCACTGGGTAGAAATGGGGTATGTGTCTCTAAAGGGAAAAGCAGAAGAGACGGAGGGGCAACCGTAACCTGGCAATTTGCCAATGTAAAATCCAAGCTGTCAGTGAGTCTAAAGGAGCAGGATCAAAGCAGGAAACAGTGGTGCGACTAGGTGATTTTAGGGAAACCAGCCTTGTTAAATTTGGCAACCCTTCTCTTCATTCCACTGAGTGGGGTCCTGGGCATCTGCCCCAAAGTTCTGTCTAGTATGCACCGCTGGCAGGAGACAGGCACAAAAGCAAATGTTTAAATCAGGAAACAGCCATTTTGGTAGGTGTGAAGTCTGGTTTAAAGCTGAAGTCCAATCTGTGCATACAGAGAGAGAGTTGCAGTGAACTTACTGAGACTTATCACATCCATGCCATTCATTTAATTGATATAAATCCATAATGGCTTCTCTCAAAGAATGTGGGGAACTGCCGTTTTCAGGGGAGTTGGTAAATATTTCTGTAAAGTACAGTTCCAAGAATTCTATGGGGGAAGCTATGGCAGTTTAAATGTTATAAGTACTTTAAAGGTGCGGAGTGGCTATGACCGTAGCCCCAAATAAAGTTGCAAACAGGGGTGTACTAGCTTATGCCGGAAAAAAAGTTAAAATGTGTGATTGCATGCAGTCAAAGGGACAAAAAAATTTTTTAAATCCAAATAATCTGGTTAAACTGGTGTGTGGGTTAAGGCGCCTCTTTTATATTAACACAAAAATATTTTCTTTGAGCGAACAGGAAGCTTCAATAAGGCCTTTGCATATATCTTCTTATATGGCTTCTGCCACAGCACCTGCACCTCATTTCCTTTGAAAGCAATTATAGTAGGGAGAAACCTGCTTGTCTATCTGCCCCAATACTAATTTAATACCAGCCATTTCCCTGATAGGATCAAATAAAGAATGAATCTATCTCCTTCTTTTATTAACAGTTGAAAGGAGACACCTCATTTCACAAATGATTATTTTTTCATTCATGTTGCTTGCTCAGTCTCTATGTCTGACAATGGTAACATAATGTATGAAAATGGTATTTATACATTTGTGGGATATGGTGGTTCCAAAAGAGAAGCCAGCTGATATTTGATATTATTTTTCCTTTTTGTCATTGAAATGTTATCTTCCTCCCCATTCTTCTACCTGTCTTAAAAGTCTCACCAACATACATGAGTTCCTTGTTTCTCAAAGGACGTTCTTGCTCTCTATTGTGCAGGACACTGAACAAAACTGAGGATACAAAAGCAAAAAAATAAAAATACATAATCCCATAACACCACATATCCATTTTCCAACAACATTTTATTATATCCTCAGAGAAGCCGCAGCCTCAGTGAGCATTTCAGCATATGGAATCATTTGTGGAAATTCTCTCCTCAAATTTAATTTGCTTTCATAAAAAAAAAAACCACTAAAATGAAATGATACTGCAGCGTATTGGCAAAAATGTGATTCATTGATTTTAATTTAAAAATTGCTTGCTGAGATTCACCGACCACCACCTAGTGTGACAATAGCGAAGGTGCTTCAAGGAAACACTCAGAGCAATTTTCTTTTGTCTCCTCTCCTGCTGAATTCAATATTCTGGATCCACCCATAAAGTTAATGGAAACTTTATTTGATTGTGGATGTGTTTGATCTATGCCAGATATCCTTGCTAGGTATTTGAATCAGAGACAAGTGAGATACGCTTCTTTATAAAGGGTAAGTTAGTGATAATTGCCCTGCAAACTAAAGTGGTTTGTTGTTTTTTTTTAAAGAAGATCGTGTCATGGAAGCAATGACTTGATCTTTACTGCCCCAGAGGACATGACTAGACCTGATGGGGTTAAATTACAGGAGGGTAGATTTGGGTTGAACGTTAGGTGAGACACACATTTATTTATTTATTTCATAGAATTTATAAACTGCTTTTCGTAAGGGGTCCAAAAGCGGTGTTCATCCAGGGTAAAATAGTATAATAAAGAAAGAATGTCAGTTAAGAACAATTGCACGTAATGTAACATTACAACACCAAAACTATACTGTACAAAACAGCCTAGCCCTATGGCAGAATTAGTCAGTGCATCTAAAGGGCTAAGAGAAAAGATAGTACAAGCAGGTTGAAAACGGAACCAATTTTCAAGAGAGGTGGCTGACTCTCTGGCACATTCTGGTTTCATTCAGTTTTATTTGGTGCTGTTGCATAACAAACAAATCCCAAAACTGAACTTTTCATGAAGTAAGGGGGAAATGCTCTGGAAAGTATGGAATGACACTTTGTACAAATGTGTACCCCCCCCCCACACAAAACAAAACACCAGAATGAATGCTAAATAAACACTTTGTCTGAAAGCAACCTGTGTGAAGGGGGAAATCCTAGATGCCTAGAATTGGAGAGTTGGAAAGGACCCCTGAGGATCATCTAGTTCAACCCCTGGCAATGCAGGAATATGCAGCTGTCCCATACAAGGATCGAACCTGCAACCTTGGTGTTATGTAGAGCAAAGTCTCTTTGCAAAGATCTAAAGGGAAAGGGAGGTGCATAATGCTCACAGGACATTAGCGGATTAGACCATGGGTAGGCAAACTAAGGGCCGCGGGCCGGATCAGGCCCAATTGCCTTCTGGATCCAGCCTGCAGAAGGTCCAGGAATCGTCACGTAGATCACCAGTGCACGCGTTTTTTCCCGCTCCCTCTCCCTCTCCCTCTCCCTCTCCCTCTCCCTCACGCAGCGGCAGCGCCTCCTCCCTCCCTCCTCTCTGCCCTGCCTAGAGGAGGAAGGGGGCTGGGCTTTGTTGGTGCCAGCAGCAGCAGTGCTCAAGCGGCTGCCATTTTAAGCAGTCCCTCTCTGGAGCCCTATCATGCGCTGCTCATTGTCCCGCCACTGCCAGCCCCTGCCGCTCGCAAGACACAGGTAAGCAGTGACCGGAGCTCTTGGTGCTCTTGCATCATTTTTCCCCCTTCAAAATATAGTCCGGCCCCCCACAAGGTCTGAGGGACAGTGGATTGGCCCCCTGCTGGAAAAGTTTGCTGACCCCTGGATTAGACATGCATGTTTTTATATTTATTTTAAACCCTTTTTATACTATTTTTCATTTAAAAATAAATCCCAAGGCACTTGACAACAATAAAATAATGAGAGTACTAATAAAACATAAGAATAAAAAAGTAAAAAATGTTGCCACTACAGTACCAGGGTCATTAGAAGCTTTTGTCATTGGTTCCTCCATTGCCGGAACTGACTTGCCAATACGCTTGTCCAGCTCAGCACCGATTGAGAGGTTGCTGGTTATGGTGGAACCCAGGGACACAAAATTTTGGGAATAGCATTAATTTTATTCACCATCTCTTGGTTTGTTAAAATGACTTATGGTCATAAAAGAGGATATAGCAACTACGGTACTTTTTGTTTATGATCATATTGGTAGATGGGAAAGTGTAATCAATCTATGAGTGAATCAGAAGTGGATCATGATGTCACCAGATCTGGGCATTTTTCAGTATTTATTCATTTGTGCAGCTCCTTGGCTATATTTATTACCTTCAAATCATGAAGCCTCGTTTGTTGCTTTGGCAAAGGGCATTACTAAACTCAGAAAGCTGTAAGTTCATGTCAGTGGCAAAAGCTCCTTTTCCAGCACTGGACATTATTTTTTTCACCGTGATGTACTAGTATATAATTAAGTCAGTACATAATAAATTTATTATGCTATTAAAACACTAATTGCATTACAAATACATCCTCTTATTTCTGAAATATTTATGATCTCACTGAATTGATTAAACTCCTATCCCTGTGCAATTATGCATTTACTGAACTCACGATGTAATCCATCACACATTTAGTTGGAAGGAAGTCCCAATACGTTCAATGGGGCTTGCTCCTGGGGAAGGGTGGCTAGTGAGAGTGGAGAGCTGGATTTGGCTGGTGGGACAGATTATAATTATTATCTCCCCTGCCCCCAAATTTGACAGGTGGGTGGGATTGCCCACTGTCAGTCACCTGACATCACAGTGACATCAGGTCATGGAGTGTTTTGGGGTCTCAGCAACTTTCAGCACTTTTTATTAGTATCATTATTTATTAATTTTGTATAGCACCCGACCCGTCATCTTTGGGCTTGCAGAGAACCCTTCACAATGCCTTGAAGTGCCACTGGTCAGAGATCATCTGGACTTCAAAGTGCCAAGCAGGGCCCTTAGCCCAGGGCTTTGCAAGCCCTTTCAAGGATTGGCTGGTATGGAGTTGTCCATGTGAAACTCTAGTACAGGTGATTCCAGGGAGCCTGAAACAGCAATATCACCATATCAGTGCTGACTTCTGGCTCCACTTTGTGCTGGCTCAAAAGGCCAGTGTTGCCTCACCTGTAGTGTATAGGATTGTAGCCAAACAGAAGAAGAAAGGCAGCAGTCCGTTATATAAGCTGGAAGTTAATCTCCCAGCATTAGTTCAATGGAGAGTAGAGAGGAGGAAAGAGGAGGAGAGCTGACAATACATCTTTAAGATGCTACCACTTCTCAATAAATTGTGTTTGGATGTGTGAGATCAAACTGTAGCTCTCTACTGGTTTATATATTGCATAAAGGCCCGCTTGTTGTTGTTGCTGTTGTTGTTGTTGGTTACACAGTTATCTACCTTAGTCACAAGAGACTTTGTTTCAGTGGCACTTTAATTCACATCAATATGCTTTGAACAGTTGCCTGAAATACATACATACTCTAGCAGATTTGTCAGGACTATACAGACAAGCAAAGAGGGTATTTCCTTAGAATCAAGGCTGATTATTCACAGCTTCCAGCAAACTTCACACTGCGAATGGCTGAAGGAAAATATGTTTGTGAATGAAATATAAGACTTGCCAGCACCGAAACAGGATGTGATGACACTCCTGTTTCTCAGTGTATTTCCAGCAAGAGAAAAATGAAGAAGCGGGCAATTTAAAATGCAAATGAGATGCAAGGTATAGCTTTAATTCAAAATGAGAGAAACCCAACGTTTGAAAGAATCAATTTCTTACAAGATGTATCCAGTTGCACTTTCTGGGGTGGGGGATTATTCTCTAAAGCAGATCTGGAAATTTTGGAGCAGCCTAGTCTGGATGAGGCCGTAATACTTCCAAGATCACTTCTGTTTGCTCTTTGTTTGAAGCAACCGAACACCCCTGTTGAATAGAGATTACACCCTTGTGCCTTATATCCTCGGCAGCTTGTGGAGTGGGAGCCTCTAGCTAGCATATCAAGCAAGCCTCTGATTGATTTCCCTGCCGCCTCTACTCAGGAGTTTGCTGAGATTGCACCACTTCAGGCTCCCTTTCAGAAACAGAAGATTTCTGTCTCCAATACTGCAGCCTTCTAATTTGACAAACACAAATATTGCCCCATAAAGAACAATGAAATGCCACACAGCAGAACGCGAAGCCCATAACAGAGATAAATGCATTGTGTTTAATCTCTTATCTCTTATAGAAGCCTAGAGAATGCATCCCGTTCCATGCTGCTAGCTCTTATTTATGGGCACAGATTGCCTAAGTGAGCACAATCTCTAAATAGCTGCACAGCTATTATGATAAGAACAGCAAGTGACCACTAAAACCTTGACATTTTATATACCTGAAAGGATGATGATGTGTTTGGGAGGTGTATCATAACACCTACCAAACACTTTAGGTGGCAGCGGGGACGTAGCTTCCCCCATTCAATTTCATTAATAGCAAGGAACAGAAAAATATGCATACCTCGTATGTACAAGGAGACACCCTCCAGCTTTCAGCAATTGCAGCTGAAGTGACCCCTTCTGCCCCAGCTGTCATCTCAAGGCTACATAAGAACCATCTTGCCCATAACAGAGGAGAGAGCAGGTAGAGCCAGCCTGTCATCAAATAACCTTACTGAGAAGATCAGCATAAACAGAAGGGGCAAGAGCATATCTGATCATCAGCTCACGGCAAACATAGGAGGCAGGTACCGTGAACACAGGTTTTGAAGACCAGTGCAAAACATGTGTCACACATATTGTGAGCGGCACTGCATTAAGCAGGGTAATGAGGAATTTTCAATGGGGAAATGGGGATGGAAGGAAAGGGTTTTACGTTCCCATGTGATGGTCTGGAGGTGAGTCTTCTGAAGCCACTTCTAAGTGTACTTTAAAAGGGGTATTGCACATGTCCTAGTGTGCATAGGGAATGGGAACAGACGTGGGGATTCCTCCACAATCAGTTTGGACTGCTGACCTAGTGAGTGTGTGAACTGAACCTGTGTGGTCACAAAGGAGTTAGGGATTCCCTCTCACCCCCCCCCCAGTTTAGGTAAGTGCTTTTCCTCTTTTAACCATCTTACAAAATGCATCTCTTGGCCCATTTACACAGCTTTTCTAAATTCTCTGTGGTGGTAACACATTTTAATTAGGGTTATGAAGGCTGACCCACTCGCTGGATCATCACCTTGTCATGGTGAGTGGACTTGCATGCTCCTATGACCCTAGTGCGTGAAGCCATTGGGAATCTCCTACTCCCAGCAGGGTCACCCAAGGCGGTAAGGTCAAAGAGGAGGAGCTAGACAAAGAATGAGCCAAGAAGTCCTCAATGCAATAACAGGCGGATGATAACAAGCGGTATGTTACAACGGCTGTGAAGGCAGATGAAGGCTGCAGCAGATAGGAATCTACCGGTTTGTCGTGACTACTTCATGCCATCAGAATAGACCCCTACTGCGAAGACTGTGCATTGGTCAGCATGCACTGATCTACATACATAAAAGAAATTCACGCACAGGCGTCTTCCAAAAACCCAGAAACTGTGTTTATGGAAGACAATCTTACTTGGCTATGAGAGATCGCCAAAGAAGAAGATGTAGGCTGATATGCTGCTTTATATAGCAGAGCAGCCTGTGATCTGATGTTTAAATCCATACTTTTTTAATATTGGAACTTCTCAGCTGCTGATGGAAAGCTGCTTTGTTGTTGTAGTGCAGACATATGGAAACAACAACCAAAGCCATCAGCTACTGGCCCATGCCTTCTAAAAGATCCAGGTTGTTGTTGCTGCTGTACCATGGATAACTAAGTAAATGAAAGCAGTTCTTTAGGCAGCTACCCTGCCACCCCAAAAATGTGTGAATCCAGCCTTAGGGCAGGAGCTTTGAGGGGATGGTCTTCAGTGTGGTGTAGTGGTTAAGAGCGATAGACTCGTAATCTGGGGAACCGGGTTCGCGTCCCTGCTTCTCTGCTCCTCCACATGCAGCTGCAGGGTGACCTTGGGCTAGTCACACTTCTCTGAAGTCTCTCAGCCCCACTCACCTCACAGAGTGTTTGTTGTGGGGGAGGAAGGGAAAGGAGAATGTTAGCCGCTTTGAGACTCCTTCGGGTAGTGATAAAGCGGCATATCAAATCCAAACTCCTCCTCCTCCTCCTCCTCCTCCTCTTCTTCTTCTTCTTCTTCTTCTTTCTTCTTTCTTCTGTTGGATGAATTTGATTCTACTGCCTCTTTGAATAATGAGTCCTTTGGGGCTATATAGCTAAAAGTAAAAGTGTGGTTGTTGCTGTTGTTTTTACTTTCAGCCCTATCTGCTGAATAAGTCTATAATAATATTACAGACTCTGTCTCCTCCACCCCTCAAGATGGGGGGGGGGGGCTCAGCCCTATACCAACAGACATGGGGAGGGGCTGAAGACCCCTAAGCCCTACAGAGTTGGCACCTATGCCTGTATTACTTCTATGAAAAACAACAGCAGAGGAACATCACCAAACCCATCTAAAGATTAACTGAAGGAAGAAAAATGTGCAACATTGCATTTAAAAGGAAAAGCCAATGTGTACTTGACAATTGGGAGTTGGAATACTGATTTAGATGCAGGGTTATTCGGAAGGACTGTGATTTTTCTTTTAAAAAAATCAATGCTAGGTAAAGCATTTATTAGGAATGGTTAAATGCTCTTATGAGGATTCCTAACTCATGGTAGAGGTTCAACCAGATGACCCCAGCATTTCATTCCAACTCTTATTATCTATAATTATGTGCTCTGTAGCAGTGACTCTCATGGACTAATTATGCCCTGCCAACAAAGAGATCAGAGATATTGTGCTACTGAAGGTTAATTAACATCATCATCATTCCAATAGATGTCTATAGTTCCCCAAGAATATTGGGTCTAAAAATGAAGCTGAAAACATCTTTCTTCCAAAATAGTCTTTCACTGCATGTTTGACCTAATAGTGTAAGCCTACACTTGTCTACTCAGAAGTAAATCCTATTGAGTTCCATGGGACTTACTACCAAGTTAGTATGTACAGTACAGGATTGCTGTCTAAACCACTTAGAATACACGGGGCACGTTTCCAAGCTATGACAATGGCTATATTTGCTAAATGAATTTAGTATGCTATGCAGTCTGGAAGAGTATTTAATAAATGCCAAGTCTGAACACACAGCAAGAAATGCAGTGGTTATATTTGCATATTTGTTCAGGATAATTGATAGAATTGTTAATTAAATGTTTTAAAAGGCAATGATCTAATTCAGTGTGAAGGGAAGAAAAAGTACTAAGGCAGGCATTTATTGGACTCAACTTTTTGTATAGTTAAACAAAGAATTATAGTTCTAAGAGTTATAGCTCATATTAAGTGAAGCTTCATGAGGAACTTCATGAAGCTCAAGATCTAGATTTTATTACATAGACCTAATAAAAGTTCTAAGAAAAACAAATATTAAGAGATGTAGAGAGAAAAGATTCTTTGGTCAGCTCAATTGTACATCGTGGGTCGGCTGCCATGCACATCATAAAGATTCTACAGTATATGCCAAAGTAAGGGAAAACATTTCTCTTTTATCTCTGGCTAATTAAGTTTTCATCTTTCATTCACCTTTGGTCAGCAAATATTTCAAACTTTAGTGAAATATTTAGTACAGTTTTTCACTCCACTCCTACACATCTTTATTCAAATTCTGGGCCCATAGAATGGCAGCCATTTAAAAATGTACAGAAGTCCTGTAGATTCAAGATTTTAGTGAAAACGAACCTTGTCTCAAACCTCATAAAACTGCTTTGAGGTTTGTTTCTTTTTTTTACAATCAAATGGTATATATTCATGTTATGAAATAAAAATAAATAAAGAGCAAATGAAAAATAAACAACTTATTGGTTATTCCTGGTCAAGGGAAGGAAGGGATTTGTATGCTGATGGTTTGCGTGAACTGCAGTTTTCTAGTTACAGATAGGTAGCCGTGTTGGTCTGCCATAGTCAAAACAAAAAAATTTTTTTCCTTCCAGTAGCACCTTAAAGACCAACTAAGTTAGTTCTTGGTATGAGCTTTCATGTGCATGCACACTGTGTATCTGAAGAAGTGTGCATGCACACGAAAGCTCATACCAAGAACTAACTTAGTTGGTCTTTAAGGTGCTACTGGAAGGAAAAATTTTTTTTTGCAGTTTTCTAATGTAGTTAAAGTAAACATTCCAGTTGTGTATCACTGGGCAACCACCTAGACATGTTCTTATCTTAACTACAATTATGTCCCAATTTAATCTGTTAAAAATGCATAGATGCTTTAGTTCTTTTATCATCTGGAGCTGAGAAATGGAGGTGGCTTGTTACAATTAATTTCATTTGGCACATTAGCCAGCTGATTCCATTATCTCTAATTTGCACATATGGTTGAAAGCTACATTTGCGTATCTGGATTCAATTTCCTTTCATATATCTCTTTATTTGTGAAAGTGCTGCATTCAGAACAATCTTATTAATTGGCCACCTTGATACTGCCTTAGCTAACATATCGTTCTTTAAACCCTCTTCATGATCTCTTTTAGAGATAATTTAGTTTCTTCACTGTTAGCTTCAAAAGATCACACCACGATCATTACAATTTCATGTACTTTTAATTTCCTTTAGTCTTTTCACTGCTAACACTTAATCACTTTCCTTCTAGGAATATAATGGAGGAAAATGGATATTCCTCAATGTCTCAGAAATGTAGCCAAGGAGTGATAAGAAGTGCCTCATGATTAACACTGTTTCTAATCTTAGTTTTATCAGTCTGCCAACCTCCATTTTGTCTGCTTTCCCTAAATAAAAACGGTAAACTGATTTGCAGAAAAGCAGTATCTAATAAATGAATAAATGACATGGGGTAGCAGGCATATGGGGCTGGATCACGTTGTATCCCTACACTCCCGGAAGGTTATTGGATCTAGTGGAGGCTTCCATGAACAGAAAGTGAAATCTCAATTTTTTGGAGGTACAGGGAGCTTCAGATGGAAGAGCAAATTGGGGGGGGGGGGAGCTTCCCTCTTTCATCCATTCACAGAAACCTCCATGGGACCTGACAGCCTTCCATTTAGCAGGTGTCATGGTCTAGTTTACAGGCGGTCAGAGTCTCGGCTGAGGACGTCGGGACCAGGAGCAAGACAGCGGAGTGGGAGCAGGAATGAGAGTCCTGTCGCCAGGATTCAGTAAGCCAAGAGTCCGAGGGTCAGAGAGCCGGGAGCCGGGAGTCAAGAAGCCAAGGGTCCGAGGGTCAGGAAGCAAGGAGTCAAGAAGCCAAACACAACAAGGCAGGAAGCGTGTTGCTGTGGCAAAGAGCCAAAGGGAAATGCTGACCTAATATCCCTTCCTGGCTCTTGCCACCAGGTGCTGTGAGTTACCTATCGGCCTCACCTGTGTGGCCGCACCTTGCCTCTTCAGAACAAACTTAGGAAAGCCCCAGTCCTGCGAAGCACTACTGGTCACAGGGCCTGGCTTCTGCGTGTACTCCTGGCAGAAGGACACAATTGGATACAACCCTTACACAGTCATGTGTCTCATAACCATGCATTAAGTGGAATTCAGTGCTTGTTTCCTCTGCTCTATCCCACAGTGTCTACCAAACTGCCTAAATTTAGACAGAGGTGCATCCAAGCAGGCTTATCTCTGCTTTTATTCCCCCCAAGCTGTGTATTATGTATGTGTGGAGTGGGGGAAACCCACTGTATTCAGAATCCCTTGCTTTCAAAGACACTTCAGAGACATGGCTTCTGTTATATTTCACTCACATCGTCATGAATAACTCTTGCCACTAGCTCAATAGCTATCAACCCTCTAGCAACACATTCTCTCCCATACTCTCTTTTGTAATGAATGGGCAAAAAATAAATGTAAACATTTTCCTGGCCTTCTTACAAAAATAATCCTGAACAAACCCAAATCCCACTACTTTAGAGGGTGAAGACAGGGCCCTGTCTACTTTGATCTGTGTAAAGACTCAACCAGGCAGAGGAACTTCTCAGTAGTGGCGCCCACCCTGTGGAATGCCCTCCCGTCAGATGTCAAAGAAATAAACAACATCTGAAGGCAGCCCTGTTTAGGGAAGTTTTTAATGTCTGATATTTTATCATATTACTATTATATCATCATCATCTATTCTGTTGGGAGCTGCCCAGAGTGGCTGGGGAAGCCCAGCCAGATGGGCAGGGTATAAATTTATTATTATTATTATTATTATTATTATTATTATTATTATTATTATCCACACCTCAGTTTGCAAAGGCAGATCTAGGGGAGCATGACCAGTGTGGTCACACTGGAGCACCACAGGGAGCACAGCAACTATGACTTCCAATGGAAGACGAGAGGCACAGGAGGTGCCAGATTTTGGTGTCGCACAGGGCACCACTGAAATTTGAAGTGCCAAGGTATGTCACCGCCATTTGCCCCATGACTTTCCCCCGGGGAAACTGACAGTTTAGCACTGAAACAGAACCAATGGCAATTGGGTTCTCGAAGGACTGTTGTTTGTTTCAATTTAGCAGTAAAAAGCAGGTTTTTTAGGGGGAAGCAGTGGGGTAAAGGCAAAACTGCTTGGACTCATGCTTTCTAGGCAAGTAGAAGTGTGAACAAGCCTTAAGAGTAAACAGTAAGCAGATAACAGATTACACTTAATGCAAACACTTAACGCAAAACAGCTTGTGTGGAATTGGCCACTTACAGGAATCCCCTTCAGACTTTCATCTGAACTCATGAGGGCTCAAAGTCAGAAACACAAGCCATGTCCTCACTGCCCCTCTGCCACAAATGAACTGCTCTTCAGATCTTTGTTCAATCAGCACAAAAGCCTAAAGAGGTTAGGAAATGGAGATTATTTCTGAATAAAATACTCCTCATTGGCCAAAATGTTTTTGATTTATGAACTTAATAACAGGCATAGGGCTATGTAATCAAAAGGAAAACGTGTGCCATAACACAAGCAGTGTGTGTGTGTGTGTGTGTGTGTGTGTGTGAAATAGATTACCCTAATCTAGCGTATCCATCAGGCTATGAACATAGATTTTCTTTGAGAGCGAATGGCTTTTTATTAATAACTCCATCTCGTGACTGTTTTCATAACATGAATTCAGCTTGGAAGAAGGAATAAAACGCTTGCTACCTATGACTGATTTGACAACTTCCTAGCATTATGAAGACTGTATTATTAAAATCCTTTCCCAAGAAGAGTTACTTCACATCTCAATGATTCCTTAATGCCTTGCGATATGAGAGTTTCCTCGTCACTTTTCTAATGCAGCTCTGATTAGAGTATGGAAATGTTACTTCTTATTACTTCTCAAACAGCCCACTCCACAATTTAAAGCTCTGCCAGCACAATACATTATTGAAGTTGAGAGCTCTAATATAACACAGGTCCAGAGATGGGACAGTCGACATCAGCTGAAGAAAACTTGAGTTATGAGTTTTAGCATGAACTATTGAGTTCTAGTTGCGCTGTCATCTTTAATTTATTGATTGACTGGTGGATTGATTGATAAACACAGTGTCCTATAACAGGGGCAGAGAATGTTTTTAGGGTTTTCAGGGATAGAGACAGAGTACCTAAAAGGAATCTTTGCATCTCTGGGAGACCTCCTGGTGCTGGGCACAGAAAGAACGAGCAGAGTGTCCCATGCCAAAGTTTGACAGTGGGAGTGGAAGTTGGCTTTGGCAAAGGTATTGAGGTGAATGAGAGAAGACACACTGGGCAAATGACAATGCTTCTTTAGATTTGTTTGTGTGTTGTGGGTGGCGTTAAAGGTAAAGGGACCCCTGACCATTAGGTCCAGTCGTGACCGATTCAGGGGTTGAGGTGCTCATCTTGCTTTATTGGCCAAGGGAGCCGGCGTACAGCTTCCGGGTCATGTGGCCAGCATGACTAAGCCGCTTCTGATGAAGCAGAGCAGTGCACGGAAACGCCATTTACCTTCCGCCAGAGTGGTACCTATTTATCTACTTGCACTTTGACGTGCTTTCGAACTGCTAGGTGGGCAGGAGCTGGGACCGAGCAACGGGAGCTCACCCCATCGTGGGGATTCAAACCGCTGACCTTCTGATCAGCAAGTCCTAGACTCTGTGGTTTAACCCACAGCGCCACCCGCGTCCCTGTTTTCTTCTTGAAGGAAGGAATGCCTAATGTAGGGTCAATCAGTCAGAAATCCGAAGCCCCAGCTACAGACTGAAAGGATACAATCTATTTCCCAACATAAAAAAACAACAACAAAACTCTACCAAGCTATTCCCACATTAGTCTTTTAAGGAGCTCAGACAGACACATAGGGTTAGGGAGTGTTAAAAGAAAAATAGCCTAGCTGGTGAGCAAAGGGTTCAATTCTGCTGTCTGCAGTGGTCTCCATCACCAGGGTGGTCTCTGCATGGAACATGCTAGAGAAGCAGCACTCCACAGGGCCAAACTCTTCTGCTCTCTACAGTGCAGTCATGGGGTGAGGAGATTCAGTAGCTCCTTCTTCCCTAGCTCCCCTCCTGACTGGATATTTAATCAGGGTTTAAAAACCTCAATTAAATATTAACCCCACCCCTGAATTAATTTGGGCCTGGATCTGGGTCAGATGTTCCCCAGGCTGGGTCTTCATGTCCTGTTACTTGGGTGTGCTCAGCCCTATTTAAAAAGTCATAATTCAGCACTCTTGATGAAGTCTAACCTGGATCCAGATGACATAAGCAACTATGGAACAGTGGCTAACATTCCTTTCTGAGCTAGGCAATTGGAACCAGGCAAACTTTTGGATGAAATGATTATCTAGGTTCATTTCAATTGAGTTTCAGGCTTGGTTTTGTGAAAGAAACTCCTTTGGTTACCCCATGGGATGACCGCTGTTTTGAGAAAGGAGGGTGGGATGGCTCTGTAGATTCTCCAGGACCTCCCAGTAGTTTTCAAAAATCATAGTATCAATTTAGATAGGCTATCCAGATAATATGCCAGAGGCAAACTTGGTGGTTGCTCAGCTCCTACTCCATATTTTTATTTTGTATTTAAATGTTGTTTTTTATTATTCTAAGAAAGTTATTTTATGAAGTGGCACACAAATGTTGTAAATAAATCAAAATATTGCAGGTCTGTGAGAGGCCTCCTAATGACTCTCAGCACCTTTAGCAAACTGCAGTTCCTAGAGTTCTTTTGGGTAAGCCATGATTGTTAAAATGGTACAAAGAGTACTTTAAATGTATTGTGTGGGTGTGACCTTAGATGGCTTTAAAAAAGATTAGACAATATTATGGAGGATAAGTCTCTCAGTGTTCCACCTCCACTTGTCAGAGACAGTATGCCTCTAAATACCAGCTGTTGGAAATCAGAGGTGGAGAGAGCGCTTTCACTCAAGTACTGTTTGTGGGTATCCCATAGGCATCTGGTTGGCCACTGTGAGAACAGAACATTGGTCTAGATGAGCTTTCTCATGCTAACTTTTCATACAGAGGTTACTGCCATTCTTGAAAGATAATGCTTGAAATATAGCTGTACACAGCAAACTTTTCCATCCTGGCAAACAGCTTGGCTGTGTCTCTGAGATTTTCTCTCTATTATGGAGTAGCTGTGTTTGAAGGAGCACATTGGGGATTTGTTAAATTGAAAGAGCAACTCTTTTAAAGGCTCAAGGAAGGGATGCAATTAGCCTCCTAATTCAAACCTGATGATTGAAGTCAGATTATCCTTTGATTTAGAACAATCCTGAAAGACATTTTAATGGATAGACGTGTCTACTGGTGAACAATTAGAGCTGTCAGGATAAGTGGTCAATTGAAGAAGTAGGTTAAACTGCACCTTTTCAGATGTTCCATGACCTTGCACTTTGAAATCTTCCTCCGGAATCACAATCACAGGCATCGGCTGCCTAACTGGAATGTCAGAATCTAATTACAGCTGAAGAACCCATTTGGAACGACTGGATTCTTTTCAAATATCTCACAAACAGATGGCTGCAGAAAGGACTGTAGTTGGATGAGTCAGTTCAACAACATATTAGCAATGGAAGCTATCTGAGAGGGGCCACGAGCAGACAATTAGTGTGTGGACAAGCCCCTTGCTTTAAATCATACCTCAAAGGCAGGGAGTAGGAGAGGAGGAGGAGGAGGAGGAGGAGGAGGAGGAGGAGGAGGAGAGGAGGAGGAAGAAGAAGAAGAAGAAGAAGAAGAAGAAGAAGAAGAAGAAGAAGAAGAAGAAGAATAATAATAATAATAATAATAATAATAATAATAATTGTGGGCTCATTTTATCATCATAAGCAGATGGGGCTGGGCTGGTGAATCTCAGCTGGTTGAAATAATACAGAGCTGCAGAGATCCTGTGGCTCTCCATTTCAGTACTAAGGAGGTGCCTATGAGACTGAGCATGATAGCTGTGGCTATTCTCATCCTGCTCCATGAGTTGGAGGCCAGCCATCTCAAGTGGGGGATGCTCCCTGCTTCAGACAATCATCCTCCAACTGAACTCATGAGGGATTATGAAAATGGTGCTTGGGGATCCTACTGACATCCCTGGGTTAAACAGGAAGCAAGACGCGATGCATAAAATCTGATTCCTGCTCTCTGCTGATATATTTTAACCTATCTTCTTTTTCTACAGGAGCTGTTGACTCATTGAATGCCATTTACACCACATTTTGTAATGACAGCAAAGCATCCACTCAAGATGGGCCTAATGACCTGGAAGTAATTGGGAGAGTTGGCAAACAAAGATAGCTGCCAGATCCCAAACAGGCCTGATATTTTATTCACACAAGCTTCTAGCTACTACAATAAATCTGGATCAGCTACTGTACTCATTAAGAGAACAGATAATTAAAGCTTGAGAGAGCCTGGATAAACCCACCTGGCAATACCACACAAGAGAGAAGGAGAATGAACTCAATTAAAATAATGGGCTGTTGCTTTAGAAGAAACTACTGCCCTCTTGTCTTGAGTGCCCTACAGATAGCAGATGTAAGGACTGAGAGAAAATGATTTAGTATCCATAGACAGTGCAAGTTTTATCCCAAATCTCATTTTCTCATTCATTTTACAAGCCAACACTAACCTTAACCTGTCACTCAAGATGTTCTCCCCCACCCCCCACCTCTTTTCATTTCTCCTCTGATTTTAAGAAGCTTTGTGTTATCTTGCGATTGTAGCAGGATCTGGCAAATTTGGCAGCAACTCCATTAAAGATCTGCACTTATTAATGACCACCCACCCTCATAGATGAGGAAGAAGGTTGGTCAAGTCCTGAGCTGCTTGAACGGACTGGGCCAGTTCAGATTGCATGAGGAAGAAATCATTATTTTTTTATGTCCTAAAATTATGTTTTTTATTAAAATATTTCCATACAAATAGAAAACTAGCATAGTGCAGATGAAATTTCTAGCCCAGTCTCTCCCTTCTGCACTAGTTTTCCTCTTGAAGGAATGCCTAATGTAGGATCAATCAGTCAGAAATCCAAAGCCCCAGCTACAGACTGAAAGGATAGTCTATTTCCCTAGATCAAAAAAACAACAAAACTCTACCAAGCTATTCCCACATTAGTCTTTTAGGGGGCTCAGACAGACACATATACCCCACTCCCAATGTGTTGAAAGAATGTGTAAGGCAGCTGTGAGACTCTTGCAATATACCCCCAGTAACTATGGACCTGGAAGTCATGTGCTCCCATCAGAATGTTTGGAAGGCATGTGAAGGGGTTTTACATGTGTACCAATGTACAGTGGTACCTCTGGTTACGAACTTAATTCATTCCGGAGGTCTGTTCTTAAGCTGAAACCATTCTTATCCTGAGGCACACTTTCACTAATGAGGCCTCCTGCTGTGCGTGCGCCTCTGGCACACAATTTCCATTCGCATCCTGGGGCAAAGTTCACAACCAGGAGCAGCTACTTCTGGGATCGCGGAGTTCGTAACCCGAAGAGTTCGTAACCATAAGCGTTCGTAACCAGAGGTACCACTGTAACTGAATTGAACACAGGAGGGGTGGGTCAGGCCCATAATGGATCCCCCACGAGTGGAGTTCTCTGTGAGTATCTCATTATGTGTGTTAAACCTCTTCACATGCTGCCTGAATGTGCAGGTGGCAGGAGTGCAACTACTAAACACATCAGCGGCCGTGACCTCCCCAATACACTCTTTTTTTCAAAACATGGATGGTTCTCAGTCTCTCTCTCACACACACACTGGCGGAGCAGCTGGGTATACTTGCTGTTATGTACTGAAGTTCTCAGCCTGGGCCAGCAGGGGGATACTGTAGATAGTTATGCAAATGAAGGATCAAAAGTGACATTCAGTGATTGGATAGTTTGTATGCAAATGAAGGATCAAAAGTGACGTTCAGTGATTGGATAGTTTTAGAAAGTTGCTACAGTAACGTTGTACTGGAGCTCTATATAAGCAGGCTGACTGAGCCCTTCAGTTCAGTTCTGTTCTGGCCTCTGAATAAACAAGAGCTGTTTGAAGAATCGCTGTGTCGTCTGATATGTTCACCCACAACTTAACACTTGCCCTAGACTTCAGAGGGCTAAGTGCCCAGGGGGTGGGGTGCCAGAGGCCTGCTGGACTTACGTGGTCATGCCAAGAACACCCAATGCCTCCCAGCCAACCAAGAGACTTAATAGGCAAAATGGCCATGGGTGAAATGCCTGTGCCTGTCCATATGCACTGCAAGACGTTGATAGTAAAATCTGGACCTGTGTTGCTCCGTACTAGAGGGTAGTGTCAGATCAGATTAGGCTGCAGCACCATGGTGGCGCATCTCCTAGACTGCAAGTCTGTTCCAGCCACCTGTCTGGTCCCGGTGTTATCTTGTGTCGGCAGAGCTTTGAGTTTGTAACTTTATTCCAACAAGACTCCCACCCCGGGGCTCAGACAAGCTCTGCACTGGCCTGCACACACACCAACACACACCATGTAAATGGACAACCAGCTGATTATCTACATTCCAGGGGAATGTATGCAAATGTGTCTTTGCCAGGATCAAAAACATTTTATCATCCCATTGTGGCCTTGTTAAATAAACAGTGCTTAATAAATTCCACTTGAGTACCTGCACTAGAGGAGTCAGAGGCATTGCTGAGCTTCTCTCAGCATGATGCCCAGTAAGGCAGCAATGTCGTCTTGGGCTTTCTCTGAGCAAAATCAGCCTCTGTCTTTTTTACATCAACCGCCACTTGATTGTAATTGCTCAGTGATCAAAATTCAATACGATCGATTCCCTTTACAGTTTCCTTTTATTCTGTTCAGAATGCTGAGGTGTTTATGATAAGAAACAAGTATATTAAATTCAATGATCAAAGAACCTGCCACTCTAAGTCCAGAGTAAAGATTATCTCATGTTTGCTCAAGCTCCACAAAGCTGGGAAATTGAGAGCTAAGGCCTTAACAGACATGCACCATGATCAGCAATGATGATGTACAATGTCACAAATTGCACTGGCTTGCAATTTACACTCCATGGGCACAAACTTTCCATTAGTCCTTCAGGTCCAAATGCAGATGAGGAGACTGAAATGTCCCGGTTCTGTACTGCATTATGAAGCATCTGGGTCTCACTCTACTGCTAAAGAAATCCTCCTGTGAGCTGACGCATGCCTCTCTCTTTTTTTCCTGCTCACATCCGTAGCTGGCAAGATGGGTTAAAGCAGGAATGGGGAGCCTATGGCCCTTCAGAGGTTGTATTCCAGTTCCCATTAGCCCTAGCCAGAATGACCAGCTTTAAAAGCTTGTAACACAGGAGAAGTTTCATTTGAATTGATACTGTCAGATTTGTAACTCTGCTGCCATATTCCAAAGCAGTCCATTCACACACCACTTGTATCCAACTGTGTGCTTGAAGGGTCCATTTACATGACTCAAATTCAGTTCAAGTGCTCTGCAACAGAGATGGGCAGGCGCTGAAACAATTACTGGATTGCTCCCCTGATAAGGAGGGGGATAAGCAAATTTATGTTGCTCATTGTGTACTTTAAAATCTTGGCTTTTTCCACAGGCAGCAATGTGGGGTGCATGGACCCTTAACAGAAAAGGAAAGGATGGGAAATTAAAATTTATATTAAAGGTATATTGCGGCAATAGCATTGCAGATGCTTTGGTAAAAGCCAAATGTCAGAGACAATAACAGTCTAATCCATGGTAGGGACAAGTCAGTTTTATCAATAGCAGAGTATTAACTAACAGAGATCAAGCAAAGAGATCGTATCTGCACTGAAATAATTCCACTGGCTCCTATTAAGCTTCCAAGCTTCAAAGTGCTACTCTTAACCTTTAAAGTCCTGCATGGCAAAGGACCCAGTTATTTATTTCACTGCCTTCTCCCCTGTCCATCCACTGAGATTGTCAACTGTGACCATAATTCTTTCCAGCTGTGCCCGCTCTGTGACGTGGTAATTAGGGAGTAAGGATGAAAAAAACATGTCAATTTCACCTCTCTTGGTTTCTCATATTTCCAGTCTTGAATTCAGTTCTTCGCATTTCTGCAGCAATTTGCAATTTTCTATTTTTAAAAATTCTAAAGAAAATTCTGCAACATCTTAGTGCAAATTTCTCCTAATAAACACATTTGTAGGCAGCTTTGACTAATGTACACATATTTGCAAGCAGTTTCACCTAATAGAGTGCATTTTGTATATTATCTTAGCTAAACTATTCATTTTAATTTACACTTCCACCAGTATTTGAACTTTTGTAACCATTCCTTGGTTGGAGAACTATTGCAAAATTCAGACATGCATTCAGAATATTCAAGGATGGCTGTCTTTCAGCTCAGTTTTTCCAGAAAGTGTGAATTTGAACAATTCAGCTTTAAATGCAAACTGAATTCAATATTTATTGTTTTAAAATACCACCTCTATACCACAGAATATAAAAAGCTCTATAAGTCGTATACGGGGTGAGGGGGGGACTTCCCCTTTTCCCACTGGGAAGGCTCCTTTTCTGTTGTGATTTTTCATCTTTGAAATGCCCTCCCAAAGGAGACATGACTGGAGACTTTGTTAGTCTCATTTAGGCACCAAGCTCTATCTGTCTGTCTTTCTCTAGGCTTATGGAAACTGCTAACGTCAGCTGATTTAGAGCAGTTAGATTTTACTGTCAATTTGAATGGACCGTTGCTGTTTTAATTTGTTGTTTTAATTTGTTGTTTTGCTGTATTAGTTTGTATGAGTTATTATTTTTCAAATTGTACTTTTAGGTTGTTGCTAGTTTGTTAGCCGCTCAGGGAACATAAATTCACACTGAAGTCACAGAATATAAATTATGTAAATGAATGAATAAATAAAACTACTAAATAGGAACAGACACATTTCAGAATATCTCTCTACTTCTGCATAGTTAACCTGTATTTGTGTATTAAGAATCATACCACTTGCTACTTGTATCACAGTCTTGTAAATGATTCAACAAGCTTATGGCATAGTTCATGTTCGAAAGCCTTGATTTTTTTCCTGAGGTTTCTGAATTCATGACCAGTATGGTATGAACAAGGTCACCTCATTTACATTAAAAGAAAGACACATTTAACCAGCTGGGAAGTATTAATGAAATTTGTGAATGAGATCTGTAAGTTAATAACTTGCCTTTAATATAATATTTACTCCTACTGGCTCTTAATTATGCACTTTTGGCTTACAAATCATCTATGTGGGACGAAGCCTCCAGTTTAGCAGCAGCTCTATATAACCATATTTGAGAGCAATTTTTAAGGATCCATTTTCCTCCTCAAATTAAAATGTAAAGCACAATAACACCACTGATTTTGCTGTCAGGTAATCACCACCACTGACTTAGTCAGGTAGGGGGAGCTTCCAGGAGGCTGATGAAAAACCGAGGCACCTTTAACTTCATCAACTTAGTCAGGTAAGGGAATTAGTAATATAATGATTTCTTTTATAGTTTTGGGGCTATGGGTTTTATCCAGTGAAGTAACCCCATAAGTCCAAGGGTGTCTGGCTGCAGAATAGAACTTCCCTACTCTCACCTGTCCTCAAGCACCCCCACTCCCCATCCTAAATCTGTTCTCAGTTTCCCCCACCCAACCCCCTGGAGAAGATTTTGGGGGGTGGGTGTAGAAGCACACAGAGAGAAGAGAGGGAGGAGAAGTTCTGTTGCACAAATGGAAATCTTTGTGCTAATTGAAATACCTCTTTGGATACAGCTCTGCAACTTCCATCATCCCTGGCCATTAGCCATTCTGGCTGCAGCTGATGTGAATTGGAGTCCAACGTGGGCTGATCTGTCAGATCTAGACACTTCTGCTATAAAATGACTGGAAAATGCCCAAACAGTTTGAGAGGTTAAAATCAGTAGTCTGATTTTCTGTCCCAGCAATCTATATCGGCTCTACTTCCTTTCTCACCATCTCCCTGGGCATGTGCTCCAGCTATCAAACACACCAATTTAAACACACACACACACACACACACACACACACACAAAATAAAACTCGGGCGCTTCCCTTCTTTCCAATCTTCCTATTTCCTCTCTTCCTAATGAAAGGATAATAGTGTTGCCTTCTACCAAATAACAAAGCATTTCCGGCTTGCTTTGTAATCTCCCATTTCCATGTAAATCACCCGCACAGTTTGTTGTGTGGCCAGCCAACATGGCAGTATTTTATGATTTCAATTTGCTCAAGTCCTCTGAATTTTGCTAAGAGTCTCCCATTTGGTCCTCGGGATTTTTACAGTTAACAGATGTTCACTTGATAGGACCTCACGTTGAGCTAATCATGGTGTCTCTTCTCCGCCAGAATGTGTACAATCAAAGATACCAACTCCTATGGGAGCGACATGCTTTACTTCCAAGAGTTGAAAGAAACCAAAGTGACAATCAGAAATCTGCCCCATCTCTTAGTAAGCATCTTGCAGTAAGGTTTGTGTGGGTGTGGGTGTTTTAATTCCAGCAGAATGTGTTCTGTTAACTAATGCATTCACTGGCAGTGGCTTTTCTTCCTCCTTGTTAGTGATCTGCAGCAGAGCCTGCAGCAATGGACTACAACAGAGAAACAAGCCAACTAACACGGCTTTATGAAAAACAATGTTGTTGCTGAATCAATATTTTCATGGCCTTGAGCTATTGGAAATGATGGTATTTTTAATACTGCCTGTACAATGTAGTGTCATTTCCAAGTTTCAAAGCTCCAGATCCCGACTTTGACAGGGAGAGAGGGAAAGTGGAGGGAGAGAAAGTAGATTTCTTCAGAAAAAAACAAAAAACCAAAATCAGGCTTGGCTTTGCATAAAGTATAAAAATCCAACTGTGTCTTTTTTAAAATCATTTTTTTAAGGGGGGGGACAGATATGAAGCGGAAGCCTCTGAAACACTTCCAAGCTCATAAAGGAAGACATTTTGCCAAAGTACCTAACTTTTTTTAGGGCAGCTGTTGTGGCTGCCTAATTCTTCATTGACCAGGTTTTATGGAGTCTGTTGTAATGCCTGTTGTAATAGTGTAACTGAAAAAGAAAAGGCACAGTCCAAAGAGCTGTGTCATTGTCTGAGCAGATAACACACCAGCTCCCATATAGAACTTGTTTGCTGCAGTTTTTAACCAAAGACACCCTCCTGTCGCCGCCCAAAAAACCCACACCCTGTTTCTCATTTTTCTAATTGCTATTATTGGGAAATAGAAATAAAATCCAAAATGATCTTTATAGAATGGGAAACTGGGCTGAAACTAACCACAGTGAAATTCAACAGAGACAAATGCAAAATTCTGCAGCGAGGATGATGGGGGCAGAATAAGGATAATATGGGAGATGCCTGGCTTGGCCACAGTGTATGTGAAAATGCTGGAGGAATTGAAGCCAATCACTGGCTGAGCAAATGAGCTGTGGTAGAAAAACTGCTCAACCCTTGCCATCCATTAGGGCTGGGAGAGACTTGTGCCTGAAATCTTGAAGAGCTGCTGCCAGTTAGATGAGACAGAACTGAGCTGGGTGGATCACTGTTCAGCTTAGGTCTCATGTTCAGCTTAGGAACATGGGGACCTCTCTTATCCCGAGTCAGACCCTTGGTCAATCTAGTTCCATATGTTGCTGGACTTCAACATCCATCCACTCTGACCAGTTGTCATGCTAGCTGAGGTTGATGGGAGCTGGAATCCAACAACATATGGAGGGCCACAGCTTCCCCACTCCTGCTAAGCACAGTTTAGCATTTCATGTGAAAAGATCCAATGAGGATTCTCGGTACAGTCATGCAGCTCGCCCAGACTTGCCCTTGCCCTGCCACTTTCCCCCAGGGGAAAGAGGCAGGGCAAGGGCAAAACCACACTGCTCTGTGCTTCCTAAGCATAGGACAAGTGTGAGTCTGAATGAGCCCTTTTATCAAGCACATGCTGAGGGCAGAGTGGCTTGGCTTCGAGAAAAGAAATGGGAATTCCCTTCCCGAGAAGGACAAAATAAAGCAGTGCTCCCCACCACCAGCTCACCCCAATCTTTTAGAGTTTGTGGAAACATTTGGAATTTTGAGGGAGTGCTGTGAGTCCTGCCTCACTTCCGAGTCACTTCTCTCTGTCCTGTTCAACTTTTTGGGTGCCACCCTCAGCTTTCCTCAGCTGCCTGGGTGCACATAGAGCTGAAAGAGCAAATGGGCATGAGTAGGCTCTTCCCAGTTCCTTTTTCACTTCGACGTGTTTGGGTGCTGATTTGAGTTGAAAGAAAATGCGAGAAAGAGGGTCACGCTTCCAGATTCCTCCATCCACTCTTTGTCTTTCAAGGGGTGGGGGAAGAGACACCACTCTTGCCACCTCATGATGAAGGAAGGGGAACTGAGCAAGAAGTGGGGAGACAGAAGCTTCACAAGTTATGGGGAATGTCCTCGAGGGTCCAGTTGTGCACTGGGAACATTTGGGGGAGAGAATGCTGTCCCCCTTTGTTTTCTACCTCTTATTGTGCATATTTAACTATACAATATAAAGAAAACCATTTATAAAGAAATAAAACTGGAGGCGAATCAGCAAGGCTAACATGAAATACTGACAAGTATGCCAGTGTGATGTGAGACCACTCATATTTCATATCCTACATTTTTAACCTTCCTGGACTCAGCTGCTCAGGCCGAGGTCTTCTGGGTCTGCGAAAAGAAAAAAGAAGAAAAGAACAGCCCCCAAGAGTGTTTATATTTTTTTGTTCATGACCATGCTGTTTAGTTTTAATTGGTACCAAGCTAGCCAGCCAAGAATTCTAAATGAAATTTCATTTCTCTGTGTACTGCTGATCAATATTCACTCAACGCACAACGGCTCTTTGTATCTCGGTGGAATAAAATAAATTGTCAGTCAGCAGCATGGTTTTTGTTGTCGCTGGGTCTTCCTCCCCCCAAGCTAAATTATTCACCTTCTCAAAAGGCAATTTGATAAATGTTTATTTCTTCATAATGCATTCTAACAATCACTGATTTGTGACACTCGCTGTGAACAGAATTTAAATTCATAGAGGATGCTTTCTTTCTCTCTCTAAGAAGACGCTAAGAGAGACAGACGAGAAATGGCTCCTGGAATGTTGCCTCTTTTCCATTTCAGATATTGCGGTGGCCTCCCATGGTATAAGGGGCACTAATTGAATTTAAGAGATGTAATAAGTGAGAAGCGCACCCATTCACATTGCGTCAGAATAAGAGCTGGCTCAATGGATTTGGCAGAAGCAGCAGCACCGGGACAGCGCGTAAGCACCAATTTCACAGTAAAGCGGAAAAGACTGCAGAGCGGTAGAGTTCACTGATGAGTTCTAACAGAGGGCAGGGAGATATATATTGGGAGATGAAACTTTTCCCAATGCACAGCATTATGAAAAAGGAACAGCTAGAGATAAACTTTGGGTAGGTTGTCTTCTAGCAAAATTCAGATTTATTTCTCTTTCATAAGTGCTGCAGCATCTAGTATATGACTGAGATGGCTATTGTTTACTATGCACAGGTAACCATATCTCTTTCTTTCCCTTTCCTCCTTCTTCCAATTTTCCTTTGAGGGAAAAGTTGTACTATCTTTACTATTGTACAAATATTGAATATTGTACTGTTCTGAGAATTAAAGTGTGGTATTGAGAACTTGCTGGGGGGGGGACTGTGCTTAACATCACAGCAATTCATTGTTCTATGAGGGCATATTTCCTTGTGGGTAACCTTTACAGAAGGAGGAATACTTGTCAGTGGCCCAGAGGAAAAAGTGAGAGGAGCAATGAAAGTGAATCTTAACTTAGCCTGCTGTACAAAGTTCCCATGCACATTCACACACACCCTTTCGATCCAGGCAAGCAAGAAGCATTATCAGTGTTCAATGGCACGCACATGTGAGTCAGAGACTTTCAAGGAAGCTGCAAGTCAGGGCTGGTGAGATATGTGACCTAGGAAGAGGGGATGTGGCCAGGGAGAGTCCCCTAGGTCCGTCCAAAGCCTGGAGATGTCTTTGTGGAAACCTACATAAGAAGCTTTTAAACTGAGCTGCCACACATCAGGCACTAAGAATGAGTTTCCTAGTTTTTTCCCTGTTGACTTTCTGTTAGAGAAAGAGAAGGGGAAAGCTCTTGTAGCGCTGGCAGGAAGACTTTGAAGCAAGTTCTAAAGAACATGATGGAACCAAAGTTCATCCCATCCTTCGTTTTTTATCTCAAAGATACCCCGAATGTTCATCTCTCCTGGGATAAGACAGACCTGGAACATAACAGTGAGAATCTCACAGAGAAGGTTGACAGGTAAATGACAAAGATGATTAGTGGGAAATGGCCTCAAGCATCTCTGCAGCTGCTATCAACAGACTGCTGGGAAAGAAACCGACCATGAAAGAATATTTTGTGGTGGTAGGTGAAAGAACTAAGAAGGTAAGTCCAAAAGCAGAGGATGTAAAAGCCTGCAATATTCATCACACACAGAGGGAAGCTGTTTGTGCTAATGGCCAGTCACATCCCACCCCTCACCGCCTGCTGACAGTCCCCCATATGCTCCCATTGGCTGAAAGAGATGCAGTTTTCTTCTTACTATTTATTTTGATGCCCTGCTGGTCCTCTTTGTTTCCTTCTTGTAGCACCATTATATTTGTAGCTAAGGTTTCCTTGCTGCTTCACTGCACTCCATTCTTTGCCCATGCAGGACTAATGAATTCAGGTTCGATTCAAATGTAAAACAAGGCGGGACCAGCCTGCTTTCCCCCCCCAAAAGCAGATTTTGATGCAATGAAATGGACTGCTGTCTTTGCCATAATTCCACTCCTGTTGCCCATTAATCCAGTTTTGCCACCTCGAGCCATCATTTTCCTTTATTTTCTCAAAATTTATAGTTACACAGTATCATCCTTCCCATACCTCAAATCACCCTCCCACAAAAAAAAAATCCTCCCTAGAGCAACACATTTGCCGTGCTCAGCAATATACGGGAGCAATCTCACGTAGTAATTGCTAAGAAAATTCTGTGTCCCTCCTCATTGTATTTCTTGCAACTATGATTTCTTCCTCTCTTTCCACCTCCTAAGTCCCCTGCTGTGCCAATGAACTCTGATAATCATGCAAGTAGCACTGAGATAGAGATCAAGTGATGCAGCCAGCTCTATCTCAACTTTGACTTTCAAGTCCACATTTACTCGGATGCATGCATTACCGTCTGAGGAAATATAAAGTCATTCTTCCTCAAACGAAAACTGCTTTTAGCCTGTGGTATAAAGTGCCCCAGATTTTAAGAAGCAAAGGAAATATTCCTCCTTCATTCTAAAAATGGAACAAGCATTCCTTCTGTGAGCTGTTTCTAGTCGGTATCGTCGCAGAAGGGGTGGCTTCACCCAGTCCATATTCATTCTGGCTGCAAATATGTAAATAGGAGGGCAGTGTTTATTGAATGTTTGACTCTCACTATATAACCCATATATGGATTACAACATAAATCTTGAATTCTGTTGTCCTTTTAAATCTACCGTATTTTGAATATTAAATTGGAGGAGTACTGAATTTGGAGGAGGATTGGACAAATTCATGGAGGGTGGGGCTATTAATAGCTACTAGCCACGGCCGTTTAGCTGTGCCTCCATAGTCAGAGGCAGTAATATTTTTGAATACCAGTTGCTGGAAGCCATAGAAGGAGAGAGTGTTTTTGTGCTCAGGTCCTGCTTATAGGCTTCTCACAAGCATCTGGGTGGCCACTGTGAGAACAGGATGCTGGACTAGATGGGCTATTGTTATGTTCTTAAATATCTTTGACAATATCCAATGTGCTCATTCTGTTAGTGGAAGGATTTATGCATGTGCAACAGAAACCCCTTCCTCCCCTTTCAGGCACTCTCTCCATGTCTGTTCCAGGGAGCTGGGGGGATCCCTAGAACAGATTTAGGGGGAAAAGTTCTATTACACAAGCATATATCCTTGTGCTGATGCAACAATTCATGTTGCACTACTTTGGATACAACACTTAATCTTTTAAGATTCAGACTACTATAGAGGCTTTATTATTTCCAGTATATTTATTACATGGGGGAGTATTCAGAAAGGGTTTTTCTGCAGTGATGCCAATCTACCCTTCCTACCTATCTAATTCTGTTGCTTATGTCTTTTCTAGGCCTTCATATGCAACTACATCAGCTGCCTTCCCTAAGATGTTTCCTGGGAACAGCTTGTGCAGTCCTTAACTTATTCAAGTAGCACAATTGATTCTATTTGTGTAAACTAGGCTCAAGAAACTCATACGTGAGTCTTATTTATTTCCTTACATCTATATCTAGATTTTCTTCTGCCATGGAACTGACAGGTGGCATGCATGTGATTCCCAGCCACTCAACCAAGCACTGGCAAGAACCCAAATCTTGCTTAGCTTCAGTAAGGTGGTGGCTTCATGTGCCTTCAGACCATAACCTGGGTGTGGATATGCATACATTGGGTGGGATTCAATGAATAAGTCCCATCAGCAGAAGCCCTGTGAAATTTCCACTTGTGCATTGGGGCTTTACTCACTTTCCTCCCCCAGAATTGAACATGGAGAAGAAGAATCCCTGAAACAGCATTCAGAGAGAGGAGAGGGACATTGACCCATCTGGCAAACCTAATGTTTGCCCTGATAGAGCGAGTGCCTTAGTGCAACACTGAATTGCTTCCCTTGTGACTGCCATCGTCATAAGTCATTGCCACTTATCTATAGTGTGTACCTCAAATGGCCTCCAACAGGACAGATTTTAACCATCACTTTCTGCCTTTAAGCCACCCATATAGCAATTTTGTGGATCTGTCTCTTTCTCCTTTTACAACTGAACTGATTTCTATATCTTCCTCACACCTCAGACCTTTATGGAAGGCTATACCTCGCAGCAATCTTGTGCACTGAGTGTACAAATTCATTTGCCAGTTGTTGCCTGTCTTTCTGCTATCCTAGTATGCCTCTGTCTCTGAGTCACAACTTTGTTTACCTGTTGCCACCAGCTAATCCCTTCTTCTAGTATTGTTGAAACTCGGTTGAATCCAATTGCCTCTCTGTATTAACAGAGGGCTCTTTGATCCAGTGGAAGCTTCTGTGAATGAAACATCAGAAGAGCCCTGCTAGATCAAATCAATGGCCCATCTCTGTCCAGCATCCTGTTCGTGCAGCTGACAACCAGAGGAGGGAGAAGTGGATTTTGATTTTTTTCTGATGCCTCGACCTCCTACAATATGCTGCAAGAGGTTGAAAAACTCTCCAGAACAGTTTTGGGTTATTCTAGGTAGCCATGAAGCCTCCCTTACAGAGAGCACCCCTCTCTTTAAAGTAATCCTTTCTCTGAAGGCCTGCATGATGCAAGTCCAGTTTAAAGATAAAGAACCATAAGGCCTTGAAGTTGCCCATCAGCAGACTGGTCACTGTAACTCTTCCCCCTCTATGCTCAGATGTATTATATTTCTATTATCATAATGATTTCTGAATCTGTACATATAAATTGGCACCTGCAAACATATATAAAAAAATTAATCAAATTATATACACTTTCATCCTTCCCCCCCCCCCTTGCAACGTTTAAGTGGTTTCCCTATAGATAACTTCAGGAGCTTCAGGAGAAATGAAGCTCTAGAAGGGCTAGAAAGGCTGTTAGCCTGTTCCAATAGAGCTCTTTTTGTGTTCTTATACTGTTGAATCAGAGCTTGCACATGGGGGCAACTGTGTATGGAGGTGTGGGTTCTAGCAACTCCTAGCACAAACATCACAAAATCTTTGCTGCTTCTAGTTAGGCAAAGTCTCTTGCCAGCAGTCAGATCTCTCACAATCCATTTTCATAATCAAAAAAGCAAAAGATCATCCTGGATGCAAAATTTGCTTGGGTCTGCTCTCTATTTCAATATAAATTGTACATCATCTTTGATTTATTGTTGTGGGCATACTGCAAAGTGATATGCCATCAAGCACTATAAAAATTGGATTTGCCCACTCCAAACTGTTTTTGCTGGCAGAAGTATTTACCAGGTGCCACGACATGAAAATATATCCATCAGTGAAGAAATATATAAGCCAACCATACAAAGAACAGCCTATGAGCTCAGATATCCAAGCTGTCATCCCCATACTATTTTATAAGGATTTGGTTTACGCTTCCTCTGACGGCTTTCTTTGGAACAATCTCCTGAACTATGCATACGTCCAAGGAAATGACTCCTGTTGAATTCACTTGGATTACTTCTGAGTAAACATGTTTAGGCTTACACTCTCAAAGTCTAAAGCAACCTGCATGAGTTTCTGAAGCAATCATGACAGTTGGGTAGTAGTGGAAACCTAGGGGAATCAGCTATCCCCCTAGAAACTCAGTCAATTAAATTCAGCCCGGAAGGATACCAATCTAATATCAAAGATATTGCCAAAAGGATCAGTTCCCTGGAGCATAAGGTTAATGATTTAGAGCATGTCAGCTTGGCCTGGAGCAGATAAAATGAAACTAGAAATACACACACAAACACGCAAAGGTCAAAATATTAATAGATATAAGAAAATGCAACCATTACAATAATAATTCAAGGAAGATACACAAGGGCTTACTGGCATCTCATTTCTCTGGATTTTTTTTTAAAGCAGTCCTTAATTAATATCCTTTTTCCCCACATTTAGTATACAGCAGAGTACCAGAGATTTGATTGAAAGTTCAGGAAGAAATCAGAAACTGGAGGTAGTGACCCAGTTTCCTTATATTAACAAGTCCTTATCATCTTATGCTACAGAACAAAGAGAAAAACAAAAAATACGGAAACCAGAAGAACTATGGCCATGTCAACAAGCAACACCCCAGAGGGACAAAAACCACAGGCAGTTAATCATTTATTCAATAATAAAATGCCCTCAGTATTTTGAATGGGGCTCTTTGTTGGCTCAGAATCTATACAGATTCCTTAAAGCAGATCTTTGGGCTCCTCCAGACGATCTGTTGAGCATCTGCTTGCACAAAGCTTACACAGTGGTTAAATTAAGTTGGGTCTTATTGAGCACGAGTTCCCATTGGTTTCCCGGGATGTTATATGGCACTGAGCATTCATAGTGATTTGCTTGCATGGTGTTGATACCTCTTCTCATTAATCTTCCATTCATTTCACAGGTTTCAGTGCATTTGTCCAGCTGTGTTTGTGTGTGTTAAATACATTTGTTATATAAGGACAACTGAGCACTTTAATTATACAAACCTACATTTGTAGTATGTGCTCGAATCTCTCCCACAAAATCCTGACAGTCTGGAGGCGACCTGTGAGCGCAGATCTCCTGCAGCAGGTATGTTCAGTTTGAACACGACAGTATAGATTCTTCTCTAACTGAAGAATTTTGATTCCTAAATAAGACATTTAATGGGCTTCTTTCTTTATATCACAAATATGGTGGTAGGGACAGAAATATGAAGGGCCATGGTAGCCACAGAATTGGAGAAACTTTGAAGGGAGTCAGTCTTGTTGCAGGAGCATTATCAGGTGTTAGCACTGTTGGGTACTTGTTATCTGGGTCCAAAAGTGGGGGGAGGGACCTGCCTGGGATTTTGCCGGTCCGTCCTCTTGCAATTTCCGTTTACCTGACGTCTTTGAAGAAGAGCACACATCCTGTTCTTCCTCTATATGAGGAAGAGGTGAGACCATTAAGGGAGGGGAGCTCATTGAAAACATCTTGCGGAAGCTCCACCTCATAACCCCGTGAAAACAATAGTCTTTCTGAGTGTATATGCTTAATAAAAGGTTCATGCTTGCCCTGTTCTTCTACTGATGTTAAAAACAAGTCAACCATCAACCCCTCACCCACCCACCTTGCTCTTGTTAACCAACTCTTTATGATAAATTAGGAAAAGCCAATCCATGAGAAGAAAAATAGTTGGACTTCTACAAACACAGAGGAAGAGATAGGTAAATGAGGCCATGGGAGGTGTTTTTCAGTAGTGCTATTATGACTGTATCTCCCTTCAATCCATGCTGCTTTTCTAATGACGATTCAGAAGAATAGGAATGAAATCTATTGCATCAATTTGGAGAACATTGTAGTGGTCCCTCTCTGCAGAATAATCTTCCTAGAGCAAGCATAGTCAAACTCCGGCCCTCCAGATGTTTGGGACTACAATTTCCATCATCCCCAGATAACAGGACCAGTAGTCAGGGATGATAGAAATTGTAGTCCCAAACATCTGGAGGGCCGGAGTTTGACTATGCCTGTCCTAGAGAGACCTTCCTACAGTGCCATCATTTTGGCACCAGGCAAAGACCTTTCTATTTAGCCACGCCTTTTAACATCTTTTAAGGTTTTTAATCTGTTAAATCTGACATTGATTGCTATTTTAGTTTCTACTTTAATATTATCTGAGGATTTTATTTTCACCCTGATGGGATTATTGTAGCACTCTCTCTCTCTCTCTCTCTCTCTCTCTCTCTCTCTCTCTCTCTGTGTGTGTGTGTGTGTGTATAGAGAGATTGCTGGCATTATTTTATTAGCTTTGATATTTTATTGCATTATTTGATTTGTGTTTTGTGTTGCCTAGCGAAGTAGGCAACTAATAACTGTAAGGAAATAAATAAATGCCACATGTGCCCTGTTGCATTAGTGATTAGAATGGGGGAAATATTTACAGTTAATTTATCTGAACTTTATACTGAGCCTGGTACAAATCTGAGCATTTGTCAAAGCTATCCTCTTGACGCACACAAACCAATCAAAGAATACTTTGCAACTGGGAGGGCAGGCATCTAAATTTGTTGTATTTATTTCTCACATCTGAGTGGGATTTCCCACTCCTCCCAACAAGCCTGTGACATACATTAGCCTGAAAGAGAATAAATAGTCCAAGGTAAGCCAAATTTCTAATATTGTGTTCCAAGCTTTTTGGAATGAGTTGACCCTCTTGGCTTTGCCATTCAACTCCCTGTTTATCAATCTCCTTATTTTTGGAAATTTGATATTTTGAAGCCAAATGTGGCCATGTTGGATTTTCATGGCAAATGGCCATTTAAATGTATATTTACATGGTTCTTACTACTTCTAGTGGAGCATATACAGCCATGTAGAGTCTTTTAAAGTGCAAGAGGAAGTCCCAAGATTTTCCTGTTTTTTTGGTTCAGACAAGCATAGCATCCAGGGTTGTTTTCATGCAGAGTTTTAGGATCATCTCTTTGCCAAAAAAAAAAAAAAAAGGAAGAAGAAGAAGAAGGAAGATATTTTTTCCTAGTGTCATGATATGGGGCTTGACGCAGATTAATTATTAATATTTTACAGCCTTCAATTTAGAAGACATCTGCCCCATTATCTTTGAAGGATGCCCCTATTAAACAATCCCTGTGAGGCTGCCATGGGGAAGTATTAAATATTGAGGAGTGTAACTTCTCTCTATTTTGTCAGCTTGATCCCAGCTAACTGATGCTTCCTGTCAAAAGACTGTATCGAATTATTTAATGAGGTAGATGCAGTGAGTTACCATGATTAGTAATTGACTGTTAATATCAGAATGAGCTGGAATGGGTTTCAGTTTATTAGGCTATTTAAAATGTTTGGACATTTAAAACAGTTATTAGTTCCGCTTTGCTCTGCACCTGACTTTTTACAGCACAGAGGAATGAAAAAGAAAAGCAGCAACTGCAAGCTGAAGTTTCAGTCTTTTAAAAATCAGCATTTGCTCTGCAAATCAGTAAGCACGCATGGTGGTGCTATTAGAGCAGATATACACTATAAACGTATGCCAGTTTTAGACATTTTAACAGTCAAGACTTACCCCTAAAGAATTCTGGGAATTGATGTTGGCTGAAGTCATTATCACTAGCCCTACAAGTTCAGCTATGCAAATAATTAATAATAATTAAGGCTTCCAGTACTTTTTTGATTGTTGCTTAAGTATATCAGGATTTTTGTTCAGCTCCTCAAAGTTCAGGCTGATCTGTGTTAATCTCAAACATCTATGATAATTATCAGGGCCAGCTCAAGACATTTTGCTGCCTGAGGGCAGGCGGCATGGAACACACAGCTCTATCCTCCAGCAGAAAGGAAAGGCTGTTGCCAATGCCATCTCCAACATCACCAGCATCTGCCACCTGAGGTAGCTGCCTTCCTCTGCCAAATAGTAGAGCCAGCCCTGCTTATTGTATTGCTTTGGCAATTTAGCCTGCAAAACTACAGTGGTACCTCTGGTTACAAACTTAATTCATTCTGGAGGTCCGTTCTTAACCTGAAACCATTCTTAACCTGAGGTACCACTTTAGCTAATGGGGCCTCCCGCTGCCTCCATGCCGCCGGCACGCAATTTCTGTTCTCATCCTGAGGTAAAGTTTTTAACCCGAGGTACTACTTCTGGGTTAGTGGTGTCTGTAACCCGAGGTGTTTGTAACCCGAGGTACCACTGAACCTGAACCAAAATAATGAAGTTCCTGGTTGCCCAGTAATTTGGCTTGGCTTTATTCATCTGGGAGGAATCTAGTACTCAGGAAAAGACTGAAGCTTTTTTGATGGAATACAGTGGTACCTTGGTTCTCGAATTTAATCCATTCCGGGAGCCCGTTTGACTCTCGAAACTGTTCGAAAAACAAGGTGCGGCTTCCAATTGGCTGCAGGAGCTTCCTACACTCAAGCGGAAGCCATGTTGGACATTCAGCTACCGAAAAGCATTCGCAAACCGGGAACACTCACTTCCAGGTTTGTGGCATTCGGGAGCCGATGAGTTCAGGAGTCAAGCCGTTTGACTACCAAGGTACCACTGTAGTTTGGAAAGAGTGGAGAAAGAGTCACTGTTCAAATAATGAGAAGGTGCAACAGAATCTACTGATTACAGCAGAAGAGGGTGTCTCTTTCCACAAATGGTGATTAGAGCTGTCAATGTAGTTAATAAGGAGAAGCCTGAAATTTGTCTCCATTCCTAAGAAAAATGGGGATTGGCTTAATGCTAGTCCTAAACTATGACAATGTTTAGATGGGCCATGTTCTCATTTGTTTGTCACTATTCCCCAAGCAAGAGGAAGGTTTTGGACTACTCTGACAAGATAGAATCATTATTTTTGCCGTGCCTTATCATTAAATCACTTGAGCCCTTCCTCTTCCTTCCTCCCTGCCCCCCGCCCTGCTTGCTTTTGCATGTAGCATGGACAGAAATCCTTGAAAAAGAAAGATAAAGGAAGCAGCAGCAGAGGGACCTTAGCTTTAATGCATGCCTTCTGAGAGAGGTATTTAATGTTATCAGTAATACTATAAGCTTGATGCCTTTGAGACATTCCTTGGGGATGCTGCTCTAAGAGAAATACTGACTGAAACGGCAACCCTTCATCCGTAAGGTCACAGGAAAAGCCATTCTCATGGACTCGGTGAAAACTGATGTGAAGGATATGAATGAAAGCAAAGGAAAGTTGCCTACTGCATACGCACATCCAAAGTAAATAAAAAACCTTTGAAAGGAAATGGCACAGTTACCGAGGTGAATGAAGAAAGGGAGGAGGGGAGATAAATTATCTCAGGACACCAGATTCACTCCCCTGCAATAAGTCATTGGAAACTTGAGAGGTTGGAGCAAGAGAAGATTAGAAATTTTGGAAGGTTTTAATAAATCAAAGGCTCGATGACTTGCCCAATGCACATCCTAGGCCTTCTCAGCCTAGATCTGCTCTAGACTTGAAAGCAATGCTGAAAGCAATTAGATAGAGACTAGAAAAGGATGCTTTTGATAGTATGTTAAAGTCTGGCATATGCAGTAAACACATAAGACGCACACAGACAGGGAATTCTAAAAATGGAAGCGAGCAGAGAGTCAGGCAGAAGTGCAAATGAAAGGGAGTCATTGGGCCAGGGGGTTGCTTTTATCTATGTTGGCATAAATTCTTTTTAGGTGAGAAACTCTGGGTTTAGACAAGCAAACTGTAAATTAGCTGAGCCTCATTTGCAAACTGAGCAAAATACAAAGTCAAAATTTCACACAGCCATTCCAAAGCCTTGTTCTGGGAGGCTCCAGTCTCTGATGTGATACTTATTTCTAAGAACTATAAGAAGGACTATTGAACCAGGCTATTCTCATTGCTAAAAATGGTGGCAGCACCTAATGGGGAAAGAAAAGGAAAGATCTATGTGAAGAGTGGATGGAGAAGAGTCAATAAACAGTGTTATGTACACAGTGAAATAGCAGGCCAAGTGAAGCAAAGCTATATATTCAGCGCTGTGGCATTTATCTGTTTGACTGACTGACTGACTGACTGTCTGTCTGTGATGTGATAAGTGCTGAGAGTCACAGCCAATAAATTTCAAAATGTCAAGTAATAGCCCAGGCATGAGTGGGCAGAACTCTATTGACTGTGGAGAAAAATCAGAGAAAGATATTTGTGGGAAATCAGTATTTTTGTATTGCAATGCAAACTATCAAGAGGGAAATTGACATGAAGATAATAATCCATAGACTGGGTTGGCATGTTACGCTTCCCGCAACCCCAAGTTCAACAGCAATCATAAAAAGGCAGACTAGATAGAGGCATGTAGAGCATACCCTTCTGATCCTCCACAGCTACTTTCTGTCTTCTTCAAAACGCTGTGTCTCTCCTGTCCTCTAAATCTTAAAATATTTCCTCTTCTTTTTGCCACCTTTAAACTCCCAAATGTCATTGCACCATTACACAGCATGCCCCTAACATTGTCTTAGCCAGTTGGCAAGGATTATTTCATAATTGTGGCCACCAGCCTAGAGTTAATTATTGCGAGGAAATGGGCAACCCTAGCTTCAGAGTCTTTAAAGATGTCATTCTGCAAGCCTTTAAAACAAAATCATGTAGAACTGAGAGGGATGCGAATTCTGGCTTTCTTTGGACATAAGACCCTTCTCAATAATCTGGATGTAAGACCCTTCTCAATAATGGCAGTGGTGCCCACCAGAGTGGTGCTGGGGCTGAGTTCTGGCTTGCACCTTAGGGCAGGTGTGCACACACGTGCACCAGGCCATGCAGATGGGGGTGAGTGGAGGGTTTTCTTCACTCTCCCCTCTCCCCAGCCCTCACTGCCATTGGGTGGGTGCTCACACACTGAGCAGGTGTGGGGCGCAGAGGGTGAAGAGCATCATCCGCATTCCCCAGCCCTCGCTGCTGACGGGTGGGCATTCGCCCCACGCTCCACCACTGCTTGGCCATTGTAAAATGGAACCAGACATGTAAAGCAGGTTGAGATCAGCAAACAGCGTATACAAAAAAAAGGTGGATTACCATCCTTGCCTTATTATACCATTTGCGTGTGTGTGTGTGTGTGTGTGTATGTGTGTGTGTGCATGTGTGCGTTCGTGTATGCATAAAAGTGGTCAACGATCTCGGTTAAATCCCTGCACATCCTCTGATTAATTCCCTGAGTTTTCTTCCCAGAAATCCCCAAAGCCATTTACACATTTACAAGTTCAGTAATTCATTGTGCTTGTCCTACCCAGGCAATAAAGTGTGTGATGCTCGCTAAGTGGCGGGAGGCAAACAAGGAGATTTCATAGAATTCAAGGTCAGGCAGGAGGACAAAGCTTTACATTAAGAAAGTGCTGCAGTCTACAAAATACTCCAGGTTGGGGCATGCAAAGGACAAGAGGGAGTACAATCAGGGTGGGGATTAGAGAAGAAGCTAGTGAGCGATGCTCATGTGACATTTTTTTGGGGGGGGAGAAGCAGTTGTATAGTCATTGTTTTAATGAAGTGAATTTGAAAATGGGTGGGGGACTTGATATCTTTCAGGTGCTCTTGGTCTCCAGCTCCCATCAGTTCCAGCCAGCATGACCAGTGGTTAGCAATGATGGGGGTTTGAGACCAGGAATACCTTGCAGGCCACAGGTTGCCCACACCTGTGATTTGGAGTTGGGTGAGAGAGAAATCTCACTGGCTTTAATTGTGGAAAATGATATTTGTATACAAAAGATGAGTCTGGACCTTGTCACCATGGTGACATGACAGCCTCGCAATAAAAATAACTTCTGATAGCTCAGTCTAAGAATATTTCAAAATCAGTTTACTAGATACAGCAGACTGATACGTCATCCGCTTAACAGGAAGACTGATTGCCCAGTATTTACGCTTCTAGGGTAATCTGCACGCAGCTTCAAAATGAGAGTTATTAAATTATTTTCAAATGCTAATGATGCTATTCATCTGGGGGTTGCACAGAAGTTTCAAGCAATTCAAGATGAACATTTGCTTTTAAGAAGTTAGCTTAATCTTTAAGAATGCAGCAGCAATGCTATAAATAATAACTCTCCCATGAAGAATACTGGTCTATGAGCCCTCTCATCTGGTCAACTTGGAGAAATTCAGGACAGGTCCAAATGAGGCAAAAAAGCTCAAAAGAAGCAGCAGCAGACACATAGGAATGAACATCTGCACTTGCTGCTGAGGGCTGGGCTTCTCCCCACACAAAAGCCACCTGTTGCAATTGCTTTGTGAGGAAGAGCAGCAGGACCATCTGCTCAGGAAGTGGGGGTAGGAACTGAGCAGATTCTAGCTTTAGCTGGAAGGTAAAGTTCTCACCAGGGGTGGACATTCTAGGCTCAGCACCCAGTGAAGTGGAACCGGTCACGCTGTGCTAAACCCGCCTCTGTTCTCCCTCACTAAAGCCAACCAGTTCTGTCTAGGAAAGCTGGATTGTCACATTATGGTCTCATCCACACTTATGCTCTATGCCTTCTAGGCACAGGTCCAGGCTTTCTAGAGTCCAGTGGGTTTTGTTTTTGCTTTTTGTTTTGTCCCAGCACTTTGCCCGGGGAAACCCAATTGCCGCTTGCTTCAATTCAGTAGTAAAACACAGGTTTTCCCAGGAAAAGGTTCAGGACAAAAAAGAAAACTTGCTTGCACCTGGACCTAGAAAGGCCAGAAATGTCGCACAAAAGAAAGTATGGCTATGCTCCATCTCCCAGGTGCTCTCTAGGCTTGTATTTTTGTGGCAGGTTTTGGTTTTTTACTTTGATATACCTTTTCCCATTCAACTGGTCCATATATGAACCTTGTAACATCTGGAATTTGATGCCTGAGTTTGCTTGCTTTTCTCTTCCTTCCCCATACCTTTTTCCCTTTTAGACTGCAGGAGCTATGTCATTTTTATTGATCTGTAAGCCACTTTGAGAGCCTTTCCAGACTGAGATGGTAGGTTTTCTGTACCCATAGTGATTACACTTTAAACATATAACAGTAAGATGGTGACACACCTGCATTTTTGAACACAGCAGCCACCTGACTTTTATAAATAAGATAAGGATGATTGCATTGGGCATTTAATTAGGAAGTCCCTTTTTTGCCCCCTTTCCCCTCTTCTCCAGCTCTCCCACTAGGCTTTGAGATCCAAAGTTACCACAGCAAAAAGAGGAGTAGATGTGGAGGAGTGATATACTTATCACAAGAATGTCGGAAGCAATTTTGTACCAAATCAGCCCCATCTAGCTCAGGGTGGTTCAATACACAGCCCAAGTGACCCTAGAGGCATTTTTTTGTTGGCCCTCAGTATTATTTGATGCCCCCATCCCAGATGCCATCTCAAAGCTAGGTAAGCAAGGCTCTGGGCTTTGGAAAGGAGGCATGAGAGCTCCAACAGGGTCCTAGAGTCCTTTGGTCTCCTTCCCAGAGCCTAGTTAGCACTTACCCAGCTTTGGGAAGGAAATGGGGGGTTTGGGGACCCTGCCAGAGCCTCACACCTCCTTCCCAAAGCCTGATGCCTGGCTTAGCCAGCTTTGGGAAGGTAGCATGAGGGCTGTTGGGGGCGTCAATTGTTGGCCTTGCTTCCCCACCCACCATGTGATAAGGCAGTGCACAGCCTGTGGGTTCCATGCCAAAGTACTCTCATGGCCCGTTTGGCATGAAAAGGTTGACTGCCCTGATCTAGATCAATATTATTGACTGGCCATTCTCCCAGATTTAAACAGGAAGCATTCCCAGTCCTACCTAGAAACAGCAGGCTTTGAACTGGGGACCTTCAGCATGTGACACATGTATTATTCTACTGAGCTTTCATCCTACAGCGTATGTGTGTGGTGGATGGGGAGGAAGTACAGGGAAGGGACATCTTCAGAATTCATTTCCACCCTCTACTTCTCTGCCGTGCTACATTACAGTAATATCCTCTACATGCTTTTTTAAAAGAGATTCGTGTATGAATTTAAGGCTACTTTCTCAAATGGTCTGGTTAAGCATGCCTGATAGGTTCCTTTGTATAGCTATCAAAGCTGTGGCAAAAGGAGAGTTTCAACTCTTTCAATATTTTCAACATTCCCTTTGTGCACCAGACAAAACAGATCTCTTCAGTGCCAGCTTCTGTTTATAGTATTGTGTATGTTTCTGTATGGAAATTTCATTTGGGGACTGAGCATGAATAGAACAAGCTTCCATAAATAGCCCAATTGCTCTTGTTCATTCTTACATTAAAAAAGAACTAGGGAGTGGAACTTGAGGAAGACAGCACCTACCATTTCCTTTTTAACCTCTGCAAGAACTGTTCCTAAGGGGATGGGAACAGGTGCAGGGTGACTCCTTCCCACACTGCTTTGGTAATGTCGTAAGAACATAAGGAGAGCCATGTAGGATCAGGCCAGCCCAGCATTGTGTTCTCACAGTGGCCCACCAGATGCCCATTAGATTGACCTTTTCTGGACAGAGTGTGCAGATGGAGGCTTTCCACATGGGAGATTTCTGACATGGGCACCAAAAGGAGTTCTGAAGAAACAATACTATAAGCAGCCATGTCTTTTCCCCAGAGATATGCTAGGATAAAGAGGCATCCAAACAATGTTAAGTTAGCGTCGTCTTCTCCCTTTACCCCAATAATCCGGACCTTGCAATAAATGCCAATGTGTCATCAGTTTACGACAGCCAAAACTTTAATCTAGTATATGTGCCACCGCTTGCCTTAACAAAAATGAACCATCGCTGTTTTCTTTAGGCACACACACTACATGTATTAACAGATAACAGAAAGTCATAAAATATTTACAGAGAATAGCAAATGTCTCTACTTGGAGTCAGCGAGTTTTTCAAACTACAACCTGAGTACCTGTCATACAAGGATCAATAATCCAGAAATCATGTGCCAGTTGGAATTGCCCTACACATCAAAGAGCACTCTTGGTTTGGTTCTTTGTACAGGGCCTCACAAAACTCAGGATGATGTGGAGCTTCTGTGGAAGGTCCATTGGGAACCATGACTCCCCTACTCCAGTTTTGTATACTACAATGTTGGACGTTATTGTCTCCCCTGTTTTAAGCTGTTAAAGTAGGTCAGCTTATTTGTATCGATTTGCTGAATATTTATATAATGTTGTATATTCTAATTTTTATACTCATTGACATTCTGACTACTTTTAGTTGTTCTTTATCAATTTTGTTATATTATTGTTCATCTGGTATGTTGTGAGTTGCTTTGTGGGAAAGAAGCATACAAAAAAATGGTGGTGGTGGTGATACAAGCATAATGAGTGTCACACCCCACAGTCACCTATGACTGGACTTAAATGTCCATAGGTCCTTTACCTTTTTTACCTTTTACATGACAGAATGACATACTGCTTATTGCACAGATCCAGCTTCCGTATTCATAACTGGGGACTAAGGTAATTTTACATTAATGTCCCACAAAAAAACCCGTTTTTTTGCCCTGTAGAATGATTAAAGGGAGAGTTTCCCACTGATGCAGGTGTATGGTATGGGGTATTCTTCTAATTCCCAGCACTCCGCACATCAGCACTGGTGACCACACACCTGAGGTGATAGACAATTTTGCCTACCTTGGTTCCACCATAACCAGCAACCTCTCCATAGATGCTGAGCTGGAGAAGCATATTGGCAAGGCAGCTACACCGATGGCCCGCCTCTCCAAAAGAAGAGAATGGGAGAATGTGACACAAATGGCCAATACCAAGATGAAGGTCTACCAGGCTTCATGCTGCTTTATGGAAGTAAGTTGTGGGTAACTTACAACCATTAGGAATGACACCTCAATGCCTTCCACATGTGCTATGTCAGGAAGATTTGGGGTACACATGATAGGACAGAGTTTCAAACAAAGATGTGCTCTCCCAAGCCCACATTCCCAGACTCCTGTCCCAGCGATGTCTACAGTGGCTTGGTCATGTACACAGAATGAAAGATAGCAGGATCCCCAAGGATGTGCTCTATGAGGAGCTGGCTGTAGCCCCCAGGCCCAATTGGCAGACCAACTCAGTGTTTCAAAGATGACTGCAAGCATGACATGAAGGCTGGCAACCTCGACTCCGCCATGTGAGAATCCCTTGTGGATGACCACAGTGCCTAGAAACAGGCAGTCAAGTCATGTATCCATAGCAGTGACCAGAGGAGAAATGAACACTGGGAGGAGTGCAGAGAGAAGAAACGGTGTGGTGTATATGTAGCAGCACAACTGGATGCCTTCATCTGTCCCAGCTGCAACAAAACATGTCTCTCCCATATCGGTCTCTACAGCCACAGCAGGCACTGCAACCTTCCAGATTTTGACTTCATCCCCAAAGGTGCGCTCCTCCAACAAATTCATGTTTTGTGCTGTAGGGTCAAATAAACCATTTGGGCTATTCATGCAGCTATTTGTTGAATGTGGAACTGGGAACCAAGTTCAACATCATAAAAACAGACATAAGATAATGGCAAGGTCACGATCTGTTTTCTAATTACTGAGGCATAGGTCCTGCAAATCATCACTATTCAACCTTATTCAGCTCACTTGATACCAATGCACCATTTGGGTGGTGTGGCTCACATACTAATAATGAGGAACTATGGTTAAATGAAGACTTATGGGGTTTATTGTAGTACTTTAATTATTTATTTGAAACCTTAAGAGAGGATGAGAGAAATGGTTCCGTCTATGAAAAAGGGACTCAGTATATGGTTGCAATCTTATTTAATATTAACCATGATAAATAATTATTTACTTAATTGTGTATTCAAAGCAGTTTGAACTTTTATTGGGCTATCTAGGTTATTGCATGGCTTTATTGTAACTCATTATTCTTTTTCTGGTTTTACGTTATGCTTTCTGCTCCTAAATTTTTGTAAGTCACTTGGAGATTTTTTTTAATGTGGCAAGCTACCAAATAAATTGAGTAATAACAATAATAGTAATAATAATAGAGATTCTGGGGGCCTGTACACAGTTTTCATAAGAGCAACTCAAAATGATGGGATTGGGTGTAAAGGAGAGTTGAACAGTTAATGTGCATTTTTTCCCTTATTTGTATTCTATAGTGCTGCACAAGAAAAAACAATTATAAAGCCATTCATTTTTGCTAATTAGACTTCATTTGGTTTGTTGCTCATTATTTTTTTTAAAAAAATTGCACACATTCCTTGTCCCTTTCCCCTATTTTCACCCATGATCTATGGGGGCCACAGAGTTGTTTTCAGTCATAGCTGCCACTATAATTATTTATAATGCCCCAACCATTACAGGGTATTATGGGGAAAATGATGGTCCGCAGTGGAACATGACAACACACATACATGCAGCATTATGGCAGAAAATGACAGCCCCCAAGAGTGGGTGCTTAACTCTGCATCTGCTGCCAGAGACATGAACGTGCCAACCACTCCCCACCCCCCAACCCTCAAATTGGAAGTACTGAAATGCATACCCATTCTTTGCCCTGTGTATTCAATTTGGAATGAATGAAAATTAAACCAAATGGCCTTCATGCAGCTCAATTTTTTGTCTATGCCAAGATCAATACACACCCTGACAGTCCATACACATCTCGCTTCAATTCTGAGCTTCCCCTTATGGGCATATTTCAATTTTTCTGGCACTTACCCGTATCCTTCTGCATTCCCATCTAAACCATATTGTGAACGTATGGCGAGTTTTTTTATGCCATTAAACAGGGTTGGTGGGTTTGGGTTTTTTTAAAAAAAAAAACCTCTTCTCCCCCTCCCCTCCCCCCAAGTTTCACACACCACACGCCTGCTGTAGAATCTAAACAGATGGATACATTACAAGGCATGGTGGGATTAAACAAGAAAGCAAGACCAGGAAGTACAGACACCGCTAGACTTTCCTTCCTTCTCAGTAATTAACTTTCTTAGAAATGAAGCCGTGCATTAACTCTGGCACTAATGGACATCTTGTAAAACAAATGGTCACAGTTCTCTGTTTCATTTGAATAGGAACAAAAATGTTTGCTTAGCATTAAAACTGCAGCAGTAATCTGTGGAATCCATGTCAAATATTAAGTGCACACATTTGGATTAAACCACCATGAAGACTTCTGAGCATCACGTCTTTATGGTCAAAAAGTAACCATGCAAAACATCTCAGGTTCAAACCCAGGTGTCTTCAGGTAGGGATGGAAACATCCCCTGTCTGCAACAATGAAGAGCTGCATAAGCAGTTCTTAGCTAGGCAGTGCCCATGTGGTCTGGCTTTGTAGAAGGTAATTTGCTATGTTACAACCAGTTGAGTTGTTGTTAAACACTTGTTGCTCATAAAGCTGTTGAACCTAAGTTGTACAGCCTGCTGTTCACTCCAAGATGGGCCATTTCTAACACACCCCAATCTTCCACCAGAAAAGAAACTATGATGGGCATGGCTAAAGGCAGTGGGGATCCATCCCTCTTATCTACTGACTTGTGTGCTATGCTTCCTTTCTATAGGCTATGGTATTGCATCTTGTCCCAGCAGTAGAATGCTTGGGTTGCTATTTTCTTAATGCTAAGCTACATGGGGGTGTCAGGGAGCTTCTGCGTGAATAACAGATACTCTTCCACTGAACTGTTTTGCTGGTAGATGAAAAGCCTGTTTTATATACAGTGGTACCTCGGGTTAAGAACTTAATTCGTTCTGTAGGTCCGTTCTTAACCTGAAACTGTTCTTAAAGCACCACTTTAGCTAATGAGGCCTCCTGCTGCCACCGTGCAATTTCTGTTCTCATCCTGAAGCAAAGTTCTTAACCCAAGGTACTACTTCTGGGTTAGTGGAGTCTGTAATCTGAAGCGTCTGTAACCTGAAGCATCTGTAACCCGAGGTACCACTGTATAAATGTTGCTTCAAGGAAAGAGGGGAGGGTTAGGGGCACACACTTCCAAATGAATCACATGTGTTTTTTCAGCAAGCATGCAGATACATAGGTGAGGGCACAGGCACGCGCGCGCACACACACACACACAGAGAGAGAGAGAGAGAGAGAGAGAGAGAGAGAGAGAGAGAGAATAAACTTTAAAATTCTTTGCCCACTGCCTGAAAGAAGGAATGAAACAGTTGCTGAAGCCTGCACATTCGTAATTGTTAGTGCTGCCACAGTAAAACACACAGAGAGAGCCTTGGTGTGAATTATGGGACAGCATCATTTTTCTGTGACTTTCCAAACTTACATCTGCGCTAATAAAAACTCAGTTTGTCACAGTGGGATTTGTGTCAGTGCCCCATTTTCAGACTCTGCCAGCCAGCCTGTGTACGATCCAGAATAATGGATGAATGAGTGTGATATGAAAGATTTAATAAGGACTTTACCCAGCTGCTCATCCCTGTTGCAAACTCATATCAATGAGCACTTTATTTGTTTACAGATACATCCCGTCTCCCCCAGACTGTTTGCTGTTTGCTTCATGTTGAATACACAATTAAAATGGAAGTGGGAGAGAGGGAGTCTTGACAACTCTGTGAGCATGCAATATCAAGAGTTGGCAGGGAAGTTGGGAGCGTGGAACGGAGTTGCTCAGCTACTGCCTTGCCCCTGTTTATATGGAGGATTTCAAACCACAAACAAAATAACTCTTAACTGCTCAGTCTTCATCTGCTATTGAAATGCGGTCCCTTTAGAGGGAAACACAGCACACAGTTAACAGGACACCGTTACAAAGCTGCAGTACGGTAGTAAAGGCAGCAAAGTGATAGGGAATGCCTACTGCTAATGAAATGGCAGGAAATGTAACACTGCAACATTTGCATACACTCCATGATTTCCATAAAGTAACATTTACAATGTGACCCACACCATTCCCCCTTCTCGACTTTTCAGCATTTCCTCCACCTTCCATGTCCTTCAGGATCAGAACCTCGCACAGCTGAGGAACGGTTGCTAAAGGGCTGAATATTTCAAAACTTGGAAGGGGAAATCAGCAATTCACGTGTATTTGGGTGATACAGTTATAGTTCATAAAGCTAGAGTGTCACCAAGTGGCCGGTAACTGAATGCCTGTGATAATCTGCTCTCTTGTTCTCTCGCTCTCTTTTCTTCATCTTCAGCTCACTGCAGGCCATGTTTGCTATATTATTAGTAAAAGTAAAATGGCCCAGCAGGTCAGTTTTACAGGAGAGGCCAGATGAATTCGGGTAACAATCCTTTTAATCTACAAATACAACATTAGGAAAGGGCGGACAGAGAGATCTCCTGCAGAGCTTAGTAAAGTGGACAGAATTTAGTAGCTCCAAGTAAGCAAGGAGCACTTAACATTCTGCTGCGACACAGAGACCCTCGTTGGCCTGGCGATGAAGCTATGGGCCTTTCTACACTTAACCATTTATAGTACAATAGTTGCAGGGGCAGGAGGTTCAGATTTTTTGGAGCATATGCCATATGATGTCCGCATCGTTCAGCTAGGATTCCAGAATAATGTACCCCAAAGCCTGCTTTTTCAGATACTGCAAAAAGTATGACTTTTGTGAAAGATCCAGAACAATTCCTCAATATTTTCTATTGTGTGGCATGTGCACAAGCATCGTCCTGGTTTATGTGTGGAGCAGGTGGGGATTGATGGGAGTGGCTTGGGAGATGTCTATTTTGAGCCACTTCCCTCTGACTGGTGTGAGCTATCAGTCTGCAAGCTCAGTTCAGAGGAGAGATATGACAGATAAAGCCAGTGGTGCTGAATCAAAGTACTGCCCGTGACAGCAACCATTAGCTGCAGACAAAATTCCATCAGTATAACATAGGATCACCGTTGCTCAGGCAGACACATAGTTCCTCTTTGAATCTCCTATACTCCCACAAAATCAATATTCTTGGATACTTCATTGTTTGCATCTGTCTGTCTCGAGACAATGGAGTGCGCCTCCAGGAGTGTAGTCAAACCACTGGAGAATCACAGCACCCACTATGGCTGCAGAGACCAGTAATTCATAACTGCTGCCTCCCACATTGTTTTTGCTGCCTTAGCCTGGGGTGCAAGTCTGGGCAGTGTGTAGGGAGGTCCTGGGCTGCCCAGACAACAAGATGTGGTCCAAAAGAAAGCAGAGCAATATTATTTGCAACTTGGCTACAGGAGATGCTGGAAGAAGGCATGCAAGGCACCGTCCAACCAACTTTGGGACCCCACTTCAGATTTGTGTAGCTTTTTCTTCTCCCAAATATGTCCCACAAGGCAGCGGGTACAGATTTTTCCTTGGGGTTTACTCCTAAAGCCTTTCTCATTAATGAATATAGCCACAGGGATCAAGGATTAGGATCAGAGTTTTCCCTCTCCTAGATGAGCTACCATCTAAAGTTGATGAGCACCATTTGCCCCTTCTCAAATACTAGACATTAAATAAATAATCTTAGAAGCAGCAAAAGGGCTATCCCCTTGCACATGATCATAACTCTAACATTTACTGGCTGGAGGAACATGAGGATACATTAAAGGTGTGACTACAGCCATGGAACTTTTCTCAATTCATGCTCAACTCACCACTCTTGTTCTCTACAGACCATTGTCTATTATTTTCAGGTAGTGATGGCAGCTGTAGTAAGAAGAAGATTGGGTGAGTGGGAGGTAGAATCTGCTTCATGCCAAATCTGTAACCTTATTTTAACAGCAGACTCCACAGATTAGGGCTATGGAGTCAGCAAACAATTAGTTTTTCATTGTAACCACCTGTTCTTCTGGCACAGCCTTGTCACCTGCATATTTCCAAAGGGCTAGCACAGTGACTCCCAATGCACATCTGAGGATGTAAGTGCCATCTTAAAAACAGGTCTAGTGTGAGAATCCCCCCTCCATGCCAGTTCCATCTCTTGCATATTCTCTAAATGTTTAACCTGCCCGCTTTACATCTTAAAAACCAGAAATAGGTGCAAAAGAGGGGAAGAAATGCCTCGTTTTCTTTCCTTTCTTTTTTTCTTATTTACAAAAGCTTTCAGCATGCCCAGGTTTCTTCAAAGTTAAATATGTTGACTGATACTGTATTGTACAATAGCTCCTGCCTCCTTGGAGATCAGCAGAGTTGAATGGCAAGTGCCTGAAAATACTTACCTACCAATTTATCGTAAATGAAGTGCAGTATGTTGTGCCTGATTCTGAATTCTCTGATAAATGAATGTTTATCCAGGGATCAATGGATCAGGATGAATGGCAGACCGAAGTGCCAATTGCTTTTTTTTATTATTAACAAAAAGAATGATCCTAAATCAATCTCTTTTGTTTGATGAAACTTAAATTGCAGAGGGAATATTTAAAAAGAAAATCCATAGATAAAGCTACCGCAGACAGTATTTAGCAGAGCTAACTAGTGTTGACTCCCCACCCTCCCTTCCAATTCCAAACCAAATGCTCAGTCTAACTGTAGCACCATTAAGATCCCCACCCCTGGCCAAGATTTCCTGATAATTGGGATTCAGGTAATACGTTCACCTTGCCATACGGATGAGTTAGAAGATGAAAATAGTGAGCTGCTTGTGGGTTTCCCACTCCAGCTCAACTTTAGCCAGTGAAGAAACCCATTTTGCTGCTGTTAGCTAAATGAAACCAGCATGAGCATTCATGTGCTGTCATTACATGTGAGCACAGTGAGCAATCCTTCAGGAAGGAAGGAAGGAAAGACGGGCTATAGCTTTCCTGGAGACTGATTTACCTTATGCTTCATAATGGCGCTCCTGCAGGTCAAGTGCATATTTATTCTTGACATAATTCAGCAGCATGCAGAGTTCCTGGCTCTTAAGCATTTTACAGTCCTTTTCAACAAAGCATTCAGGTAACAGACTTGAGCAGCTGAAAATGGCATTGAGTTTGCATGGGAGTTTCACATGTTACAATTCAAGCTATGCCGCATCCGTAGTAACATTATGTACGCTTCCTGGGGTGAAGGTCCAGCTGCCACATTCTTTGTGCAAAATGAAAATAGCAGCATTTTACACCCATTACTACCAAGTGTAACTGACAAAACCAACAGAGCTGGAGACACGGGTGTACAATGCATCCAAACTTTTAATTTCATCTCATATGCTAATAGTGCTTTAACTGGCACACAGTTATAGTCACATCTACAAATAGGAGCAGCATACAAAGCACTTCAAAAAGAAAGACCCATTTTTATTGCAAAGCATGTATGCTATATGTACATTGCACCAGTTAATGCGGTCTCAGAAATGTATGCTGTGATGGGCGAGTAAAATGAGTCCTTTCCCTCTATAATACAAATGCCCAGTCATGTGGGTGTTATACTGGACTGATTTATGCCTTTATTATTTTTTAAAAAAGAGAAGAAATACCATACAAACCGAGTTTTTACACATTTGTCATTTGCCACATCTGAGTGGTAGAGCATCGGCTTTCCATACAGAAGGTCTCAGGTTCAGTCCCTGGTAATCTCCAGAACAGGCTTAAGGAGACTCCTGCCTGATGTCCTGGAAAGCCACTGTCAGTCAGTATGGGCAATACTGAGCTAAATGGACCAATGGTCTGACTCTGTATAAGGCAGCTTCCTAGGTTCCTCTGCATGGAGGAGCAAATTTGCACAGGAGGATGAAATGGAGGGACGTGCCATCAGATTTGCAAATGGCACCAAACTGGGTTGGGTAGAATAAAACCTAGATTCAGTATGATCTTGATGGGGGAGAACTAGGCAGAAACTAACCAATGTATTTTAACCAAGATAAATCTAAAGTTCTGCTTTTAGGTAGAAATAATCAAATGCACAAATCCAGAATAGGTGACACCTGGCTTGACAACTGTCTGTGTATAAAGTATGTATGGATTTTACTCAGTGCTTTTTTTCTAGCACTGTAACCATGAAGTCGTTATAGTAAGTGCCACATTTTTTAACAACAAAAAGAGGTGCCGGTTCTGGGTACCTCTGAGTACCCCCTGGAGGGGGGGAAAGCACTGATTTTACTAAACCACAAGTTAAACATGAGTCAGCAACGTGATGCAGCAGCTAAAAAGGGCTAACGTAATTTTAGTTTGCATCAACAAATGCCTAGTGTCCAGATCATGATAAGCAAAACTACCACTCTAGTCTGCTTTAGTCAGACCTCCTCTGGAGTTCTCTGTCCAGTTCTGAGCACCACAACTTAACAAAGACATCGACAAATAGGAACATGTCCAGAGGAGGCCAACAAACATGGTGAAGGATCTAGAGACCAAATCCAATGAGGAGAGGTTGAAGGAGCTGGTTATGTTTTGTCTGGAGAAGAGATGATTAAGGCACAACTACATCACCATCTTCAGATACAGTATTTGAAAACAAGCTTGTTATTGGTTCAGATACTAGCATCCCGACATTATCAAAAGGGACTTCAGCTGAACATTAAGAAGCACTTTCTGTCAGTATGAACTGTTTGACAGTGGAAAAGACTGTATCAGAAAGTGGAGACTTTCATTTGTTAGAAGCATTCAAGCAGCAACTCGATGACAATGTATCAGAAATGCTGTTCGAGTGGGTTTCCTATATTGGCAGGGGATTGGAGAAGATGACCTTTGAGATCCCTTCCCATGCTATTATTTCTCTACCTTGTTGCAGCAGCACTGACTACTAGTGAGCATTATTGCACTGACAGTTACATTTGCATCACTTACCTCCTCCCTTCTTCCTACAGTGGAAAGACTGGTTTTGCTGAAAGGGAGGTGGGGGTGGGAATCAATCTACTGAAGAGCTAAGGTGAGAGATAGCTGCAAAATATAAGATATATAAAAAAAATCCAAGCTGCACTGTGATTTTGGCAGACTTGCTGAGGTGGAGCTTGCAAATTCACATCCCACCTCTAGTTTAAAAAACTTGGATATCAAACTGCATCACAATGCAGACCCATTAGTACCCTTTTCTACTTTTAACAGCATAAAATGCTAATGTTCATGTCAATTAGGTTTTAAGAAATATCTGCTCCAACTACAGCTGTCTTTAATGCTGATTTAGGTTGCCACCATCCATCATCCACTTTGGAACTCAACTTTATTCAGAAAATGTAATAGAAATCCTATTTTTTATAGCTTCTAATTATATTCACAGTCCAACCATCCTCCCCTAAATCTTCAGTGCAGGTTTTTATTTTACTTTGTTTTTGTAGAAGGGTAGAACAGAGAATTGAAATATCACCCTGAGTCTAGAGCTGGTCAACCTATTGGAGGATAATATATATAATTGTCAATATCCACAAAAATAGGCTACCTGTTATAGGAACTCTGATGCACACCACGTTGCTTCAAGCAAATTCAGACGCTTAGAGCAGTGTCACTATTTGAAAGAGTTCTTGTACTTTTGTCCATCTCTTTAAATGCCAACACAAGCTCAGGATATTCTCTGGCAACACTTAAAACAGTAGTCCTTTGAACAAGAATAGTCTATGTCAATGTAGACACCATTAAGCAGGACCAGTTCTAGCTTTAGGCAAAGTGAGGCAGGTAACCTCAGGTGGTAGCTGTTGGGGGTAGTGGCAGTCCCCTGGTCATCCCACCCAAGCTCACTCTGGTTGTACCCCCTAAGCACCCTGGCCAGTTCCATGCTTGCAAATCAGAAAAGCTCACATGCTGTTGTTCTCTAGTCCCTAAACTAGTCTGCTGTCCTCAGGTATGGTGGAGAAAGCTGCCCAATCACAATCATTGAAGTAAGAACAGCTGCCAGACTGGTGGGATTCTATATGTGAACGGGAGCATCTTGTCTTTTGCCAAAGTCAGCCTGTTTTCTCAGGACAACCCTGCTATAATAATAGTTGTTTTGCTGTTACATTCCTAGGAATAATGCAGCTGCTACATTGAACACAACACAGCTGCTGCTTTCTTTTTGTTGTTATGCTTCAATTTCAAGGATTGGCCAACTTTTGTCTTTTATGGTTATTTGGGATTACTGTTTGCTTTCAAGATGGTGACTGACACACACACACACACACACACACACACACACACGCGTCATGTGTAAAAGCAGAACTGGGAATGGACACACACACACACACACACACACTTGCCAACACATCCTCCTACTCTTGTGCTTCCTCAATATTTTCTGGCTATGGTTTCAACCTTGATCACCTTTTGTTATTTGTAGTCCCTTCTATCAGCAAGCCAACCCTTTTAGTTCTTCTCCCACCAGTGTTCCACACTGATCAGCTTGCATCAGCCACTGCCTGACCTCCATGGGGCAGTCCATGCCAGGTTGCTCCAACCCCAGATACCTCTTCTCCTAGCCTCCTCTACCCCATTCTCAAATTCCTGATAGGCTTCATTCACACTTACCCTTCTCTCTGTCTCCTTTTGGGTGCAGGAGTCCCAAGATACAGGCTTCATCCCTGGGCTACAGGCTGAGCTAATCATGTTGCTTTGTTTCTTGTCAATTGCACACATGGCTGGAAAGCACAGCCACTACTGGGTGGGAAGAGACCATGGAATTGACTCTGTCCACATTGTTCTGAGATATCTTCATTACCAGAAGAGCTTGAGGAAGTATCAGGGGGAAGGGCGTCTACACCACCAAATTAAGCATGAATTGAGCCATAAAAAGGTAAAGGTACCCCTGCCCATCAGGGCCAGTCGTGACCGACTCTAGGGTTGCGCACTCATCTCGCTCAAGAGGCCGGGAGCCAGCGCTGTCCGAAGACACTTCCGGGTCACATGGCCAGCGTGACTAAGCTGGATCTGGCGAGCCAGCACCAGCGCAGCACACGGAAATGCCGTTTGCCTTCCCGCTAGAAAGCGGTCCCTATTTATCTACTTGCACTTAGGGGTGCTTTCGAACTGCTAGGTGGGCAGGAGCTGGGACCGAACGACGGGAGCTCACCCCGCTGCGGGGATTCGAACCGCTGACCTTTTGATCGGCAGGTCCTAGGTTCTGTGGTTTAACCCACAGCGCCACCCGCGTCCCTATCAGCGCCACCCGTGAAGTATCAGGGGCGTCTACACCACCAAATTAAGCATGAATTGAGCCATAGCCACATATTAACTGGCACTTTCTTGTTTGGTCTTGGAGAGCTTAACCCTCTTCACATGTTCACTGACTGCACAAGAGGAGCAACAGCAGCATGCCTACTCTCCCCATTCCCAATCTCCATTCAACAGAGATATGCATGTCCAACAGTGCAAATAAAGGGCTCTTGCTACAGAATGGGAACCCCTGTTTCTTCATGGTTGCTGATCTTTCCAAGCAGGTAGGCTTCTACACATGGAGGCGCTATTCACACCTACCACTAAAGCTCAAGGCATCACAATCCTACCCTCTTCCCTAGGCTCATTCAGTGACTAAGCGACTTCCATGTTAACAGGGTTCAATTGTTGGTCTAGTTCAAGTAGACGATTGGTTTTATTGTGTCTGTTTTCTGTGTCCTGTTCTGTGTGCAACAAAGGCTATATGCAAGGAGAATGGCTCAGTCTATGTATCAATGCCAGTATCAAACTGGAAATGAAGAGTTGTATAGCGGTTGTTTGTTGTTGTTTTGTTTTAGATTTTTATCTTTATCATTACAGGAGATTTTGACAGTACTTCAGAGCCTCAGGATGACAGTTGAGGAAGTCTCCAATTTAACTCTGCCATCAATGAGTGATGAGCACGCATAGTGCCATTAATAAAACAGATCAAAATCAAACACCCCAAATAAAATTATGCAGCAGCTCATATTTCATCTTAATGCTATGCTGTGTTTTAAAGGGCCTAAACTAACCAGGCAGGTAAGGAAAGGCACACAGCTACATTATAATAATGAAGCCTCTGGCATGTCAAGAGTTAGGGTTCTTGCCATTAATTAAGGCATTTCGAAATCATCGCAGTACAAGCAAGAAACAAATTAATAACAGCAGCTGTGATAGATATTATCAAACTGTCATTTCGTAAACCTTTTAAGCATAACCAAGAAACCAAGTCATACTAACCTCCAGAATATAAAAACGCGATGACACCCAGATAATAAACTGTACCCACCAACATACATGGAGTGTAAATCTTTATAGTCTCTTCCCAGGTTTTAGAGCCAAGTAGGCGTGAAATTAATTTATTTTATTATCAGGAAGGGAGTAACAGAACAGATACTCCCAACAACAACTCTGGAAATGAGGGAAATGGAACCTTTCATAAGGCCTTCAAACAATGCGTCACCAATGGCCAGACAATGAGAAATTCAAAGTACTACTCAATGGTAAGCCTATTAAATGAATTTGAGTTGCCTCACTAGCAGCGGCTTACAAAAATTAGTCCACTGAGCTAACTCTAGAACAGAAAGAGAAGGGGGTGCTGAGGTTTTGCAAAAGAATTTCCATAAATTAAGTTCATTCAAAAATAAGACCGTAAAATTGGCATTTTACAGGGATTATTTGACTACTAGGTTCTGTTCAAGAAACATTGTTATTTCATCAACAGAATAAGTAATTGCTGTCATCTGGGGTTGGCAAGGGGATATACATATAAAGCTTCTGAATGCCATACAGATTACAGTTGTACGGACTACAATTATAGTTCTTCACTAGAAAACGTTGCTGTCTATATGGCTAAGATAATGGACCAAGTTTCTAACAGTGGGCGAATCCTGATCATACATTATATCACACTTCCTAGCAATTTTGATGAAAACTACAGGTGGAGACAGATTATAATGGGAGCATCTAATTGAAATTCATCTCCGTTTTACTTCAGATGGAAGACACACTGCTTGAGCCCTGAAACATATTCAATTTTATTCAAATTGAATGCCGATTTTTCAGGCAAAACTACATTTGAAGAAAAAAAATGCTTCAGAGAAACCTTCATGAAGGCTGTAAATCTTTAGCGCTGTATTTTTAGAGGTGTGTGTGTGTGTGTGTGTGTGTGTGTGTGTGTTTATCAGTACTCTCCATTCCTTCATGTTGCTAACTCTAGAAGGCTTCCATGCTGAGGTAGAAGAACAGTGATATGAATCCCATAGAGATATACCATTTTGATGGCATCTTGACATGTTTCACTGACACTTCCAGTCACTTCAGGTCCTTGTGGATTCACTGGGATATTAGTTTTTCAGCATGGTGCCTTCCAAGAGCTTGCTATAAATATATATATAAAATGGACAGCCCTCTTTCCTTCCACTGAAACCATGACTTCACCTTGTCTGGCTGGCATTTCTCATAAAAGAAAAGGGGTAGCTAAAGACTTTGACAGAAAGATGGAGAAAGAGTCAGTTAAAGTAAGTATAATGATTCTTACTTCGTCAAAACCTAGCTTGTCCTAGACATCGGACCCATAATCTGGGCTACAATGGCCATTTGTTTGTCTCCGATAAAATGTGTTAATTTAGAACATCAGCCTCTTCACCCTCCTGTCAGCTCACATGTCTGGAATGACTATGCCCAATCCAGACACAGTTAACATATTGCAGAGGAAAGTGAGATGCAGTGTATTTACATGACTAGCTTTCTGACCATCCACTTTCAGAAATTGATTCTCTTAGCAAGTTTACAACTGAAGTGATTCTGTTAGCAAGTTTACAACTGAAACTGCAACCCAATAGTCTAGCTTTACTTGGTTTCACACCCTGGCTTCAGACCATTCAGAGGTTGAAGCTACTGGGACAGTTTATAACTATTTCCCAAAGAAGGTCACAAAAACCTGCCCTATATAAAAGAGGTCAGAGAAATGGAAAAACGTATCAAGGCTCCATATCAAGAGTGTAACTGCATAAACAATACAAACTGGGTCTAAAGCCAGATCTCACAACTGGTCATTGTATACAATGAACCCATCATAACAGGCAGGCAAACAGAAGAGAGATGCCTAGGGCTAGGCCTATGTCACTAAGTCGTCTTATTCCAGTTCCCACCTTTTCATTCATCACAGATCATCATCATTTAAACCAGCATTCCTCACCTTCAGATATTTTGGACTACTGCTCCCATTATCAACATTCAGTTTGAATAAGAATACTGAATATGGTGATTTTGAGCACATTCAAGAACCACTCTGGATCTTTCACAGATGTAGGATTGTTTTTGCAATAGAAGAAAAAGTGATTTGATGACTGCAGGGCAGCCCAGGACATTTTGCCACTTGAGGCAAAACAGAAAATGTCACACACATACACACCACCTCTGCCTCTTCCTCCTCCACAGCGCTGTCCTGCTAACACCGACCCACCACTGTTACCACTGCTGCTGTTTAAGGCGAGCTGGGGAAGCCTCAACATGCTGAAGGAAGCATGGGAGAAAAAAGGAGGCCGGATAGGAGCAATGGGAGCAGGTGTTATGGTGGAGGAGAAGAAAGAGGCAACAAAGGAAGCAGAAAGCAGTGCACTCCTTGGGGCAGTGGATTTGCCATACCTCCCAGCTGACCTCAGCCTGCTGCCTGAGGAATGGTAACCAAGTAACTTAGAAGCATGTAGGAAAAACAGCATCTATAGTGCTAGAAATGTTATGAGTAGAAGGGTCCTCTGACTCTGACTATTTGTGCTCATCCATTCCACTAACTCAGTGGTGGACAGCAGACGAACATATTACAATGAAATAAGTATAATTCCAACAAAACTGAAGTTCAAGGCGAGTCCAAGCAGAACTAAAATAAGTTGATCCTGTAATAAATTGTCATTTTCAAAAAACTTCACAGGGTTTGCATTTAATTTTGCTCTGATTTATGACTCAGTCTCCAAAGTGCCAATTGCATATAAAAATTCATTAACTTTTGAGAAGGCAATTGTTAGTATTTTTATAATATAAAAAACGCATACTGTTTATCTCATTATTGCTTAGGAAATTAGGTAACATGCCTTCTAATAGCCTGCGCCAGAATACTGTAGCAAACCACTTAACTCACAATAATAGAATATTGACTTGGTACAGTGATATGTGAGACAGTACTCCAACCAGATTAGACGAGTTCCATGCTGAGTTAGAGTCCTGTGGCAACACACTGATGCTACCTTAGCAGACTTTCAGAAACAGATTAGCTGGAAATACTTAAGAAGATCAAATGGAAAATATTTCTCTGTATTGCTTTGTTTTTAATTTATAAACACTTAATAATAATGTATCTTCCCTTCTTTCAGGCAAATTATCCCTCTCCGCATAGTATAATACTAAGCACTGGGTTGGAGTTGAAGTTTAATTGAAAAGAAAAGAAAAAATTAGGCGGCTCCCTGTTTTCTGCAAGAATTATACCCTCCAGGGAACTTATATTAAGGGAGGATTACATCAAAGCTTAGAAGTTTCAGAACTTCTGTTCAGAGGACATTACAGGCCTGTGAATGTCATAGGGTAGCACCACAGATTAAGAAAAGAAGTGCACTGGTGTTGTGTACTTGCAGATATGCAATTGTGCACATACAGGGAGCCAATATTGAAGCACACATGCAAGTACTTTTGGGTGCTTACGGGGCCTCCCAGACTTGATGTGTGCTTCAATCACACAGAAGCACGGTTTGTGAGATTCAGTGTGCCTCTCTGTAGAACATCTCAACTCTGCTTAACTGAAGTGGCCTGGAAAAGGTCTACTACGAGCGCACAAAATTGGGATGGCTGCATTTATAGTTAGACAAACACACACACACACACGAGAGAGAGAGAGAGAGAGAGAGAGAGAGAGAGCATTGCTCACCATCTGTGCCTCTATATGAGGTAAGATTGGCTACAAGCATGAAGTTCCAGGCACTTAGCCAGAGTCTGTGTTTCCTTTGGAATGACATATATACAACCTGAGCCTACGATGGGGAGGTTCACAGCTTTAACACCCCAAAAGGGCCTTGCTTCCCCCCATAGCCACAGCCTTGGATTTAAACAGAAACCAAGCATTGCTCTGTCTCTTTCTGTTCCCTGTTGGCTGCTTTGCTTCTAGCTCACATCACTCCAAACCATCTGCTCTCAGCACTCTCTTTGTCCTTCTAACTACCCACAGTTGGGGTAGGATTCCCCACCCATTTTCAATCTCTTCCAGAGCCCCTTTCTTTGTTTTCCTGAATGGCCCATTACCCAGGCTATCACCTGATTATTACAAGAATCAGAAGCCTTGATTAAATTTCAACACTTGCTGGATCTAGGGATTAGAAGCCTAACACCTTCCACTCATAACACTATGCATTTTTGTGTTTTTATATTGTAAACTACCCTGTGGTCCTCAGATGAAGGGCAGTATAGAAATACAAGAAATGGAAAAATATAGAAATTTACTGGAAAACAAACTACCAAGGTGGTTATCCCTGACAGAAGCAGAGAAAAGAAGAAAAAATAACATTGGGGATAATTGGGGTACCTACAGGAGAACCAAAATTGGGGGGGGATAGATTAAAGAATATGTGTCAGATTGGCTAAATTATTACCAAATTAACTCAAAATTTAAGGCAGACAAAAATCTGGGATTCACAGAACAAGCATCACAATTTGAAAAAGAAATATTAAGATCTAAGGTTAAAAACCTATCTGAAATGTATAAAATATTACTTGTGGGAAACAAAAGAAGAATTAGTGAAATCATCCATGATCAATTGGGCATAAGATGTGCGTCACAATATTGATTAAAATCTATGGGAGCAACTGTGGAAAACAAATCTAAATTTTATTGCTAGTTATTCACTAAAAGAGGCCTATTTAAAAATGATCCACAGGTAGTATTTGACACCAAGCAGACTAGCCAAGATGTTTAGATCTAAAAGTGACAAATGTTGGGAATGGAAAGAAACAGTTGGTACATTCTATCATTTATGGTAGTCGTGCAGGATAACAAAAGAATTCCTGGATATAGTGTATATGAAAGTGTTTAAAAGAACGTTCCCCAAAAATCCAGAAGCTTGTCTTCTGGGAATAATAACGACAGAACCCCCCCCCAAAAAAAAAAACCACAAATTGTCTTATGGATGTATGTTACTACAGCCACTTGAATTCTAATTGCACAAAAATGGAGAACAGATACAGTACCATCAAGAGAAGAATGACATCTCAAAATATTAGAATATTTAGAAGTAGCCAGTATGACAAATAGATTAAGAAATAAAGATGATAAGAACCTGAAAGAGGATTGGCTATTATATACAGATTATATGGAAAAATATTATAACAAGAAAATAATCATAACAGGTTGAAAAAATACTCAGCAGTAGATGTTATAACGTGAGATTATGTGAGGTCATGAAAATAATTTAGTAGATTAAGAAAATGCATATAAAAGGATAGTAGATAGGAAACCATGGAAAGAGTTGAAGGGAGGTATAAGTTAAGATATATAGGATATATTGATTTGTTATTATTATTATCATTCGTTCATGTTTTATATCTATGCTATCTTTTTCTTATTATTTTATGTTTGACTGTAACACAGTATGTGTTGACTATGAGATATAATAGAAAAGCAATTTTTTTTTAAGAAATCCAATAAATGAAACAAAATAAATAAAATCAGAATGGGCATGGTAGGGTGGGAGGTCTTCCTCTTGGCACAATGAGTGAAGTGGGAAATATTCACATTGGCAGCCTTGCCTGTGTAGCTGGGTTATTCTCATACATTCCTCAGCAACAGTGAGGTTGATTGACAGGAATACACCCCTATATGGTCATTCTTGACTTGATCATTGTTCTCCTAATCTGAGTCAAGTGCCTCCCAAGTCTGAAACTCTCTGCAATATTTTGTGCAGAACCATGGCCCAACACACAAGCCTATCTTCAGCCTTGAAATGACAAGACTTAATTCCTATAGAGTACCATGCGGTTTGGCATCAAGAAGAGAGAGGCTGACAAGAAGCACCATGTGCAGTGAAAAATGGCTGCCCAGAAGCTCCCAAATTAAAGCACTTACCTGCCGTCTCTCCGCATAATTGTTTCCCATTCCCTCTCTCTTCATTCACGCTTGGCACCAAGGGCTCCCATCTTTGAGACAAGATTGGGATATAAGAAAGAGCTGCCTTGAAATGCAAATTTCCTTTCATGCAATCTGGATTCAGCACAGCCAGCTCTGCTTTGGCAAAAAGAATAAGAAAAGGAAAAAGAAATGTATCAGCTTGATTATATGAAAAAGTAAAGGCAAAGTCCAAAGTTTAGTGCAGGAAAAAAAGTCAACAGCAGATCCAGAAAGAAGGAAAGAGGTGGAACCAATGGCAAGAAGAGTATTAATTTAGCTATTAATTCCATTCTCTTCTTTTTTCTCTCTTTCTGAGTATGTGAACCAAGTTCCTTTAAATGATCGATTTGTGTGCCAAGCACATCTAGCACTATTCATTTCCAGAGCTTTCAAAAAATGAATGATGAAGCATCTTCCCTTGTGATACACAGCAAGGCAGCAAACCTGTTAACTCGCAGCATAGTAGTACCTTATTCAGTTGCCTACATTTTTTTTCTTCAGGTATTGAGGCTGTGACTGTCTATTGGAAAAGACACACTGGAAGTCCCAACAAAAGCAGGTACAGGAACCGTGTTTTTAATACAAAAACAAAAACAAAAAGCTAAAACTAAAATGTGTATGCAAATGTGAAAAACTCTCAACAACTCTCTTAGGAAATTAATCAGTATGCATCAGTATACAGGTAAAGGTAAAGGACCCCTGGATGGTGAAGTCCAGTCAAAGGTGACGATGAAGCATGGCGCTCATCTCTGCTTTCAGGTGGATGGAGCTGGCGTTTGTCTGCAAACAGCTTTCCGGGTCATGTGGCCAGAATGACTAAACCGCTTCTGGCACAACAGGACACCGTGACAAGTGCCAGAGCACACAGAAAGACAGTTTGCCTTCCTGCCACAGTGATACCTATATATCTACTTGCACTGGCATGCTTTTGAACTGCTAGGTTGGCAGAAGCTGGGACAGGGCAATGGGGAGCTCACCACTACCCAGATTCGAACTGCCTACCTTCTCATCAGCAAGCCCAAGAGGCTAAGTGGTATAGACCACAGCGCCACCCACATCCCATCAAAGGCACAATGCTGTATCCAAAATTATATTCAGGAACTCCAGTATCAACTGGGATTAAACCAAGAAGAGCCCATGATCAGCTTTGGCAGATGTTCCAAAGAGCTGTCTGAATGCCTATGGAGACCAAATCAAAAGGAGGAACGGGCTCCTATACTTTTCACAGAGGAGGGAATGTGTGACAGGTGCAAGTTGCAATGCAGCAGTGAAAAAAGGTGCCCTAGCTACACAACTATTAAAGGGAAAAAAGCATGTCCTCATTTTCAGCTGTCTATACTAATTGCCCCCTTTGCTTTTAAGGACTGAGATAAGAGGCCTGAAAAATGGCAGGTAGGGCGTTTGTGTCTGCGTGCAAGAGGGAGGAGATTATATGCAAATTGCAGACAAAGTGATTTTTTCATCCACCATTCTATCCTCATATCAACCCTGTGAGCAGTGAGAGTGACTGGTCCATGATTTACCCAGCAAGCATCATGAATAAATGGACATTTCAGCCTGGGTCTCTCTTGCCCTAGTCCTAACTATCTTACACCAGTCTATGCCTTTCTCTGTACGCACATAGACTCCCTGCACATTTTAGTATTTAGAATATTATACTCTCCAGGGTTCTGAAACAAAAGGGGCGCTTCCACAATTGCAGGAGGTTGCCCACTACAGAAGATCACCCTCCAACCCCTGGAGGGCAATGAAAACATCAGGGGGGGCACAGAGCCAGTGCACATATTTCCCTCTTGTGTTTATACACAATATTAATGTCTCATGGCAGCTTTTGTCTTGTGGAATCTGGTCCCTCACTTCCTGGTTCTGTTTTCTGTTCCAGCACCATCCTTTAACAAAACTCTTGCTTCAGTTTCTCCATTTGTTAAATATGAATAACATTATTTACCTACCTTTTGAGGGCTTGGAAGCCTTAATTCATTGTTTGCTCTTCTTTATTGCCTTCTACATGAGAATCTTGGTGTACCCTAAGTAATATTTGTGAGTAATTTATTTCCATTATTCATTTGAGAGTTTAGCAAACAAGAGCCAGTTATTGAAATATATAATAACCATGCAGCAGTAAATAGGAGATTAAAATGCAAACAAAGGAAATATGAGTGGGGGATTCTTAAATGTGAAATCCTCCCCAGGGAAAATCAAGAAAGTTCCCCTATACTCTGAAGAATTGCGACATTCAAAAAAAAAATGTTGTCTGAATGAAGTATATCTTTGCCCTTGGCTGGTCAGGGGACATACCTGCACTTTTCATGGAGGAGTTTTTCTGTACTTGGCCATGGCTGTGGTAGAGTGGCCTGTATGGATATCTGGACCAGTGCTGTTCCCTAATTTTAGAGGTCAGGCTTTGGTTTGCACCAGTAAACCTCAGTTATCTCCATTTACGAAATCCCCCTGGCCATCCTTATCTACAAAAGGAGGCCGTGTTGCTACCAGATAACACTGAATGCTCAGACGAAGCTCTTTCCATGTTCAGATGAAATCAGTCTTTTTTTCTTCTTCTTTTAAAAAAAGAATGTTTTCAAGTTTGTAGAGTCAAGGGGAAAGCAAATTTGAGTCTAACTTCCTGGTTTAAAAAGAAAAAAAAGTTAATTCCTGGTTTGACAAGGATGGTGGTAGCTGTGAGAGAGTAATACTAGTGACTTCAATGCCAAAAACAACCCCAAATATTGGTAAAGATGTAAGTAAGGTGAAAATTTCGATCCACTTGTAGTCACTCACTCACAACAATACATATTTCTGGGGCGTGTTCATAACCTGACCCACACCTTGTCCACATCAGCCATTTTGTGTTATTTCACATGCTCACAGCTCCCGTTTTGTGACAAGAACCCACGGCCCTTCCTCAAAATCTCAAATGTGAGCCAAAAAGATTGGCCATTTCTAAGTGCAATTAGGATTCCAGCCTTAATCTTGAAATTAGTGTGATTTTTTTAAAAAATGACATTACATGGAAGGAGTTGTTTCACTGCCAAGGGTCTCAGCCATCTGAGCCATGCTAGGATTATACCCTGTTACTATGACCCTGCTTTGTGGTAATGGGGAAATTAGGATGCTGCAAAAGGAATAGTTGCTCATTTGAATTACTGCAATGCATTCTTGTCTTGGAAAGCAGTTGAAAACTTCAGCTGGACCGAAAGAGAGCAGCGAGATTGCTAAGAGGAACTGGCTGATACGGTCATATTATGCCAATGCTTTGTTACTTACACTGGCTTCCAGTCCATTCCCAGATTGAACTCAAAATCCTGCCAGAGTAGGTCTTTTTTTAGAGAAAGAGCCTTTTTAGTGTTGGCACTTGGCTAAGAAATGCCCTCTTCTGAAAGGCTTGCCTGATGCCCATGCTATGACCCTTTTTGGTGCCAGATGAAGAACTTTTTATTTTCCCAGGCTTTTCAATCTTCAATATGTTTACTGTGTTTTAGATCTGTTGAACTAATGGCATGCTTTGCTGTCTGTTCTAGCTTCATTCTGTTGTTGAATTTATTCTGGTTTCTTTTTTTGGAATTGTATGGCTATTATTATTATTATTATTATTATTATTATTATTATTATTATTAACCAGCCAGAGAAGTGTTGTTATTGGGCATATATAAATACTGAAAATAAATATGTGGCCCAAAATGGCAAAACTGAAGTGTCCCTATGGAAAAGCAAACAATAAGTTTCCCTTTCCCTGACTACCCTCCCAAATAGAACAATACCGTATGTCTTTCCCCCATATTGCTGACCTGTCTCCTTTGTATTGTCTTTTCCCTTTTTCTACCACAGAATATTTTTCAGAAGCTGCCCCTGTTCAGTAAAATGAAGCTGTCAATGAGGACAAGAGAATCAAATGTAGGTGAATTTGTTACAGCAGCCAGCAGTCTTTGCGATTTGCCAGTGATATTAGCAAACGGGGAAGGATCCTCATTCCCTCCCTTTCTGCTTCTGCAGCCAGGAATCAGAGAGGGCATGAAGACACAGATGGATTACTGCACTGAATAGAGTATTGGTGATTTTATTGATGAGCCTCTCAAATCATCACTAAACCAAAATAAGCTGTTCACTTCCCAGCTGGAGTCAAAACAAACTGATTACTGTTGTCTCAACCTTTACAGATGATAAATGAGGTGGCTCAGGCCCTTGACCCACATTCAGAGCTATTCTAGTGACCCAGCCAAAAATCTTTGAAAAAGAGGAAAGACTGGCTAATGAAGCATGTCTCCATTCCTACTACCATTTCCTGTCACTCGAGCTGTAATTGATTTGCCCAAACATTTTTTCTAAAAATAATAATAAGATGACTCAGCTTCATAATATTAAGTATCAGTTTCCCCACCCAACCCTCAGCACACCAACACACACCTTTTAAAGACACTGCAGATAAAACACCTCAACGGCATAGCTGTCAACTTACAGATTTGAAAATAAGGGACCAGCAGCCTCGAAAATAAGGGATCAGCAGCCAAAATAAGGGATCAACAATTACTTTGATAAAATACATATTTTGTTGCATGCAAATGGCTTTAGATACCCATTAGGTCCATAAATTACCATATAGCATATATTCAACACACAAAAAACAGCAACAATTTGTTGTTGACAAAGCACAGCTGGACATAGAAAGGGCCCCATTACCTTCAGTAGCTTATTTAAGGGACATCATCAATAAGGGACAGCAGCGGGACATGGCCCTGGGATAAGGGACTGTCCCGCCAAATAAGGGACGCTTGACAGCTATGCTCAATGGATTTTGATGCAGCCAATAGTAGAAGATTGTTGCTGGGTAACATTAATTAATTTTTGGGTGGTGGCACATTTTTGGTAGTAGGGAGGGGTTGGAGAGGCAGAGGAGGTCTGGCCATGACCCCTAAAAGTGTGGTGGGTGGGGGAGAACTTAGAAAGCTCCAGAATAGAGTAATGCCCCTTTTGCAAAGTTCATCATTGCTGCCCACTAGCCAAGGCAGGCATCTCCTTCATCCCTTGCTGGGGGTTACTTTTTTAAAAACATGATGGGAAGGAAGTAGCAGTGGGGTTATTTCTGCACATTCAGGCAGCTGCATGGTGGGAATCTCCTTCATTCTGTGTTGGAGATAGCTGGAGGATATGGGAAGTGGGTGGGGAGAAGCAGTAGGGAGATCCCCACAAATTGAGGTTTCTGTTGCCCACCCACAGTGGCAAACACCTCCTTTGTCAGATGGTTGGGAAGGGAAAGCCTGGCAGCAGGGGTATCCCCACATATTCAAACCACTGCTGTCCATCAGTGAGGTGGAGCTGCTGGCAGGTGTTTCCTTTGCCCCAGGGATGAGCTTTTTCTGATTGTGCTCAAGTAGTGTATGTGTGTTGAGAGAGAGAGGTGTAGATGATTTGTGTATGAGAGGGAGAGAGAGAGGCCCTTCTTCATGTCCCAATTCTGTGCTGTGTCAATGAAGAAGAAAACCTTCTCTGTAGTCTCGGGGAATGAAATGCCTGTAGGCCAGGGGTGGAGAAGAGGATCCAACTAGTGTACCAGCGTAACTTATTTATGAAAATGTATATAGACCCCTACCTTTTCATCTGCAAAGATTTTTTTTTCTTTGCCTTTGTATACTGCTGTTGTATCTCTGCAGATGGAAGGGTGGTGGTTTAGATGCATTTTAACCGATAAATAAATTTAACTTTGGTCATTTAGCTAAGCTATTGCACTTTTTAATTTTGATATGAAATTTAAATTTTTATGGCAGACATAATCTCATGTCAAATCTCAGTGTCAGTTGTGCAATAGCATTTGTAGGGAATGCAATGGGAACATTTATTATCAAAATTAAAGCATTGCACACTGTCCTTTTAAAAGTAGTTGTCTAACCTCAACGCTTCAGAAGAGTTGATCACAACTCTCTCTTTCAGCCAGCCTGGAAAACAGCCACAATCTTTGTTCTCACTGCGACCTGATCATTCTCGCTAACATGTTCTGCTGGGCTGATCTTTTATCAACGCCATGGTTGACATGGGAAATGTTCTGTTGGAGCTTAGGAGAGGACAATAGAGATTCAACCCATGAAAGTGTAATAGGCAGGAGACAATTTCTCCAAGATTACTTTCCATAAAACTGAATTGGCGACATCTGCTCAATCTAGTGTAGATAAACAGCAAACTATTTTCCATCTCATTAACTCAGAGGATGGGATATCAAATAAACCCTGGGGGCTTCATGCTTTGTTATCACATTTAAGGCATTTCCCAGACTCTACATTAGCTGCTCTGGGCACGGCCAAAACTTAAAACTGCAATTAAACCATTTATATTCCAAGGTAGCCTAAAATAAGAAAGCTTCAGCTTAATCTGACTGTGTCTCTAATTACAAGTCACTTAGCCTAAATTATTTACCATGTCCTCAGCAGTGATGTATGGTACATGTAAATCTCCAAACAGGACTCTAATAGAATTATCTAATTCTATTAAACTGCAAACAAGTACCCATTAAATATTTATTAGCAAGTCTGCATTCAGTTAAGATGGATTGGAGCATCAGTGAAGCACTTTGCTAACCTTTTCTACTTTTCAGTCTCAGGGGCTGAAGATACAGAATGATCTAATCGGAATAACACCTATTGATTAACTACCAATTACGTTGACTATTGGGGTGGGGTGGGGGAATCAATGAAAAGAACAATATCCTGGAAGAATTGATAAAGCGGGTTTTTAAATAAATAAATAAACTGCACAGTTTAAATCAACAAGTTTGATATACACCAGTTTGCGTGATTATGAAAGTCTTTTTGCTCATTCTACTCCTGGGCAACAGTGGGAGTTATTATGGGTTTCTTTATTATTTGCTGTGACCACAAACCGTATTTCTATTCAGTGATTAGGCACAGTTTTAAGTCATTTAAAATAATACAGTAAATTATTGCTGCTTTCCCTAATGATTTCAACACAATAATGTAACAGGCAGATAAGAATATGAAGGCATTACCCTACACTGAAAACCAGATCATACAAAACAGAAACACAAGATCTAGAAGAAACTGAGGTTGATACAGGTTTCAGCAGAACTGGACTTGAGACAGCCCCAGATTGCCTCAGGTCAGATTGGTCCACTTAGAAACATCCAGGGTTGTCAGGCAAAAGAGTAGAAGCAGGAGCAGAGAAGAAGAGACAGGCATACTCCTCAAAGAACAGTAGAAGATTGTTTGCAAGAGGGCTATTAAATAGCCCATCCACACTGCAATTCAGCTGCGTATACCTGATCCCAGGAGGAGGGACATGTGTGTGAAACCAAACTGAGCAGGACTGAACTCCAGTTTGCCGGCTGGTGAAGGGAGGACTCAATCCTGCTCGCTGCAGGAGTCTGCTTCACCAGTCCATACCCCACAGACAACATAGTGGCCGAGCAGATCCCTGCAGGATCAAACCCTTCACTCACTGGTGGGTGGAAGTTTCAATCCTGTTCTGTGCTGTGTGTTGGGATGGAGTGTCTCCTTCTTTTCCCTCATTACCACATGTTTACTTATGCTTCAAACCTACTGCTCAATGTCCCAGTACCCTCTAGCCTAGCCTACAAGAAGCATTGCTCATAATAGTGGTTTGCAAGACCCAGTGTAGTTGTGGTAGTATGGGAGGTGGGGAAATAGAAGAAAAAATATGGTAAAAACCAGGGCTTCTGCCCTGTTTAAAGTATGAAGGGTCATGATATCAATGGGTAGTAGTCACGGTGGCTATATGTTACCTCCCCAGAGGCACAAAAGCAGGTGAGGGCTATTTATTTTTATCATATCCTGTTTGTGGGCCAATGGCAGCACCAGAAAAAAAGTGGGGCCACAGAAGGAACATATTTCTAGGTGGGTGTGTCCCACTTGTTAGGATCTCTGGAAGAAAAGTAATATTATATGTTAATGACAGGAGTCTAGCAATGGGGGTCAAGTGGAAGGGCAGCTCATGGTGGGGGCATTTGCCCCCTACTACCCCCGGCACTATTCATGTTGAGGGGCTTCCCATAGGCATCAGTTTGGCCACTCTATTTGGCCACTGTGGAAACCAGAATGCTTTTTTATGCTCTTGAAACATGGCATATATTCTTTTGATGGTTGAAAGAAGCACAAGCACTCATCCTTTTACGACAGAAAGCGGGAGTAGAAAAAGTGATCAATTTGTGCTGATGGTGAGGATAGATGATAAATTCTGAAACTGACTCACTTTTAAATACAGGAAGAAGGAAACAAAGTGATATTTCAGCTGACCCACTAGAACACATTTGCACGTAACAAAGAATACCTTGCTGCTCACATATTATGGAAGCATTTTGTTTTATTAGCTTTTCACGTGGATTATTTTTCCAAGAGCCACAGTGAAAGCAAATTGGCAGAGGCCAAATCATTTAAACTCAAACCAATTTTATTAAACAGCTGCAGCAAAACAAACAGAATTCACCAAGTAAATCTTGCAAGTGCAAAGCATATCATTCTATTTTCCCAGGTCTTTCAAAAGCTGCTACAGATGAAATTCAAAACCACAAATGCTGTTTCATTTCAACTCACCCATAAACTGTCTATTAGAAAAGACCGAACAGCAACAAAGGAAATAACATAAGCAAAACAGAGGGGAAATCAGTTGCCAACAAAACATCCAGACCTCAATATGCGAGACTTAAAATGCTAAATTTTGTTTTGGACGTTTGTAATGTTTGATATAGTTCTAGATATAGTTCGCTTCCTCGCTCCTCCACATGCAGCTGCTGGGTGACCTTGGGCCAGTCACACTTCTTTGAAGTCTCTCAGCCTCACTCACCTCACAGAGTGTTTGTTGTGGGGGAGGAAGGGAAAGGAGAATGTTAGCCGCTTTGAGACTCCTTAAGGGGAGTGAAAGGTGGGATATCAAGTCCAAACTCCTCCTCCTCTTCTTCTTCTAGATATCTCAACACCTCAACCAATACCATGTCTGCCTGCTCATTCCAGTTTTATTTTCCCATGCTTGAAATACCGTATTTTTTGCCCTATAGGACGCACCCTCCCATAAGGCGCACCTAGTTTTTTGGGGGGGAAATAAAGGGGGGGAATTATTTTTTCCCCCAGGTGCGGGGCTGGGGCAGGGGAAGGCCAAGCTTCCCCCGACCCCAGCCCCCAGAACAGGCAACTCTCTGCAAGCCATGGGAGCCCAGCGCCGGGCTCCCGACCTTGTGGAGAGCTGCGCGAAGCCTGGAGGGAGAGGGGTCGGTGCGCACCGACCCCTCCCGCTCTCCAGGCTTCAGCAAAAGCCTGCATTCGCCCCATAGGACGCACACACATTTCCCCTTCATTTTTGGAGGGGGGAAAGTGTGTCCTATAGGGCGAAAAATATGGTACATATCAGGCAGAACTCAGTATTCACAGAGGTTCATGGCATCATTCTTCCAGCAGTGCAATTTTTATGTTTGCAAAGAAAGAGACGATCATGTGGTTTCAATTTCACTGATTGTTTTCTACAATGTCTGCCAAGATAGGCAGGGGGAAAATTTCTATCGTTTAGATAGGTAGATAGATAGATAGATAGATAGATAGATAGATAGATAGATATAGATAAAATTAGGAAACTAACACAAGGTTAAACTTCATGGAGATTAGGTCTATCAATGGCATAATTATGAAACAGAATTTAGAAAGGTCAGAACATCAGTCCACCTAGTTCAGTATTGTGTACACTCCTTGGTTCCAAAAACTCAGTCCCAGTGCCCCCTACCCTACCCTACCCTACCCTATAAAAAGCATTGTTCATAACAGTGGTTTGCAAGACCCGATAAGGAAGATCAATCAACCTTGAGTGTGCTGTGAATGCTTGAGACATGTTTTCCTAATTCCCCTCAGACTACCCAGTGGGTTGCCAAGTAGCATCCATATCATTGCTAGTTCTACCTAATCACTCAACACTGAGTATTTAGTTCAAAATGGCTCTTGATTCCATGCCCCTCAATGGTCCCGTTTTAAGTGGGACAACCTGGAATCATGGAAACCAATCCCGGCTTCTGTTTGGATGCTGGAATGTTCCATATTTTGACCCAGCTCTCTGGCACAAATCAGCAGGGTGCACCCGAGTGCCAGAACGAAAGCTGCTCAGTTTTTGGTCTTGCGAGATTAAAAAGAGTGTATTTTAGTCTCACACTCTCATGCATGCGTGAGTGCTTAGGACCAAAAATGGCACCTGATTTAGGTGCCAAAAATTTTGGAGGGTATATGATTTGTATTGACAATAAAAATCCTATTGCATTACCCTGCCCTGAGTGGCTTTTCACAAGCTTTGCCTCTCACCTTCATGTACAAAGCTGATTGTTCTGTGGCACCGGGAAAATGATCACCCTTCCCTCCCAGGCCTGAGAACTACTCCCTTCCAAAAGCCAGGCCTCCAGCACTTCAGATTTGAAGGTCCAGTTTTTTGTTGGCGTTTCCCTGCTGTGGGGTACATGTTTGTTATTGCTTCTGTGTGCTGAGCAACGTGTCTCAGGTCTCTCGGAGCTGGTCTGACCTGTCAGACCTTGGAACTTAGTTCTGAAACAAGTGCGTAACTGCAAATCTGTATGGATCTTGCCTATGTTACCACCAAGGGACAAAGAAAGCCTAGGTGCTTTTCGATATTGAAATGCTTTCTTGACTGTCTTGTGTGTTCTGATTTCCTGAAAAATAAGCCCATTTTCTCCTAGTTCATTGTATTGCTACACCTGCGGCTTTCAACCCCCTACGCCTACCCACGCTCAAAGGCCTTGTTGTCTTTGTGCTATTGACAATCAATTGCGTTTTGGGGTCTTTATATGAGGCACCCCCCCTTAATGGCTTGAAGGGGAAAAGAGGCATATTAATTATTAAGGATTGCTTATTAAGGTCCATTTGCAAGGGTGGCCGCTCATAACTACCATTTTGTGACTATTTTTGACTATATTAACGGAATGAACTGCAGGAGCTGGTGTAGTAGGAGGTTTTTTAAAAAATGAAAATAGAAAAAGCCTCTTTGACCCCCTGCCTTCCCCCAGCCTCTCCGCAAGCATAACCTATGAGTTTTCTGAATTCATAGTCAACACATGCAATGCATTAAACAGAGCCTGTCAATTATCTCTGTGTGACGTATCGAACTCCAGTGTAGAAAATCAAGGCATTGTTGCCTTTTTCCCTCTGATTAGAACATTTGGGACACATACCCAACGCTAAGGTGATTTTTGTAGTTGAAAGCTGCCTTCGACATCTGCAAACATTGCTTTCTTTGTGGAGGGGGGGGGAACACTTAGGCTATATCGCTGAAAGACAGAAGAGAATGGAAACATGTGACACCTGCTCTGCATGAGTAAATTGGCTGCTGAAGGCCAAAGGCAGCGAAAATCAAGTCCAATGAGACTTTTCAGGGAACAGAGCAAGCAGAAATTGCCCTCAGGTTTCGAAAAGTAGTCACTGCATTAGTTCCTCAATTTGAAGCTTCTCAGTGGCTGAAAGGAAAGCAATCACAGTGAACTACCACTGGAGAAGCTGAAATCATTTAAGAATCATGTCAACTCCAATTTGTTTTATTCAATCTCTTCTCAACACAACCAGATGCTGCTCATTCCAAAGCCCCTTAATTTCAGCACACAATGTTAGGCTTCTCTCTTCTTCTTCTTTTCTAATTGTATCGAGGCTACATATGCCTTCATGAAATTGTTAGGGCAATTGCCTTGGAGGGGGGGTGGATTCTTCCTGTGCCCAAGCTTGAATAGGAGGAGGGATTAGTTCCCTTCAGTTCCTTCCACCAACCATCTTCTGAATGGATAAACCATCTGTCCTTGGCTTATATGGGACCATTGGCAAGCCCATAGAAAATATAATGCCATTATACAAAGTAAACCGAAGCACTTAGGTGGGGAGGGGGATAATGTCGTAAATGCAAACAGAGCTTAGATGGATGTATAAAAGTCTGCCTGTAATGCATTTGTTCTCCTGGAAAATACAAAAAAAAAGCACCATTATCCACATGTAAGCTGTGGCAAAAAGAGAGTGCAGAGAATCTGGCTGCGTTAAGAGTCGAACTGCTCAAAGTAGCACAACTAAGCTGCAGTTTGTGAGTACACTCGCTCACAGTGTTGGAATGAACATCTCCTTTCTTATCTGCGTTGAGCCATTTTAAACCCAACCTCTCAAAATGCAATCATGCTTTCCTGTAGCATCACTTTTTTGCCACCGAAGGCACCTGCAGCTGTCCCCTTAGCTACATATATTCCACATGCATTTCCTTTGGCTAGTTTTTCCTCCTCATGGGCCAAATTAGACTGGGCTAAGAGTGGCCTGGAGGCCAAAGGTTCCCACCCCTGCTATACATTGAGGAACTCTGGGTTTTTAAAAAGAAACCTGAGATAGCAACTGGAGGCATAATAAAACTGTAAATTATTACCTTGGACATAGACAGATAAAGCATAACAAGGTATGTAAATCAATGGTATGTGGCCAATTACATTCAGTGGAGCTAACTCCAGTTTCGTGTTTTTTTTTCCTATACACACACAAATCCCCAAAGGGAATAGGTTTCATGAAAGTAGCACACAATGGCTTGTGTTTCTACTGTGTCACTACTGTGTTTCTCTTGAACTCAACTGCGGCTCCATTGTGTGCTAGGCCACGTCAGTCAGCAGAAAGTCATCTCTGGCTGTCTGTTGCTAGGATGGCTCTGCCTGCATGACTTTCATTAATGCTGAAACTTGATTATATGTTGTTGGTACTCTAGAAAATGGTAGGTTCAGTCCTCAAACCATGTTTTTGGCACAAATCCCATTGATTTTCCAAGAGGCTCCTGCTAATACAGCTGCCATGAAAAATAGGTAGTGTTTCAAGCTCCTTATCATTAGCAGAATGAAGTAGCAGGACGATTGTTCACATGAGCAGTGGTTTCCCATCTTTTCAGAACTGAAATACGTGCTGCCATCTATCTCTCTTTATTATTTAATGCAAAATAAGGTGACACAAAGTTTTACTAAAGCAAAGCAGCTACAATTTGAAAGAACAGTTTGGTTGGATACAATCATGTTCTGATCATTATGTCAACTACAGAATAACACAGTTACCAAAAAAAGGCTGCATGGTTTTTAGAAAGAAAAATAAATAATACCATTCAGCTACAAGAGGACTGTTCGCTCCTACTAAGGTTAAATGTTATTATTCCTTTTGTTTCATGTGTAAGAGTCAAATGCATGAGATTCATCTATGTTACTTAGGTTTTTCTACTTAGGCAGATTGGACTGGAGAGCATGTTGAATATCCTTTGCATAAAAGCAGCTTTCATATGCTGATCATATTATCCTTTGTTTCTATTAAACACTTAGCTTTATCTTTGCTGCAAGAAAGGGCCAACAGATTGTTTGAAATTGTCTACTCTAAGTGATGTATTTTCCCAGTTCCTTGTCTCTATAGTTTTATTGCCAATACAACTCCAGAACTATTGAATCTAAACAATGCTCTCTAATTTTCAATGCAGTGTGATATTTAAAACAGAATGAGAGGCGTTTTAAGTTGTGTGCCATGAAATGAGCCCAAAGATGTTCCCGTCACTTTTTAGTCTCTTTTGACCTGCGATTTTAAAGAGAAACTTCTCTGATGAGCCAGGATCACCTCGCCAGCATCACAACATAGGAAAACCTTACCAAGCAGGGCTGTGCATGCCAGTTTTGAGTCCTGGATGGTATCTAAAGCACTGATGCAAAACTCTAAGCCTACTCTCTCAAAACCAGAGTTGATCCCACCTGCCCCTCCTGCCCTGATACCTTCCTAGTGTTGATGCTGTAACTGCTTGTGGCTCTCTTCTTATTTAAAAATGTCACACATAAATGGGCATGCATGAAAGTGGATAGAAATACCTTACAACCACACTTGTTGGTGTGTAGCAATCCCCTCTCCTCAATCCTGAACATTCAAAATGTGAAAATGGAGAAAATCATCTCCCATGTCGCAACATTTTGTAATGTTTCAATGAGTTGTCATTTCCCTTTAACTGACGATCTTCTATTGTTCTCTGTGTTGTTTCTTTTCATTGGCTGTATTATCAACTTTATTCCCAAAATAAACACATGCATGATAAACAAACACACCTGCTTTTCTGTATTTTAGATGAAGTACAACTATCTGGTTAGAAGAAGAAGAAGAAGAAAATCAGCACATGGGGAAACACATAACTAGTTCCCTGCATTGTTGTACGGCAGTTATAATAAGTTACCTCTTGGGAAAAGGCAATTTGTATTCCTCTAAAGTTTGAAATAAAAACGACAGCCGTCCTGATGGGTGGCAGCAGCGCTAGAGACCATTTCTCCCTGGTTCTTTTGGTACCTGTACTCACTGGGTGTCAATTTCCAGGGCTAATACAGGCCCATAAAACCTTAGGAAGCACTTCTCTATCTTAAACTGAAACATCCTGTCCTTTATGGTCAGTTGGAGTAGCTTTACTTGCATCCCAAACCGTTTGTATCCCTATGTCTTTCTCTAAACTATTCTCAAAGAATTCTTTTAGCTTTAAGGTCAGGAAGGAGATACCCCATTTAGAGATGTCCGGATTGCTGGGTTTTTAAAATTTTGTATAGGTTTTTATAAATAAGTGTGTTATGCAAAACTTTTTAAAAGATGAAATGTACTCTTCTCACAGTACAGTGGTACCTCGGGTTAAGTACTTAATTCGTTCTGGAGGTCCGTTCTTAATCTGAAACTGTTCTTAACCTAAAGCACCACTTTAGCTAATGGGGCCTCCCACTGCCGCCGTGCTGCCGGAACACAATTTCTGTTCTCATCCTGAAGCAAAGTTCTTAACCTGAAGCACTATTTCTGGGTTAGCAGAGTCTGTAACCTGAAGCGTATGTAACCTGAAGCGTATGTAACCTGAGGTACCACTGTAGTCTACCTAGATGCACCTCAAGAGATTTCTTGATGGCAATTCCATCATGCCTGAACATTCACTATTTTGGTTGGGGCTCCTGGGGCGGGGGGACAGTTTCCACACAACTGACATGTATGTTTGTCTAGGTTAAGCAAAATGTCTATAGATGTTAAGGGAAATGCCAACTGATTGGCTTGGTTAATACGTGTAACAGCTTAGCTATTGTGTACATTCATGGAATCCATAAGGAATGTGCACATAATCCTTCCATGAAGGGGGAATTGTGCACATTTCCTAGTCCATATGCATACTGTCCAACCAGCCTTGGAAGATGTGCATATAATCCCAGCTCTGTGTTTGAATAAAGGCTAGATTCTTAAAGTTGTGGCTTTTATATTGCTTTATATTAATACAAAATCAAAAAAAAGTTTTGTATAAAAAAATATCCCAAATGCTTGTCCCTGCAGCCAACTCTGCCTAGGTTATGAAAACAGCTACAGTTTTCATTTGCAGATATGCTTCTTAGCTAAATTACCAGGCGTCAAAAACTTTTCCTTGCATCATGCATCATAAAAAAAGGAAGGATATTCACAGTTAACTACTTCTTTCTACTGAGTATTCACCAAGCCTGCATTTCCTCCTGTGGGGATTCTGCATGAAAAAGCCTCTCTATCGCACTGCCTCTATATATCAAGCCCGAAAGCACCTGCTGTGCTGCTCAAAGCATGAGGTCTGACACCGCAGTCATTTCAATGCATAGTCAATAGGCGATCATGGCAGCGGTGCACTTGCATGAGAAGAGCAGTGGCGAAAAGACTCAAAGAGAGTGGCAGGCAGGTTATTCCTTCATCCCTAAGTCAGAGTAGGAAAGTGAGCACAGTTTGAATTGAAAGCTGGATACACTGCTCTAGGCTGTGGGGGGGGGAGGGGAGGGAAACACTTCCTTATACATGAACTACTGTCTGTGTAACACCTTTCGTATCGACCCACAAGCATAATTATGTTTGCTTGACCTCATCATGTCTGGGCACCAATGCATCCCTGTACACTTGTTTTTGGCTACTAATTTGGTCCAGTCAATAGATGGGCCCAGGTGGCCCATGCTGTCGTGATTTATTCTTTGAAGTTAATTTTCATCCCTGAGTGAAATACGCACACAGCTTTAAAAAAGGGAAGAGAGAAACAACTTACCGTATTTTTCCATGTATAACATGCCCCCATGTATAAGACAAACCCTATTTTGAAATTTAAGAAAATGAGGGAAGATGGTTCTTGAGCTTTCCTGGGAGAGGATTGCCCAGAGCTGTTGAGCTTTTTTGGAGGGGGGGTTGTTGCCCAGGGTTGTTAAGCTTTTTTTAGAGGGGGAATGCCAAAAATCGCTCACCCACATGCGTCGCATAATCCGCCTCTCGTCTGTCCCCTCCCCAGCCGAAGCTGCCAATCGCCCACCCAATTTCTGCAGCGATAGCCAATCAACACCAGCCCTTGATGCAGCCACCAATAACATGCCCAATAGCCACTGACAGCCAAGGCAGCAACCAATCAAATGTCCCCCCCTATGCAATATCCATGTATAAGACGACACCCACGTTTTAGCATAATTTTTAAAGGGAAAAACCTAGTCTTATACATGGGAAAGTATGGTAAGATATGTGACAGTGAAGCAACTGTGGCTATGATTCCAGTGCTGACATGAGATGGAAGGGCAAGCCAACACAGTTTGTGAGCCACCAATTCAACATAGCCATGTATAGCTAGCAGGGCTTCGGTATGTCTCCTGTTGGTCTGCTGGCAGAGGATTTCAAAAAAAATAAGGCTGAGACAGAAGTTGCTTAGTGAACTTTTCTTGTGAGAATTCAAGAGCTCCCGAGAAGAGGAGGGAAAGTTTTCCTGAATCATTCCATGAGCCAGCCTTCCCCCACGCCCCACCCTGTTTCAGAATCCTAACAGAATCCTAGTAAGGGCAACCTCCATTGGCTGCATTCTGATTGACTTAATGGTGTTGGCTGGTGAGCTACATATAGTGTAATCGTTGCTGCTAGACAAGTGAGCATCGCCCAAATAAGCAAGCTTTACTTTTTAAAAAAGTTTGCTACCATTGCAAAGCATGAAGATAAACTTGTCATGTTGCCATATAGTATCTACTAGGTATAAAGTACTAACATTTGAATAACACACCCTCCACTGAAGTACTTATTAAGATTTCTCCATCAAATTACTAGTTATGACCCCATCAATTAAGTACTTATTACTTCCCTTTAAAAAATGTCCTAAATTACTTATTTAAAATTTCAGCAATTGTTCTCCCCATATATATTTTTTAAAAAACAAATCATTAACTGGACACAGGCAAACCAAAGCATGAAGGAAGAAAAAAGAAAAGAAAAAGACTGAAAGGTGAAATTCAGCCTGACCTACTTCTGATTATTTATTCAGTCAATTCAGTAAAATCCATAGGGATTTTAATGCTTATTCAGTCAAAGTGTATTGCAGTGGAGCTGATGACAAAGTAGCAAATAAGTGTCTAAGCCCTGTTTGGGGGGGGGGAGAGATGTTGTGTCCTGAATTGTTTTTCTTATATATTCAGTGGCCTGTGTTTGTGTATGGACTAAGGATTCTGAGACCCTGTGTTCTGATTCAATACATGATATTCAATCACAGAACATTTCAGGATTTGGGACTCTGCCATTGGTCCTTAAACTCTGAGTTATGATTTGCAGCTTGAGAGTTTGGACAGCCAATCACTTTGAGAGTGGGAGTGGCCCAGGCCTTCAGAAATGTATATAAGCAGTTGCTTTGCCCCTGTTGTCCAGTTCTGTTAGTTTGGTAAAGGCTTTTGCTGTTATCACTGTGTCTTGCTTCGTGGGAACCCACCTACACTTCACTTTTACTGCGCTGAAGTCTATATATAACTTCCAGATATGCATAACTTTCAAATACCACACATTCGGTTGCTATAAAAAGCAGCAAGCAGGAAAGAGAAGGGTCATGGATGGAGAATTTGAGATGGAGCAGGGAACAGCATCACACTAAGACAACTAACACTGGAATGCCTCTACTGAGCTTTCATTAAGAAGCCCTTTTTGTCATTTCTGGAGCATTAATTGAATTTGTCTTGGTTGGGGAAGACTGCTTGCAGCAGTTGAGAGGCTTGAGGAACATGCTTGGCCGTTCCTGTCATATATACGGTTTATTGCATTGTGGCACACACTTCTGCATGTACAATATGCTGTTCCTTCATGGTGTTGTACAATGAACTTTACTGTGCTGCCCATAAAGATGTATATTCAGTCCGACTCTCTTTGCATGTAGACACTGAAGGCAGAACATGGGGTGGGGCAGGCAGGGAGGCTGCAGGGTTGGCGATGACCCCTATTGAACCTTACAGGGCTGTAACGGAGAATGATACACACCTCCCCACAAATTGTTCCTAATGGAGGTTTTGCATTGGGAATTCTGGCTGTGGTATTATAGGGCAGGGATAGACAATGCAGTGCCCTACAAACATCAGCTACAACTCCCACAGCAGCGGATAGCATGGTGGGGCAGTGGTGCTCACCTAACCTCTAGTCAGCTGAATTGTAGTTGTTGCTGCTTCCTGGGAAGTAGAGGGGGAAGGACAAGTTCAGTAAGATCAGTGTGGTGCAAATGCACCAGCAGGAGCACTGGGTTGGATCCACCAGGGCAGTTGCACTGAGCCAATTTCACCACCCCCTTACCCATCCTGGTAAGCAGCAGTAACATTATGAGCTATTGTGCCATCCTATATTGGGTTTCAGTCATGCCTAACCACTGACCATGCTAGCTGGGTCTGATGGCAGTTGTAGTCCACGATATCTGGTGGGGAAACGACATTGCCTAGTCCTGAAATAGGAAGTGAAATTACTTGGCTGAAGGAAAGACTGTGGATCTTGCTTCAAAGGACCTTCTTGATAGAACGACTCTGGGAAGACCCATCTCTGTAGATTGAGAGCTTCTAAGATGCAACACAGATTTCCTTGAGTTATTTTCTTTCACTGATAAAAGCTGCTTAGCAATACAGTGGTACCTTGAGTTATAAACACCTCAGGTTACAAACTCCGCTAACCTGGAAGAGTTACCTCAAGTTGAGAACTTTGCCCCAGGATGAGAATGGAAATTGTGTGCCGGCGGCGCTGTGGCAGCAAGAGGCCCCATTAGCAAAAGCACACCTCTAGTTTCAGGTTATGAATGGACCTCTGGAACGAATTAAGTTTGTAACTAGAGGTACCACTGTAGTAGGTAGGTAGATATTTCATGATTTGGGGGTGAGGGGCTTTGAAGAAGTGCACCGGAGGACATTTCCCTTCACAACCCAATTCCTCCGCCCACCCACAATAAGGTAAAGGTAAAGGTACCCCGACCATTAGGTCCAGTCGTGACCAACTCTGGGGTTGCGGCGCTCATCTCGATTTATTGGTCGAGGGAGCTGGCGTACAGCTTCCGGGTCATTTGGCCAGCATGACTAAGCTGCTTCTGGCAAACCAGAGCAGTGCACAGAAACACCGTTTACCTTCCCGCTGGAGCGGTACCTATTTATCTACTTACACTTTGACGTGCTTTCGAACTGCTAGCATCTTGGGAAAAGGGAATTGGGCTCCAGGAACCATGTCTTCAGAACCCAGTTCAACCAACATTCATCTTTTTCCAGTTCTTTGTGAGGGGCACACATACTCTTGCACCCCACCCAAAGCAGTGCAAGATCCCAAGGGTTCCAGGAGTGTACGGCATTAATCACTCAGAAAGTCATGCTTCTACCATAGCAGCAGCCTTAGATTCAAACAGAAATCAAGCATATCTCTCACTCTCAGGCTTCTGCCTACTTCTAGCCCAACTCACACACACACATGCCCTGGCCTTTGTCCTTCTCACTACCAACCAGGTGAAGAAGGGAGCACCCCCATTTGCCCTCTGGCACAGAGCAGTTTCCTTTCTTATACTACTGACACGTACTTAGGGCCACTACTAAGAAGCTGGCCTGTCTATTTCCACAATTGAATCCTCCATTAGACTTTAGCCTTTGCTGGATCCAGGGACACTCTCTCTGCCCCCAAACTCACAACAATACTTAACCAGTGCGCCTCATGCTCACAGTCTATCAGTGGATGACCCCTGTGCCCAGTGCTAACTAGTAGGATCAGCAAAGGTAGTGCCACAGTTATGACACAGTTATTCCAAATACTGTTGTTCACAGGAAGCATCGAAAGAGATATTTCCTTCACTTCCTGGTTTGCTTGGGTTTGCTGTTAACAGACAAGGGAATTGGATTTCTGAAGCCACAGCTAGTCCTAAGGGGTTGGGTGCCAACCAGGTTCTAACAGAAACAAAACCCCATTGTTCTAATGTTTGTGAAAACCATACACAGACTAAGGAAACCCTTGAATTGCCTTCCGCAGTCAATGAGGGAGCAGCATTTTGACTCCAAGGATGGATGATTAGGCTAAATGTCTGTCGTGCAGAAGGTTTATCTATAAACACTGCAGCAAGGCTTTAGATTTTCACCACAATAAATGGTTAGTCGCAATCAAATGCTGCTCAAATGAAAAATGTGGCCCATAGCTGTAATTACCAGTCTCTTGACTGAAACAAAGGGCAATTACAACATGCCGGAGAAGTGTGCTCGCAACCATGAAGCACTTGATTATAGAGTGGGGAGGCAATCAGCAAGCGACATATTTTTGCCTGCATGGGTCTAAGACAGATATCATTGGGGGTTTGGGCTGGGTGGGGTTTTATAGCCTGAGTTAACTCAAAAGACGTTTCTTGTTTTAATACATGCAGCGCTAGCTTTTTGAAAAGATTGGCTTGTTCTCTTTGGGGCTTGAACACAGGGTGGGAATACACTAATTATGTAATAGTATGGTGTTTCTTTGGCTTTTCAGTCTCTTTCAGTGAGTTTACCGGTTGGTTTGTTTGTTTGTTTGCTTGCTTGCTTGCATGTTTTTGCATGTTGCTGCAAGTTTGCTTTTTCATGTTAGACTTGGAAAGAATAGGCTCTGCTTAAAACGGCTGTTTGTAATGAATTATATCATCTCCTGTGGATGATCTGCCACCTCAGGTTTCCTGTACAATCTAACTTTATTTGTGGTTTTATTGTCTATTTTTGGCTTGTGCCTAGAAAGCAGATTTACAGTCTGTATCCTGAAGCATGAAGTAATTTTTTAAAGCTATTTTAAGCCATTTCACCATTTCACCCTTTCCCCCATTTCTTGTTCTGCCCCAAATACCTGTGTACTGGGAAAGAGAGAGAGGTAGTTTCAAAGCAGAGCTTTGGGGAACTTGAGCAGAGTATGAGGGGCAGAAAGGCTAATGGAGAGCGTCACTTATGCAAATTAAAAAATGAACATAGGTGTCTTGTCAAAACCAACTACCCCCCGCTCAAGGTTTGATGATTTCCCCTTCCCAACCTGCCTCCTGTGTGGTTGGAAGAAATGATAAGCAGTGGAAAACATCAAGAAATGAACTGGTTGAGTGGGGCCAGGGGGGAATATATGCAAGCCAGTCTTGCCAGTAATGACATAGTTGGAGATTCATTGTCACAGCCAGACTCAGAACTCAGAGAGCTGAAGGTGGCAAGTTGATGCCAGGTAAAGTACAGTGGTACCTTGGGTTACATACGCTTCATGTTACACACTCTGCTAACCCAGAAATAATGCTTCAGGTTAAGAACTTTGCTTCAGGATAAGAACAGAAATCGGGCTCCGACGGCGCAGCAGCAGCAGGAGGCCCCATTAGCTAAAGTGGTGCTTCAGCTTAAGAACAGTTTCAGGTTAAGAACGGACCTCCGGAATGAATTAAGTACTTAACCTGAGGTACTGCTGTACTGGCAAAAGATGAAAGAGAGCCAGTGGCTTAGTGCGGATAAGAGAGCTCATCCACACCACACATTTCAAGCATGATTTGCCCCCACAGAATCCTAGGAAGTATAGTTTATCCCCCACAGAGCTACAATTCCTAGCACCTTTAAGAAACAATGGTTCCCAAGACTGTTTCTTCAGGAGGAGCCTTGTCCTTTCAGTGTATGCTTGTGGGTGCAACTCAAACAACAGTCAGCATCCCTTTCGCTTCCCGATGGTTTCATTTTTCCTCTCTTTGTGCATTAATGAAGCACTAGTGAAGCGAAGGGAGCTCCACACAATGAAGGAGAAGCAGGGGACATGTCACGGTGGAGAAGCATGTCTGCTTCGCACATCCGTTCCGTTAGCTATTATGTTTTTGTTTGTTTCCGTCGCAAGGGACAGCGCGCAAGAGAGCCTGATGTCACATGCAATTAGTATTATCTCCGGTTCTAATTAATAACATCAGACACTGCGTCTGTCTCTTTCACCTTCCACCTTAAAAGCTTTATCATTTACATGACATAATGTCACTGACTGACTCACAGATTTCCCACCTCATGCTGAACCAAGGAAATGACAGGCTACTGATGTACCTTCATCAGATGCATACGAGAGGAGAGAATGAGAGCAGTGAAGCGGCTGAGGAAACCCAGGGGCTCTTCTGTGTTTTGTTCCTATCTCCACCCTTCTCTGCAGGATGGAGCTTGGGGGAAACCACTTCTGCAAGTGCTGATTAGATGGAGCCAGTCATATTTCAAGCCCAACTTGCTCATTTTTCATCACAGAACAGAGTTTCATATTTTTTTTAAAGAATATTTCTTAATTATATAAATTCACAAACATGGACTGCAACCAGCTAAGTAATTGTGGATCCACTGGAACCAACGCACTTGTTAGTCACACCCGTTAATGTCATTGGGTCTACTCCAAGTATGGCTTACTTAGTAAAAAAAACCAGGAGTCAGTATGTACAAGCTATAGCTCCTCTGTTGGCTAGCAAGACCGATCGTACATCTTAATAACTGTTGATATATAGTATTGTTGTACTGTGTATTTTGGGTCTATGGACCTCAAGAAAGCTGGCTGTGTGCTTAATTAGATTCCACCCAGTGTTTTTAAAAACCCAAAGGTGAACTGCGTGCCTTAGAGCAAAAAGATGAGGCAACCCCACCAAATCAGCATTCACATTGCTTGCCATCAGTGCTATTTTTGTAGAAAGAGAGATGCTGGAACTCACCATGAATATGCTATAGTTGTATACATTCATTTAAATCTCCCAAGCATTTTTTAAACAAAAACAAATGGATATATATTTCTAATACTACATTTTCTGCTACATGTTTACCACTTGCCTGTTCTTTGGGAAAATAGATCACCATGTTTCTATTTTGTTTTATCTCCAGATTTTTCATTTGCTTTTGTTTAATATTTTCCCCCTTCAAAAAGGAAGGATTATTTTTAGCAACACATTGAAAATCTTTTGTAATTATAATCTACAACTTTACAGTCCCTTTTTCTATGACCATAGAAAGCCTATGAAGCATCTAATATCGTGTCTAAAGTTAAATTTCATGCGTGGGAATAACAGGTTCAGATTCTTGGACTTTGTTATGATTGAGTCTGTATGGTTTTAATTTCCTTTCTATGGTTGAAGAGCAGTCCTTTTAAAATCAACATCTACAAAGAGAAGTTTTCTTTTTCAAAATATATAAATCTTATGAAAGGTTTTGCTCCTATGATATATTCTGTTACTGGTTTTGAAATGGCCACCTGGAATGGACAGATAAAAATGCACTAGTGATTTTCAAAAGGTCAGCTATTTTTGATCCTGCCATATATTTAGAAACCATAACAGTGAATCTAATTCACCAGGAACAAACATCGCTTAATATATCTCCCAGCTGTATTATACATGCAGCAGTCCTATGCCATGATTAGCAATATTGTAATATTCATACCCCACAAAAAATAATTAAGGCAAAAATAAAGCTGGGTGGACAATTTCCGGATGATGAAGGAGAAAATAATAAGAAAATGAATTATTGCGGGCTAAATGCAATTATATTTGGATGACAGATGCAGAAATTGTCTGGAACAACTGTCAAGACATTATAGAGGAAATGATTTTTTCCCCTGTCACTTTTCCTATCCTATTTTTGATGCTCAAGGAGAATTCTGCCTGTGATTTATAAGATTTCTCATAGACATTTTTTTCTGATGGAGAAAAGTCCAGGAACACAATCTAGCAACTAGTTAAATAAGCCTGTGTCCTACCAACTTTAGAGGGATTTCTGCATGTGCCCTTTATTTGACCCAAAGTTATGTGAAGCCAACAGGAAAGGAAGGAGTCAATTCAAAATTATGATTAGTTACCATACATAGCCATTATTTTGGTAGAGAAAAAGTCATGCCACAAAAACACGCAAAAATATGTTTTCAGCGCCTAAGCAGAGAGACACGTCTGCAAACAATAGCCCAGATTGGGCATGCATATTTTGGTTTATGAAGCTGAGATAAAAAGGAGCATCATTTCCAGGTGCTCGATCCTTGTGCCATCCTTTTTCCCCCTTTGTGTGCCTCTATTCAGTACTTCCTGAATTAAATAGCTATACTTTCTTTTTATGTCTGAACCATCATGAGGATTGAAAAAGAGCCAGGATCATAAACAAACATTAAACTGTGGTTTGCAATCCTGGCATGTTCCAATCCTGCTCACCATAACTTCCCAGTTTAGGAGTTTCAGGAAACTATGATGATGTAACATGAGACGTGTCAAATCACAGTGTGCAGAGGTTTAAAATATACAAGCTGTCCATCCACTTTAACATGTCCCCTTTAAGTGTATGGAACTTCCACAGTCTGATGTGCTTTCTACCATTTGACCTTCTTAATATAACTTCCAGCAGCGGACAATGGAGTGCTACCTGCTCACCTGACCTATGGTGGGTCATGTTGCTTCTGCTTACTGGGAGATAGAAGGGGCAGGGAAAAGGTGACAGGGAAGTTGGCGTTGTGCAAATGCACCACCAGAAGGGCCAGATTGGCTCCTGCTGTTGTGTTTGCATGACACTGACCTCAATCTGCCTTGCCTCCTCCCCTTCCGTTTCCTTATAGGCAGTATTAACACAACAGACCCAAGTTCAGGTGAATAGTGGCGCCCCAACCAAACTGTCCACTACTGATAACTTCTCATAGTGAAAGCCGTTAGAACAATAGCACTGCAACAGTTAGAGCATGGTTTATTTGTAGGGCAAGGCTATTCCAGAACTTGAGTGCCACCACAGAAAAGGCCCTTTTTCCTGGTTGTTGCCAGAGAGAGCCGGCCCACCCATGAGGCAGGGTGAAGTGTCTGCCTCAGGCAGCGGAAGCCCAAGAGGTGGCATTCTGCCCACCTTACCACTTTCACTGTCACCACAACACCCCCTTCTTGCTGAAGAGGGAGGCATTTCAGCACAAGGCATTGCCACACAACTCTGGGGCAGAGAAAATGAGTGGCAACACCATGCAGAATGCCCCAGCCAAATTCAGCAAGAGCCAGGGCATTCCTGGGTGCAATGTTGCCACTCATCTTCCCTCCTCCAAGCAGAGAAGCTAAAAGGCAGTACTTTACGGAGTGCCCTGGCTCCCACCAAGTTCTATAAGACCCAGGGTATACTGGTGGCGGAAGCAGTCAAAGTGGAGGGCAGGAGGCATCAATTCCTGTTTTGCCTCAGGTGGCAAAATGGGATGGGCCATGTTGCCAGATGAGCATCTGTGGGTTGTGTTGTAACCACAAGGATGACTGCAGCTGACCTGAGAACTCCTCACGTCTCCAAGCCCAAGCAAACAATACTACAGTGGACGCTTGGGTTGCGAACATGATCCGTGTGGGATGCACGTTCGCAACCCGCAGCATTCGCAACCCGCAGGGGCGCATCTGCGCACACGCGGGTTGCGATTCGGCACTCATGCGCAAAGCACAATTTAGCGCTTCTGCCCATGTGTGACCCCCAAAACCCAGAAGTAACCCATTCCAGTACTTCCAGGTTTCAGCGGGTCCGTAACCCAAAAAAACGCAACGTGAAGCATCTGTAACCCGAGGTATGACTGTATAGTGACTGGGATAACAAACAGCCACCAGTTCAGTTCAACACTTTGCACGAGCAGTGAGTCCTGATGGGGAAAGCTCAAGAGTCAGAAATGAAAGGCAGCACAAAGCAGGGCCACAGCAATCAAGCGACGGGGGCAGAAATCCCTGCTAATTAACCTGAGCAAGTAAAAGGGCTGGCAGGTGATAGACAAGCAAAGGGAAGAAAGTAAATTGGAAAGATTCTCATCAATATATGCCAGACTTTTCAAAGTCTGGACTATATAGTTAAAAGGGAATCGTAATATGCATGAAACATTTCCAGTATTAAGGGTTTGAATCTTTTCTCCCAAAGACAGCTGAAAGTACTAAAGAGAATTGGTAATTATAGTTCACATCAGTTTGTCTAATTCGGTTAGCTTGAGTATTATGAGGCTGAAAACAGGTGCTTCACCGGTAGCGTGACCTAACGCCCGAGTGTAAATTAATGCCTTTTATTTTCAATGTGTTTTCCAATCACAAAACTCTTATGCAAATTTTATTGGGAGACGGGGAAATCCTAGCACAATTTGACACACTTCAGTAAGCACGTGGACAAGTTTCACTGTCCACAGTCGGGCAAACCCTTTAAAAGGAGCAAGCCAAATGCAGCAAAGGGAGCACTACCCTCTGCCATTATGAGTCGTTCTTTCAACCTTGGTTCAAAAGGTTTCAACTTTTCTTGGGAAGTGAACTTCACCTTTGGCACAGTGCTGGCCACAAAGGACAAAAACAAAGAGACATGTGCCTGCACCTAAAACTTGGCAGGATATAGCCCTATGTATGTTATAGTAGACCCACTGAAATTAACAGACCTGATTAACAGACATGGAGTCAAGCTGGCACTACTACCATCAGTACACCTGTGTAGCCCTAGCCCCACTGCTACCTCACCTCCCTGCCCCCTCCTGATAAGTGGGAGCAGCTCTGCTGCCAAGAGACTGTAACTGCAGCTCAGTTCCACTGAATGAGCCACTCCAGCCTTAGTTACTCAGGTTCATTAATTTCAATGGGTCTACTCTGTGTATGACTAACATTGGATACAACCCATGATGGCCAAGTTCAGATGATTATAAAACCATGCTTTAGATGGTTGGAAACAAGATTAGAAAAGTCCTCATGAAAGTTCACCTCATTTTAGTGCAAATTTCCCCTAATATAGGGGAACAGCTGAATATTCAAGAAGACCAATCAAATTTGGGTTGCTGGCCTCTAGCAGAAATTGGTTTTACTGAGCCGCTAAATAAGACCTGCTAATTCCTCTGCATCAGGAGTAGACAACCTGCAGTCCCAGAATTAGGCTCTCAACCTAATTTCAGCCATGTTTTTTCTCTCTCTTATGACCATCGCCACCACACATTGTGTCTCTCTCAGCCATCTTGATGGGAAACAATTACCTACTCTTGCTCTAAATGCTCATTTGCATCTATGGCGTTTACAAGTTAAATGGATGCCTTTGCTCAAGTTTTGAATCATCTGACAGCAATCCTTGCACATCTCAGTGTGGCAGCCATGTTAGCCTCTTGCAACATAAACAAATGTGATGGTGAAGGTGACATAGCTTGACTCTGTGTTGCCATTTCCATTCCTTTACCTGCCATGATCATATCATCTTGCAGAATGATTCTCTCCTGCCACCATATTCTAATAAGACTAGCAGTACTGAACAGTCTGGTTGCACCCAGAGCCATTTTCATTTCCAGCAAAAACTCTTCAGAAGCTGCACTGTCCAAGTCTGACATTTAAAATACCAAGATTCTGATTTGCTACTACTGAAATGTCATCTTCTGAGATGCACCAACCCTGAGGCAGTATTGCTAGAAATATAATTAAAACACTAAGAGAATGGAATATTCAATGGCTCAGAGGATGGCTAATGAGAGAGGAGGTTTTAATCGCTAGGTCACCAGTTCAAATCCAGGCCAAATGAATCATCTCAAGTCAGTGGGATATCCACTAATAATCAGCACTTAGTAATGTGTCTAATGCTAGAGGCCTGTATTTGAAAATGTCAGCAGAGGTATTTAATCAGAAAGCATGTTGAGTAAGTATTATTTACAAAAGATATATTATGATTCTTAAATGGTTCGTATAAAATATGGTATCTATGTTACTTTGGTGATATATAATTAGACTGTTTACTTCTATTTAAAGGGTTTTGTAGCCACAATCCAGATCATAATTATAGTATTTCTTCTCATGCCAAACATCAAGAAACCCACAGTTAGGATTAAGAGAAAGACAGAGGGAGAGATTAATATTAAACTTCATTGCACTTGTTAAGGACATTTCATTTCCCAGAGTTGTTATGAAGGTCAATATCCCATCCCCCACCCCCACCCCAAAACCCCCCCTATAAAATGTACTGAGAAGATGAATCTATGTATTTGTGAAGTGGGGTGTCTATGGGCAACTAACCAAGGTGTCTAAATGTGGAGGAGCGCTGGGCAGAAGATGGTATGTGAACCACAGAGACCCCCAGCCTTGAGAAAAAATGGAATGTTGAAACAATGTGTGTGTGTGTAAAAGGCTTACACTTGAACAACACCCCTGTACCATTCAAATAGATCTCTAAGGTCAGAGGCACTAGCATTGGGCCCACAATGGAAGGGTGAATTGTGCTGGGACCTGCCAGGTAAGACACCTCTGGAGATGCCATTGATCCATACTAAGATGCCCTGGGCCACAATGGGATGCATCCCCCATGTCAAAAGTTCTCACTCACTGAATCTCTTGAACTGCTGGGTGGATAAATTATGGGACACAATGCTGACCTTTCAAGGGCTTTCCTTCCTGTCCCCCTCTCCCTCACCAGTTGCTTTGGGGGCAAAGGAAGCTTTTAGTTCAAAGGGTGAAGAAAACAAAAGCCAAACTAGTCCAGAGAGGCCAACCAGATGCTTCCAGGAAATCTACCAGAAAGGCAGTTGCCCCTGCTGGTATTCAGTAGCACATTGTTGGTTTCTGTTTATGCCACTGTGCAGTGCTTTGAGTCACAAGACTCTGTTTTGCATTCCAGAGATTCCAGGCTGTTGGAAGTCTCACGGAAGACAGGAGACGGATGTGATGTGCCTGGAGCCTCATCAAAGGCTCAGGTTGTTAATCATCGTCGGAGGCAATTCCGAAGGACTCGACCAGAGGAGTCGCTCGGTTGAACGCAGGTTCCGACACACATGGCCTTTGAACATGGAAGTTCTCTGCATCTATTATGACTAAAAGTCATTGTCAGATGACTGAATCAGCCTGTATTGGGATGCCAGCTGTAGAATGAGCTGCTCATGTGAACATTCATCAACATTTTAACTGCTGGGGGGAATAAAAATGTCGACATCCTGTTGGCAAACAGGTCAGGTTCTGTGAGCAAAGCGAAAGGTTAGCTGGGCTGGGGAAAACACAGGACAGGATGAGCTACATAGGCAAAGTTATAGAGCTGAGCAGAGATGGGATCCGAAGCAGGGCTACACTAAGTAAGCTGCCAGTTTCTGACCTGGACATGAGCTTTCAAGAGCACCTCCAAGCACAGCCAACGCACACCAAATTGGAGGGAAGATCCATGAGAACTGGGGTGTTTGCTCTCTGCAATCATTACATCCACAACCACATGCTTCGAAGCATTCACAATCACAATAAACACCAAGGCTGTGAGGCGTAAATCACTCATCTCTCTCTTGCAATCCATGTAAACATTTGGTTGTCAAAGAGAAAGTGGAAAGGGGGGCAGTGGTGGTGCAAATTATCATTCCGGCCAATGTATGCTTTTTGTTTTAAATCACATTACCAAACCATTGAAGGGAGAATTGCTTTAAACTTCACGTGTGAGAACACCACCAGAGGTGTAGATTTATTGCATGGGGAGAGGGGAAATGGCAAGGGCTGAAAGCTTAGCTTGATGAACAACTGTTGCCATACCACAGTCTGCGGGAGTCATTTGTTCCCAGTCTTGTCAAAACTGAGCCTCTTGATAGCTTTGAAACCCTTTCTTTTTCTTTTTAAGGAAGGGAGAGGACAACATCTATGGTTAAGCAAGCACTTCATTACCTCCCTATTGTTGGCCATAAATTACTGTTTACCTGTCAGCTGACATCAGAACACCCACCAGGTGCACTTTGAAGTTAACCTATTGGATATCAAGAGTTGTTTAAAGAGCTGTTGAAGAGCTGCTTGATCTTCAGACTGAGCCCTTTGAAGTTGTGAGCTAATGGCAGATTATTTTTATTCCAAGTGATCAAGCAATTAATGAGATAAAATAGTGGGAAGACAGACTTAATAGAATTATTGTGGCTCAATCACAGGCTAAACCTCCATAAAGCACTTGGAAAAGAAGTGCTTGATGGGTGTGGGTGTGGGTGTGGCTGGAATGTGGTTTGTGGGTTGTTGTTGTTGTTTTGCTTTTGTTGTTTTTAAGGGATGGCATCCAATTTCGTTGCACTTGTGCAATGTTGCACGTGTGTAATGACAATAAAGAATCTATCTATCTATCTATCTATCTATCTAAACCTCCATAAAGCACTTGGAAAAGAAGGCGAAAGCAAGCAAGAAATTGAGCCGCATATGGAAGGCAGGAAAGAAAATAAAGAGGAAGAAATAAGCTGTAGACTTCTTAAATAAATAAATAAGCTCTTTCTAAATCTTCTTTGGCAGAACTAAAGATATGTAATGCCTGTCTTTCACATTCCACAGCTAGTAAAGAAAACAGAGTTTATATATATATATACACACACACATACACACACACACAGAGAGAGAGAGAGAGAGAGGCAGAAAGAACCATTTTCTATGTCATCCGTCCATGCTGTAGTCACACATGACAGTGGTTTCACATGTCATAGCAAAGTGGACACACATAAAACAAGACAAGAGTTATGCCTGAGCATATGCCTGAGATATTTTTGTTCATCTAGCCCAGTATTGTCCTCTACTCTGGCTGGCAGAGCTCTTAGGGTCACAAACAGTCTTCCATGCCACCTGCTGTCTTATGCTGTGTAATGGTGTTGTCCTTGGTGTGAGTGGACCATCTCAGCTGGACAGTGGAATATAAATATAGGGCCCTCCATATATTGTTCAACTCCAGCTCCCATCAGCCAGCAACACCTGAAGGGTCAAAGGTTAACCACACTGCTTGGCACAAGGTGACCAGAGCTCAAACCTTTGCTTACTCTTGCAGCTCTCTTAGTAGCAAGCAGCAGAGCTGTCAGCCTCACCTGCCTCATAGTCATAGTGACAATGAAATGGGGTACCCAGATATAGTACCACTTGCTTGTGGGGAAGAGACGATGTACAAATGTTGAATAAATAGATCCCCTGACACGTCTTATGCATTCTACAGTCTCTATGAAACATGTTCTGCATTATAACGGAAAGCAGTGATAGTCTTTCCAGTTGTTACAATATCTGTTCTTTGGGGATTCTGTAAAAACACTTCAGGTTTAAAAGGAAATCAAGCTTTTGGCGAAGGTCTGTCTTCAGTTGTATCCATCTCTTTGCCAAGAGAATCATCAAAGCGACACTTAGTAGAAGGAGAAATGGAGGCAGCTCAAATATTTCTTGAGCAAACAAATGTCAAAAATGTAAAGACAACAGCCCTTGAAAGCGACTGGCAATCTTGCTTGATATCTTAGTGTGCTCCACTCTTAGCTTCCATAAATCACAACGAAATGGCAGAGGATTTCAGCCCTGTGTCACTTAAGCTGTGATATCCCAGTGACAAAAAACGTGTTAAAGCCTGGCTGCTTCCACTTCTTTCCAAAGTACTTTTTTTCTGCCGTGGGCTAGAAATGGCATGAGGAATTGCGAGAGAGCGATTATAAGGAACAAGGGAAATCAGACTGATGTGTCAATAGTCCTTCACAGAGAGGAGGGAATCTGTGGACAGCAGCATCTTCTGGAAAAACAACTGGGAGTGGCAATGACCATTTTTAATGCATTTTTTATTTATTTAGTACGTGATAATCTTTGTTTGTGTCTGACAATTCTGACAGTCTTAGCAAAGCAAAATAGTGCCCATAAAATGAAGCGCCATCTTTTCTGGGTTCTGAATATGCAAAATAAGTGACAGATGTTCGAGAAGGGTCTGTTGCTCCCACCACGAGGCAGTTAGGGCAGCCAAGATGTCTTACTTCACAGCTTCTGCTGCATCCTCTAGTAACTGTCTAGCAGAGCTCTTCCAAGTTGTCTGGAATCTGGTCTCACCTACTGGTGGGCACAGGTCTCTGCAAGCTATGGAGCCCTGCTGAGACCATTTGCCTATCATTTTTAGGACAGCGTTGCTCAACTCTACAGCAATTTAGATGGCACTGTTTCAGTTACCGCTGGGGCAGACTTTGGTTTTTAAAAATTGCAGCAGCATCCCGTGCAAGGCCAAAATTTGGTACCCCTCCCCAACTCTTGCCTTTCATTCTGCACATGCACTGTGTCATAGTTGTGACACCCTGCAGCAACCCCCTCAGCTCAGGGGAAACCGGTCGGGCTACCCTAAATCTGCCTCTGCTTATGGTCTCAGCTGAGGTGTCCAGTGCTCCCTCTTTTCTGACTTTGTGGCATCAATTTTGGTTATGCTATGGACAGGTTGCTTGCATCTGACTATGTGTCTCTCAATCTCTGCCTGTCACATTATTGACAACATGTTACTCTGCTGCTGAGGGTGCTGCAGTGGTTGCTGATTTGCTACCAAGCCAGGTTCAAGATACTTGTGTTAATTCACAAAGCCCTAAACAACTTGGTGCCAAAGTACCTCATTATGTTCCATCTCAATTACTAAAATCCTCTGATGGGACACTTCTGGTGGTTTGCCTCACCCCTGAGGTTCACTAGGGACTGAGCTGTTGTCTGTTTGTTTATTTTTCTGATAATTTCATTGTTTTAGTTTTTGAGGGTTGTTGTTTTTAACAGTTATGTGGTGCATCTTTCTTATGAAATAAATAAAATACTGTTTTGTCAGATTCCAGCTTTCACATTCATTATGTTGTGGAAAAAGAGCAGTAATTAATTTGAAAGATTATTTTAAAAAATTGGGTTGGGCTGTGCAAGCAACTGGAGAAATCATGGAAGGAGAAATGAAGGAGCAAATATTAGAACAAATCATGTAAGAATTGGTCAGTACAGACATAATTCAGATATTTAGTGCTGGAAAAGTCAAACAGCATCATCTTTTTTAGCCCTTTTCAAGGCTGATGACATTTAAAAAATATCGGCAGTGCTCAGCTCCGATATTCTGTACAAATACATTTGGTGTCAGATTGGTAATTTATGGATGCAATTACCATAACACTATAAACAACTAGGGTGAAGTGTGCAGGTTGTAAAATATGGGTGCATTTCAGAAAGAAAAGGCTGAATAAATTTCAGAGGTGTTCCTGAAAGCTTCAATTTGCAAACCAAGACTATAAAATAAGGCTTTTCACTGATTTGAAAGAAAAAATGATTAATTTCAGCCTGATGACCTTGTTCCTTTAACACAACGGAAGCTTAATTCATCTCATTTAGAGTGCTTCTAACATGTCTCGCAATGTCACTGAGCAAGTAGTATCAAGCATTGGTTGTTTTGTAGGTGTTTAATCTGTCTTAATGAATACAAATACAATAAAGCGCAACAGATCTAGGCAGCCTGGTCCTGATATCAGGCAACACAAGTCTTATCCTTGAGCAATACAAATGAGAAATGCGTACAACGAGAACCTTAGGCAGAGAATGATAACTGTTGCATTTATCCTCATCGCTGCCCTTTCGTTCCTGTAAGAGAGCACTTTGCAGCACACAGCACCATTAGCCGATAACTAATTGGTGACAGAAGGAAAAACAGGCAAAATGAATGTGAGATCTGGGCACTGTAGAGAAATGTCACGGTCGTTGCTGACTTATCCCAAGATTGCAAAGGTAAACTCAATCCTGCCAGGCTACAGACAGGCCAGACCTTTAAATTGAAAACTGCCGCTTCCACTCCTCGCCATCCCATGCTGCTACTGCCTGCTCCATCTTCCACTCGCTGTGGAGCTACACAGTCCAGCTCTGCCCATTGGCAGGTGAACAGAGAAGATAAAACAATCGTAACTATAGCAACACCAGGGCTGATTGTCTGTTTGTGCACTCAAGAGTCCACAGATTGTTTAGGAGATGGTCACCTTCTTGACATATTGGGGAGAGACTCCCGACAGAGGCGTCCGGTTGTTCTCATTGGGATCAACTAGTAACCTCACACAAATTTGGTCTCGATGGACTCAGATAATAAAACTAAGTGCCACTGAGCTGAATGGCACTAAGTTGCACCCAGAGCATTGATCCCAGGCTGCACAATTTGTCTGGTGGTCAGAGCAGGCTTGGTCCTCCGCTTAGTCAGATCGCTTTTCTTAGCTCAAAAGAATGTTATGGAAGTCTGATGGCCTCTTCTCTTTTAAAACCATGTTCCATAGATTGTTATGTACTATTTCTGAATAAGAAGGTGGACATTTTCACTTCAGTTTCTTACTATGCAAACGTTACGTTTGCCTAAAGACTGGTGCTGTTTGTGTCACGGAAACCATTTCACATGTTACATTTTCCATTCTGAGATGAGTGTCGGTGTTTTTGCAAGGAATCACACATCATCATAATCATCATGCTACTACTTATTTTCTGGCACAGAGATTGAGTCGGAAATGCATCAAATAAAATGTGGCAGGGGATTTGTGTGGCATCTTCTCTTGACTCAGGATGGCAGACTGAACATTTCAAAACTGCATGATTTTAACCACTGAATTCAAAACTGCGCTTGGTTTCCTCTCTCTCTCTCTCCCTCTCTCTCTCTTAGCATTCCCAAGGGATGCCAGGTATGAGGCTGTTATCTGACCATATTTATCTGCCACCTGATAACCTAAGTTATCTGGGCAGTTCTCCAATAAACCCATCTACAATTGCTGATGCCACCAACCATTTGATCTTTTGCTTCTCATCCAAAATGTCAGCTACTGCTTTCTCTTTACCTTTCCTTGGTTAAGCGTGCGTTCTTACAAAATGCCATTTCTCGGTGCCTGGGCTTTGTCTACTGAAATTAATACAGAATAAATAAATAAATAATCCATATCTATTAAATAGGTGCATTCCGGACATAGAGAAAGGTGCCCAGGGCTTGCCAACCATCCTGTTTCTCTTTCATATGTCACTGTGCCAGAACCTGAATGGGTTCTACATGTCGTGGGGAAGGAGAGAACACCTGACATCTCTCTGCTTGGACTTCAAGGCCAGCTTTCTCAAATTCAAAGCTAAAATGTCTTGGTAGAAGTCAGTGGTGTGTCTTATCCTCTTAACTTAAGAGGAGAGGACTAGGGGTGAGATGGAGGCAGCAGATCCTGATATAACCTTCCCATGTTGCTGGGCATGAAATTAAAAGTCATGCCAATAAAGATATGTCATAAAGATATTTAAGGTGTCAGGCTTTGTAATTTGCCAGGCCTTTTAGAACTACGTTTTAGTCCTTGGAACATAATGTTTTTGCTGACTTTTATGTGAGAAATTGAATTGATTTTAATGTTTTAACTTTTGTATTGACTATTTGAACTCCGTGAACTGCCCAGAGGATCTTGTTGATTGGGTGGTCAATAAATGTCCCAGTCAGTCCGTCAATCATCCAACCAACCATTTAACCTTCATTGCCAAGCTGCATTTTCTTTCAAAGCATGGAAGATCACCCTGATATGAACAAAGTAATATACACAGCCTTTCCTTTACTCAGTTTCTGTATACGTTTGAGTTCACATGCTTCCCTCCTGCCCAACAACTCCAGAAAAAAGTTTTCCTTTTTTTATAGAAAAAAAGCCCTTACAAACAACAACAGTGCTTGAATTTCTGTGCTACCAAAACCACACAGATAGAGAAGAGAAATCAAGTAGGAATGTAAATTGTTCATATCTGCAGACCTTTGGACTGGAAGCAATGAATGGACCTGATTTCCTCGCAATTTGTTTGAGGGTAACACACAAACACAAACGCAGGAGCAGGAGAAAGAAAGCAATCCCATGAATAAATTATTGCTTGCGAGATATTTGCTAATCCCTTGCCAGTACCTGCCCTGAATTTTAAAGTTAAGCACATGTGATTTCAGATTTAAGAAATCCTTCTCCCCTTCTCTGATATATACATACACACACTTCTTGCTCATGGCAGCTTGCTCTTTTCTCCGTTCTCAGAAACCTCTTACAAACCGGGCAAGCTGCCAGAGACAGAGTGCTGAGCATTCAGGGAGAGTGAGTGGCAACATTTATGTAATTGGAATCCATTTAGAGCGCAGTACTGTGCCACTTTCTTCTTCAGGTTACATGAAAATCCAAGAAATGTGTTACACAAGATTTGAGTCAAAGCAAGAAGCACCCAGTGTGGCTCGCTCACATCTCGGACTTTCAAATTCTTAAATTTGCCCTTTACTGAAAAAAGTCAATGATTTCCCCAAGAAAGTTTGATTAGTTTCTTTTACTTTCTGTAATGAAGTGCCATCCTTTTTACACTTGAAAGGATCTTTGTAATAATGCAACATTGATCTTTTGAATACAGATGAGCTAACCTAGATAATAGGATTTGGTACCCAAAAGATGGGACTTGAGAATATCTGTAAGGTTCCAGTGCCATCAAGAGGATTTGTAAGACAAAGCAGCGATTCGTCACTGAGCAAAAAGCCCTTCCGACAATGCTTTCTTCACACACATATACCCCTCCGCCATTATAGTTTAGGTGAGATTTTCAACTCGAGGAACAATTGGTAGAATACAATAGAAAATATAAGACAGAAGAAGCTGTCAGTATTCACATGAATGACTGTGGGGTGTGTCCAATTTATGAAATCAGAAGAACATGCTGGTGGCACTTCAAAATATTTTTCTACAATTTTTTTCTAGCCCCGTGCCATGGCATGGTGCCTAAAATCCTAACACATAGTCCTGGGTGGGGGTGGGGGGTAATATTTGAAGAAACGCAGGAGCAGAGCAATGGATATTTTCAATTTGTTGTGATGAGGTTCTACTTTCTATATTCCTTCATTGTTTGTTAGGTCCATGTAACAAGCAAATCTGATGTCAAAAAGAAATGGGAACGGAAACTTTTCCAGCCTTAGGACCACATTCCTTTTCACCTTCCTGGTGAAAATTCAACACTCACCTACTGCAAAGCTGTTATTATCAGTGTGTTCAAGCAAACGGCAGCTGGGGAGGCAATTCCTCCCACCCCAAAATATTTTTAAATTAGATTTCAATATAGCCTAATACAGATTCTACCAACATAACTTGCATAAACAATGAGTTGGGAAAGTATGCATGTTTTACAGCATCAAGAGCTGGAGCAGAGGGAAAAGGATAAAGCCCCTTTGCCACACCATGGACACAATCTGGACCAGATGTTTATTTTTGTTTCAAAGGGAGGGGTATCATCCCAAACATAGGATTCAGAGACACGTTGAACATCACATCTCATGTGACCTCAATTCCAGAGCAGGGCAGGAGTCAACTAATGGCCTGCAATAACAGAGCACAAAGTTCTGGTGTGGGCCTGCCCCTTAATAAATTGTTTGGGAAACTGGTGCTCTAAAGATCACCGATTCCTATTTCCTGACACTTGCTTGCTAGAGTGCACGAGCCGCAGAGGGCAAACGCCGATGTTTTTAAATAAGAAATAAATAGATCACCCCAAAGCCTTCGATGTTTCCTGCTGTCGATTGAATTACACAATATATGTGCAAGTCCCTGAGAAATGAATGACAGGGCCTGCTAAACATTGTCCAGCATTGCTTCCGTTCATTTCTGCACACGTATTATCCCAGTGACATTTCGAGCTTTCTACCCCCTCTTCTGTAATTGCTCTATCAGAGCAGAACTGAACCACCTATTCAGATTGTTAGCATGCGTCAATCAAGCTGGCAAACGAAGACGAATCGTTCGTGGTGCTACTTCCAGTAATATAAACCCCACAAATAATGCACGGTATAAATTTAACTACCTGTCTCATTCTACCTGAAAATATGAAATTATCTTGTGTTTCAAATAAGATGCACACTCTACACAGCCAAGCAAAATCAAACAACTGGTCTCTTCTGCCGTGTGCCAGCCAAGAAAGGAATACTTTGGTGGGGCAAGGCTGACACCTTGTGGCAAAGAGAAGTAGCAACACTGAAATTCACAGCTAAAGGTTTTCTGATAGTTGCAACTCTTTGTTTCCAGGACCAGCATTCATTAACATTTACTTTCCAATACTGTATGTATATACCATATAGCTAAGGGATGAAAAAAAAAAAAGTAAAAGCACAGCCCAAGGGGATTTCTTTAGTAGCTGTACTGATACTCTTTTTGTATCTGATTTGGCAAATATGTATTATTTATTTTATTTTATTTTATTTTATTTTATTTTATTTTATTTTATTTTATTTTATTTTATTTTATTTTACTGCGGAGATGATTTTTGACCTTTGATTAGTATAAATTGACCTTTTGACCTTTGAGTAGTATAAATTGTTTTGGTAAATAATAATCAAACAAGCAAACAATACTGTTTTCCGGTGTGCAGATGTCCATCAGCAATCAGTCTTATTCAAGTCTGAACAACTTCCCCAGGAATTGTGTGACAAAGTGCAAACTAACTGAGAGATTCCTGGTCTTCTAAAACAGTATGATAACATCTTTGTTGAGGAACAATGAACTTATAACGTCTGGAAAAACTAAGGGTGGTAGTGAAGTAAGATTTACTCAGAGTAGACATGTTGAAAACTTAATTTCATATATTTATTTGTGTCTGCTCTGAGTGAAACTGAGTGGAATACCACCCTAAGGATGTTAGCAGTAATATTGTATCATGTCTAGATTCTGAACCCTTAGCACAGTCTTCTCTGGGGGGGGGGGTGTCTCACAAAATCCCTCAACTGCTCCATTCTTTTATTTCCAAAGTGCCACTATCCTGGAGTTTCCATTACTTTAAAACCTGCAAATGTCTGAATCTGGAACTATGCCTTTACTGTTCATGAAAACATAACACTGCAGGTTTCCTCTCCAACTTCTGTGAACTGGACTCTCTTTATAGGTTGCCTTGAGGCAATACCTGGCCAGAGCCTCGGACTTGACAAAACGATATGAAAAGCAAGATGTGTTTCCATGGCAGCTAATTGCCACACAATTTTCCTTACGTCTTTTGAATGAGGAAGGAAGACATGAATGGGGTCAAAAGCAGATCTCTCCTACCCCTTTAGCAAAGGATGTCATAATCTGGAGGTGGTGTGCATGAACAGAACAAAAGACCGCAGTTTGTGTGAGACACAGAAGCACAGAGAGCTCTGTAAGCTAACACCCCCCTCAAAGATCTGATATGGTGGCCAGGAGCTTTGGCTGTCTGTGCTTAAAGTGTGCCTGTACACAGAAGCAGGTGCCATGGGGCCAGAGCTGCTCCCTGCTGACACCATTATTGCAGCTACTTCCTTGGATGCAGATTAGCTCCACTAGTGAATACACACAGCCCTGAACTCCCTGGTGCTCTGCTCTGCCCTCACACCGACAGTGGCACTGGTGTCAAGGGAATAGCTCCATAGTACCATCCCACCAGGCCAGCTGCTCCTTCCTCCACCTTTGTCTAAGGTGTGTATTTTATTATGCTTTTATATTTGTTGCAAGCCATGCAGAGTGGCTGGGGCAACCCAGTCAGATGGTCCGGGTAACAGTAGTAGTAGTAGTAGTAGTAGTAGTAGTAGTAGTAGTAAAAAATTCAAATATGGTAAAATGATTACAGTGGTACCTCAGGTTAAGTACTTAATTCATTCCGGAGATCCATTCTTAACCTGAAACTGTTCTTAACCTGAAGCACCACTTTAGCTAATGGGGCCTCCTGTTGCTGCCGCGCCACCGGAGCCCGATTTCTGTTCTCGTCCTGAAGCAAAGTTCTTAACCCGAGGCACTATTTCTGGGTTAGCGGAGTCTGTAACCTGAAGCATATGTAACCTAAAGCGTATGTAACCCGAGGTACCACTGTATAAGATTTTAGTGCCTTCCTTCCAAAGGAAGTCAGATCTGGGTAAGCTCTGTACTTTTGAAACTTCTCATCAGTCAGAGGAGTGATCATAGCAATACCAAGAAACCCAACAACAACTCTTCATGCGAAGTGGATGACTATTTACCCAGACATTTTCTGCATTCCTACAGATGCCATGTCCCTAGCAGAGATAAGCTCACATGTTCACCTAATGTAAATGCATTCAGATGCTTAAAAAGAAACACATCCCTTGGCAACAGGTTCACATCTGAAGGTCAATATAGCATCCTTTATTCATCTTGTATTTTAAGCAAAATACTTTTTTCAGGGACAACCGTCTTTACAAATAAGGCAGCTGGGTCTCCTTGGCCTCTCAATTCCAACAACTGACAAATGTCTAAATATTATGTCTAAGTTAAAAGCTGTAGACCTGCTCAGACCGACTTCAACAACAATGACTTATTGGAACAGACTGAGGCTGTCAATAAAATATTTTCCCAGGCCATTAATATTGACAGCAATTACTCGCATTACACTTGTAAAGGCAATTTCCCATGAACAAGGGCTTAATTTGAAGCACATCAGGAAAATGGATAATGGGTTGGACTCTAATTTAGTCGAACTAAAATCAAAGGGGATTTAAATCATAACTAAGTTGCCCTGTTAATTTCACTGGGACTTAAATGCAGCAAACTTAGCCTAGATCAGCAAACAGTTTTTCCCTTCCCCCACCCCAGCACTGAACTGCATTTCGGAAGCAAAGAAACAGCCAAAACAGGATCAGTACCTTGGAGAGGGACATAAACAGAAATTTCAGGACAACAGATCGTGGTTCTGTAGCTGAGGCTACAGACTTTCAGCAATGTCACAGAGCAGGGGTCGGCAAACTTAGGTCCGGGGGTTGGATCAGGCCCAATTGCCTTCAGGATCCGACCTGCGGACTGTACGTGGATTGGCGTGGGGATTCTGTTCGTTCAGACTGCGCCATTTCCCCTCCTGCTCCATTCCTCCCTCCCTCACACACACTGCTGCAGCACCTCCCCCCTCCCTCCTCCTGGCTTCTCCCTGCCCTGCCTAGAGGAGGAAGGGGGCTAGGCTGAGCTGGCTGACCGCCATTTTAAGCAGTCCCTCTCCGGAGTCAGCCCTTTTGTGCCACTTATCTTCCCTCCGTTGCTGCCGCCCTGGTGCTCCTGTGGGCCAGAGAGTGGAGCAGACGAGCTCCCTCTGCCCACCCACAAGAAGCAGCGGTGGTGGTGGCAGCAGGCCCTGGGAAGGTAAGCACAGTGGCTGGGCCTGGGGGGATGGGGAGGACCACTTGCCCCCCTCCCCTCTTCTTCTACCCCCCACCCCCTGGTGCCACTTCTCCAGCCCACCACAAGGTCTGAGGGACTGAAGACTGGCCCATGGCTAAAAAATTTGCTGACCTCTGTCCCAGATCAATAGCAAATCTTTCTAGCCTGCTCTAGGTCTTGATTGACTTCACCCCTTCCCTGCTGCATCTTGCCTCCCTGTGCAGCCATTGGCTTCTTCTATTTGGGGGCAGGAACCTTTGGCCCTCGAGGTATTGTTGGACTCCAACTCCCATCAGCCCCTGCCAACATAGTGAATGGTTAGGAATGATGGGAGCTGTAGTCCAGCAACATCTGGAGCCCCATAGGTTCTCCATCCATGATTTAGAAAGTGTTTTAAAATTGAGTGTTTTATTTATTCGCCCTGCACTGACTTATTTTTCAGGCTCTGGTGCAGCCAGTTCAGCTAATTGATCTTCTTGTCATCGTTTGTCTGTAGTTCAATGAGTTGAACAGCAAGAGGCATGGGAATACAGATGAAGAGCTCGAATCATAGGAGGGACAATTTCAAGAAACAAAATGCTGCCTTAGTCACACCTGTGGAAACTGTGCCCCCACCCCCATATTCCTGGACTTCCTTCAGTCCCAGCCAGTGATCTGAGCTGATGGGAGTTGTGGTATAACAATGTAAGTTGATAACAGAAACGATATTCACATATTACATTCAGTGAGTGTATATTATGTACACCGGCGTACACAGTAGTTAAGCTTTATGAATCAATAAGTATGGAGGGTTAAGGCTGGGGAGCTCATTGTAGAAAAAAATAGGAGACAGTAAAAATTGTCTGTAAAGCCATGTAACTTTGAGAAATCAATAGTCTAGATGCTTGGTGTATTTATGTAGCAGTGCCCCCTCCCCCAGGTAAGTGTGTACTAGCAGACCTAGCAAGGACATTTTAAACAAAACCCAGCCAGACTGGATCTACATTGATCTTTAAAGCACTGATCTTTAAAACATCAGAGGGGTTTCCTTACCTTTAACATGCAGTTAAAGGTATTGCAGTGGCTGGTTGTTCTGCAGCACCTTCTGGTGTCACATTTTAATAAAGCATTAGAAACATTATAAATCTCGGGTATAGATCCACCCCCAATGAATATATTTAATCATGCTAAAATAAGAAACCAAACTATTTCCACAAACTTCTATAACATTTAAGGGCAAGAGGGTTTCTCTTGATAGTCTCCTAGGACCTTCTAGCCATCTGTTTCCTTGATTCAACAAATACCCAAAGAGGATCAACAAGAAAACTTATAGCACCTTACAAACTGCAAGAAGAAGTTTATTTGTCTTTAAGGTATCACATTGTTGTTGTTTTCCACAGCTGACTAAGGTAGCTCTGGTTCTGGAAATTATAAGACAGAGTGGCTTTCAAGTCCTTTATTCAGCTCCATTTAAAAAATGACAAAAATACAGCTCAGCAATTGCAGACCACTCCATGAACATGCTGACTGTCCACTATTCTGAAACATGTTAAACACTAGTTGAATGTTGCATTGTGAAGATAGTCAATGCATTGTTTAAATGACTCTCCTAGGAGTTCCACTAGGCTTTAAGGATTCGGGAAGGGAGCAAACAAGTCAGTCACTTGGGGTGTTTCCTGGACACAGTTACAGTAGTTAACTAAAGACCTTTTTAAAAAAATCATAATTTTTCCTCCACCAAAGCTTTGCATTGGCTATTTGTTAGGCAATGTTACCTGAGACAATTAAGAGAGCTGGGGTGAGGAGATAATCCATCTTGACCTTTTGCCTTGTCAGCCTTTAATAGTTTTAATTGCCTGTTGACTTTAGTATAATGACAAAGCCTTTTAACATCTCACTTCTTCTTGTTTCCAGAATGTGACCTCCTTCAGTCATACTAATGAATAATATGCTACTGTTCAGGGTTTTAGCCAGATCAGCACCATTCATCTTCATCTTTCTCCACTGACTTCCCACTGTCTTTTCGCAGCTTAGATGTTTACATGAATAAATACACTTATCCCTTGGGCTTATCATCCATCTTCTCTCATTCCCCACCCAAGCCCCATGTTGGTCACGAAGGTCTCTTAGTCACAGGCTTCTCTGCAAGCAGGGAGAAAGCAGCGGCAGCAGTATGAAATTCATAATGAATTCTGCTTCTCAAGAATCTCCAGGGACAGCTGTTAACATCTCTTCTAAAATATTATTTATTATAAAACAAAAAAAAAAATTTTCTTTCCAGTAGCACCTTAAAGACCAACTAAGTTAGTTCTTGGTGTGAGCTTTCGTGTGCATGCACACTTCTTCAGATACACATCTGAAGAAGTGTGTATCTGAAGAAGTGTGTATCTGAAGAAGTGTGCATGCACACGAAAGCTCACACCAAGAACTAACTTAGTTGGTCTTTAAGGTGCTACTGGAAAGAAAAATTTTTTTTTTGTTTTGACTATGGCAGACCAACACGGCCACCTATCTGTAACTTTATTTATTATAGTCATCCCTCTCCTAACCCTTCATTTCTTGATCCTGGGGTGGGTTGCACATAGAAATGTTGTTTAGTCGTTTAGTCGTGTCCGACTCTTCGTGACCCCATGGACCAGAGCACGCCAGGCACTCCTGTCTTCCACTGCCTCCCGCAGTTTGGTCAGACTTATGTTTGTGGCTTCGAGAACACTGTCCAACCATCTCAACCTCTGTTGTCCCCTTCTCCTTGTGCCCTCAATCTTTCCCAACATCAGGGCCTTTTCCAGGGAGTCTTCTCTACTCATTAGGTGGCCAAAGTTTTGGAGCCTCAGCTTCACATAGAAAGACCTTTTTAAAAAAATCATAATTTTTCCTCCACCAAAGCTTTGCATTGGCTATTTGTTAGGCAATATTACCTGAGACAATTAAGAGAGCTGGGGTGAGGAGATAATCCATCTTGACCTTTTGCCTTGTCAGCCTTTAATAGTTTTAATTGCCTGTTGACTTTAGTATAATGACAAAGCCTTTTAACATCTCACTTCTTCTTGTTTCCAGAATGTGACCTCCTTCAGTCATACTAATGAATAAACATCAGGGCCTTTTCCAGGGAGTCTTCTCTACTCATTAGGTGGCCAAAGTATTGGAGCCTCAGCTTCACATAGAAATAGCCTCCAATAAAAACTAAAAGTAAAATATAGCAATGACACATTAAACAGGTAGCAGCAATCCTCATCTAAGTATATATAAGTCATGTTATCTTATGAGGACCCTACAAAGGCCTGGGTGAATAGGAAAGTTTTCAGCCAGTGCCAAAAGGTCAACAATGACAATGCTAGCTGCATTTCAGGGGAGAGGGGATTGCACAGCCAAGGGACCACCACCGGGATGCTCATATACTGGGCCACCACACTGTAAGCTTGCCACATCAGTGGAACCACAAAGAGGACTGTCCTACTGCTCTTAAAACTCAGATAAGCTGATACGGGTAGAGGTCCTCCTTCAGGTATTTGGGTCCCAAGTCGTTTGGGGCTTTCACCTCTTTGAGTTGTGTCTGGTAGCACACAGGGAACCAGTGCAATATTTTAAACCCACTCTCGGTTCTGGCGATCATATTCTGCAACAACTGAAGCTTTCGACCAACCTTCAAAAGTAGTCCCCCATGAAGTAAGTTACAGCATTTGCCATGCGGTGCTAAATATTTCTTGTGCTCTGAACTCCTGGACCTAGCAGGGACCTATGAACGATATTAGTATTCATTAAATTTGGAGGTTTAAATTTGAAGTTTCAACGACATGCTATCTCATGCCCGAGATTCGAACTAAACCTTCAAGTAGAGATTCTATCACTAGCACAGCAACCCTGCAAAACTCCTACTGGATGGTAAAGTGCTTTTATGCTTCAGTGCTTTCTAAAACGGCCAAGAAATTTCCTCAAGTGATTTGCTTCTGAAAAGTGGTTTTTTCTTATTGAACTCGCAGGAATCCAACTTTCTGGGAAATTGGTAGGAGTTATTCCTTCATGGCTTGGAGCTTGAAAGTTCAAGCAGCTTCGGTCCTTTTCTTGTGCATGTGTGCACATTTTCTTTCTTTCTGCAGTTTATCAACTCTCAGTTGTGAAGTTCTTGGAACAGATCCATATTACTTGGCTTAAGCCAAAATGTTCACTGCAGTGTGGCTCATTCCGAGTACTTATTCGAGCTAAGCAATAAAGCAGAGACAGCATGCAATGAACTTTGAAGGGCAAAACCCAAGGCCACCTGTGCTCTATGGCTATTAGTATGAAAAGTGCTACTTTGAAGGAATTTTAAATTCAGGATATTACAAATGCCACTAGGTTAATCTACCACTCCAGTAGTAGAACATTCCCTTGAGAATGTCTGATTGGCACCCACACGAGCATTTCTGAGCCTCTGTTCAAATGCTGTGACTTTGGCTGATTAAGGGGAAAATGTTTAAACTCTCGCCATATAGTATTTCATTTTTTAAAAAAATTGTTACCGAACTATTAATTTCCTGATCCTTGTATGTTTTCATGAACTGTTTGAGCACAAATTGTGTAAAAGCAGAGGATACGTAAAGTAGATAACATGTGATGTACTGATTAGCATTGGACTAGGACATGAGAAAAGGTAAAGGTAAAGGGATCCCTGAACATTAGGTCCAGTCGTGACCGACTCTGGAGTTGTGGCGCTCATCTCGTTTTATTGGCCGAGGGAGCCGGCGTACAGCTTCTGGGTCATGTGGCCAGCATGACTAAGCCGCTTCTGACGAACCAGAGCAGCACACGGAAACGCCGTTTACCTTCCTGCCAGAGCAGTACCTATTTATCTACTTGCACTTTGACATGCTTTCAAACTGCTAGGTTGGCAGGAGCAGGGACCAAACAACGGGAGCTCACCCCGTTGCGGGGATTCGAACCGCTGACCTTCTGATCAGCAAGTCCTAGGCTCTGTGCTTTGACCCACAGCGCCACCCGCGTCCCTCAGGACATGAGAAACCAGAGTTCAAATCTGCTCAGCCATGAAGCTCATTGGATGACCTTGAGCCAGTCACTGCCTCTTAGCCTGATGATCAAATGGTGAAAAGAACAATGCACACCAGCTTGCATTCCTTGGAGGAAAGGTGGCATATAAATGTAAAACAATAATGCCAAGCTATTGCAAACAGTGCTGACTGAAGAGGAGTTAACATGCAATTACTGAAGCTTTCATTTTCATAAGCAAATGTGTCAGGAAAGAGAACAGATTCAAGGTGAAAGCTATTTCAGCATTTGTTTTGAGACCAAGATGTATAAATCATGCTGCTTTTAAAATATTCACAGCAGAAGCCTAAGGGAGGGGGAGGGGAATATACGGATCTGTACAACTCACTGGGATAATAAAATTTCTTTTTAAAAGGCTTCAAATATCACTTGCGTTACTACTAATGTCAAAGGAAGAGATTAGCAACAAAGAATTTATTATGAAAACCTAAGCAGGCTTGTAACACACACGCTGTTCTGTGACGTTTTGAAGGTGAACAAAATTAGCAAGGAGAGCTTTACTATTTTGTGAAAGGCATGAAGGCTGTTTTTAAAGAAAGATAGCTGAAGGGTAAAAAAAAAAATGTGAATAGTGGAGGGAAGACTGTTTTACAGCATAAGAGAAAATGTAGAGTTACAGTGCATCATACAATCAGACCTAAAAGTACCCCCAGTTTCAATGGAATAAAAATAACTGATGAATTTTACAACTGACACAAAAACTTGCATTGAAAGGTTTTACCACCTATAGGATACAATTGCCGTATTTTCCGGCATATAAGACGAATGGGCGTATAAGACGACCCCCAGCTTTTCCAGTTAAAATATAGTTTGGGATATACTCGCCGTATAAGACTACCCCTCTTACAACGCACATCAAATAAAATTTTAAAAAAACCAGTCTCCAGTCCGGCTCAGAAATCCGCTCCACTTCCCAGTGGCCAGGGGCGTGGCCGGGTCCGTTTAAACAGAGGAGCGAGCCAGAGGGCTTCCTCTTTGGCTCGCTTCCTCAATCACTAGGACGTCACTGAACTTCGCTCAGTTATTGCTTTTGCCAGACCTGCTGAAACATTTTGGGGGGATGTTTTACTGCTTTTGTTGAGCCGCTCTCGTGGAATTTGCTTGGGATGTGGAACGGTTGTTTCAACCCAGGGTGGCTGGAAAAAAGCCTTTACAGGAGGCCCCGATCAATTGGCAGTGGGCGAGTCCAGCGCTGTGCGTGGGGAGCAGGGCATTTGAGGGGAGTGCTGCCTCGATTGCCGCTCTCGCTTTACAACTTTGCCGCCCTCGTGGCGAAAAAGCTTCCAGGTTTCTCCGTTCCTGGCCAACTCCCCCTCTCAGCTTCCCCTGCCCGAACTGCTCCCTTCGTCATTGCCCTCGCAGCTTGATAATAGGCTCCCCCTCCCCCAGCTGTTTTCTACCTTTGCTTGCCCCTTCGGCTGTGCCGCGCTTTGCTGCGCTTAATGCTGTTGTTGGTTCCCTGCCTGTTGTGAGCCTTTCCTTTTCTTTTACTGTGGGGGCTGCTTGGGCTGAGGCAGTGGCCACGTGTCTAGCTGCTGGGGCAACGTGAGGCCGCCATTTTGGACCACGTGGTCTACTACCGGGAGCGGTTAGGGTCGTTCTGTTGCTGGTGATTGGGGGGCTTCTGGGGCCAATTTTCAAGTTTATTTCTGCTTCCTCTAGAGAGCTTGGTGTCCTCTGATTTAATTTGCTGTTGTTTTGTCCTTTGGTGGGGAGTTGCTGCAGGAGCTGCTGCTGTAGCCGGCGTATAAGACAACCCCCGACTTTTGAGAAGATTTTCCTGGGTTAAAAAGTAGTCTTATACCCCAGAAAATATAGTACCTGCTGTAGCAAGAAAGCCATTCAGTCTTTGTTTTAAAAGCGTTGAGTTTTCCTTATGAACTTGAGCACGGCAACTTCAGGAGTCTGTATTCTTCTGTAGCTTGTTTTCATATGGTTAACTTAAGGTCAGAGGGCTGGATTCAACTAATGCAGCATGCTAGCAGAAACTCACTATGTGCCCTCCACCCCCAAATCCACTCCGGGGGGGGTCAGAGGAGCCCCAGAACAGCGTGGGGAGAGGAAAGGTGGGGGATTGTTCTCTCTGGTGAGCAGAAATGATGGCGGTGATGAACAATAAGAGAAGTGCAACACTGAATTCTTCCCAGAGAAGACACTGCGGGACCAGAATGTTCCTCCACTAGTTTTCGAAATATCAGAATCTGTGTGCCCATTTATTTTCTCGCATCATGCTTGGTGTATACAATTCGGAGTTGCTGGCATGTGACACCCCGATTCCTTGTTTCTGTTCAAACCCAACATTTATCACTTGCAGGGAACACAAGTGTCAAAAAAGTTCGTAACAAAAATCTCATATTAATATCACGCGGCACTACTCGGCCAACACATTTTCTTTTCCATTTCCTCGTCTGAAACTCACGATAACAAGTTACAAACTAATTTGTACTACAGTGGCTGTAAAAGTAGGAGCACTTTATAACAGGCAGAAGCAGCAAATGGAGGCTTCAAAAGACACAGGAATATAGGAGGGTATAAGCAGTGGGGGCAACATGTCCTCCAAGACTGAAAATACCTAAGGGCACAGCACATTACAAAATCCTTAGATGGAAACACTTCCACATAAGGATTAGCATGCAAGCTATGTGTGACGATTTCAAATGTATAAATATTGCAGAGGGTATACATGCATTGTATAGCTATGACTTCTATGTTTTTAATCCATAGCTTTGAAAAGCAGTGGCCAATGATCAAGGATGGGAGGTACATTCTAGGCCACAGGTGAAGCATGTAACACAACCATGACCAAATTTTAGCACCCAATTTTTAGTGGCTCTCCAAATGCTCTTAAGAAGGCTAAATGATATTCCTAGTCATTTGACTGTGATGGGGCCACCAGTCAAATAGCAATATCATTTGTAGTTAGCAGTATAAACATGATCAAATCTCCTGAAACAAATCGCTCAGTTTTCATGACCTTTTTCAGGTGAATGCGTGAGCACTGAGAGTGCCATGCCAAAAGCCATCAAAATTCCAGCATCAGCACTAGATTAGTATATTCTGTGATCATGTTCTCAACTAGCCTACTGGAAAATTGGTTGGAATAGAGAGAATGAACTGATGACTTGTTAATTTGGAGGATGAAATTTATAAAAAGTGTAAATGTTCACACACTTAAGTAACAACAGCCTTCCGAAAAACCTAACACAGCCAGAAATTTCCACAAGAAATGATGAAGACACAAGATACCATGCCAGTTATATATATTTAATGTCGTTTTGCATTTATAACTTACCAAGTGCATATCAAGATGTTAGACTGTCAGACTAAGACAAACAAGTCAGGATATGTCCTTATGGAAAGGGAATGACAATATGAATGGCTTAGAGATATTTTATGAATCTGACTGATGCTGTTTCACCACCTTTAGAAGGTTTTTTGTTGGATGCTTTACCTTGGTCAGGAGACAGAGGAGAGAGCAGAGGAGAGAAAAGATACGCCTGCCACAAGCTGCCTTAGGTTTTCTTGCTTTAAGTAAAAAGCCTGGTTTCAATACGTACACCCTAACACTCTATTGAAGTAAGAACACAAAATTTACACAAAAGTCACTTTGCCATTTAAGCTAAACATTCATGCTGAACAGCATTAATAGTTTTGAACTGTCTCACTGTAAGCATAGAATTTTCTCTTCAGAAATAGGCTAGTACAAATACCTAATGCGGCCATCTTATCTGCATGTATGCAATGAGGAATGAACAATTAGGGATAGTTCTATTGGTATAGCTCTTTTGGTCCAACTGAAACAATGACAATTCTGATACAATGTGTAAACTGGTTGTTTAATGAGAACATCTAATAATTTTCTGGGTTCTATGGGGTTCTCAGAAACACCAATAAAGAAAAGACAGCAATGTTTGTATTTTGTGCCTCCGACACCCACTATGAACCAGTGTGCTCATTAACAGCGCGCATGTGACAGAAAGATATATGAACTATTTTGTACAAATGTAAGAAAGCAGTTGGATTTCAAAATACAGAACATCTTTCAAGCATTAAAGCTGCACATTAATTGCAAAAATAAAGCATTACTTTAGAATATTTTGATCACAGTTAAAGCAAACCCCAAACTTCTCACTTCCATTTCAATCAAATCAGAATAGCTTTTTAAAAAAATGAAATGCCAAAATCCAAAGCTTTATTTTAATTATTTTGGCAAATAGGGAAATAATGTTAAGAGAGATACTCTTTTGAAATCGAAGACACATAAAACAACAGTGTATTTCAGGAAACCGGATCTCATCTCAACCATTACTGATGGTTGTAGTACTCAGAGGTTGCTAAATATTTAAAGAAACCAGTGACAGAACAGAAAGAAATAGCAATCACTTCGAACAAGGTTCTTTTTTGCCAACACCTCTTATAAGTTCACTAGTGCAAGACCATATTTTTACCTGATTGAATTAAACTTGTAACATAGAACACTCAATACAAAACCATTCTCCCCCCCCCCTTTTAAAAAGTGCCTCATACCATACATGCTCTAAAATATTTCCAACTAATGGAAGACCGTCTGTCTCCACTTCTTGTCGGTAAGGAATGGCCAGAGTGATTCTTTGATCCCAACACGAAATGGAGTGTGCTGTCCAATGCCCAACATCTGTAGTCTAGAACAGTCAAGCTGAGCATTCTTGGGACGAAGAGCTCCCACAACTGGGCTGTCTGTAATCTTTAAAAATAAAAATAGGCAGTAAAAGAGAAATATGCACTCTGTCTAGAACAAAAAATAAAAATGAAGAAATCTCTTCTCAGGAAAACACTCACAATTCTGCAATGTAGGATAGCCTAAATGCTTTCCCGTAACCTTACTCTGCATTGAACACTAGTTTTTACTAGTATGGAAAAGGGGATACAGAAGTCTTCTTTGACAAATCATTGTCCTAGGAATCCAGAGAGCCCATCATACACATTGGGACTTTCCACTGCAGCCTCTTCCGCTCACTGGAAAGATGCTGCAGAAGGCACAGCAGTCTTGCAAATAAGCATACACCTTCCTCACCCAAACCAAAAAGTCTGCGAAGTTTTACTAGCTGATGGCAGAGGAGGAACCATGAGCTTGCTGCATTTCTACACTACTTCTCTCCCCTGGTAGCCTGGCTGGGAAGAGGGAGGAATAGCGCATTCTGCCCATCGTCTGCCAGCCTGTAATTCCATGGGCTTGCCTGCATGCATTTCCCTGTCGCCTACAGCTACCAAAGGAGTGGTCAGTTCCAAGGCTAAGGTAGAAAGAACTGCTGAGACTCATATTTTAATGTCTGATGTTTTGTTGTGTTCTTTTAAATTCTGTTGAAAGTTGCCCAGAGTGCCTGGGGCAACCCAGTCAGATAGGAGGGTACAAGAAATAAATTATTTTAGTTATTATATAATGAAGAGTCAAAATTTGTAGTCAGGTGGGAATAATCTCCCTTAGCTGCATGTGCTGGGTTCCCTGAATCTCAGCTCAAGTTTCAAGCTTGCAGAGTTATGTGGTTACCTTTGAAACTGCAGAGGCGAAAATACAAGAGAGTTCCAAACTGGTAGAAAGTAGCTCTGCGGATATGGTTTATCAATCTGCATTATTTCAAAGGGTGGAAGATAGGAGATGCAGCCCATTGGGGGGTGGGCGGATTAAGGGAGCCCCAGGAGGTGGAGCCTGGCAGCCTGACAAATGCAACCACCAAGGAGGCATCAACACCCTATTGGCTGAGACATAAAGCCGCAGCCAGCAGCACGGGAGAGTCCCAGACAGGAAAAGAAAGGAGAGGCAACGAGAGGAAAATGGGCAGACAAGGCAACACAAGAAGGGGAGACTGAAAGGGAACCAGGGTGAGAGTGTGGAAGATGAAACCGCAGAGTGGCTGTGGGAAGGTGTGCGAGTGAATGAAGGAGAGGAATGGGACAGGCCCACAGAACTTAGTGGACAGTGCTGATGCAGAGGAGCAGAAGCAGGGAGGAGGAGAAGGAAATGGAAGAAGCTTCTGAGGGTATGGTGAGAGACCTGTAACCAGTGAAGGGGCTGCTTGTGTGAGAGCTTAGAAGGCTCTACCTAGAACAATTAGGGGAGGAAGCAGAAAATTATGAAGCTTGTTCCGCCACCTAAATAAGAAACTGAAGTAGTATTGGCTGCACTCTAAGGACAGAACAACAGGAACCCTGAATCTGAACAAACTGTTCACAAAGCATGTTTGATGATGGAAGGAGCCCTGAGCTTACCAAGGTGACAAGCTCACCATCTGTCTCTGATGAAATGAGAGACAGTGGGACTCTAAGGAGCCTCAGTTGGGACCCTCGGTGTAAGAGAATAGCCAAACCACAGCTGGTGAACATTTTGCAATTATTTTATATTGTATTGTGCAATATTACTCCTGAGAAAGTTCTGCCTTTGATAAAACTTTGTGAGAGTTTTTCTTGCACATTCCTTTTTCTTTCTGTGTCACGGGTTATACACTATGACTTACTGGTCTCAAGTGGCTACTGGGAAGATTGAAAGCATCCGCCATAGCACATGCCATTTCAAATTTAGTCATCCGCTCATTACCAGACCAGTGGAACGTTCCTCTTATTGATGGATCCTAAGGAAAAAGAGAAGTATACAAAGTTTATGTTCTTGTTTATTTTACAGTGTTAAATAAATACAGAGAAAACACCATAAACAAAGCTAGAGAACATTCCCTTTAAGGCTAACTTGAAAAGCAAGTTTTAAGTCAATCTAACATATCTGGATCACCCAGATAAGTTTTTGCAAAACAGAGAATTTCACATATGATCATTCTAAAGCTGATCATGACAATTCTGCCACCCTAACTCAAAGAGAACTTATTTTTCCATAATAAATATTCTGCCTAATTGCAATTCCCAGCCTTGTGTTTTTCTGCAGAGTAAAAACATTCAGTTTTAGCTCACTCTTAGATTTGTTCAAAGAGCAATCTTTTTTTTCTTTCTATATGCCTTCTTATATTTTGTCCCCCCTCTAGAACTATTTGTTTAGCCATGCGGTTATTTCAGAAAATGTGTAGAAAACACAACAGCAGCGAACCACCTTGTTCATAACCATGTTATTGGAATATTATACTAAACAAGAAGCTCAATATCCCTGGCTCTTTTCTATATTCCACAGTTCTTTGAGTAGTAGCTTTGCTACGAAAAAGGATTTGAGTTCCATTTCAAGCAAATCTCTGTCCACATAAGAACAAAATCATTACGTTGCTGGATCAAGCCAAGGCCAATTATTCTTTTAAAAACAGTAATCCACCAGATCTCTCTCCACTTCTCTATTGCACTCTATTTCACTCAACTACTGAGGGTTTTTTCCCCCTAGAACTACATCAGTTCAACCAAGTATTGTAAAAAAATAAATAAAATAAAATAAAAATCTGGGCGGCAGTTTACTTCCTTTAGAAAGCAAAACTTCACACATCTTACTCTTCTATGTTTATATGAAAAGACTGCCACAATCTAGAGCTATTATAATCTCTTGTGTATAAGCAATGACTAGAACTTGCTTGCCAAGCATTTCTACTGCAATATCACCTCTCATTCCAAGATAAAGCTATCATGATGCAAGGTCAACAGAAGGGGGGGGGAGGAGAACTACCTTTAGTTTAAAAACCCTGGCAAGTGTTCTGAAGGTTACATGCACCTGAATGCAACTTCCTAGTATAGTCAGCATTAAATCAGCAGCTTATACATTCCTCCTACAGAGGAATTCAATACTGCACTAAGAAGATTGCTCTGTCAGTGTGAACAGTTTTGTTTACCTGAAGGAACCATCTCCTCCCACCGTGAACATACTGTTCTGGGTAAACCAGCACCTAGCAAGATTGAACTCTCGACTTACCAGCTGATGAGCAGATGCTTTGACAGCATGTTTTCCACAGTGAATGTGCTGCCAGAGCAAAACTGAACCCCACCCAAACAGCATGTAGCTGTGTCCTCAGAGAATGCCTGCACTCTAACCTCAGAGGTCCACCTTAGATCATACTTTCTTGCCGCCAGCACATTTACTGACCCAAAAAATAATCCCCCTTTGCCACCGCCACCATTCTTCTAGTCCCTGGTAAAAATTCCAGTCAAAATATCAACCCATCTATTGTTTCTATAATGCCTACTACATCACAATCTAGCCTTCTTCTGAACAGAATGGTGCTTCTTATGTTACTGCATTCAGAGGGAATGTTACAAAAAGTACTGGTTGGTAGGGTGAGGCTGCTCATCTGACTTCCTGTTGCCTGAATTGCTTTTGCTTGCCTGCAAAATGGATGGGGAAGGTGAAGCTTATGCATCTCCACTGGGCTGTCCTAGCTGCCCCCTTCTCCTTTACTTCCAGGTAAGCAACAGCAACATGGGCAATGGGAGGTCAGTGGAGCACCACCACCCTGCCCACTCTTACAGTATTCAAGACTAGTTGTAACAGTTAACATAGGGTTGTACCCAATGGTAGCTTTGTGATAGCACAAACACTTCCCCTTGTGCAAAGCGGGGCATATACCCAGTGCACCCCCATGCCTCCCAAAAGCTTCCCCTTAGGGTTCTGGACGCTCAAAAACAGTAGGAAATATTATTAGTTCTTGTAGCTTTCCCTTCCTCTCATGACAACAACAACAAAATGCAACATTAAAAGTTGAAACCTCAATGCAAAATAAAATACAGAATACAATATGCTGGTAAGCAATAGATTACTACAGCTTGCTGGAAAAAGTAGGTCTTAAACTGGCACCTGGGGAACAATCTGCTTTCAACAGGAATGGAGTTGCACAGGTGGGCTGCTGCCACTGAGAGGACCCTTCTTCATGTACTGTGCCCTCCCCCAGGCCATATTTACCAGAGGCATGGCAAGCAACCTTCCCCTGCAAATCACAAAGCCTGGTTTACTGGTACTGAGGAAGGCATTCATTCAAGTACTTGGGTCCTCAGCCATTCAGTGCTCTGTACACCAGTACCATGAATTAAGCCAGGCAATTCACGGGCAACCAGAAGTGTTTCCAGGATCAGTGTAACATGACCCCATCTCACCACCGTAAAGAAACAGTATGAGGCATTCTGCATCTTGTGCAACTTCCAGACCATCTTCAAAGGAAGGCCTCTGTAGAACACATTGCAATGCTCAGATCAGGAGGTTATTATAGCAGGAGCTACTGTAGCTGGATTATCCCAATTCAAGAACAGTTATAGCTGGCAAACCAGCCAAAGGTGGGCACAAGCATTCCTTACCACTGAGGCCACACAAACCAGTTGGTTAGAGCATGGTGCTGATAACACCAAGGTTGCAGGTTTGATCCCTGTATGGGGCAGCTGCATATTTCTGCATTGCAGGGGGGTGGACTAGATGATCCTCAGGATCCCTTCCAATTCTATGATATCTAACCTCTAGTGACAGTTTGCAAACCAGGAAAAAACCCCGACTACCCATCTGTTCTTTAAGAGGAGTACTACCCTGACCAGAACAGGCTATCTACTTAATTCCCAAACCTAGGAACCACCTACCCACAAAGCCCCCATCTTATCATAATTGTTTATTACTGGCTATCATCCAGCCCATCACTGTGTCCAGTCACTTGCACACCATCATCTGGTCCAGATGGAATGGCATAGAGGACTGCAACAGGGGGATGGACGGGGGACGGGACGCATTGGTGAAAATAGGAACCATGTCCTTGCAACAGAAATCATCCATTAGTGTGAAGGCACCACTGGATACAGCCCACAGTATTTTTGAAATCTTGAATACATCATAAAAACACAGAATCACTGCTAGTACTACTACAATCTTACACATATGATAATATGTGAAGTAGTCCGAAAAATCCTGGCTGAAATTTATTTTAAGAATATCTCACCAACATTTTCTTCTCCGCTAGCTGTCGACAAACACTGGCTACATCCTTGACATAGGTGGGAAACCTCTGCTGCCAGTGGTCCATATTGGCTGATTTATTATTGAATTGCACTTTATCAAACATAACTGTCACAGCGCTCTCTTCCAACCTTTCAACCTCTCCATATAAAATAGGAATTCTAAGCACAGCAGCACCTAGAAGATGAGAAAAGCTATGAATACAAAGCTGTATTTATGAACAGGTACAATGAAAATTCCTCAGCTCATCTCTGAAAAGAAAATTAAACCACCTTTGAACTATTTACAAGACACTTCACTCCCTTGAAAAGGCAAGTCTACTTATGTGGAAAAGAGAATAAATCTCGGTGGGTGTGAAGATTTCAGATGAAAACTTCAGATTATGTACACTTATGCAAGGAAGAAGTGCTAAATTACATCAAAAACACCTTACCATGCAATAGAAAAGATGCCCAGGATCCACATGATAAGTAGGAAAGAAATAATGGTATAAGTCAACATCTACTGTTACCCCATCATAACTCATTTTTTTCTCCTTGAAATCCTGTGTCACCAGTATATGAGAATGTTCTACAACAAACCTGCAGTTAACTACCAACCCAAAGTAAGCAACAAAATGACTGCAAACACTCATTACAGGTGATTTTCAAGTTACGTAGGGATTATATTCTGGGGATATCACATAAAGCCTAATTCGCATATTTTCAAAACACCTGGGGTCAATGGCGGGTGGGATTGCCAGTGTCTTTTTTCCCTGGATGCTTGCGCCCTTTGTTTGCCAAGCGCATAAAGCTGAATGTGTGCAAGTAAAATGTGTGTAAGTTGCGAGTTACCTGTTCTCAGTCAGCCCTGCATTACATGAATGCACGCAAACTGGTGAGCTAAATCTGGTAGCCATTCAGTGAGTTCTCGCTATCATGTATCCCTCCACCTACCATTCCTAACTGAGAAATCTGGCATCCACATTTTTAAAACAGAAGTTGGATCCAATTGGGACGAGTCAACTTGTCTAAACAGAGGCTTTGGATTCAGCTAATAGTATCACTATACAATACAGATGACAGGGATCTGCTTGTTTCTAATGATTACCCAGCCAATGAACTCCATTGCTCTGTACAATCCTTAAAAAGGGTTAGGAATCTTTTCAGCTCTCCAGGTGAGAACTTTTATCAGGAATCTTAGCCTCGCAGGCCAAATTTGACAGATGAGTGGGGTTACCCATCCATCAGTCACCTGACATGACAATGCTATCAGGTGATTGAGCACTTTGAAGCCCCAAAATTGGGACTTCAAAATGCCACATACAGGAAATTCAGCAGGCTTTGGCTCTACTGCCCAGCAGCTGCTCAGTGCTATGTTGAATTTCTCCCTGTGCATGGAAATAGTTTTAGTCCTGAATCTGTTATTAATCAGTTTCACTAGATAATCTAGAGATCACAGATTTTGGGGAGGAGGAAAAAAATCTCTCTGTATAAGTTCTCTCATCATTTGTAATTAATAAGCCTGTGCCATGTTCCTCCATCCTGACCACAGTAGTCATTTTTGCTAAACTAAATCCCACCAAATAGTTTAGCTTTCTGTATAGGGAGGGTGTGCTAACCCCCTGGACATTTTTACTGCTCCTTTTACAGCACTACATTTTGACTTCTGAGATGGAGTAAGCAGAAAAGTGCATAATACTCTGGATGTATGATTTTCAAGCTCTTTCTTTTCTTCAATGCCCCTCCAAAAATCCTATTTTCTTTTCTCCCCAACAATTTCCCCATACCCAGTTTACTCCTTCCCTATAGCACACAGGCCTTTAATCTCCCTTTCAGTACCAAGCTCTAAAATTATAAAATGAGGCAAAATAAAAAGCAAGATAAATAGCATAGAGTTGCCAGCAGGTGGCAGTGATTGGGAATTTCCTTGGCCTTGACATTAAACACTGAAAAGGAGCAGTTAGGATAAATAAGAAATGGAACAAACCCTTAGTTAGACCTCCCAGTGATGTATTCTCATATGGCCCCAAACTTTATGGCTCCTTTCTTTCTTATGTAGTTTTGTCAAGCATGACTTCCTGATATTCATTAATGTACAGTAGGTAATGATTGTTTCTGTATGTTGTTTTAATTTTTTTTCACTTTTTGTACAACACTCACAGAACAATAGCTATTGGGTGTCCAGTACATTTGGTTAAATAAATAAATAAATAAATAAATAAATAAATAAATAAATAAATAGAATCCTCAGCTTGTAGGCCACCAATACCAATATAAATCACTTAGGAAACTGAAGTGATCATCTAGTTTGCCACTACAAAACATATAGCCTTGCTCTTCACATATTGTTGGACTACAGTTCCTACCAGCTCCGACCAGCACAGCTGGAAGTTCAAGTCCAATAACATCTGAAGGATACTCGGTTGGTGAAAGCTGCTGTGGCCATTCTGACACCCAATAGAAGTTGCCAGAGAGAAACTCGAGAACATGCATCATCATTCCCTTTGGCACACTAACAATATTGCTTTTGTCATTATCTACTCTATTTTAGCAAGTCTTGCAGAAGTTCAAATCTCAGCACAGTGGTACCTCTGGTTGCGGAAGGGATCCATTTCGGAGGTCCGGCCAGATCCCGAGGTTTTTGCAACCAGAGAGATCACTTCTGTGCACACATGCATGGTAGCAGAGCGCTTCTGTGCATGCACACACAGCAAAAACCCGGAAATATACTTCTGGGTTTGCCGCTTAAGAATCCCAAAGTTTACGTAACTGGAGGAATACGTAAACGGAGGTACGACTGTATCATCTTTGATGGATTGATCTGAGGTGCAAATGAAAGGGGTAAGAAAAAAATAACTAAAGAACTACCTCTAGTTGTTTGGAAAGGACAGGTGTCCTGAATTCCAACCGCTTTTTATTCTCAAATTTCATTTGTCTTGCTAGAGTTTGTGCCTACTTTTTCCCCTCTCAACAAGGTTTTCAATTTTTTTTTAAAAAAAAGGAAGACTTTTATAGCTTCCTCTGCTCCTTACCCCTAACCTCAACCTCAACAATGAATTAACAATGCTACCATTCTCTCTCACCATTTCAAGTCAGTGGTATACATTTTATCTGACCTTCTGTTATATTGGTTTTACATAATCTCAAAACTTTATAAAGAGACTTGATTCTATTTATTCTCTGCAGCTTCTTTTTAAACCCACTCCCCATTTTAAAATATGTTTCTTATTTTGAAAATAAAATAAAATTGAACTTCCAAATCCATTTGCTCCTATTTATGGAATTCCAGTAAAAGATTTCAAGCCTTAACGTTAAAGAAAAACTTACCAGCTGCAAATTGACACTTACCTTCATTGTTTGCTAAAACTGCCTTTTCGCCCTCTAGTTTAGTTTTCCCATAGAGATTTAGGGGATTTGGTGCATCATTCTCTTTGTAGGGAGGATTTGTTCCATCAAATACATAGTCCGTACTAATGTAGATCAAAAATGCTCCTACTTGAGCTATAAAAAGAATAAATTAAAACAATATGAAAAGATGTAAATACAAAGCAGTTACTCTCTTTATCTTTATTCTCTCCAAGAATTTAAAACACACAAACAGCAAATATTTACGTGATTGTGAAAGACCTAAGTATTTCTAACCCAGAATTTGTTTCCAACAGCTGGCAGCTAGTTCCCACTATCCGTCTCCTCCATCAATGCATGTTACTCAAACAGCTAATGATACATTTCTTGTGGTAAGAATTCTTTAAGTTCAGGTGTATAACCCATACTTATGATGACACATAAAAGATAATTATGCATCCTGAGAAGAAATGCAGACCAAACCTTTTTTACCTGCTTCTTTTGCTATGTTCCCTGAAGCAGCCACATTGAGCTGAGAAGCAGCATCTGGTTGACTGTCTACAACATCTGGCCTTCTCTCAGCCGCACAATGTACTATCACATGAGGCTGGAAATTAAACACCCATTTTAATGAGCAAAGAACAAGCAAGTAGTTGTACCAAATCCACACTGTTCATGGAAAGCTAGCAGAAAATTGTCCCATGGAGTAAACCACATCTAAAGTGCAAATTTACTCTAGATCATCTCTGACTAAGTTGTAAGGCTCAACATAGATGCAGAGAAAGAAAATCATCTTTTTTGCTCAGACATTTCTTCAAGCTGTTTCTGCAGCGGTTTAGATATGAAGAATTATTTTTTTTATTTTTTGGCAAACTTTAACATTTCTCAAGCTCTAGAAGGAGGAGTCCTTATACTCTGAAACACAGTGAGCAAAAATAAAATAGTTATTATATCAGTGAATACTCCTGTATTCCGTCTCCTTTGTTTGCTTTACTCATTGGAGGTGCTCTTTCCCCCATTTTTATTTGCATAACCAAAAGAAAGGAATACCCTAATCACTCTCTAAGTGAGAAGCCCAAATTATTCTGCAGTGTTATTCTAAAGCAGGCTTTCCAGGTTCTACTAGACTACTAGTATACGGCTACTTTCCTGCACACTAGTTTTCCTCATATCATGCACCTCATATACAGAAGGTTCACCAAGGGTTGCATCAGAGATTACAGAGAAAAAAAAATACATAAACAAAGCTAAATATTGCTGTGATAGATAGTGGACATCAATAATCAGTAAAACTTTATGTGACCAACTAACATGAATTTGCTGAAGAAACCTTCAGATAAACATGGTGGTTAGCCGCTTTATCCTTCTTTCCACCATTCTCACCTGAAAATCCTGGATGACATTGTGAACAGCAGTAGTATCTAGAAGATTAACTTGCTCAAACATTGGTCGAGCCCTACTGTACCCACAACCGACAGCATTCCAATTATTTCCTTTAAATTCCTTATACACAGATCTGCCAAGCAACCCAGTAGCACCAGTAATCAGAACACGTCTGTTTGGCGTATCAACATCCTCCTGTAAAAAAAGAAAATTGTTATCTTCTATATTCTTAACAAAACTTAATCCAGTTAAATATGTGTTTTAGTAGGCTTTAGGGGACATTCTGTGCAAGTCTACTCCAATGCAAGCCCCACTGAGTTCAATGGGACTTATGCCAAGGAAGCATGCACAGGACTGCACAAACAGCCCACAGTATACTGAAGACAACAACCTTAGATTGCTTATAGCTTCAAGCTTTACATTTCTAGCATCAGAAGAAGGACATATCTTACTATTGTTTACTGAAACTGACTTCCATCAAAAGGGACTGTTTAAATATATCGTATAAATAAAGATAATGTTTACAATTGTTCCACCAAAAGGCTAATTCCCAGGCAGCTAATTTAGTAAGCTTCTTTGCATAGCAAAAATGGTCACTGGAATGATCAAATTAAATATTCTTTCAAATATGTGGGTTGAAGTGGAATTTCCAGCTATGTGAGGAAGTACATCACAGGCGTGGTTCAGAATCAAATACTTAAAAGGGGGGGGATGAATGACTAGTTCCCCATTCCACCATTATCTATATAAACACATCCCCCAACCCAAGTTACAAGCACAGGGAAGGGGCTATTAGTTACAGAGAGAGACGAGTGACAAGCTGTTATTCCAGTATTGGTTTTGTATTGTTTTATTTGCTTCTAATTGCTGTAGGATCCCACTGCTGTTGCAACCCACACTTCTTAATGGTCAGAAATCCCACGAATTTTTATTTTATTTTATTTTACTTAAGACAGAGGGCAGGGAAAACATTTTAGCAAGCTGATCCTGATCTCGGAGCAGAATCCTACTATGATGTGTGGGGCTTCCTCAGGCAGGAAATATCTGAAGCATGCATTTCGCCCTCCCTTCCCTAGCCCAGCAATAAGGCCTTGGGGGTGGGGATTACACCAGAAAGCAGTGCTTTTTTGGGGGGGTACGCATACCCCTAAACATTTTGTGAATCTTTGTACTTTTGTCCTTTTACTGTATTTATTTTTCCCGATTTGAACTGTCAAATGGTGATTTTCTGGAGTCAAAATGAGAGTACCCCTAAACAATTTTTTTTTAAAAAAAAAGAGATAAAAAGCACTGCCTGAAAGTAAATCCCGTTGCGCACAGTGGGGCACCTAAAATCGGATTATTGAATTATCACCATTGCCCTGAGGCTTCCCCCATCTTAACCCGACGCAGGCTGCTCTCAGGTAAGTTGTGTTTGGGATCGTGAGGAGTAAGTTAGTGCCACTCAACCCGGGGGTGGCTTTTTCTTAACACCCAAGCGGAGGCCTACCCTGCAAGGCTGGCCTGGCCATTACAAAGCTTTGCCCAGACCCCCGAGCAGCGGCGGCGGCCCCACCTCGGTTCGCCCCACCCCGCTCAGGGGGCGCGGCTAGTATCTGTTTACCTCCCTCGGAGAGAAGGGAGGGAGGGGAAGAAGGCCGCCAGCTCTGCCTCACCTCCTCCAGCCAGCACCTGCCGGGCTCGAAGCGGATCCGGAGCCCTTTCTCCCACCCGACCATCCCTCCGCCTGCCTCAGTCCGCGCCCGCCGCTCGCGCTCAGCTCCACTTTCGCGGTGGCGGCGGCAGCGGCAGCCATTCACAGGGCACGCCCACTCGGCAGCCCCGCAGCCCATTGGCTCCCTCGCCTTGGGAAGGTGGGGCCTCAGAGGGGCGGGCGGACGCGCGCGCGGCTGCCGTTGGGACACGTTCAAGGCCAGCCCGCTTATTGGCCCGTCCCTCTAGAAGGGGGCGGTGCGCGAGCCCCTCGAGAGTCTTGCGCGACGGAACACGTCGAGCTCACTCACTTCCCCTCCTCCCCCCCCCCGTTAATGCCCGTTCGCAATGTCTAAGCGCTCAAGCTCTTTGGCCGTATAGTTGGAAACACTCAAGTCTTGTCGCTTCCATTTACCGCCCACGTATTTCGGCCTATCCTTCAGTCAGGGGCCCTGTTTGGAATGCCGTTTATTTTATTTCTTAATAAAAAAATCTGCTTGCAATACGCAGCACTGCAAAGTGTTGGGCATCATGCAGCAGCCTCACATTGTCAATTTAAGCACAGGGTCGCCCTTGGCTCAGGCTGCCAAACCTACCCATTGCCAAAATGAAAATGCATGTTTTTCTCCTGATGCTGGAGACTGTTTTCTTGTACAGCTAGAGCAAGCGCTGCAGTGATGTGCTAATGCAGGAAGCAGTCGTGGAACCAAAGTAGGGCAAATGGGTGAGGCATCCAGCCAATAACTGTGCTCTGCATCAAAACGGGGAAATGGACTTTAAAAATTTGTGGCGTGGCATACTATGACAGTGTCTGTTTAAAGAAAGTTTGTTCCTGATTTTAAAACAATGTAAGAATGGGGTGCTCTGCAAATGGCAGTGAATAAAAGCAGCCAGTGCACAACAAAAGCCTCTTTGTGGAATGAGCGTGGGTTTTTCATTATTACAAATCGCCCATTTCTGAAGTGATCGGGGGGGGAGGGGGGAGCCAGTATAGTAACTTGACTTTTGAAAAGATAAATGTTAGAACTTTGTCTATAATTTTTAGTTCATCTGCTTGTTTGGACGTTCTTGCAGGGGAGCACAGCTATTATATACTCTTGACTGAAGAACAGTACACTCCTTCTATCTGGGATAGTTGTCCTCATCCACCGAGCACGCAGCTTCGGGAATGACACACACGGAGTGGTGAGGGAGGAAGGAGACACCCGCCTAGCCAGCCAGATCAGTCGAATCAACCCTGGCGATCAGTGGGGTGACAGATGTCACCGCCAGATTGCCCTCACATGGCAAGTTAGAGAACCAAGGGTGAGAAATGTAACATACTCTACAGACCTGAACAAGTTAACCAATGGGCAAGACCTCTGTCCATAGCCCTTTCTTATTTGGAAAATAGCATGTTTGTTCATTTTTATTTTGTTCCAGGATGGGTGTGAAGTAAGGAGCACCAATCCTACAAAATTTGCAAGACTGAGGGTCCACGAGTAGAATTAGAGAACTAGAAAGAATGGAGGAAGGGAGAAAAAGAAGAGGGGATTGCTAAATCCTCTTCTCTGCAGCCTCGGAAAGTTGGGAAATCTTCTGGAACAGCGTTAAGGTAAGGTAGAGGGTTGCGTATGTAAAGGGGCCTCAGCAAAAATGGCTTCCCTTTCATCTTTCCAATGGGAACACCTGCTAGATCTCAGTCTTGTGAATAAAAGTAGCCCTTCTGCTTGTAGAATGCAGTCTGGATGCAGCTTCAGAATCACTAGGACCTTCAGAAAGACCATTCAAGTCAAATTACTGGTAACAAAGTCTATTTCCAAACACAACCTGCACTACAAGAGTGAAGCCTTTCAGGCATTGGGCCCATTTGGTCTCTGGAATGTATCAGATGAGTTTCAAGTGCTTATGGAAGAGCCTTCCTTTAGTGACCCACCTATTACCTTTTTTCTACACAGAAACTCTAGCTCAATTGTGGAATAGTGCTGAATTGAATATTGAACTCAACAGAAGCAGCTTAATGGGTAACGAAGTTGGTACAAATTCTCCTGCAAAAGCAGAAGAAAATATTCTATTAAGCAGCATTTGATTTCCACGCTTTCAACCTCAAGAAAAAAATCCCAACATCTTAAAGTATTACAAACCACTTTATTTTTTCAAAAAACAAATTTAAATTTCCAGTGTCTAGAAAGAAGCACATTCATAACTGAGCTATTCTAACATAGAATGATAAAACCGAAACTACTGTTTCAATTTCTAAATTGCAGAAAGATACAATACTTGCATACCCTCTGCTACAGTAAACAAGTGGCACTTGGGATACATAGCCTTGTGGCATTGATTTTTACACAGCAAGCATGACATGTGTTTTTAGAATTTAAACACCTGCAAATATTAGATGCAATGGCACATAGAAAATGTGTAATTGGGTCCTGCTGCTACCTCAAGTATGTCAGTGCTATGGCAAGTTTCTCTCTAGGCAAAAGAAAAAAAAGGACACTGTGAAAGGAGATCTTTAATAGTTGCTTTAATTTCAAGAGATTTTAAAAGTACATGTTTAAAGACACCATTCAGTTGAATTTAAAGGTCAAGACTTGTATTATGTTCACATATGAAGCAGCAACGTGGGTTTGTTTCATGGTCTGTTCAATAGAAATAAGGCTGGATTTTGTTTGTTACCTGTTGTACAGAAAAGACATTGTTAGATACTTGAAAAAGCCTTCTTAGTGACTGTCTGCCTGTGCATGGCAGACATGAACAGTTCAGAAATAATGCAGGAAATATTAGGATGGAAATACAGATGAAGAAAAATCACAGGACTACTGCTAATCTAAGCCGGGGTGGGTAACTTTTATGGATCTGCAAGCCAGAAATTTCAGGATCCAGCCTCACAGGACTTCAAAAGCACACTTACCACCTAGGCAACAGATGCATGAAGGAGTTCCCTGCGAGGTGGTAGAGATTAAACCTGCTTTGTTTTACCAACACACTATCAGGAATGCCCTTCTAGGCTTCTGATTGTGCACTGGCAACCATATCTCTGCCTGACCTACATATAATCAGGTGTGGGGCAGGTTTTTGTTATTTGGGTAAGCAATTACTTGCACCTCAGTTCCATTTTTGTTTTACTGTTCATTACTTAATTATAAATTGAAAAGATAATACAAATTAAAGAAATAAGGTCATTGAGTATTATCAACATGCTTAAAAACACTTGAGAAATTTGAACTGTGGTATATTTATGCAGACTCACTTTCTTTAAAAGGTGTTTTTGGACTGACATTTTCCTTGGCAGAATGCTGAAAAGCTTTAGAAGGATCGAATCGCTTGATGCCTTGAATCGCATTTATTTGGTCCTCAAGCTCTCCCCGAACTTTCTTTTCCTTTGCTACTTGAGATCGTAGTTTTAATACCTCCTAAAGAACAGAATACTTCAATGTAAGTTACACAACAAATTCGGTGACAACATGAAAAGATGTGACTCAAAACCGGTTCAGTTAAACTTGATCCAACTTAATTCCACTCAATCTGAAGGCCTAAAATGCACAACAGCTTAAAAATTAACTCATGGATTGTGTATGTACAAAAATTTTGATCATAAAAAATCTAGTTTTAATATAATGGGATCATTGGGAAAAGATTAGTCCTTGAAGAATGCTCTTCGACTCCCCCGCACTCCCAAAATTGAAATTCCCCCTTTCATTAGGTAGTACAACAGGAAATTCTCCCTTACTTTTACCTGCAAATAGCTCCTGGCTCGTCTCACTTTACACTATCGTTGGCTCTGTTTCCACATCACAGTAAGCCATATTAAAAACACAACTTTGGTAGCATGCTGATACAGGCTTAAGTTTGTCATGCTGCCTGGCCTTGTGAATTGTTTCTCTTCAAATAAGCTATGAGCAGGAAGCCAAGAACAAACCTTGTTTACTACTACAGTATTGGTTTCCATCTCTGCAAACAAACCATGACCTGGGTTTGAGGCATAAAAAGAACAACGGGAGCTGAATGAGAACTTTTCAGCACCTATTCACATTAAATCATCGTGTTTAACTATGGTTTAACGTGACATGTGAACCGGGCAATTGTAAAAATCCATTAGGCTTTATCAGCTTTTAAAGATATCTACATCAAACAAAGCTCTAGGACACATTCAGAATCTTCTGTGGCTATGACTATCAGAAAGCATATGTTCAGCTTTTAAAGGACTAAACTCAATGGGTCTAATTGCCAAAAAATGAGGAATAGCAAAAGAAACTCCATCTCTATACATCACATTGTCTTTGTTCCGACAGGCATATACCTCAAACCTTTTTCAGCACAGACCTTGAAATAGTTGACTCAGAGTTTGGCTGGCTTGTGGTTTCTTTACATCCTTTTCTGCAACACTCCCTGCTGCCCCCAGCCAGGTGCAAAAATAGTCATCTGCATCCTGCAAGTTGACAGGAACTTGTGAAGTAGTCCCCTCCCTCCCTCAAATGCTATTTTCTTTTAATTCACATGTTTATTTCATCTAATTCTTAACCCACCCCCTTCAAACAAGCAAACCTATGGTAGGGTACATTAATCTGAAAAACAGGCAATTCCACTAAAAACCTTAAAAGAATCAGTATAACAGCTACTCCTTATGTATTCTCAGTGGCTCAATATGTCAACAATCTACCTTAAAAAGCCCGGCTGGTGCTGAAAACATATGCATTTCTTTGTACCTCATGCCATCTCCCCTACCCCTCACAGTGTCAGGCTATTGCTGGATTTTTTCATGGCCCCCATTTTGCATCCAAACTGATGGGTACTCAGCCTCCTGAGTTTGTTTTGCTCCAAGCCATAGCAATGCTGCATATCACAAACCTGTTTCAGTTGTGCATTCTCTTCTTTCAGTTTCACTACATGTTTGATTTTCTGCTTCTGATTCTGATGGCCCAACAGCTTGGCATATGCGTCGCTAAGTTTGTTCAGCTCTTCTTGGGCTGCTCCATTCTCATTCAAAAGGGCATTCTTCTCCGCCTCGTATGCATCAAGTTGTTTCTGAAATGTAACATTTAATATAGGCTGAACTGCAAACGATCAGCAAAACTCGAGTTGCTTTCAGATGCTGTGTCCTTACTGTATAACCAATTCAATAAAGAAACTGCCCATTACCCCCCCCACACACACCCCGGATCAAATCCAACATCAACCCCTCATGTGCTTGAGGGTCCCCAACCCTCCAGAGAAGTTTCTGGAAGGCATAGAGGGTTGTAGAGGGGAAAGGGAACTGCACATGTATGGTCATCACTGAATTTTACCCACAGCTAATAGTGTTTAAGGCAGGGGTAGTCAACCTGGTCCCTACCACCCACTAGTGGGCGTTTCAGGATTCTAGGTGGGCGGTAGGGGGTTCTATGGCACAAGCTGAATCCTCCTTTCATTGAGCTCTGGTGGGCGGTAAGGAACTTTTACCATCAAGAAAGATGCATTAGTGGGCGGTAGGTATAAAAAGGTTGACTACCCCTGGTTTAAGGCAGCGGGAGCACCTGGAGAGTAGTGAAAATTCCAGAGTTTATTTTGGTATTTTTTGCAGTATCTAGACTCTTAATGGCTTTAATCAGACTAACCTGAAAGGGTTTGACTTTATTAAGCAGGTCTTCGTACTGGGTACGCCATGTTTCCAGGCTCTCTCTGCAATCAGCTTCTACTTTCTCAGCAACAGTTCTCCTAAGGAAACAGAAGCCGTGCAATTCATTCCTCATTTCAGAGATCCAATTACCTGATGCAAGACCCAGGGGAGCCTGCATTTGGGGCATCAAGGAGCATGCTTTTACACCTGCTTCACCCTAGTCTCCTTCCTGGGATCCTTATAAAAGAGGAGCTGTGGTGGGAAGGTGGCTGCCCAAAACTTTATTTCTGCTCTCTGGCATTCTGGACATTCTTGTCTCTAGGTAGGTGGGGGGACATGTATATTTTTCATACACATACACACACACACACACACACACACACACACACACACACTTGTTGGTTTGTGTGTGTGGGGATTTTGTCATAATTTTTGTAAACCAAGGTTATTGCTCGAATTTCATATACTTCTTAACCTTTGTGAGCCACCTTTTTGGCCAGAACACAGCACAGAAATAAACTCAAACTTGTGAAACTTACCTTTCTATTTCAAGTTGCTTTTTAAAATATTCACTTTGTTCTTCAAGTTTTGCTTGCAGATTAGCAATTTCCACAATATTCGATTCTTTGATTCTTTTTATTTCTGCATCTTTTAATGCTACTTTTGTCTGGGCATCCAGAATCATCCTAAGTGGGGAGTGGGTAAAGGGAGGGAGGAGAGCTTTTTAAATTCTCCGCCTGATGGATGGTTGGCAAAAAAATAGAATGAACATATAGATAAATGGCACAAATTGCCATGAGAGTCAAGTACTAAAAGTCAGAGGATCATTTGACTAGATCCTCACTTTGTAGGATCAAATCTGTTACGCAATTTACACACTGGTACAATGCGAAGGATTTGCAATTATTATTATAGAAATCCTATCCTGTATGCATGCTTTTCTTTGATAGGACCAAGAGACAAGACTGCTCCCCTCAGCTGTTATTTGGGCCTTTGGAGATGAATATGTAGCTTATTCTGTCTAAACCTTTTGATGGGGGGGGAGATGTTATAATTTATGATCTGTGCTAGTGACGGACAACTCTTTAGCCTAGACAGGTAGAAATCTGGCTGAGCAAACACATGTAAATATCATCCCACTTCACCATCAGGTCTATCGGGTGAAATTTCTTATCATCACCCTTACCTTGCATTTTCTTCCTGCGCCATGTCTTTTGCAAGCTGCGCATCTTCCATCTTTTGGGTCACGTGCTGCACAGTTTTGCTCATCTCAAGTAATCTGTCCTGCAGGGCTGTTTTCTCTTGTTTGAGGGATGTGATTTCTTGGACCACAAAAGCTTTGTAACTAAGAAGGGTTACAATATTTACATTCCTGCTTGACTTGAACACTGCGCTCAAGCTCTCCTTTGCCATGCCTTACACTCCATGCTTTGCCCCACCCCCACCTCTGGCATTGGTCAACTCACTCTTCCCATTCCTCCTTGCCTACATGCCAACAGCTTAGATCGAGTTGGGGGGGGAGGATAAACTTCCTTCACCGGTGCAAACTATCTGGACAAGGGTCACGCTGCTTCAGAGCTCTGCACAGCAGAATTCAAGTCACTCGTGGGAATTAAGATTTTATCAAGGGCTTAATGCCAATTTCCTCATGTGCCACGCAAAACCCCATCATGCTGCTAGTCAAATAATGCCTTCCATTTTTCTATCCCTCCTGCATCAGGGATGGGAAGCCTATAGCCTTCCAGATGTTGTCAGACTCCAACTCCCATCATACCCAATCACTGGGCATGCTACTGGGATATGATGATGGGCATTGGAGTCCCAACAGCATCTGGAGTGAGCAACCATTTATCCACTCCTGCCTCCTTCCAAAAGGGAGACTAGCAAGGTTGGTGTCATAGACAGCTATTAAATTACCCACCCACCCTCATTTCAGCAAAGTTAGTTAAATATATTGAACCTTGTAACACGGCAACAAGGTAGTCCATACTCATTTTATGGCATATAAGAAGCAGCAATACCAGGGGGTAGATGAGGGCAGGGGAAAGGGACTGCCCTGCTTCTGCTACTCCTAGATGCTTTCCTTCCTCCCCAGCACCACCTGCCTTTTGGGAAGGATCCCAAAGAGAGAGTGTGTCTACTACTGTTTAACAACACAAAATCCTTTGTTGCAGAAGCAAGTCAATGCACATGCAAGATGAATGTGTCTGCAGCAGTTTGCCTTGATAAAACTCTGGAACTGGAGTGAGGGACCTGAAACCCTCTGCAAGTGTTCAGATTTGTGTTAATGGGAGATGAAAGCTGAAATAAATAAGAATCATTGGGGGGGGGGGGCGGACACAGAGAGCTATCCAATGCCCACAATTTGCTTTGCCCATCCCATCACCATGTCCTGATTTGGATGTTTTCATGGGCCAAAGGAAAAGGGGAAAGGCCAGTGTTCTACAGTTCTTAAGACCAGCATCAACCAAAATAAGTCAACTGTGAAAGGGGGAAAGAAGGAGACAGAGGGGGACACCCCATTTACACAAGAGCAGAGAAGAAATGAAAGCATCCGCTTACTACCCAAAGACTTACGTACGTTTCAAATTCAGCAACAGTCTCCCCAAGCCTACACAGAGTATTGCTATGCTCTTCTTGCATCTTCACAACGGTACTTCTGCGCAATGAACCTAATTTCTCCAACTCTTCAGTTTTCCTGGGGTGGGGAGTGGTGAGTCAAAAAGTGAACAGCAGTATTTTTTAAGAACAGCCCCCCAAAGCTAGCCAAAATTTTATGAGCCAGTGCCTCCAAGTGCATGTTTCTGAGTCCAATGCAACCTTTCCTTTAAAGTACCCTAGTCCTTTTGAGTTAAAAGCAATGTGCACAAAATGGCTTAGTGCTCTCTCTCTCTCTCTCTCTCTCTCTCTCTCACACACACACACACACACACACACACACACAGAGAGAGAGAGAGAGAGAGAGAGAGAGAGAGAGTTAGAGAGAGTTTTGTCAATATATGTCATCTGATCTTTTTCACCTGCAGCTTGAAAGACTACAGCTCAGGTACAGGTTTGCTCACATCACCTGCCATTTGTGAGAACTGTGTCTAAATGTAAGTATGCAAATCACTGTTTCTCTACACACCCTCTCAGTTCTGCTTCCAGTGCTGCTAGCTTCTCAGCTTGGGATTCCTTCACATTTTCCAAGTGTTTCACCACCATCTCAACTTGGTCTTCTTTAGCGTGCAGTCTCTCCAACTCAGCCATGGTTTCTCTCAATTCTCTTTCCAATCCCTGACGCAAATTAGCAGAAGCCACCTGAAGTAGATTCAACAAATAGCATGTCGCTCGAGTGAACCCATTAATTAGAACAATCTGCCAAGTTAACCTTCCTTCTGATCATGTTCTGCTTCAACCCAACATTCTCTGCCACTGCTTCCTAATTTGAGAAAGTATTCTAGACACAGATGTTGTTTTTTGAAACTATTTTGATGGAATTTTGAGACAGTACCCCACCACATATTAAATTTCTGGGTAGATATAACGCAGCCCAATCTCTCCATGGCAAATTGGGGTGGCTGATTCAATAATCTGAGACATAACCCAAAACTATGCCCATTATTCTCCAATACTGCTAAGAGTGAAATAGGTTAGGAAGCTTCAGATAATGTGAAATAGCAGCACAAAATCTCCAACAGTAGTTGTTCTTTGTCTGCAAATGGTGACTAGCAGGATAAAACTCTTCAGCTTTCTAGACTCCTGCTCAGCTTTATTTACATTATAGGCTTCCTTCTGCTTTTGGCGCTCCTGTTCTTCTTGAATCAGTTTTTCTTTCAGAAGATCTATTTCCGCATTTGCCGTTTTCTCCTTTTCTCCATATTCAATTAAGCATTTCTCTAAAAAAAAATAAAAAAAAAAATAAAAAGTTACACAAAAAAACTGCTTGGATATAGATAGAACTTTTAAAATTCTAACTTTTCTGCCATTCCCAGTTCATTCCTAGATTCCTGCATTTGTGTCTCCCAAAGTAAAAGTAACATACAGGAAGAGGTTTGCTTGGCACAATGATTTCCACCACCAATAAAAATAAATTGCCTCATAATACTGTGCACATCAGTCAAGATTAAACTTGGAGCTGTCGTTGAGAAAATGAGGTCTGTTTTGAAAGTAACGTAGGCATATTTGCCAAAAACACACCGTAACTTTATGGTCACCTTTTTGCTGTTCAAGCAACTTGCATCTTTCATGCAGTTCTTCAATTTCTGTAGACAGCGTTGCTTCTTTCGTTTCAAGAGTACTTTGCAATGTGTCAATGTCCTTATTCTTGGCTTCTATTATTGCCTCTAACTGGATGACATCCAGCTTGTATTTATCAACTTGTTCTGAAACATTGCTGTTGGGGAGAAAAAAAGAAACACACGATGTTCTTAGTTTACAGTAGGTTTACTCTGGCAAAAGTTAGATCTCAGCTCAGCAACTTCCCCTAGCTTTGCAATGTAGCGAGTCTTATTTTAGGCCTCTGTCCTGCCAGCAGTCTCTTCTGAGAAATATTCTGAAGTAGTCACATTTTACTACTGCTTGAAGAAGAGATCACAAGAATATCTTGGTAAGCCTGCCCTAGTTACTTTTGTTTTGTTCATTTAAAGGTTATATTTAGCATGCTGCTCCTTGATCGGATCTTCATTTCATCTTCAGGTAAGGACTTGGATCCCATTAACATCCTCAAACTCTCCAGACCAGAAACAGAGGTCACCCAAAGTCCTTTAGAAATCACAATGCTTGAAACAATTGCTGGGACTGAAATATGCCAAAAAGTTACCCCAACAGGCCCTTATGATTTCGTTGCTGTTCCTAAAATGCCCAAAGATGCATTTAGGAGAGGTACTGGTTCTCTTGCAGTTTTAGAAGCTTCTGGCTGATGACTCATCAATGTATATTATTCCTTCAAGGGGAATAAGAGTAGCAGATATCCACAACCTAAACACTCCAGTGTCTAAATGCCTTCCCAAATAAACATAAGCTGGTATGTTAGCCAAAGATATAGGAATATTAGCAAACTGCATTTTCTAGTCTAGCCTTTTCAAACTGGTACCCTCCAGATAGAATCCAAATCCCATCCAATTTAGCTAGCAATGCCACTGGTCTGAGATAAACAGATGCTGTAGTATAGCAACATCTTGATGACACCTGGCTGGAGAAGACAATCCTAATTAACCATAATCTCTACCCTTATAAATGATGGATGCACCAGCATCTTGGCTCAGAACAGCTGCCTGCTGGTAGTCTCTTCTTTTCTCAACATTACCATCAATGCTAACTCAAGAGTCATCAGTAAGCCAACATGGACACTTGTGGTCCATCCCATCCACAAATGCCAACTTCTCCACACCCTGCCTTCACTTCCATAGAACAGCAGCAGCCTAGGCAAAAACCCAGCTTTTATCTCAGTAAACATTTGTGACACCCGCTCTGAGAACTAGCAATGGACTCGTCACCTCTAAAAATGTAGCTTGTGGCAGTTATGGCTTTCGGAACCACTAGCTTCACACTTCAGTTTAACAAGTGCAGACAAATGCACAATTAGGCAAATTCAAATCTTAGGCTTTTTGTAGAAATAAAATGTACAAGGCCAAGTCCCAAGGTTCCTTTACCAGACAGTGCTTGTGTCAAAGATGTGAAATTAAGACTAAGTATACTTGACTTACGCAAGTTCTGCAATGTATTCCAGGAGATTCTCTAAGTCACATGTCTCTTCAGCTTGCTTTTCACTTGCTGTCCTAAAACAGAATGAAAATGTAGGGGAGCATGGAATAGGGTCTTTAAAAACTCGATCAGAAAAAAGTGAGTGTTAAGTTTTCCAAAAGGAACGTTCCAGCCATGTAGGGGCCTAAAATATGTAGTTAAGTTTTCAACTGGAAAGTACAAAATAACCAAGAAATGGAAAGAAGCAGTTTCTTTCCTAGGGTATACAGAAGATCAGTTACTTAGAATCCTTACCACAGCCCAGGTAGCAGCTGAGCTTTACAAAGTTGAAAACCATTGGGAAAAGATACAGAGGACCATATTCAACTAACTCCTGCTGAAAGGACCCCCACTGGAATTAATGAACCTAATTTAGTCATGTCCATTAACTTTAATGGGTCTACTCTGAGTAGGACTAGCATCAAATATGACCAAGAATAACTACAATCCCCTCTTATCTTAATGTCCCAGAAGTCAAGCTTGCTTGGCAGTTTTTGTTTAACTAGGTGCATAAAGGCATCAATGTCACCTTTCTGAAATGTGCTTTTCCATTAAAAAAATTCTATGGATATATGTTCAAAATCATGGCCTACGTTGTCAAATGTTCACTGACAATTTGGACATACAATCTCTATTTCTATCTAAGCATTATTTTATCAGTATCCAAGGGTACGCAAAGCCATAGCAAATAAAACCTACAGACCAACTGAACTGTGGAAAGCAGCAGCGTGGTGCTGCTCATGTTATCACATAATGTTTACAACAAGCAATAGAGGCCACTCAGTAGAGACTCCATCCTCAACCACTACAGGTTAAGACCTGAAAACAATCACTCTGTGTTGGATACTTCTGGACCATTGATATCCCTACAGTCATCATGTTCCAGCTCTTTTCTTAGCTATTTCTCTTAAAGGCAAAGGCACTTAAGAGTTCAGGAGTCACAGGAGAAAGCAACGCTAAATACAAGGACAACACCCCTCTTTCTCTCCACTCCCAGCTAAGCCATTGTTATAAACAGAGGTGCTGATTTTGAACAGAAATCCATTTGGATAGAAAAGTGGGGAAGTTTACTGTCCAACATCTGATTTCAATTACTATTGATTAAATGGCTCTCCAGTGAGCAGATGGTACTGCTTCCTGTCACTTAAGATGTCCAACTAGGACACGCTAGTCAAAAAAACATGTTATGGCTCAAATTGCTTGGCCGCTCTAAAAGATTCCAACAGAGCATTATTGCTAACTAAGGAGCAAAGTAACTGAAGTTGAATGGACTAACTGAAGGAAACATACTTTAGCTTGCAAATGTATTTCACTGGCCACTCACCTGCACCAAGTCTGAAATATTTATGTTAAGTAATGCCTCTTTTTTCTTTTTTTAAAAAAGCCTTAAAAAGTAACATTTTGGTGTTTCAAAAAGCAGTTTGCCATAGAAGATGGTTACAGACTCTTACCTCTTACCTTTCAAGACCCATTACACTTAAAAGGTTAGCCTACTCAAGTACCACAAAGTTAACAAAAAGGGCTACTGTTTGACATTTCATGCAGTAACTTACAGTTGCTCTTCCAGCTGTGCTACTTTTTCCTGTGACTGCACCAAGTCTTTTTGAACTTTGTGCAGTTTCGTTTCTGTGTCTTCCTTTTTAACGGGGCCTGTCTAAAAACCACACACATAGGCATTACACAAAAGATTAAAACCTTAAAATATAATCAAACCTTCCCTTATTCAATTTTTTTCAAGTTTAGCAGCAATAAGTCAACCAATAAAAGGAACCTAACCTGAGCAATGTGAACTCTCCCACTGTTCAATGTCTACATTAGCAATTTTGAACTCTCCCTCACTGATGGATTCATAAAGAAAATCTGTAGTCCTAGCAGATCAACATTGAGGGTGGTTTTCAACTACTGCATCCCATCAGGGCTTCTGCTTGCACAATAAGAATACTGCCCCCCGCCAAATTTGCTTGTGTTGAGGGAACACCAGAACAATTTTTCTGGGATGTGGTGGTGGTGAAGGGAAGAACGTCCTTTTGTGCAAGGAGAAATCTTTGCACTAATGGAATGAGACTTAGCATTACATTAGATTTCACCCTCCCTCTCCCCATAAGCCAAGAAGTTTAAAGTCTTAGTTATACTGTGATAGATATGGTTTTAATCCCAGTCTGAGTACTGTAACTCACCTTCTTTGCATTCCTAAGATTCCGCAGCTTCATTACCTCTATCCATAGCCTTGTATTCTTCCGTGTTCCATCTTCAAGGAACTTAAGGGGAGAAAGCAGGAGAGAAGGAAAGTTTTCTTCTCAATTTTAGTTCTGATCTTTAGGAATCTTCAGGAGCAACCTAGCTAGAACAAATCCTATCTGGCCAAAATTACCCTCTGCCATTCTAGATTCCAGTGGGAACAAATTGGAGTGTGAGCCTACAGAACTGTTCAAGGTTGTTAAAACAAAAGGAGTGTGTGAAGAGCTCCAAAAGGACCTCTCCAAGCTGAATCGGTGGTAAAACAGCAAATGAAATTCAATGTAAACATGTAAAAAGTGATGCATACCAGGACAAAAATATCCTCAATTTCACATGTTTACTCTTGGGTTCTGAAATGGCAGTGGCTGGCCAGGAATGAGACCTTGGGGTCATAGTGGATAGTTTGCAGAAGATGTTGACCCAGTGTGTGGCAGCTGTGGGAAAAGGCCACCAAGTTGGCTTTAAAAGAGGATTAGAAGAATTCATGGAGGACAAGGCTATCAATGGCTACTAGCCACAGTGGCTCTGCCACTGTCTCTGAATACCAGGTGCTGAGAACTGCAGGTGGGCAGAGTGCAGTTGCGCTCATGTCCTGCTTGCAGGCTTCCCACAGGCATCTGGTTGGCCACTGTGAGATGGGTCTTTGGTCTGATCTAGCAGGATCATCTAATGTAGAATGCCTCAAAAGGTTAATTTAAATAAAGAGAAGTCCCCTTGCAGTCAATGAAACTTATTCCCATGCCTTGTGTGTTCAGCAGCCCTGCCCAACCTGATGCCCTCCACACTCCCAGCATCCATGATCATTGGCTGGGCTGCCTGGGGCCGATGGAGACTGCAGTCCAACACATCTGGAGAGCATCAAATTGCAGAAGACTATTGCAGGGCATTACTGCCTCCAGCACGTGCATAAACCCGTCCATTGGAAATCAGTGCTTGGAAGTGCACACAATACATAGTTACTTCTGTGTTCATATTTTCAATGCCAGTGTAGGGTGTCCTGATGAAAGGGAACTTGCTGCACAAAACCCTCACATTTTAAAGTGGTTAAAGGGAAGAATGTCCCATGCTTAAGTTTGTTACTGTCCAAAGTCACATTAAGTAGATAGCGAGACAATAGTCAAACCTCAGTTGTTGAACATAATCTGTTCTGGAAGCCTGTCCAGCTTCTGAAATGTTCGGCAATCGAGGCGCAGCTTCCGGTTGGCTGCAAGAGCCTCCTGCACTCGAGCAGATGCCACGGTGGACATTCAGCTTCCGAAAACCGGAGCATTTATTTCCAGGTTTTCGGCATTCGGGAGCCGAAACGTTCCAAAACGGAGGCATTCGGGAGCAGAGGTTTAACTGTATAAACCCCCAAATTAGTATTTACTTGGTAAAATAAAGGCATAATTGTAACAACTTAGCAGGGCCACCAAGAAAGGTGGAGAAAGGATGGACACCATCTCTATTTTTTTTAACTACACAGATTATAACATGTTTGTGAAATTACTGTTCACCCATTGTGCCTTAAGGACAGACCCATTCAAGCACAAAGCTTTGCAGGAGGAAACTGCCACCAGAAGATAGGTGCTCATCCTGCCTCTTAAAGAGCGGCCAAACACCACAGCAGCTACATAAACCATAATGATATGTACCTTTGATTTCAGTAATTCATTGGTCCTGATCAACTCCAGCTGCTGCTTTTCCAGAGAAGCAATATTCGCCAAAAGTGAGGTTTTCTCCCTAATTGCAGCAGACAGCTTTGACTCAGACTTTGCAAGATCTTCCTCCAGAGCTTGCAGCCTTTTATCCTGCTGGCCACGTTCTCCAATTAGCACCCGAATCTACAGTAATACGCATGAAATTAGATGAGAAATAGTTCCAGGAAGCAAGTCCCCCCTCCCCCACAATATTGTTTCATTACTAGTTGAAATTCCGAAATGTTCTCGTTATAAGTAACACAATTGAATTAATTGTCCCAGGGCACTTGCAGACTGTCATTATTTTGGGGTGGGTTTCAGTCTAGTGTTAGAAACTGAGAAATGAAAGCTAGGACCTAAATGGAAACTTAAAACTAGGTTGTGGGCACAACAACAGAATGTCTGGGCACGCTTTTTTATAACAAGAATACAAAGCTGAAAATGAATGAACTGCAGCTAAAATATTATGTTCATTTTTCACTTGGTCTAGTCCTTCCCCTGCCCACCCCCCTAATATTCTTAAGAGGGTCTCTTCTCCAGTCTTCAGAGAGTAGGTAGAAGTGAGGAGGCAGAAAAAGGTCATCCTTTCCTTCCACTCTGCAGTTTTAATCTGAAATCTTAGGCACAGTACTGCGCCCAGAGCTCAGAAATTGCTAATGAAATTCCCGGTCACAAAATGCCCCTTGAACAATGGGAGTTTCGAACAGTGATTCAGTTGCAATGCCAGCAAATTCAGTTTGCCACAATTACAGCTGTTTGGGAAGGTTTGTGTCACAAACCCACTTCCCTGAATGATCAGAATTTTTGTGATATAAGGAAGTGGTGGGGAAATGCAGTGGAACTGATGCAATGTCATCAAAGCTCCCTACAAATACATACGAATGAATGCTCAGTAAAGCAAGCTGTCTGAATGGAACCCCAAGTCACCCACCAGAGCAGTAATTCACATGTCAGCTTTTATAAATGATTTCAAAGTAGTTTACAAGTAAGCCAACCATAAATCCAACATTGCATATAAACAAAGAACTATCACTGAAACACTCCAGACACCTGTAACATCAATGTCAAAATGGTTTATGATGTTGAGTTTGATGATAGCCAGGCGACTTAAAGGGCCTTGGGTACTTCCAAGGGGAGTTTCCTATTGTGCTGACTAATACACAAATTGATTTGGCCACCCACTTATTTAATCATCACTGGGGAATTTGGGGGGACAGTAGTGACACTGAGGGAAAATGCTGCACTCCAATATATCCAGTGTCTTCGGTCAAATTATATAGTAACAAATCTTTGGCTCTCCAACAAACCTGAATAGGTTTAAGAATTAATTGAGACAAAGAAGAAGAAGAAGATATTATTTATATGCTGCCCATCTGACTGGGTTTCCCCAGCCACTCTGGGCAGCTTCCAACAAATTAAATGCATTAAGCACAGTAAAACATCAAACATTAAAAACTTTCAGGTTCTGCAAACCTATTCTAAAAGAACCATAGATGTTCACACCAGAAATGCAATAGATTTATTTAAATAAGCTACTAAAAGAGATGTAGGTGTTTATACCTCTTTTTCCAACTCCTTGCATGTTTTCAGGTCTTTTTTGCTGGCCAAATCCTTTCCTGCTTTCATTCCCGAGCTGTTTGGCTTTAAATTCTAGAGGCCAAGAAAAACAGTTTGTTTCATAAAAGGGCTGAAACCCAAAAAATCAATTTCCTTTTGCTTTCACCCACACTTTATGAGCACAGCTTTTCAGAAGTACAAATGCAACTTATCCAGCAGGCAGTTGAGAAATATACACATGCACGTTCCCAGTTGCTGGAAAAAAACATTTCCCCAGATTTCTGTGCATGAAGAAACTCCTAAAGACAAGTGATCTTTCGGTCTATCTCAGTTTGACAGTTATAAAGAAAAGAGAAAACTTTAGCAAAATTATCCTGGGTGGGGTGCAGAGTTTTGTGGTGCTTACCTTACTTTTATGATAAGTAATGGGTGCGTGCTTTTCCTTTCATTCTAGAAATTATCTCACCAATTGTCTGCCCTCTACAGCCTTCATGGGTGCCCATATTTCAATTAAAGTCCAGGGGAGGAAGTCATGAGGAGGCAACTCTTCCCACAGGACTTTCTCAAGCCAGGAAGCTCAGACAGCCAGGGAGGCTGCAAAGGACTGGAAAATGTTTGCTATAAAGTGTGCATATATAACGCTCCACCCTATGCCATCTTGCAACAATAAGGTAAGCTCAAAACCTACATCCATAAAAAGTATAGAGAAGTTCTATTGAGTTCCAAGAACAAAGCAGAAACATGGAAGCCATTCCCCGGGGAGAAAAAATAATCATGAAAAGTTAAAGGGCAGATTTTGACACAGCACTAGAAAAATGCCAAGGGAGACGCAAAATAGAATATGAATCCTACTTTCGAGTCAAGTTTTCTTGCAGCAGTTGATGAAGATTTCATACTGGTAACATTCTGCTGAATTCCTGCATCCTCTACGAAAAGAAAAAAAATAAGAGAATTTTCACCAGATTCCATTTCCAAATTATTTGTTCAACATCCTTAGATGTTTGGCATCCATAGATAGGAAACACAAGAACAATCCATGAAATGATGCTGGTGGACAAAATGAAATGGAGAACCAAGTGCATTATGCATTCAATGCAACATAGAACCCTGGCAGATCAAGGTTCCACTTGCACAAGTATAAGCCTATCCCCCTTGAATTAGAAGAGGGTGGAAAAGTTTTGCACTATTGCATTTGTCTGTGTTCCCACATGTAGAATTTCCATCTTGCAGAACCATCTGAAAAAGGTTTATGTTTCAGCCATTTTTAAAAAAAGGACTAAGCAGATGTACTTCTGTTTCCCGGGTGTCTCACAGAAAACTTTATACCACCATTCCCACATTGTCTAGACATCACAAAACAAACACCGACTATAAGCAAATCTACTTTGGGGCATGGATAAGTGCCACAGCATGAGAGAAAGGAGAAAGTTGGAATGACTACCTGTAAGTAAGCTAACATGCACACAAGCACAAGTCGACCTCTTAGCATTATTTTACCTTCCATTATTCTTTGTGTGTTTAGACAAGACAGCAAAATGAACAAATTTATAACTAAACAAGTAGGAATCCAACAAACAGGAGCTCTAAAGCAGAAGGACAGTAAGTGTTAATGCACATCCATAACAAGCGCAAGTCATAACTCCAGCAAAAGCTCCTAAACCTCTCAGTAATGTGTATATAATAATAATAATAATAATAATATCTTTATTGTCATTGCCCCCTCTCAGGGACAACGAAATTACTTGACTGCTCCATAAAAACTGCTGACTGCGCACATGTGAGTCCAGGTACACACACATAACACTACTGGATGTCATTGACAAACATGGAACATGGTTAAGAATGGAAGATGAGAACAGACTCTTCATGCATGAAGCGCAGATCTGAAGCTTGTTAAAGAAGCATCAAGCAAGCATTTGCCAATCCAGCTTTTTCACGATTTCATTACCCATATGCTCTTTGAATCGTTGGGACTTGTCAAAAGACACAGGTCCTTTTGATGGATCTGAAGCTTTGACATCATAAGCACCTGGTGATGGGGCACAAGCTAGATAAGGTAGGAAGAAGGATGAACATTCAGCAAAAATCAAAGCCCTGATTAAAAAAAACCTATTTAAAAAAATATATACATTTTGGATAGCCAACTGTTGCAGAAAAAGCTGAATTAATCCTTACTGCAGTGTTTGCATTCATTACATTGTGCACTGGGGTTCTTTCACCTCCTTTTCATATTTCTGTTGAGGAAGGGAATATATTTTGATAATCTCTGAATTCCTGATAAAATAGTCACAAGATGAAAGGGTAGAAATGACCCAATTCAAGGGACACTACAAACTTTAGTCTGCACCAACTAAATCAATGACAATGATCGTGAATGCATTATCAGGGCCCATTGAGAAATAATACAAATATTATACAATGTAATCATTTGCAATATTTTTATAACTTGAAAAGAAAAAAAAGCTCCAGCCATTTCCTGGTGCCTTAAGAATTGCTTTAAAAGTCAATTTTAAAATGAAGGGGGCAAAACTTAGGGCCAGTCCTACTATCAGCTAAAGAAAAACAAAGGAAGGGAGCAGTAGCGATGTGTTGGAGGACTAAACTCTATGTGCACAAGGCCTGTCTGGCACCACGTAAGCCAGCCGGTGCCTTCAGGTGCAGTGAATGACCCTGTACCATCACCAATGTTTTATTATTATTATTATTATTATTATTATTATTAGGGTTTAAAAACGAAAATAATGTACAAATAAGTATACCAAGTTTTCTCATCTCATTTGTACAGTATATCACAAAAATGGCATAATAAATGTGGAGTGATATCTACAACATATGGTTCATTATTAGTGGTCAGTGTATGAGTTCTTGGTTCATGAATTGCTTTAAATAACTAAAAAAATAAAATAAAAAAATTCCAGTAGCACCTTAGAGACCAACTAAGTTTGTTCTTGTTATCTTTCGTGTGTATGCGCACGAAAGCTTATACCAAGAACAAACTTAGTTGGTCTCTAAGGTGCTACTGGACAATTATATATATATATTTCGACTGCATCAGACCAACACGGCTACCTACCTGAATTTAAATAACTAGGAAGAAAAGAGGGGGAGGGGAATGGTAAGTGGGGTGTCGTCGGGTGGTTATGCTTCTGTTCTCCTACTTACCATCACCAATGTTTAAGATTAAGAACATTTATACATGGAATGGGAGGCAGAAGTGTCTTGCCCTTTACCTCGGGCAGCAAACCATCTTGAGCCAGTCATACTAGACTACAAACAGGCTGGTACCCAAGTGAGATTGGACTTTGGACAAGAGAAGGCCAAACATCGCCTTCAGTGGGGAAGGGGCACAGAATTAAGTGGAGCTTCCATGTGTGCCTTAGAGAAACGGGGACAAAAATAGGTGTGGGGGGGGAGGACTGGGTGGTGGACTAGACGGGCTCTCAGCAAAGCCCTGGGTAGATACTCCCCGCTGCTTATTCACCCCCTGCGCCCTTTGGAGATGCAACCGAGCGCCCCTTCCCCACCTCCCGGCCCTTTACTCACTTGGTGCCTCATTGAAGCGCCTGAGAGGAGCCTTCGGGAACGACATGGCGAAAAGCAGCGTCTGCCCAGCCTGCAGCGAGCAGAACGAATTCAAAAAACCGCGGCGCCCCGCCTCTCGCGTCATATGAACTCAACGCAGCCAATCAGGAACGCGCGCCGCCGGCCAAGAGGCTTCCACTGGGAGGTGTTAGCGGGAGGGAGGCGGGGCAGGAGAGGGGGCAACGCAGAGATAGAAAGGGGAAGAGAAGCCTCAGAGCAGTCCTGCGGCGGGACGGCTCAGAAGCCAGTCCCCTGGGCTTCCTCCCAGGAAGGCGGGCCAAGAGCGACGTAGTCTCGTTTAACGGCCCCGCTCTGCCTAAATGTATAGGGAGGGCTCTGACGTGGAAATCAATAAACGGTCTGGGAGGCGTCAGCAAACGAATTCATTGCATTGTTTCTCCATGCACGGCGAAAACTCTTCCTATATTCCACCCGTTTTCGTTGTAATAGTCTGATTTTAACGCGGGTGCTCCTCTTAGGCGACAGGTGTAGTTTACTGATCCAGTTGCGGGTATACAAAGCGCCTTTCCTTCTGCGCGCCTCCAGCAGAATGCATCTGCGCATAGTCCGGGGACGCATCCTGAGTAGCGAGCGCATTCCACAAGCAAACACAGTTTGCATTTCAAATCAACAAGAAGCCTTTCCAAACATGAGTTTGACTGGGTGGGGTTAGGTACAACTTTATATTCTCCAAGATGTCCGCCTTTCCTTATTTGTAGAACATTTTTTTAAACGGAGACTGCTCTTGTTTTTTCTAGCTCTATGGGCAGTGAAAAGCTGGCGGAAGTGGGGCACTTCGAGGACCACTTCCGGGGACGGGTTGCGAGGCGGAGGGACGAGGGCGCATGCGCCCTTTCCCCGGCGCTGGGGTCGTGGTGGGGGGAATGAGGCTACGCGCCCGCTGAGTGGATGTCGGCGCCGTTCGAAGAGCGCAGCGGGCTGGTGCCGTGCGCCACACCCTGGGGCCGCTGGTACCAGACCATGGAAGAGGTGTTCATCGAGGTGGACGTGCCGCAGGGGACCCGCGCCAAGAGCGTCGAGTGCAGCCTCAAGAGCCGCCACCTGTCTCTCTCCGTGGCCGGCGAGGAAGTTCTCAAGGTGCGGGGAGGAGGAGGAGGCAGGAACCAGGGGCGGCGACTCCGCGCCCAAGCGCACGGCTTCCCCCAAAGGAATCTGGCAACTGCAGAGCTTGAGTTCCCAGCGCCCTCTATGACTGCAAGTGGGTTGGGCTAGATGGCCCGCGCCGCCCCTTCCAACTCTTCAGTCCTGTGGCTCTGCGGGTTCTTGGGAGGAAGCCATGCGCGTTGGGAGTGCTTTTTTAAAGTGCATGGTTGCACATATTTCCTTTCTTAGTCTCTTGTAGTTAGGCCTGCTGAGTCATAACCATGCCTTGGACTAGATCTGGTGCAGGGTTTACATATAAGCTAAACAAGCCATAGCTTAGGGTCCCACTCTCTTGCCCCCCCCCCAAAAAAATAAAGGAAAAAACTGGATGTACATTTCCAAAATAGAAGATAAAAAGCAAATAATATAAAACCTACATACAGCAACAGTGTTTTGTGTTGTGTAGGCTCCTATGTTGTAAGTAATGGGCCCCACCTGCTTGCCTGCTCCCTAAAATATCACTGGTTTGCTCATTTCTATATCAATTACTTTGATAAAATACACATTTTATGTGTAAATGGCATTAGATACCTATTAGGTCCATAAATTACCATATAGCATATATTCAACACAAAAAACTGCAACAATTTGTTGTTGACAAAGACAGCTGGACAAATAAATGAGCCCCATAACCTTCAGTAGCTTAGGGTCTCATCAAATCTAAATGTGGCTCTGACTAGATCATTGGTTCCCAACCTTTTTTTGGCCATGCCCCACTTAAGCATCTCTAAAATCCTAGTGCCACCCCCCCCCCCGACATATTATGATTATTATTCAAAATGTGAACTCCTATTCACGTGGAGGAAGCCTGAAAGGCCATTAACTGTTAATAACTCATTCTCGGATTGCCCCCCTTAAAAATCAAATTGCCACCCTATGGGGCGTGTGCCCCACGTTGGGAAGCACGGGACTAGATGATCCTTGTGGTACTTTCCAACTCTACAGTTCTATGATTCTTCTTTCTCTAGCTCCATAGCCTACCTCCCAAAGCTAGTCTGGCTGCATACTAAACCTGTAACTGCCTCAGTTCCTCTGGTGTAAGAGGAGACATTCTGCATCAAGGCAAAAGGTCCATCTGTCTTGACTCAGTGGAAAAGTGATCAGTTGATATGCTGGGAAGAAGAGTTTCTGGCAATGGTGTTATATTGTGAACCGCCCTGAGATTTTGTGATGAAGGGTGGTATATAAATGAAATCAAACAAACAAACAAACAAACTATTCCGTGACATTGTTGTACATGTGAGCCATCACTTATTATTTTATTATTATTTATTGAATTTATATGCCGCCCTATACCCGGGGGTCTCACTTGATGATAAGAGTCTTCAGGTGATGAATATGCATGTGTCAAACGGGGCCTCTGCCCATTTTATTGGGCATTCGTGATTATTTGTGCTCCCAGTGGTATCGGAGTGGTTATATGTGATCCCACTCTCAGTACTGTTTGCACCTGCAAAATGGTTTGGGGCAGAGATACTTCTTTGTTTCCAATCAGTGCATGTCTGCCACTTCCTTCTGAAATCCTGTAACTTTTCATACTACTGGTGCCCCAAGTAGACTTTAGTCCTGCTCTTGTTGCGCTATAGTCTCGTTCATGAGTGTACATGCTGACAGCAATAATGTGATAACATTGGGACAACATTGCACAACACCTCATAAACTGGAATGATCTGTGGAGGGTCCAGTTTTAAATCCACCACAATACACTGTTATTGCATCGATGACATGTTGCAGAATGCACCCTCAAAACAAACAAACATAAACTGTCTCTAAAGACCTGAGTCTTTGAAAAAAGAGCTGTCTATCCAAGAGGAAAGTGAGTGTGGGAGTTTGGTAGTATCCTTGATCTCTTTCCTTGCTGCCCCCTACACTCTCTTAAAAGCGCAGGTCTCACCATACGTACTCAGAACTAAATGCTGTTGAATTCAATAGGCCTTTCTCCTAGGTAAATGGGGTCAGCCATTAATGTGGTCTGAGCCTTGTACTTGCAGATCTGTGCACATCATTAGATTTCTGCATTCCTTTTGTGTGAGCAAGCATTTGCCTGCTTCATCACATGTGGAAAGTTGTATGATTCTGCCTTTGTAGATTAATGGAATACAAATTCATGAGAAATAAAGGAGTTTATATTCAGCTTATATTGCACTATTGGGATGTTGCACACATAATAGAATCCAAACTGTATAATTAAAATGGCAATACCAGACAAGGAGATTGAGTCCCTGTAATTAAACAAATTTACTAAACTAGTTAACAAGTAGTTTTTTTCAAAAAATAGACCGAATCCAACAATTATCATTTACTTACATGCAACACAAAACAAATGATATTTCTGGAACCACCTTAAGAAGTTTGAAGATTTAAGCAAATCTTGTTTGTTTACAAATGCATGATACAACACACTTTTTAAAACAGTTAATATTTCTTTCAGGGTAAACTCTTTGATTCTACAATAGCGGATGAAGCAACATGGACACTAGGTAAAACCTTTGTTTAAGTGAACTTTTGGGAAGCAATTTAGCTTCTTTGTTGAGTTTTCTTCCCCGGTAAAGTTAATGTTTTATTCGTGGAATTTGCATGGGGTTTTCATCCTTCCTTGCAAGGGCACAGAAAGATTCACACGTGGATTGGCAGAGCCCTGTTTCTCCCTCCCTTCTCCTGAACTGCCTGGGGAGTGGAAGTAATGGATGAAATGAAGTTTCATACCGAAACTGTTTCCAGAATCGTTCCACTGTTTTAGCATGCTTGTTATAAATTGTGGTTGTGTTTGCTGCCCTTCAGGAGGAAGAGTGGGATATAAATTCGACAAATAAATAAAGACTGTGCATGCCTCCCATACACCCATACAGCCTCCCTATTATGTTATGTGAGTTCCAGTTACTGCCTCATTTGGCTGAGCATAGAGATAGTTGGATGAGGTCATGATAGGCGGGCACAGACCTCCAATTCCTCATTAAGGCCTGTTGTGCTCATCACTCATGCATTGGGGCTAAAGCGGAGCATGTGGGGCTGTTACTGCATCTGCATGTGGAGGGTTTGTTTCTGTGACGTTTGTCTTTTATGCAGAGGTCCATAAAGGCACTCAACAGCTTGTTGCTGGGGAGAACATTTTATTTTTATTTTGCTCTGGTACAAGCACGAAAACAGAAAGAACTCTTACCTCCTTCTATGTATGCCTAAAGAATTATGCTTAGAGGAATGGCAGGTGTAGTGAAGCTAGAGAAAAAGAACTATCTTTCTTCTTCCTCTCCCAGTTCAGTAAATGTTTGTCAGTCCACAATACTCCTGCAGAGGCATGATGTTTGTTCTTATTAAACGATTTGCGTACCACCTTACAAGCTTCAGTCACCTGGGAATGTGTTAATGTGATAATAAATCTCAGAATCTCTGACAGCAATTTTGCACAGCCAAGCTGTCTGTCATATGATTGCTGCTGTTAATAATTGGTCACCTTCCATCGATCTAAGTGCACTACACAGGGGTTGGAGAACCACTGCCCCTCCCAAGCAGGATGTCCATTGATATCTGAAGGTTGCTGACCCCTGCAGCAGTCTGAGGATGAATATATGAAGACAAAAAAAAACTTAGTCACAAAAGGAAAGCTCATTCATTTGGTGTTGGCTCCACAAACACTGTGTGTAATAGTTTAGAGAGAGCACGTGCCTTTGCTTGCTGGTCAAAAAAAAGGAGCTGGTCTAAATGCACGCAAGTTTCCAGCTGTTGTGTGTCATCTTCCTCTCTTGAAAAGCACACTTCTTTAAAAAACAGAGGACCAGAAACTGATACGAATCGTCTTGACGAAAACCAACCGTGATGCCGGAAATTGCTGGAGTTCTTTGCTTGAGAACGAGTATGCTGCTGATCCTTGGGTCCAGGACCAGATGCAGAGGAAGCTGACGCTAGAAAGGTTCCAAAGAGAGGCAAGTCCGGGGACATCAGTTAATGTTTGTGGCTATGTATTTGAACCAAGATTTGTACATTACGGAAGCAGGGTATTGAGACGTATCCTGAATATAGCCGCAGTGGTATATCAATTATCTAAATAAACAAACTAGCGGTAGTGATCCCACGGACCATATTCCCAGTGTCCCTAAGTTGTGCCAGTTCTATCCTCTCTACTCCTGACATAGGAGCTGAGTGTGCAGTGGTCTGGACTGGGGGAGAGCGGGTGGCAGAGAGGCAGTGCGCATAGGGATGTTGGGGTGGGGTGTGCTTCCTACACAGTTTAGGGAAGAGATGGCCCTTTGGATGGTGTGACTCCCATGAATCCACAGCCAGTATGGTCTATGGTCCTCAGGGATAATGGAAACTGCAATTCATCAACAACTGCAGGTTGGCCACCCCTGGGTTAGGCCTTTAGACTAAATGCTTCTTTTAATTTGCAAAGCAGTTAGCAAATGCTGCAAGTTAATCTGATGAATGGGTATAAATGAAATAATGCTTTTTTCCATGTGTGTTTTTATTTTCCTTCCCAGAACCCTGGATTTGACTTCAGTGGAGCAGAAATTTCTGGAAACTACAGCAAAGGAGGGCCAGATTTCTCTAGTCTTGGAAGATAGCTGTCTTTTTTTTTTTTTTTCAAATGTATTCCCTTGAACTCAAGCAAAAATGTTGTGAAATATAAATTGGCCAAAGAACTCACCTGTGAGAACTAGGCTTAAAAATAGTTCACTGCTTTTTCTCGATAGCTTTTAGATCACTTAACGACAATAGGCTTTTATTTAAATTGTGCTAACACGGTAATGCTATGGCATATACATAGTTCACAAGTCAGTACTATATGTATATCAGCAATAAAAAACCTATAATAATGCTATTATTATTATTATCATTATCATTATTATTTTAAAAACCCTGCCAGCTGAAAGTTATGTTGAAAAACTATAGGGTGCATCATTCTTTAGAATAAGAATACCACTCCCCATGTGCTCCTGGCTTTAATTTTGACAGAAAACTGCCAACATGGCAAGTTAGTAAAATGAATTTTGAAGTGATGTTCTATGTTGTGATATATAAAAGCACGTTCTTTTGAAGGCTGGGTAATTAAAAGCAGATGTGGCATGCTGTTGCAATTCTGTGTGGCATCCACTCAGTTGACCCAAGCACAATTTGGATTATATGGAAGTGCCTGTAGACCCAGCTGTGTATGCTAAATTGTGGTGTACAGGTAGCTCATATCTTACGTGAGGGTTCAGTTCCAGGGCTTCATGCGTAGGCGCAAACATGCATAAAGCCAGGAAACCCCAGAACCGACCCCCGTGCAAGGTGGAGCACTGCTTACCTGACTTTGAGAAGGCAGCGCAAGGGCTCTGGGATGCTGCAAGGGCTCTTGCATCGCCTTCCCAAAGCCAAGTCAGCCCATGATTGCAACTTTGTGTGGGTGGTTGTGGGGAAATAAATAAATGGTGAGCGGGTTTCCTCTGGTCTTTATTCTCCACCCCACCCACACAAAGCTGCAATTGCGTAAGTGAAATAAGCGTAAGATGTGAGTTACCTGTAATTAGAGTCTCCCATACTTTTGTGCCAAGTTCATTTGTAAGATAAACCTTGAACCAGCCAGTCAGCTGCAATCTTGGGCAGAGCAACCTCGCAGTAATATTCTTCCTGGGCCTCTACTCAGACCAAGCCAGTCATCATTCCAATGGTCTCTCCACAAGGTTGGTGGTGGTTCTGACTTTGAATCAAATGACTGCCTCACATACAATCAAGAATTGTGGCATTCCCAGTTGGGTTTTTGACTTTTGGTATTTGATGAGGGTCTGGTGCTGTAACTGCTTTAGAACACAGGAAGAGTTTCAACAGGGTTTGCCCTGCAGCTTCCCCTCTTGCCATTTGAGAAACTCCGGCCCAAAATGTCATTGGGCATGCAGATGTCATTGCAATATTCTGTTGCTCTTCAGCTCTTGTCTGTACAGTACTGCACATAAAGCTTTAAATGTTTGTAAACATCTTTTTTAATAAGAACATAAAATGTACTTCTTATGCAGTCAAGAAATGGTATGTTATAAAGTTGCACCCCATTCTAGAACAGCCGTGAAGAACCTGTGGTTCTTCAGATAGATACTGCTGGACTCTAGCTCCTATCAGCCAATATTGCTAATTGTCAAAGATTATGGGAACTGGTCCACCATCAACTGGAGAGTCATAGGTCCCCCACCCTAATAGACAGTAAGTGCAATGTCCTTTCGTTTCCTGTAGTCATACCTTGGTCTCAAATGCCTTGGTTCCCGAACAAATCGGCTCCCAAATGATCAAAACCTGGAAGTGAGTGTTCCAGGTTTTGAACGATTTTCGGAAGCCAAATGTCCAGCGCGGCTTCCGATTGGCTGCAGTACGCTCCTGCAGCCAATCTGAAGCCGTGGCTTGGTTTTCAATTGATTGCAGGAACGCATTGTTTGAGAACCAAGTTACAACTGTATATACACAGTGAAATGAATACAGTCATACCTTGGGTTATGAACGCTGTGGGTTACGCATTTTCGGGTTGTGGACCATGCCGAACCTGGAAGTACTGGAACGGGTTACTTCCGAGTTTCAGCTCATGCGCAGAAGCACAAAATGACATCATGCACAGAAGTGCTAAATCTTGTCACGCGCGTGTGCAGACTCAGTGCTTCAGGCTGCGAACGCTGCGGGTTGCGAACATGCCTCCCGCTCGGATCATGTTCGCAACCGGAGGTATGACTGTACACTTAATTGTAGTTGTCTGGTTACCTCCTTAATAGTGTAGGCCCTGCATCTTTAAGTTCCCTGCGGGGGTAGTAATTTTCATGTTTGAGAAAGTCAAACCTTTCCATGAATTAGTTTATACAATATGCAGAAACTGGGATTTGTTTATAATTTCCAAGTTAAAATCTCTTTGCTGAAGCCTACTCCAAACACTCAAAGCTATTGTTTTAGCTATTCAGTTGCCACATGAACTGTATTTGTGAACAAATTCATCAAACCTCAGAGCAGCTTTATTTTGTTTATATTGTGTCTAAACATACACTTAGCTTCCGTGTGGCTGGGGTGGGTGGGAAGCCTTTGCTAAAAGGGTTACAGTACAGTGTTGAACAAAGTTGTCTTGTAAGCAAAAGAGCTTGTCTGTGCAACAGGACTTCCTCTTTGCTTGTGCACCCTTTCTGCTCGGGGGGTTGGAGTAAAGTACCAGGACAGATGTTACATGGGGAGCAGAAGTCCTTGTACCAATGAGACAACTTGGTTTTATGCAGCCCGTGTCTTGATCATTCATTGAGCTATGATGTTGCTGTATAGCAAACTGAGAATTTTAATTTGCCTAGGGCAGCAGAAACTGTGCCAGACGCATCTGCAAAAAGTGAAAACTAGCACTTTTAGGATGTGTAGGAATGACTGAAGAGCGGTCCCCCTGCAAAGTTTATTTCCACAAAGGAAATACCTTCTATTTATGCAGTGGCACTCCACACAAATAGACCACTTTTTGTCTGGTGCACATGTAACCTAGACAGATGCTAACCACTCAATGACTAGTTTTGATTTTAACTCCCTATAGTTTTTAAAGCATTTTTAAATCAATGCTTTCATTCCCCTCCCCCCAGGGGAAAAAAACATTTCAGAGCTTAACTTCTCAGTACACATTGTGTAATTCCATTATTACTGTTTTACACAATCCATTTGCGATTTGAAACACAATATGGGGAAGAGGCTTAGAGCTTTTGGCTTATGCAATTTCTCATTTACACATTGCCCTCTGCAGGACTTCTATATGCCCTGGTGCAGAAAAAAAGGACAGGGAGCTCTTCACCTAGTCTCTACTCTTCGGCTTCAAATTGTGCACATGGTTCCGTAGTATTAGAGGCGTTTTGTTCGTTTGCTTAAAGCTAATTACCTGCAGGATGTAAGGCAAAGAAATTCACTTACACAACTCCTGTTTCAGTATGCTTTATTGAAAGGTACACCATTTCTTACAAGGCATAACGGCACTTGTTAACTAGCTGCAGCATTCCCTGACTCACACGGAATAGATTTATAAATTCTCTCTACATCCAGATGGCAAAAGGCACATGTTAGGAGATATCAATGCATCAGTAAGTATCACAGTATGGTCACTTGGAAACCAATGGCTTAAGGAAACAGTCTATCACTTCATTTTGAGTAGCTTGTATTGAGGTAGAAGTTGGTACTGAAGTTCTAGAATACTTCCTCACACAGAGTTTCAGCCAGCAGCTTTAACACAGGTAGAAATGACCATATATGCATTTAGACGAGGAGCTACATTCATTACAGAATAAGTTACTAACCCAGTTAACAGCTGGAAGACACCTAGACTAGAAGTGGATGCCATTCAGAGTAAGTAATGGAGAGGTGCTGATTCAGCCAAGCTAGGAAAGCCACTTCTGATGTACAGTGGCACAGGGCTTCAGTACATCATTCACAGCCACATGGCAAAACTGCCCTAAGCATTACTTGGCTGCGTACTTCAAGAGGCATTGTGCTCCCAAGTCCTCACTCCCAAAGGCTGCTATGTCCACATTCAAGTGGTCATGATGCTAAAAAGTTAGCTCATGTTTTCTTCCCCACCTCAGCTGTCCATTTCAACCTTCCAATACTCATCAATGGTAGCTAGTCCTAACTGGCTCACACTGGCATCAAGGGGACCTTTTGTGGTAAAACCCAATCATTGCCACATCTTCCTCTAGAAACACTTTCCAGCTTAAAATAAAACAAGCCTGTGTATGAGGTTTATAAAACCAACCTAACACAATGTTCTACAGCAATCCACCCCTCACACGCTTTGACCAGTCACTATTGTGTTCCCCAAGATGTACTCCAGGACTACCTTTCACACTTTCTACTTCCGCACATTTTAAAACTGTTTAACTCAGTACAGACTTTGGACGAAGCGTCTCAGACAGCCTTTCTATTTTTAGGTAGTGCTAATGTCCCAATGCTTGACCTACATTCTTACCTCAGCTTAAGTGTCAGTGAACATTGTGAAGTTTCAAACAGTGTTTTTAAAAAAGCAGACATTAAGCAGCATTTACACTTTGCTAGAATGTGCAGTGAAGTGGTGCTAGTCACATTATATGTTTAAATGCTGTACTTCTAATACCCTGGTGTTTAAAACACATTAAAAACATCATAGCTTAACTCAAACACTTGCAATACCCATCTGATTCAGTCTAGGCACAGACATATAATCCAGTTCCATACTTGTAAAGTGCATCATTATTTCAAGAAGTTTCAGAATCCTGGATTCAGTTGGGACATTAAAGTTTCACTTCCTTAAACGTGGTCTGAACATGTTAAAAGGTTTGTGTAGAAATGTTTAGGACCAAACACTAATGGTAGTATGAATTTCATTTTCCTCCAGAAGTCAGAATGAAACACTCGAATAGCTGCCATTTGTGTATGCTTTAGGCCCAGGGATCATTCTGTAAGAGTATCCTCATTCTTCATCATGAGGGGTTAAAAACAAACACTATTGATATAACGAGTAGCAACATTTTAAAATGAGGATGGATATTGGTTTTCAGTAGGGTTCAAGATATATCCAGCTGATTCTCTGCTCCAATACAAAAGGAGATCTGCACTCCCATCTTCTCATGGATTCTCTAGTTAAATGAATAATAAAAAAATGTTATTGCAAGGTGAAAGTAAAATAGTATAAATTGATTTAATCAGTACTGTACAACATTCAGTTCTGGTATGTTTTTTTTTAAAAAATATCACTCAATATCAGAAATAAAAAATAAACAAGATTCTTCTGAATCTCTAGACTTCTCCTCTCCATGGGTTCTTTGGTTAACGTTTTCAACTGCATATTATAAATCCTAATTTTTTAGTCCTCCATTGTATCCAAAGTTTATGTAACATAGTAAGACTTATTTAAGACCTGCCAAAGAGTTCAAATGTTTACAGTGGTCTGTCAAATATAATATAAATTTCTCCCATTCTTTCTTGAAGTTTTGATCCTCCTGGTTTCTGATTTTCCCAGTCATTCTCACCATCTCTGCATAGTCCAATAGTTCTGCCAGTCCACTAAACAAGGTCCCTACAACATTCAGTTCTCAGTAAATAAGCAAGTTATGCAGCGGGAAGATTTACAAGAATTTCCCCACCCTTTCATCTTTCTGCTTTCAGGAGGAGCGAGTTTTGATCTATTTCAAAACCACAACTTAGCCTACCATAAAGACATTACTAATGGAAAGATGGCAGAAGTACATTAATGTGCACAAGCACTGCTTTTCCCCCCACCAGAACTCTGGCACCTCTGAGGTGGGCACCATTGCCATTCTAAAAGAACAAGGGAGGCATTCATTGGCAGTTCTGGCACTTCTTTTTCGAGAAAAATAGCACTGTGCACAACCATGATCATTTTGAAAACCTAGGTCAGTACTTTCACCACTGGGGAATAGGAATCTGTGGTCATTCCTGACCATTGACAGTGCTGGCTGAGGCTCATGGGAGTTGGGAGTACAACCTCTGGAAGGCCACAGGTTACCATCCTAATGTTACACTGGTTAGTACTTCAGAGGCAGACTGCTTTCCTACTGGCTACTCATTCGCCCACTTTTAGTGCCGCTCGTGAGTGCTGTCAATATAAAGAACCTTCTTCTCTTCCTCCTTGAAAAGATCAGGAGTAGAGTAGATATGAAGCTTTGATGTTTAACTAGCACTGCTCACCTAGCCACACACTGACAGAGTGGGGGAGGGTCAGAAAGTATTTTTAAAATTCTTCTAAACAAATCAAAAGAAAAAAACCCACATGCCATATAGACAACTTATTTAAAAGTGATTACGTTACAGTTTTACAGAATCTTATTTCAAATTTACTCACCTTTCAGGAAACCACTTTCCGGGATCGTGGGAAGATGGGAGATTCTGTAGTAACTGTGCTTTAGCTGCCGTGCCGTACGGCCGGACACAATCCATTTCAGCTTCTGAACATTTGGTTTGGAGCACTTGCCTGAGGAGTATTCCAAAAGGCACTTGGACACAAGCTCTTTCCAAAAAGACAGCTCTCTGTCATTGATCTGCCAGAAGCAAGTTGGAAAATAAAAACTAATCAGTGCCACTGAGAAAATAGCAAAGCTTTGTTTGAAAGTCAGGTGTGCACTTGGCTTTCAGGATAAACACTAGGAACCAAGTAAGCTGTTGCGATTGCCAGACAATAACATACAATTTGATCTGCCACCTGATGAACGCTCTCCATAGGGACAAGATGTCTGACACCATCACTGTCGGTTTTTAGGTGCCAGGCTAAGAGATTTTTTATTTACCCAGGCCTTTGGTAGTTAAGTTAGATTTTACTGTGATGCTCATATTTTAGTAGGGTAGGGTAGGACTTATTCTTTCTGTGTTGCTGGGAGGTTCATTTTAGGAATTATGTATAATAAATTGTTAAATTTCAGGCTTTAAATCGATTTTATCTGTAGTCTAACTCGCTAAATTGAATTGAGGGTGTTTTTTTGTATAAAGCAGCTAACAAACAACACTACTGCAGGTGGTGACCATTCTGAGCGGGGTTTCCGTTCCTGACCCCCCCCCCCACACAGGCAGAGTCCGTGGAAGCTACTCTGCCCTGTTACACTTGCCAGCACACCCATTCTAGCCTCTTCTGGGTCCAAAAGGATCCATTCATCAGCAGTTGCACATCAACTGGACGCGTGCAAAATGGTCACCGCCTGTACTACTACTAATAATACCCTTAAGCAAGGTTTCAACACCACCCTGTGTATCAAGCCCCGACAAGTTTTGACATTCTTATTCACTTAAGTCTACACTCTGCCACCTGACAACTGTCCAAACCAGCTAGTACTATATCCTGCTTCCCCAGGGAAAGATCTGTCTCAAAAATTCCACTTTGTATATCAATAGGGGGTTGGGCTAGCAGATCTTTGAGATCCCCTCTAACCCAGTGGTTTTCAACCAGTGTGCCGTGGCACCCTGGGGTGCCTTGAATGGTGGCCAGGGGTGCCATGGGCAACACCGGCCTCTGTCCTTCTTTCCTTCTCTCCCTCCTCTGATGCCTTCTTGCGTCTCTGCCTCCCAAAGGATTGCACAGCTGTTTCTTGCAGCAGATCTGACTACAAGCTCCCCAGATGAATGGTGCCTCTGGGGTTGGCCAGGGGGTGCTTTCCAGGCCCCTGTGGGGCAGTGGGAGGAGGCACCTCTCCTTGGGGCAGAGGGGGGACAGCTCAGAGACCAGGGACAGCAGCAGCTGCCTGGAGGACTACCAAGGAGAGGAGGCTGAGGGAACACTCCACAAGGGAAGGTGTTTGAAAAAGGGTGAGGGGCTGCCAGCTCTGCAGGCAAGGGGTGACATAACTGGGCTCCTGACCCCACAGGGCAGCCGCAGAAAGAATTTAGTTGGTCAACGGAGCTGTGGTCCCCAAAAGGTTGAAAACATCTAGGATTCTATAAGATCTAATCACGCTGAAAACCGACGTAGACAAAATCCTTCATTGTACATAGTCTCTTATTAGGCAAGAGGCTCTATACATTAACTCAAGGCTGCTGGAAACAAAGAGATCCAATCTTCTGGACTAAGCATTTATCTACTGCCTACCTTGGAATGTATTTGAAGGTGTTCTATGGTGCCTTCCAATTCTGGCAGTTTTTCTTCTTCAGCTTCCAGGACCAATATTGAGAGAGCCAAGACAGATGGCTGAGGAACAGACAAAGCAATTAAGATGACAATCAATCTTCTCCAGGTCCTGCAGAATATCTGCAAGCACCGATCAATCAAGATCCTTACCTTTGCTTTCGAAAGAACAATCCTGCAGTGACATGCCTTCAGCTGGGCTTCAAGTCTCTCAAAATTAAGATGTTTCTTCCTGTAAGAAAGTGAGACCTAGTTTAGTAGAGTCTCGTCTTTGCGCACAAAGTTTACATGGCAAAGCTAACCTTACTAAGCTTTGAACAGCTACAGAAATTTTACATCAGTTTAGTAATATTCATTTTTTATTATTTCTAAACCACCAACTCATTAAATATATATATATTTAACACATTATAAAACTATGAAACCATAAAATACAGAAGAAATGAACAACACCGAATCAAATTATCTAAAACCAGTTTTCAAACCAGAATCATTTTCAGCAGGTGACAAAATATCAAAATGCAGGTGCCTCAGATTTCACTCTCCACTGTTCTCAAATTCCATCCAAGCAAAGACTTCCACTCTGCCTAAATGGAACTGCCCATTCCAAACATGTTCTGAAAGGAAAACTCTCTACCTCTCATAGGTTAGGCTGCCATGTAAGACCGAGTGATAAAGTTGCAGAAACTGGAAGGCCGTCGTTGCTTTCACTTTACCACACAGCTTCTCTAGAATAATCTCCTCCATTCTCATCAAGTCGGAAACTGTGAATCGGTACTGGCTTATTCTAATTAAGTCGGTGGCTAATGGAACATTCCTCTCTTCTTCCGTCGCTTTCACTGCTAGGTAGAAGCAGCTTAGCCCAACACAGCCCAAGTGTTTTGGCTGCACCTAGAAGAGGAAAGAAAGTCAGAGATTCAGGGTTTTTCTTTCTAATATGCAATTTCATTTGTTTTAGGCTGCTAACAAACAGCTAATCAGGAAGTAAATACCACTGTACTTAATGGGAGTTAAGACTCCACATCACAGGATTAATGAGATACAAGTCCAACAGTATATTTTTATATGTGTAAGATTAATAGGCAGCTAGGTGGTTTAGGACAGCCTTCTGCACTCCTGGGTCAGATCTATCAAGCTTCAGGATTGACCGGTAACAACCACCAGGGGTTCCAGATGGGAACCGTTTCAGGATCTAGCTGGGAATTGAGCTGGAACCTTACACATGAAAGGCAGATGTTCTGCCATTAAGCTGTGCTTCCCTGTAGAACTTCCAAAAGTTCTCTTCCCACCACCCGCAATTAATCATCTTAACTTCCTTGAGTGGAAAGTTCATTCCAAATATCCTTGCATAAGCCTACAGTCATCCCTTAAATAGAAATGCATGCTCAGTTAGCTCTAGGCTTGGGGAAGCAAAGCAACTATTTCTCGCCTCCAAGCACCCACTGTCATATACGTGTCTCAAATGTTTTAAGGCTATTCAAGTTCAGTACAGATAACCCCTGCCCTCTTGCAGAAAGGGCAGTCGAGAAAGACTGTGTATGCCTGGCACACAGCAGTTAGTTGCTTAAATACTTTTTATTTCTTTCAAAAAGGTACTATTTGTTTGTTTGTTTGACTGACTGACTGACTGCTCCTAAATGTCCCCTGCTGCAATTCTACAAGGTTTGTAACATCCTCCACCCCACCTGGAAATGTCCTTTAAAAATAGTTTTCAACAAACCACAAACCGGAATTTAATAATGAATACTGACATGATAGACATGATTTAAAATAGGATAGAGAATGCAGCTTGGATGAGTTGGTCATGATCAATTTGGTGCTTGGCCCAAAAACGGTAGAAAACCCCTGTGCTAGATGAACACATTTTCTTTTTGCGGTGGATGGAGCAACCACTACCAGCAGTTTGGGACAATCCCACATAGCTCCAACAAGCCAACAAACACACCAGAAACAGAAGGTCCTGTGTGGGATACACTTTCACCCACAACATTGTTCAAACCACTCAAAAACAAGGTATTGTGTAAGTTGTCTACTTGTGATACACAGCATCAGCCTCGAATACTGAGACCTCAGAATTATATGCATTCTACATTTTAAGGGCAAGCACAGTCACAGCCTCACATCTCTTTTCAAGGCAGCTAGCAAATATACAAAAGAGACTATACAACTGGTGAAAGAGAGGTGACATTAAACTTGGCATGCATGTTCAAGATACAGTTATGCATTTCATGTTGAAACCCAATCTCTACTCCTGGCTCAAGAGGCAGGAGCAAATGAAGCCTCTCAGACATGTGCTTTGATAGTGTTTAGTCTTTGGATGCATTCAGAATTGCTTGAATCAACGAGACAAGGAGAAGTTTCTGATGCTCTGAACCACTGAGACCTCAAAATCTGAATTCCAGTCGAGGATTTACATAGCATAACTGCATGCATGCATGTTGAATTGAATGCAACACTCTTTTGCAGTCAAAGACTTTAAAGTCCATATGGTTACGAAGAGATGAATGAGCCTACAGCTTTGTTGTTCCAAGACTTACCTTCATTTTTGACAGAAACCTGTCTAAGTAATTCACTGTGAGAGAAAACGTCTCTGTACCAAAGCCAAAGAACTGAATTAAACTAAGCAGGTCCTTCACTTCAAAGTCTCGCAACCTTGCCGTCATCCGGAGCCCATTATCGTGAGCAGATTCAATTATTCTCAGGCCAGATAACTTTGGCTGACATCTTAACTCTTGATCCAGTAACACACTCAGCTGCCGCAGCAATTCCAGAGTCTCACTTGCTGCCAACATTTCAATCATCTGAAATACAAGACTTGGGTCAGAGCAACTGCTTACAGCATAGCATTTGTCTGCAAATTCACAAAAGGAGCACATTTAAAACTGCCAAGGTAGATCATTGGATGCTATAGTGGCATGATGCATTGCCTCATCTTAAATGAAAGCTCCCACAGCCACCTTTGATGAGATACTGCAAAATACAGGGGTAGAGAGGGAACAGGTGGACAGTAGTGCCAACAACCCATGTGGACATAGTCAGAAGGGAACAGTCACAGTGGCAGGTGTTGCATTCTGCTAAAAATGGGCTGAAGTTTAAAAGGTTACAGACATTATACGCGAACACTATGCATATTCACATGAGAATGTGTGGGCGCTCTCTCAAAACAGGCCTAAAAAGATCAAATCCCCAGGGTTAAGACAATCTTTGTCAAGTCCACAGACTCAACTCCACATTGGAGCCACAGCAATTAGAGGGTACTGTGTGAGTCTCAAAGCCCAAGGGATTGTTGCTTGATATAAACAAAAGCAAGACAATTGGCAGACTAATGCTCCCAGCTACACTGTGCAGACATGACGTTTAGGCCACATCACTCCCTTTTAAACAGGCAGCAGGGGCCACATCTGGACTGAAGATCAGCAAGGAGGAGTTGCTAACAGCTAACTGAATGAAGGGCATCCTTTCTAGCGAAGACTTAAGGATTTACTGGTGGACCTCTTAATGCATGGGCATGTGTTGCCAACCCCCAATGAGTTAGCGATATTAGATTATTGCAACATGCTCCATGTGAAGCTGCCCTTGGATCTGGTCTGGGAAGCTTCAGCTAGTGCTGAATGCTCAACTAGACTGTTGACAGGATCATGGCACAGGTAGGTGTTGAAAGACCTGCTCTGGCTTCCAAAATGCTACCAAGCCAAGTTTAAGGTCCCTGTACTAGTGTGCAAAGCCCTTAATCATTTAAGCCCTAGATGCTTTAAGGACCACCTTGCCCTGTAGTGCTCCTTGGGTGAGTACTAGTAAGGCCAGAAGCATCAATCAAGTCAGGAGTACCTTCAAGTGTTATAGGCCAACTCTGGGGAACTCTGTCCCATAAGAAGTTGGGGCAGGAACTGGCCCTTACTGAGTGTCAGACGCTTGGCCAAAACTGTTTCATTTCTGGGGGACTTTGCACTCTGAATGCTTCCCAGATATTTTCCTTATTTTTCTTTTTTAACAGTATTTTTTGATTGGTTTTTAAACAATGGCAAATACAAAAACAAGAACTAAAACCGTTATCCAGCAGTACATCTAATGGCTTTTGTCATACCCACTGAATTTAGACATAAGCTTGCACATCCCTTTTATGAGATTTTTAAAAGTTTTAAATGTTGCATATATTTCTGTCCTATTGTTGTATGCCGCTTTGAAACCTACATGGTGAAGAGCGGTATGCAAAGTTTAAAATAAGCAAACAACATTTAAGTGAAGTTGCAAGGGCTGGCCTTATGCTGAGACTTTGGGCTCCCTGCGTGTAAAACATGACCATCAATGGGCCGCCTGGGACCTGCTCCTTCTGCGATTATACTCCCTAATTTCAGAACTGAGTAGGGGACCCATGAAATGAAAAATGAAATCTGCACTTTTATATGGAAATCTAAATCTGGGTCTTCCCCCCTTCCACCCCCCCCGCCCTTATTTTCGTTTCGGTTCTATTTGCGGCCCTTACGGATCTTCATAGTGAAAAAGCAAAGAAAACCTTGCAAAAGCCTGAGGTCCGCCCGCCTCTTGCGCCTGCGGCAGCACCTTCCTGCTCTGGGCTTTGCATGCCCGGGCTTGCCCTTTTCCTCTCAATCTCTTTCCTCCCCTCAAATGCTGAGCTTATGCATCAGAAACCCACCTACCCATTGAAACCCCTCGCCTGTCACCTACCTTGTGCCCCAGGAGAAATGAAAACCAGACGATTGGGAAGCGCGGCGGCTGCTGCTGCTGCTCTTACCCGTCCTCCTAACTCCAGGCGAAGTACGCGGAAATAAAAGATTTGCACTAAAAACAAATAAACTTGTAAACATTCTACAGAACTTACTCTTTCTAAAAGCAGCCGTTTATTTTAAATAGCATTATATTAAAAAAATCAAAGAACAGGCTTAAATAAGTTCTTCCATTTCTTTTCCAGCTCAGCCTTTTCCTCCTGCTGTTGCAAATACCTTCCACGAAGCTCCGCCCCTCCGCATATGTATAAAAGGGTCGCTCTCTTTCGATTGGTCGCTACTTTGACCTGATGGGCGAATCAAAGCTTCTCGTTCAGCCCCGCCCCCTGGCAGAGCGAGAGAAAGCCCATAGAGAGAAAGGTGTAGAGTCGTGCACGAGCTCCGGTATCCCGTTTCACCATCTCGGTTACCGCTGGTCGAAACTTAGTTGGCTCGCCTGACTTTGCGTAGGTTAACCAGGACTGCAGACAGGCCACAGAGAGTGAGGCAAAAAAAAACCCCACTGCACAATCATTCCTTCAATAAATCTGACTACTAAATGGATTTCTGCATTAAGGACAGAGGATCAAAACCTCTGGAAGAAACTTGTAAGAGGCTGTAAGCCTAGTCGCTATCTCATATGACGATTGTTAAATATGTAATGTAATGTTTGCACGCACTGAAGTTTGAAAAACGGTTTGGGTTTGCAAAGTAGGGGAGTTCGTATTAGGCAAGAGAGGTTTGTCTCTAGCAAATGCAGCAAGGAAAGGCTGGGTGTTTCAGCCTTTAGGCTAATAGACAAGACCGGCACAGGTGAGACAACCACCTCTACTGGTAGGATCCATAAGGACAACAGATCCCAATGTAGATCTTTATCGCCCAACCCCTTGTTCCTGATGTAGATATTCACTTCCCCCTTCTTTCCTGGCAGCATGCGTGTTGCCAGGGGGTTGGAGAGGGGCAGCTGCTCCCCATTATATCAAGTAAATAAATAAAAATACATAACTAAAAGTAGAAATCGTCAGAATATTTGAAATTGAAATGCTCACTGAGATACCACGACCTCCCTCCCTAGCGAGCATTTTCCTAGGAAAAGAGTTAGGGTCTGCTTTTGTTACGCTTATGCATGTAACATATCATTTCATCCTTCCTTGCACTTTGTGAGCTATTCTCTGCAGAACATCAGAATTTAGAATACTACAGCAGTGGTTTCTGGCTGGCTATCTCTCTTGCTCAGCCACGCACCACTTGTACAGAAGAGTGGTTATTCAGTACCTTGCAGAGAGTAAAGACTTGGCTAAGGTCCACAGTGAGGGGGGGGATCTCAATGGGCTATATTTACAGAGTGTGCATGGAAAATTGCATTGGAAAAAGGAGGAATTTGAGAAGGAAGTGCTGAAAAAGTTTTAGTTTAGATTGTTTTAAAACTTGTTTTAGTTTAGTTTTTGTAAAAATAATATGAAAAAGGCATGTTAATTTTTTTTAAAAAATTTAACTTTCTAGTTTTCAAATAACTGAAGCTTTTGACAGATTGTTCTGAGCACTTGGGGTCAAAAGAAAGTAAAGTGGTTCCTCGGGTTAAGTACTTAATTCGTTCCGGAGGTCTGTTCTTAACCTGAAACTGTTCTTAACCTGAAGCACGACTTTAGCTAATGGGGCCTCCTGCTGCCGCCGCACCGCCAAAGCACGATTTCTGTTCTCATCCTGAAGCAAAGTTCTTAACCCGAGGTACTATTTCTGGGTTAGCGGAGTCTGTAACCTGAAGCATATGTAACCCGAGGTACCACTGTAATTTAAACAACTGTTGTTGAGACATTTCATTCCGAATCTGTGAGACAGAAAGATGATGATAACATGGGGATGTCCTCTCCCCCCCCCCCATAAATCCTGGCTATGCCCATGTTTTATATCTGTATTTCTGAGGGCACAACCCAAGTTTCCCAACTGGAGTTAACTATTGGTCAATGGTGGTCTGCATGTGTTTTCCATCCTGCCTGCATATATAATAAAACAAAATCAAATCATTTGAAAGTTGTCTGTCTCTGTTCCTTTTCATAATACTTTATGCTTATGTGTACATTTTTACCATCAAGGCTTGATACCATAGCAGTTTAGGTTTTGGGACCGTCTAAATTTTGGCAATATTAAATATCACAGCAATTAATAAAAAAAGTTTATCTCAAGTCTTTATGTATTGTAGTTTTGGTATGATAATAAAAAATAAGTAGCAAATCCAGTTGTGGGTCTGATTGTAACAATTTATTATTTTTATTAATTTCTTGAAATATTATACAGTATTCCAAAATGTTACAATTCCCTCACATGACCACCACACGGGGGGGGGGGGAATATCTGCTCCCACAGTCTCCCCAGTACAAAGGGGAAAGTGTATTATTATTTATTCTGTTTATTATGTGGGGAATAAAGGACCAGAATAATAAAACTGTTAAAGCATTCTCTCTGACTCTGGCACTGATTTTAAAAGCAAAAGTTCATTGAACATTCATCCTGATTCATTTTCACAAAGTTTGTAGAGAGGTTAGATAACGTCCCCTTGATGCAGAACAAAACATGTTAAGGATGGAAATACCGTATTTTTCGCTCTATAAGATGCACCCGACCATAAGACGCACCTAGTTTTAGAGGAGGAGAACAAGAGGAAAAAAAATCTCTCCCTCTCTGCTCAGTGCCTCTCCAGCAAAGCGGGAAGAGAAACAGAAGGGGCTCTGTTTCTCCTCCTGCTTTGCTGAAGGGGCTCTGCACAGCTCTCCCTCTTTGTGCAGTGCCCCTTCAGCGAAGTGGCAGGAGAAGCTGAGCCCCTTCCATTTCTCCTCCCGCTTCGCTGAAGGGGTGCTGCACATAGAGGGAAAGCTGCGCAGCGCCTCTCTAGCGAAGCGAAGCGAAGCCAGGAGAGCAACAGGCTTCGTGTTGCTTTCACTGAAGCCAGGAGAGAGAGATGGATCGGTGCATACCGATCCCTCTTGCTCTCCTGGCTTCAGTGAAAGCTGCGCAGCCTGCATTCGCTCCATAAGACGCACACACATTTCCCCTTACTTTTTAGGAGGGGAAAAGTGTGTCTTATAGAGCGAAAAATACGGTAACTACAAATAGCACTTCTTTTTCTGGTTATCACTGGTATCCTGTGAAGGCATTTGGCCCTGCAGTGGAAAATGATACGATCTGACTGAGACTGCAAAGATTGCTGACAGTGCATAGTCTTTTACAGGCTACAGTTGTGTAGGGTTAAGCCCTCATTCTCTTCTTTGTAGGAGAACGACAGTATCTTAGAAGGCCTCAGGGAAGAAGAGTCGACTAATGCTGAAAGTAGACACAATGAAACAGCTGCACTCCTAAAGTAGCAATTCTGTAACGAGCAGCTGTTGATTGCATATAATTTTGTCTTTCAGCTGTTAACCACCATTTATGGCTTTCTTTTCTTACGTTGGAGAGAGTGCTATTTGCACCGAAGAAGTTTAGAATCGAGCACAATTAAGTTAAAAGTTATGCATACATTATCTGTTCCGCTTCCTGAACTGAATGTGTGTGCCTCTGTGTGTGTCTATTAAAAACGCTACAGGATAGCAATTCACCTAATTAATGGCTGCTGCCTGCCTGGATGCTTCCAGTTCAAGGTACTGGTCTTGACTTAAAGAGCTCTTTATGGCTTGGGGATCCCAATATCTTCTGGAATGCTTCTTCTAATATGAACCTTCCTGGACACTTGGGTGTCCATCCAAGGCCTTTTTCTGGGTCCCTCCAGAGAGACAGGCTTGGAGGGTAATGATGAGAGAACAGAGGCTTTCAGTGTTACACCAGGTAAAGACTTAGGGCAGGATTGTTGCATGTGCAGAACATGTGCTTCAGATGGGCAGTGTTAACTATACCAATACAGTAGGTCGGAATGGGGGTTACAGCTATCATAATCAGATGTGGACTGGGGTTGACATATAGCATTGAGGGTAAGCAAACACACTTCCTGTTTAAGGGTACTACTTCCTCTAGAAAAAGCCCTTATTGAACAATGCTTCTTAGAGTCAAAGTGCATTAAAGGTAAAGGGACCCCTGACCATTAGGTCCAGTCATGGCCGACTCTGGGATTGCGGCGCTCATCTCACTTTATTGGCCGAGGGAGCCGACGTTTGTCCACAGACAGTTGTTCCGGGTCATGTGGCCAGCATGACTAAGACACTTCTGGTGAACCAGAGCAGCGCACAGAAACACTGTTTACCTTCCTGCCGGAGCGGTACCTATTTATCTACTTGCACTTTGACGTGCTTTCGAACTGCTAGGTGGGCAGGAGCAGGGACCGAGCAACGGGAGCTCACCCTGTCGTGGGGATGTGAACCGCCAACCTTCTGATCGGCAAGTCCTAGGCTCTGTGGTTTAACCCACAGCGCCACCCGCGTCCCATCAAAGTGCATAGGGGTGTACTTAAAATGGTATCAAGACTGAGTTTCTCAGTAATAATCTGCCTTCTTGATAAACCAATGGGTATTATATCCTAATAACCAAATCCATGCAAATTCTTGCTCTTTGCTATTCATCTCCTAATGTCTCCTAAACTGATGTTTAGCAGGAAACTGATGAACTATATTGCCAGATATACACTGTGAGTGAAAACTGAGGAAGATGTGATTCTCTTTCCTTCCAGGTCAGTTGCAGGTAATGAGGTCAGGATCATATGTTTCTTCTCTTCCATGCTTGCCTATAAATATCAGTCAATGACTCTGCATGGGGGACATTTCCTACAAAAGGTCAAGTGAACACTAGGAAGGAGGGTGGGGGACCCAACGCTGCTGTAAGGGTGCTGTGTACTCTGTACCTAAAAGAACAAACAAACAAAAAACCTCCAACAGCTTATGCAACAATTCCACAATCTGTGCAAGTAATGTAAATTAAGCTAATTGGTACAATTTCACATATTTGTGTAACTTATTCTTTTTTAAATAGTCTGCTTCTGGAAAGGCAGGAGGAGTTGTGATGGACACTTGAAATCTTATCCAGCAACTCCTCTGGCCTCAGATTTCATCAAATGCCCATGCACATTCAAGCACATATGTTTAAAAATTATTTTTAACCCACTATTTTGTGAAATCTGGTACATTGCAAATCCTGTATCTCAAAAATAATTTAAAAGGGGGGTGCAGGTAAGCAATCTTCTCTGTGCATGCCTATAATGGTTCTCAGATTTCTGGAACTGAGGGAAGGTGGGGAAGCACTAACTCAGGAGAGGGGACAACAACACACAGCTTGAATATATCCCACCAAGCACTGCCCATGGCATGGGAAACTCTCAGATAGAGTTCAACTGAAAGTGCTCATGTGTGGATGAACATGCACAAAAGTGCACATGGAAAAATCAGACCTGTTACATCTATGTGCACATTAACACCCTGCTGTGTACGCAGCCCAAATATTGCTTACATTTTTTACAATAAAAATGTGCTCTTAGCATGCTTCCTTGGCACTGTGGGTTAAACCACAAAGCCTAAGGCTTGCCAGTCAGAAGATTGGCAGTTCGAATCCCCGCGACAGGGTGAGCTCCCGTTGCTCTGTCCCAGCTACTGCCCACCTAGCAGTTCGAAAATACGTCAGAGTGCAAGTACAGTGGTACCTCGGGTTACATATGCTGCAGGTTATATACGCTTCAGGTTACGGACTCCGCTAACCCAGAAATAGTACCTCGGGTTAAGAACTTTGCTTCAGGATGAGAACAGAAATCGTGCTCCGGCAGCGTGGCAGCATCAGGAGGCCCCATTAGTTAAAGTGGTGCTTCAGGTTAAGAACAGTTTCAGATTAAGAACGGACCTCCGGAATGAATTAAGTACTTAGTCCATGGTACCACTGTAGATAAATAGGTACCGCTCTGGCAGGAAGGTAAACGGCATTTCCGTGCGCTGCTGTGGTTTGCCAGAAGCTACTTAGTCATGCTGGCCACATGACCTGGAAGCTCTATGCCGGCTCCCTCGGCCAGTAAAGTGAGATGAGCGCCGCAACCTCAGAGTCATCTGTGACTGGACCTAACGGTCAGGGGTCCCCTTTACCTTTACCGCCCCCCCAATATTTGTAAGCAAGTGTCTGTTTGGGGTTTTGAGGGGATCAGAAGGTCTGGAACAGGCACAGGAAACCTCGGCCCTCCAGATGTTTTGGGACTACAATTCCCATCATCCCTGACCACTGGTCCTGTTAGCTAGGGATCATGAGAGTTGTAGTCCCAAAACATCTGGAGGGCTGAGGTTGCCTATGCCTGGTCTGGAATCTGAAATGGTCTCCTTCTTCTATTTATCTATTTATTTAATTAATTTATATACCACACTATACCCAGAGGTCTCAGGGTGGTTCACAGAACAAAATCAAAATATAAAACCACAAAATATATAATCAAAATAAAAAACAACAACCCAATAACCCCCCCAAAACACCCCACATTTGAAAAGGGCATTTGTTGTTGTTGTTGTTTAGTCGTTTAGTCATGTCCAACGCTTCGTGACCCCATGGACCAGAGCACGCCAGGCACTCCTGTCTTCCTGTCAGGAGTGCACATCCTGTCTCCTGAAAAGGGCATAGGATGTCTAAAACCAGCTATGCTCCTCTACCTGACCCCCCAACCTGCTCTTTGGAAAGGAAATCTTTTGCAGCATGTTCTTTCTTTCTTATTCCTGTCAAGAGAAGAGCCTGTTCTAATGGACAATGCATACTTCTGCTGTTTCATAAGCTGCATATGACAGGAGCCTCCGTTGTTTCAGAGAGAGGGAGAGCGAGTGAGCAAGCAAGCGAGAGCGAGAGAGGAATGTGTATGTGAAAAAACTAGGAATCAGCCTTCAACTCTGACTGTATTGCAGGGCTGCTTTCTCATGACTCATCTTGCCAGCAAAGGAGAGTCATATGCATAATCAACCTCCATGTGGGGATTAGGAGAAAAGGCACTGGCTTCTTTGAGTAAATTTTTCAGAGGGCCTCTTGAAGCCACAAATCACATAGCCTCCGTTAGCAAGCATAACAGGTTCTATTTCCAGCGTATGTTGCTAATAAAGGTTTTCTTCATAGGCTAATGCTCAATGGCATAGGCCACCTCATAAGAAAAGGTTATTTTTAGCGTTTCTCTTCACCGTCATTTACTTATGAATATTTATCATGGAATAAAACTGCAGTTAATTCTGGAACCTCAGGAAAGGTTTCCAGATGGCATATTTAAAAATAGCTTCTATTGTAGAACACCAGAGGGGCAAAAAAATAGATTCCCATGTCATGAGATTTTTAGCTGTGGCAAGTCAAAAGAAACATCCATGATTAGATGCAGTGTATCTTGGGTGGCTGACTTCTAACAGTCATGCCCTGCTTGTGAGTTTCCTATGGGGTTGTGTCTGGCCACTGCTGGAAATAGATCTTACATTTTGTAAAGAATACACTTTAAAAACAAACAAACAGTATGGCCTTGTGTCCAAACGCCAAAACTCTTTGCTTCACACCCAGTGCAACCCTGGACATGTCTACTCAAAAGTAAATCCCACCAAGTTCAATGGGGCTTAATCTCGGATTAGTGGGTACAGAGTACAGTCTTTCACGGGTGCCAACTCACCCTCAGGGTTGTGGGCACCTATCACTGCAACACAGACATGCGACATCACACGCACAAGGCTGCACGTAGTTGCATATGGTCTGTTTACAAGCAGATGCCATGCTGCAAATGTGGTGTGTTTGCCACCCTAATAAGTGCTTTTAATTTTTTTTCTATTGGCCTGACAGTAGCCAGAGCCAGCCAGCCCATAAGGTGGGATGAAGCAGCTGCCTCAAGCAGCGCCCCCTAATGGGCAGCTCCTCTGTTCTGCCACCCAGCTTTGACGCCAGTCTTCCCAGCCTCAAGGAGAAGAGAGACCAGCTCTTCTTGCTGAGTCAGTGAGAGAGAGGATCTGGAAAGGATCTCCCCCTCCTACCCAGTGGGGGACTCTCTGTCCCCCATCATGGGTATGTAGGGGTGCTTCACGTCAGGTGCGGAAATGCCGTGGGCCACCCCTGCTGGCGGCTGTTAAAACTGCCTCACCATGGCTGTAGTTCAATGGTGGAGAATCTGATTTGCGTGCAGAAGGGTTCCTGGCATTGCTAGGTAAGACTGGAAAGACTTCCTGTCTGAAAACCCTGGAGGGCTACTGCCACTCTTTGTAGACAAAATTGAGCCAGCTGGTCCAATGGATTCAGGCACTCAGGGTTTGGCTGTGTTGCATGGTCACAAGCACCTCCCAACAGGGGTGTCGTGAGAAACGGGTTCCTGGCAGTACAGCCCAACATGATTCTAAAGTCAATCACTTCCAACTTCTCATACCCTTGTTCCCCTAGCAGTCCCTGCATCTGCTACCCAAGACAGAAGCCGTGAGAGATATAAGCAGCCATAGTCCAGTGAAGAAGGCCTGGCCTGTAAGGAACTAATATCTGTCTGCTCTCTATTTCAAAGAATTATAGTTCTCACAGTCTGAACCTCAGGAACAGGTCAGGAGCATCTTTTGGAGAGTGGGGAAACATATAGTGTGTGTGTGTGTGTGTGTTTGTTGTGTGAGCGTCTGTATTATATCATTAGCCTGCTTGAGAACTTCAATTAATTGACAGTGTATAAATGAACTAACCAACATGTAATTGGTCCTGAGTCTTTCTAGAATGGCAGCTGCCTCCACAAAAGCTTCTGCCGATTCTCTTGAAGAAAAACAAAGCTTTATCAGGCTTTTCTCAACTGGCTAAGCTAGTGTTAACATTGCATTTGCTGGACTGCATGTGCAACGTTAACAGAGAGATGAGGAGAGGGACTCAAGATGTTGGACCGCCACTTCAAGCCTCCGCAGTTGTGTCATTTAGACAGCCCATGCTGTCTTCCTGCCCTGCTGCCATGGGCAAGAGTTGGTCATCTGGACGCTGACACCAGGCTGACACTCGCTTTTGCTTTTCAACTGCAAAGGGGCAGATTTGAGGAGATGTGATCGCACAGTGGGCCAACGACAAAATTCCAGCAGCCGCTGGCTGGAGCTGCCAAAGGATGGAAATGGCTCTTCCCCATTTGCTTTCTGATGCAGTTCAGTGCAACGCAGGACCGTACAACAGGCAAAACTGAATATCTGAACCACCACTACATTTTTAGATTTGTTGAGGAACGGAAGTTGGAAGGGACTGTAGGAGGCTAGATATGCTTGAGGACATGGCAATGAAACCACTTACACATAACATAAAATATATTTGGGATGGTGTTTGGTTATGTTTTAAATTCAATCATTCACACACAAACAAACAAACACTGTCTTTAAAGTTCTTATTTATTTAATGCAAAGCAACATTCCTTGTTTTGTAGGCTCAGAACAAGAGGCTATTTATTGAGGAAGAGGCTCACACACAGCTAAATAGAAAAATGAAAGTAACCACAAGAACAAGCTAATGGGTGGAGCCTTACCTCCAGCCCCTAATAACTGGAGACAACATTTAACTTTAGAGTTGCCAATTACAATATCAGCTCTTTCTCTATATGATTGTTCCTCACCCACCTCCCACAAAATATTCAGTCAGAAAATGTGCTTCAGATTGCAGCCTGCAAGGACTGCAGCACAGCACATAGGTATTTATGGAAGTTATAGCTGTGCATTGGCTTTGGGAGGAAGAAGTGGATCTGGATCAGAGACTGGCAATTCCCCACCTTTGACATATGGCGATAGGGTGACCCATACAAGGAGGTGGGTTTAGAGAATCCTAGACATGCCTATTCAGAAGGCAGTCTCATTGAGTTCAGTGGGACACGCTTCTAGATAAGTGTATCTAAGTTTGCAGCCTGGACAGCTGTCTCAAGGAATAAGTTTCAGAGTGTGGACCTTTTCCTCACCCATGCCTGCCATGATGCATTTGGGGATGTTCCCATGCAACCGTATCAAGGGTACAAGCTTCTTGCCCTCTTTTTGTCCCTGGTTACAAAACAATATATTGCATTGCGACAGCATTTGCTTTTGGCCTGACTCATTTCTCGAGTCCTTGCCTTTCCTCGCTCTTCCCTGCAGATGGCAGTGTCGTTCTAGCATCGGAATTTTTTCCCCTAGCGCTGGGAACGATCAATCTAAATTTAGGTGGAAAAAAGCACTCTCCAGAAGAGTTCAATAAACATTGCACTCTTGTTCTTCTCTATCCCACACAGTCTTGACATCCACCTCTTTGGAGTCTTCCCATAAATCGTGACAATAAATGTCCCCGATGCTTTCAAAACAGGCTCTGAAAGGCACACGAAAGGCACGAGCTTTAATTAAGCTCACTGACATCTCACGTTCAGCTCTGGGAGTACATGGATCTGAAAGGTGTTTCCATTATTATTAATGGATTGTTGTGACAGTAGGAACAATTCGAGAGGGCCCCGCAAGCGTTTTGGTTAGGAAGCAGGGCAAGGAAGGAGAACAGTGGCTCTTACAAAAAGAAAAAAGAAAAAAAAGAGGCTACTAACAACTGGAAATAAAGAGAACCCCAATGGTGTCTCTTACATCCATTGCAGTTATCCAGAAGAGCAGAAAATGGCCATTGTGAAGGCTCTCTATTTCAAAGAATTATAGTTCCCACAGCCTGAACCTCAGGAACAGGTTTTCTTGACACTGAGGGAGAAAGATGAAAGAAATAAGACAGGGGGTGTAGAATATGAGCTAACAGTTAACCACAAGATTTATTTTTGTGTGCATTCGGTTTGTGCCCAGTGTAATGCACTGTAAAACATCATGGGGGAATAGTATTTTTTTAAATAAAAAACCCCAGAAACGTTTGTATCTCCCACTTTCTTCAATAGACTAATGACCCCTTTGTCATCACAACCACCCTGTAAAGTAGGGTGAGCCTATGGTAGAGGGGTTCACAGCAACCACACCCCAAAGGGGTCTTGTTTCTCCCATAGCTTTAGCCTTGGATTCAAACAGAAATCAAATGTTGCTCTGACTCTCTCTCCTGCTTGCTGGTTTCCTTTCACATTACCGCAAACTCCCCCCTCTAAGCTCAGGCTTTGTCCTTCGATCTATCTCCGAGTTGAGGGAGGGTCCCGAGGGTCCCTACCCATTTGTCATCTTCCACAGAGCCCCCTCTCCTTTGTTCTCCTAATGGCCCATCACCCAGGTGATCACCTCAACACAGGGAGCTAGTCTGTCTTATATTTTAACACCTGCTGGATCCAGGGGTTAGAAGGATCTCACATACAGCCAACTTCCTCCCTGTATCCCCAGACTTATCACACTGCTTTCGCTTCTCCATCATCTTCTTGGAGAGCTTCATTTTCTGTGAAAGCCCTGAGGCCTGCAGTACCAAGCAAGAAGCAGGTCAATCAATATTTGTGCTGAAGATAAAAAAGATGCAATTTCTTTAAATGATGTCTTTTAGGATAACACCACCAAGAGGGCCTTGCATGGCTGGTGCATCATCACTGTGGATGAGACAAAGAGCTGGCAAAGGTTTGTTGCTGCAGGAATTTGTGTATCTGATCAGTGGCGTAGCGTGGGTTGTCAGCACCCGGGGCAAGGCAAGTAATTTGCGCCCCCTAACCCGTGGATTTGCGCCCCCTAACCCGTGGATTTGCGCCCCCTAACCCGTGGATTTGCCCTAACCCCAAATGTTGCGCCCGGTGCAGCCGGCCCCCCCTGCACCCCCCACGCTACGCCACTGTATCTGATTAACTCATTAAGTTATTAATTGTTCAAATAAAAAACAGGTAGCACTTCCCTAAAACTGATTTGAGTAAACTGTTTCTCAAAGTTCTTCAGTTCGGGCCCAACATCTTAACTTTGTGGGACTCCTCACACTTTCCATGCATTTGGTGGGCGAGTGTGCGAAGGTTTTAGATGCAGCATGCATGAGCATCTGTGTCACAGAGCAGGGGTTTCCTAAAGGTGGTCTGTGGATCGCCATTGGTCCTCAAGCTTCATCCATGTGGGCTGTGGCATGTCCTCATTAAATATCCACATTGGTTTTCAATTGCATTTTTATTGCTGTCCTTTATGTCTTATGTTCTAACTTATTGTAATACAATAGAATACAATATAAGAAATAAGAGAAGCAATAAAAAAACCTGGTTAAAATAATCTAGCACCCTGCACAGTGCATTACAGTTGCTACAACAGTTGCAGTTCAGCAACACCTGGAGGGCAAAAGGTTTCCCAACACACCACAGCTAAAATATAGATTCAGGATTAAGCATATGCAATGTTAAATAAACAAAATAAAACACCTTTCATTTTCATTTTTTGGGAAACATTTCCCCCCTCCTCTAGCATTTTGTTAATTCCTTTCAAATGCATTTTATCTTCATTTGAATGGCATTTATGTTTGGTTTTCCAGTGATGTCAGTGGAGATTTGCTCTGATGCCTGTGACTTTGTCTTTCATATCCAAAGGACATGAAATGTGCATGTATGCTACCTGCCGAAATGTAGGCATATTGGACAAATTTTAAAGGCTTTTTAATTTTTTTTTTAAAAAGGCCATCCTATAAGCATCTTATTACTTTCAATAGAGACCCACCCTGTCTTGTGATACATGTACCTTTGATGTCTTCCATAGAAGTGGAATGAAATTTCCAAGCATTTCAGTACCTGAAAAATTACAGACAGACTGAGAAAAAAATGTGAAAATGCGAGTAAATGTACCCACATTTGTTCTTCACATTCATTTTACTTTTGTTTTTTCATTTTTTTAAAAAAAGAATGTCCACTCTCATTTATTTTTATTGATCCATGGATTTATATTCCTGTGACACCAGTCAGACTGAGTGCCTGACCCAAGGTTACTAGTGAGCTTCATAGTCAAGTGGGGATCTGAACTCTGGTCTCCCAGGTCCTAGTCAGAGATTTTCATCGCTGCACTGGTCTGAGAGATTGAGTATAAATAAAAAAGTTATGGAACATAAAATACCATATTGGGGGAGGCAGGTTCAGAAAGCCATCATAGATTGTCCGAGTGAAATTGCCACATACAGTGGTACCTCAGGTTAAGTACTTAATTTGTTCCGGAGGTCTGTACTTAACCTGAAGCTGTTCTTAACCTGAAGCACCACTTTAGCTAATGGGGCCTCCTGCTGCTGCCGCACCGCCGGAGCCCGATTTCTGTTCTTATCCTGAAGCAAAGTTCTTAACCTGAAGCACTATTTCTGGCTTAGTGGAGTGTGTAATCTGAAGCGTATGTAACCCGAGGTACCACTGTATAGGGATTTTTCAACTTGTTCTATTATTTTAAAAAACCGAGCCTTTCAAAAAAAAAACAATTAAAAGAGACTTTGAAGATTGAGATGGGAAGGAGTGTGTTATAGGGTATATCGGAGTTTCTCTAACACCTCTTAATGTGTAAAACTGATACCACCTCTTCATTATTACAAGGACAGTATCTGTTATTTATAGGAACTTTATTGTATCTGTAATCCGAAAGCTGAGAGGATAGGGCATTGGAAAATTTCAAAAAAACCAACAACAAACATTCCTGTATTTCACAATATATAGCCAGTTTAAATAAGATACCCCATTCTTACTATTAAGACATGGGAGCCCCACACAGCTATTATGGGTCAGTATCTATTAGTCTCTGTTTAATAATATATTGACTTGCTCACAGTTTGTAGATAACAGATGAAGAAAAGATAGCCTAGCTGAAACAACTTTTTAGAACAATTGTTTCATCCCAGCAGACTTAGAAAACCCATCATTATCTGGAACAGAAAGGAGATGGAAGTAAGCAAAATATCATTATGCAGCCAAAAGTAAAAGGAATATCAATATATCCAAGCCAGGATACTGTTCAATGATGTTATGCTCACTAATCCAAGCTTTCAGCTTCAGACACAAATAACTATGATAGACTTTCCCTGTTACAGATAGTAAACATATGGGTCAGTAATTCTTTGGAGAATATTGAGTACCTTGCTGAAAAACTGGAATAATAAAAGTTTTGAACTAAACTGTGGGTATTATAGCGTGTTTGTTTATTGAAGAGAAATGGGTGGACCATAAAGGGGCTCACCAGCCTAGATTACATTTTAATTGTTCAGAAGTGAATACCATCTGGTCCAGGGTCCTTGCCCATTTGGAAGTTTGTAGGATCACGTTCATGTGAGTAGAAACTTTAGACCAAAATCTTGCCCACAGTGCACTAATATGTTGTATGAACTTGAACTCTGTAAGCTGGAGAAAACCTACATGTCAGATTTCCCACACAGGGCAAATAACAACTTTTTTGGGTGGGGTGGGGCAGTGTTGAAGAAGAAAGGCAAATTTCTGGTGCGAGAGGGGACTATCAGTTGCTGCTTTTCCAGCACAAGCAGTAGTCCACTAGATTGCTCCACAGATGTCTCAGTTTCAAGCCTGGCCACAAACCTAGAAAAAGTTTTCCAGGTTTTTACTTGGCTCCTTGCCTTCACCCCATTTACCCTGATTTCCCAAGACTCTAGCAAACGAGTGCCAGTCTAACGATGCACGGTTAACAGACCTTTAGATGGTGAGCAGAGATAATAATAATAATAAAAAAATACAAAACAGCAGAATTCATTTGTTCCTTGGACACTATTAAACTAGCATGAAGCAGTTTTTCTTCAGTCGATATTGAACTGCCGTAATGGGGTTGTCAGCCTTGCTTCTCCATTTGTTATCAAAATGAGAGCTTGGGGGAAGCTGTCTTAAGTAATAATGATATGAAATCAACCTGCTATTTCTTTGTAATGAAGACACTGCACAAGAAATGAGCTGCAACTTAGGTGGCGATGTCTTGGTGGATCACATATAAAAATAGCATCCCTGGGTAAAGGGGGAATCCAGTTTCCAGATAGGGTTGTTCATCTTGGGGGGGGGGTGTTTTCAAATCTTACTGAACATGTTGCTACTCTCCCACACTTTGTGGGCATGCATGCTTTGGTTCCCCTGTGATTCACTGTGACATATGTCAAAATACTGTCCAAAATTTTTGTTACGTGAGCAAAATTCCTGCAATATTATGGCTTTCCAGGGAAGTGATACCACACACATTCACACACCAGAAACAATTAACATGGAAATGAGGAGTAAACTTACACTAGAGTCTACTAAATTTCTGGAAGTGGATCATGTGAAAGATCATATGTGTTAAGTTGTGGATGAACATATCAGACGACACAGCGATTCTCCAAACAGATCTTGTTTATTCACAGGTCAGAACAGAACTGAACTGAAGGGTTCAGCCAGCCTGCTTATATAGAGCTCCAGTACAACGTAACTGTAACAACTTTCTGTAACTATCCAATCACTGAACGTCACTTTTGATCCCTTATTTGTATATGTGGACCTGAACTATCTACAGTATCCCCCTGCTGGCCCAGGGTGAGAACTTCAGTACATAACAATATGAAACATGAAAATTATCAAGTAAGAAAATATCAGTAAGGTGGAATAAAGTGCTATCTGAATGCAGCGATCATTGGGACAACTCACTCAACACCCCTCCTCTTAAAGCAGGGTTGAGAAACCTGCATTGTGTGGACTAATTCTATATGCCTACTCAAAGCAAACCCATTGAAAATAATGGACTTAAGTTAGTCATATCATCAGTTACAATGGCCTTCTTTTTGGAAAGTTCTGGGCACTTTGAAAGAGTGGTTGTTGCTTGCAGTAACATTACTTCCATTTCCAGTGAACAGGTTTAGCAAATAATCTGTAATCTGTATTGTTTCAAAAACCTACAGAACTTGTTTAACCAGAGGCAACAGCAGGACAAAAAAAATAAAAAATAAAATAAAATTCCTGTGTAAAATGGCACAGTTTTGGAGGGCCAGGCACCAAACCATTTTTAGCCAGAACATTGGAACATAGGAAACTACCTTATAATGAGTCATAACACTGGCTCATCTTTACATATTGCCTGTGGGCCAAGTCTGATAGACCCATCCACCCTTTTAATATAGGATGACCCAACTGGATCAGGACAATGGCCCACCTAGGCCTGCATTCTGCTCTCACAGTGGCTAACCAGATGTCTGTAGGAAGCACGCAAGAGGCCCTGAATGCAAAAACACTCTGCCTACCTCTCATTCCCAGGGCGAGCTGTCTCTGACAGTGGTGATGAGACATCACTTGCAATGACATCAGGCAACTCATTATTGCCCCCACAGCTGTGCAGGCAAAGGCACTGCACTTTGCAAGCCCTAAAGACCAGCTGCTTGTCAGGACTTGCAATGTCCTGTGCAATGTGCAAGCAAGGCCCAGTGATTAGCCTGAAAATAAAGAACCTTTCAGCCCTGCTGTGCTCTTAAGCTGCCTTGCAGCAGCTAGGTGTGGCTTGGCCAAAATGGCTTCATAGCCCAAATGTGAAGGCTTGCCAGGTCTAGTTAGTCCCAGGGAGCAGATGTTCCTCAACCCTGATCTACACTGGCTGGGAACAGCCCTCTAGGGCTTAGGGCAGGTGTCTTTCGCAGCTCAGTCAGGAATTGAACCTAGAATCTATCAGGTACGAAGCTCTAACCCACTGAGTTAGATCCCTTCACCTTTTCTCTTAATGTTTGTGTGCATAATATCTCCAGGGAAAGACAGAGAGTGGAAAAGAGAAAGGAATAAACAGGGAAAGGAAAGAGGGAAAGTGGGGAGAAGTAAGGGGAGGTGCAGCTACATGCACAACTGCTCTAACTCACATCAGAGCTGGTCCTGCCATACAGCACAATGAAGTGACCAACTTCAGGTGGTGCAATGAGGGAGAGAGAGATTGTGCCTAAGCAGTGCTGCAAGATGTATGTCTGAATAGTGGAGCAAGACTTTTTAACAACCTACCCTCTAGGAGCCTGTCTAATAAAATCATTGCCAAGAAGCCACCCAACTCCCTGGCACATTAATCTCTCCTGAGAGTCTGCACCAATTTTACTCACCTAAAAGCTCAGATGCAGTTTAAGAGGGAAAGGACACTACCAGATTGTCACTATTTTCCAGTGGGATTCAATCATATACCAGAAAATGCAGCTTGGGTAATTAAAGCTCAGTGGGAGGTTTGGGGCAACCAACCTGCTGACCTGCAAAATCAAACTTTTGGTGATAAGAAAAGTGATGGGGGAAATGCAGTGCGAACTGTGGAATAACAATGGCCTAATGCAACAACATATACCCTCCCTGCAAACAAATAATCATAAATGCTCAATGAGCAGCTGATGGTGTCTAACTTTGTGCAAACAAATCAGGGTGAGTGCTCAATAAACAGGTTGACCAAACCCACAAAAAGGCTGCAGTGCAAATGTTTTAAGAAATAAATATTATGTGGGTGCCCTCTTGATTTCCCTATAACAAAACTTCTTCTCTTACAATCTTTCCTTACGATCTATCATGTAGATTTCTTTTTTTCCCTCCTACGATGGCCTCTTTTCTAGGTTTGCACATCCGCTAACTACAAATATTATTATTTCACTTAACAGGTTAATGAAGCAGCATTAAATCTTTGATTTCCCCCTCCTTTAGTCAAATAACATGTTTGTATAGCAAAGGGGGAAAGCCAATACCCAATGATATCATGCTTTTCGATCTATGGCAAATGCTCTTAAAAGTTACAGTTTCTCCATAATGTATCTTTGCATGCAGAAGGTCTTTTGACCTTGCTGAATGTCAAGCCACCCAAATCTGAAGTTATCCCCTAGAGAAATCCTGCATATTGGAAAAGCTTTCTGCACAATGTCAACCTCATGGTTCCTTATAAGATATGCCCACATAATTACCCATGAATCAGAACTCAAGTACTTAAAGTATTTGCAGATGCAGAACATTAACAAAAAATGATTACAGTAAATCAGGCTTCATGAATATGCAGTATATTTCTGGTTAGAACACTTGCCAGTAAATAATCTGAGTTATCTAAATTAAAGTACCAAATTACATATCATGAAGGAAGTGTTCTTCTATTTTATTTTTAAAAAGAGAACATCCTTTGTGACAGTCTTCCTGAAATTACTGTGCGTATAATCAGCCTCTGGATCAAAAAGGACTTGCTCTTTTTTCAGTGTGTCTTAAATAGCTTTCAGATTAACTCGCTGTTAAAAAATAGATCCCATCCTTTCTCTCTGCAATGGACCCAGCCCTAGGTATAACATAGCAAAACAAAAATGAAGTTGTCATCCGCAGATTTGACTCATAATACTCCCTCCTCCACCTTGCAGTAAAATATACTTTAACTTCCATCATTCCAAGAGAAAGATTTTAAAGCACTGATAATTAAACAAATATTCCCTCTGGTCTCTTATGAGGAGGATGCTTGAACTTAGGTGTAGTAAACTGGAATTGCAGTTCCAAATTACTTTCTGAATGTCACAGAGCAGCAATGAGCAGGCAAATGATAGATGCTTTATCAGCCCTGTTCAGGTGTTCTCTACAGGCATTCTGCACTTGTCATCAGAGGCCCTTTCTTATGCCCCCTTCCCAGAAAGGTTTGGAGAATAGCAACATGAGAAAGGGCCTTTTCAGTGGTGGCTCCCCATTTGTGCAATGCTCTCCCTAGAGAGGCTCACCTGGCACTCTCATTACATGTGTTTAGGCACCAGGCAAAAACATTCCTCCTTACCCAGGCCTTTGGCCATTAAATAATCTATGGCCTGTTGAAGTGGGGATGTGTGTGTTTTATTATTTTATTATTATGCTGTCTATTATTATGCTTTTTATTATGTTTTTATTATTGTGATCCATAAAATGTGTTCTTAATGTTGTATGCTGCCCTGGGATTTTTGATAAAGACTGGTATATAAATTGAATAGATAATAATAAAACATCAGGGGTATGGGACTTTTATCAACTTGAGGGCCACATTCCATTCAGAGTAACCTCCCAGGGGCCACATGCCTGGGGTGAGTGGAGCCTTGTAGGGATATTGTCCCAGGATGTTTAGCTTTATTACTGTTACTAATTTCTTTCAGTTTCTGTAAATAATAATAATAATAATAATAATAATAATAATAATAATAATAAATCAGTATTCAGTGGTATTTTGCCATTATATTATATTTACGTTCTATCTTATATATTTCTGGTATTTAATTCTCTTGTTTATTAAAATCAGCATAAGTTAGATGTACAGTGGTACCTCTGGTTAAGAACTTAATTCGTTCTGGAGGTCCGTTCTTAACCTGAAATTGATTTTAACCTGAGGTACCACTTTAGCTAATGGGGGCCTCTCGCTGCCGCTGCGCCGCCACTGCGCAATTTCTGTTCTCATCCTGAAGCAAAGTTCTTAACCCGAGGTACTATTTCTGGGTTAGCGGAGTCTGTAACCTGAAGTGTCTGTAACCCAAGGTACCACTGTATTACTGACAATATTTTCATGAAAATGTAGGCATTAGCTGTTACTGTAAATGAAGACTGAAGATCAAATTAACACCCTTTTAATTAATTAAGAAATTATTACTTGCCTTTCACCATAAGATCCCAGGGTGGATTGCATCTTAAAAAGTTAATACAATAATATATATTCATATTGTATTAAAATGTTTTAAAGCTGCTTAAAAGCCTTTGCTTTAACTTTTTTTCCAATACAAAAAAGCAGGGCCTTTGTCTGAAATACTATTTCAGACGACGGTCTTGCATAAATGCTGCTATTTCCAAAATCTGGAACAACAATTGCAATCATACGCTTCTCTTTTCTTGATACCCAAGGAAAGAAAAAACAGCTGACAGATATAGCTACATCTGTATCTCACTATCTGTCTATCTGTCTATATTTAGCCTGAGCTTCAGCTTATAATTGGAAGTGGACCCCAATGTGCTGCTCTTTAGTGTGAGAACACAACAAGGATAAGCAATTTCCTCCTAGCAGCGGATGGGTAGTGGATATAATGAAACATGACTGATGCAACTAAATGTGTTGTGTTATACAACAAGGTGTCAGGAAAACTCGCTATGTTGTCATGGGTAAGAGCTGCTTTAAACGCACAGTTCACTAGCACCCAATAATGGTTGCTTAAAAATCTATACCATTCAGACAACTGCCTCAAGTGGCAAGGAGATTGGGTCCCTGAAGGTTGACCAGGATCAACCAAGCTCCTGCTGTATATACATAGATCCACATATTGTTTGTCTGTTTTTTGCTTTCTTTCTGGGATATTGAGTTGTCGGCACCCTTCTGTCTCAAGAGATGGTGGAGTGTGCCTCAGTCAAAATGCTGGAGAATCAGAATGCCTGCTATGGCTGAAGACTGGCAACTCATAACTCCTGCCTCCTGCACTGTTTTTTTATGCATGAGCAGCACTGAAGTGGCCTTCCGGGGGCACAAGCCTGGGCAGTATGGAGGTCCAAGTTTGCCCAGAAGGCCCCCACCCGACTTGCTAGTGTGGTCCAAAGGAAAGCAGAGCAATACATTTCGCACTAGTGTGGCCACAGGAGTTGCCAGAAAGATGTGTACAAGATGCCATCCAACCATCTTAAAGACTCCACTCCAGATTTGTGTAGGGCTTCCTCCTTAGCCTTTTCTTCTCCCAAAGATGTCAACGTAAGGCAGCAGGTACGGATTTTCCCTTAGAATTTACTCTTGAAGCATTGATCACAAATGAGTATAGATGCAGTATAGACACAGTATAGACAAATGAGTATAGAATACAGAGTTTTCCTTCCCTTAGATGGGCTGCTATCTGCCCTTGGATACTGAGTAAAGGGAAAGAACCAGCATTCGTATAAACACTGTTCCAGGTATGGAGATATCAGCATTTATACAGCTTTCCTTTGACATGTACATGTACATGCTGTGACAGGTTTATGGTTGGTTCTTCACACCATCTCACACTCTATTCTATCACACAATGGTCCTTGGGGATTACAGTGACAGTGACACAGCCTTTGCAAAGTGCAAGTGAACAGGCATGGTGTATGTCTTTACACACAGGCTGAAACACATCAGGAACTGTAGGAACAACCACGTACAGTGGTGCCCCACAAGACGAATGCCTTGCAAGATGGAAAACTCGCTAGACAAAAGGGTTTTCCGTTTTTTGAGCTGCTTCGCAAGACGAATTTCCCTATGGGAATTCAGTTAATACAGTTGCGATTTGACTTCGAGGAGCAACTCATAGAACGCAGTGTACATAGTAGCCTTTTTTGAGGTTTTTAAAGACTTTGGTGATTTTTGAAGCTTTTCCAAAACTTCTTTTGCAGCCATTTGGTAAGTTAAGCTTTTAAAACTTTTTTGGGGGGTTTTGGATTTTGGGTTGGGGTGTTTGGAATTCAAGGACTTGGTGTTGGGGAGGGGTTTGCAAGAATCTGGAAGCTTGTTTTTTTCTGCATTTTTATGATTTTCTGTGACCATTGGGCCACTCTGCTGTTTTTTTAAAAAAATTCTGGGTTTGAATTTTGAAATGCTCTTTACAGTATGTGTGACTTTAAAGAGCACTTAATAAACTCTTGTTGTACCAAATTTGGCTTTGTTTGGACTTTTTTTGACCATAGGAACACATTAATTGATTTTCAATGCATTCCTATGGGATTTCGTGCTTCGCAAGACGAAAAATTCGCAAGACGAAAAATTCATGGAATGAATTAATTTCGTCTTGCGAGGCACCACTGTACATCTTCCCTGATCCAGCACACAGGAGCAATTGAAGCCCCGAGCCTTGCTAGTGTCCTCCTGGGTCTGGGCCTGGGCCATTCTATGCCTAGGCTACATTTATACCATGTGTGCTGGTCCCGGGGGGAAGGTTACCGTTGGCGTGGTCAAAGTCCGGTCCTGGGTCACGAGTCTGGAAACAGTTCACAAAGAGCGAGGCGGGGTCCGAAGCAGGAAGCCGGGCGGGGACGGGAACTCTGGAAGGACAGGTCTGGGTCCGGGCAGAAGCAGGTATTCAACGACGTTGCTCCCGCAACCTGGGACCGGGCTGACTGGCCTTTATCTTCTCTGAGGCCAGGGGCAGCCCTGCCCCCCAGGAGACCCACCTCTCCTGGCCTTAAGGCGAGCACTCCTCCTGGGAGAAACCAGTTCCCTTCGCCTCTCTGCCCTGAGCCTCTGCAGTTCAGGAGAGGCTGGAGGGTTACTGGACCCAGGGGGAGACTCACCTTCCCCTGACAGGGCTGGGAGAGGCGCACCTGTAGGCACTGTGTCCTCAATCACCTCCGGAGCCAGAGTGGAATCACCTGGTGCCTGCTCCTGAGGATCCGGCACAGGTGCAGGCACTTCAAATCCAAGGCCCTGCCCCAGCTCAGCCGGCCCTGGAGGTGGGGACTCCTGTGCAGGCTGGGGTTCCTCTGGTTCAGCCTCTGAATCGGATTCCCAGGCCATCACACCATGCATATGAAGCACGATGACACAACTTTAAATAGTCATGGCTTCCCCCAAAGAATTCCAGGAGCTGTAGTTTGTTAACTCTCCTCTGAGAGTTGTTAGGAGACCCCTACTCCCCTCTCAGAGCTACAGTTCCCAGAGTGGTTTAACAGTCAGTCCCTCTTCCCAGGGAATGCTGGCTGTCTAGCGAAGACAGGAGTTGGAAGGTCATGGGTTCCCTATCACTGGAGTATAGAATTGCAGGTTTAACTTGACATTCATAATAGCATTCAGAGTGACTAGTGCTCTTCCCACCCTCTGCAGTTTCAAGTTCAACCAGAAATGAGCAACCTCAATCCTGGTTCTTACTAATTGAGTGGTTTACTGACTGAAGCAGGGCTTAAGAATCCATCACTGGGTTCCTCCGTGACTTTCCTTCCGCATTACGTCCTTCAGCTTGTAAAAGCAAGAGAGCTCTTTCTAGCTACAGGCCAGCATTAAAACAATGTGATCTGCATTCCTTGCTTTAAATCAGTCCTTACAAAGGTCACTTTGTCAGGCTGTTGAATATGAAAAAGTCCCTCCAAGCCTTAAAGATCTAAGCTTCCCAGGAAGCACAATGTTATCCTTTTACTGTGCATGGAATTATCCCCATCCTACTCCTTCACAATTCTGTCACACTTGCACGTCCTGCCTTTTGTTTAGGAGAGTCTTCTTGAATATCTCAAGGAGTGGCAGTATATGTACATGGATACAGCCCACATGAAATTCACCAGGTTGAATGTTAGTTATAGCTTCTTCAGTTTACTTCAAATCACCTTATCACATAACACTATCATTGTTAGGCCACGGTGACTGAGATCAGAGCATAGCTTCTGTGGATAACATCAGCATATACTTACCACATGATAATGAAGGAAGATAGAGTGTTTTAACCTCAGCATTTTACTGTATTTGAAATGCCAGAAATCCCCTCACTATTAAAATAAAAAATATCCCCTCAATAGCTATTAGTCAACTTGGCCAAAGCAACTAGGAATCCCAGGAAGCACAGATTGTCACCTGTTCCCATTGGTGATAGCCCAATCCATTGAGTTCAGTGAAGCTTATTCCCAGGTAAGTGTGGAAGGAGTGACAGCTTTAACCTCTTATTCCCAGGCATCTTTCCTTAGACACATGGTTCCTGGTGTGTTCTACCAACAGCCCACAGAAATTGAAGGATGTAGCCCCCTAAGGCTATGTGCTAATTCTGTTCCCTTAGAACTGAAGCAAGTCCCAGCATTGTTAAGTGTTTGACATTTGCTGAAAACTTTGTTTTTCTCCCAGGCATTCCTGAGTTAGTCTATTTTATTTCTCCAGTTTTAAATTGTTATTGGGCTTTGTGCTTTAATATCTCTTTATCACCTGTATTATGTTTTCTGTTCTCTTTCTGTACACTGCTTGGTTATTCACTGAATGTGGAGCGGTTTATATGTTCTGAAATATAAAAGTAAATAAATAATTCTCGTGTTAAGTTTTTGGTTGGAAGAGTCACCACAAATTGACTCCGCTCAATATTCACATGGTAAAATGGTCCTGTGGCCAGAAGTTAGCATGCTTGAGAAACACAATTTTTTAAAGTGTCTCTCAGGTAACGGTGATTTGCAATTTTTGCCAAGTGGCAGCACTTTCATAAGATCACTTTACATCATGAACATTCGGCAAGGCATGGGGGGGGGGATGGAAAGATTATCAGCATTCTCTTCAGTCTCCCCCCCCCCATGGGCCAGTGCACCAGCTCATTGCCATGTGACTTCAACACCATGTTCTGATTCCATTCCCTTGATGGGAATGGTGCAAAGGTCTTTCCTCCCTTTCCTCTGGTATTGCTGAAAAACCCTATGTGGAACAGCTATAAGTAGTCTATCGACGTTAGAGGTCAAAAATTGTTTCAAGTGGAATTAAATAATTTTGACAACCTGCACACTTCAGTCAGCAACAAGGCTTTCAATTGTGCTGGATGCCTAATGATACTGGAATTCTGAAACCTTTTAAAGGCAGCCCTGCTCCAGTCTCGTAACAATGGGCCAGCAATTATTAGCAATTTCATATTTTGATATTCAGCAACCATTTTACTTAGACCCATTTTCTCCTGGTACTTCAGATAATCTCTTTACCTGACTAATTTTATCTCATTAAACCATGTCCTTGGATTCCCTTAATATTTCTTCTCCCTCCCACACCAGGAAAGGGGAAATATCTTGCAATCAAGTGACACGAACATTGCTTCTCAACATGAAGAGGTATAATTAATCGGAACACTAATTAGATTGGAATGTGAAATAATTGAGTGATGGGTAACTATGTGAGGGAAAATGAGGTAAATTGGATTTGTTTTGTTGTACTATGCAGCACTAACACATTGCTACTCTCTCTGACACCTCAATTGCTCTGGGGTGGCTGCTGTTATTTCTTAATTCCCTTGCAACTTGCTCCTTGATAAGATCCTTCCATCAAATTTGCAGCACCTGAGGACTGACCCTGAGCACTGCTGCATACAACAGATGTGGTCTATCTCTGAGCTATGCTCCTTCTTAAAATAATCTACCCCCAGACACTGTATCATAGCCAAGTTATGGCTCTTTCTGCTCAGATGTGCCACACGCTCCTGTGTCACTCCTGAAACCTGGAGTGAATGTTGGTCTTCCATACCACAAACTCCCAAGCCATTTAATCCCCACCACCATGTATCCTAGAGCAAAATATACATCAGGAGGCTTAGTTTGGTCAGAGGCAAGCATATACTTCCAGAGTTAACATTAAATACATTACTTCTGGTAAATGAGCCACCATAATGAGCAGCTAAAAAAGCCAATGCAATTCTGGGCGGCATCAATAGGAGTATAGCATCTAGATCAAGGGAAGTAATAGTGCCACTGTATTCTGCTCTGGTCAGACCTCACCTGGAGTACTGTGTCCAGTTCTGGGCACCACAGTTCAAGAAGGACACTGACAAACTGGAACGTGTCCAGAGGAGGGCAACCAAAATGGTCAAAGGCCTGGAAACAATGCCTTATGAGGAACGGCTAAGGGAGCTGGGCATGTTTAGCCTGGAGAAGAGGAGGTTAAGGGGTGATATGATAGCCATGTTCAAATATATAAAAGGATGTCACATAGAGGAGGGAGAAAGGTTGTTTTCTGCTGCTCCAGAGAAGCGGACACGGAGCAATGGTTCCAAACTACAAGAAAGAAGATTCCACCTAAACATTAGGAAGAACTTTCTGACAGTAAGAGCTGTTCGACAGTGGAATTTGCTGCCAAGGAGTGTGGTGGAGTCTCCTTCTTTGGAGGTCTTTAAGCAGAGGCTTGACAACCATATGTCAGGAGTGCTCTGATGGTGTTTCCTGCTTGGCAGGGGGTTGGACTCGATGGCCCTTGTGGTCTCTTCCAACTCTATGATTCTATGATTCTATAACTGCCAGAGGGCTGTCAACATTTGTGTCCCAGGCTTTTTAGACTCATCTACCCATGTACTACCATGTACAGCAGTCACGAAATTAAAAGACGCCTGCTTCTTGGGAGAAAAGCAATGACAAACCTTGACAGCATCTTAAAAAGCAGAGACATCACCTTGCCAACAAAGGTCCGTATAGTTAAAGCTATGGTTTTCCCAGTAGTGATGTATGGAAGTGAGAGCTGGACCATAAAGAAGGCTGGTCGCCGAAGAATTGATGCTTTTGAATTGTGGTGCTGGAGGAGACTCTTGAGAGTCCCATGGACTACAAGAAGATCAAACCTATCCATGCTTAAGGAAATCAGCCCTGAGTGCTGAGTGCTCACTGGAAGGACAGATCGTGAAGCTGAGGCTCCAATACTTTGGCCACCTCGTGAGAAGAGAAGACTCCCTGGAAAAGACCCTGATGTTGGGAAAGATGGAGGGCACAAGGAGAAGGGGACGACAGAGGATGAGATGGTTGGACAGTGTTCTCAAAGCTACCAACATGAGTTTGACCAAACTGCGGGAGGCAGTGGAAGACAGGAGTGCCTGGCGTGCTCTGGTCCATGGGGTCACGAAGAGTTGGACATGACTAAACAACAACAACAAACCCATGTACTATCTGAAACAAAAGGCACGCCTTGGTTGCCAAGTGTGAAATATATTGGCATTATTTTCAGCTCTCCTACCCCACTAGAGGAGGCAGTTGAAAGGGGAAACGGTAGCTTAAGAACAGCAGTGAGTGGATGAGGAGTTGCAGGTATGTTGGGAAATGAATAGCAGATGAGTTCAAAGGAGGCCAAGATTGCCAGAGGGAAGCCAGTTAGTGGGAGAGCTGAAGTAGGATTGGGGATATGTCTGGAAGTCTGCAGAGATCATTCAGTGGGTGGGAAGGTCTGTGACATGTAACTACAGGCAGTTGACTGTCTGCAGCCTTTATATGACACACCAATACATAGTGCTGAAGAGAAGTGGTGATGATCAACAGTAGGCTGTGCCTGTTTTTTACTGTATTGTCTGGGACCACACTTTTCAGAACTAACTTTTAACAAACTGGGGGAATCATATGGATGACTACAGAAGAATCCTGGACAGATTTGATGGGCATTTTACTACCAAGCACAGTGTAGCTTATGGGAAGGCCTGTTTCAGTTAGAGAGCTCAGAGGCATAGGCAGTCAGTGGAATCCTTTTTGAGAGGTTTGTATGAAATGGCAGAAAATGGTGTTACTCAATTGGGCTGCCAGGAAACCTTTTTGAGGGCTGTCAGTAAGCTGGCATATATATTTATATTTTGGGTGTGTAGGGGCTCCTTGCCTTTAAGCGTGGTCAGACAAAATTGCTGGGCAAGCACAGGTCACACATGACAACATCAGATCCCCACTTGCTGGTGGTTGCAGCTGGGAGGAGAAGTGAGTGAACCCAAGTAGAATAGTTATGGGACTTGACCTGCATTGAAGACTGTTGGTTATCAGAATATATTTAAAGAAGAATCAGTTAAAATAAAGCCAAGATATGCTGGGTTTATATTACAAAGGAGCAGGGTGATGCAGTGTGATGTTAGGCCAGACTTAGCAAGTAACAAACAAAGCTGATGAAAATTCTAATGGTACCAATTATGGTGGAAGCAAGATGACAGTGAAATTGTCAGAGATTCCCCTGATTGTTGCCAAATAGCTCTATTTCAAGGCTGCTCCACTTGACCCCTTTCCCCTCTCTGTCTTCCTCAGTGCCAGGAGCTTGCACTTAAGATTCTCATTTCTCCCTCCTTGCCTTCTGATGACTTGCAGTCTGTCAGCACTCACCAAGCTAGGACAAGACCGAAGCTTTTTATTACATTTACACTACATTTTTTTAAAAATGAAGTTATCAGTGGTAAGCTCTTACTGTTGCTGATTGGCATGACAGTTCCTCCCAGCCCTACTTAATTTAAAGTACTACATTAACATTCTTCCCCCCACCCCACTTCCCTTAGAATTCAATTACATTTCAGCCCAAAACTTTTGTAACAGTTTAAAGAGAACAGTGATTGATTTGGGGGTTTGGAGCTTTCTGGCACTCTATAGAACCAGATGCACTTAAGGAACATGCCCAAAGTGAAGGGAATTCAGATAATTTACCAAGAACTTGTGTGTGTGTGTGTGTAACAAATGCAGCTGAATCACTACATTTTGAAGTAAGTAAATAATACATATTGCCCTATAAAGCTGGCCTTTCCTTGCAAGGTCATCTGAATTGAAGCAATATACATTACCATCTAAAGTGGATTGGGCAGGACTTAAAACAGTAAGTCCAGAGTCTTGAATGTTTCCAGATGGACATTTATTGTGGTATCAGGGTTCCTCATGCATGCCAGTTTCTTTTTCAGTGTCTATACAATGTCGTTGGAATAAACATTGTCAACCTGTCCCCACCCCACTGAATTTGGGAAAAGCTCCAAAGTTGTGTTTTTTTTTAAGCAAACCTCCCCCTCACAACATTTCCCATCAATTTATTTGCATTGTTTGAAATGACCCATCTGCAGATTAAACCCCCTTCTGGATGTGCCCCAAAACTACGTAACAGCACCACTCTGACAGAGGAGGCTGATTGCAAGGAGACCAGGTCAACCTAAATTCATGAATCATGCAGAGTTGCAGTTGCAGCAGGTATGAGTATTTCTGTCCCACAGGAGTCTTTAATTTTTTAAATTAAGTAGCAGTCCTCTCGTGGCCCATAGTTTCACATCCTTTGTGCAATAGCTATGCTTCAGACTGTGAGCTTAGTACCTGAGAGCATGCATGTAATCACACCATCACAAGGTGACTTGCCAGAGCTCAGACCAGCTGATACCTTCCTGCAAACACTTTGTATTGTGGTGAATAGACTGAGATTTGGAGAAGTCAGGTCAGGGCTGAATTTAGTAGGAACTGGCCACCTAGATACCTCTCCCCAGCTATCTCATTGACTATCCACCTGGAACAAATGGTAAGCAGTTCACTCACTGGATGTGAATAAATTGTGATTTACAGCTCCTAAGACGTGTCCTCTTATATGACAGGGAAAGATAATGCTCACAAATAGGATACAAATGCAAGTTTTTTTTAATAAAAAAAACAGCATATTCAAAACATGACCACATGGAGGGGGCACCAGTGACATTTGCTGGCGGTGCCACTGGGTCTAGGGCTAGCCTTGACTTAGGAAGTGAAAATGTTGGCAGAAATGGGGCCCAGACTGAACAAAATCAATCTGGGAACAAAGACCAGCAAGGAATTGGTTTAGGTAGAAACAAAGTTCAAAGGCATCATAAAAAAAGCAAAAGTGCTTGAGATAGCAGGGTGTCACCAGTGTGGTTCTATCTGCTGGAAGTGTTTTCCTGTGGATCATCTCATAAGTCAGCTGGGGTGGTGGGGAAGAGGCTTTGACCTTCCAGATTTTTATTAAACTTGATGGAGACAAAACTCCCTGCCTTTTATGCTGCCGTCCCCACCTGCAATCAAGTAAGAAAAAAAAGCAGATGTGTAGCTGCATGCTATACATCTGGGGAAAAAACCTCGTTTCACTCTAACATTTGCAGATTGCATAGTTACCATCTCTGAAATTGTTGCTTGGATCTGTGTTGCTATTGTGTTTCCAGGTACTAGTTCATATTGGTCTGTACAGTTTCATGTTAGGAAATGTTAGATAATGCTGAAATGTTTCATTTTTTTATTTTTTGCTTGAAGAAGTGCAGAAAAGTGGTATTTTTTCCTTTTTTTATGAGAGTAGTATGAGGTTGTGTGTGACCCGTGTTCTCTCACAAAACAAGAAGCCACTTTTGAGCACCGTGCTTTGAGAACTGTGGTCTGTAAAGCAGTTACTTTCATAACCGTCAGAGGAAACCAGGCAGAGGTATACAATGTGACATGAAAGTATTGAAAATGTCTCAGTCCATTAACTAACCAGCTCCTACTGAGCTGTATCTTGATCTATTTCGAATTTCTGTTCTGATAGGGAAAACATTGCTTCCTATAGGATGTGTTTGTTACTAGATACAAGTAAAATTAAAATACAGCCTTTTGAGCAAGAAAACTGATATCCTGGTTCTGGATATATGCACACTCACTCACTCTGTCTCTCTGTTCATGTTCCCCCTTATCAGAGCCCAAGCTCCCCCACCCTTTTTTGGTCAAGTCAGGTTTGCAAGAGGCAAAGGTTAAGCTTTCATTCTGTCAGACCTGGCTGTCTATGTATGTGCTGTATTGATTCTGCATTTATTCGCTTCCTCTTTTCGGCAGACATTTCATTCAGATGATCCCTGCTAAGTGTTAATCATCCTGGTGTTGGACAATTGACCTTCTTCCCTCAAAATGTCTCATCCATAAGTCTTTACCTATTTTGGAATAGAAACCAAAATGTGTGTGCATTTTTAAAAAATGATTCAAAGGGTACAACCCTATTCTGAAGATCCCCTGGCTATATTAAGCATTTCTGGCTACATGATTTTCCTCTCCTAGGGCTGAGCATATGTCAAATGTGATGACTGCTCCACTGGTGCAGATCTGGCATAATGTGGGTATAGGATTGCTCTGTAAACCATGTTAGGACTCTCAAATCTCACAGGCCACATTTCCTGACGAGGCAAACCTCTGGCTACTTTTTTTATCTTCAGTTTTGCATAGCTGAGTGACAATGACTTTTGACATGGAGTATATGTCTGCATAATTAAAAAGAGCTCTTGAAATATTTTAATTCATAGGGAACTTGAAACTTGTTGGTAATAATCCAACTTCCTGCAACATTAAGTAACATTTGAATTAAGTAAAACCTGGAAATCTGGCATTTTCTATCTCTAAACCTGAAATAGCACATAGCTAAGTTAGAAAACCAATATGTGTGTGTGTGTGTGTGTGTGTGTGTGTGTGTGTGTATGAATGAGACTTTCATCAGTAACCCTTTCGCTTGTTTAAGAATATTCACAAGTTTTGCCTTGGGAACTCAGATGCTCTTGCCTTGACTCATATATATCTCAGCCTGATAGGATCTAACCCAGGCATAGGCAAACTCGGCCCTCCAGATGTTTTGGGACTACAACTCCCATCATCCCTAGCTAACAGGACTAGTGGTCAGGGATGATGGTAATTGTAGTCTCAAAACATCTGGAGAGCTGAGTTTGCCTATGCCTGATCTAACCTATGCTATTTGATAGCATTGCTTAAGAAAGTGGAAAGCTCATAGATTAAACAAGAAATGTATGTACAGAGTCTATATCACTTCAGCTCCTATTTGTGCCAGACAGGTACTTTTCCTTCTTCTCTGGAGATGGGGTGGGGGCAGGGAACTGCAGCTACTAGTCTCTGATTGAGGTGTTGGTGCTAAAGCTGGTTAGCCTTTGATCATGTGTGATAAGGGTCTGAAAGGCAAGCTGACCAAAGCAGACCAGTCCCTGGATCCATGGCAAAGATAGTCTTGTGCTAGCAGTGGGAAACCATAGCAACCTTCCACTTTAGAATGCACAGCATATAATCTATCTGTCCTTCAGCAAGCATTTTGTAGTCCAGAAATAGTCATTGCTTGGTGTGAGAATAGAAAAGGTCAGGCAGTTGGAACCTAGGCGACTATGCAGTCCTGCAGCCTTGTCACGTAGTCTGTATGTGTGCTCCGTAATTACGGTTGAGATGTTGAAGAGGAATGATACCTGAATCCTGGGTTTCATTTATTTTAGAGGGGAAAGTAACATCACCTGTTTCAATCTGCAAGCAGAAGTATATATATATATCTTTTTAAAAAAGAAAAATCTCCCTTTCTTCAGCCATATGTATGTTTCCCTTTTATTTTTGGCACAATTTCCTAAAATTACAGTATTGTGCATTTTGGGAGTTTTCTTGTCATCAGCCTCTTTGCTATCGCTTTATTTAGGTATAAATAACTGCAGAAGCACTTGTTAATTACATGGTATCGAAGATACCCTACAACTTGCTAATGCATAAGTGCAACTGGCCAAAGCTGTCAGCCCCTGCTCAGCAGAGCTGCAAAGGTCAGAGAGAGACAGTTTTTTTGCTGGTCTTGTGGGAACCTTCAGGAAGGCAAAATCTAAGGGAACATCTGTATTAAACTGCTTAAAACGTCCCAGGTTCAGAGAGCTAGAAAGGATTAGGAGTTGAACTGAGATCTCAGAAATTTGAAGGAAAATGCCCTGTAGAATTTTCAAGCAATTGGGTGTTTTGTAAAAGCCTATGTTGAATTATCAGAAAGAGTTCTGAGTTTCATAGTCAGGAAAATGCTTTGTTTTGCAGAAGGATTAATTCCTGATATGGGTCGTTCCATTATTGTATTTTTAGCTTTGAAAAAGCCTTAAATCCATCCATGTTTTTAGAAGGTGTGGAGGGTGGAAAATATACAATTCTGCACCTTCAGAAAGCCAGAGGAATACAGGTAGATTTCACATTTGAAAACTTATCTGCTAATGTAGAGCAGCTAAGCATCTTACATTCAATAGTCATGTGAAGGAGGTAGGGAAGCAGCCTGACAAATATTGTCTTGCTTTTTTCAATTCTATGTTTTGCTATTGGAATGTATAACTTAGTTTTTACTGGTAATATTAATGTTACCACAGTATACTCAGCAACCTACAAGAGTAAGACATAACTGCAACACAGGTATATCCTGTAAGCTATTTAATATGCAATATTGAAGTGAATACTGCAAAATGCGGCATGAAACTGTAGGTATAATTTTTGCTTTCCAACGGGGGGAGCTGTTGATACATGATTTATGTTGCCTTTCCCCCTATTTAATATAATGCTCATTAAAGATTGTGCGTTTCAGCAAATTTATACTAAGCATTTCAGAGAGCTGCAAAATTATTTCTACATGTAATTCCAGGGCTAAGATGTACCAGAAAAGAATGTGAAGGAAGTCAGGTTTAAAAAAATGAAAAGTATTTAAATTGAAACTCCCACAAGAATGATTTTCAAGTTCCAAAGAGAAAATACAACAGCTTAGTGAAGGGAGGAAACTGTTATCATTTTGACAAATTGAGGTAGAAAATCAGTGTTTAAAGTTCTAAAACTTTTTATTCCCTTCACATGATTTTGTCATAGAACAAGACACACTTTACATGGGAAATGCCTCATCTAATATTCATCTGACTTGCATATCCTCATACGGTGTGTGTTTATAGGATATACCAGACATGAACAGGAGGTAAACAGTGGCTTGTGTGTGTTTGAGGGATAGGATTCTTGTAAAAAATGCTGGACTGATCTTGGACGTATGTTCTTAAGCCAGAACATATATTTGGAACTGCTTACTGCAGATTACTGATCCTTTAACTCAGAGGAGATCCTCAGTGGAGACTGACTCTTATTCCACAGTGTGTGTACATAATGCTGATCTGTATAATGTTGGAGAATATCTGTCATTTGTGCTTCCTTAAGATTGTGCCCAAACTTAGCCCTCTTTGGGAACTCCATCTGATCACTGTGCTATATTTTAGTCAGCTTCAAAATTGTGAAAGCTGTAGAATTATCTGGATGAAGTGTATGACAGAAATGTGAAAATTTTACTATACCCAAAAGTGAAAATATGCATTCAGTACTGCTAAGAAATGTTTGTTTTGGAGTTTGTATTTCAAAATGTATTTGAAGCATGTCACCAGATTCCTTGGAAGTTTTTTGCCTAGTTCAGGAAGAGTGAATCTGAGGCTATCCAGCTCCCATCCAGGTCATCCAATCCCCAGCTAAATGGCCAACAGTCAAAGGAATGATGCAACCTCCAGAAAGCCAGTTTCCTCAATCCTGATGAAATTAATTACTATATTGGTAACCTTTCTTCCTTTACAGTACAACAAGTCAACCTGTTTCCCTTAGCTAACAATAGAAGGTACTGATTAATTAAACTTAGGGTGGAATTCAGTGTTTACCAATGTTCTCTTTGTAAGTTACCTTGATTTTATACATGTAACACAAAAGAAAAAAAGGGGTTTTGATCTAAAGAGCTAGTTCTGCACTATTACTTGCTACAAAGTTCTGTTGCACTTCCTCTGCCTGGGTAATTTGCCACTGGTTGTCAATTTGTTCCTCCACACTTGTTTCACTGTGAAGAAGAAGAAGAAGAAGAAGAAGAAGAAGAAGAAGAAGAAGAGGAGGAGGAGGAGGAGTTTGGATTTGATATCCCGCTTTAACACTACCCGAAGGAGTCTCAAAGTGGCTAACATTCTCCTTTCCCTTCCTCCCCCACAACAAACACTCTGTGAGGTGAGTGGGGCTGAGAGACTTCAAAGAAGTGTGACTGGCCCAAGGTCACCCAGCAGCTGCATGTGGAAGAGCGGGGAAGCGAACACAGTTCACCAGATTACAAGTCCACCGCTCTTAACCACTACAGCACACTGGCTCTCCTGAGCATCTGGTGCCTCTTCTTGACATTGACCTTTTCCAGTGTTTGGAGCAAGGCAGCTTGTCATACTTAAACGACAGAGGGGATAGAAAATCCCAAACCCAGATCAGATCACATAAGCAAGGTACATGAAGCGAATGTGGTTGTATAAAGATGGAACATTTGGTCAATAATCCCTTAAACTGTTCACCAGCGTTGGAAGGAGTTCTTCATCTTAACTCATCTCCCCGCCCCAGACACCCACAAGAAATTCAATCAATGGTCTTCAGACCTTTCACCTATGTATATGGATTTTCTTTCTTCCAACTATCCAATATCACACATGGTAGTAGAGGCAGATAAATGGATTAAGTGACAAAGAAATGAATCTTTTACACCTCACAGTGCTTTTGGGGTGGATGGAGGAGGAAAGCTGGTGGGACTGCTGAGGGACAGTATGAGAATAAACCATTGCCACTCACTGCATGAAGCACTGCAAGGAAAGAATTCAGATCAGAATTGTGTGGTTTTTTAAAAAAAATATTTCTTCTCCCAACCTCCCAATTTGGATCATGAGAAACTTTTAACTTGTTTGCTGGTGACTCCCTTTTTAAAAAGATGCCAGAAGCTGAGTAACCATACTTAAATTCCTCTTTACTGGTTGTGTTCACACAGCAGTTGAAATCCCCTGCAGGGAAAGGAGAAGCCTTTGAGCACATCTCTGTGAGTCCATCCTCTCTTTACTGACACAGGACTGCATTACCCACTGGCTTGTTCTATTTCATCTCTCAAACAACAACAATTATAATGAATGTGGGTAATTTCCTGCCATAGTTTGGCTTGGGGCTCCCAAAGGAGGCTGGGTTGAAGCAGTGATACTTAATGGAAAGGCAGAGTCACATCTGATTGGGTAGAATCATAATAGGTTCTGCAGGATTACAATGGGCAATGTCCTGCTGGGAAGGTACTAACTGCGGTCAAGAGCAGACCGGGGATTTGGGGGCTCAGGCACACACTGCATTAATGACATGGCATATGAACTTGGCCCTGAGAGAAGCAAACATATGGACAATTCACTAAGTATCCATGACTTTCAGTGACAGAGAATATGCAACAGAAGGGTAGCACAAGTGGCCTGAGTGATTAGGGTCCTTCAGAGGGTATGGAGTAGAGGGCCTCCTCAAACTTGGCAGTGCCACAGCTTATCAGTGGTGATTGCTGGCAGTGGTGGGGTTACTTACAGTGCAATTGAGCTAAACCATGTGGTAAGAGCCTGAAAACATTATGGCGGGGAGCTGTTTTCAGCACCATTTCTGTGGGAGAACTAGCAAGCACACAGCTCAGCTACCAGAGCAATTTCTAAGCACATACTAAGCTTTTCGTGCATTAATTTTGGAAAATGTGCTGATGAGCCTTGGTGTATTTGAGCAAAGTGTAAACTTGTCACTTCTATCAGTGAATATGCCATTGCGTTGGTGCACACCAGACACTATTGCAGCACCTCTCGATGGCTGGAGGCCCCTTAGTTGTCTCCTTTGCTCTCCCCTGTCCTTTGCAAACATTAATTCAGGCCGAAGGAAACTCAGCAAACAACCTCCAGATCATGAAGGTCTTCCACTGGCACACCACCACCAGTCATCCACCTTGAGTTTTCCTTTCATGCTCCAAAAACGAGGAACTGGAGCACATGCCTTGTGGGCGCAAATGACCTTTGGAGGAATATTTTGATAACAGTTGTCATCTCTTTCTGCAACTCCTTGCTATTTTCCCCTAATCCACCTTTCTACCCTCCGTCGCTCCCTCTTTACCAAAAAACATGAACAAGTTGCTGCTGAAAAGGGTACTTATGTTCAAGGTTTTGAGAGAAGCTTGTCACTACTCCACTGCTGCACTTACCACAGAGGCTGAGCAAAGCAGAAGTAGCCACTTGCCATTGACCCTGATGAACAGAGGAGATAGCCAACCCTGCCCTGGGAAGCTGCAGTGCCATTAGACAAACGGTTTGCTGCATTGTTTGCTTTGTTTACAAAAATGGAAGCAGAGCATATAGGAAGCAAACAGACACCTTCACTGCTGGCACATCATTAGATTCCCGAAAGAATAGTGTGGACCCCATGCCCCCTATGTAGTTTTCAGTCCAGCTCCAACATTCTTAGCTTGCTCAGGCTCCCAAATCAAAGCACGGTATATCTCTTTTCTTTCACACATTCCCCACCATGAGCACTGGTCAGAACCCACAGGCATGAAACTGCCCACTCAAGGAACCTAGCCCATTATTTTTCATTGATGGGAATAACAAACGATCTTCCCTGACTATGCTTCCTTCACCTGCTACTTAGAGTGCAAATTCTTTGAGCAGGAAACTCAGGTTTTGCAATCAGAACAAATTATGCAGATTGGGCCAAATCCATTTAAAATTTAAATCTGATTTTAATATAATTTATTCTAAAGAGGGGATTTAGGATTTTTGCTTATCGAGCATAATTACCAATGTCTTCTGGCTATCTCCACATTTCCCCTAATCAAGCAGCACCCCCTTCAAATGCTGTCTTTATCCTTAGGAGTTGCTTATTACAGCTACAACTCTGTATGTGTCAATTCCATTTTTGTGTGTCTAGTCTGCCTCTACAGTGTGAGTGTTAGTTGGAATCTATCTTGTGTTAAATATCAAGGCAGGGTACAGTCATCTACCGGTTAAATGGTGGTCACAACAGTGCTTTTCCTGGTGCCTTTGAGTGCTTTCTTTTCTGGGACAGAAGTCCTGTTACCAGTCATTTCACAGCAAAAAAATTGTCATGCAGATTTATGGGCTCAAGACAATAGCAAGCAGGACACCAATGAGAGAAGGATAAAGGTTCTTGAGTGGCCTCCACATTCTTCTAAATAATTATTAATCACTTTCCAAAAAATAAAAAAATAAAATTGATGGGTTAGTCCCTTCATTATATTTACCCTGTTCATTCCAACAACACCCTTGAATGAGATGTCACTACTGCTTCCACTCTTCAGACTAGAGTTTGCAGCTTGGTCAAGACTGAGTTGCTGTTGAGCTCATGGCTGAAATGAGATTTGAATCCAGACATCCTGAATTCAAGTCAATTGTGTTATCCACAGAGCCACTCTAGTTCTATTTTAAATCAGGTCCCTGTGACTCCCTTCTCTTTCTCTATGGTTATTTGAAATATGCCTTTTCTAGCTGCAATTCTATAACCACTTAAATGGAAATAGATCCCACTGAACAAAATGCACTGCCCACTAGACACCTATAGGATTTTTCTCTCTCTTTTAAAAAAGTGGAATGTATTTTAAACAAACTCCATTTTCTCATAAAGACTCTCCAACACATTTGTGCATTTCCCCACCTAGCTTAAGGACCTCCTGACATGATTTTAGAATGTGGTGGTGGGGAATCCCTTTATGCAGCTTTGAAATACCGTCCTTGCCATCCCACCACATTATATTTGTGAGCCTGGTGCAAGTTCCTTCCTACCCCCAGCTTTTCAGTTAGCTGCTGAGTAGCGTTCCTAAGTGCCGATTCTCTCTTTAAATGTGTTGCACTTCAGAGCTGTACCTGGAAACTTTGTAACATTTCAGTGTTGGTTAGTGTGATGGAGTGGAAGAATTCAGCACGGTGTCTTCTGGCCAAGGGATTAAAACAATGCCCCAGGCTGCTAGCTGGTTCTCCAGATATTGCTGAGATTGCCGGGGGAGGGAAGGGAAAGAGATAACCAAGTCCGACAGCAGGAGCCCCTGGAGGGACATATTAATGAATCTGATTGACAGCATGCATATGATTTACCAGTGGCCAGCAGCCTCAAGCTAGTGGTATTAAGCAAAAGGAAGGGGATTTGAGTTCTCGGAGCGGTCAAATGGTCTTGTCCTCTTTCTCTTCCTCCAAAAGGGACAAAGTTGCATAACCAATTCCCCAAGATTGCCTGGTTCACTCCCTGCACCCTATTCTGTTTGGATAACACTCATGGCACTGGGAAATTCAGTGACACCTTGGGCTAGAAAAAGCTCTGCTTACTAGTTTGGAAAAGTTTGCGGGGCTCAGCAAGCCCTTGGTGCACTTGCTTGGAGGCCTCTTCTGCATTGAGAAAAACAAGCAAAGCACTTAGCCCCTTTCCCTGCATGAAAACTGTTTTGGTTTAGCTGCAGTGCTTAAGTAGTTTTTATTATCAGAAGGAGGTAATGCTTCCTTTTGCACATAGGAGCCAAATCCTAGGAGCCATGGGGTCTTTGGCCCCCCCAATAAAATATTTGAGGGGGCCATCTCTCCCAAGTTGATGGGCATTGCCATTCAAATGGTGTGTGTGCCGCAATATGTGATTGATTATGTGGGATGGGGCTTGCCTGCCCCCCTATTTTGTTCAAATTGCCACCCCTGTATTAAAATACGGAAGAGTTACTTGAGGTCTCTAAATCAGGAGTGTGCATCGGCTTGGGATGCAGGGCAAATAATGGGGCAAATTGGGATGATTTGGGGGCATAGCTGTCAACCGTCCTTTATTTGGCGGGAAAGTCCCTTATCCCAGCGCTGTGTCACGCTGCTGTCCCTTTTTGATGATGTCCCTTAAATTTCCTGGGTTTCAAAGGAAGCAGCTCCTCTTCCCTGCTGGCCAGGGAGGAGGGAGGCTCCAACTGCGTTGCTTGGCTGCCCGGTCCACTCCCCTCCGGCCTCCTCTCACCAGCCTCAGCCCCCGGGAGCCCCTCCCTGCCAGGACTGGCGGGAGCCTTGGGCCCTTCCGCCAACATCCTCCTTGTGGCCGCCGAACTGAGCGTCTCTGCCTGGGGCCTCCCCTCTGCCCACTGCCGCCGCTCCTGCTAGGCTGTACTGCGGCTAGGCCGTACTGCATACTGTGCCGCCGAAGGACCCGGATAAGATGGGCAGTCTGGCGCGGCCTATGAATTGCTGAGGAGCCTTGAGAGGAGGGTGAGGGCAACCACAGAGAAAGCAGTTCAGAGAGAGGAGGAGGAGGAGGAGGAGGCGGAGGTGCGGGCAGGTGTTCCAAGGGCTAACCATAGAGGGGGAAAGCGGAGGAAGGACTGCAAGCGCTTCTCCCATAGATTTGTAGTGGTAGACTAGCATAGATGGTCTGATCTGCGGGTTTACTTCGGGTGCTATTTCCCTCCCCCCTTCCTCCCGCCCTGCCTGATGGAACTGAGAGCTGCAGATGGAACATGAGAGAAAAGATACAGAACTGCAGCAGCATCTTCGTAGCTTGGACTTTGTTTTGCGCGAAAAGTAGTTGCTGCTTGTAGGTATTTAATTGCAGTGTTTCATCAGCTGGTGTCTTGAGCAGCAACCTCTGGAAACAAAGGGCTAAAAACCGGCACTGCTCTCCCAAATTATCTGGTCCCTTTAAACTTTGTATTTCAGCTGGTTGACTAAAATCCCTTATTTTGGCTGCTGATCCCTTATTTTCGAGGCTGCTGGTCCCTTATTTTCAAAACTGTAAGTTGACTGCTATGTTTGGGGGTCTTCTATCCTCTGAAACCAAAGCACAGTCAATACCCTTTACAAGTTGAATCAGAATCCTCACAAAGCCACAGGGCACTCTCTCATGTTCTTTTTCTGTATTATTTTTTTGGGGGGGGGTGCAGAAAAGCTACATGTTTTTGAATATCTGTATCTCTAAGTTCAGGGGCTTTGCAAGAAGTGAAGGTGTTCAAAACGTTAGCTGTGGAACACAGAGGCGCTCTGGGTTGTTGTTATTACTGTATTGTTAATAGCAGTGGATGGTTTCTTTTTTAAATTAAATACTTCATTTAACTCAACAAAAAACTTATATTGCTCTTCTTCAACAAAAGCAAACCAAGAGCTCATCAGAATCCCACCAGCAGTGTTTGAGACAGTGTCATGTTGCAAGAGGCCTGTGGCCTCTTGGAGGACACAAGCAAGGAGTGTAATGGAGGGCACCAAAAACTAAGGCTGGTGTGAAGCTACAAAATTTTAAAAAATGAAAAACCAGAATGCACATCACTTGGCCACCTTTCTTTCTTTCTTTCTTTCTTTCTTTCTTTCTTTCTTTCTTTCTTTACTGCTTTATACCTGAAGGTCTCAGGGTGGTTCACATCTTAGTTATTTTCAGGTAATAAAGATCAAGACCAAAACTTGCACTCCCTGACCAAGTGATTATGGATGAAAGCGAATCCCTTTCACTTTCCAAGAGGGGCTCCTGTGTCTGCAAATTTCATGCACTTTGGTCAAAAGGGGAGAAGGACATAACCATTTTTAGATTCCTCATTACAGTGAATGGAATGTCAAAACATGGAGCTTTTTAAACATAAAGAACAGCTTAGGAATTGAATTATTGATGAACCAGCAGCAAATAATAGTACAGTGGTACCTCTAGTTATGAACTTAATTTGTTCCGGAGGTCCGTTCTTAACCTGAAACTGTTCTTAACTAGAGGTGTGCTTTCACTAATGGGGCCTCTTGCTGCCACTGTGCCGCCAGCACAAAATTTCCATTCTCATCCTGGGGCAAAGTTCTCAACTTGAGGTAACTCTTCCAGATTAGCAGAGTTTGTAACCTGAACCGTCTGTAACCTGAGGTGTTTGTAACTTGAGGTACCACTGTATTAGGAATCTGGGAGAACAATGCAACCTTACCCACACCACCCTACAAGCTGCTACTGCCAGCCAGCATTGGTGGGGACATATGCTAAATAATTGGTCCTTGGTCATTTCATGCTCTTCCTTCTGTTCTACTAGATTTGGAATATGTTTTGATTCAAACTGCCTTTTGATTGCCACGGCAAAAAAGGCCATCTTAGCATGCTAGATCTCCAATAAATAAGTTGCCTATTCAATATAACCTTAATCAGTTCAGGCTAGTCTTCCTGTTTGTCCCTGAAATCATTTATCCTGTGCTACTACTGTCTTGACAATGTGCAACTTTTGTCTCTGCTTCATCTCACTTCTTGATCAACTTTAATCTCTTCAGAATTGGGTCATCTTGTTGCTCTGAAACGTGTCGTGCACGCTGATGGTATCATATAAAGAAATAACTACTGATAATATCCATGCGCATAGCCATCTGTACATGCATGTATGACTAAGCTGTTGTGCAAATTGTTAATTTGAGAAGCTTTTCTTTGACTGTAGTAAAGAGGTCAGAACCCGTCTCTGAGCCAAAAAGATTTTCCCCAAGGTTATTCATTGTCTTTTGCTTTTATCTTTCTGTCCTCCCTGTTTGGTTTCCACAAGCGATAATCCACTTTTAAGTAATGCATGCTCATCATTTCTTAGCAAGGGAAAGATCACAAACATCCCTTAGGGGAGCAGCTAGCAGTGAGTCAGTAAGTACATGGAATCTCGAGCCATAGTTTCAATAGTAAATTTAACTTTGAAAACTTAACTTTGATATGTGAGCAACTTAAGATGGATGACCCCTTTTGATGTCATGGATAAAGTCCTTTGTGGCAGCTTCATTAATCTGTGAGAGTATAAGAGGAACGCTACTGAGAATAGTGGGAGAGGACCCCTCGGGAATTGCCATATTTAAGAAGAATCCGAGAACACACCTGTGCCAATATGAATGAAAAATAAAGGTGGCGACTGTTCTTTCAGTGACCTCTCTATGGGTCCCAGTTTTATGATGCCACGGCAGCTTTTCCCGGTCTGTGGCCTCCCATATATTTTTTACTTCAGCCCCCATCATCCCTAACCACTGGCCGTACTGTCTGGGGTTGATGGGAGTTCCAGTCCAAATCATCTGGAGAGGACCAAATTGGGAAAGACTGTGCTATGATGGCATAATGTTAATATAACAGTATGATCACATCTGTGTCAGAAGGGCCTTTAAATTTGTTATATGATCCAGTGTATACACAAAATGTAGTGAATGTTGAAATCCACATGTTAATGCTGGCAACTGCAGATAAGTTTTGTTAAATGACAGAAAATCCAGGGATATGCCAGTAAGTGATGACAGTCACCTAAAATGACAACATGGAGTAATGAACTCCTGCATAGGAGCCAACTGATAGGGGCTAAGGTCCCTTCGCCTCCCCCCCATAAAATATATGAGCCCCCTCCAACTGATGGGTATTGCCATTCAAATGATGTGTGTGTGTGTGTGTGTGTGTGTGTGTATGTGTATGTGTGCCATGTTTTGTGATTGATTATGCAGGGCAGGCTTACCTGGGTCCTCCAATATTTTATTCAAGTTGACATCCCTGAGCTTCTGGGAAGTCTCATGTGCAAATAGATCAAGACGGCAAAGCTTGAAAAAGAAAAGGGGGAGTGACCATTCAGGATCCTACTCTTCTTCACATATGTTTCAGCTCACTGTTTTATCTTTGTGAATTCCAACATTAACTGACCTGATCTGCATTTCTCAGACTTATGTGTGGTTTTCACACTTCAATGTTCCGTATTCTTAAAATACTTTTCAAAATGGAGGACAAGAATATGCATCTAAATGCACATTTTCATATGTATCGAAAATATTTTGCAGATTCATGTGGACCTGGCAATGAAAGGACTTATGGGTAAAGATTTGCAAAGGAGATATGGACAAGAAATAGTCTGAATCATTCATTTATGGCTCTAGCCCACATGGATCTTGACCTAGTGCTTGGAGCACTAGAGAATAAAACTACAGCCTAAGATGAGTTCTGCTTAGGCCACGTTCCCTCCCTGCGTTTAAAACACTATGAAATCACTGTAAACAGTCATGAGTCCACCGCCCAAAGAATTCTGGTAGCTGCAGTGTGTTAAGGGAGCTGACAGTTGTTATGAGACTCCTCTTCCCCTGCCAGAATTATGGTTTTCAGAGTGGTTTAGCAAGCATGCCCTGTCACAGGGAACTCTGGGTACTGTAGCTCTTGGAGGGAAATAAGGATCTCCTAACAACTCCCAGCCTCATAACAAACTGCAGCTACCAAAATTCTTTGGGGAAAGCAATCACTGTTTATAGTGGCATCATAGTGCTTTACATGTATAATGGGAAAGTGGGCATAGGAAATACAGGAAGGACCAAACTGACCAGGATTTTGTGAAGATAAAATGGAGAGAAGAAGAAGAAGAAGAAGAGTTTGGATTTGATATCCCGCCTTTCACTCCCTTTAAGGAGTCTCAAAGCGGCTAACATTCTCCTTTCCCTTCCTCCCCCACAACAAACACTCTGTGAGGTGAGTGGGGCTGAGAGACTTCAGAGAAGTGTGACTGGCCCAAGGTCACCCAGCAGCTGCATGTGGAGGAGCAGGGAATCGAACATGGTTCCCCAGATTACGAGACTACCGCTCTTAACCACTACACCACACTGGCTCTAGAGAGAACCACATATGTCACTTTGAGCTCCTAGGAGAAAATGTGGGATATAAAACAAACAAGCATTATTCAGGAACTTGATTGTTCAGTTAGTTGAAAATTGAACATTGTTATTATTGGAAACCGGCCAGAGTGGCTGGGGAAACCAGATGGGTGGGGTAAAATTAGTTGTTGTTGTTGTTGTTGTTGTTGTTGTTGTTATTCTATGTAATCTTCCTTCATGTGCAGATACTATATCCTCCAATATTCCTCAGATGAAAATAGGGATTGCAAAGTTTCAGAGAAAGATACTTTTGGACTCTGACTACTGGACTACTTTTGGACTCTTGTATGGCTGTATGGCTTAGTACACTGAAAAAATGCTGTAGAAATGCTTAATAATCCTCAGCAGGATCCATCCCTAGCTAAGCATTTTACAATACCATTGATTGTGATAGCACAGTTAAGTACAGTATGCCTTACTCCCACCACCCATTAAACCAGTGGGATTTATGAGTGCTTAAATGTGCTTAGTTGCAGCCATTGTGAAGTAGGTTATTCATTTCCTGTCTCTCTCGCACACATATACACACACATATGCATGCCAAGGAATCTTCTTTTTTAAAAAAATAATTTTTATTAACTGGCCAATCACATCAAATTAAATCACATCACATAAATTCCAAATTACAAAGCCAAATTTTTAAATTTTGTTGGGGGAACCCATACTTCAAGATCCAAAGGGGGATTCAGATCATCTTCTTATTACTGCGTTAATGTCCAAATCAGTCCCAATCAGTCCAGACAAAATTCATAATTCTATCCAGTCTTATCTTGGTGTTTCAACATCATATCTTGTTCATATAATTTCTATTTTTCCTTTACGATCTCTTCTGTTAGTCTCCTTAAGCCGATAAGCAAAATAATTCATGCCAAGGAATCTTAGAGGCTGTGATTTTTCTTTTAGGAGTAAGCTAAAAACAGTAGGAAATGCTGAAATATTACAAACTGAAATCCAGTTAGTGAAACCATTGAATCCCTTGTGAACAAGTCTGTCCACACAACACGAATAGCTTGGCATAGGCTGGAGTAGCTATCCAGACACTGACCTCCTGATATTTTTTTACAGTTCACTTATAACTAAAGGGAAGCAATTAATTGACTATGCTGAGTGACTAAGATTAAGTGCTCATGTCATAAATATTTCAAGGACCTTTCAGAGGTTCACTTCCAGAGTAGACTACAGAAAGTAATTCTTTAGGCATTCCCATGCTGGGCTTTTACATTGATCTCTCTAGTCAGGATACTTTGTGCTAAAAGATAAAGATCATTTAAGCTGCAGGACTTGCTCAGAGAGGCCCTAGAGTGCTGCAGAGGGGAAAAAAAACTATGATAGGAAAAGTATCTTAACAGGGATTGTCATGGAGACACAGGCTGAGTTTTCTGAAATCCTTCTCTCCTGAAGCACTTAAAACACCGGAGAAGGAACAACTGAGTGGGGAAGCACATGCTCAGCATACAGAAAGTCCAAAATCATTGAAAGGCAATTGGTAGCTGGTCTAGGGAAGACTTCTAGGTACTTTGGTTAGTTATTGCAAAGCAGACGCCACTAACTAGATGGGGCTAGTATAAAGCAGTTGAGCTTGAAATGTCCACATCAATATTTAGTAGTCCATAGAACGACAGTTTTCTTTCTCTTGGGAATGTTCAGTAGATAGGCTATATTTCCTGCCAAGAATCAAACAGATTTGAGATCAAGAAAGAATCATTCCCCAGAGCAGACTGGCTAGATCTTTCTCTCTCTTCCTGTTTAGGTTTCTTCCTTACCTTAGCGCATCTTTACAGAAGTCTCGGGCCAAGGGACAGGGAACCTGCTTCTGTAGATGATGATGTACTCCACCTTCTATCAACACCGGCCAACATGGCCAAGGGGGATGGGAGCTGAAGTCCAACAACATCTGGATGGCAACGGCTTCTGCATCACTGCCCTTGCTGAAGGACTTGCATTGTCTATGCTTGTAGCAAAGACATAGCTGTAGATTCTTCAGTTGTGATTCCTGCATTGCAGGGAGTTGGACTAAATGACCCTTGGGGTCACTTGTAACTCAACAATTCTATGATTCTATGTAGAGGTGGGTTACTCAGGGTAGTGAAAATCAAAAAATTCCAGAAGCATTTAGAGAAATGGAGTGAATGGACAGTAAAATGGCAGGTGAGGTTCAGTCTTCAAGTTAAACTTTGTTAAAGTTTGGGAATGACCGTCTTATCCCTAACACAGCAATCAGATGGATTTTGGACTTAATAGGTTCTTAATAGGTCATTTTCTCTTTTCCTGACTACGATTCTGAAATATACTCAGAGTCAAGTGTGAGTTTCATGCTCTTTATTCAGGTCATAGTAGCAATGAATGAAACTTTCCCCAAAACGTCTAGCTATATATACATTATTTACACAATGGGCCCCGTGTGATTGGCTAATTCCAGGCTGCTCCTGTAGGCCAATCAGGTTGCAGATTCACCTCCTCCAGAAGCCTGATTGGCTGCTCCTGCTGATTCACTTCCACCTAGAGCTGGATTGGGTGGCTCCTACAGGCCAATCAGACTGCTGCATTCTGGATCCTATTGTTCTAGGATTCTGCTCAGTACATAACAGATTCATTTTTGTCAAGCATAAAGCTAGGTGATCAGCAGTTATTCTGAATTGCCTGGAGCACCCAGTGTGGAGATGGTGGTTATGCTCCTTCCTGCTCCAGGCTCCTTTGAAACTTTCTGAAGCTCAGAGCATAGCTGCGTATCAAGTGAAGTGGCAGGTGGGAGGTAAATGCAGCTGTGAATGAATGTAAGACAGTGGAATTCGCTCTGTATGAGGTTCACAGTTATGTCAGATCTCTGGTACAATGTGGAAGGGAGCTTGCCTGCTTTGGGACTGTCTGCTTGATTGCTTCTTTTGCTAATAATGCCTAGTGGCAGATGGTGCACATGCTCCTTGTATATGAGTGCATATGAGTCAGTGTATATTAGTCAGAAGTGTGAGGGTCCTCAAAATATGTTTCCGCATCATAAGGGAATGGATCTGAACCTGGACTGCTTTCCCTTCATCTTCATACACTCTTTCTGGAATGGTGTGTGTGTCAGTGTAAAATGAATGACAGGATACACACAAGCACAGTCTTCATTAAAGGTTTGTAATTTGGTGCCTGGTCACCTCATCTGTCTCTTGAGAAATCTTTATGTGGGACAAGAAGCTACAGTTAGAACTGAATATGGAACAACCGATTGGTTCAAAATTGGGAAAGGAGTACGACAAGGCTGTATATTGTCTCCCTGCTTATTTAACTTATATGCAGAATTCATCATGCGAAAATCTGGACTGGATGGATCCCAAACCGGAATTAAGATTTCTGGAAGAAATATCAACAACCTCAGATATGCAGATGACACAACCTTGATGGCAGAAAGTGAGGAGGAATTAAAGAACCTTTCAATGAGCGTGAAAGAGGAGAGCACAAAATATGGTCTGAAGCTCAACATCAAAAAAACTAAGATCATGGCCACTGGTCCCATCACTTCCTGGCAAATAGAAGGGGAAGAAATGGAGGCAGTGAGAGATTTTACTTTCTTGGGTTCCATGATCACTGCAGATGGTGACAGCAGTCACGAAATTAAAAGACGCTTGCTTCTTGGGAGGAAAGCAATGACAAACCTAGACAGCATCTTAAAAAGCAGAGACATCACCTTGCCAACAAAGGTCCTTATAGTTAAAGCTGTGGTTTTCTCAGTAGTGATGTATGGAAGTGAGAGCTGGACCATAAAGAAGGCTGATTGCCAAAGAATTGAAGCTTTTGAATTATGGTGCTGGAGGAGACTCTTGAGAGTCCCATGGACTGCAAGAAGATCAAACCTATCCATGCTTAAGGAAATCAGCCCTGAGTGCTCACTGGAAGGACAGATCGTGAAGCTGAGGCTCCAATACTTTGGCCACCTCATGAGAAGAGAAGACTCCCTGGAAAAGACCCTGATGTTGGGAAAGATGGAGGGCACAAGGAGAAGGGGACGACAGAGGATGAGATGGTTGGACAGTGTTCTCGAAGCTACCAACATGAATTTGACCAAACTGCGGGAGGCAGTGGAAGACAGGAGTGCCTGGCGTGCTCTGGTCCATGGGGTCACGAAGAGTCGGACACAACTAAACGACTAAACAACAACAACAACAACAAATTTGGTGTAGTGGGAGAGCAATGAGTCAGCACATGAAATTCTACCTCAGCTCAGGTCTAAAACATTTGCTTGGAAATCTTGAGGCAAGTGGTAGTTGTGAATCATTTTTCCATTTCTGGTCATATGGAACTCAAGCTAAAGCTTGTTCATTGAAGTTTTGCAGCACAATCACCCTCTTCACACAGTTTGCAAATTACAAATGTGTTTATTTATTCGGAGGACTTATGTCCTGTTCTTCCAACGCATTCACATTGCTCTGAGTGGCATACAAGAATAAATTAATTACTAGGCTGAAGGCAGGAACTCTTGAGTGTGATCAATCTTGCCCACCATCCTCATTCCTGACCCATCTGGTTCTCTGTGGATTTTTTGTTCTTAATTTATTTCTGCTGTGTTTGGCCACCTTTAGTGATCATATAAATTTGGAATGTGACACAAGAATATTATTAATAAATATTTTAACACCTTTTTAAAATTAGAAGCTGGCAATTGGTTCTTCCCCTGACAATTCCCTAACGTGATGAGGAAACTCAAGGAGGACTAAGCGTGTTCATTGGACACAGAACGCTATTTGACTGTTATTAGGAAAGGAGAGGGGAATGGAATGCAGCCATTCTGAAGATGGCATGACTGGCTGCTGGCTGGAACCCTCAACAGGAGCACATTTTGTTGCAGGTCCCACTTGTCAATGTCTAGCAGTGGTCATTGAGATATCTATCTCCACCGCCCTCCCCAAACATGGATAGATTTAATTCCCCATTAAAGCCTACATCACTAGTCATTGCTACATCTTGTGGCCATGACTTCCAGAAATAAAATTGGCTGAATAAGTACTGTTCTTTTATCTGTCAGTGGGGCACATTCTCTAATGCATCTATCGAGCAGCATCGGCTGCAGCAAATACGGTACTAATCAAATTGCCTAATAACATTTACCCAATATTTCTCCAGTGCTGACAGCTCTTCCCTTAATAAGTAAGACTTATGGGCACAACAGAGATCTTTCAAGCATACCATGAGCATTTTCATTCTTGAGTCAGGACCTGATGCCAAGTGTCATCCTGCACCATAAGATGCCAGGTATCGTTTTTTGCCTTGTCAAACTTGTATCTGCTCAAGTGGTGTAACAGTCAGCTTGCTGCTGTTCCTTACAAATGTTCAAAGGCATGAGGATGGAAGAAATCAACAGGAAAGCTTTCAGGAAACACCAAATTAAAAAATGAAGGATTAGCCACTGAATTAAGAAGCCAAGTGGAAAATGCTGCCTGCACTGTAGAAACCTGTGTTCTATAACTGACTCAAAAATATTGCTTGGGACTATTTCATAAATTTCACTTTCGAAAAACAACATATCCCCTAAAGCTGATTTGGATAAATCAGATTCTTTCTTTCTTTCTTTCTTTCTTTCTTTCTTTCTTTCTTTCTTTCTTTCTTTCTTTTTCTTTCTTTTCTTTTAGAAATGCTGCAATAAGCTTCCTGAATTTCATGTGAGCTTATACTGTGTCAACAAAGTATTATATTCCTTTTTCCTTTTTAAATCATTTCATGAGGAGCCTATGGAAAGAGAGGTAATGTTATCAGATTTTGATAAATTTATAATCTATACTGTCTCTCTGTTGGCAGTTTTGGCTGAAGAAATCTGATTAAAAAGAATACAGTAGATTGCTCCTTTCCTGTTTATGATGCTCAGTTAACACAGATGCCAATTTTATCACGATAGGAACATTCTTATCTGTACCACAGACTATTTATACATTCAGGCTATGAGATACTCTTTGATCTGTTTAATTGTGTAATTTTATGCTCATAAAATATATAGCTCACTCTGATTTTGATCTTTCACAGAGATGGGGGTGTATTTGCACACGCACACGCACATGCACACTTGTAGGCAAGAAGAGATCTCAGTGCCATGTTCCTCCAGATCTGAGCTTGCAGAGGGGCAATGTCCAAGCCTAATGCAGTGTTTCCCAATATGAGGTCTACTACATAACAGTAATGCTCAGGGAAATGTGAGAGACAGATGCTTATAGATCCAGATATCTCTAGGGTCTACAGGGATGGAGAAGCTGTGGAGTTGAACTACAGCTCTTATGAGTTCCATCCAGCATTGCCAGTGGTCAAGGCTGATGGAAGCTGAGATCCAATAAAATCTGCAAAGCCATAGTTTCTGCATTCCAGGTCCACTGCATATTCATATGAGGGCAATAATTAGTCAGTCTTTGTACAGGATACTGCACAGACATGGCTATAATGTTCACCCCTAACTTCAAGTGACGTGGAAAACTAAGGAAATCAATCACACATGCCAGATTTTGCAGAGATCATTTTAATTCTTTATTCCTTTTGACTCACGTAAAAGTATTGATACGCAATATAGTAAAGCGAACGACAAGACACAGTGATCATAAAAACAACTTTAATGTTGTCTGAAACAGCTCTCTCCAGCTATATTCCACAATTCATTTCAGTAGATTGAGCTGTAAGCTAGGAAATAACATAAACAATGTCTAGATTGGTTAGTTGGGAGTGGATTCTGCAACCCAGGCATGTGCAGAGAGGACTAGATGCCAGAGTCTTCTGCTGTAGTAAAAGGATGGTAAAATCAGGATCCCTTCACCTGACTCCTGGTATAAGAGGGATGAGTACAGCATCCTTGGACAATACCCTGTCCTTTACCCTCTATCATTTCCGGAACAGGCTCTGTATCTATTCCAGAAAGGTGTTTACTGCTCCATTTTCAATGGATGGTTCCTGTCTGGATTTCTGTTTGAAGTAAACCCATATCCCCAACTTGTGTATAATTAATACATCTTGTGAGGTTTATTATGTAAAATGTAATATTTATTTCTACAGTGCCAATACTCCTTCTGTAATGTGGTTTATGTAAAAACTCAGAGACGAAAATGGCAGCTGTTCTGTGGGGTTGCTTCTTTCTATTGAATTTTTATTGCGTCGTTTATGTATTATTGTTTTTCATACTTGACTGTGCATTTTTATATTGTTTTATATGCAATCTTGGGTGCCTTTGGTGGTGGAAATAGAGAGAGATGATTGTTTTTTTAAAAAAATAAAATAAAATGAATCATATTTAAAATTTAATGTTAATATTTGTGACTAGTCAATGCTCCTTCTTGTCATTTCGTCTTCAGTCCCTCCACCATGTGCATCCGAAATGTGCTCCAGATGGATGAAGGACCCTCTGGAATAGATGTTGGGGCTCCACAAAGGAGGAGGTGGAGAGAAACCTAAAGTAACTTGGTGAATAGATTTCCGTTGTGTAAGCAGGCAGACATCACCGGATGTTGCCCATAGACTGGTCAGTGGGATTCCTTCCAGGAATGACTGCAAGTTAAACAAGGTGTGTTCCATGGAAGAAATGTGCTCTCAGCAGTTGTGCTCCCACACACTTTTTATAAATGGAAATCTTAGCAGATTAATTATATTTGGGAATATTCAGAGCTCATTTCCGCTACAATAGGTGGTACTGTGTGGCAGCTTAGATTGCCATCTGTGTGTGCCGTTTTACTCTCAGATCAAAGATTTTACTGCAAGGTGGGAAGAACCTGGGATATGTTCCACCTACGTGCATTCATAACCCATTACATGCTAATTTGTACCTCGCCTACATATGAATTTATTGATGGCTGTACAGTCACAAGTTCACTTTTGTAATGGGAAACTGATTGATTGCATCATTCATAGTAAGTAGAAAAAAGAAAAGCTTTTTTATTACAGGGAAGAAGCTGGGATGCAGTGCCTTCATTGCTTTCAATTACATGAATATATTTAGAAAGGCATTTTCAGCAGATTCTGGTACCTTGATGTGTGAGAGTTTTTTTACTGCAGATTTCTTGCGTTGACACTGTATAAACAAAATTCACATGGAATGTGGCCTTTTATTGCCAATAAAATATGTATGTCTGTGTGCGTGCGGGGTGTGTGTGTGAGGAACTCTATTTCAAAGAATGCTCTCCATATCATTGGCAGATGCGGCACAACTGTGAAAAGTGCCTTGTGCACATTTATTAGCAGTCAAATGCTTCATCAGCTTCCTTACCTAAAATTGGCTTTCCCCCCTCAAGGGCTTTCTTTTCATTTTGCAAAGTATCATAATAAAACTTCTTCTTTCTTGGTTTAAGAAAAGAATTACAAGCAAGAAGGACAGATCCCCTACGTGGAGAGAAATTCCTCATACTCTTGAAGATATTAATTCAAATGAATCAACAGCCATTTGCCATGTCAGGAAAGCAAGTTGACCACTGTGAGAAGCAGGATGTTCATGATCCACTTTCTCCAAGCCGTGCAAGTTTACAAACTTCTATCATGTTACCTCTTGCTCAACTTTTCTTTAAGCAAAAATGTCCAAAATGCAACCTTTTCTCTGATGGGTGTTGCTCCACCCCCTTGGTCACGTTGGTTGCTCTTTTCTGAACCTTTTTTCAACTCTAGAATATTCTTTTTGAGGTCAGGTGACCAAAACTATACACAGTATTATGAATTCATTGTAAATGTGTACAGTACATGTTATGTACTGAAGTTCTCACCCTGGGCCAGCAGGGGGATACTGTAGATAGTTATGCAAATGAAGGATCGAAAGTGACGTTCAGTGATTGGATAGTTTTAGAAAATGGCAACAGTTACATTGTTCTGGAGCTCTATATAAGCGGGCTGACTGAGCTCCTCAGTTCAGTTCTGTTCCAGCTTACAAATAAAGAGCTGCTTTGGAAGAATCGCTGTGTTGTCTGATATGTTCGCCCACAACTTAACAGTACACATTGCCATCAAAATGAGGGGTCCTCCAGAAAGACCATATTCTAAAATCTCCTATGTGTACCGCTGCATGAAGCCATGGGCCATGGGAATCAAGGTAGGATCAACTGCAGGCCATGATAACAGACAGTGCATCAGGAAAGCAGTATAAATTTGTTTCAGTGGCATTGTTTCTAACAAACATGGCCATGCTCATAGAACCACTGTAACTTTAATCTTAAAGGTATATTCAACTCCCTACTAAACTAGCCATTGCCAACTTTTTCATAATTGCTGTAAATTATCGTTCTTTGCTCCTTAGCTAGTGAAAGCTGAGAGAAGTCGCCGCTTCTGTTAAGTCCTGTTCAGGTAGTGTGGGCAGTTCCGCGACAGAAGTCCCAAACCCATAAGAGTAAGTGAGTGCATTATACAGAATATATTCTATGGCTCTGTGTTTTGAATGTGCTTCGTCAGATAACTATAATCTATTGCGTATATTTAATGTAATTAGATATTCTGTATTTCAGTAAGTTTCATTTTGGATTAATGCACTTCAAAAGGGGAGCCAAGCGACCTATTCTGTGCATTTTGTAACTTAATCAGGGGTGCAATGTTTATGGCTGCTTAGAATCTTGTGTTATATTGTTGTTATTGGCATCTGTCTGACTCAAAAGACAATGGAGTGTGCCTTTGGGGGTGAAGTCAAACCACTGGAGAACCACAGCACCTGCTGTGACTGCAGAGACTGGTAACTTGTAATTGCTGCCTTCCATGTTGTTTTTGCTGCATTAGCAGCACTGAAGTGGCCTCCCTGGGGTGCAAGCCTGGGCCGTGTGTATGTACGTCCTGGGCTGCCCAGATAAAAAGACCCTCCTCTCGGCCTTGCTGATGTGGTCCAAAGGAAAGCATAGCAGTACATTTAGCTCCAGCTTGGCTGCAGGAGTTGCCAGAAGGACATGTACAAGACACCATCCAACCACCTTAGGGACTCCTCTTTGGATTTGTGTAGGGTTTACACCTTAGCTTTTTCATCTCCTGAAGATGTCCTACAAGGAAACAGGTAAGCTTGTGTTATAAATACACATATATTCATGCAATCTGCAAATGATATAAGATGGAATACTTTGCAGCCATCAGGACAAGTGGTTTGTAGATCACTCTTTATGCCATGAGTGGGGAACCTTTGACCCTCAGATGTTGTTGGGAGTCCACCTCACTGGATCCTGGTGATATCACCAAACTTCAGCTATGATCTGAACTGAGGGCTCAATGTTCTCTGTGGCTGCTTTGATGGACCACACTGTGACTAGACTATACAGAGAGAAATATAACTGGCTGCTCCTGCTGGCCTATTAGGCCAGAACTCTTCCACATGTTGTCATTCTGTTTGGCCCCACATGTCATCGTCTTGGCCTGCAGTGTCACCACTGGTATCTACTTAGTATCTACTTAGGCCACTATCGCTTCTGCTGTACTATTCCTCATGCCAACTAAAGCTGCCTGGTAAGAGGGCTGGCTAGGGGTGGTGCAGGCTTAAATACTTTACACTTGCCCCACTCCCAGCTGGCATCTGGTTGCAGTGTGCACCTGGTGACTGCTGACCACATGCCTCCAAATCCATCGAGGAACCAGGTGCAACACCACCCCACCAGGAGGGTAAAAATCCTTCCTTTTGCATTCGTATGGATGCTTTATCCCTGTCTACAGAGAAAGCATGTTGTGTGATGTATGAGCTATCAGAGGATATTGATGTTGTTCTACAAGGAGCAGTTCCTTTCCACCCATGAAGGGATTCTAATCATGAAATGACAGGGTGAGCCCCCACCTGGAACCAAATCCCTCAACCTGCAATTATAGTCTATTAATATTCCATTACACTCTCTTATTAAGTAAAGTTTTCCACCACCAGTTTCTGAGAAGCATTTGGAAAACATTTTATCTTAATAAGAATAACCCATCATGCACAGAAAACTGGGAGACTTCTCATTATCACTCTCCCTTTATGGGAGTTTATCTCTTTGCAGCTGCCACTCGTGAATTCCACACTGTCTGGCTCTGGAAAATAGATCGTTTTGATGGGTGATTTTGAGTGACAAAGGCAGAGAGGGGTCACGGAACATGCCAGGAGAAAAGCCAATCAAATAAAGATGCAGAATGGGCTAAAGAGCTCCTAGGAGCTGTGCACTGAACATTGGCACCTCTGATTGGCATTAACATGCTTTACTTGCTTCAGGGCCTCTTTAAAATGCCATTTGCATTGATGATAGTATAATTGACATTGCTCCCTAAGGAGGACTAATGAATTGTGGGAAGCTGAAATCTCAGAGAAGTCCTGCATTTTTGGGGGGCTGGATCTCTTGATCACTCCAATATAATTTAGAGGACTGGGTTGTGCTGAATAAGGACAAGGAACAACCCCCCTATTTTGTTCCAGTTTTCAAGGAGCATTCGTATTAAATCCAACCAGACACTTCATTCCTAATACCACTTTGTTTTATTGGCTGGTGGACTGCCTGATTTTATGGCTTAAGTTACTCCCATAATACGGCACACATTAAATTTTTACAGTGACGTTATAAAATGCAAACTGTTAAAGGCGGCCTTCATCATTATTTCTGCAGTGAAATTTCAGCCATATTACCACATTAGCATTAGAATCCTGAAGGCCAGATGTCAGTACCTGCATGCAAAGCAACCCTTGATGTGCTTAATTTATCTTTAAGGGATTGGGAGAATAATGCAAGAGGTGGAAAGTGAGTCAGTAGATGACATAGCCTGGATAGCTCAGTTGGTTAGAGCATTCTTCTTCTTCTTTGGTGATCACTTGTAGCCGAGTAAGATTGTCTTCCATAAACACGGTTTTAACAATGAGTCCGTAAGTGACTGTGGAGGCCAATTCTGGACCCACACGTCCTTCCACAGCGGGGACATTGGTTCCCGGGTGGAAGTTGATCACGGTGTGGATTTGCCAAGCGTGCCTTCCTCTTAGCACGTTTCTCCCTTGGGTTCTGAGTTTGAGTGTCTTCAAAGTCCACAACACCTTTGGTAAAGGCTGTTCTCCACTGGAGCGCTTGCAGGCCACTGTTTCCCAGTTGTCGGTTTTATACTACTTTTTTTTTTTTTAAGATTTGCCTTGAGACAGTCTTCAAACCTCTTTTGTTGACCACCAGCATTACGCTTTCCATTTTTAAGTTCAGAATAGAGTAGTTGCTTTGGAAGACGATAATCAGGCATCCATACAACATGACCAGTCCAACAAAGTTGATGTTGAAGAATCTTTGCTTCAACACTGGTGATCTTATGGTGTTGATAATGCCTGAGTTGCAGGTTCATTCCCCGTATGAGACAGCTGCATATTGTTTGACTAGATGACCCTGAGGGTTCCTTACAATTCTACAATTCTATGATTTGCTTTGCTTATTTGCCTTGAAAAGAGTGGATTCTTGACCACATGTTTTATTATTCTGTGATAATATAATAATAATTGCCATTGGCTAAGAAGCAGCAAGAACCAGACATGACTTCTTTGAAATTCAACTTGATAGTTTGGGTCCCTATCAAAGAATCCTTGGAAGCTGATAGTAGACACTACATGAGAAGCAGACATTTCCGCACTAATGAGTGTTTAGAAACTCAACAGTAAGAACAGAGATGTGACTTTGTAACCACCATCTCAGCTGCTATTGGCCATTCAGGAGCACGTCTTTGGCTTTCAGACCAACCAAGCATATAGAAATATGTCTTGGGACAGAGACATCAAAGTTATTCATACAGTAAATCAGCCTTCCCTAACTTTGTGTCCTCCAAATGTTTTGGACTACAACTCTCATCACCCCTGATAAATGGCCATGCTGACTGGGGCTGCTTGGAGCTGAAGTTCAAAATATCTGGTGGTCACTAGGCTAGGGAAGGTCTCAGTAACTGGATTTTGCAGTTTGACTTCTGAGACCCTTTGTAGCCCAGATCTTTAGAATTGCTTCAGCAGTATATAAACTGGTTCCATCACACAGAAAGTTTAGCAATTCAGACACAATAATATTTGGATGATTTTATGTCCCATGATACAATGGGGCCAGAGCTATGTTGCAGGGCAACTGCTTTGAATGCAGGAGGTCCCAGTTTCCATACCTAGCATCTTCAGGTAGATCTGAAGAGGTTTCTCATCCAAAGCCATAGAGAGCCTCTGTCAGTCAGTGTAGACAGTGCAGAGTTTGATAGACCAGTGGTCTGACTTGGTATAAGGCAGAATTATTTTCACTCAATATGTTCCTTGAAACTTGGACCCCTTTCCCAGCTGCAGGAACCCCATGAGTTGCCATTTATTTATTTCCAGCAGAAGGTATTGCTACAATATCCCTTCCCCCCTTCATTTTTTTAAAAAATATTATTTCTCGCTTCTCGTGACCTCTGGGCTCTAAGAAAATCAAAGAGGGATCCTTCTCCAGAGCCAGGCATTCTGCAGCAGCTACAAAGACTTTTTAAATTTAGAATGCTTTGTAAAATGCTTTGGGGGGGGGGGGAATTGAGCCACAGCCAGCCATTTGTGGCTATTTGGTCCAAAATGCCTGACTCTAAAAAGGGACTCCCCTTTGGCCTTTCTCAGAACTAAAGGGAAACAGGGGTATGGAGGCAGGTGGCTCCCAATTTTGGCGCCCAGGTGGTGTCTGCACCCTCCCTTAACACACCATACATTGGTACCTTGCTTCTCAAACGCCTTGGTTCCCAAACGCCAAAAATCTGGAAATAAGTGTTCCGGTTTTCAAACGTTATTCGGAAGCTGAATGTCTGATTCAGCTGTCAGTTATTGTTTCTGGGGCACCTGCATGGTTTTCGAACATTTCGGAAGTCAAACAGACTTCCGAAATGGATTAAGTTTGGTGCTTTTGTTTTTGCTATTTATTTTGCATTTTTGTTTTTGAGACTTTTTCAGTTAATTTGTTTTTGTGACTGTGTGGAACCCAGTTCACCTACTAATTGATTGATTGTGTGACTGTGGAAATAGATAAAAGACCCCCATCCAAACAATGACTATCATCAGTGCAGGTAAGAAATGTTTTTTAATTTTTTTAAAAAATTATCATCTACAATACTGTCTTATTTATTTCATAGTACAGTACATTGATTATTGCTTTCATTTTATCAATCAACAGGCTCGTTAGATAGTAAAATTCATGCTAAATTGCTGCTTTAGGGGTTGTTTTTAAAAGTCTGGAACAGATTTATTCCTTTTCCATTACTTTCTATCGGAAAGCATGCCTTGATTTTGGAATGGACTTCCAGAATGGATTAAGTTTGAGAACCAAGGTACCACTGTACTACACTTTTTAACCATAAGCATTAAGATATTTGCTCAGATTAGATTTAATATACACGACTATTAAAATCATACTCAAAGCAGCTTGAAATGAAAATCAACAAAAATACAATATAAAAGCAATGAAATGACATATTCAGTAGAATAATAATATGTTCCAGCTGCTATTCCTCTTACTACCTACAACAGAGCAGAGTTTCTGGGGTTCTAAAACCCGATTCTGCCGGTTACTTAGCAGCTGACTGCTGAGTGATGAGTAAGTTTCTCAGTGTTTTAAAGATTATCATAGCAAACGCTAAATGTAGCAGTGTGGGAGGACATCTGTTTCAGGCAAAGTTCTTGCAATACTTTAGGAGCTACAATAATTTAGTTCTTTAAAATTGTTTTAAAGATACAGCATCAATACTACAAGAAAAATACATTTTATTGTTTCACATGCACAAGAGAACGTGGAGTTATAGCCTAACTGTGGCATGATAGGGAAATGTGTATTTATGACTATGGAAGACTTGTTTATGATAGTATCAAAGGGTGAATTTCTATTTTACATGTCTTCCAGCAAAAGAGGTAGCCATAACCACTATAGTTCTTACCCAAGTTCAAAATCCCTTTTAATCTCTGTATCTTTGGAAGAGAGTCTTGTGTCTGTTTATTTGCTATTTAAGTGAAATCAGCATTTTACACTATTTCATGTAGTTGTCTTAGATCTTCTTTCCTTTTTCAGATTAAGTAGTCTATAAATGCTGTTAAATAACTTATGCATTAATTAAATTATACATTAACAGAAGGACCTTACAGAGCATCCCCAGTGCTGGCTAGGGAACAGTGAAACAGAATGGAATGGTAGAGTCATCGCTCACAGCAGGCAGGGTGGAAGGTGTTTGTGTCAAGGAGAGGGTAAAATCCTGCCCTCCTTTTGTGCGCCAGCTTAAGGCTGGTGCACCAGACAGGGCTGGATTGGGCTTCTCTCCAGATGCTAAACCAGTTTAGGATTCAGTAGATCCGTGGCTGGCCCAACTCTACCTTTGCTTCCTAAATACCCTGCTTTGAGGCTCTCCACCTACAAGAACATTGCCTCTACTGTACTTTCTTTGGATACAGCAGGGGCCTCCATGGTGGTGGAGCCAGCAGATGCCAATGGACAGGGATGCCCACTGCCTCTTGACCATTGCTAGCAGTGTGGATTCAGCTTAGTGCAGCATACATATCATATATTTAAAGTACAAAGAATTCTGGGAACTGTAGTGCACCCCTGACAAAGCTACAGTTTCTTCTTCTTCTTCTTCTTCTTCTTCTTCTTCTTCTTATTCTTATTCTTATTCTTATTCTTATTCTTATTATTATTATTATTATTATTATTTCTATTTATACCCCGCCCTCCCCAGCCAAGGCCGGGCTCAGAGCGGCTTTAACGAAGTACAGTTACCAAGATTCCTGGGAGGAAGTCAAGTTATTTTAATGTATGGTGTGTACACAGCTTTGGTCTGTAGGACTGACCAGTCGATGATTGTCTCTGATGTCAGCATTTCACTCCTCTGTTGCTGGATGTGTGATTGTTACATCACATGTCTGTGTTTACTTTCCAGGCTTGGGAAGTGTGAGAACGGAAGCTAGTCTTATCTCTTCCGTTTGTATTGTACTTTTCTGCTTACTTTTTATCTCTCTCGGAGTATAAGTGAGAGGACGACGTGATTGCTTTGTCCTGCATATATTGCTTAATAAATACATAAAATGCACACTCCTAAGCTCCACGTCGTTTCTGCTATACTCTGCTGATGGAATGTGCACATATCTTTTGATATGTGTCGCTACTGCACACCGGGACTGAAGACTGGAGAACGTCCTTGGTTGCGCTTCATAAGGAAGACACCCAGAGAGGTTTGTCTCATCCCGGGGGCTGCATGTGCCCCCCAGGCATGTTCCAACATCTACATCCCTCTGCTTTCTAACCCCCCCTCCTTACCTAGCAACAAACCCATTGACTCACTTGTGAAAAAACATGCTGGGCAGGTTGCATAGACCCTTTGATGAAGGTTGCCTCTAAGGTCTATCGTGTTAAAGGACTGAAAATTAGAGCCATTCCCAAGTAGTCTCAGATCATTTTACCTTTGATGAACTCACCACTTCTACAGAGTACATAGAGAGAGTCATATTGCACTTCTATCAAGAGAAATATATCTGGGGCTCCCAGGAGATTACGATAAGTATTTTTTCTGTGTGTGGGAGGCAATGCAAACAAATATCTGGTGCAGAGGATTTGTGTCTCAAAGCAAGAATCCTTCTTCAAATGTATCTGAAAGCAAAGTTTGGGAAAGTCATTTACGGAGACTTTTTAGAAGCTTGGGGGTGGGATGGAGAGAGGGACAGTTCAAAAATGAAATATTCTGTAGAAAAATATAAAGGCTGAAGGTCCTTGTCAGTAAAAGAGAAGAGACGCTAACAGGATTTATTAAATGCAATTGCTCACCGAGTACAAAGATGTTTGACTTAGGGACATTGAAATAAAAGTGGAAATGGCCCAACAGTCACAAATAAAAGCAAAGAAAACCTCTGACAGCCTTTTGAAAATGATTTTTTTAAAAAAAACAAAACAAAAACCCACCCATTATCTACTTCTTTTTACTTTAGTTCCAAGCAGTCTGTGCTTACACCAAGAGCATATTGACTTTGTGAAATAGGAAGGGGGGGGGAGGCGATGTTTGCGCATGAAAGAATAGCTGTGAGAGCTAGGCAGAAAATGCCAGAAAAATATATTCTCTGCTAAAAATGACTGGATTTGTCATCATCACAGGTAACATGGTTCGAAGTGCAATAGCTGCAGGCTCTCACCCTAACCTGGGACTAAGCTCCCTTAAATGCAAGGGCACTCACATGGCTAGCAGTAGACATGGTTAGGACTGCAGTCTAACTTCTTAAAAATGAGAGATGCTATGTAGCTAGTTTATCTGTTATCTTTAATTCCTAATAAAAATAGGGTGGATGTTGCTCCACAGACATTTTTGCCCTGAATAGAATGCCTCCTCTTTTTAGTTGTTGTTGTTGGGGTTGCTGTTTTTTGCATCCTTTTGTGAAAGGGTGCAAAACTGTTGGCAAAAGGGTGTGGGGCATTCTTGAGAGCGTAGGAAGCAGGAACACATTGCTGTTGCCAAGGGAAAGGAGGAGAATGAATGTTCAGGCCAGGGACACCTGAGTGGAGATGGTTGAATTTTATGGCTGAGTTTGAGGATGGCATTGAGTTGTGTGCAGTGAGGAAAATGCTGGGTGTTCTGAGCATGGAGCAGGAAGCAGCATGGAACCACCACCTCTGTAGCATCTACTTTGTAAAACAACAGAGTTTAAAAACAGAGAAATGATGTATGAAGCAGAAAGGAATACGGCCCATTGGCTAGGCAGCTGCATGGCCGCAAAGGTAGTTGAAATTCCACCACAGTCCATGTGACTGAGGGCACTTTTAAGCTACTTGTTTATGGAGCACTCATGCTTTGTATACAAGGAGAATTGATGACACTGGCTGCTTAATGAGCACTGATTTGGAATCATTTGTGGGGAGGCAATATAAAGTTGCATCAAAGCAAGTGTTATCCAGAACATTCCCAACCCACTTTACTTATGGCAAAAAGTCTGATCTTTTGGAGAAGTGGGTTGGTTGTGCAAGACCTTCCAATGGAGTATAATTGTGCAACCTGTACTTACCAGTGTGTGATTGAATCTCATCTGAAAATAGCAGCAGTCTGGAAGCAACCTGAGTTTCTATTTTAGCCACAGGAGCTCAACTGTAAGTAATGCGGAAACAACAGTGATTCAGTGAATTATGATGCCTAGACTATTAGATTTTAATGTGGGAAACTCAGGTTCATAGTCCCATTCAACCATGAAGTTCATTGACTAACCTTGGGAAAGTGACTATCTTTCAGCCTTTCAGAGGATGAGTATTATACGAGAGAATTCCCCATGCATGTACCTCATAGGAGGAAGGAGGGCTATCAAACAAATGTAAGGTCTCACAGAGTTGTTTTTGCAAAAAAACACTTTAAAAATTAAACGGGTTCCATCACTGTAGACAGTAATAAGAATGAATTGTCAAGTGATGTATCTTTTCTGAATGTTTGACTTTATATTTTCAAAGATATTCTCTGTCCTCCTGGACAAATGATCTCCACAGTGGCTTGCACCCATTTGCCCACACACCCAGAAGGAAGACTCACGAGAGAGAGCTGGAACACTAGGTGGAGGAACTGTAAGCCAACAGTAAACCAATTAACCAACTAATTCAGGTAGAGAAGCATCCCTCCAGTCCCTTGGGCATGTGTTGCAGGTGTAGGCTGTGGCTCCCCATTGATGGATGGGGATGAATTAACTTCCTCCTTGCTATGACAGTCTTGGGGTTGAAACCAGCACAAGCAGCTAGGCCCCACTGTTAAGCATTCACCTAAAATGTGCACGCCAGGCCTGAAGGGCACCTCAAGTTCCCCCAGGCACAAAGCACTGGTAGGTCCTGAAGGATGCCCTCCACCCAATAATGCCTCAATATTTTCTCACCCACTTCCTTACCTGCCAGTACTCAATGCCCCCAAGGTGCTTGTGGGGAATGAGGTTAAATCTTCTTCCCTGGTGGTTCAGCTGTTTCTGTTTCTGAATACATGCTATCAAGGGAGGCTTGGGTATGTGGCATTGATGCCTTTCCTCAGCAAGGACTCTCCTCCCTGCAAGAGAGGGGAGTGGTTGTGGGCGGGAGCCGAGCACCGCCCCTAGCAGGGGGCATTAGCCCCCTGCCTCCACCTCACCTGGCTGGCGCCCACGCCCCCTCGGCAGGCATCCAACCAGGTGCCTGGGAGGGGGCGTGCTTAGCAGCCTTTTGCTGCGGTGCCAGCCTCTCCCCGGCCTCATTCTTCGTCGTCTCACCGCGAGTCACCCACCCTCCACTCCCTTGAGTTAGGGCTTAGGTCATTGGCCTTGCTATGGACCTTAGGTTGGTCGCCCTGGTTGTCTAGGGGGCCTGGTAGGAGTTTTTCCATTTGGCATTAGGCTTTTTGGTTTTTTCGCCTACCTCGTAGCAATCATCACAACTTTTGTGGTATTGGTGGGTAGGTTAGGCATTGGAATAATGTGTTGTGGTGTGTCGAAGAGCTAGGTGTGGCCATCGCCTATGCCTTCAATTTAGGGGTATTCCATTAAAGGAATCTGGCGGTCGTGTATTTCTGTCCGATGCCTGCTTGGCGGGAGGCCATGGCACGACCCCTGGTGACATCAGGGGAGAGCCTATAGTTGGATGAGCATCAACAGGCTCCACCTACTGGTGAATAAACCCATTTGCTTGAGAGATCCAATGCCTAAGCCAATACCTTTTCACTGCTGTAATCAATAAAGTTGTGGCCTTTCCTTGCCCATTAACCTTATATAACGTGCCCTTGTGTATTTCTTTCCACACTGCGGGGTCGGGTCCTCGAACCACAAATTGCCGTTTTCTGATTTATTACAGAGTGCTTTAGACACAATTCTGTGTCTTTGTAACAATTAGCACTTAAGGTACAATTATGATTCATTCTGAAATTTGCTTTGATGTGCTTGAATGGAAAACCTCCATTCAAAAGGCTAAGAGCTATGTTTTTCACATTTCACTTCCCTGGGTTTTAACAACTGAGGTACTGCAGGATATGTACTGTATATGATTTTATTTTTGTAATGAGGGGAGTGCTGTGCAATACAGAAAATAAAGATAGTTGTGTTGGGTCATTAAAAAATATATCAAAATCTACATTAGGGTTGTACCTTTAATATGTCAACCCAAATATTACAAAAGAGTGTGCAGTCTTTCAAGTTTTCTGGAATCAGGCTAGATGTCAAACAGAACAAGTGTGGGGAGAGGAGAGAAGTTGCCTGATGGTGAAGCCATGAAACTTGCATCTAGCCAGCCTTGAGACAGACTGGGAAGAGGTAGTAGATATTGAAAGGAAGCTCTACAAGGTGCTATGCAGGTTTCAGGTCACACTTAAGACTGTTGGGAGGAAGAAACACACAATAGGCAAGACTTCTTTCAGCCAGAACTCACTGGAACTCAGTTCTGGCACCTCTCAGGTGGGTGCCATTGCCATGATAAGAGAACAAGGTGTTTGTGGTGAGTTCTGGCACCTCTTTTTCTGGAAAAGTAGTATTGACAATGGGTGATAACCATTTAACATATAAAATCCAGCCAAGAATTTCAATAGGTGGTATTACTCTGAGTTTTACTCGGAGTAGACCTGTTGAAATTAATGGCCCTAACCTAGTTATTTTCATCAATTTCAATTGGAGAAAGATAACATAGCACAAAGGATATTGCTCCATCAGAACAAACATTTCTGTTTGCCTGATGGAATGATCTCCCTTCTCTCCCCCACCCAGGACTCTGTTCTGGGTGTTCTCCTGATGCTCCCCTGCTCCAAGCCAATCCACCGATGCAGGAAAGCCCCAGTGCACTTGCATGAGATTTCACTACCAAGACCAGTTAGGTGAATCCTGCTTAACGGTTCTATTATGCAAAAAACTTATTTGAACGCTACCTCTTGAAAATTTCTCCTCCCTTTGATGATTGCTGCATGCAATTTGCTTGATTCATTGGCAATGTTTGAAAAAATGCAGGAGAATTTTTTGCAGAGCATGCACACACACACACATGCACAGACTATATTCAGCAGTGATGAGGGCTAGAGAAAACTGTGCAAAACAAACTAAAAAGAAAAATGCAAACCATAGTAGAGTTTAACAGTGTGGCAAAGTCAGAAACTTTACCAGAGAGAAAGAAAGCTGATATTTTAGACTAATTCATGGTGTATTGAGAGAGAATCTGGAATTACATTCTATTACATTTACCCACATTTTTAATACTGTTCTTAAGTGACCAGCCATGAGCTTTGTAAAGATGTGATATATAAATGTTTTAAATGAATCTATATGGCGGTAGTACAGAGCCAGTATTGCTTGCTTGCTTGCTTGCTTGCTTGCTTGCTTGCTTGCTTGCTTGCTTGCTTATAAGACAATTCTTCCAAATCTCCATTCTGGCTTAACCTCTGCAGCATGCCTGCAGGATCAGAGCGATCAAGATCTGTACTTTCCTCAGATCCACACATCCTGAACTTCATGAATGTTCACATCATGAAAGATGCTAATGTGAATATTTCCACAGAGGATATGTTTTGGTTCGTGATTGTAAGAATTTTCAAATCTGCTCATCATTGTTTCTGATTTGATAGCTCTTCTTCATGGGTAAATTCCAAGACCTAAAAATAAACAAATAAACTCTAATCTCATTTCCCTCTACTAAATGCAGAGTAATTTAGGAATGGCACGAGTCCACACTTTCCTAAGTCACAGTTGTATTCTTTTGTTTCTATTTTTGTATTCCTGAAAATAAAAAAGATGTAAAAAATAACATGACATGCCAGAGATACAAATAACACGTGCAGTTAATACTATATAACAATGATGCTTTTATATACTGTTTAACCCAAATGCTCTTTCAAGGCTTCTTTTAAAAATACATTATTTAAGGCCCACCATAACAAATTGGTAGAATGTCTACCTACAGTCCATGACCTTTGCATGCACACATGACTAAGCAGTACTGTGCCTTTGAAAGAAAACAAGTGCACAGCTGGATAAAGAGTTATTGGGGACTCTGACCTGCTTAATATTTATGCTGAAACTCTGGCACACTTCATCATAATCTTGCTGACAGTTCAGTGCTTTCCAAGAGACACTGTACAGGCAGATACTTTTCTAAATCCTCAGTGTACCTAACGAAGACTGAGATTTCTGCCTTGAAGTACAATAACAGCAAGGACATGCTACTGAGAGTTACTGCTACCCAGAGGTAGCAAATCAAGGTTAATCACACATAAAGAGTTAGCAAGTGTGCACTGACTTGTCCCCTAGAGCATAAAATGTGTCTTCACTGAGGGCTTCATTGACTCACCTAAAATACCCAAGGTTGTATCAGAGGTTGAAGAATCAACAATTCTTGTTTATGGGGACAGAGAATCTCAGGGTGCCTTAGTGCTACCACCTTGACAGTCGTTTCATGCCTTTATCTATTTAGCTGTACTTCTTTCTATGCTATGTACACATTTCTTCATGGCTCATATCAGGAGTGCCAGCTTGGTCCCATAACTATGGGTGCCTGGAGCCAGGGTGTGCATGGCCATGGCACCAAAACTTGTGGGTGCCTGCCCCCTTCATGGGGAATTTTTGTGGGTGCTCAGGCACCCAGTGTTCCAAGGAGCGGGCACCCATGGCTCAAATAAAGATTCTGCTTTGTTTAACAAAGACTGTAGTCCTATGCACTTACTTTGGAGTAGGCTCACTAAATGTAGACAAACTTATGTCTGTGTAAATATCTATAGAATTGCACTGATGGTTATGTATTCCAAGAAATGAAGCAAGAACTTAAATTAAGTGAGAACTTTTTGCAGGCCCCTTTAAATTCTGAGATAGGATGAACCATTTCAGGAGTGAAGTAAGATGAGGGCTGGTTATCTCCAGATATGTCAAGGACTGAAATATTTACACTGTGGTGCAGAGATCTGGTGGGGAACATTAGGCATACTCAAGTGAAGTAGATCACGTGGGTCCAAGTTTATTTACCTCCTTGATTAGGGATAGGCAAGTCTGCTAATTTTGGTTTCTCTCAGTTTCTCATTTTACCCCAGTCATAAGTTCTTCACATTTCCACACCAACTCGTTATATCTTCTTTTTATTTTATTTTAATCGTGAAATATTATCAGCATTTTAGTGTGAATTTCTCCTTTACATACAGTTTTGACTGAAATTTTGCTCAATATACACATTTTTGCAAAGCGAATTTCCCCAATTTAATGAATTTTTGTACACATTGCTTGGCTGGAGAACAGATGTACAAAAATTCAGAGACGTGTGGACATTGAGGGATGACTGTGGGCTCCTCCATGCTTCTTAGAAAGCACTGGTCTGAGTGGTTTTCTGCTTGTCCCATAGTTTCTTGTCATGTGTCCAAGCAGTTTTACATCCCTCCCCAAACTTTCTCTGGGAAAACCCACTCTTTACTGCTGAATCAGAACAATTGCCAATCCACAGAAAACCCAACTGACATTTACTCCAATTCAGCCCTAAAGAGTGGGTTTTCCCAGGGGAGGGGCTCAGGACAAGCAGAAGTGTGAATGAATGTTTTGGCTTGTGCATTGCTTCAGAAAGTTTGAATTAGATAAGTTTGCCTTTAAATTCAAACTGAATCAAATTTACCCCCTAACCTACCACTGAGAGAGCCCCTTTTTTTTCTAATGAAGCAGCAAATGTGAGAGAAACCTTCTTGCTCTTCTTGTATCTCTACCATTGGTTCTAATCCAGAACTAGGTACCGTATTTTCCGCTCTATAAGATGCACCAGACCACAAGACGCACCTAGTTTTTGGAGGAGGAAAACAAGAAAAAAAATATTCTGAATCTCAGAAGCCATAGCAGCAAGAAGGATCGCTGAGCAGTGAAAGCAGCAATCCCTCTTGCTGTTCTGGCTTCTGGGATAGCTGCGCAGCCTGCATTCGCTCCATAAGATGCACACACATTTCCCCTTACTTTTTAGGAGGGAAAAAGTGAGTCTTGTAGAGCAAAAAATATGGTATCTGAACTCTAGAATCATGGCTCATGCTCAGAATTAGTAACATTGCTTAGCTACTCCTCAAAAAATTTCACTAGCATTCTGTGTTCCTAGCGAGGTTTGCAGAAGCATGGCAAAAGAATGGATTTTCCTACTCTTTCTATGTAAGCTGAAGGGTGAAAGGAGTTTCATACTGTGTGATCTTTATTGGGAGAATGGAACCTGAGTATATTGGTGATTAGGGTTCATTAATGTGTAATTAATAATGACTTAAAATACATGAACTTTTGCCTAAGGTATGGTAAAGAACTGTATGTCACCTCCAGGTTATAATTTGCTCTAGGATATAATTTGCTCTGAGTTGCAGAAAAGTATTTATGCGCTGAAAGTAAAGAGCAGTTTATATGACTTTTAAAACATAATTTCTTTATTATTTTAACATTTCACATGAGCCTCCATGGAATAATACCAGGGATGCAAACTTAAGGCAGCACAGTGACTCAGTGAAGCTCAGTTGACTGGAAAGACGTGTTGTTTGTTGAGTCACATCAACGTAGGTCGTGACTGTGCAACAAATGGAAAGTGTACACAACAGGTTGCGTGACAAAGAATAGGTCTGATTGCTCCATCAGTTGTCAGAATAAGAGGAGTTTGCCATTGTTGCTACTGAACAAACCATCTGCTTAAAACAGATCTGGCCATGAGACGGGACATTTCTATGGCGGCAGCTCCATCTGGACAGGTGAGCCGGTGTGTTAATGTCACATAACTATTTACTTCATTGTAATCCCGGGGAAGAAATATATATGCAAAATAAGAGAATAATTTTATTTTATTTTTTTATTAAATAAATTTTTATTAAGATTTTACAAAAAGGAAGGATAGAAATTCTCAAAATAAAAAACCATACATTACAGAAAAAACAAAACACACAGAAATACAAAAAAAGAATCACAATTAATTAAAAAAAAAAGTTAAATTAAACAAAAAACACAAAAATAAGAACAAATCCATTATTCCCAATAATCTCAAATTCATATACTTATGTTCTTGACCTCCTCACGCCTCCCCACTTTTGTATTCCCATATAAAAATTTAATTCAGCAAATTCTTACCCTTTTTCAAATATTATAACTTTATACCATAACATATTATACATCAATATTTTTAACCATTTATCAATACCTTTTTTACATAATCTTACTAACTTTTGTCACTAATTACCACTTGTTACCAATCCAAGCATTTTTAACATTCATTAAGTTTATAGTATTTCTGAAGATAGTCTTTAAATTTCTTCCAGTCCTCTTCCACCAACTCTTCTCCCAGGTCTCGGATTCTGCCAGTCATTTCCGCTAATTCCATATAGTCCATCAGCTTCATCTGCCACTCTTCCAGGGTGGGTAACTCTTGTGTCTTCCAATACTTTGCGATAAGAATTCTTGCTGCTGTAGTTGCATACATAAAGAAAGTTCTGTCCTTCTTTGGCACCAATTGGCCAAAATAAGAGAATAAGAGAATAATTTTAAAAACAAATGTATTAGGACCAGTGGCGTAGCGTGGGTTGTCAGCACCCGGGGCAAGGCAAGTAATTTGCGCCCCCTAACCCGGGGCAAGGCAGGTAATTTGCGCCCCCTAACCCCTAACCTGCCACTGCTGCCAGCTTCTTCTTGCTGCTGCCTGGTCTGGTTTGGTGTGGTTCTCTCCCACGCTCAGCGCTGCACTGGGCGGCTGCTGCACTGTCCCTCCCCCAGATAGTCCCTCGCTCTCTCTCCGCACCGCACGCCTGGCACCCACCCCCTCCACAGTGGGCGGCGACCCGGCGGCTCGGATCGGATTCGCACAGCCAGCACTGCAGTGAGAGAGAGTGAGTGAGCCAGGTGGGGGCAGAGAGCTGCAAGTGCGAGTGCCCCCCCAGATGTTGCGCCTGGTGCGGCCGGCCCCCCCTGCACCCCCACGCTACGCCACTGATTAGGACACAACCCTAGGGTGTCCCAGGGGTTATAAGAGGGAGTGGGTTTCCCCCTCTGCCTATGGAGAGGAAGATCTGCCCTTACAAACCTCCCTATTGAAGGGGCAGAGACCTCTTCTGCCTCTGCTGCCTCCAATGGTGGTAACAGCAAACAGTGAGCAGATCAGATCTTTCCCCAAACTTGACCCTGAAATTGGGGGAAATCATACCAGCTGTGAAGCTGGCATACACCTGTGCCGTACAGCTCCTTCCCCTTCCTCTTTGGTTGGTGTCAGCCTGGCAAAACTTTGGAATTCTCCCATCTCCACTTGTCAGGGTGGTTCCACACAATCTGGTCTTTCTCATGGTTGTAGATGTGCCGCCAGAGTACCAAGTGCATTCAGTGACAAATATCAGCATGGTCCATCATGCACCTTAACTCTTTTGCAGAGGAGGAATAATCATATAACTGGACAAACTAGATGTGAAGTTAATTGAATGAGTGCAATGGATGTGTATACCATTTGTTGTGTAAATCACCTCCACTGATGTGAATAGGAGCTTCCTTTCAGACGCAAATTGCAGTTTTGGAGAAGCAGTGCTTGTTGGGACCAAGGAGAGAGATACCCCTCCCCTTTCCCTGCGATCTCTAGCTTGCTCAGGCTTCCCAGTGGCTGCTATTTTCATAACTAAAAACATAACTGGGCAATAAAACCCAACCTTGTCCTAGAAGGAAAAAGGGTAAGGTGCAAATGTGATGAATAAAACAGTTTAGGAGACTGGGGTGCTATTTCAGGGTCTATATTCCATATTTTATGTTGCCTTATGAATTCCACATATTAACCCCTTTCCCCCAAGTTTGGTCATAACCTTGGACCTGCCATTGTGGTGCTATACTACATCAGGAATATGTTTGAAGTAGCCAGACATAGTAATTTTGGAAAGTACCCTGTCCAAAAACTGCACAGGCATCATTACCTACCTGAATATAAGGTAAAGGTAAAGGGACCCCTGACCATTAGGTCCAGTCGTGGCCGAATCTGGGGTTGCGGCACTCATCTTGCTTTATTGGCCGAGGGAGCCGGCGTACAGCTGCTGCTTCTGGTGAACCAGAGCAGTGCACAGAAACGCTGTTTACCTTCCCGCTGGAACGGTACCTGTTTATCTACTTGTACTTTGACGTGCTTTCGAACTGCTAGGTTGGCAGGAACTGGGACTGAGCAATGGGAGCTCACCCCGTTGCGGGGATTCGAACCGCTGACCTTCTGAGTGGCAAGTCCTAGGCTCTGTGGTTTAACCCACAGCGCCACCTGCGACCTGAATATAATGATGTGCTAAACCAATGGCAGCTACCCTGAACCATGTGCTGGGGTCACACAACTGGTTGATTAAGCTTCTTCTTTGTTTAAAGCCATCCAAAGCTGAAGATAGCTATAAAGAAGAAGAAAAGTAAAAAAATCCAACCAGACACTGGCACAGATTTTTACCAGGTCCTGCAGAGTTTGTCCCCAGTTTGGGCTGGAAGCATAGCTTCCTGTGAAAACACTGTCAGGTGCAGCCTATGTGGTGCCAACCAGATATTATGGTACTACAGTTTCCATAATCCCTGATGGTTGGCCATCTTGAGTGGGGCTGATGGGAGATGGCCATGTTAGCTAACCCTGTGCTAGCTTTTCTTGTAGGCCCAGGCCTATCTGTTTTCTGATGTGTTTGGGCTCTTTTCCAGAAATAGAGGGATTTTCTGCTGCAGGGAGGGGCAGCTGTATGTCTCCCCTGTCCTGCTTCTGATGCCCTGGTGTATTCAAGATAAGGAGCTAACATAGCTCCTTATCCTAAATCTCTGATTCTGTGAAATGACACCCACCCCCATCCCTTCACTGAATCAAAACCTTCAGCTATGGGATGCGCATATGGGATGCACATAATGACTGAAGATTTCTGAGCCCATGAAAGTTAAGGAAAATCCTCCTCTTCACTGCTTCAAAAGGACCTTGGGATGCAAGGTTTAGTGCAGCTCTCTGAAGGAAGATAAAATTTGAAGTATGAAGAAAGCATAGCTTCTTTGTTGTCTTGGAGGGCCCTCAGGCAGAGTTCCTTAATACCTTTATAGGTAGATCCTGAGCATGCTGGCTTGAAGTCCTCAGTTGAGTCAATGTGACTTGCTTCCTATTATGGTTGCTTAAGACTGCAGTGCTAATGTGATTGATTACCGAGTACCTATAAGGTAAAAGAGTCTGTCAGCAAAGACTCACACCTTTCTATTGATCCAGTCAGTTCACTTATCACTGATGTTATTCAGGCCATTTTCGCTTGAGCAATCTTTGTTTCTGTCTCCAGCAATGATAATGATCTTAGAAACAAGTTTCACGCTAGGCCCGGAGTCTAATGAGTGTTGTGTGTTAGATGACATTGGCTGTGTTGAGGACAATTGTAGAAGAGATCAAATATTAATAAAGACTGCATTTGCCTTAGATAGGCTTAAAAGCAATATCATATTCTTGAGGCATTTCCAGATGACCTGTTTATTGATTGTGCATCCTGATTTGTTTGCAGGGTGGTTAGATGATGTTATGTCCAAACAGGTGTTATCCCCAACTTGCCAGGGCATCTCCCCCATCACTTTCCTTACAACAAAAGCCCAGTCTTTTGGAGAAATGGTTTTGTTGTGCAAGAGCTCAAAATCAGTTTTAATTGTTTGCTCTGAATTTACTCGTATGTGACTGAACCACACTAAAAATAGTGATAATCATTATCCTTATTTGATTTATATTGTTTATATTGGCTCATTGGTTATCAAATCATCAAAAACAAACCAAGAGACCATAAGAGCAGCTTTCCTGTATTTCCTCTTATTCTTGACAAGTAATTGTCTTACTGGGGTGGTAACTACAAACACTCATGCTTTAGGGTACAATGGAACTGGAGTCCTAAAAGTCCTGTTAAAATAGGAAGCTGCCTTATACCAGGTCAGACCATTCATTTAGCCAGCCAGCTTCAACTGGGAGGGGAAGAGTTAACATTTTGGATTATATCTTTTGATCTAGAGTGCATACAAACTCCCTTTAAAAAAAAGGAAGCTAAGAGTCTGGGATCTCTGCTTGCCTCGGGAACCGGAAAATCCCACCCTTTCTACCTGTCCATCAGTGGTTCTTTGTGCATTTGCATAAGAGAAAATGAATCTACACTTTCTGTTCCAAGTGGCTGTTCCATAAATGTAGTTTCTGAACAGAGTCTTACATTGACAATGATTTTAACTTTCTGTCCTCGGTACTAGTAATACTAGATGCTAGTAATCCCTCGAGAGAGAGAGCAGGGCAGAAGCAAATGGAACAAGGACAGAATGTATAGTATAGTAGCACCAATAACTAGGCATTCATTGCCTTTCCATTTTAGACTTCTGTGTTTAATTTTCGACAGCAGCTTAAAACTTCTTGTTCCAATTATTTACACAAGCTTACCATGTCATGTGACCTATTTTCTTCTGACCTCTGCCCTTTTATGTTTTTGCCTTTGCTTTTGCTTTGTGAAGTTGATTTTATTACATACACCACTTGGAGAATATCCCAGTCCCTCTTGAGTTAGTTTTATAGAGATTTAAGCATAAATAAATAATGTGGGAAAATATTCCAAGCAAACAAGCCAAATCATTCAGACATCCATTTAGCAGCAGCAGGAAACTGTCATGCTTTGGAATAGAAAGTGACTGTTCCAAGTCAACTGCTGTCAGCAAAAGACATCCCATATGCAACCAGTACTAAATCCTTAATGTGTCAATGTCATTCCATGGGGAGGGCAGGATACCAACTTCTAATCCTGAGCTCATCTAGAGATTTGACAATATCAATAAGTAGTCATTTGAAGGTCACTGTTCAATAAAACAAATATTCCCCCTATTGGTTTCGTGAAGGCAGACTTCCTCTTCAATGAAACCTTCTCCTCCACTTTCGTACTGACTGGACCCTTGCAGTGTATTTGTTGTTTGTAATTGGGTCTGGCCAGAGCTGTGTCTCATCCTGTCCATTTGCTTTCCATTTGCTTTCTTTCTAAACTGCCCAAGAGAGTCACCCCTCTCTGAGTTCAAGGAAAGAACAGTTGCAGCTCAGATAGAAAGGTGAAGATGAAAGGTCCTTTAAATGTACCCTATTTGCTCTACAGAGGAATGGAACAAATGTAGAAGAGGGAAGGTCTGTAGTTCAATGATTCAGCATCTGTTTTACACGGGAAAAGATACCAGGTTTTTTTCCACTATGCAAGCAAGTTTGGGATCTTCTAATTGGCAAAGTGCACTGCAAAAAGCAAACAGTGAATTCCTGCCAAAAGTTCTGTCACTTGCATGAGATGTCACATAGACCGCATAATCTGTCTCTCTCTGAATGCTCTTCAAAAGTGGTCACCAATATAGCGCCCATGGTTGCCAATGTGCCCACTTATACCTGCTATGGTGCTCATGAAAGGTCTCAGTAAATCTTCCTGTAATCCACAGTATATGATAAAGTGCTCTTCATGCTAGTTTCTATTTGCACTGGCTCAGGCTCTACCACATGCATGAATGACAGCCATTTTGTATTATGCCACACCCACAGCAGCCATTTTGTGACTGGCAACCATGGCATTTTATCAAAATTCCAAATGTGCCTACTGGTCCAAAATGGCTGCCGGCCCTTGCTCCACACCAAAAGAGTCATTTCCAAGGTCACAGAGTTCTCTTAGCAACACACAAATAAGACACTGTGATTTGGTACAGAAAGGTCTCCTTTCAGTTTTATTGTACTATGTCTGCATGGACATGGGGGGAAATCTGTAGTAGCATTTATGTAGCATGCACAGCTCATTCACAGGGCAGCACTTCCCTTTAATTGTTATAACATCTAAAAAATTCATCAGCCTAGGGGTGGTGAGGATATGACAAAATGGTAGAAGACAAGACACAGTGAAGTTGGAATGCCTTGGCTTACATAATAATCACCTGGCAGCAGTACAATGCTGACTCCTAAACAAAGTGCAACAAGCCTATACAGTCAATCCATTAGATTATGGCTCTTTTTTACCGTCAGTCTTTCAACAGTACATGATTTGAAACTGTTGACACCTGAGCTGAGGAAGAACCTTAATTCTGTAGCCAAGAAACCCTTCACAATTTGATCACAAAAGCAAGGTCAAAATGCACTATTAGAATGCTGAAATTTGATCACATCTGGGACTTCATTCCCTGCTTTTGCGTCCATGTCCTTAAACCAACTGAGAGTTTAGCTTTCAGAGGAAGAGGAGAGGGAAAATGCACATTTGATTTGGAACCATCTCAAGGATGTAGAATGGCCTGGAAGAATTTTTTTCTCTTGTTAATTATGCTGTTTTAAATGTGCATTTATATTTGACATCCCTTAGTAATGTTTTCTTTTGAAATGTTCAAGATAATTTATTTGTTAACTTTGATGTGCTAAATGTACGTTCTGTAGTTGATCTCCTTTGTAATGCTATATTTTGAAACCTTTAAGGTAATATTTTTGTTTCCTGTTAATTATGTTGCTTTGAATTATATTTCACTTTCTTCTGTAATGTTTTATCCTGGATTGTTTTATTTGAGGTTCTAATATTGAGATTTTTTCTTAAACATATAAAGTGGCATAGAAATAAAATGAATTTTTAAGTAAGTAAGTAAGTAATGGAAACGGGCATAACAAGGGACAAATGTGCCATTTTAAAAATGTGCTTGCCATTTGCCTAGCACCAGACACGGCTCACAAAGTAAAAACATGTAACTCACAAAGAAAGTGCTAGTCTGGATTTGGAGGAATGAAATTGTTTACATTAGGTGTAATCTTAAGCATTTTTACACAAAGTATCTCCAATATCAATGAAACTTAAGTCTACTAAGTGTGTTCAGGATTATGGCCACAACAACTCATAATTGAGTGCCTGCAGGCAGTGCTGCCTAGCATCCACTAGGAAGGTGGGAGGTGTAGAGGCCAACAGCAGGCTGAGCCAGAGCTAACTAATTCTAATTTTGTCTCCATCCTCCTGCCGAGTTTGCTACAAAGGGCAACACTGGGACCATGGAGGAGGAAAGTGAGAGGCAGTGCCACCCTTTACTGGTTGTAAATAAGAAGCCAGGTGGGTGGGCTGGCTGGCTGAGGGCAGATTAAGGATGGTGAGGCTGTGCCCCATTTGGCCTAAAAAAAGGAGCCCTCATTGCCTGCTTCTCACCCTCCCCAAGGTATTTGAATATGATACGGCTTAAATTACTCTCCACCCGGTGGCATCTAAATGCGATTCTGCATGAACTTGCTCCACTCTGTTCTGTAAGCATTAGAGTTAAAATCTTAACATTGCTAAGTTTTTGTGGATCAATTTCCCCATAAGGTCTCATATCTGAAGATGCTTCAGAAGGTATAGCAAAGAAGAAATTATGCCCCTCTGCATAGTAATAGATCTCGGGACCACGTCCTGTACCCTGTTGTGTTAGCAAGCTATCTCTTGCGAAATCGGGAACCAGTTCAGGTAGAGGAGAAAACTCTTGTGCATGTGGTGCTGCAGAACAGAGAGGAGCATGGGCTGTGTGTTGCCATAGCAATGATGTTCCTTAGGAATGGGAAGCAAGCTGTTTTTCAAAAGCCATGATAAGATGTGAACCCCCTGAGCAAACAGAAGGAGAAGAAAGGCTGCTGCTCCGTACTTCACAATTTGGGAAACATATTGCTCTTTTTAAATTATTTCCCAGTCCTACCTGGAGATAACTAGGGATTGTACCTGGGACTATTTGCATGCCTAGCACATACTCTGCCATTCAGCTGTGATCTTTCCAACTTTCTTATTACTGGAAAATATATGGAATATAATCTCCTAGAATCATAGGGACCCTGAGGATCATCCAGTCCTACCCTCTGCAATGCAGGAATAGGCAGCTGGATGGAACCTACAACCTTGGCATTATCAGCACCACACTCTAACCAACTGAGCTATCCAGTCAGTATAAGAGAAAATTGATTGTGACAATACTTCTTGCATCAATATTTACTGTGTGTGTGTATACAGACACACACACACACACATGCATGAAGTATTGTCATAATCAATGCCTGCTTTATTTATGTAGCAAGACCCATCAAAGTGTATTGCTTAAACATCTTAAATATATCGCTGCTGTGAATATTCTGATAAGTTTCCAGATAGCAGGCGCCACATTTTGCTTCAGCTTGCTCTCCCAGCATGTGATGAGTTAAGCTCTAGTCACATTCAGGACTTGCCCTGATGGAACAATTGTCTTAGAGTGATGTTGAATTCCTTGCTATATTTTTACTTCAATCCGTTCTTCCTAATGCACATAAAGTTGTAAGGTCGCTTAAACTTGGTACTGACTCCATGGAGTAAGATGAAAGCAAGGGCCATGGCAACATTCTTGCTATATCCATGTGTAACCAAAGCTCCAGAGTTAAAATGGATGTCATACATTTCAGGTGAGAGAGAGCTAGAAACACATGGATGCATATTTCAGATTCAACTATCTGAAAGCTGTTTATCTATAAGCACTGCCAAGTTGAACCTCATTTCAACACATATCCATCGAGATAAAACTCTCTCTCTCTCTCTCTCTCTCTCTCTCTCTCTCTCTCTCTCTCTTTCTCTCTCTTAAAAAACATAGCAACCTGGAGAAGATCCTGAAAAATCTGATAATCTTGCAGCTTTCATTCTGAAATATTCTCCCTGTATAGATGGTGAGCGGCTGCCTTAATATCAAAATATGAACTGTCGGGAGTAAAAATGTAAGAATATTAGAATGCAGGAGCACATTATAATCTCCAGAAGCTCTAAAGGAAATGATAAGAAGTGGAGCATGAATATGTAGAAGAATTTACAGAAGGTGTAATCTTTTTTTTATCATCATCATGTGTATTTAATCTCAATGTGCCACATCACTTCAACTTTAATCTGATGTCCACAGGTAGAGTAAATGTTCTGAGTGAAAGTGTTTGGAAATGAAAAGATGATCAGGACTGAATTTTTATGGGGCATTTGATGCATTTCAATGCATGGTTTTCGTCTTGTGTTTCAATCATTGGTTCCGAAAGCTGGTTTTTCTGGTCTCTTTATCCCGTAGGTGGCACTGTTGTGCCATAGCATGCTTCAGACTTCTAATGAGCTCAGGAATGATCAAGGGAATGGGAAGGGAAAAACACATACACAGAGAGAGTGAAGCTAGCAAAAGGGGGAAAAGGAAATGGGGGTGGTGGTGGTGGAAGAGAAGACTTTTTCATTTTAAAACTTGCTTATCTGAAGATTTCTTCATAACTTTTTAACTCTTGGAATTCACTGCTTCTGAAATGGAAAAGAAAAAAGCTGATGACTATTGCTGCATGACTAGGCTTGGTCTATATTCACATCAGGCCATGTCAGAAGTGAGAGAATCCTTTCCTCCAACTTTTAACAGCCTCACATCACTAAGGGGGATACAAATGGGATTCTATGTCCCTGTTCCAGAACAGGGGTCATAGTTAGTCCACATGCTTTGCATACAGAATGCCCTTGGTGCCTCCCTGGACATATCCAGGTAAAATGATAATATATACTAGGGCTGGGAAGGCCACTGTCTGAGCTTGTTGCCCCTTCAAGTATAGGCAAGATGGCCTGACCCAAAATAAGGCAGCTTGATATGCCCATACGCTCCACCAGTCTCATTGCTCATCTCCTTCCTTGGCTTTTGGAGTCAGCAGGACAATTCTGTGCCCTGCCACAGGTGGATGGTCAGGGGAAGAATAAGGTATCTGAGGAGAAGGGCTATCAGTGGCTACTAGTGAATTGGAGGCAATAAGGCTTCTGAAAACCAATTGTTGGAAGCCACAGGAGAGGAGAGTGCTCATGTGTTCATGTTCTGCTCACTGGTTTTCCTTTGTAGGAGGGTTAACAAACTGAAGGACATTGTCTTCTTTCTATGTTCCTCCTGATGGAAACATGCTGATGGGGACTGATACACCCCCACTTTAAGTCGTTTATATACTGTCTTCTGTTGTATATTACTTACTACAAAGCTCGATGACTAAGCCCTTTGGGGACAAAACGTCTGATTACCAGAGCAAAGTTCGAGCACTGAACAACTGATACACCGCAAGTGGACTCTTTATTACTGCATTCAGATAAAACCTATTTCAGAAAGAAACTACTTTTGCCATTTAATGGGTGTTTATTGTTTGCCTCAGTCCAGTATACCTGAAGGAGCGTCTCCACCCCCATCGTTCTACCCGGACACTGAGGTCTAGTGCTGAGGGCCTTCTGGCGGGTCCCTCACTGCAAGAAGCCAAGTTACAGGGAACCAGGCAGAGGGCCTTCTCGGTAGTGGCACCCGCCCTGTGGAACGCCCTCCCACCAGATGTCAAAGAGAAAAACAACTACCAAACATTTAGAAGACATCCGAAGGCAGCCCTGTTTAGGGAAGCTTTTAATGTTTGATGCAGTATTGTATTTTAATATTTTGTTGGAAGCCGTCCAGAGTGGCTGGGAAAACCCAGCCAGATGGGTGGGGTATTAATAATAATAATAATAATAATAATAATAATAATAATAGACAGATAGTTGCCTTGATATTATCTTGTGTCTATTGCAGAAGCCATTATATCACCACCCTGTTTATTTTTTTCATTGTAATCCACACTAGAAGCATCCTGGAGGACCGACTCAGAGGGATTTATTTACCACTGGAAGATCTATTATCCTCACTTTTGTAGTGCAAGTTCTTCTGAGATTTCCCCAGCACTGACTCCTATATAAGATGAACAGTGAATTTGCACTAGCATGGATAATTTGGATTATTCTTTTGAGACAAAACTACCCAGAAAACTACCCAGATCTCACAGGAAAACAGAGGGGCCAAGAACTTAAAACAGGCATAAGCAAACTTGGCCCTCCAGATGTTTTGGGACTACAACTCCCATCATCCCTGATCACTGGTCCTGTTAGCTAGAGATGATGGGAGTTGTACTCCCAAAACATCTGGAGGGCCAAGTTTGCCCATGCCTGTCTTAAAACATAACATACTAATTTCTAGACTTTCAGCACTATTAGGGGGACAGCTCCCTGGCTTCCCAGTGATAACTAAAGCTCACCATCCCAACTTTTTATGAACAGTTCCTGAGGACATAGGGACTTGGATCATTTGGGGGAAGCAAGGTGACTTGGTTGGACTGAAAAAGGTTTTTTAACATGCAAGAAAACAAAATATACTGAAGTAGAACACAGTTTGCCTGGGGCTGAGACCAGTTACCAAAGAGGTGATTGTACCATTTCAGTCTGCAGGTAGTGGCTTACATAACAAAATGCTCTGTCAAGGGGGGGGGGGAGAATCCAAGCACATGGCCAAACTGAGGTTAGCCACATGATTAATCCCAGCTTGCAGTATTTTTAAAACATTGCAGATGCAGAAGCCATGGTCAATTATTCTGTGAACTACCCTGAGACCTCCAGGTATAGGGCACTATATAGATACAATAAATAAAACAATAATAATAGTACCTTGGGAGAGCTGTAAGGGGGCTTAAATCATTTGCTCTCTGCAGCATGTGCAGTCCAGATCATCCCCTCTCCATGCTTTGGGGAAAAGCTCTCTCTAGAGCAAATGGGAATTTCTTCGTACATATTGCAGATTGCAAACTGTAGATTGTAGATTGGGAATCAATGGGGAGTTTACTGCCTCAGTGATAACTAAGCTCAATAGGGAAATTTCACTGAAAATACCCAACTATGCCCAAAGTTGGGATTCACAATTCAGTAGTGTGGATTTGATTTTTACATATGAGGTCCTAAATCAACCTTCCCCAACGTGGTGTCCTGCAGGTGGTTTAGATTACGGCCCCATTCAGCTCCAGCCAGCATTGTGAATGGCCAGGAATGATGGAAGATGTAGTCCAACAATATCAGGAGAGTCAGAGGTTAGTCACCCCTCGTTTAGACCATGTAATGTACAGAAATCAGTAAGCAAGGCTAGAGAAAATTGTATGTATAATAATACAGAGCCATTGCTCATTAAAGTTAGTGGTCCTGGTTGAGGTGGACTGCAGTTTTGGGCTCAGTATGAGTCAGTTTTTCATATCCTTATAATGGTAAACTCCAGTGCACAATTCTTTCCAGAATCCCTTGATAACATTTAAGTATCTTTTTTGTCTTTGAGTTTCTCAGTTAGTAATGAAATTCCAAGACTGTGCTTGATTCTCCATGGGATTTGAAAATCTGCCGTGCATGGATAATTAGTCTTCCTCAATTGCTTCTAGAAAGAAGTGCTATTTATTTAAATTAGTGCACACCACAAGGTTTGCACTGGCAGGTCTCACAAAATATACCTAAGGTGGCCAAATTTGGGTGATACAGTTAAGCCAGCATATCTAGTTTTGATTAGTAAGGCTAGAAAATGATGATCAAAAAAGTGCTTTGATGTACTACTGTTACTGACTCTCTTCCAAGCAAAATAGTTTCTCAGTATCAGAAGAGGAAGCATATTGTTGAGCAGTCATTTCATAAACAATTCAACAATTGTTTGATCTCACCTCACAGATCTCCACTGTGAATGATGTCCCTATAGTGTAAATATAAGCAAATAACTGAAAAATGAAAGATATGAAGGAAAGGCTTGCAAAAATATCAGTATATCCTTGGAGACTGCTAATCTGATCCACGAACAGTAAGCCATTCATTTATTCCTTCATTTTATCAGCTGCCCAGTAACAAGAGCTCTTTGTGTAATGTATGATGTAAAAAAACAAAAACAAAGTTAAAATCACAATTGCAATAATAAAAAATTAAGAATAAGCAAATCTACTGTAATCTAAGTACAGTGGTACCTTGGATTAAGAACTTAATTCATTCTGGAGGTCTGCTCTTAACCTGAAACTGTTCTTAACCTGAGGTACTACTTTAGCTAATGGGGCCTCCCACTGCGGCTGCTCGATTTCTGTTCTCATCCTGAAGCAAAGTTCTTAACCCGAGGTACTATTTCTGGGTTAGCGGAGTCTGTAACCCAAAGAGTCTGTAAACTGAAGCGTATGTAACCCGAGGTACCACTATACACCTAATGTAACTCTTTGGAGCCCAGCCAAAGTTAGGATGGTGTGCCTGTGTTCAAGATAAGGACTGGTCACATTCAGATATAAACTCAAAAAGATATAGATATAAAAAACAGGATACCTTAAATTCCCAGAATAAACTGGAAGGTTTGTCACCACTGGAGAGTTGACAGTGTTAGACAATCAAACATGAGATGCTTGTCCAAGGTAGGGCACAGAACATCATTACATCCCCACTACATAACACAGTCCTCTGCTCAGAGGTAAAAGTTTAACTATTTGTGTGTGTGTGTGTGTGTGTGTGTGTGTGTGTATATATATATATATATATATATATATATATATATATATATGAAGACAGAAGTGCCTGGCGTGCTCTGGTCCATGGTCCATATATATATAGGGTCTTCCAAAAACAGTGTAACTAGGCTTGCACAACCAAATTGTCCAAATCTTGAACCAAATTGGGCTGATTTGTGCCAAATCTGGATCAGGTTGGGACAACTACCAATCATTACAGCCCCAGGGTCAACCTTTAGCATTCAGTCCAGAGTTAGCCACCCCAGATAAAAAATGCAGATCACTAGTTGTTGGCACGGCATAGTTACTTCATGGAGAAGAATATGCCATGAGCAAGCCTTGAAAGGAAATGCATTAAAACCAAACAGTATGTTAATTCAAGGTGAACTGTCCAGAAATTTTATGAGACCTGTCAATGTCATATATCACATTTGACGTGAAAATGTAGTAGGATATAGAAAAACATTTCTGTCTGTTCTTATGGTGACATATATCTCCTGACAACCCATGTCTGCTCTTCCCTGCTTCTCCCACTCAGAAGCCACTAATAGGCTGCGTTGCTGCTACTGGAACCAAGAAGTTTCAAGTAGCAGAAAGGTTTAGAACATTCTGTTATCAACAAATGACAGTGTGATCTTTTCTTTATGAAGAGTTTCACTATTAAGGCACTTCCTTTCCCCCAAAGTGAAGAAAAATTATAGCTCTTTAGATCAGTTTTAACAATACCCAAACTCTTGGGAATTATCCTTCTGTACTTTAATGATGACATTATTATTATTATTATTATTATTATTATTATTATTATTATTATCAGCATCAGCATCAGCATCAATATTATCCTTATCATCATCAAAATTTCTATACCGCCCTTCATCCAAGGTTCACAGGGTGGTTTACAACATAAAAACACAAATACATAACACAGCATCAAACAAAAACAATACCCCACCCTGGGAATAGCATTCCACAAACAGGGAGCCATCACAGAAAAGGCCCCTTCTCATGTTGCCACCCTCCAGACCTTTCATGGAAGAGGCACACAAAGAAGGCCTTCTGATGATTACCACAGGGTCTGTGTCAGTTTGTATGAGGAGAAGTATTGTCCTTGGGTTATTGTCCTTGAGGTCCTTGATGTATTGCAGTCCTAAGCTGTTCAAGGCTTTATAGGTCAACGTCAGCAGTTTGAATTGGGCCAGGAAACTAAATGGCAGCCAGTGCAGTTGGGCCAGGATTGGTGTTATATGATCAAACTGTCTTACCTCGGTAAGCAACCTGGCTGCCGAATTCTACACAAGCTGAAGTTTCTGAGCTATCTTAAGAGGCAGCCCTACATATCATGCATTACAGTAATCTAATCTAGAGATCACCAGAGCATAGATGACAGAGGCTATCCCAGTCCAGATAGGGGTGCAGCTGAGCCAGCAATCAAAGCTGATAGAAATCATTCAGCACCAATGGGGCCACCTAAGTCTCAAGTTACAACAGTGGACCCAGAAGTATCACTGAGCTACGTATCCACTGCTTAGAACTTAGAAGTTAAATAACCCACAGAGATACTGGAATGGAAAGGCTCACATAGTATCCAATATTCTACACAGGAATGGCAACCTATGGCCTTCCAGGTGTTGCTGAACTCCAACTCCCATAATTCCTAGTCATTGGCAATGGTGGCTGGAGTTGATGGGAGCTGGAGTTCAACAGCATTTACAGGTTCGTAGGTTCCTTGTCCCTGCTCTAAAGGGAGGATGAGGCAACCACATCCCATCATGTTTGCAAACCTATCTTTCTCGTACTTTCTCTGTATACTTCAGGAGATTATCAATGCAACACTACAGTGATGTCAGTGGACACAGTATCTCAGCTGCATGTTTGCAGCTACTGTAGTAGCAAGGAAACAATATAATACAGTGACACATGAGAATCTAGATGGTTTATTTATTATGCTTTATTAAACCATAGCCTACTTCCAAAGATATGCCCATTCTATTTTTGTCTACCTAGTAATCTGAAATCTCATAAGGACTTAAAACTGTGGAATGCCTTCCCATCAGTTGTCAAGGAGATAAAGAACCACACAACTTTTAGAAGACATCTGAAGGCAGCCATGTATTGGGAAGTTTTTAATGGTTGATGTTTTACTGTGTTTTATATGTGCTGTAAGCCACTCAGAATGGTTGGGGAAACCCAGCCAGATGGGCAGGGTATAAGTAATAAAATTATTATTATTATTATAATAAATAAAAATGACATGGTTCAAGCCAAGCTGGATTTTACTAAATGCACTCCCTGCTATGTACCTCTGGCATGATGTACTTGTGCCTTGCCTAATCTTGTTCTTTGCTGATGGGTTTGTGTTTGTGATCCTGGATCAGCTCTGGGGTTTGGAACAGATGGCCCTTGAATGTGTTTCAGCCTTATGATTTTTTGTTTTTGGTTTTTTTTTGGCATCATTCATTATTGACTGCTGTCAGAAACTCAGTTCCATTCTTATCTGATATGACAGGTCTAGGCTTTATCAGATATGGCACTTTGTATGCCACAGTTGAATGTTTTAGTGACTACACTGTTCTCCTGACAGATTGCCAAAAGGAATAAAGCATTTCCAACCAAAAGCTTTCAATCTGACAGATGTGAATGATACAGGACTGATCATCATTGTGTAGAAATGAATTTTTGTCTCACCGTTGCTCGCAGGGGAATCTGCATAATGAAAGTCCAAGTCACAATCTCTGGTTAAAAATAATGTTGGTCTGATGAAAGAACTGGAGAAGTAGAATTTGTCTCCAATGGTTCAAGAAAGGTTATGTAGAACCAGGGTTTGAGAAGAGCTTGGCAGCAAGTGAAGAAAAAAAAAACACAGATTGATGGCATTGCTGTGCAGTGTGGAAATGCAGGAACTAGAGAAAGGGACAAAGGGCGCTAAAAATACTAGATTAGTTTTCACAAAGTGAGAAAGAAGCTGGAGGGGATAAGAAGATGAAAAAGTGAAACAGTGAATGGACAGGTGGCCAACAATGTAAGGATAACAACTTGCAGAAAACAAAGAAATACACAGGCAATTAATCTTGAATCTCATGTTACCTGAACAAGATGGCTGCTGATTTTATCTCAATATAGATGGGAGCCAAACCACATGGAAATAAATTGATATGATGCAGCCCCTATGAGGGGTGGGTTGCTAACCATGTTTAAAGATCCACTTATAAGTGGGTGTTTACCCATGATAAGCAACCTCCCCCTTCCATCTCAGCTACTAATTACCACTGTTCGTCTGAGCTTTCACTGAGAAAACTAAGAAAATCTCAGCGAACCTAGAAAATAATAGTTTGAGAGGGAGAGGAAGATTCTCTAACAGAAAATGGTCAATGTAAATGAACTTCTTTTCCCAAGATTCAAGGGAATCCAACTCACTTATATTTAAGAATATTCTAAAATAGAACATTTTATTCGTAGTGTTCTAGATATGTCCTAGAGTTTGGCCTCATCTTCACTATACATTTAAAGGAGTATCATACCTCTTTAAACTACCATTGCTTTCAGCAAAGACTCATGGGAACTGTAAATTGTTAAGGGTGTGAGAATTGTTAGAAGATTCATATTCCCCTTATAGAGCTACAGGTTGCAGAGTTCCCTGGGAAGAGGGGTTGATTGTAAAACCACTGTACAATCACTGTACAAAAAACCTGTAGCTCTCTGAGGGTAATAGGTGTCTCCTAATAACTCTCAGCACCCTGAACACGGTACAGTTCCCAGGGTACTTTGTGGGAAGCCATGTCTGTTCAAAGTGGTATGATACTGGTTTAAGATTATAGTGCAGATGGGGCTTTCATTCCTATTGTGTGAACAGTAGAACACATACAGAGTGAACATTCTAGCATACTATTATTGAATGACATAAGAAGATAAAATAAAGTACATGCTCAGAATGACACATCTGAAAGACCAGACCAATGGGGAAGGCATGTTATAGCAGTCTGCATTCTCTCAAAGTAAAATAAGAAGAAAGGCATGTTTTCCTTCTTGTTTTAAGTGACTCAGCATGTGCTTTTATCTCCAGCATAGCCTTTCTTTCCTTTTAGTTTTGTACTATGCTGGCAGTCTTAAATGTTGCACAAAGGACAGCTGGTAATTGGTATTTGGGGGAAAATAAAATGCTGAAATCTTGAAATATTTTGGAAAGGAAACTAAGGAAGGAACAAGGAAGGGCAGAACAATGGCAATTATCCCTGTGCTAAAAAAAATACAGATACTTCTAAGACCTCTTTCCATCATTCAGTTGTGACACTGTTGTTGAATTTATCAGCATACTTTTACATCACAAGTGTTGAGGTAAAACTTGTTATCAAACTATAAAGTTTCCAAAATTAGTTTTAAAAATTAAGTACAAAGTAGGAGAAAGCTAAATAAATCTCCTTCAGATTTAAATTCCCAATTAGTCTGTCCTTCATAGGATGCCAGGGAGAACAGTATATTATTAATCTAAGCCTTAGATTCTAAGCTAGGAAGTAATGCACCTGAGCTTACTTGGTGAGAGAAAGGGTATCCGATAAATGTGCGGTTACAAATATAACCCATAACTTTACATCACTAAAAAAATTGTTCCTGTCTTTCCATTGGATGCAGAGGCCATACTGGTCAAGCATGAACACTACAAAATACCCATGATGTACCTGAAACAGATCTGGGTGAAATCCAGGTAGACTTGTGGGGAAATAAGGTAATGTTAAACCTGAATACTTGGAAATTCTGTTGAGATCAATTAACTTTCTGAATAATACACATGTCTAGGAATCACCAGTGTTCCTGGTCTGATATTTAGTACATTTTGGGTAGCTCTCTTATAGTCAAAACAAGAGCATTAACATGTAATTTTCACCAGGTTTGAATGGACGTTAGTGCACTTAGTGTTGTTTTTTCACACATGAAGGCTTAACTATTTTCTTTATTTCAGATATACAAGGGATTAGTGGGAGAAAGAGGCCATCCATTTTCTTTAGTCTATATCGTAATGAGAATTCTATTACTCTCTATGTGCAACAAAATGTATTCAGTGAATAGCCGAAAAAGAAAAAAAAAATGGGTTTTTCAGCTCCATTATGCATTTGATTCCTCTTATCATTAACAGAGAGGCATAACATTTCTTAGAAAATTGTGTATAAAAGTGGGAAAGTCTGCAACTTTGAAAACCTGGAGAAAATGTCATTACTGGGAAGGTAAGTTCATTGAAATGAACAGAAGAAACACAAGATCATGAGAATATTATGAATCAGCTTCAAGTCCATTAGTTTGGTAATGAAAAACAATACAAAACAAAGGAGTAGAATACAACCCCATATTGAATGACCCTCATCTCAGCATGAAAATGTTTCTGTGCAAGTTGCAATTGTCCTTAAAGGTAAAGGGACCCCTGACCATTAGGTCCAGTCGTGGCCAACTCTGGGGTTGTGGCGCTCATCTCGCTTTATTGGCCGAGGGAGCCAGCGTACAGCTTCTGGGTCATGTGGCCAGCATGACTAAGCCGTTTCTGGTGAACCAGAGCAGCGCACAGAAATGCCATTTACCTTCCCGCCAGAGCGGTACCTATTTATCTACTTGCACTTTGACGTGCTTTCGAACTGCTAGGTTGGCAGGAGCAGGGACCGAGCAACAGGAGCTCACCCCGTAGCGGGGATTCGAACTGCCGACCTTCCGATCGGCAAGTCCTAGGCTCTGTGGTTTAACCCACAGCGCCACCAGCGTCCCACCACAATTGAAGAAGAAGAGTTTGGATTTGATATCCCGCTTTATCACTACCCAAAGGAGTCTCAAAGCGGCTAACATTCTCCTTTCCCTTCCTCCCCCACAACAAACACTCTGTGAGGTGAGTGGGGTTGAGAGTCCTTACCTGTACCAAATTGTACATCTGCTGCAATTGTGAAGGCATACTGGGACAGTTTCCAGTTCCACCAACAGGGTTTTTTTGTTTTTTGTTTAAGTTATGGAGAAATGTGAATACAGTAATTCCAACATGGTTGTATTCCATACTGGAGCCAGTGGGTATATTGCAGCCTGGAATGGCAAGGGAAACAGAAGATCAGGACCATGGAAAGCTCCTTGTGAACAAGCTTCAGGGTTAGACTCACCAGACTCACTGTGAAGCCAGGAGCATTTGCTCCAGAATTAACTGTATGTGACTGATCATTAAATCTGTCTGAGAAAAGCTGGCTTACATAGTTCTGCAGAGAGGAAGATGTGGATGAAGCCACATCTCCATGAAGGCACATTGTGTTCTACTCCTGTGGGAAGTGAAGCAGAGTGGAGGAAGGAGTCATCAGAGTCCAAGATGGGGGACAACCCAACTCATTCACAAGTAACCAAGAATGATTTGACCCTCTTAGATCCAAAGCATTGCACTTTAATGGTTGAAGCAATTTGATCAAGAGATGGATGAGGATCTCAATGTAGCCCTTGTGGACAGTGCAGGCAATCAAATGCTTGATGTGAAGAACAGCAAGTGCATGCTTGGCTTCAAGAAATCATATTTTGTACACTATTTATATGTATAATATTTATTCATCTGTCTAATAAGGTGATGTCCTAAATTATTTAGGAGAATTCTTTAAGAATTGATCAGTGGCAACATAAGCAGTCCAAATGATCATAGGTGCTGCTTAATAAATGTGTCCCCTCCATGGAATATTTATTAGAAGGTTTCTAGAAGGACATTCTTACTCATTGTAACCACAGCCTGTATGTCTCTCAGGAAATCTAAGCCCGATAAACCCTCTGAAATTTCTCTTTTATAAAAACCATACCTTGACGTATTCTCCTGTCAGAAGTTTTGAAACCATCATTTGCAGGGTTGTTAAGTCAAATGTAAACATGAACAATGAAGACATTTAGACTATTTAGAGTTTCCTGCAGAGATTGGTCTGAAGGGACCATGATAGTATTTGCCATTTCAAGAAAACTCTTAACTGCGCAGCTCTGCCATGAAGGTCACTTTTTTAAGGAACGTGGAGCATTTGGTGTGCGTGCACTCCTGACATCAATATTAATGTTATTTGGGTTGGGGGGGGCATATAAAGAGAATATCTTTTCAGAGCTGAACAAGGTTATTGTTGCTTACAGACATCAAATAATAAAGGGAATTTGCCCAAGTGGCTAAAAGCTGAAAGGGCCTCTCAGCCAAAATCCCCCATCATCTCTAAATCATAGGGGTTTGGAAAAGACCCAGTTCATACAGCATTCTGACTAGTGCAGAAGCACAGTGATTTCAGCTTGTGACAAATAATTCAGGAATATGACCTAAGTTTCATAAATTGTAATTGTATTCAGAAAACAGCAGCCACTTGCAGCAGTGGCTAGTGCCCACTGGGACTGGCAGGGTATAAGGTAGGAGACAAAGCTTTTGAAGTGGGCTTTCACTTTTATTTCCTGCCTTTATTGATCATTCCACACTCACCTGTGAGGCTCTTAAGACCAGCTGAAGTCCTTGAGATGCAAAGATGATGGGGCTGTTCCTTTATCTACTATTACTGAGCTGGACTTCCACCATGCCTGCTCTCCATCTGTAGAACAGCTTTAGACTGATTCATAGTGTCCAAGGATGCTAGATCACAACATCAGAATTCCATTGTCTTAAGTTTCAGCTACTGTTAGGCAAACTTCAAAGTAAACTTACTTGAAAAACGTAATAATTACAACAAAGATTCTTGTTTGTCTGCCTACTGAGTAGGCAACTGAATCAACAATCAGAACAAGACTGACATTTGAGAGTCAGGAGAAATTCCCATTGCCTGCATTGCAACAACTCCTTTGTTTTATGGATATGTGGGTGTTCAGTTGGTTTATGAAAGGATGTGTCAGGACATTTTAATAAAAATGAAATTTACCTGAAAATTATGTATACAGGGCAATGGGTCCCATTTTTTCTACCAAGGACACATGGAAATTGCTGAGGGCCTTGACATACCACGTAATGATTTTTCTGCCAGTTGCAACAATTGTAATGTCCTGTGCTAGTTGCTGCTTGGAATTCAAATTGCAATAAAAATACAGTTACAATAATTATGAATATCTAATGTGATGGATGTGCCATCTCCTACCTTCAACCACAAATCCAGCAAGACACTGCAGGCCATCTGAATGAAGCTCATGGACCACTAGTGGTCCACAGATCACAGTTTGGGAACCCTGGTTAGATCTTTTTGAGTACCAAGCAAGGTGGAAGCTATGCCCAAAAGATGAATGGAACAAAATTAGGTCTGAGGTTTCGTTAACAAAATGATTACACTTACACACATGCCCAGGGCTACTCAAATACTGTAAATCAGTATTTAGCTGCCATAATGATTCACAGAATTGGACCATGAACTGCAAGTACCCATATCTAAAATGGAAGCAGCAGTGACATGAAAGGGTGGGGGATTTGGGGGGGGGGAAAGAACCACTACTGGTCTTGGCTGTTAAAACAAGGATGAGATATTCCTTAAAAAAAAAATAATGCAAGCCCTTTTGTTGGAAACTACTGTCTTGTTGGTATTACTTTTTTGTATGCTAATATTGATGGTGTATTTGTATGAATGTAGCCTGTAGGCTGATTCACACATACTTGAGAGCTATAGTAATGGCAAATATGTGAACTATCTCTACTGAAAAGATATGTGTTTGAATAAGCATATAGTGATACGGAAGTTCTTCCAGTGATTAATATGCCGTGGCTGATTCAAGCACTCATCAATTAACGCAACAGTCAACAACAAAGACCCTAAGGAGCCAAAGAGCAGAATATATAAACATAAACATAAATCAACAAATGATGTTGAATATGCATGTGTGAATAAGGTTGGCGCCTCTATGTCTTTAAGGATGAGTCATATCTTGTAAGAAATAGGCATGCAGTCACAGATGTGCAGGTGTGTGATGGGGAGAAGCTGAGAAACAGGCAAATGCTTTTGTTTGTGTGTTAGACATCAATAAGATGCAAATTATAACCTGAGCTGTCTTTCGTTCTATATCTTTTAGAGATCTAGAAGATTGGCATTAATATATGTGGGGAAATAGTCTTCAGCAGAAATGATACTCTATTCTCATATGGCCTTAGTTGGCTAAAAACTACAGGGACCCTGAAGCTAGATAAATATTATCGTAGATAATGCACAAATACAATACTAAAACCCTGATGATCTGCTTTCTTATGAAAAGCAACAGGGCGGATGTGTGGTGGTGGTGGGGAGAGGTTGTTTAGAGAGGAGCCTGCTATTTTTCCACTGAAGCTACCCACAAGGCACATTCTCCATCTATGAAGTTCCAGGTTTATGTTTACCTTGCCAAAAAAATGCCATGTATCACCATGAGATGAAACAAGGCTATGTGTGGGAATAAAAGAGGTAGGGTGTTAGGTGGGGAAGGATTAAGCATCCTCTCACTCCTTACTGCTTCTCTATTACAACTTGCTCCCTTGCAGTGCTGCTAGTAGTGAGGAAGTAGGCCCTCAGTCTAATATGACATGTTCATGTGTAACTTTTTTTAAGGTGAGGAAAAGTCATTTAGCTTTGTAATATGCTTTGCTTTAATGGCATCATAATTGAGATTTATTTGCTGTTAAATTCTTCACTGGCTAAGTAGCTGTAGAATATTTAAATCAATTTAATCCCTAAGTGATTAATACATTTTGTTGTCCCAATTCTAATAATGTTTGTCCATAATTGTAGGAATATCTATATATAATGTCCTGGTAGAGCAATAAATTCAGTTAGGAAGACACCCTGGTGGAGCAATATATTCATTTAGAATTTGTAGGGACATGTCTGGAAATATGACTATAAATATTTGTCCAGATGGATCTCATTGTGTGGATTGGGAGTTCCCATTACCAAAGTACTGGCTCTTTAATACCACACCTGTCCATGCTAGTCCGCAGCAAGAGACTGGTCACATGACTTGTGTGTTATCATGTACAGTAAAGCATACACCACTAGTTGGCCTGAGGAAAGCAGCAGCCTAGCCTTAGACTTTGCCCTTTTTAAACCCTACTACACAGATGGGGGAGAGGTACTGTACCTGACCTAATGTTGGACTTGCAGCAATTAGCTTCCTATTCTGCTATCCCAATTTTCTTTTGAGTCAACCTCAAATGCAATTCTCCTGTTGAGTCAACCTCAAATGCTAATTAAACAACCTATGGCCTTTTAAACTGTGTGTGGAAGGATTATACTTTCTGCTGTAACAAATCTGAACAAAGCGCTCTCTCTTTTCTCTACTGGGTAAGCAATACACAGGTCTTAGGACACATTCGATTATTGGCTTCATTTGAAAGCAATGCTCATCTATGGTACAATGTTCCATGAATGAGCCTTGGGAACACCAGCTCCCCTCCCTCCCTCTGCTGTGTGTGGCCATGAATACTTTCATTTGTATTTTTAACTAACCACAATTTAATGCTATGTCCACACCCAAGCAAACTATGATTTGTTGAAACAAGACATTTTCAAACCATGATTTCCAATCCTGTCATGTTTCCATAAACTATAATTAAGATTAGCCACAAGTTTAGGTTTCTGATGTAAACTGTGGTTAACTGAAATGTCAAAGTTTCTAACCTCCTGCTCTTAATTATTCTAGAGGAGGTGGGTGATCACTGAAGACCAACACAAAACACTAAGCCATACTTCAGTGCAAGATAGAGTTCAGACTTACAACTGCTTTGAGCTAGATTGTAGTTGTCTTATTAGAACCCACAGTTTCCACCAACTGGAACCAACTGCATAAAAGAATCAGGAGCCTGGAATTTCATCATTTCATCAGTATAATTTTGAGGGTTTGGAGGAGGAAGAATAATTTTGTTGTTGTCATTGTGAATTATTTGGTCAGCTATAACCTGAGCTTTCTTCTGCTCTGCTTTGTTTCTCCACCAGCAGATCTGGATTTATCCTCTGTCCATCTCTGTTTTAGAGCTATAACCAAATCAGGTCACATTATACAGTAAGCTTCTGCTTCTGCTTCCTGATATGTCGAAACAGCAGCAGTCCCCAAAAGAAAGAGAAAGTCTATTACTTCAGTTATCTGCATGCCAAAGAAGACTGCACCACATTTTCTGCAGTCAGTTGGAGCAAGGCAGGCCAAACGTTCATGGACCATCAGTGCATCTCTGGCAAGAAGACAGAGAGGAGGACTGAAATCTGACTCCAGGAACTGGTTGTGATGCCACTAAAACAGCATCATTTGGTACCCTTATTGCTTCTGTGGCAAGTGATGGCTTGAGGCAGTTAGCAGTATGAATTTTAAATGGAGAGTTTATCTCTGTGACAAATGGTTTGTTTCATTGGCTTTAGAGATCGAAGTAATTGCTGCACGAAAAATATCACATTCCAAACTTCAACTATTGGCATGCTTGAATCATCTTAACAAGAGGCGCCTAACAAACAGCTTTGGTTCATAAGCTGTTTACACAGTAAATGAGGAGGTGGCTCTTTGGGTTAAGTGCTTTAGTGACTGTAGCAATCCTGATCACACCTAGTTTTGGCCACTCTAACCAAATGCTGGGTGGTGAATATTTCCTTTGACTTAAGAAAATTTCACTATATTCAATCTCTAATGTACTTCAGCTGCAGAGCAAACTGAATTTCAGTCAAATGCTAAGGAACTGGAGCTAATGAGCTGGTACTGAACAATTGCCCTTGGAATCATTGGTTCACTGATTGTCAATCATGTCAGGATTTCAGCTGGAGCAAAGATAGGTTATTCCTAGCGCCTAAAATCCATTCTAAAGATGTGATGCAAAATCTTTGCTCTATTAAACATAAGGAGAGGGCATTTTGTAGATTTTAGTGGGGCTGGGATTACTATCGAGTGTGCAGCCATACAAGCTGGCCTCACCTTTTCAGCAGAAGTACAAACTGAGGGAAGATTTAATATAAAACTGTAGGAAAACTCACTCTAGTGATGTTGTGGCCTCTCATCTTTCAGCTCCCACTCAGTGCGAGAGTATTCTGTGCCTTCTCAAAGAGCTAAAACCTAAGGGTTTTGAAATTGCCAAAGTGCTTGAAATATTTACACAGAATTGTCTATGTACGTGCTCATGAATTTGGAGGACATTCCACAGAAGCTCTCTCTCTCACATACCACATATGGCCTGTATGTTTGCGAATCATACTGGTTTACTGAAATGGTGCCACCTCCCTTGCTAGGCCTCACCACACCAAACAGGAGACTGGTGGATTTTAATGGTGGCATTGTCCTCCATGGACAAATGCTTTGCAAGCCCTGAAGAACTTGCCACTTCTACTCCCCACTTCTCTTTTGGCCCCTACCCCACCCCAGATACATCTGAACATAGCACATCAAATGTGCAGCATGAAAACTCAGACACAGCTGGCTGGGACAGCACTGAAGGGGTTCCCATTCAACTACTGTGGAATCAAAGAACTGTGGCATGAAGCCTCTAATAAAAAACAAACAAATTGGCACTGGCGGTGCTAATTGGAATAACGTGCCTTAACTGTGCAGACAGCATCATCTCATTATGTTTTTCTCTCCTTAACATCTTTGCTGTTGGGTTCTGGCTGAAAACTTTCCAAGAGTACTGCAGAACTTTAAAGAAGTGTTAATGCAAGTGCTTTTGCTGTGAATATTTCTCTTGACAGTCTCAGAGACTGTTAGAATTCCATGCTGTTGTTGCTGATGTGGAGTCTCCCCCCTGCCTTTTAGCTTTCTTTTTTTCCATTTCAAGAAAATCAATAAATCCCATTCTGGTTAAGTGGAGAAAACATCAGGAAGATATAATCAGGCCAGAGTGTAGTTTCACAGCAGGACTTGTGCAAGTGGCAGTGCTAAAGCCAGAAATGAAAGTCATAGCCTATAAGAGGATGGGAAACGTGCTTTGCTGCAAGCAGATAAATTAGCTGGATTACTCAGGTGCTTAACGCAAAGTATAACCAGCATTATAGTAAAAGACTGAACTGAGAATTAGGAAGCCCCCTGGTTAAACCTTTTCTGTCTGGACAGCCCTTCACTTCGTGGCTGTTTCAGTCGCTAGCAGAATCCGTCAGTGGGCGTTTCCTGAACCTCTTCCAGCACAAAAGTTCTTTGACGCCGAGTCTCCGCCTACTCTCCCTGCGCGGAAGTCTTCTGCGCAGGGTGGGTGTGGGTAGCGGAGGACCCGTGCTCTCCCTGCTGGTCTCCGGCGAGGAGTCCTGGAGCCCCCTCACCGATTCCCCCATCTGCCCCCCTTTATCCCTGGTGGTACGCTGATTTCCTTCCCCAGCCAATGAGCTACCTCTCTCCCTGCTGGGCTCTTCTCCAGCATCGCTTGGGAGCCTTGCCTCCGCCTCTGGCTCCGATGGCAGTTCCCTGACACCCCCATTTTAAATTTGGACTCTGCCATGAACTTACTAGGTGACTTTAGACCAGCAGTTGTCAGTCTTATTGTGACTTTTCTGCATTTTCTTCACTATTATGATGAAAACAATACTGACCTACCCAACTGGGTTGTAATAAGGAATACCAAGATATTGAAGTGTTTTGGACACTCTAAGCAAATATGAGGTATTTAGCGCAGAAGCTCAAAGTTAGGTAAAGCTGAAGTTCAGTTTTAATACAGTAAGCTTTAAAATTAGTTTTTAATTTAGTTTTGCCTTGCTTTATTTTGTTATTTGAACTCCTTAATGCAGTAAGGCCAGGCCATGAAAACATTTCCGCAGGGATTTGCCCTGCAAGTGGAAGTTCTTTAACTGAACCTGTTTTAAACCTGTATTATTTTTATGTTGTATTATTTGCTGCTTCTGCCTCTTTTAAACTGTTGAATTCTATATTCATACTCTTGTAGTTTGAACTGTTATAAACTGACCTCAGAACTGTGTAGCAGTAGACTGAAGTACAGTAGTACCTCAGGTTAAGTACTTAATTGGTTCTGGAGGTCCGTTCTTAACCTGAAACTGTTCTTAACCTGAAGCACCACTTTAGCTAATGGGGCCTCCTGCTGCTGCCGCACTGCTGCAGCACGATTTCTGTTCTCACCCTGAAGCAAAGTTCTTAACCTGAAGCACTATTTCTGGGTTAGCGGAGTCTGTAACCTGAAGCGTATGTAACCCAAGGTACCACTGTAAAATTGTTCCCATGGTCAAAGCAAAGTAACAATGACAGAACTGAAGCATACACACTATTATCCTCACTGTTGTTGTTTGACTATATCTTGCAAGATGAAATAGTGTTTTTGCAATGCTTTCATGGGGCAGGAGGAATTTAAATGTCCTGTTCTAAGGCCAGCAGTTCTAATTTCAAAGACATGCTTGTATAAACAAACACAATGCAAACACAGCCAATAAAAATGGCTGTAGCAACAATAAATAGCATTTATATTCCACCTTTCCTCCATAGAGTTCAATAGGTGGTGTACATCTCCATATTGTCAATTTCCATATTATCAACAAGTCTGTTGAGAGACTGAGTGGAATTAGGACCCTGGTTTCGGGGTCCTAGTCTGGCACTCCAACCACTATGTAACACATTCCTATTATTGTAGCAGCTGAAGAAAAACAAAGAATTGTTGCTGTCTGTCTCTGCCACTGCCTGGTTCAGACATCATGCTTGACCACATGAACTTATCAGAACTCCAGGCATGTAGAAACAAATCTTCTGGTAGAAACTGGTCCAGTAGGAAACAAAACTACCAGCTTTGTCCAGAGCAGCATCCACGTTAGAGGGGAGCTTAATCAAAGATTCATTACTTTAATGAAATTCTCATAGAAAATGCAGGACATTTGATAGAACGTATCTAAATTAATTACTCCCTGCTGCCAAAAGGAAGTTGTATGACAAATTATTTGTTCTGCCTATTCATCCATTCTTCATCAGTCCTCTTCCTTCCCTGATGCAACATAAAGAGCATACACAAGCTCATTCATGGTGCTGAGTGGATTAATTTGCAATGATTGGAGTTAATACGTGTCTTGTTCAACCAAAATAGTAGTCAGTATAATAATAATAAAAAATAATAATATAGATCATTGAAAACTATCTTTTAAATGAAAGAATCATTAAAATATTTTGGGTTTGGATTGCAGCAGGTTCAAATTTTCAATCAAAATAGCATTTTAAAAAATTGGTGTGAAGGATAACATAGCTGACATGGTGGCTTCCTTTACTGTTTCATGCAAACCCATCTCAAAATTATACATTCTGTTTAGTTGCATTGCAAACCATTTCTGCTTAAATAAGAAAACAGATAAATTCGTCAGGAACCATTAAGAATTTTTAGAAAACTATTCCTGGGTGCATAGCATTGAAATGGATGAAAACTATCCCAAACCATGCTAGTAGCTCAGCAGCATTTGGAGTGCACCATATTGACTAACCCTGAACTAGAGCTCTCAGTGGTCTGACTAGATATGAGGCAGCTTCCATTCTTATGGTCCCTTACTGGACCATTACTGTTGCACCCTGCGAAGTTACACTTTGCCATGTTTCTTCCTATCTCTTTTTGAAGCCCTCTGGAAGTGAAGACCTTTGAAGTCCACAGGATCCACAGCAAGATTTTGGGGGGTAATGGAATGGTCTTCCCAGGAAATATGTGAAATCTTTTGAATGGGAGGTTTTGAAGCTGAAACCAGGTGGGCACTTGTTGGGGCTGTTGTTGATCTAGAGGAGTGGAAGGTAAGTCAAGTTCATGAATGTCTAAGAAAGTCAATGATGGTATGATCCAAGGTCTCTGTGCTTTCTCATGCATATGAGTGTTTGTTGTTCTCTCCTTTATGACATGGCTGTTTGGATGGAGCAGAATATAGGGGCTGAAGCACTAGAGAATCTTTTTATCATTGCCACTATGAAATCCACTATAAACACTAAAACTCAGATAAATTACAAAAAGCCCAGCCAACCAACCCCAGTAGCTAAAATCAACGTAAACCAAAGCAAGGAGAATGTTGGTTCAAAACCTGAAGCTCCTAATAGAATGCCATTAAAAGTCCTGAAAGAACAAAGAAGTCTTGATTTGTCTAAAAGACCATAGAGAAAGACCATATCAGGCAACCCTTGAGGCCCTTTCCCTTGTATCTGTCCATCATAAATTGTTAAATAATTTTAAAGTATCTTATTCATATTTTGAGCTATTTTTGCACATTCCAAAATTTGGTTATTGTTCGAAATTTAAACTGAAACAATTTATGAACAGTTATGTAAAGCAATTGGGCAAATTTGCTCATACCGATTGGTGACACCACCACACCTGAAACATTATTGGAACTTCCATTGTCTTTTGCTAGTCCTGCTCATTCTCCTTCTCATGTCCCATCAAAAAAGGTAATGTCTGTAAAAGGGTTCATCTAATTTGCATGGACACTTTGATTAGTCCCTGAGCAATTCTGCACATTATAAGTGTGAACTGATTTCAGCAGCACATTTCTCCAAAAGCATTTTCTTTCCTCTGCCTGTATAATTTTCATGCATCCTACAAATGTAATGTGTGAAGAAGCCTGCAGTTGAGTCTGCAATTGCCCTTCATATTACCCAGCCTCCACCCAAGGAGACTACAGTGAAATACCGATGCCTGTTGGAAATAGTGCAATATTCATTTAAACCATATGAGATTAGTACTTTGTAAGTACCTTAAAGCCCCTACCCCCAGCTTCCTTTATCTCTTTTGGCTTTAATTCTGCCCCCCCAACAATTGACCTTACTGACCACTTAATCTTCACATTTGTAGCTAGCAAGCTGACTGCACTGCCAGTGGAACAAGATACAAGTGGATGTTCTTAGATGTCAAAGAAGAAGGGAATGATCTGCTGACATGACAGTCTTTGCTCAGCAAACATAACTGGCAGAAAGTATAAATCAAACACTTTATAATCAGACTTCTAGGCAGATATTCTTTGTGAGCTGCCAATCATTTGACAGCACAGGAAATTCTTGTTGATGAAGCACAAATGAAAATGGATAGTCCTTAAGAAAAGTCACCTCTTTGCTGACTTCCGACGTTCTTCCAAACGTAGGGGATTGCCATGTGTGAGGAAGTTAGTTTGATGACTTCAGAGTATGAAAGCTGGCTCTTTGAAATTTCCAGGCATGTGGTTGCCTGATGGTCAGAGGTGGGAAACCTGTGGTCCTCCAGATACTACTAAACTACAACTCCCATCATGCCTTGCCATTGGTAATACAGTAGCTCCTGTGGTAGAATATGCAATGCAATTTTGTGTTGATTTGACCTATTTGTTTTCTTCCCCCTTTTCTGGCTTTATGTGATATGTGCCAGGAACAGCACATGAAGCAGCAAAGGAAACTTCAGGTAAAGGGGGAAACAAAGGGGGGAAAGCTTTTCCTCTTCCATGAACAACAAGCTTCAGTAGATCACCAGCATTTCAATGAATCCAAAGTTTGTGGAACAGCTACTCTGGATCCAAGCCATTGAATTTATGTAAAATATTTCATGCCTTTTTATACAAGCAGTTCTTGCTTTTCTCTGTAAGCTGCCTCAAGTCCCATCAGGGGGAAAATGGGGGATAAATAAATAATAGTGAGGTGAAATTTGTATAATGTTTGACATCTACGTGACCCAAAGTTCTCATCCTAAACAGCCATATTCAATTTTAATTGTCCCCTCCCCAAATGAAGATGGATGAGTGGTTATAAGGGCTGCAATGTAGCTAACAAAGATGTTCAACAAGCATCAAAGAATCAGAATTTCTAGCTCCTGCTTTGACAGGCAGCCATGGAAAACCCTGAACTGTCTTGCCAATTTGGATGACACCACCCTGGCTCAGCATGCCTAGTCAACAAGGTTGCTGTTCTATGCTTTTCTTCACCTGCCCACCTTAAATGTGACCCAAGGGGACCCTGTCTGCTCCACCCCAACCCTACTGAACATGGAGGATGGTATTTGGGAAGAAGACCAGATGCCTGACATCAAATGAGATAGCAAGTAGCAAGCTGCGGTAAGCACCTGTTTAATTCAGAACGTCTGGTAAACAAAAAGGCAAAACTAACGGACACTTTGAATGTTGCTGATTAAATCCAGTAATATACACATGCATTATTCCCAAGCTATTAACTTTCTGACACAGCTTAAATTGCCATAAATTAAATCTGCATGAATGATTTAGACCCCTGTAGTGCAAAATGTTAAGGAATGATAACAGGGTTGACAGTATATTGAAGCCAAGGGTGAAATCTGCTTCTTGGAAAATGCTTCTTGAAAAACGGGTTTCATTCCCCCCCCCCAAAAAAAGCCGATTGATTCTGCATTACCCTGCAGTGTATCCTTTTGCAAACAGATGACAATTGATGTAGTCAGTCCTGACAATGAGGTGTGCGTCCGCAGCAGCCCAATGACGTTGTGGGATCACAACCACTCCACATGGAGGGAGGGATCACAATCACGCCTTCCTTCTTCATTCACCTGGGGCATGTTCAGAGAGGAAAAGGTATGGATAACCAAACCAAGGGAAGAATTTTCACATGGGCATCAAGTAACCACAGACATCTTCGTGAATGGCAAGATCTAGAGTCAAACTGGCTTGAAAGCAGGATGCTTAGGATGAGCACGAATGAATCCAAATAGATTAGTTTGTGCGCCACCACAGAACATGATGGCCATGTTTAGCTGCACTCTCCGCTACCAGAGGAGCATTTCTCCAATGTCAGTATGCCTCCAAATAGCAGTTGTTGTGAATTACAAATAGGGCAGAATTCTAATTGCATTCTTGCAGGATATCCATTGGCATCTGTCTGGCCACTGTAATGATACAAAGCTGGACTAGGCAGATCTTTGGCCCAATCCAGTGGAGCTCTTCTTATGCAGTCTATAAAATTCCTAATTCAGCTGCTCCTTACATAGCTCTTGTTTTCTCTTTCTGGAAGCCATGGTGATCTCATATTTCTTTACTTAGAAGAGAAGCAATAAAGCAACGGGGGGAAGCAATGAAGATAATAAAGAGGTATTCTAACTCTACCCCATGCCCATGAAAATATTAGTAATTAACCCATTTATTTATTTTATTGCTTTCTGGAAGCCAATGAGAATACAAGGAGGTTTGGGATGCCTCTCCCTTTCTCTCCCTCTCCTCCAACCCCTTTCTTTTGTCATCCTGGGAGTCCTCTCTTACTGTGTTGTTCCGCACCTAAATTCTGTTATAGCTGGCAGAATTTCTCAAACTCCTGCCAAGACTGAAGCACGCAGAATTTGCAGCTGTTCATTTGCATCCTCTTCCCCCATTTGCACTACCAGTATTCATGCCCACATGATAAAAACTCGGCAAAGAAAGTGATCCTCAGCTGATCGCATGTATTAAAGATTCTTTATTACATGCACTTTTGTCAAAGTGAAATGGCATGCAGAGAATTCAGGACAATTAGTAGTAGCAGTAGTAGTAGCAGCAGCAGTGGTATTTATTTAAAAACAGAACTGATAATCTCCCAATCTATACTGTCCTCCTACTCCTGGGCAGTGGTGAAGCTGCACACACTGCTATCGGGGGTGGAGAGCAGGCGGGGGGCATGGCTGCCCCCCGGGGGTGTGACATGCCTCCTTGGGGTGTGGTATGCCACCCGCAGGGGCATGGTGCGCGTTCTGAAGGTGTGACGCATTGCCTGTGTGGGCGTGACACCCGGCGCTCATGAGGGTGCATGGTGCATGTCCAAGGGGGCGCCACGATGGCACCCTACCAGAATAGTGGTGCCGGGGGCGGTTCACTCCCTCCGCACTCTCATTCCTCAGCCAGTGCTCCTGGGAAGATTCAGGATTTGGAGGAGGAGCAGGGGGAGGGAGAGGGGGAGGCTCCCACTATTCCTCCTCCACCATCCCTGACACCTTTATGGTAACTCCACCCATGTCCACTTTCCCAGATATGAACTAATTATTAAGCTGGGAAATCAAGGCAAATACGTAGATCAAATCTGAATGTATGCAACAGTGCAGTGGGTGGAAACAATTTTCTCTCCAAAGACTAAGGAGGGAACAAGAGCCCCCAAATCCTACTTGCTCCCCTGCTTAAAGGTAACTGTCGAATCCTTCATCATATTAAATATAGCAGGTGGGCAAGCTGCTGCAAATGCTGTCCTGAGGGATCTGGCCCCCTTAAGTAGGCACGGTCACACAAGCCCTCATTTTCTGGGTTACATGAGGACTGCATGGAAGTCTAGCCAAGCATGCTGCACTCTCTAGGGGGTGAAGCAAATGCACCCCCCCTCCCCAACTGGCAGGTCAGAGAACAGTATTCCCAATCTGCTTTTTTCCCTGCAGGCCTCCTAATGTGCATCTTGGACCGTGGATCTGAGCACCCAAAAAATGCAATTGAAGTACAGATCATGGCAGAAAATCAGTCATGTTTAAATATCAAAACATACTTCAAAACTAATAGCCTCTGATGTTATGTCTGCATACATACACTGGTAATACCACATATTTTTAACAGAGATCAACAACAAAGGCAAGAACAAGCAAAGGATTAATTTTAATAAATAAAACAGCATCCTTTTCAAAGATCAGCCATCAGAGAAATCATAACAGGATGTGTGTCCTGTTTTATACAATCAGTTTGGACAATATCCCAGTCTGGATCAATAGATTCATTTTTCTCTAGCCAACATTTCAGCTGCCTTTTATGTGCAAACAGTCTTTCATAGTAGAATTTGCTATGGAAGGGGTATACATTTCTGATACTTATGATCTAGTAGCAGATCTGTAGATTAACAGCATCACTGTCAACACTAAGTGGAGAAAAGATCAGAGTCACATGCACACAAAAATGTATATTGAAATATGGTGTGGGATTCAAAATGCCACATGTGAAGTACATGGAGACTTTTAAGCCATCCCCTTGAGTCCTTCACAAAGTCATTGCCCAAGCTCAGGAAAACCCTAGAGCAGTATTCTGCAAAGAGACTGCCATCAATGAGTCTCTAGATCACAGTCATGAAATTCTTGCTCTTCTTATGGGTCTTTGGGTTCTGTGTTGTCTCTTTGACTCCTATAAGGGCCAGAGAATTGGGGTCTACAAATGGGAAGTCCTGGACTAAGGCTGCCAGATGAGAATATATTTCACAAGGGACTACAAATATATGAGACATCAATTTTATGGAAATCTGGTGCTTAAAATATATACAGTCATGCACGACTTGTCACGTGGAAGTAGGGAGACGCCTGTGCCAACACCCATGCTTAGGCACCCATTAGCTCACCAAGAAGCTGACCTGGGTATTTCAGCAATTGAATATTCCATTAGATTTTAGCCTATGCTGGATCCAGGACCCCAAGAATTGCAAGGGACTCAGGCACCATGCAGGTTAACCCCTCAAACTCACAACAGTATATTTTGCTTATTGTTCCCCTCACATTCCGTAATATTAAACTGCTGCCTGTTTCAAAGAGTGGCCAACCAGATACCCCTGGGGAGCTTGTAAACAGGATTTGATAGTGATTGCCATATCCTGCTGTTGTCCACAGCAGCTGGAAAGCAGAGATATAATACCTTTTGAACATAGACATTTTAATCAAAGTAGGCAATAAGAAAAGCTTTTGCAGCTGGCTGAAAAAGCCTTGGGTGTTCATTTTGTATTGGTTTTAAACCAATATAATCTTCAGATTCTTGGGGTGCTGTACTTATGGTATGTACACGAATTGTCTTGAGACATGTGTGAAAGGTGATTCATAAATTACTACTACTGCTACTACTACTAATAGTAATAATGGATGCAATGTTGTTCAATCCTTTAAAAAGTATAATAATAATAACAACTTGTGACATCTGGTGGCAATAAAGTTTGTAAGACTGCATTCTATACCCACTTAATTCAGTGGGACATTTGAGTATATATTATAAGTTAATTATAGATTGCATGAGCAAGTGCTTTCTTCATTTGTCCCGTATGATAAGTTTAATTGCTCTGTTCTGCCTCCATCAGGAATAGCCACTGTGGTGCCTCCAAGATTTTGCTCCCATGGTTTCTGACCATTGGCCATACCGGTTGGTGCTAACGGGAGTTGGAGTTCAATGTACTATACAATGTAACTATGTCTGAGGGGTGTGTGTGTGTGTGTGTGTGTGTGTGTGTGTGTACGCACACACATATATATATACAGCTTTATGCAGGGCAGTCAGTTCTACACACATTATTTCAGACTTCTCTTTAATATAAGTTGCAGCCTTATGTTTAATAAAACTGGGGCCCTAGTTTAGCTCATATTGTGTCCTCATTCTGGGATTGGACAAAGAGTTCTACACACTGTCACTCATTAATGTGTATCACATTATGTTAGTTGTACCTTTGTGTGACTTATTTCTTGAAGACATATGCTGAGTTTCAGGTCGGAGATAAAATGGAAGCTAATGTGAAAGTCAACTTGAAATATTTTACTTCTAGGACACAAGAAGTTGAGGATGGGGAACCTGAAGCCCTCCAATTCTCATCATTTGTGTCCATTGACCAGGCTGGCTGCAGCTGATGTTCTAACTACATCAGCAAAGCCACAAGTTCACCAACCTTAATACAAGTAAGACAGGGATAGGTATTCCCCCCCCCCCCGCATTTTAAAAAAGATTCACATAATGCCATGTAAACTAAGGACACTTAAATAAACAATTTATCCCCCCGTCCCCAGTAGAGATGATTTAACAGACACAGACTGCCCTGTTATTGTGACACCTATAGCATGCATTGGATAACGTATAGGAGTGACCATTAATTATATTTTCCCCCATATCAAAGGAAGATGCATTAAAACATTCAAGCTCAGCATAATGACCCTGGAGAGATACAAGTGAGTGCTGATGCAAAGAGATAAAGTTTTGTGATTGCGATCTAAGAGAAGGGGTAGTGATATTTTGCTGACATAGATGCAGCCTAGAGAAAGTTAGTGGCATCCTGCCATGGTATTTAAAGATGCTCATGAAGACTAGGCTATCAGTTTGGATATTAATTTTCCCTTGTTAAGTGAAAAGCAGGTTTTGTGCTTTCAAAGTTTGAGGATCCCAGAGAAGGGCCCCTTAATGCTGTTAATATTATGATTATTATTGCAAAATATGCATTTAAGTTGAAGAAAAGGATCCTAGTGTTCACCCACTAGATGGAAGTTCCAGCCTTGGTTCATTTTTTTACATAGGGCTCAATCCTAATCATGGTTGTTTTTTTAGAAGTAAGTCCGACTCAATTCAATGGGACTTACTCCCAAGTAAATGTGTTTGGATTTTTTAGGTGGGGGACGAGAGTATTTCTTTTTGACTTCTGAGGCTAACTGAGTTTCCCCCAAAAAAAGTCTAGACAGCAGTCTATTCTCATAAAAATGCAAGAAGAGCCTGCTGGATCAGGCCAAAGATCCATGTAATCCAGCACCCTGTTATTTGTACCCCGCCCATCTGGCTGGGTTGCTCCAGCCAGATGGATGTTCACAGTCTGTTCACAGCCAAATGCCTACGTGAAACCTGGGCTGGATCACATCGAAGAAGCATTCCAGTTAAACGTGTTATAAACTTCATACAGGGAAATCCCATTGGCAAAAGACAGGACTCCACAGTGCCATCTGGTGTCACAGTGTTATAACACATATAAAGTGCTTTATCTTTACCAATGTGTAGCTGAGTCCCTGCATTCGCTTTCTGTGTATCTCCCTACTTTGGATATTACCCAGAAAGCATGAAGCCTTTGAACTTTGCTCATGCTTCCTCTTGAAAATCATTGCTTAACACCTTTTTAGGCCTGCGGGCACATTTGTAGGCTGACTAAACTGTCTGGACATCACACACATTCTACACCCAAGTGCACGCTGCAACCCATTCTATTGATGGCAACAAAATGCTTATTTCAAGCCTAATTTCAATGGGCAAAGAAGCCCTATGGATGCCACGGAAGCACCCGGAAGGTGCTATATTGGCAATTCCTGATAACAGGCAGCTTGCTATGTGCTACACTGCTTGCCCCAGCTACAAAGGTGCTACTCTGCTTCCTATGAGGGAGTGATACCATCAGTCCTTCACAGAGTGGGCAAATGTCTGGCATAATAGACTTGATGTGGCCTTTGAATGTGATGGTGAGAGGCAGGAGGCAGAGAAAGAGAATGAGCTGTGGGCTTATAATTCAAACTGCACTTCTCGTCCTTACTTTTACCTCAAGTCTGTCATGAAAACATGGTATTACATAAGTTTAGACATTTGATTTTATGCAAGTTGCTAGTGGCATGGATATCCAGGGATGCCACTCTCTGCTTCGGGTTATATATGTATATGGAAATCTCACCTTGAAGGTTAATTCCTATTTGCCCATACGAGTCAACAACTTGGATATTATTATATTCTGTTGTGACTTTGGTATGACCTTTTAAACTGTTTGTGAATTGTTAATGAGTCCTCAGCTCCCAAGTGTTGCAAAACCTGATGATAACACTGTCTGACAGGTACCATACAGAATACTGCATTTGCATTGGAGGATGTGAGCATTTGTTTCCACTGTCATTTCTGGAATTAATGCATTTTTGTTGTAAATCACCAGTGGATCTCTGCCAGTTTATATCAAATGAGGATGGGGCGTGAAAAATTAAAGGCCTCTTCAGAGCTGAACTGTAGTACAAATTGGACCTCTTTGCTCAGTAAAGGAACTGTTCGGGATGCAACTAAAAGTGAGGAATGCCGCTGTGGAGATGTTACCACTTCCCTGTGGCTTAAATCTTTGCCGCAGTAGCAAAGCTTCGGTGAAAGAATCAACCAGGATGAACACATCACATGGAAGGTAGTTACATGAGCACCATTCTTTGGGGGTATGATCACCTATACCTTTCAAGCATTCTTTGCCAAAGGATGTCCTGCCTTACCCTTCTGAAACTCTCATAGGCGCACAATATAACTTCAGAGTAGGCCCTGAAATAAGTTCAGCAGAGCATTTGTGCATGAAACCACATGCAAGAAAGCACATATTTCCTCTGCGTGCGATGGAAGAACAAACTGCACACTTGACTGGTGTGTGTGTGTATAAGTTATTTGTATGTATTTAATCTGACACCAGGACTTATGCCATAATAATTACTATTTCAAAAGTATCCAAATACGTAACAGCCCACAGACTAATTCAGGATAAAGTAATACTTCCATGACAATAGATTATACCTCCTGATGGGCTTTCAGTAACAATGTTCACAATGTTCTTGGTAGGTGCGGTGGGTGGGGCCAGGAATTAATTATGGCAATGAAAACCGACTTGAATAAAGTGGATTAAAGCTTCTAAAAATTTGAAGTAAAAAAAAAGAGAACCTCATCAGCCTCTTTCTATTTGAAGTATTACAAAGGTTAGGAATATTGTTAGGAATATCGGACTATAGTTTAGATATTCTTGGTTTTGAATTTTTTTGTTTTGTTTTTAGGAGCCGTTTACTCCGCATATCAAAGAAAAATGAGTGAAGAAACAATGAAATCTCAGAACATTTTGTTAAAGCATATTGACTTGAAAACTGACGTCAGGTGTTGATTTTTCTAAAACGAGTTCATTGCTTGCCAAGGCCTCATGACCCGCAGTTCCCTAGTGGATAATAAACACACAGACACAGGTATTTAGGTTTCTGGGTTCAAATAGGCTACAACTTTACTGGTCACAGATGCGAGAGGCTTGGCTTAGGCACTGGGTGAAGCCAGGCTATATTTCGCCCATCTGCAGGGAGTCCATCTAAGGGTAAACCACCAGTAGGGGGAGCCCTATGACTTACATAAAATAGGGGCACCCCAAGGGGTCACTGTTGGGGTCATAGCATGGCCCTAGCCCACGTCTGGGCATTGGACAGGATCCACACCCCTGGATACCTTTAACAGGATACCTTTTATGAGGAGGGGCAGGTGGAGGCTGCAACCTCCCCTCCATCCAAACAAAGGCTCACCCAATGCCTAGCCTCACAAAGTTGTGGCAATTGCTACAAGGTAAGCGAAAACCAAATGGCTGGTGCCTAGTGGAAAAAAATCCTACCTGGCCCCAACAATATGGCAGCCGACATTTGTCCATAGCAAGGTCATGTCAGAGCAAAGCATAAAAAAGAGGACGGGTGAGTTGGGAGATCAGGCAAAGGGCACAAGAGAAGGGCTTCTTGGCCACACCATGGTTTAAGTTTCCCATGCCCACGCCTCCCACCGACTGGACAGTGGGGCCACCCCTGGGCGCAGCCCCGTCCAGTGCCAAGGATGTAGCCCAGATGGTGATGAAGGCATCTATCTCTGCTCCCCGCCAGATCACTGCAGGGGTCCCGATGCCTGGCTGCAACGCCGCCCACCCAAAAATGCTTATATATATATTTGGTATATCTTGGTATATTTTAAGGCACTCTAAAAGCACTTGTTGAGCCATGTGCAGTGTATAAATTTTAAATGGCAATAGTACTACTACTACTACTAATAAATGATAGACAATAATAATAATGGGTTGTATTCAACTCACTTTTCCCAGAGCAGACCCTGTGAAATAATGAAACCAAGTTAGTCATGGTCCTTAATTTCAATGTTTCTACTGTGAGTAAAAGCTAGTTGAATATTTCTTAAGCTTGCCTTGAATAGCACTAGCAGTAATAATAGTACTAGATGATAACGATAATAATATTTCTTAAAGTCCCATTTATTTGCTGCATAAATTTTAAAAATGCCCGCAGGCTTACAGAAAGAAAATGAATGAAGGAAAGAAATTGAAAATAAGCTCACACAATCAGTCCTAAGCTAACTGAAGAAAATAAATTATGAATAAGTAAATAAATAACAGAGCACTCCTAAATCCTGATCAGCATGTCTAGATGGAGTTAAGATTCAGGGGGATGGGTGCCTCCCTGGTCTCTGGCATCACAAAGTCCTCCACTGCGGCTGCTGAAAGTGTGGGTAGTGGAGAAACTACCACTTGTGGTGTTCTAAGTGGTAGGCGCCAGCATCGGGCTCTGGAATAGTGGGCAGGGCAGTGTTGGAACAGAGAAAGCTATGAATCCACTGGATCCAAAGCTGCTGCACACACCTTGGACAGGTCCAAACTTGGCCTCTCAGCTGCCATAGCCCAGAGCTGGCACATAAAAAATGCAGAGAGAGGGGGAAACACCTTCTGCTCTGGTCAACACACACACACGGCTTCAGATGTGGCAGTGGCTCTGCCACTCTGCTACCTCAGACCTTGTTTTGGATTCTTCTGCAAGGCAACCCCAACAGTCTTTCTCTCTATTAGAGTTGTGTTTGTGGTTTTTGTTGTTGCTGTCGTAAAGCAGGACGTAAATATAGACACACGATTAACCTGTAAGACTCCTTTTTTCTCCTTTAGACTGCAAAATGTTGGCAATACTTTCCATTGCAGACATAAAGATTTTGCTCCTTGTTTTTGAAAGCTTAGTCAAGAAAGCTTCTGCTGCAACCAGATAAGCAGCTGACTGAACCTCCCAGTCACGTTTCCATCAGAGCACGGTCATCAGGCTGGGTCTAAAGTATTCAGGTTTTCTATGTATGATTCCTTCTTGTTGTGAATTCTCATACTGCAAAAGAGTGGACCAGAGATCCTCATCACATTGGTTTTAGCTACTGTTTCCAGTAACTGTAATACTTCACTAATATAAAAAGAGCCCTTGAGACTAATTTAGGAAGAATGAGATCTCATTAATGTGCTAGCCTTCGAATTTTAGAATACAACAGTCTCCTCTGAAACCAGGACTCAGCTGTACAGGGAGACTCTTGTTATTTAGATGCATGAGCATGTGAAACTTACACGTGCAGGTCCACGAGGATAGCGTAAGATAGAGGCTAAGAATGAGTGGAAGACCATTTGTGCAACATTGAATTCAATGGGACTTGCTCTCAGTTAAATGCAAAAAGAAAAAAATGGATTGCAGCATGTGAAAAACAACATGCAAAGAGTTGTTGAAAATCCACAACTGGGACCCTGGCTCACCTTTAAAATACCAACTTTGCAATGAGCTCACTAGATGTACAGTGATTATTATTTTTCAGACTGAAATAACTTAAAAGCAATGGTCATAAGTCGGCCTCATTTTAAATTAATGGTTAGGCATGAGTCAGTGCTGCAAAATAATAGATGCATCACTCCAGAGAACCTCAGCTGACATAATGGCTCCTGGAAAATGTCTGACGTCTTTGGTGCTTTGAAACCCCAAATGATGTACCTACAATTTCACATATCTCATGGAAGGTTTCTTTTCTTTTCTTTTCTTTTCTTTTCTTTTCTTTTCTTTTCTTTTCTTTTCTTTTCTTTTCTTTTCTTTTCTTTTCTTTTCTTTTCTTTTCTTTTCTTTTCTTCTGCAGGTCCCATCAGTACTCAAGAGATAGGCTGTGAGGAGGTGTTTCTCTTGACTTGAATCAACACTTTTAGTCTCAAGTGCCTGCCTGCTTGCCTGAATCACTAAGGTTCAAAGGCCACTGCAAGCATTGTCTTTATTTCCTTACCTACCTAGTTGGCTCCTTTGATCGGATACTAGTAGCGACCTTCCAAGAAATAAAATATTCCATGTAGGGTTTAGGCAATGGAACCACTAAGTTTTGTGCACTGCTTAGGTAAGATGCCCTCTGTGAGCACCTGGCTGGATCCCTTCTCTTTGATAAACGGCCTCGGCCCAGTATACCTGAAGGAGCGTCTCCACCCCCATCGTTCTGCCCGGACACTGAGGTCCAGTGCCGAGGGCCTTCTGGTGGTTCCCTCGCTGTGAGAAGCCAAGTTACAGGGAACCAGGCAGAGGGCTTCTCGGTAGTGGCACCCGCCCTGTGGAATGCCCTCCCACCAGATGTCAAAGAGAAAAACAACTACCAGACTTTTAGAAGACATCTGAAGGCAGTCCTGTTTAAGGAAGCTTTTAATGTTTAATAAATTATTGTATTTTAATATTCTGTTGGAAGCTGCCCGGAGTGGCTGGGAAAACCCAGCCAGATGGGCGGGGTATAAATAATAAATTATTATTATTATTATTATTATATTATTATACTATCACTGCTATCATTCAGCTGCATTTATCCCCGGGGCTCCACCCACATCACAGTCCCAAAGAGAAAGGCAGTGCAAATGAACCACCCTGCTCTTTCCTCTTGTTCTTCTGATACATGGATTGGTTGGGGGGAGGAAGAGGAGTAGAACCAGTGGGCAGAATACTTTTGGGAATGAGAGGAAGATAATGCAAAACTCATCAAGGAACAGCACACATATCAAAAGAACTGGTGTACATATAGTTGCACACAAGCCTGCCTCCTAATGCACCTTCCGTATTAAATATGGACAGCTGCATGCAATACTAATTAGAATAATGCTAAATTTCCTGCTTTGGGTATTTTTCTTAAAATAATACCATGAAACCTCACTAGTATTCATTGCACTTCTCAGCGCAGTGTAGAAATATCAATAGCCAACATTGATTTGTCAGTTGTGGTGGTGCATAAACACCAAAGAGCTCTGCATCACACTCTCTACATCTCAACAAATTCAAACAGACGCACTTTAAAAAACAAAATATTCACTGTTTTCTGATTCAAAGGATATAATGAATGATCAATCTTCAGGGTCAAAACTGTAGGAAGAAACTTCTTGAGATAATTAAAAAAAAAGTGCAAAATGCAAGTCCATGGCAGCCTGGATAGCTCTGTTGGTTAGAGTATGGTGCTGATAATGTCAAGGTTGCAGGTTTGATCCCCATATGGGAGAGTGGCATATTCGGGGTGGACTAGATGACCCCTAGGGTTCCTTACAACACTATGATGCTATGAATCTACGAACTGTTGAGGCTTCTTTGGGCTCTTTCAGCAAAGAGTCTAGAGTGGGGATGGGGGCCCTGTGGCTCTCCAGCTGTTGTTAGACTACAGCTGCCACCATCCCTGGCCATTGGCTCTGCTGGAGGGCCACAGATTACATGTCTCTGTGATAATATAGACATGAGGGTAGTATTGGGGACCACTATATTGATATATACACATAGCAATTAATAAGGTTATGTAACCTTATTGGTATTGGCCTTAATTGTATCCAGTGATTTTCCCAGGAGTGACTAAAGAACACTGAGCCAAACCAGTGATTCATCTGACCCAGTATGGTATACATAAACATAAGAGCTGATCTCTAGGAACTCTTATACAGTCATACCTCTGGTTGTGAACGTGATCCATGCGGGACGCACGTTCGCAACCTGCAGCTTTTGCAGCCTGAAGCGCCGCGTCTGCGCACATGCATGATGCGATTCAGTGCTTCTGTGCATGCGCAAGCACTGAAACCCGGAAGTAACCTGTTCCGGTACTTCGGGGTTTGGCGCCGTCTGCAACATGAAAATGCGCAACCTGCAGCGTTCGTAACCCGAGGTATGACTGTAGAACTCTGATATCATGCTGAATCTTGAAGTTCTCCAATGAGAGATGAAGGGGGTTGTATCAGGGGCCCCATGTATGTAAACCATTTCTTCCATCACTTAGGTACTTCACCAAAATAGGTAGAGTCAGTGTAAAATTGAGTAACTGATAAAGCTCAAAATATTTGATGCCAGATGTGTGTGAACAGAAGTGTGGTAATTGAAAAGGCAAGATACCACACCAAAACCTCCAAACATCTAAAAATGGGTGCTTTAGAGCTATGATGCTAGAAATACAATACATCCATCACATTCTCTAGCAGCACAAGCAGTAGAAATAAAGGACATCCATTATGTCTACAAATAAAATAATGGCCACCTTCGATTTCTTCTAACGGTATGTAGCTATTGAGAAAATTTGTGACGTCTGTAAGCACAGCTGCTACTTTCTTCAGTAGCTAGTTCTGCAAAGTATTGCAGACCAAGACATTCTTAAAAGTACATTGGTGTTTGTGGAATGCTAAAAGCCATCTGGGATGCACTGAAACAGCCAGGAGGTAGCAAGGGCTGCTATGAAATCACATTTCCAAAATCCACTGAGATTGCTAATAATGCTGAGACCAGCCACCGACTTGTGGGCTACTGTAGTTTCCCTTTGGAGGAGGATTATGTCAGGACTGATCTGGAGAGTTACCCGTAAGGAGATTTAAAAATCCTTAATGGAGCGCTTTGCTCCCACACTGTTCCAGTGAGCCCATTGACTTTGTTTTTGCAAGAAGGAAGAAGAGTCTGCAGATCTTTTCATGGAGGAAACCCAAGAGAGCTGATTATTGCTCTCTGCTGACATGGACTCTCATTCCCATCAAAAGGCTATTGAATCCTCTCATCAAATCCCCTCCTCCCTTTTGTAGCTACCTGATGCAACCAAATTCAGAGCAGCAGAAGGACAAAGGTCTTGAAGTGCCAAAACACAGAACATCTGGGAACGATCAGATAGGTCTCAGAAAACACTATGCTTTCTGAACCATGCTGAAGAATTGCTTTGATAGAGGGCACATTAGTTCAACTCTTTGCCGAACCTGAGTTTTTTCACTGGTCAGGCCTTTCATGGATGTTTAGCTTGAAGATGATGAGCAAAGAAGTATTTAAAAAAAATAAAAAAATGGTGTTCAAAGTATTCAGAAAAGCACCCACGGCAAACCTTTGAGCATTCTTCAGGGCAGAGAAGAAAGAAACTGCATTAATTCCTAAATTTGCATTCTTTAAATATGTATGTTTCTGAGCAGAGTGAACACACACAGGCAGCCAGATGCCCTCTTCCAGCCCTTGCATTTCCATTCCTCAACCGGGGTACAAGGCTTTTGCAAGCTTTCCTAATGTTTTGCACAGGGATATTGCTAGAGATATAGGAGAGAGAGAGCACACTTGGGCATTTCGCTCAATCAGCCATGAAATTGTCTTGCCTCAAGCAAAGCCAATGAGGAAGGAGGAAAGGGGTGGGGAGAAGTTGCCCGACCGTGTCAGTACAAACACTCATCACTCATAATGAAAGAGCACTGGTTGAACTCCAAGTGGGATTTATTATTCATAGCGAATTGAAGCAATCCTGGAAGTTAATGTGGCCTAGTTTTATTTAAAAATATCTTTTTGAAGTGTTTATAAGTGAGTTGTTTCAGCTGTAGCTTTATATAATTCCAAATAACTTCTGAAACTCTTCTTTCTTACGTAAAAAAAGACACCAGCATTCCTTTTTCTTTTTTCTGAATGAGGATGACATTTTGATTCTACGCGTACCAAATATTTTGATGACTTACCAAACGTGTTATTTATGCTCAGAAATTCCCCTTTGCTCTCTTACCCCCAACGGCCTTGCCCAAATTAAACAACAAAGAGATTTGAAGGTGGGAAAACTGCACTATGTTTGCATGTGGAATATACACACATTTCTTGTGTCCTGTTATCAGCTCTGATCTCACAGAGGTGCAGCTAGAGATGGCTCTCAGGGCTGAAATGCAGTCCGGAGTAGCAAATGATGTAAGTACCAGCAAACAAACCACCTGTCAGCACTTGAATAGCCATGGAAATGCAGCAGGGCTTAAGTTGGCTGATGCAGCATGTTTCTTTTCTTCTTTTAATAAATCTGTCATAGTCCAGAGTGTGAGTGTCTGGACCTGTACATGATTGCAGATGCTCATTTGATTATTGCCTTAATAAAAAAGTCTATTGTCTTTTCAACAAAATAGTGCCTATTTCCAAATATTATATTTTTATAGATTTTTTTTTTTGGGGGGGGGGTGTCATTTTGGATTATATCCATGGATCCTTTCCAGGCCTATGATTTTGTGCCTGTGATGTTAGAATGAACAAGAGGAAACCTGGTAATGAATGGCCTTCTGCAAGCCTCCTCAGCACTTCCCGCTGTCCATGGTCCTTATCGGCTTAGCTTTGCCCACCAGGCACAAATTCTAACCTAGCTCAGCAGTTTCCAGCAGCTCTGCCCACCCCTGCCCACATCCAGGTTCTTAGCTGCTCCACGTTTTGATCATTGGGTTTGCTTGTGATCCCCCGGTGCTTACATCCTATGTCACCAGAAGGTTACATGTGGTGTAGTGGTTAAGAGCGGTAGACTCGTAATCTGGTGAACCGGGTTCGCGTCCCTGCTCCTCCACATGCAGCTGCTGGGTGACCTTGGGCCAGTCACACTTCTCTGAAGTCTCTCAGCCTCACTCACCTCACAGTTTGCTGTGGGAGAGGAAGGGAAAGGAGATCGTTAGCCGCTTTGAGACTCCTTAAGGGGAGTGAAAGGCAGGATATCAAGTCCAAACTCCTCCTCCTCCTCCTCCTCCTCTTCTTCTTCTTCTTCTTCCGCCTCCTCTCCTCAGTGCTGTGAGGAGGGACAAGCCCACTGAGCCACCAATACTACCTGACATCAAATGTGTGTGCGGGCTTGTCCCTCCTCATATCACACACATATGATGTTGCTTGAAAAGCATGTACAGGAGCGACCAGCAGGAATGGGATGGACATGGGAGTGAGGTACAGGCAGTACAAGCAGACTGGTAGAAGAAATCCAGTGCTTCTGCCAGTGCACTTCCATTGCCCTGACCTCACCCTGCTCTGTTCCACTCCATCCTCACAAGGAGCACTGCTGCTGCAGGGAAGCCAAGTCTGCAGTGCTTTGCCTCCCTGCTGTCCACTCCTGGGCACGAGGGTGCATATTAGAGCACTGCCAACTTGCAACCCTCATCTTTCAGAAAATCCTGTCATCTGCCTCCAGTCTTTGATAGTTCAGATCAGACAAACGTTCTTCAGCCTTTCTAAGGACAATTCCAACATACAGTCAGAGCACCCCATGCTAATTGTCTAAAGGTAAGCCAAATAAAAATAGTCTCATGGGATGGTAGGTTTTAAAAGTGCCACAATCCCTGATTTCCCTCCCCACCAATGAGTTGCACATGCATGAAACCTGCATGGAAATGTTTGTGAGCCACTTTCGGCAACTCATTGGTGGGGAGGGAAATCAGGGTATCACTTTTTCCCCCTTAAGACTAAAAGAATAAAAAAAATTATTTGCTCCAAAAATTGTAAGTGCCAAAATTACACACGTACACCAAAGTCCTTCCTCCTGTGTGGGAGCTGAATGTGATAAGGAAAAGGCATTCTCTACTTTATATTGCTTCGTGGGTTCCAAGGCTAAGCTCCAACAGTTAAAGGAAGTTCTAGGGCTAAGCCCAGGGGAGTTCTGGTTCAAATTAATCCCTCAGTAATGCGGGGGGAAACTTTGAAAACTCTTAATTTGCTGCAATTTATTGAGGTTTTAAAACTAAATATTTAATGCAAGAAAGCCTTTAATGCAGAATTTATATAAATATATCCCTCTGCTGAAAAGGTTTCTTTTTTTAAATAAAATCCTGGGAAATGGAAATTTCATCTAGACCAATGCAGCAGTTCCCCTCAGATCTAAGATATGAGGGGAGGGCAGGGGATACATTTAAGGGAAGTGCCAAATGCCAGCAGCCTCCTTCTCAGGATTGAGAACAGTGAAAGCAGAAATGGAGATGGATACAATAACTACAGAAGAAGAGCAGAATTCCACTTCTCAAGGGGTTTTAAATCAGTTTTAAATATCAATATAATTAGTTAATTACAGTGATCAAAGGCCTGAGCTAGACATGACAAGGAGATCCTGTGGTTTTGAGCTTGCTAATTAGTAGACCCTTGATTCATCATGGCAGAGGATTTTAACCCTTTTATCCCCTGCTCGTTCCCCAACCTGTGTTGCTAATAACAGCAGGGAAGGGGAAGGAATTCCTTCTCTCCTTCCCTGGGTGCCCATCCCAAATCTTCCCGGGAGGGTTGGAGGAAACCACAGAAAGGTTTGGGGGTGCACAGGGGGAGGAGCAGGGGGAAAGTCTCATTGTGCAACCAGAGTTCATTCCATGCATGCATCCCACACTTAGTGCTATGTTGAAATCCACCCTAGATCTTCCAAGCCCAAGTTCCGCACACTTTTTACTACATGGGTAGCCAATGGGTACCCAGTCAGCCCCAGTCAGTACGGCCAATCTTCTGGGATTATGGGAGCTGGAGTTCAACAATGCCTGGAAAACACCTCCTTGGCTACCCCTGGTCCACCAAAAAACGCTGTTTACCTTCCCACCACAGCAGTACCTATTTATCTGCTTGCACTGGTATGTTTTCAAACTTCTTGGTTGCCAGAAGCTGGGAAAGAGCAACGGGAGCTTGCCCCGTTGTGCGGATTCGAACCACCAACTTTCCGATCAGCAAGCCCAAGAGGCCCAGTGGTTTAGACCATAGCGCCACCCGCTCCCCATCCCTGGTCCACTAAAAACACAGTTTGCTCTATCATAAAAGTAGAACAGTGAAGCTCAAACGGACAGGATTGAGCTTCGGGAAGCATGCTACATCAGTACGCAATGATATGCACTTATTTTCTGGATTCACCCAAGCCAGGGGTCCTAGCATATAAAGCTGTCAGTGGCTTGGGCACTTAAAAACCCGAGAAGTCAGCTTTTACATCATCCCAGCTGTCCTATGATTACCTGAAGGTGTCCTCCTGACTGTATCTTCTTTGCAGAAAATATAAATAAGGTGAAAATGCAATGATGGGTTGTTGGCATAATGAGGGGAGCAATGGGAAACACTGCTTTTCATGAACGTTCCAGAAGATATCTGCTGAAGGTGTTCGTACTGTTGTTGTTTTTAAGCATTCATTTATTGCTTTATGACACGTATAGGGTCCAACACAGCTAGTGCTCTGGATATAGGGTGATTTTAGACACCTGCAGTGCTGGATCATTTTGTGATGTTACAAATCATTTCAATACTGTATTGCGCATTTAATCTTAAATACCAAGTTATTTGGTCAGCATGCTCAGTGCCAGGAATCAATTACTTAGTTCTGATTTTTTTAGCATTAAGTAAAATAACTAAAATGCACAAGTTCACTGTTGCTATCATGTTGTTTTCTATTTTGATTGGTGCTTTCTGACTTGGTTACTCTAAAGATGAGTAGTATGAACATGAAGTGTGTATATGCTCATATATGGGAGAGAGAGACAGAGAAAAGAATTGCTTCAGGCAATATATTATATATAGGTAAATGGCTCCCAGAAGCCCATTTCTATGTTGCTTTCTGTGGTGTTAAAATATTAACCAACTTCTACAAAGTGCGACTCTCCCTAACACATTGTCAATTGGCTTTATGTCTTCAGCTATAATAGCTTCCATTCTCCTTTGCTTTGGTTAGTTGTTCAGAGTTGCTGTTCCATCTGTTTCATCCTGGCACTTTCATTATTCTTTCCCTTATTTTCTCCTGATGCATTGTAGTGTAGGGAGAGGGCACGAGAGCTATTGCTTCTTCCTAGACACCACATTTCCCAAACTCTTTCCTAGAACTTGCAAATTGTCAAGACAAAATCAAATGCAACGACACACACATTGCATATCTCTGCCACTTGATTGTCTTCTGATGGCAGTAGGAGGGCAAAGTGAAATGGAACACACGGGGGGGGGGGGAGGAGAGTCAGCTACAGCACAATGTTTGGGACACTGTGCTTTGTCTTTACATTTTTAAAATCTGTCTGCTTCTACCGGTTTATAGAGGAGCACAGATGGAATCCATAATGAAGCTACTCTGTTGTTGTTTATCACCTCAAATATTTCATCAGGCAACTGCCTCGGGTGGCAGGATCCATGGGACAGCAGATACAGCCTGCATTGAAGAATGAATGAATGAATGAATGAATGGTGTGTTCTGCTGCCTTCTCTGTAGCCGCCCCCCATGTCCCCTCTACAGCGGCCCCTTGGTGAATGGGAGGCCTTGTTGATCTCCTCCCATCCTTGTTCTCGATGTATATTTTTATTCCCTTCATGATCCTGATGTAGATCTTCACTCACCCCTTGGTGTGTGTGTGTGATCATTTCGTGGTTCACTTCTGGTACCAAAATGCATTGGGCTGGCCCTAGAGGAACATAGCTCAGTGGTGGAACATCTGTTTTCCATGCAGAAAGATCCAGGATTCCCAAGCATCTCCAGTAGGGGGTCAGTGATTTCCCGTCTGAAACCCTGAAGAACTGCTGCCAGTCAGTGTGGACAATATTGAGATAGATGAACCAAAGGTGTGATTCAGTATAAAGTAAGTTCCCATGTTCCTAAATGTTCCTGGGGTGACTCAAACAGCCCTTTTGCCCAAATTGTTTTCAGTGTAAGCAGTCCTTTTTAACCAGGTTGTGTTTTGAAATGTTAGGTTCCTATGTAAGAACCACACCTATTGCTCTGCCCACTTTTGCCTCTGACTCCCCCTGGCATGCGGCTTTCAAATGAGTGGCATGGGTAACCCAGCCAGATGGGTTTGGTATAAATAATAAAATTATTATTTTAATTATTATTGGGCTTGAAGGATTGTAGCCCTCAAAGCTAGAAAGGTTCCCCCAGCCCTGGCCTAATGCAACATGAGGATTCAGATTCAGATGAAATTGACAGAGTTAAAATACCCATTATAATCTAAAATGCTATATAGCGGAAGCTATCAAAGGTCAGTATTCAGTGGGGCTTGGTTTATGCCCCCCCACATCCAGCATACATACTTGGATGATCAGTGGATCAGACTGTTTCAAGGAATGATAGGCCTGTGCATCTAGACTTCCCTTCTCAATCAAAGAATGAGAATTATACAATGAGAAGGGGGGAAGTGTGTGAGTGTTTGTGTGTGTGTGTGATGCAATTTGCAAACCAAAGCCGTTGCAATGGATTACAGGGTTGCAATCCTAAAACTTTGCAGTGGTGACCCTTCTGTCTGTAATGTCAAGCATAATATTAAGGCTTGTGATAACTCAAATTTAGTGAAAAGGACTCTTTTCCCCTTGTGCCAGCAATGTTTTAAAAAGGGTAAAGTATTGGAATACATTTTTTATGAACAACACTAGGTTTAACTTTGAAAAATGTAGCACTGCAAATCCTAGGATTATAGGGATAACTAACCTTTTTTCTGCACAAAGGCAGTGAAAAGGAAATCTGCAATCGCAATCCAACAACAGCATTTCTTTAGAATACATATCTTTTCTTCTTGTTAGCAAGTTCCTCAGTTTCAAGGATTTGAAGGAGAGCAAAAGAAACTGTCAGGAAGAGAAGGCGATTACTTTGGCTCTTTTCCTTCACACCATTTCAAACAATCATGCTGCAGTATGAACATTATGTACAAGAACCGACACAGGAAATAATTGTTATTGCCTAAAAACCACCACCACACATATAGTCACTCAAATCTAATTCACATATGAGATAGAGGCTTATCAAGATCAACAACAGTAAGAGAATTGCTGGATTGCTGAAATAAAACCCACACAGGATATGGAATGCAGGTTTAGGATAAAACACATAGCTCAGTTGTATAGAATAGTATGTTCAGTTTCTGGCTCCCTCAGTTAAACAGTCAGTAGAGATAAAAGCCCAGTAGAAAGAAGCCCAGCCGGATCATACCAAAGGCCAATCTTTTCCATTATCGCCTCCTCACAGTGGCCAATTGGCTGTGCAACAACATTGTCCCTACTTGTAAAATGGGAAAGGGTCCTCCTTAAGACCTTGAATAGTCACTGTTAGTCAGGGTAGTCTCAATATTGGGCTAGATGGGTTAGTGGTGTGTCATGGTGTAAGGTAGCTTCATAAATTCAGATGAACTAAGGAAATGTACACCTCCCTCTGTGTTGAGTAAAAAAAAATCCCATTAGAGTCCAGTCATGCATATTGAACCATACTGAGTACTGCAGCACATGTTTTATAAAAGTTCTTTAAGTGCAACCCATTAGTTCTTTGGACACCTATTGGAAACTGTGTTGAAGAACAACAGTGCAGTAGAATTATACCAGGAGACACTACACATGCATGAATCTTTTGTTGGAGGGGGCATGATATGACCTTACACATAAAGTGAAATATACAGACCACTCTTTGAAGGATGTAAGAATGATAAGATACCAGAAATGTGTGTTAGTATTCCTGTATTTGATTCATGAACAGAAACGACATAAATGCTTTTAGCTTCAGTGGTTTTAGTCAAAGGAGTGAACTGCAAGCATGCTTCTTGTAAGTGGCTCTTCAAGGCTGTGTTTTTATGACAGCTCTATAAAAATAAAGAATAAGATGAAGTAATAAAATGTTGTAGCAACATCATCAATTCCAATGAAAGTATATTGAGCCCCGCAATGTCTAGCAAGTTTTGGTACTTGTCCACTGATACAATTAAGAAAATTTCTGTTGATGATCTGGTGATGAAATATCGTATAAGCATTTCTAAATGCTGAGCAAAGGGATTAAAATAAAACATTGCTTCAGCAGCTCTGTTTAGATAGCTCTTTGGACATTTCAAGAGGCTTTTGTAATGCCTCTGGTGCATTAACGTAATAGGCACAGCAGCAGCCAGAAAACTTAATCCTAGAGCTTTCGATAGTTCATACAGAGAAGGCAAAGGCAACAGAGGAATCTATCAAACCTTTTCACATGTCTGCAAAAGGTAAGGTACCATATCACACATTCACACAGTATGTAGATGCAAGATTGTCTATAGGTAGGCTCTGTTCAGGCCTTCAGAAGGATCAATGTGTGAAAGCCTCATTATCTCATTACCCACAGCTTTCACACCCTGAAAAGGACTACTATTTTTATGTTCTTTACAGATTTGTGCCTGGGTACTTAGCTCAAGAGTCACCACTGTTGCACCTGTAAGTGCTAATGTGCCCATCAGTATTCATTAAAGCAAAAGCTCAGCAGCAGCAAGCAGCAGCAGCATACCCTAAAAAACACACAAAGCATGAGAGACTGTTTCCTCTTCCTGCTCAGTTTCTACTTGCATTGACTCAGCCTTTCCTGCATTGAATGTGATCCCTTAAATAAGCCCACATTTCATTGGATGCCAGTATTAGATATCCTCCCTTCCATTCTGAACAAAGGAGAGGTATAGTGGCTCATGTAGGTGCCTGTATTTCCTTCTAGAGTGGTGGCTGATGGGGCTGCATTCCTGCACTATACTGTGGTCCCGTCACTTTTTGTGCTCTTTCAGATATGACAACCATTTTGTATTATGTCACATACCAGGCAGCAGCCATTTTCAAAACACAGTATCTGACGAAGTGTGCATGCACACGAAAGCTCATACCAAGAACTAACTTAGTTGGTCTTTAAGGTGCTACTGGAAAGAAAAAAATTTTTTTTGTTTTGACTATGGCAGACCAACACGGCTACCTATCTGTAACAGCAGCCATTTTGTGACTGATGCCCAATCCATTTTCTCAAAAGTCCAAAATTGTGTCCACTGGCCCCCAAAGCTTGGCAACCTCTGACTTTGCTCATACAGTATCTGTTTTGCCTTCCAGGGCAGGGACACATATTCCACTATCTACAAATATCAACACTCTGTATCAAAAAGGAGACTAATTTCAGCAATTTCAACAAATTGTTCAGTGCTAAATTGCCATTCCTTCCGACCAGGCCCTGAGCAAGGCTTTTACTACTGTACTATTTTCTCTCTCTTGTGTCAGCCAAATGGTGGGACATATTCTGTTCCATCAGGCAAATGCATGGAGGGTTGCTAAATTTGGCCTTCAGAGTTATACTTGTTAGCCATCCTAAGAATATTATTGAACAGACCACTGTTGACATCTCAGCAAAGACATAGCCTTGAACTAACTCCTTTTGTTCTTTCTCATTCCCTGCCCCAGTCTCTAACTGGCTATAACTAGCTGTGGCATATATACCTCACAGTTTTATTTATTAAAAATGGTAAAGCATTGTATGAGATAATTGTCACCAGGGAATAGAGAAGCAAAGCAAAATAAGACATCTCTATCTATGCAGGTGGATGTCAATGTCATATTGCCTACATTCAGATTAATATCTAAGCACTATATACTAGACTCTATATACTAGATTGCCACATGTGATTCCCCCCCCCCTTGCTGTTGTATGTGCCAGTTACTGCAGCTTGCCTAATGTATATTTAGCTGGCTTTATTAAAACACTGAATACAACAAACAGTGGCAATGAAAATTACATGCTCTTAATAGACATGTTTATTTATTTATTTAAAAAACAAACTTTTGTGCTGCAATGCTACAGCCATGGCTCCAACATAATAAGCTTAGTATTGGGAGAGAAAGAACTTATTTCTTAGAGTGATTCTGGAGCCCTTTGTTAATGTCAAGGATAATTTGGGCTGACTGATTTGATTGCTGCTCTCTTCCTGCAAGAGGGCTCAATAAATGAAGCTGCTTGCATGGATAATTTAGGATTAGATGATTGCCAGTGAACTAATGATGCAAACACAGCTGAAATAAAAATTTCCACTTTATGGTGTGATTAAAAACAAAACAAAAAAAAAAACAACCCACAAAGACACACACACATAGGCGGGAAGAGAAACACTTAAGCACCTGCTGTATGGACCATATCCAGACAGGAAAGTAATCAGCTGATCAAAGGCTATTTTCACATCAGAACATCTTCCCAGAATAAGCTGTGGATGATTGTGTAAATTGGCTCAGTGAAAAACATGGATGACCAGGATGCTACGTAGGTTTGAGCTTGTCCTACTTCCATCACCCAGTCACAACCCTGATTTTATTCATTCTCTCAAAATACATGTTTCTGATATGCTTTTGTGTTTTTTTTTTTGAGCTGCGAAAACATTTGAGAAGTTCAAGAGCCAGAGAAATGCAGTTTTGAGCCACACGTTAGTAGTGCAAGACTAGTCAATTCACATGAGAATGCACAAAGATCAAATTCTTCAATTTGTACAGTGGAATTTACTCCAAGAGGAATGTGCATAGGGTTGTAACCAGTGTTACATAATATTGAATATACTCCAAAAACCAGAGAGGGATATTTATTTATTTATTTAAAACACCCATTATGCCCCACATTTCACTTCATCTGTGTCATAAGCAACTTACAAAATATCAGTATTTATATTACAATTATATCACATATAATTTCACATATGTCTTCTTACAAATTACAAAGCTCAAGAACAAGAACTCCGGACAATCCCCCCCCCCAAACAAAAAGCTCAACAAATTTGGTCAATCCCCCCCCCCACTTTTTTGCGGTCCGAAAAAAATGGAGTTGTCATGGGGGCATGTTATACACTGAAAAATACGCTAATAATCCTGAACTCCACACAGCACACCTTTCTTCTTATGAGACAGCAAAAAACAGAGCTAGAGAAAAAGAACACAACTTCATGGCAGGCAGTCCTAAGTTTGACTGCCAGCTGGCAGGAGTACTGGACGGTATTGTTATTCTGTACTTCTTAACCAGTGCAGAGACAATATCTGTACACTCATCAGTGGTAGGCACTTCTGTTAGAAATTGTTGTATCTATATCAGGTGAGCTAGACTGAAGTGCTGATTGGTTCTTACCCCTTTAAAGCACCAAGATGCTATACCTCCTCAATAAGCAATAGGTGCCCAGGCATCCTTGACTGATAAACTTACATGTCCTATTTTCAGTTTTCCCACAACTGGTTTTTGTTGTTGTTCCTTGTTACAAATGAATCCACCCTCCCCTTCCTTCATTTCCTTAGAATTCTCTGTTAATATTTGACTTTGTCCCTTCCCTTTCCTCCTTCCTCTTGTTAGCATTTGTCTCATCTGTTTCTCATGGAATGATTTAGTAGATTTTGACCTCCATGTAAGCAAATGACCATGAATTTGGTTCCATGCTGACTCAACCCCTATCACTCCTTGTAAACCTTCGTTGTGCTAAATCATGCTTTTTACCTAACTGTGGTGAGTCCTCGTGCATCCTTGCTGTTTGATCTTTGTCATGCATTCTATTCCTCTAGCAACTGAATTGGGGTTCAATGTCTTGTCAAAGTCTACTCAGAGCTGATAATTAAAGAGTGATAGCTGGACCATAAAGAAGGCTGATTGCCGAAGAATTGATGCTTTTGAATTATGGTGCTGGAGGAGACTCTTGAGAGTCCCATGGACTGCAAGAAGAACAAACCTATCCATTCTTAAGGAAATCAGCCCTGAGTGCTCACTGGAAGGACAGATCCTGAAGCTAAGGCTCCAATACTTTGGCCACCTCATGAGAAGAGAAGACTCCCTGGAAAAGACCCTGATGTTGGGAAAGATGGAGGGCACAAGGAGAAGGGGACGACAAAGGACGAGATGGCTGGATAGTGTTCTTGAAGCTACCAGCATGAGTTTGACCAAACTGCGGGAGGCAGTGGAAGACAGAAGTGCCTGGCGTGCTCTGGTCCATGGGGTCACAAAGAGTCGGACACGACTAAACAACTAAACAACAACAAAATCTCCCACCCACCACAGTCCTTGCCACCCACCACAGAACAATGGTTGGGACATATCGCTGCAGCTGACAAATGGTTTCCTGGAGGATGGTGGTAGAGGGACTTTTCATTGAGATGTTTTCATTGCTGGCTCCTTTTGTGCCTAACCAAGTTTCTTCCTGAATCCTGTTTTCAAAAAGATGGGTCCTTGAGAGAGGATTTATTAGTAGGTTTGTGTAGCAAAGTCAGCTATCTAAAGCTTTTTCTCAACTAGTGCCCTGATGTTTACACTGATGCTGGACGAGAACAACAAATGGCTCTTATGATGCAGCAAAACTCAATTTATTCTTCCACTCTAGGTCAGTGTGACCGCTTCCCTCACCGCCTCTTCCTCCATGCTTCCTGCAATTTCCCTTTGATTTATCTGCTTTCTTCATTTCTTTTCATATATCCATCCATCCATCAGAGAGTGCCAAGCACAAGCAAGTATTCAAATTACATGGGCTCAAATAAGAAGAAGGTACAATAAAATTTCCTTTACCATATTATTCAGAGGATTTGTCCATGTGATCAGGCTTCCAGCCCCCCAGGCAATTTTGATTGAAGACTTGTAGCTGCTTCAGAGAAAGAAATAGATTTCATTATGAATAGAGAATCCTATATCATGAGGCACTAGGGATGTGTCTGTGTGTGTGGGCTGGCTTAAGCCATGAGATAATTTGCCTATTTTTCCAATGTACATAAATCCTATACTGCACCTTGTAAAGGTGCATGTTGCCAATGTATATTTTTACACACACATATATACACACAAAAAGCATGTACACCACACATACTGCACACATACACACCAAAAGATCACACACCACACATACTCTGCACATACCACACAAGCAAGTACACCACACTGTTCCTATATATTCATCACACACAGAGAGTAAAGCAATCTTCCTCCCTTGCTGAAAAGTGGGTATCTAGTCCTTACTGCATATAAACCTGAGATATTGTCACCATTGTTTTGCATTCCTCACTCCACCCCCAGCCCACGACCACATCAAATGGGGAGAGAGTGAATAGCATTATATTCAATTCCTGGAAAGGAAATGAGGGAGAATGTTTAATAGCTGGCCATTCTTGTATGGGATCCAGCCAATGAGATCTCGTATAGGAAGCCAGACTCTCCATTTCAGTTTGGTGCATGCAACCCTACAGCCACCCATCATCTCTGGCTGAAGTTCAGGATTAGCTGGTGGTTTAGTCGAATATTTTGCCTTAACACACATTGGCCATTGGAATTTTTCACCAGTTCTGTCCTACAGTAGTGGTGGAGCAGTATTGTTTAGTAGGGCTGGGAGGTGTTAACTAGGCATGCAAGCAACCAGGTAACAAAGTAAATGGACAGTACATGCATATAGAACTCATATCACCCCTGTTCTTAAAAAAGCTATACTATCTGCCAGTTCATTTCCAGAGCCAATTCAAGGATCTCACATTAATGTTTAAAGCCCTAAATTACTTAGGGCCCAAATATCTGAAAGACCACCTTCTTCCCTACACACCCTCCCAGGTGTAAACCAGAGGGGACCATTTTGATAGTTCCACCACCCTCAGAAGTTTGGCTTAGTGGTGGCTCAAGAGAGGGCATTTTTGTGGCAGCTCTTATGTTGTAAAATTCCTGTTCACAGAGGCTTCTGAGATGTGTTTTAAGGGCCCACCCTATTCCTGTGACTGCAGTCAGTTTAAAATGTTTTAAATTCTGAATTTTAAATTGTTGTAACTTACCCTGGGCTGGTGAAGGGCAGGTAATAAATTTAGTAATGATTCTGATGGTGAGGTTAAGAGGGCAATAGGAAGTTGGGGGTTGCTGACGATGACCCTGGCTAAGCCATCACATACAGTGTGAAGAGAAATTACTTAGAACATCCTGAGGAGACATGGAATAAAGGCCCCCTGAAACATGCTTGCCTTGCCCAACCCAAAGTTATTAGGCCCAGGTGTTGGTGGCTTGGATAGGCCTCTTTCTGTGGTGAGTGTTGGATCTGTGCTAAAATCTGAGCACTTCACCACACCAGATTTCTGACAGTGGCATGCTGAATTTGGGTCTGTTGCCATGGACTGGCTTTCATTTACGAATGGGCTATCATAGATAACATTTCACATCACCTGAAGTGCAGCACTTCTCAAATGGATTCCGTCCACGCATTTTAGCTGCTGGTTTATACAACAGACAAGTGACTGTTGAGAAATCAAGTGATGTCTCTGTGTCTGTGAACAAGCCTCAGGCAACTCCTTTGCCATAGATCCAGTGCTCATCAGCCATGACAGCTAAATGGAACTCAATGTTCACAGGCAAGATTGCCAGATGTTGAGGGGAGCAGAGACAATAGGGGATTGGTATCACATTGTGCTCTACATCTGAGCTTCTTGGGGGGCATCTGACTAACCACTAGATGAGATGGGACTAGATGAGATGAGACTTTCTATTTCAGCAAGAAAATTCTTATGCGCTCTTGCAGAGGAATACTTATCTTTGGGCAACATGCAAATCATTGGTTTTTAATGTATTATACATGCAATAGCTCAAGCGTGCATTAATGTCTAGCATTTGCATTTGAATACAAATCTTCTCTCAATAGAATCCACAGCACACCTCCTAAACATGCCTGTCTCTGGTGGAACAACAGCATTAACTGAAGGCAATGACTTAAAGCTGGCTATGACAATGCCTGCCTGGCAGTGCTGGGGATATGTTGACAGTTATCAACTATTAAGGGAGATGTCTGAGCAGAAGGAATAGTTCCATGACTGTAAGCACAAGGTACCAATGGATATATAAATATAACCTTCATGTGTTGTGCTTATAGGTAAAGGGACCCCTGACCATTACGTCCAGTCGTGGCCGACTCTGGGGTTGCGGCGCTCATCTCGCTTTACTGGCCGAGGGAGCCGGCGTACAGCTTCCGGGTCATGTGACCAGCATGACTAAGCCACTTCTGGCGAACCAAAGCAGCACATGGAAATGCCGTTTACCTTCCCGCTGGAGTGGTACCTATTTATCTACTTGCACTTTGATGTGCTTTCGAACTGCTAGGTTGGCAGGAGTAGGGACCGAGCAACGGGAGCTCACCCCGTCGCGAGGATCCGAACTGCCGACCTTCTGATCAGCAAGCCCTAGGCTCTGTGGTTTAACCCACATTGCCACCCGTGTCCCGTTGTGCTTATAGTCTCCCATAAAGAGGAAATTGCATCTGACATATTGCCCACCCGTTGTTTTTATCCATTTAATTGTTAATAATTTTATTTATCCTTCAATTTCCTCTCCCAATGGAGATATTATTTATAGTGGATAACAAGTACTCCAGATGATTAAAATATGACAAATAATGCACAATGAAGAAACAGCATGAAAGCCAAAAGTCAGGAGAGTCAGAATTTTAATAACTCATCCAGGCAGCAGAAGACTCAAAAGCTTGTTGGAAAACATATGCCTTCAGACATCACCAGGTGAATACAAACAAGGAGGTCGAGAACTCTAACCTCTTATTCCTCATAAAAAGTGATGCCACAGGAAGAGAAAAAACAACAACAATCTTTTGCCACCTACTGTGTCTCAGAAGTCAGTGGCTCTCATTAATAGATCTTAAAAAACCGGCAGATACACATGTGAGGAAGTGATCCTTCAGGTAACCTGCTCTGATCCCAAGCTGTCTAGGGTTGCACTATCCCCAAAATCTCTCCTCTGTTTTCATATTTTTATTCTTCTTTTTTCTTTTTTATGTATGCTCTCGTTTTTGTATCTTTTTCTTTCTATATGACTTTTTTCTATTTTGTAAACCTATGTTTTTGTAAAACCTCAATAAATATCTTTTTTAAAAAAACAACAAAATCTCTCCTCTGTTGTTTCTGCTTCCACCCCAGCCATTCTCCCCAATTTATAAGAAAAGCAATTGCATTCAAAAAATATCATAGGGGAGAGAATGTTTTGGAGAAATTCTTATGGGTTTTGTTATTTATTTTCTGTGCACTTGGGGAGGCTTGTGAATATCTTTGCTTTCATTCTACAATCATCTCTCCATTGGTCTGTCCTCTCAAGTATTACGGACTTGCCTCAATCAATGATCTCTCGAATCTTTTGGTGCACAGAAGCCAGCCTTTCCATGCTTCAGTTAAGAGCCAGTACGAGGTGCATGGGGCTTTTTCAGGTCAGGAAGTGCAGATAGCTGGGAGGTCTGCAGAGTGCTTGAAGAATATACAGTGGCTGGAGGTGAGCAGCACCTCATTCAGCCACCTCAAATAATACGAGAAGCCCAACTCTGTACCCAGGTAAATTCTTGAGAAATATTAAAGAGCTTGAGAAAAAGGTAGAAGTATGGAAGCCTCTTTCATAGGAGAAAACTTTTGAGAAATTAGAGTACAGATTTTGGCATAACACTGGTTTAGGGCTTTAGTAACCAGTACCTTGAATTACACTTGGAAACAGGATGGCAGCCAGGATAGCTGATAATAATAAGATGAAGTTTCTGAATAATCTCCAAGGACAGCCCCACATAGACTCTGTTACAATACCCAAGCTGATTTTTTTTTTTTTTTTTAAAAATGCATTGTATTCTGTCTTGGGATCATGTAAGGAAAGGCAGGATAATATATATATGAAATAAATAAATGTATTATCATGGCTAGACCTGACTACACCAAGAACAGAGACATCTGGCAGACCAGCTCTAGATGAAAAAAGCACTCTTGGCCACAGACATCACCTGAGCATCTCAGAGTGGAAAGAGATCAAAGAGCACCTCTGGATTGCAAATCTGAGCAACCCTGAACTGTAAAGAGTCTTGCAAATTGGTCAAAATGGGCTACTGAGCTCTCTTCCAAGTTCCCTGGCAAAGCCTGATAAAGAAGTCCACGTACCACCTGGAAAAGCTCCATCTCTGCATAGATGCAATGTTGGCAGAGAAATAAGCTTTCTTTGCCACCATCTCCACCACTGAATAGTCCTGAAGCGACTACTCAATGGCAGTCGAGTAGATAAAAAGAGCATTATTTTGCTAGGTTTTTTTTAGAAAAAAAAGAATAATGAGAATATTTAAAACCTTCTGCCTGATGAGAATAAAAACTGTCACAGAGTAAATCAGAGGCTATTCAGGTTTTCATCCCTTCTCCCTCATGTAAATCATTTTAAACCTCTTTATCTGGCCCTCAGAACTCCCCCAGACATCCCTTGCCGGCCCTGTTTCACCCCCCAAATATTTTTGCCTAGAAGGAATGCGTCTTTGAACTCTGATAATGTCTCTTGCTTGACTGGTGTTCAGAGTGTGTGTGCCGAAACCAGCCTACTGTACAAACGGAAAACTTGAATTTCTTGCTTCACCTACTTTTTGTTTTGGTCCTACCCATCATCAGAATGTGGTTTCCAAGCACGGGCATATGGCCCTTGGTCTGAAAAAATGTTCCTCACCCCTGATGTAGATGCTCCATTAAAAACAAATGTACAAGGATTAGCAATTTCAGAAAAAAGTGTGGAAGAAGCCCCTGCCTTTGGTCATTATATTATAGCAGCAGAAGAAATGCTTCACTGGAAATTTAGAAGGAAAGACTGGACACTGAGGCATCCATTTAAAGTGCTTCATGACTGAAGAAGACTGATGCAGAAGAAGACTAATTTGCACATGTACAACCCCACTCACTGTCTTATGCCAGGACATATTATGTTTGTTTAGTGACTTAATTGTAAGTCACTTTTTCCTCTTCTTTACAACAGTTCAGATCAATCGATATGATCCTACTACTGTTGCCATAGGCTCTGTAAGAATTGTTTTATGGGCTCAGTGCTAGGTTGCAAAAGTGGCCACAAGAGCACATGGCAGTGAATGGGCGGCAGAGGGTGAATGTTCAGTGACTGGAACTGAACTGTCATTTCATTACAAAGATAAGCAGTCTGCTCAAAAGATTGTGTTGTGATGGGGAAATCTAGTGGGAAGGTTCAGGGGACATGATGAACCTTCACAGCCCACTGAAGATCCTGCCAGTGTCCTCAGTTTAGTTGAGAAGCCAGGCATACTTTTGCCTTGGCCAGAATGTGCCCCATAATTCTTGTCAAGTTTTGAGCATGATGTAAATAGGAAAAGTGAGGGAGAAGGGAAACCATGGAGCATATTGCAACTTCCAGTACTGGTGTCAGGGGTTGGGATCCAAACAGCAAATGGAAGCAGAGGCAGATTTAGGGGAGTGCGACCAGTTTGCCCACGTTGGATGCTGAGCCAAGAATAGAAGCATCTGATGATTAAAACACAATAAAACTGCTTAAAATAGTTTTCAATCAAAGGAATAGGGTGGGTCGTAAAATCTATCTATCTCAGATGTCAAAGCCAGGGTAAAGAAGTGTCTTCAGCACATAATGAAAGCAAGATAATGAAGGTGCCAGATGTACTCTGTAGGGAGGGAGTTTGTCACAACCCCAGAGTCCAACCATAATCAAGCTGAATAATCTCTAGCCAGGGGTCTGGGGGAGGAGTCAGACCAAGTCCAGGGCTCAGAGCCTGCTATTGGAGATAAGGAATTCCTTAAGGTTGATAGCTAGGAAACTCCAGAAGAATCTCCTATACCTCCAATGCCTCTAGGGCCAGACCCATGACTCTCACAGGCACCTTCCTCTGAGAAACTAGAGGCCTCCCACAATACCTCACTGGTGCAGGGAGCCCATCAGGCACCTTAGGAATGGAGGAGGAATGCTCATATTCAGGCCAGGTGGTTGCTCCATTGAAGTTGGCTTCCGCTGGGCAAAGTCTGGGAGATTGAATCTCATGGCAGAGGCTTGAAAGGGCTCTGTCTGCTTTCTACATTTGCGTACTTGGAGTGCCCTGTGCAACTCCTCCCTTGCTTGTGGGCTCCACTGCCATACCAGAATATGGCAGAATTCAACGGCTTAGGAGTGGCCAAGAGAATGCCTTACCACAAGTTGCGACAACCCACCCCCCTCCAAACTACTAAATGTGATAGAACTACCAAGATGGCCCCCTCTGCTGACCTGACAAGGACTGTGGTGAACCACCAAGATTGGAATCTTATGGGCGGCTTTCTCCTGGGCTGACCACCTTTCCGCTGCACCTTGTGTTGAAGGTGAAGCCCCCTCTGCAGTTGTGCTTGCTGCCATGCTCCCCACTTTTGTGAATAAAAGAGAAAGAGACCCCTTCAAAGTGAATGGTCCAGACTCATTCCTGCATAGCATTGTCCCCCATTCAGGAAACTACTACTCCCTGGATGTGATTGAGGTGGCAGAGCAGTGATCCTGGGTTGGACTTCACTAGCCTCCTATGATCCTTCCCCTGCCTCCTGGCTAAGTTGGTAGATGGGGTATGAAAGCCTTTGCAATGGCAGCAGTTCTTCATTTTCTTGTTGCAGAATCAACTATGAATGTTACAGGTGGGGAAGACAGTACCAAAAGGCCATATGTTTACATAACACGCTAGGCTGACTGCGAAGGAGACACATGCCTTGCTTGTAATTATGAGAAATGTTCTCACTTGTCAGAATGTATTCCACATCCAGGCAGAAATGATGTGGCAGGAAATGAGCTTTGGTTCTGTCACTGCGGCTCAGGCTTACGGTGCTTCTCACATCTTCCCAGCGTGGCTCGGGCTAGGCTGGAGGCGCACGAGAAGTAACCGCTGTACAGTGACAGACTAATCATGAACATAATGGACACAGTGCATCACTTACTGCTTGACTAGAAGTAGCTATTGATCTATAACCAAAGACATTCTCCCTTGCACTTTATCTATCACATCACATTAGGGAACTGGCAGGATGAATCTCCTTGCAAGTTTGAAACATAATCTGGGCACACAACCCAATCGTGTGACCTCCTTGATTTTTTGCAAACCTGATAGATGCATGGCCTTGGTTAGCACTCAGAGTAATGGCATGCTGGAACACATTCTGTGGGATAACCAGCCTCGAATAACCAACATGCTTCAGTCTAAATAATGCACAAAGGGTTAATACCATGGAGTAAGCTGTCCTGCCAGACTTTGCTATGTCCACTTCACTTACCTTGGGAGGAAATGGGTAATCAAGCCTATTGTTCAACCCCCAGTCTACATGAGAAGCTCAACTTGTGAGGAGGTTTGAGTTGGTTGTTTCAGCTCAACCACATGGCTCTCATCAGCCATTCTTGAGTTCCTCTACCAATAATTTAAGAACTTTCACCACTTTGTAACTAAGCCAAATTTTATTGCCTGTGAAATTTTTATGAATGTTGCATGGAAAAGCACATGAATCTGGCCTAAGAAGAATTTTTTAACTTACCAAATGTGTGGTCTTTCTCTATGCTAGGGGAAGAGGTAAACTTTGGAACTCAGTTTATAGGGCACATATTTTAAAGGTCTAACAGCTTTATTTCCACACTTCGCTTTGCTGCATATTTGGTGATTTCAAATCTCTGCTAGGATTCTCTCACCAAAGAGTACTTGCCCCAAAGCTGGATCTTAGAATCCACAAACTCTCATTCTATATACCAGCAGTAGAAAGGCCTTGGTCATGACCTGCCTACCTATGAAATGAGCCTATCGCCTCAGGTGATGAATCTGCCCACCACCAGTAGATCTGCAACCTGCTGCACACCCACATGCCTGCTGCCACTGCTCCCTGACTCCTTTTGTTCCCTGGGTCACTTCAGGGAGAGCTGGTGTGCTGTGGCATTTTTAGTTTTGTGTAGGGTGGAAAAACATCTAGGCAGTGGCGTAGTGTGGGTTGCCAGCACCCCGGGGGCTCATGGAGAGGTGGGTGGGAAGGAGAGAAACAAACAATGTACACATGCACATTCAACTGCCTAATGGCATCTGTGTCACCCGGGAGATGGCAGCCACAGAGATAAGAAAAAAAGAGTCATTCCTTTGTCTGGAGAGGTCACTTCCTTGTTCACATGGAGAAGCCATTTTCAATGGAGCCCAGCGACAGAAGTGCATAGCTGTACTGAGGCAGCACTGGGTGTTGACATTTTGTGCCCCTAGCAATTTTGCATCCAGGGCAACCTCCCATGTACCCCCCTTGCTACAACACTACATCTATGGTAGTTTTGCTCTTGGTAGAGGAACTTAGAGCACCATCAGATTGGGATGGGGAGAAATGCTTATTTGTGTGAAACATGATAATGTTTCATCTAGTGTGCATCATTTAGTTTTGCCCTTAGGTACTCAATTCAGGCATCTAAAGAAGTAAGCTCTGGCTCATGAAAGCTTAAGCCACAGAATCTTTTCTCCTCTTTTAAGTTCTGCAAGGCTCTCTCTGTTGTTTATGGTAGGACTACGCCTCTGAAATCAGAACGGGGACTGTCGCCTTTAAATAAGCAAAAGGACACGGGAACGTATCTGACCAAACCAGGCTGCGCACCATTTGAAATGCTTAAATTTTAATGGGATGCATTTAGAAATGTATCCCAGAAAATCTCAAAGCAATTCTTACCATCTTTAACAGTGAGAAACCCCGAACCGAGACTTCCCCAGGTTTTCCTCCCTTTGATACTTTGCATACTAAATAATTGATCGGGTGTAGATGCAGCAACTGTGAGTAAGGAAAGTGCTATCTCAGCAAAGTGGCGGCAAGTCTTTTATCAGCATTTTGCAGTACTTTGGTAGAATGTTGATATATGCTTGCTTTGGGTCTTTAAATCTTCTGATATCCGCTTGACGCCGCCACTTGTGTCATTGAGGCGCAACGTTAGGTTGCCCAATAGATTTAACAGCATTGGAGAAATGGGCAAAGAATAGAGCTGCCACACAAATGCTTTGTTGTTTAGTCATGTAGTTGTGTCCGACTCTTCGTGACCCCATGGACCAGGGCACGCCAGGCACTCCGGTCTTCCACTGACTCCCGCAGTTTGGTCAAACTCATGCTGGTAGCTAGTGACCCATTAATGAAAATATGCATCACACCTTATCTCAAAGGCTCTTGGCAGGTCACTATAAGGTTGCCACTTTAGCAGATCAACTGTAGAGCATAGGAAACTGCTCTTTACTAAGTGAGAGCACCACTCTATCTAGCTTTGTATTGACTGGCTGTGGCTCCCCAGGGTTTTAGACAGAAGTCTCTCCCAGTCCTCCCTGGAGATAACAGGGGTCTTCTGCATGCAAAGCAGATGTTTTTGCCACTGAGCCACAGCTCTTTCCCCAAAATAAATGGATTTTACTTGATAACTCAGGCAACTCGTGAGCAGAATAAAGGGAATAAATGTGCATAAATAAATTTCTAGCTTTCTTTGGGAAAATTGTTAGAGAATTTTAAAAATGAAAAGCTTGGGCTCTGTGCCTATCTGGGTACAACTCCACATCTTTCCCCAAAATCTGGAAGATATTCTCAGACATAACAGAAGCTGATTATGATTAGCCTGGTTTAATGTACTCTGCACATGAACAGAGATTATTACTGCACATTTTGAGGACAGAGCTATGCAGTGCAAATATGTTCTGTTCTGCTGCCCCATTTCTCAAATGAAACAATAATATTTTTTGTTTGTCTGTTTATTGGTTGGAATACATTGTTCTTTTCATTTAGAGAAAAAATGTTCTGGATAATAAAAAGTTAAATTGATTTTGCGGGGAGGAAAACCACATGCAACTGGAAACAAGTTTTCCTCATGTTTATAATGTTTCTCTCTGTGTTTTTTAATAGATTATTTGAACATGTAGGTACAATCAGTGCATGTGTTCAAAAACTAATGCCACGAGATGGTATGGCTTAATATACAAATGAGAGATATGGAGTCAATCTTTTCCGATAATCCTCTTGGAAACTCTTCTCCTGCCCAAGGATGTGCAGAAAATAAATGATGGTAGAATGGGGGGAGTTAGTGAGAAAGCAATGGCACTCTGCACATGTACAATGGCACACTTTCCTAAATAAGGGCTGTACAAGTTCTATGAAAACAGCAGAGTTAAAAATTGCCTTCCTACCAAATCAAAATGTTCATAGCTGCCACTGAATGCAACAGAATAAAGGGGTGAATGTCGGTGTGTGTGTGTGTTAGTGTGAGGAAGACTGTTTGTTGAGAAGATCTATTGAAACTTTAATAAAATATGAACAATGAAAAGCTGCCATGCTCTCTGCCCCCATAGAGGCATCAATTCATCAGGCACCATATGTTGGCGTAGAACCACCATCTGAGAAAGAAATGCCTTCACACTATCTTGGTAATATGACTACTGAGTTTATGTGTATACATGTGCATGCCATGACTGAAGATAAAATCAACACAAGGGATCAACATTTTGCATGTAAGATGATTATTTTTTTCATGAACCAAAAGTGACAGTCAGGATGCTCAGATCCCTTTGGGAAGCTTAGGGTAATCACCAGTAGTCCAGCACTCCCAGTACCTGACCTGAGAGTCCTGGAAATCACGCTTTATTGCCCCACAGTGACCTGAGACAAAGATGTAGAAAAGCTGACAAACTGGAATGCTTGTTCGTTTACAAATACGACTGATATTTGATCCTTGTGAAATTTTCTAGACTCCAGGTTGCTGTCCAAGAATTATGGGGAAAACTAGCTACACTAGAGGACAAGGGACGTAGTAAAGACAGCTCCCTGCCAAAGAAATGCAGGGAAGCTGAGTGTAATCAGTGAAGTTGGAATTCATCCAGGATATCAGAGCAAACACCTTTAGTGTTGTGAAAGCTCTGATGGGATTTTCAACAGAACATTGGCTTTTATCTCTCATTTTATAAATGCTCATTTTTATAGTTTGTTTCATGATCCAAGCTTTGTAGCTCAGGTGAGGATATATTTGGCAAACAATTTGGGGTGGAGGGGGAATTTGACATTTAAAGAACAACAACAAAAAAACCTTGTGGAGGCATGTGACACAGATCTAAAAATAATAATTAAAATTCTTTTATTCATCTTGGTTAGGTCTCCCTTCTCTCTCTTTCTTAGTTTGTCTGTGGACAAACGCTGGCTCCCTCGGCATGAAGCGAGATGAGCTCCTCACCCAATAGTCGCCTTTGACTAGACTTAACCATCCAGGGGTCATTTACCTTTACCTGTTCTCTCTCTCTCTCTCTCTCTCTCTCTCTCTCTCTCTCTCTCTCTCTCTCTCTTTCTCTCCCTCTCTCTCCCTCTCTCAGTTTTCCAGGAGAGGACAGTTTGTTGTTTTCGAAGAAAGGAACATCCTCCCATCCTCCACTCCTTACTAGTTGTAAAACTAATTCATGTTGGTTAGATGAAAAGGATGGCTTTTATGTCCTAAAATAGAGCAAGTTACATCATAAAGTACTGATTGCTGTGACCCAGCTGTCAGGGACGATGTGTGGCTCATGCTGACAAATATAAGTACCGACAATACATCCAACTATGTTTTTTATACCACTCTGAGCAACTGTACAAGAGGCAATGGAGCAGTGATTCCATCAAGCAGATGACCTTGTATGGCAGCTGCTTTGAATTTTGTCATGTGCATACCATACATTAGGTGGCTCGTGTACAGTGTATAACCTCTAGTCCCGATGCAAGCTAGGGATTTGCAGCAACAATGGCAGAGCTGTCGGCATGCTTGAGTTCTCATCCATGAAACTCAAATGAAACACCTATACCAGTCCAAACAGGAGCAATGATGATGACAGCAGCAAGTGCCCTCTCCAAATGCCACTCCTAGATCGGCTGTTTTTCCAGAGAAGGCAGGAGGCAGCAGTTTCTGATTGAAGCTGGAGTGAAGGTCTGTTTGTTATGTTAGATGGAGATTGAAGAGGGGACTGTTCTAGAAGTGATGGTAGTCAGTTTAGCGGAGGAGGGGTTTCCCTCCAGCGGCCTTGGAACTCCCACAAACATTCCTGCTGGTGGACCCCCAGAATGAAGGTAGAAGTTATGTGGCAGAGTATGGTTAGGGATCACTTTGAGTTAGAAGCAGATCCCAGCCACACCAGCTGCCTGCACTGCAGGAAGCAGACTTTCTCTACTCAAGAGAAGATAGTATGCCTACAACTTTTATCCACTTTTGATAAAAGGGGGGGGGGAATTAAGGCAATTTTAATTTTTTCCCCAAAGCTGTAAAATGAGTGAGGCAGAAACTGTCAGTTGACCAGAGCCATCTTGGTTTGGCCACAATGGTGACTTATTCCAGAGCATCTGGGCTCTGTGGAGTTGAAAGTCATAAAAATTATGGCAGTGGCTATTCCCTGGCACTCAGTACACCAGGGGTGGCCAGCTCCCAAGAGACTGCGATCTACTCACACAGTTAAAAATTGGCAGTGATCTACCCCCCGCTTTTGCGGTTTAAGTCACAGTTGTTGAGCTTTTTTATTAGGAAGGAAAGCCCTGTTTTGGGGAGTTCAGTCAAGGTTTTTGAGCTTTTATTAGGGAGGAGGAGGGCCCAGTTTGGGGAGGGGGGTGCAGGGCAAAGTGTTGAGCTTTTTTTTAGGGGACCAAAAATGGTTGAGCTTCTTTGTGGGGAGCCAGTGATCTACCACAGTCCTTCAGTGATCTACTTGCTGGACGTGCCTGCAGTGCATCATGGCAAAAGCTGCCATGTTTTTCTGGAGGAAACCATCCTCCACCTTTCCCACAATGCTCCTGAATGTTTCAACTTCTTGATCTCACTCCTTGAACTTGATAAGAAGTGAGCTAAACTACAAAGAATTTTGGCATTATTTCATGCATTGTGTTACACACACACACACAAGCTTTAACCAGCACGTAGTCAGATACATACAGCTGTATAACAATACTTGTAAAATTATCCTGCAGAAATACCTATATATTGCCACATTTTCCTACACCAGGGGAAGTGGCACATTCCTGCTCCCAGCTAACATTAATGAACAAAAAACTATTTAAAAGGTCATACACACAATAAACAAATCCATCCACTGCAATTTACCTTTCTTTAATAATCACTATGCTACAGCATTTGCTATGATATATTTCAATGGATTTACTTAATGATGCAAATACCACAAGTCATTTTTTAACACTGACATTACTTGATTTCAAATAATGTCACATTTCATTTTACATATGCATCTCTGTTCAACTTGTCTCCATATATAAGTTCATGAAAATGTATACCTTCCCCATCATACATAGTGCAGAAGAAATATTGCACCTGTATTAACAAGAAGAGTTTGGAGTTGATATCCACTTTATCACTACCCTAAGGAGTCTCAAAGCAGCTAACATTCTCCTTTCCCTTCCTTCCCCACAACAAACACTCTGTGAGGTGAGTGGGGCTGAGAGACTTCAGAGAAGTGTGACTAGCTCAAGGTCACCCAGCAGCTGCATGTGGAGGAGCGGAGATGCAAACCCGGTCCCCCAGATTACGAGACTACCACTCTTAACCACTACACCATGCTGGCTCTCTTGATATCAACAAGTAAATATAGTAACACGTCTGATGTTTTGAAACATTATATCTTTTGTCTTTCAGGAGCTGCTTTCAGGACTGCTCTTTTTGCCTCTTTCATTGTAAGGCTACATCCACAGATACTCAAGTCAACATGCAGCAATTTTCCCTACATCTGGATAGCAATTAACTTGTAAGCTAAAGCTTGTGTTCTCTCATGTTTGTCCAGAGGATGTATATACATTTTCTTACATTGGAGTGGTATCCATGTCGGGGGGCGGTCAATACATATGAACCAGCCCTCATGCTCATTTCATTTCAACCCCAAACAGAGGTTTTACCACTACTGGGGGGGGGGGAACAGAGGTAAGGACTAATATACTGTGAAATTATTTCAAATGATAGCCAGCTGATATCTGAGTTTCAGGGGAGAAGATCTCTCTGTCATAGTTTCATAGTATCCAGAATTTATTTATTTATTGTATATGGTTACTCCACACAGGTTCCCTACTCCTGATTTAAGACTGCATGCATAGCATCTTTCTCTCATTTTCTCTACTTCTCTCATGTGGGTGTCTGACCGATTATTAGAACCATTGTTTTCATTTCCATAGTGGCAAACAGCATGTAATCTGCTTTAACTGTGCTTCTTTGGGACTAGGGATTGGGGACTGAGGATTGTGTACTTGGAAGATTGTCACTATGAACCCTTCAGAGTCTTCCTGTTTAATTCAGTGGCATCTAGTGATGTTCTAAAGTTAATGTAAGAGCTTTAAACATCTCCCATGTAAGGTGCTCACATAAGACCAGACTTTCCATTTTGCCAGCATACTAAAGCAAAATCATATGATCAACAAAAACAGCGATCAGATTACTGTACTTCATCCTTGGTATTGAATCTTTTCAGTGATGATGTCTCAAGATATTCCCTCCCTAAGACAGGAATGATTCAGAATGACTGGAAGCAAAGGTACTTGTTCAAGTGTATTAGGCTGTCAAAGTCCCAGAAGTTATATTTCAGATAGTTGCAAATAGTGCCCTTTTATGACATCCACCATCAGCTATCTGAGCCTGCTGCCTCATTATGTCTAATGGTAGGGCCGTTCTTGTTGCTGGACCACAACTCCCATCACCACCTGCAATGACCATGTTGGGAGGGGCTGATGGAAAGTGGAGTCCAATGACATAAGCATGCCCACTAATTCCCCAACCTTGCTGTAGCTGGATTTGGGGGAAAGGGGGAGAGCGGCTGTTCCTTGTTGTTTTTTGGGTGGTGGTGGTGGGGTTTAAAATGTGTGAAGATTTATATTTCTGTGAGTGCTCCTCTTTGAAAAAGCAACTCCCATCTGTTATTATTGTACCACATACCAGGGCTTATTAGAAGTGAGCTTAGCTTTATCTGTAAACAACTGCAGCACTCTCAGCCTAGAGCAGAGAGGGGGGAAATGAAACAAAACCTCATTGTCGGCTGTTTGCTCCTGTCTGGCTGTTGTGCTCTGCTCGGCAGCTATGGAGAAGAAAGAAAAAAACAGCTGCAGGAGTAATCAACTAGTGTGAGTTGCTGCACCTGCAGCTCTTGTCTTTGTGCTTTATTTCCACTGGGGTAGGTATGAAGTGTGCTGCTGGATGAAAATCTGTATGGATTGAACAGACAAATTTAATTCCATATTTCTCAGAAGCATGATTGTGGGGTTTTTCCTTCTAAGATCTCAGTTATTGTACTTCACCTTCCGCTCAGTTCTTGCACAGACACCTTGCAGACATGTACAGTCATACCTTGGGTTACGAACGCTGCAGGTTGCGCGTTTTCGGGTAGCGGACCACGCCGAACCCGGAAGTACTAGAACGGGTTACAGTAGTACCTCAGTTTAAGTACTTAATTCGTTCCGGAGGTCCGTTCTTAACCTGAAACTGTTCTTAACCTGAAGCACCACTTTAGCCAATGGGGCTTCCCGCTGCTGCCATGCCGCCGGAGCATGATTTCTGTTCTTATTCTGAAGCAAAGTTCTTAACCTGAAGCACTATTTCTGGGTTAGCAGAGTGTGTAACCTGAAGCGTATGTAACCCGAGGTACCACTGTACTTCTGCGTTTCGGTGCTTGTGCATGCGCAGAAGGCCAAAATGACATCATGCGTATGCGCAGAAGCGCTCATGCGCAGACGTAGCACTGCAGGTTGTGAACATGCCTCCCACACAGATAACGTTTGCAACCCGAGGTATGACTGTATCTAATCTAACCCTTTCCTGCATCTGACTGCAAATAAACAGGGCAGGCAGAGTCCGCCACAGCTGTTGCCTTTATGTGGCTGCACACTGCCCAGGAAACAACTGATATGGGTCATTAGAAAGAAATACACATATCAGGTGTTTTTTAAAACACCGCCACCACCACAAAAAACAAAAAAACAGTGCAACCCTATTAGGACCAGCCCTACCATTAGGCAAATGGAGTCAACAGCCTAAGGTAGCAGATGCTGGGTTCAGCAGCAGCTTCCACCATCCCTGCGAGGTCTCTTAAAACAGCCTGCCCTGTGTGTCTTAAGTTGGCCTGCTGCTCTCAGGTACATAGGAAGATGCTTTCACATCTTTTTAAGGTAAGTTTCAACTGCTAGTCTGTTCAGAATCTATATATGGAATGGTGGTGGTTGGGGTGTCATCTTGCCCTTTGCCTCAGGCAGGAAAATGTATTGCACCCTGAATCCTATGAACACTTATGAGTCCCACTGAGCTAAATGGAGCTTACTTCCAGGTCAGGGGGCATGGGTTTGCCTTCAGATAGACTCATTTGCACACATACCCATGTGCCTGCAGAGTGCTATGGTGGAGCAAAAACCCTTCAGTACTTCTGGTACTGTTTGTAGCACTAGATCCCTCTGTACATGCCCTGATGTCCAGTGACAAAGGATGGTATGTTTCCATTGAACCACTACACAAGCTGCCACTGCCTGCAAAATAAGCATCTTCACTTAAACATTTCCTATATCTTTTTTACACTGCAGGGGTTTACAAAAATCGTTTCACACTTTAGTATTTGGAGTAATTGCCTTGTAATGATACCATTTCATTTGTGTAGTGTTCATTTTGCTAGGGACTCTGTTCTCATGTGAGCTCCCTACTGAGTTTTTAATGATCTCTCTGCTGTACATGCCATCCAAAAATGCTGTCTGCTGTAACCGATCCCATTTTAGTGCATGGGGCTTATTCCAGTCCAGAGCCAATCTTACAATGGCTTATCAAGTTGATACGAATGTACCCCTGGTTGCTACAGAAATTAAGGCTCTTTGTCCTTTTAGCTGAATATATGTATATATAGTATATATCACTGATTCTACTCACCTTTTGGGTGCTTGTGAAAACACCGCTGTTTAGCTCTTGTACAATACTTTGTGTGCATTCTGTGCAAGGAGTAGCACTGCCCATTTTAAAGCTTTTCTCTTCCCAATAGTCTGCATAGCTGTGTACTAATTTTTTGTTCATTTGCATCTTTTTGCATAAAAGGTAAAGGGACCCCTGACCATTAGGTCCAGTTGCGGATGATTCTGGGGTTGCGGCGCTCATCTCGCTTTATTGGCCGAGGGAGCCGGCGTACAGCTTCCGGGTCATGTGGCCAGCATGACTAAGCCACTTCTGGCGAACCAGAGCAGCGCGCAGAAATGCTGTTTACCTTCCCGCCGGAGTGGTACCTATTTATCTGCTTGCACTTTGACGTGCTTTCGAACTGTTAGGTTGGCAGGAGCAGGGACTAAGCAACGGGAGCTCACCCCGTTGCGGGGATTCGAACCGCCGACCTTCTGATTGGCAAGTCCTAGGCTCTGTGGTTTAACCCACAGCGCCACCCGTGCCCCTTCCATCTTTTTGCATACAGCACAAAAATAAGGAACCCGCTGTATAGAAACATATACAAATTGGGGGAAAAACCAGGGGTGATCCCCATTTTGAATAGAAACTCCTTCTTCAGCTGACAATATAAAGGAAAATGGTAGCAACTGAACTTCCGGGTTGGCGCCTCCGGACAATGGCGGAATTCCTCTGATCGGAAGGAATTTGCTTCGTGGAAATTAGGGTCTGGCCGCCACGGCGAAGGCGGGGACCCACAAAAAATCACAGGCGGGAGAAGCCTGTGAACGTGGGATTCGGCTGGCACCTTTTGCGCCTCCCCTACTCGCGGGGAAACCCGGTTTCGGGGATCCAGAGCGACGTGGGGTGAGTGGCGCAGTGCTTCGAATTGACTGCTTCTTTCACGGAGTGAAGCCGCATTGCTGTTGCCGGAGAGCGCTGACTTTTTCCTGTGGACAATTTGATTTTAAAACAACTACCCGTGAGTAGAACGGAAAATTGGATTTTTAAACGTCTTAATTTGGCACCGAAACGGGGAGGTTTCAAACAGGAAGTCCGCCTTCCCCTTTTGTAAATAGACTGAAGCAAAGAGGCTGCAAGCTAAAGTCTTGGAAAGCCTTCTGTAAAGGATTAAACTTCCATCGGCTAAAATTATTAAACCCCCCTTGGAAGCAGGAGAAGAGGGGGGACATTTGGATCGTGTAAGCCTGCAGGAGAGAGTGAAGAAAGTCAAATTACCACCGCTCTGAACCTGGAAACGGGCTGCTAGTAAGACTGACGTTTTGGAAATGCTCATTGACTGTGAATAGATCGTTCGTTGACAGCTAGTTAAATAAGAGAAATACATTGTTTCCATTGTCTCCTTCTGCATTTAAAAAGGAGTAAAAGTAACTGAAAATTGAAACTAACTTTATTGCTTGAACTGTGTTTAAAAGGATTGATACAAATAGAAATTGTTTCCCCCTAGAGGAAGCCTTTGAAATTGTTACATGAGCTGAGCTGGGGGAATTTCCAGCTGCAAGATAAAAAACTGTGAGAATCTGGGACTGACCTTGGAGCGTTAAGAATGTTGACAGAAGAAGCCTTAGTGGTTGCATTATGTAAGATAAATGATTCACTGGAACAGCTCCATAAGAAGACGGATGTGATGACTATAAAAGTTGATAACTTGGGACAAAAAGTGACTAATTTGGGACAAAAAGTGAACATTATTACAGAAACTATTCAGGAATCGATACAGGGATCTACTTTGACATGGCAAATTGTGGAGAAGGCGGGGGAGAAAGTTGTTGTTGTTGAACCTAAAGTAGCACAAGTGGAGAGGGAGAGAGCCCCAGCCTTACAGAGGCAATTTGATGACTATAAGTTGATGCCTTTTATGAGTGAATTTAGAGAAAGTCAGATTTTGAGGATTGGAGCCCCGCTTGGAGTGGAGAAGGAAAGTTGGATAGATCCCTTCATGCAGGGATTTACTGACCTTTGGGACCTGGATTTGGGTCAGGAGGAGACTGGAGTTGTGGGGACCTCCAGATTTGGAGGAACTTCGAAATACGTCCTGAAATATCTTTTGAATCTTAGTTTTAACTATGGAGATATGGCTGACCTGTCGAGAAGGAATAAAAACATTGCTAGGTGGGAATTTCCCCGAGATCTACTCTTCAGCATCAAAGGAAGGAAAATAAGAACAAGATCAGGAGAAGACAAAGTAAAGTGCATGTATAAATATGAAGAAGACTTGCAGAAGGGACTTGGAAAAGAGTTAAGAGCCTCGGACAGAAGATCACCAGGTTGATGGACTATATGGAATTGACGGAAAAGACTGGCAGAATCCGAGACCAGGGAGAACAGACGATGGAAGAATATTGGGAAAAGTTTAAAGTCTATATATAGAAATAATCTAAAATTAATGAGTGCTAGAAAAATGATGGAATGGAATTATCTGGCTTTAGTAGAAATGTTATAATGAATTAAGTATAAATAAGTACTATAGTATTAATGGGAAATAAGGTTAAAATATGTTAAGATAACCATATGACAGAAAATAGAGAAAGATGGAAAGGATTTGCTGAAATAATTAATAGAAATGGAATACAAAAAGGGAGGTGAGAGGAGGTCGATGAAACAAGGGAATGAAAGAGAGGGTATTGAGATGGTATGATGTGTGTTTTTTGAATTGCTTTGGCTCTCGTTTTGTTTAATGTGTTAATGTTGTGTTGTGTATTGTTTATATATTGTATTGTATTGTTTTTTCTTTCTTTTTCTTTTTTTCTTTTCTTTTCTCCTTTTTGTAAGTTTTAAAAGTAATAAATATTATTTTTTATAAAAAAAGGAAAATGGTAGCAACCCAAGCCAAACAATATAATGTGAACTTTTCCAGACCATGAGCAGGCTGACTCACCCTGTGAAGTTAACAAGGTCCCACATCAGGTACAAGTTGAAGCTACTGCTGCATACTGACTAGCAGAAGACAGCTAGCTCTCTCTGGTCAGACCAAAGTGAGTCAGAAGTGATGCGAATCAGCTGTTACTCAGAGCACAGCCACCACTCTCACCTCCGTCACACCATACGGCAAAACCATACTCAACACCTCCCACACCACTGAACATACAGTGGGATAGTACCAGCTCCTTCTTCAAATATCAGATTTTTTTGCTGAAGCTGAAGAAAAATCATCTTGGTGCATACAATATTCCAGAATCCCAGTAAAATAACAATGAAGTCATGTGGAACCACACAGGAAAATCCCCCCAACCTCCCAGGCATGATCATGCTGCAAAAGTCACTTCTGGGAGGACCCTTAGCTTGAATGCTATTCAGATAAATTTTGGGCTTTCCTCTCCTAATTGTTCTAATATTCCCTGAAAAAGTCCATTTTCAAGCATTCAATATTCTTCCAGGAACATTCGTACAAAATTCAGATTCGTTTCTCATGTATATAGTGATGGCCTATGTAGTACATGCTGAGAAAACAGTGATCCTGAAGCCTTGCAGGGATAAAACTAGCCCAACTTAGAGCAACTTCCACAATCTGATCTGTTACAGTATGAGGCCCCCTCCCCCACACCTCCACCCTGCAGTTAAATCTTCAGTTTGCAGTCAGTGCAGTGAATGGGGAGATGTCCTAGTTTTTCACACTGTGCTGTGGATCAGTAGTTTGCTGTCATTAAAACAAGGATCACAGCTAGGCTAACCTTGATCTCTTCTTCCTGAGACGTGCCTTTCTTGCTTAGCTTTTGTTCCAGCTTCTTAACCATCTGTTTGATACAGATTTTATTTAAAGAAGTGCATTAGTGATACATAACAAACAAAAAGCAGACAGATTCTGACTCAGTCCTGAGACTGAGTGTGTGTGGATTTGGGGGGTAGATCTCGTCAGCGGAGTGTCTGCATTCCACCGGATTTCTGGGACACTTCTCTCCATTTTCAGATGTGAGCCTCAAACCATTAAATCACTAATTTGCAGGGTTTACATAACCACGGGTCCCTGGACCCTGCTATAGGTTGAAAAACTTCTGAATCGAAATGACTTGGAAACGTTTCTGAAAGTACAATTTTCCACGTACATGCTCTGCATCTCAAGTGAGTACTAGAAAATGATGCAGAAAAGTCACAGCTAGAGCTGTGCTAAATATTACCTAGCCTCTATTTGTTGGTAGTCGCTAGCAGTTTTGATGGGGTCTTACATCTTTTTTATGGGAAACCCCCCTCCCAATGTTGTTGTTGTTGTTTAGTCATTTAGTCGTGTCCGACTCTTTGTGACCCTATGGACCAGAGCACGCCAGGCACTCCTGTCTTCCACTGCCTCCCGCAGTTTGGTCAAACTCATGCTGGTAGCTTCGAGAATACTGTCCAACCATCTCGTCCTCTGTCGTCCCCTTGTGCCCTCCATCTTTCCCAACATCAGGGTCTTTTTCAGGGAGTCTTCTCTTCTCATGAGGTGGCCAAAGTATTGGAGCCTCAGCTTCAGGATCTGTCCTTCCAGTGAGCACTCAGGGCTGATTTCCTTAAGAATGGATAGGTTTGATCTTCTTGCAGTCCATGGGACTCTCAAGAGTCTCCTCCAGCACCATAATTCAAAAGCATCAATTCTTCGGCGATCAGCCTTCTTATCCATCAAGCCCTACTTATCTGGCCTTTGAGATTCACCCAAGCCATGACCTTCCTCAGCTCTGCTCCATGCCCTCCTTAAATCCTGGATACAATGTGCTCTTAATCTGAGATGATGTGTCTTCTTTGCCTGGGTGGAGAGATAAACATTTGTATAAACCTCTGACTTTTGCACTGCTGAAATGTAGCCCAATGTGCAAAGGTAAGGATCACATCAGTGGCCCTGCTCACCTTTCTCGCTCACCCACATTTTGCCTCTGACCCTGCCCATCATTCTCATGCTTTTCCCAGGAGGTTGCACATGAGAAAATGCAGGTCTTGGGCAGTGGCAAACGTTGGGCTTTCAAATTTCAGCAGCACCCTGAAAGACCTACATTGGCTCCCAGTACATTTCCAAGCACAATTCAAAGTGTTGGTACTGACCTTTAAAGCCCTAAATGGCCTGGGCCCAGTATACCTGAAGGAGCGTCTCCACCCCCATCGTTCTGCCCGGACACTGAGGTCCAGCTCTGAGGGCCTTCCAGCAGTTCCCTCACTGAGAGAAGTGAAGTTACAGGGAACGAGGCAGAGGGCTTTCTTGGTAGTGGCACCCGCCCTGTGGAAAGCCCTCCCATCAGATGTCAAGGAAATAAACAACTATCTGACTCTTAGAAGACATCTGAAGGCAGCTCTATTTAGGCAAGTTTTTAATGTTTGCTGTTTTATTCTGTTTTTAATTTTTTGGGAGCCATCCAGAATGGCTGGGGAAACCCAGACGGATGGCTGGGGTATAAATAAGTTGTTGTTGTTGTTGTTGTTGTTGTTGTTGTTGTTGTTGTTCTTCTTCTTCTTCTTCTTCTTCTTCTTCTTCTTCTTCTTCTTCTTCTTCTTCTTCTTCTTCTTCTTCTTCCTCCTCCTCCTCCTCCTCCTCCTCCTCCTCCTCCTCTTCCTCTCCTCCTCCTCCTCCTCCTCCTTTCTCCTTTCTCCTTTCTCCTTCTTTCCTGTATTAATCACATTCCATCCTATCTGGAACACACCGTCAAATGGTGTCAACCATTCTATAGCAATCAGATCTGGCTGCATGAGGATGTCACTAAGAGCAATATACCTGAATAAAGAAATTATCTGCAGCCACCTTTAAGGGCTGCTGAAAAACTGTTGAAATAGGCAAGCACTTTGGGCAGTGTCAGAAATGTTCACAAGAAATTTGTCAGAAATTTTTCAGCCGTTCTCAAGAAAAAGCATGCCGCTAACACAGGAACAATGCTAAAGGCACTCTGGAGATTTCAGGTTGTGGGAAATGGCCAAACAGTGTAATAATAGTGAAGCTTACTTATTGTATAACATGACAAGAAGGGAACCATAAAGATGGAAGAGGAAGTATTTCATCTGTGGCATACAGATGACACACACTCAGCCCTTAAATATAGATGTTTAGAGTCTCCATCTATTATTCAAAAAATAAATATGTAGCTTTTCACACTTCTATCTATTGATGAGGTTCTCCCATTTTAGTTTTAGGCTCACAATAGCCCTGTGAGTTATATTAGGCTATAAGGTAGTAGCTCAACCTACCTCACAGGGTTGTTGTGAGAATAAAGCGGAGAAGTGAAAATCATGTTTGCACTTTGAGCTGCTTGGCGTAAAGGTAGGTTATACATGTGACAATAAAATGAAATAAAATACTTGTTCCTACGCCAATATGTGGGTTAGGGGTTAAAACAAACACTTTCAGTTCTGTTCACAATCTGCTGGGGAATCAGTGTGGTAGTTTTAAGGCTGGTGAGATCTATTCCATTTACTGTATCCCAAGCAGAAATCTAGGTTGCTTTATTTCCTTCCTTCCTCCTCCTTCTTCTCCTTCTCCTTCTTCTTCTTCTTCTTCTTCTTCTTCTTCTTCTTCTTCTTCTTCTTCTTCTCCTCCTCTTCCTCCTCCTCCTCCTCCTCCTCCTCCTCTCACACAATATTTCTTTCCCACACAATATTTTGTGAAAATTCTGTCCCTTAGCTTCCCCCCCCCCTTTCCCCTCCATTCTAGTATGGTCCACTAAATCACTCTTATGTCAGTGAGAATGTTCTTATTTTTTCTTTGTTTAATTATACAACTCCCTTGAAGTTTTTCCCCCTTTCTTTTTTTAAAAGGTTCCTTTCATGTTAAATAATCAAAGTCTTAGTAGCTATGTTAGTCACACAGAGCTGATTATGACAGTTATATTCTGTTGCAGTTTGTAAATCAGTGTAATATATAAAAAAGTAAAAATATAAGTGGGTGAAGAAATCTGTCTAGTACTATACCTAGGTGCTTAGATCCTGCGAGTAGCCTATAGAAGGAACAAATGGGATCATAGAATTGCAGAGTTGGAAGGGACCACAAGGATAATTTAGTCAACTCCCTGCAATGTAGGAATCTTTCACCTGATGTTGGGCTCGGAACCACGAACCTGAGATTAAGAGTCTCATGTTCTACTGACTGAGCTATCCCTAATCAGCCCCTTTCCCCCACACACCTGGCATTTTTTCTCCCTCTCTCATAACATTAGAACTGGTGAACATCCAGTGCAGATGAATGTTGGAAGACGCAGGACTGATTAAGTACTTCTTTATGCAGTGCTCAGTTAGACAATGGAACTTGCTCCAATAGGCAAATTCATGGAGAGTAAGGCTTTCAGTGATAGTTTCCACCATATGCTGAAAACACAACTCTTTACAATGGCCTTTAAAAACATATATACATATACATACATACATACATACATACATACATATATATATGGACCCTCATGATTCCTGTGACTGTAATTTGTTTTAAACTGTTTTTAATATTGAATTTGCTGTAATCTGCCCTGGAACCTTGTGACAAAGGGCTGGTTAGAAATCAAAATAAAATAATTGATGATATGCTAATAATATAACATAACCTGTTTGACCAAAAAAAAAGATTTTTTTTTCCTTCCAGTAGCACCTTAAAGACCAACTAAGTTAGTTCTTGGTATGAGCTTTCGTGTGCATACACACTTCTTCAGATACTTCATACTGTTTGACCAGTATGAGAACAGTATGTGGGCTTTTGGCCTGATCCAGCAGTCTCTGGAACTGGAGAGCCAGTATGGTGTAGTGGTTAAGAGCGATAGACTTGTAATCTGGGGAACCGGGTTCGCGTCTCCGCTCCTCCACATGCAGCTCCTGGGTGACCTTGGGCCAGTCACACTTCTTTGAAGTCTCTCAGCCCCACTCACCTCACAGAGTGTTTGTTGTGGGGGAGGAAGGGAAAGGAGAATGTTAGCCGCTTTGAGACTCCTTAAAGGGAGTGAAAGGCGGGATATCAAATCCAAACTCTTCTTCTCTTCTTATGTTCTGAACTGGAGCTCTGCCTAGGGTTATTTGGGACTGCCCTAACACCTACCAGTATCTTCTAGCACTAGTGACAGCCCTATTCTCTTGATGAGAACTTCAGCCTGAATATGAATACTATGACATGGGTTCTATGACATTGTGAACCTCATCCACAATGCCTCACTCTGAGTAAGGACCCCTTCCTTGGGATAAATCCAGGAAGACCATACCACTGCAGCCACTGATAGGGGTGGCCAGGAAGGTACAACGTTGGTGACTGGGCAGGAGGGAGGAAGCAGCAGGCAGGGAGTGGCAGGCAACAGTGGCAGATGGCTAGCTAGGGGTGATGGTAGCCAACAGGCTAGTTAATTGTAATGAAGGACAGCTGGCCCTGTGGGCATCAGGCAATATCCTCCTTCTCAGCTGCCTGAGGTGAGTGCCAAGGGCATTAAAGACTAGAATAGTGTGGAATATGTCTACAATATTACAGCAAAGTAAAGCAGTTTACAAAGAACATAGGCAGATTTTATATTTTGATGTTTGATTGGAGGCATAACAGTTTTATTCCATTGTGAATACTTGGCATAGAAAGAACATATAAGGAAGCATGCTTCATAAAAACATTCCCAACTTCTCAAAATGTGTAAAAAAATTCCAGGTCAGTGTTAAGAAAAGAGAGTGATTAACTCTCTGAGAAAGTTTATGAAGTGCCTTAAGCTCCACTCTAGTGCAGTTTGACTTCCAACTGATCTTTAAACTCCATGCCAGAGCAGCCCTTTGTATTACAGCAAGGATATTCTGAAGGCTACAAGGTACTGGAGCGTGGAAGAAATTAAACAGGCACATTCTGCTTGAATAATACACTCAGTTCTTTGTAATGATTCTTGTCCCTGGATCCCAAGAAATGACTTTCTGCCAGAACATTCAGGCCCATGAAGAAAATTCAAATAAGTTATGAAACAAGCCATGTGTATAGATCCCATTGGTCGTTGCACATGCATATTTGCTCAAACTGCGGCCCGGGATCTGTAGGGTTAAAAACAATATAAATGTGCATCTCAGCATGTGCATAAATGGAAGCAAGACTGCAGTAGAGCATCTGTCCTCAATTAGGCACCTTCCAAATGTTTTGGACTACAACTCCCATCAGCTTCTACATGTTTAGTCCAAAATGTCTGGAGGGCACTGGGTTGAGAAAGGCTGTAGCAGAGGAGTTAAGCTGTTGCACATGCATATTCAGTGAAGCATGGAACCTGTAGTATTTAAGCAGTGTAAACGTGCCCATGTGGATATGCAGGGATTGAAGGAAAGCTGCAGCAAAGAATTTAGATATCAGATGAGTTGGTTTGCCATGAACAAGATTTTAAAGTGCATCCTAGGCTACCAAGTAGTGTGAAAAATTGCACCGAAACTTGCAGAATGAACACGCACAGTTGGTTTGATGAAAGTATTTCAGATTTCAGTAACCTGAATTGAACAAAATAATAATAACAGACAATTGAAGACCAATCCATGAATGGAAACTTAACAAGAAGGAAGAGGTCAGATGGTAATGTGACTATAGGAAGCAATCCATCAAAAATATTTCTTCCTTGTGCTTAGATCCATGCAATTTGCAGCTCCTATTCAATTCTAGGAGTTGCTTTGCAGGAACACTTCATCCATAATCTCTCAAAATGTTTTGTAACTGTATGTGAATGATAATACTTGTAACCCTTTTATTATAAATGATGTCAGGGTCAGCTGATGTAAGAAATTGCTTTTCCAGAAATAAATTAAGGGAGTTTGGCACTATTAAATACAGATAGCATTGTCTCTTCTCTGTTTCAGATATCAACATATACCATCAATCAGCTTTGGCTCCTAAGTAGACAGCATTAAAAAGGGATATAACATCCAGTTCTAGATAAGTGTGTGGCAAAGTTCTTCCAACCCCAGATTAATTACTGTTATCCCTAAACTGGCAGCAAGTGAGGGGGTTAAAATGTACCATCCAGATTTATATTTGTTCTGCACTGATTTGTATTCAAGAATGAATATGAAATGTCTCTTGGTATTTGGTCCAATGAATATTCAAAGGGGTCCCCCGCCCCGTTCCTATGAGTAAGCCATTTATAATTGGAGTCCAAATAAGATGCGCAAGAGGTTTAATATAAAATGAAATTCTTGGCAGGAAAACAGAAGCGTGTGTGAGGCGGAAGGTACAGATTCAGAACCAGTCTAAGTTCTCAGCCCAGGACTAGACCTGTTTTACTAGTGTTCTGGAGTTGTTCATCTCCATTGGCCATGCTGGCTAAGGAGGGTGGGAGTTCAACTGCAAGACCATTTGGAGGGCCTCTGGCCCCTCATCTGTGCTTGTATGGGCTTTTATTCTTAAGACACTTTCAGAAATTATTGGAAACCACATTACCACATAATGTCTTCTTCCCCTCCATATCTTATTTATAAAAAAATGCCTGGAGTGCTGAAGAATGTGAGTTGTTAGAAATGAGAGACAATAATAAGAGTGTGATAATGGAGCATCTCTAGATGGGTGCTGGAAAACCCATCTTACTAGCAGGAGTGTGAAAAAAGCATAGAGAAGGGTAATAAAAGAGAGGACTTCCTCTCTCACACCTGTGAGAAAACCAGCCTCATATATAATCAACATGCTTTAGTCTAAATAAACATGAAGGGGTTAATACAATAGAGTAAGCTGTCCTGCTAGGCTAAGCTATGTCCACTTCCCCATACCTTGGGAGGAACTAGGTAATCAATCAAGCCTTTGCTGTCCTCCAGTATACCTGAAAAGCTCAGCATGTGAAGAAATTTGAGGTAGTTGCTCCCGCTCAACTGCATGGCTCTCACAAGCCACTCTTGAGTTGCTATGCAAATTTTAAAGAACTTTCACCACTTTTTAACTAAGTCAAGTTTTATTGCCTGTGTAATTTTTCTGAATGCTGTCTGGAAAAGCCTTTGAAGAGCTTGTAAGTAAACCATTTTTAAACTCAACAAACATGTGGTATTTTCCTATGCTGAGGTAAGAGGGAAACTTTGGAAAGAAACTTCTTAAGGGGACATTTTGAAACTCACTTAGAAGGGCACATTTTAAAGGTTTAACAGCCTATATTTCCATGCTTTACTTTGATGCATATTTTGTGAATTTAATTCTCTGCTGGGGTTCTCTTACCAAGGAGTACTTGCCCCAAACTTGAATATTGGCATCCAATAATTCTCTTTTTTAGAAATCTATTTTGAACCAACAACATTGTCAGCATTTCACCACTAGGCAAAGGTGCTTTTGTATTCTTGGGCATTTGGGCAGCACCAATTATATGATACTGTATTGTTGAATTTGTTTTTAACAATGCTTATGTGATTTTATTATTGTGTTTTTCTTGGTTGTAAGTTGCTTCAGAACAATTTTAGTGAGAAGCTACTTGCAAATTTAATAAACTAAACTTAATTAAAATTAATTGTGATGATAATATGTAATAATCAATGTTATAAGCCATGTAAAGTATTTTGACTTGTACAAGCATCACAAATGTCCAAGGCAGTTAACCTGGATGATGGGCGTGAATGTTTGTGCCTTCTGAATAAATCTTCTTTCTGACCAGCTATTCTGGGAACCTAGAATACACATAGCAATTCCTTGGCTCCTGATAGGCCACCTTATGCAGCACCTGAATAGAAGGAACCTCACAAAGACATAAACTCAAATTCCGTATCTTAAACGAGGAGATACATAATTGCAAAATCCACCTTGGTATTCATAAGTATATTCAAAAGGGAACAGAAATGATCCTAGCAGAGTCTAATTACCAGAGAGTCTTTCAGATTTGTTAGATAAAATTAGCCATTGTTATGGATGCCATCATATCTTGCTCTTTGCCACTAACCATCCTATTTGATAAGCTAAATACTTAACTGTTCCTTTTCCACGTACAAAATACTGATAAATGTCGGGCCTGTCCCTCTGCCTCACATTCCTAATCGGTAACGATGTCTAGTTTCGAAAAGATAATTTAAAATGTAAGCCATGGAATACAAACTGACCAGTCTTCCTTCTAAAATATTCAAACAATATATTCCAATTTGCATCATATTTGTTCAAATTATCACATTTGACACATACAATTCTCTCTCTCGCTGTCAAATGTACCACGTCACTTCAGCAAGATTAAGGTTTTAATTTCCCATGAAAATACAACCATTGGGCTATGCTTTTACTAAAGTTAAGAATGCGATGAAAAGCTTTCCAGAGAGTGCAAATCATTCAGATATGTTCACCTGTATATTAAAATTAGTTTGCTTTATGAATGTGTGGTACAGATAAGTTAAATCAAACAAGAAGTTAGACATCCAGGACAGAATCAGAGTAGAACTGAGGATCAACGCAAAGACTGTGTGCACATTACTGATTTAAAATGCAGCTAGGTCTTTCTTTTTCTCAATTTTGGACATGGGGGAATGGTGGCTCTCTACTTGTTGCTGGGCTACAACTGCCAGCATGTCTGACCAAGCTGGCTGGGGCTGATGAGGGTTGGAGTCCAACAACATCCGAAGAGTCACAGATTCCCAATCGCTGAATTAATAAGACTTACAGTGGTACCTCGGGTTACATACGCTTCAGGCTACAGATACTTCAGGTTACAGAATCCGCTAACCCAGAAATAGTACCTCGGGTTAAGAACTTTGCTTCAGGATGAGAACAGAAATCGGGCTCCGGCGGCGCGGCATTAGCAGGAGGCCCCATTAGCTAAAGTGGTGCTTCAGGTTAAGAACAGTTTCAGGTTAAGAACGGACCTCCGGAATGAATTAAGTTCTTAACCCCAGGTACCACTGTACTTCTGTGAGTATTTGCAAGACTGCAATTCTTATTTTCTTAGGTTGCACCCCTTTACCCACTTGCCTTGGATGAAAAGCAGCTGAGTAGACAGAAGGCCCTGAGGGTTGATTCCCCTCACCCAGTACATCTTGGTTCTCGAACTTAATCTGTTCCGGTAGTCCATTTGACTCCCGAAACCATTTGAAAATCAAGGCATGGCTTCCAATTGGCTGCAGGAGCTTCCTGCACTCAATCAGAAGCTGCAGAAGCTGCTTCGGATGTTTGGAAAAACATTCACAACCTGGAACACTCACTTCTGGGTTGCGGCATTCAGGAGCCAATTTGTTTGGGAGCCAAGCCATTTGAGAACCAAGGTACCACTTTACTTAAAAAGGGCTTTAAAAAAACCATTTGTTTTGAACTGCCTTTAAGTGATGTGTTTTATATAGGCCATGCTGCTGTTTTATTTCTTTGGCCCTGGAAATGGGCTGGATGGACAGATAGATAGTATTTTACATTTTTATTACAATATATTATTTAATCCTTGTGTTTGTATTTTGCTCACCACCTTGGGTGGACCTGGTCTAAAAGGACAGCTTATAAACATTTAAATAAATAAATAGAAATAAATAAATGCTGCCAGTTCCATTGGTTGTCATTGTGAACTAAAATGGGTAGTCTGGCTCCTTATTTTAATCTCTGTACATGAATTCACCTTCTCAAAAGTGCTTACTGAAAGCAGCTACTTGTCTTTGGGGTGATGCATTAAAGGAAGTTAGCAAAGTCAATCTATAGCAAGCTAACGGTGATGAACAACTAGTTGCTTATCTCATCTCTGTGTTGATGTGTTTTCTACTGTCACGGAAGAGGAATTTTGGGTGACTGCCATATATTTTTCTCCAATGTGTTATTAGAGTGTGATGGCTTCCAAAAATCATTTTAGTCAGTTAAACTGAATAGCTGTCAGCTGTTGTCACAGGCTAGCCATATGTCAGGCAACAAAGTGAGTTTTGTAGTACCACACAACTGTGGCTATCTATATTTCCTTATGTCACGAGAACAGTGACATTTTTAGCAATGGGGAACACACAAAAATTGCCATTTGGATCGATACACTTGTCTTTTCAGTTTGATCTCTCTCCTGGTTTTGTTAGCATTGCTTTTGTGGAAATTAAGTTTCTGTAGAGGCTGCAAAGAGCTCGACTCCTGTGCGAAATGTTTGGGAAGACTGGGGATGTCTCAGGCAAAATTCAACTCATTGACAGACCAAACTCCAGTCTGTGGCATTAGAAGGATAAAATCCAGGGGCATTAATGTATAAGGAGAAGAGTCCGACTGGGTACCCAGATTGGGGGGAGGCGGGGGAGGGGCAGAATTGCTTCTTCAAGTTGTCCCAAACTACAATCCACACAAGGGAGAATGTGTTTCTCTTGTAGCAACTTTCATTGACTTGTGCGAGACTGCAACTGATTTGGTTTCAGTACAAATATCATGCTCTAACGCCAATTAGCTGAAGGGTCTTTATTTGAAATAACTCCCATCTATTCCATGTGATTCAGTCCTTCCCTTATCCAGAAACAGTAAGAGTAGGGGAACACTTCTTGGAGGTGATGAAGCAAAGGGTTTTGCATTGACCTTGAGCTCCATCTTGTAGTAGTCATCCAGTCTGCTAAGACCCTAAAGAGTTTAGAGAATCTTCTCTTGACATCTGAGGCAATGGTGACATTTTTTCCCTTTTCTAAGAGACCTAAGAGACCTGATTGCTGGTACAACCATGTTTATTTCAATTTCACACAGGGCAATTGATGGGATTAGAGACTGACGGGAGGTAACTGCACATTGAAGGTGCCTTCTTTGATCCTAATGGCCCATTAGAATGGTTGAGTGTATGAATTTATGTTGTTGCTTTTAATTATTAGAGAAATGGTATCTAAGAGCCATACTTCATACATGCAACATAGAAAGACAGGAAGCTCCCTTATACTAAGTAAGATCATTGGTTCATCTACCAGCTCAGTGTTGCCTACAGTAAGAAATATGCTTTTTGGCAGCAACACTCCACAGTTTCAGTCAGGAGTCTTTTCCAGTCAAACCAGTTTACTTTAAAACACTGGAGATTGAATCTGGGACTATTTGTATGCAACATTCATAGTTTAGCTAGGATCAAAATTCTGGACAGGAACATTTTCATTTATTTAAGCAAGTGTTGCTAAGTATTTTGGATGAATTGTTGGCTCTCCAGTAAAGATGATTAGAATTGCATTACTGACTGCACTAGACTTGGGAATCTTGCAATAAAAAATGGTCTTCGGACTTTGAGGTCCATGTATATGTTGGCTGAGGCCTCTCTGGAATACTTCATTAAATAGATGGCCATTAAGCATTTAATGGAATCAAAGAACCATATTAGAAGAGGCTTTCGTCATCTACTCCAAACCACTGCTGAATACAGTGGTACCTCAGGTTAAGAACTTAATTCGTTCTGGAGGTCCGTTCTTAACCTGAGGTACCACTTTAGCTAATGGGGCCTCCCGCTGCCACCAGGCCACCACCGCGCAATTTCTGTTCTCATCCTGAAGCAAAGTTCTTAACCTGAGGTACTATTTCTGGGTTAGAGGAGTCTGTAACCTGAAGCATCTGTAACCTGAGGTACCACTGTAAAGGATGCAACCAGTGACCCAAGTAGTCCATTGTGGCTCTAACACTGAGGGTACCTTGTAAGCTCATGGGCCCTGAATCCATGTGGGCAAAGCCTTTTACAAGCCTCAGTCCAACTCCCTCTCACAAGATCCCGCAGGATGATCCCAATCCTGCAGGATCTTGTGAGAGCCCAGTGGAAGACAAGATCCCAGTTCACCACCACACCCTGAGCTTCTGCATCACTGGTCAAATTTGCCCCATGCACTGAGTGCACCCAGAGCAGGATTTATCATCATTATTAAACCCAGCATAATTCTTCTATTACTTCCAGTGTATTTCTCTCTAGTACCCTAAATCCTTTTCCTGGTCAATCTGGTGTATAATTGTTTCACTTAGCACAGTTCCCTGCTTTGGTTCTTTGCTTCCTGACTAATTATTTTGCAGTTGTTTATGTTGAACTGTGCTTGCCATCTGTTGGAGCAAACAATTAAATAACTCAAATGCTTTTTATTCTGGCTGCAAATTTCCTTTTTATTTGTTGTTCCTTATCAAATTTTAGCTTTATGTACAAAGTAGGAGAGTTAGTTAGATTAATCTGATTTGCATTTCTAGCACAAGATTGTTACCAGAACTTTTGAGATAGACACCACTTATGAATTACCAGTGAGCATTGTTAAAATCAAGAAGTCATGGGAGAGATCACCATGTCCGCAATGGAGATGACTACCTGAAAACACTATCAGAAAGTGATGCAAAAGCTGAACCCTGTGATTTTGGCATTCAGGAACTGTTATTTGTGTGGGTATATTGCTGTTATATGATAAATAGTAGTGAAAATATTTTATATATGAAATATACATGCATATAAAGGTAAATGGACCCCTGACACTTAAGTCCAGTTGCAGACGACTCTGGGGTTGCAGCAGTCATCTCGCTTTACTGGCTGAGGGAGCTGGTGTTTGCCCGCAGACAGCTTCCGGGTCATGTGGCCAGCATGACTAAGCCATGTCTGGCAAACCAGAGCAGCGCATGGAAACGCCATTTACCTTCCCGCTGGAGCGGTACCTATTTATCTACTTGCACTATGACGTGCTTTCAAACTGCTATGTTGGCAGGAGCAGGGACCAAACAATGGGAGCTCACCCCATTGCTGGGATTCGAACCGCCGACCTTCTGATCGGCAAGCCCTAGGCTCTGTGGTTTAGACCATAGTGCCACCCACATCCCATATACACATACCTATATAATGCATATACATATGGAATTTGTAGCTTTCCAGGTGTGCTATTTTTGCCACTTCACATAGTTTCTGTAGGGAGACCCAAATGGCAGTGCATTCTCTTCTCCCCACAGCACAATTGGATTATTAACTAAGCAAATCAGGACCATCTTATTGGGAGTGTCTCAGTCCCAGTCCCCATTCCACCATGGGGAAGTAGATTCACAGTGTGATGGTGTTAATCCATGTGCTAAGTAATTCAGGCATTGGGTCAGGAGCACAGATCAGTTGCCATTTCTGCGACAACCACATAGTAAGTATATCATGTGTTCCATTTCCATGTCACATCATGCAGATATAAACTGCTGGTATTAATGGGGCAGGAGTTTTGAGTCTTCTTTGACCCATGAAAGGCATGACTACTGATGGGTGATCCGGAAGAGCATTGTTAATCACAGTGGCTTTCAAACTTTCTGCCTACATGAAGCACTTTCCATGTTGACTTGTCTTCTGCTATGGCACTATTGCAGATTGCAGGAGATCACATTCTCAGCTGCACCACCAACATGCAGAGTACTTTTGGGCCACACCATTGCCTATTGTGAAATGAGGGTGTCCAGGACACCCCTATATTCCTAAGTGGTCAAAAATCGCAGAGGCATTTTTAAATATGAAAGTGTCTGATAAATAACAATATACGTATATAGGATGGAATTCAACATAGTGCTAAGGAGATCATTCCACCTGCCAATCATTTCTGCTTGCTTGATGGAATGAAGTCCCACCTCCTCCCCCTATGTGCTGATCTGGGGGTTCTCCTAACCCCATCCCTAATTTTGAGGTGGGAGTGCAGAGCAGGAGAGGGGTAAAAGTCCCATTGCACTAGCAGAACTTATTGCATGGGCTTCTGCTAGTGGGAACATTTAGCTGAATCCTGTCCACTATTTACTCATGTATATACTACTTATATGCCCAAATGGCTTCCAATGATTAGTAGTTATTACAGATGATAATTCTCAATTTTCACATTTGAATCCTGCAAAACCATTAACCTGTCATCATCTTCTCTTTGTCAACTAACTTCACTGCTTTCAGGACATCCAACTTCATAACTGTTTTATTTTTCCCTGCAAGCCTTATCTTGCCGAGATGATCCTAGTTTCATTATGCAGGGCCATCGCTGAATGAGGTGTTCACAGTCAGGATGCAGATCAATTGCCTAGCTATTAATTTCTAGCAGAAACTCATGTTGATGTTGCTTTATTGGTTATATCTACTTCCTTTGTGGGCAAGATAGCAATATGAGATTGCAGGGGAGGAAGTACTGAATCCAGCACAGGTATTGCTGGCCAGCTTGGTATTGATCTGCTAAGCATAGATCCTTAAGGGAACTAAGGGAGTGACTCTGTGCCAGAGGGCAAATAGGTGGGCCTCCCTTCCTGATTAGCTAGAAAGACAAAAGGTCAGAGTATGGAGTTGAATGGTGTGAGATAGAAGCTGGAGGTAAAAGCTGTAGGCTGGAAAGGCAAAGAGAGAGATCCAGTCCTGATTTCTGCTGGAATCCAAGGCTGTGGCTGTGGGAGAAGCAGGAGTTGATGTTGAAGCAGGAGAAGAAGGCTGTTGATGCTGTGAACCCCTTCATCGCAGGCTGACATTGTATATATGTGTAAATAGACCATAAAATCATAAAGACACCACAGTCTCCACTGTGCCTCATTTCCAAAAGGAAACATGAACCCTAACGAAGCACCTGAGACCCCTGGAATCTCTCACCGCTCAGGAATTGGGGTAGCGTGCAACAATGTATTCACATTTTGATGGCAAGTTAATTATATCTGCTTTGCTCCCCATACACAACATCCATGTGAATTAAATGCTGCCTATTCCATTGGATTAAAAATATGGTGCCATTGTTCCTTGGTAAAACACATGCCAGTGTGGTGTAGTGGTTAAGAGCGGTAGTCTCGTAATCTGGGGAACCGGGTTCGCGTCTCCGCTCCTCCACATGCAGCTGCTGGGTGACCTTGGGCCAGTCACACTTCTCTGAAGTCTCTCAGCCCCACTCACCTCACAGAGTGTTTGTTGTGGGGGAGGAAGGGAAAGGGGAATGTTAGCCGCTTTGAGACTCCTTCGGGTAGTGATAAAGCGGGATATCAAATCCAAACTCTTCTTCTTCTTCTTCTTCTTCTTGTGTTTTCCATCTCTGCAGAGAATCCCAGATTCAGTCCCTGGCATTTCCAGGGGGTGGTGGGAACTCCCTCTTTCTAAAACCCTTGAGAACTGCTACCAGTCAGTGGGCGGTAGTCAACTAAATTTTACTCAAGGATAGACCCACTGAAATTAATAAGCATGACTAAGTTGTGACCATTGTTTTCAATAGGTCTACTGTGAGTAAAACATAGGGAAAGACCATCTAGCATAGAAAATATTGAGCTACAGGAACTGATGATCTGATAGGGTGTAAGCCAACATCCTATGTTCCATTATGCACCCAGAAATAAAACTTGATTATTAATTATTCTCCCTCTTACATCACTATACATCAGGACAGAAAGGAGGAATATCTGCCTTATTTCCAGGCATCTGATACTTGCAGAAGGAATTACTCTGGGGCTTCACCGAATAAGATAACCCACTTACTTTGTATTCCAAGCACTGCAGTCCATTTATTAGAACTTGAAATTCAACAAAGGAGCTGTATTCAGAAGGGTCTATCTCGGTGAGAACTGGATTCATCAATGGGATAATGTGAGAAGAGGGGCTTTGCTTTAAATTTTAATGAAGGACATTTCTATTTGTTATTTGAACTGCTAATGAATATTAACCAGTGGCCTGTTGCGAGTGACTGATTTCCATATTTATAGAACACCAGCATGAAGGCAGTTAACAGGATTTAAATTAAGTTTAACAAGTAGTGGCTTTTTCTTGGTACATATAGGAATTGGCTGGTGATAGGCAAGCTTTTTTTTCGAATTCTGTCGTCTTTGGGCATTGACATTGTGAAACTGAAAGGCGTATGACTGACCAATATTACTTTGACTTTAAAAGAAATTTTAAAGATAATCTATAAATTTCCACAGCAGCAGGCTGCAGAAAACCTCATTACAAAGATTTTTCATTTTATAATTGAAGTGTCAATGAGTCGGAATGAGGTCCTCCCTTGCTCTTTTCTCAGCCCAATCCCCCACCCGAATAAGGGGTTCATCTGTATGGCTGAGAAGAAGAAGAAGAAGAAGAAGAAGAAGAAGAAGAAGAAGAAGAAGAAGAGGAAGAGGAATTTGGATTTGATATCCCGCCTTTCACTCCCCTTCAGGAGTCTCAAAGCGGCTAACATTCTCCTTTCCCTTCTTCCCCCACAACAAACACTCTGTGAGGTGAGTGGGGCTGAGAGACTTCAAAGAAGTGTGACTGGCCCAAGGTCACCCAGCAGCTGCATGTGGAGGAGCGGAGACGCGAACCCGGTTCCCCAGATTAACCACTACACCACACTGGCTGAGGACCTGCTTGTGCAGAATAGATTGTACCTACTCTTTTAGAAGCAGTGGTGCCCATTGGAACTGGTAGGCAGTGGAGGCTCATCCATTAGTTGAGGTGGGGCAAGGACCCACCAATCCCAACCTGCCCTCAGCCAGCTCCTATCTGCCTGCCTGCGTATGTACAACCAGTCCAAGGAGTTGCCTTGCTTGTCAGTTTCCTTGGGCTGCTTCTGGGGTGAAGGCATTTAAAGCAGTATCATACCACTTTAAACAGCCATGGCTTTCCCCAATGAATTCTGGGAGTAGTAGTGTGCTGAGAGTTGTTAGGAGACATTGCAACCCTACCAAATCCAGGTATTACCAGCTTTCATTGGTTACCTTGGTTACAAATTGGTTGCTAACTCTGGACTGCCATTTTGTTGACCAGTTACCAAATTGGAAAGGTGGTGTTTAGAACACATCAGAATCTGCTTCTGATTTAACTTTCACAAATAAGGAAGGCACCTGCAAACTTGTCTCCCTCCCACTTCACCCGTGAGTCCAGTTCCATTATGAACATGTTGGACAGCATCTATCCCAGTACATGGATTTGAGTAAATCCATTATTTACTTTTCTCCATTATGAAAACTGCCTTCAGATCACCCCTATCAATATGTTTGTTGACACTCTCAAGGAATTCTAAGAGGTCAAGGAAACAAGAGACACTTTGCAGATGCTATGCTGGTTTTCGCTCAAGAAGGCTTACTATTCTGTATCTCTGACATTTTCAGTCTTTATAGCACTTCCATCATTCTACTCTAGGCAGAAGTTTAGTTTGTAATTTTCTAGATAATTCCTGCATTTCATCTTTAAGAACTGGTGTTGCATTGTCTATCTTCCACCCCTCCGGCAAGAAGGCTGGTTTTGATTATAAATTGTGTGTTTTAGCTAAACGTGGATAATTTCACATTTGAGTTGTTTAGGAATTCTCAGGTGAATGTCATCTGTCCTTGGTGACTTACTAATTTGTAATTCATCACTGAGATCTATCAACTTCATCCTTTACCACCTTGATTTAACTAATTTCCCCTCTCTAACAAGTTATCCCCTTTCAAATTAAATACTGAGTTGCATTTTCTGGACAAGTTCCCATCAAAAAAATTTCTAAGCAGTTTGACCATTCCTGCACCTTTTTCCAGATCTTAGATACAGGATTAAGACAGGAATCTCCACTCTTATTGGATCTGAATGTTCTTTCTCTGTTCTTTTCTAGGCACAAAGACCAATAAATTATGCAAATCCTCTTATTTCTCTAACAGGTGGGTGTAATCATCCTCTGCTGTGATTACACTCACTTGTTGTGGAAATGAGTATGATTTGCTTAATTTTAAAAATAGTTGGCATCATCCCCAACAGCCCATGTAAGGTCCACAAGGTTCTTCCAGAGAGGTATCCATCCATGCTTGAATTACAAGAAGACCAGATGGGGTCTGTCCCACTTTATGTTTTGTGGTAATCCCCTTAGACAGTGGAGGAGTGTGCTTTTGGGGGTGAAGTCAAACCATTGGGGAGTTAAAGCGCCTGCTGTGGCTGCAGAGGGAGGCATTCATGGTGAGTTCTGGCACCAATTTTTCTAGAAAAATAGCACTGGGTATGAGAGAGACATGTTTGTTGCAGCTGCGGCACCTTTACTGCTACAGATGTACCATGGCATTTCTTCTCTCTGTGCATCTCTATGCTCTGGTCGCTGCTATGGATGCATGACCCGATTGTGACAAAAACTAGAGGGAGTCACTTGTAGGGCTTGTGGATTTCATTTAAGGTCCTCTTCCTTTTCCTCCCATAATTCAAGCCCTAGGTAGGCCTAGAGATAGATGCATTTCTTCTTCATACTGCTAAATCTGGTTCCCCATAGTAACAACTTACAGAATAGTTGCCTCTTACTTTCCCACTTAGGAGTTCAGCTTATTTGCTGAAGGAGGCAAAAAGTAATTTGTAGTTTCCTAGGATGGTTGCCAATTATCTGTCCTCATTTTGGAAAACTTGTTTGTCTTGTTTATATGCAGAATCTGCTTTAGCAAATCCACAAAAGCAGTTGTCATTTAATTAATCTCATACATTATTACATCCATTGAGAATAATATAATAGGGTGCATATTAAAAACAGGCAGCAAAGCTTCTTTCTTTGCAGACTTTGCTTTCTGTGAACACGCAGTTAAATATGATAAAATTGTTTAATGTTCTTTGTATTAAAAATAAAATGCACAGACTTCTGAAACTGCAGGACAGCTCTCCAAGTAATTAAATTCTTTTCTCCAAACAATCCTCATCTGTGCAGTTGGGTAACATTTTTATCTGATATACATTAAAATCATTGCTATTGATCTCTGCCACAATATAGAGCAGAACATTTACAATAAGAACAAAGGAATTACGTACAAAGGCACATTTATTTTTACATGCTAAGAAAAGTCATTAATTTTTTTACAAGAAAAGGTATGCTAGATTGCCTTAGAGGAATTGCCTTAGAGGAAATGCCTCAAAAGCAATCATCCAATTGAGTTAAAAAACCCAAAACTTCAACTCACAATGTCCCATGCATGCCGTATCACTTTACAGTGGACCCTCTAGTTATGTACTGCACTGGATACTTAACTTTCAGGTTATGAATGCAGCAAACCCGGAAATATATACTTCCGGGTTTTGCCCCGTGCGCATGTGCAGAAGCACTATGCGTGCTTTGCGCATGCGCAGAAGCGCTCAATCACACCATGCGCGTGCGCAGAAGCAGTGCCTCTGCCTACGGACTTTTCGGGTTGTGGACGGACCCCCAGAATGAATTTAATTTGTATCTGGAGGGTCCACTGTACTAGTGTTGCTACAATAATATGTTAAGGGGGTTTTATCCAACACTGTGTGAGCACATTCTATTTGTGCAATGGGACTTCTGCTTCCTCTCTTCTCCCTGCATGCCCCCCGCCCAAACTTTGAGGATACATGATGTGGGAGGAGAAAGTTGCACAAGCAGAAGTATGTTGTACAGCTGGAAAAGCAAAACTGGATACAACATGGTGATATCATTCTGATAAAAGGAAGTAGTCTAAATGCTTTGTGCTCAATATTCCCCAGTTTGGGAATAGGGCCTGCTCTGTGGTTGTGCAAAATATCTTCCCCAAACACATTTGCAATCTTTTAGGTATTGGGTTAATGATTAGAGGTCATATTAACTTATATTGTTTTAATATCTTTATTGGAACAGTGTGTGTCCTTTTTGTAGTTCATGTACCCTTTCCTGGGATCACTTATTTGATGAAGGGTGGGTTACAAATGAAATAAATCTCTCCTGTTTTCTCATTCTTTTGAAGGGATTTAATATGGACCTGTTTTAAATCTTAAGCAGATGCCTATGTTGCTGTTGTGTTTTATTGTTTTTCTATTGCAATTCCATTTTAATAATTCATTCTTGCCTTTTTAACATTTGAATCAACTAGGGATAAACTAGTGGAAATCCAGATTAGAAACCTCTTAAATAAAAGTAAATTTATTTCTATACAGAACTTTTCACAAGCAGCATATTATTACCCAAATATCAGTTTTCCTCCTCTTCCTGTTCCATTACATTTAGCAAGGGTCATACTATGCCCTGAGTTAATTGTGTGAACTTTGCAACTTACATGCATATAAAAATGTCACCAGTAGGGAAAGAGCAAGTGGATCTGGCTTATGGGAGGGTGGAGCAGGAGTTTAACCTTTCCCCCCACAACACTCCTCTTGAAAATTGCCCATATTTGCTATTTGCTCATCAGCACCAAACCAAGTCTTTCCTCTTGATGCACACAGCAGGGTGACTGCGTGTTGTGTGTGTTTTGAGAGGGAGTGAGTGACTTTTGTCAGATCCCAGGATGGAGTAAACCAGTTAAACACAGCTTTCCTGTGCCTATGGTCTCAAACCTGTTTGCGTCCATAGCTTACCCCATGGCTAGTATTTATATTTTTAAAAGTATGAATGTTAACTACAGCCATATAATTAACATCATTTAGTTTGGCCCTATATGCTTCTTACTTTTCAACTCATTGGTGTCTTTCTCAAGATTGCTATTTAGACCAAAACTGGGGTGGAACTGGGTTTTTGATAGAAGCAATATACCAAGAGATGATACAGAAGTAGCACGTGGATCGCATTTCCAGATTTCATGGATACACTCAAAATATTGTGTTGTTCGTTTTTGCCAGAGGTAGATGGATGAGCTAGATGAACATCTGGAATCATGAAAAAGCATGGGTTGATGCTACTGAATCTGATGGTATCATACCCGATACAGCAGAGGTGTGCAGTGCAGTGCACAAACTACAGTGTCACAGTATACAAATATGCTAGTCCTTGCAATTCTGACAGCAAAAGAAGTAAAAGGAAAATAAGGTATCTTTTGGCTGTATCTTTCAGCTTGATCCACCATGACCCTCTGAGCTGAAGCATGTTGACTGAAGCCAGATCAAATCTAATCCTTTACACGGTAATAATGCTTAATAAAGAGAGATTTGGACTGGAACACCCATGTGCACGAAAAGCCCATCTAAAATAAAAAGCTTACTGTACTTGAGGCAGTTCAGATCTTTCTATACTTTCAAAGGACAGTTCAGAAACAAAACTTTTTAATTATACCTGGTACATAAGCATTGTTTTTGCACTCAGACAGGCAAGAAATGCATTTCTACAGTACATCCTTCCTTTGTGGACATCAATTTTGCTTAGCTGAGAAATGATCTTATCACCTAGAGTGCTTTTTAGCATAGCTATGCCTGTTCGATAATTGGCATGCTGTTAAAAAAAATGAGCTCTTCTGTTAAAATTTCCCTTACTGACACCATCTCTCCCCGTATACTTTAATTAAGCCAGAGAGAGAACTTGTCATTCCAGACACATCCAAGCTAGGATTGTTTATAACCTTAGTGTCATGATTCAATATTTCAGCAATAACAAAGGAAGCCACTGCTAATCATTTGAAGGTTATGGGAAGAGCTCACCTAGAGAGTGCTTTCCTGAAAAATAGGAATGAAATGGAATACATGTTGTCCTCTTTGAGGTTGATGTTTAGCCAGTCCACCCATTTGTAAAAGATGGATCGTGGAGCTGCTGCTTAATTGACACTGAAGAACAACCTTAAGGTAGCCGTTGACATTTTCCACTTATCTCTTTCTAGAATTTAATTTTTTAAAATAAAAAATGGCCTACCAGCTTGATAATAGTTACATTAATCTGATCTGGAATCTGATTCAAGGGAAAGAAATAGAAATTAAAGGCGGTGTTTGCTGAAAAGCCACGCTCACAAAAACCACCTGCATCAGAATCACACAAATGGTGATCATTAGGAGAATCCAGGTCTCTTGCCCCCACCAGAAGCTGGCTGGACCGACAGCTGAATGTTATTTCAACACTGGTAATGTGTAAGCATCCTTCACTGTGGCTGAGAGAGCAGGCTAGCTTAGGGGGGCCTGGGAAGGCCATGTGCAAGTTTGTTCTCCCACAGAAGGGAATGGCTGCCTCTGACCCCAACCACCACATCCTGCCACTTGAGGCAGTCACCTCATGTTGCTTAATAGCAGGGCCACCTAATTTTATCTCTTGTTTATAAACAAAATGATTATGAAAAATTATTTATATACTGATTACACTTCTATTCCACTCATCCTCCATGCCCCTTATTTTATCCTCACAATAACCCCCTGAGATAGTTTAAACAGAGAGAGAAAGCCTTCATGCCTGAATGGAAATTTGGACCTCAAGATGGGAAACTTGCATACTGTTAAAATCAATAACTTCACAAGTATTTTCTCTCATCTTGAAAGCAAATTATTCTAGAAGAGTGTGGCCATTTGTTCCGTGAGGAATGTGTGGCTTTCCAGATGTTGCTGGAATTAAACTTCCATCAGACTTAGGAACAGAGGAAGCAGCCTTACACCAAGTCAGAACTACTGGTCCATCTAGTTCACTATTGCGAACTCTGGTTGGCAACAGCTGTCTAGGGTTCCTGATGGAACAATGCCAACCATATCAGGAGATGCTGCTGATTAAACTGGAGGCCTTCAAGATGCAAAGCAGATGTTTTACCACTGACCTATGGGAGATAAAGGGGAGCTGTTAGGTACTCAAAGGACTCAGAAACAAAAAAATCTGCATAAATTTTACACCTGCAATTTTATATGTATAAACTTTATGTTGAAATTTAAGTTGTTGGGTGGCTGGGATCTCAGTTGGTTGCCCTATGAGCAAAGTTTTAAAAAGAGTTATGGAGTCTAATGCAAAATACCCAGGACTTGGACCACCCCTTACCAATGTTCCTGATGTAGTTGAACAACATCTGGAGAGCCACGGTTCTATGGTGACAATGACAAAAGCCAAAAATTGTGTCACCTTAAATATTAATTTATTGTAGCAGATGTTTTCACTGGCATGACTCCTATGAGAGAGCAAGAGTGATAATAGGGCTAAAATTTAATGCAGGATCTAGGCATGCCCGGCCAAGCCTTTCCAGAACAGTGCTCAGCCTATATATAAAACTATCCATACTGAATAAATCTGTATCTCCACACAGGAGGGAATTACATTTTGCAGTGAGGAAAAGATGGCTCCTTTTTAATAAAAGGAGAAAGGCATGTATACTTATCTTAGACTGAGTAACCTTGCACTAGAATATCAATGACAAAAGCAACCCATTGATCATTAAGGGCTCAGTCTTGCAGAATGCTGATTTCTCTCCAGCCCGCCCTACTTTAATTATAGTATGTGATTAGCTCCATTGATCTTAACTGGATTTCTCACATTTTTAAAGTTAGGGATGAATATGAGAGCTAGTTTGTGTATTCAAAGGAACTGAGGATTTTGGAAACATCAGTCGCTTGTCATTCTGAATCCCTGCTTCCAATGCAATGCCTTAATCTGGGTCTCTGATATCACCTGTTATGAGATTCAGAAGTTGACCTCCAGAGCATATGGATTCCACTTTGGCTATGTACACACAAGCAACTTATAATGCAGCAAGGTCATTTCCATTTCCAGAGGGGACAAGGATGTTTTCACCCAACACACATTATCCATTTGGTTTCCCCAAACCTGCAACCCCCCTGAACTCCTATTCATGAAGCTGTTATCTGTGCATGCATGACAAGTGTCTCAAATGTACACACCTCAGCTTAACTGCAAAATAAATGTGGCTTCTGTTTTCAGCCTGAATGGAAACTGATTTGAAACATATCAAACAGCAGCATTTCTGAAGAAACTACCTGCTAGATATGGATTGTGACTAACATGATCTGTGCACAACTAACAACAGCAATGGGAACACACTGGACCCAAGGTAAATGGTAATGTGAATGTAACCTATGCCTATTCCAGTGTGGTGTAGTGGTTAAAATGTCGGGCTAGGACCTGGGAGACCAGGGTTCAAGACCCCACTCAGCAATGGAGCTCACTGGATGACCTTTGGCCAGTTGCTGCCTCTCTGCCAATCCTATATTACAGGGCTGTTGTGGTGTTAAATAAGGAGAGATACAGCACACTGAGCTCCTTAGACAATGTAAGTGCAAATAACAATAATACTAAACAAACAAATATCCCTAAGCTGCTTGAATGGAATAGTAGGTGTTCCTGTGTGACATGCTATAACTAATCTCTTTTATTTCCTCTCTCTGACTAATGAGGAACCTGTGTGTTCTGCTTAAGGATGAAATAGATCTTGGTAACAGACAGGACTTATGTTTTCAAAAGTAGATTTTAACCATTGCTCCTTTATCCAAGAATCCTTGATGTAATCTGATACCTTGATGTAATCTGATACTGATGGCTAATGGAACAACCAATCCCACCAATCCATTGTGGCGGGTGGGGTTTGGATGCAGCAGAAGTGCTCTGCCATGGTGGTGGCTCCACCAGTCTCCTCATGCCCTCTGTTCTTCTTTACTTCAGTAATTCAACATGCAGTCTCCATCTTAAAACTGAGTCTAAAGATCCATCTTAATTTGTGTAGACTTTTCTTTTTCCTCGTCCTCCAACCTCTTGCTTTGTGTAACATCCACACTGATGAAGAGATACTGAAAGCTTGTTCACAATTTGGTGACACTTTGGCTGGTCTTAGTAAAGGTATTTCCAACTGTAGATTTTGATGAATTTGATTCCCTTATAGACCAGCCTTTATTATATGTGGTATGGCTAAATCTTGCTGTACTTCACACATGGGTGGTTTTGCTTTTAAGTATCTTGATGGATATTGCATAGGACAGTAGAGGAAGGAAAAGTATTTTGACCTCTAGAAAAATACATAATGTTTATTGTCACTCATTTGCCAATTTCCTTTGTTCTCTTCAGTCTTATCTCACTGGAACTTGCCGCTGTGCCCAGGCACATGAGATGGCAAGTAAGAACGCTCCAAGTGCAGTTAGAGGAACAAATGATAGGAATTGTCAAGCAGAGAAGATTTTCCCAAACTAACAGAATACGCCTTCGGTAACATTGGCTACTGCATAGATAAGAATGACATTATGACTGCCTTGCATGACACTTACCTTTTAATTCGTTAAAGAATGTTCTGAGCCCTGACAGGTAGACAGAAAAGGCTGAAAAAGCAGGGACTTCTGAGGAGAAAATGTGAAATGGCTTTTCTCAAAGGTCATAATCTGGAGAGCTTTAGACACATTATTTAGCCTTAATGTGTTTTCTGTCTGAACTTGGGAACAAAAATTGGAATTTGCAGAATATTTGCTGAAAGAGGAAAACATGCCGCAGATGTGTGTCGTTCTTAGTCCAGTTCTGTCTACATTTGCCTAGAAGTAAACCCTGAATGGGTATTCATCCCATAGCGCTGTCACAGTTCTTTCCTACCTTCAAAGTTTGCTCTCTGGGTGCTAATTCAGTCAGAGGAGTGGGTCTACACTGCTGTTGCACCATGATTGCACTCCTAACTGCAACAAATAAGCATGGGAAGAGGGACCCATGAGAGAGTGATGCCTCAAAGCAGGACTTCTCAGAATCCCAACCCTCCATGTGCTCTCTCCAACACACACTCTCTTACACACACACACACACACACACAGACAGACAGAGAGAGAGAGAGACTGCTCAGCAATCTTACCTCATCCATTAGGTGTTAGCAGTATCCTCCTCCCCACAAGATATGGGGTAAATATCCACTCTGCCAAAAGAGCCCCCTGGTTTGGCCCTGAGATAAGCGAGCAGTGACATTTGAGATATTTTGTGCTTGCCTAGAAGAAACTAGTTTTTTAAAAAACAAAAAAACCCATTGTCGATTCCCAGATGATACCTATAGAATCTTTTTGAGCAAGCTCACTGATGCAAGAAGCTGAAAAGTGTCAAAAGGAAAGAACTCCTTTTCAAAAAACAGAGTACTTAATTCCTGACAGGCTAGGAAGAAAGAAAAAGGTATTGTCAAAGCAAGAACGATATAGATCTGAAAGCCGAGAACATACTTATATACATAAAAGAACTGTGCAGACACATTATCGTACAAAAGACAATGCTCAGATTGGGTTAGGAGATAAGTCACATTTTTTCAACACACTGAAGACAAGACTTTAAATACTTTGTATTTCAATGAGGTTTCCCCACCTCTCTTTTTCTAGCTTTCATTTTTTTTAATTTAAAAATCCACATAGAATTCATGTGGAAAAGTTGCTGTTATATGTGTCAGGCTCCTTGGTATTTAAATCATTATTATCTTCAAATCAGAAGAAAGGGAACATGCAAAGTGAGAGAAAGAAGAAGAAGTGGATTGGAACCTGGAGGGAGAAGCTGGACAGTCCAACATCCATGGTGGGGTTCTGTTTGGTCATGTGGCTTCTTCCTGATGATCTTGACTGGACATGCCTTCACTTCCCAAACAGTGAAGGGCTGTTCACTCTGAAATGGCAAAGGACATAAATGGCTGCTGAACTGCATCAAAATACCACCAGAGCAGCTCTACATTCAATGACCAGATGCAGCTCAATAATACAAGTAGAATTTTAAGGAGTCTGGAGGAAGGGCGCTCTGATCCTAGGATCCTGCTAGGCTGGCAACTGTTTCTAGTCACGATACTGAGCACACCCTTCAGAAAATGAAAGAAGCAAGTGGCAAGATCCCTCTTCATTATAACTTAAGCACACAGAGGGAACACGCATAGGCAGGGAGCATGAGAGTGGTGGCAGTTTTTACCCTTGGCCTAAACAGTCTCTGTATACAGGCCATACACATATACCTGTTGCACTGGTGGTTTCCTGCTAAGCATGAAGGAATCTGCCAGTTTCTCCCAGTTCCTTATTTTTCCAATCTTAAATTCATTTTGCCCATTTTCTGCACTAGTTTGCCAGTCTTTAAATTTCCCATGGGCATCTGGTTGGACATTGTAATAACAGGATGCTGGGCTAGAAGGGCCATTGGCCTGATCCAGGGGGCTTGACTTATGTCCTTCCATAAGCACTTTGCCTACCTATATTTGCAAGCAATACTCCATAATATAGTGCATGTATGTTGTTTTCCCTAACAGGCACAATTTTGCAACCAGGCAGAGGGCCTTCTCTGCAGTGGTGCCCGCCCTGTGGAATGCCCTCCCATCAGATTTCAAGGAAATAAACAACTATCTGACATCAGAAAGCAGCCCTGTTTAGGGAGATTTTTAATGTCTGATGTTTTATTGTATTTGTATTTTTAATATTTTGTTGGAAGCTGCCCATCTGGCTGGTATAAATAATAAATACCACCTGGCTGGTAATAATAATAATAATAATAATAATAATAATAATAATAATAATAATAATTTGGATTGCAGTACTGCATGACAAAATTCAGGGAAGATTGAATTTCAAAGTATTGCTGTGTTTTGGTTTACCTGTTGGTATGGGAAGGGTCGCATTAAAACACCCAAGTGAATGAATTTCTTCCCCACTCCTTTTTGCGAGTCTGCAATGGTGTAAGGTTGTTGCTACCCAGGACTAGTGGATATATCTCGCCCTATGTTTGGGCTCTGGCAGGGCACAGCACTTTGGAGCAATCCTATCCCCACCCAGTGGGCATGAACTGCACTGTTAGAACATTTCAGTGTAAGTGGGGAAGCTCATTAAGTCTGCTCCATCACCCAGAGTTAGAGGCTTCTTTAGCTGCAGAGGCAACAGCGTCAGTCAGAGCTATTGTGGCGAAAGCAGGATCAATCTGATAGTCTGCTCATCTTTTCTTCTCTGTTAAATGTTTTGTAAGCAATGCAATAAGAGAGTGCACTGTTATCATTTGGCAATGTAATTGGATTCTGCAGCAAACTTTTAAAAACTTCCAGCTTACGTAAAAGGTACATATTACCATGACACTTTGTGAGCAAAATATATTCATGGCGTGGGGATATATTTGAATTTTTAGAATAGCTAAACACGATCGCTATAATCGTAGAGGTCTGAGCAACTTCTGTCAACAGATTAGCATCTAGAAGTACAGTAGATGGAATTACTTAGCTTGAAACCTCATCAGCATTTACATGACATCAGCATTTTGCAACTATAACACACTAATATTCATAGCAATTCAGCTGCTATGAATAGCTAAATTATTTAAATCAATTCCGCAAGTCAGGTTTCAAGGTCACACCAAAGTGGTAATTAATTGTGCTTTCCCCTCTACTATAGAAAATCATAGGTATCCATCTCAATGCCTAATATGCAATCTGGCCAGTTTGGGGACATCATTTCTAGGGTAGCCATGTGTCCTATTTTACAGAGGATGGTCCTTTATTGGAAGACATTTATGAAGAGGTGTCTGGTCTGCATCCATGTCTGGTTTAAAGATAAAAAAAAAATTCCACGGCCTATTCTTTTTAGGATTCTTTATCAATAGCGGGAACCTGAATAGCAGTTTTGAGCAGGCACACATATCACCTGTCTTCCCCACTATGGTGAGGTATACTTTTTGCTATTTAAATTATAGCAGCTATTTGGAAATATGCATCTATTCATCTAAATGTTCTTATGCTTTTATGACTGAGAGGCATCTTGAACCAGGAAGATGGCATGTAAATAAATAAAAGGGGAAAGTCTATTTTATCTCTCAGACAAATGTATAGAATTTCTGGGGGAAAGTATTCTGGAAGTGAAGCTGTATGAATTCACATTAGACTCCTGTTTTGTTCTATGCCTTGGCATGCATCACACGGTCTTACTCAAGGTCTGCTAGAGGATGCTTATGTGGTCACAAGGTCAGGCCGTAGTGAGCCGCAGGAGAACAGGAGAACTTTTGAACTTAGGCAGAAAGAGAGAAACTGATGAAGGGAGGAGAGAATTGAAAAAGCTCTTCCAGTCATTAAGGGAAACGGCTTTTGAAATAACCTTTCTGTCAGAAAAAGAAGACGGTAGGAAAGCAGAGATTAACAAATGCTCCACAGTAGAAGCCCAGCCTTACTCATGATTAAGATTCATGTGGAGTAGAAGAACAAGGTTGTGATCGCTGGCCACTCCATGCAGTTCTTAATCATGTAAAGGAGAACACACAATACTAAGCCCATGGAGAACATTCCACACTGCACAATATAAATTTCATGGAGGAGAAAAAAACAGAGATTGTTTTAAAAGCAAGGGGATAAAAACTAGGGCTTAGAGCATAAAGTGACAGAGCATCCCCACTTCCTGCTCATCTATTGGTGCTGTGCAGAAGTGGTTCACAAGGTAGGACAGAGCAATGGGACTTACCTGCCAGGAGGTTTTAGCTTAGCAGCTCCACCCCATCTGGTGACCCGCTGGTGGCTGTATGCTCTCAAATGCTTTAGGCTTATGTCCCAAACAAATTAACTACAGTATATCTATCACTTCCACACAGGCTTTCTTCACTCAGATGTCATTGGACCTTCTTATATCATATAACAAGAAAACAAACAGTAGAATAGCTAGGTATTTTTAGATGTTGGACTTCATGGTCTGGTGAGGAGGGGCACTTTTGTTTGTGCTTTGGCCATTTTGAAATGTGGCAAGCCAGCCCTGCTGCATTCTGGGGAAGAGGTTCTTCTTCATTCTGTTGAATTGGACCAAGAATGTTTGCCACAAACTCCTACCCTGGTGGCACCACAGGGCAAAATGTCACATTTTTCTAGCATAGCCAGGAGAATGAGCAGAATGGCATGTGCCCACATGTGCAGAGTCTAGTGAACTGGCTGGATATAGCCCGTTTTTAAAGCCAGGAGGGCTTCATGAATTTCAGGAAACATGGGGCATCAGAATATACTTTAGCATAGTTTGTAGCATGCAGGAATATATTCTCATTAAGCTTTCAATGGGGCTTATGTCAATGTAAGTGTGCACTAGATTGCTGCCTTTGTTGTTATTTCATGTCAGATATGAAGTGCTCAGGTGCCATTTTTAAAAACAAAAGCTATGCAAAATTCATGGGGGAATAGCTACAATAGCTGAATAGATCCTGAATTGGGGAAAACAAATAAGAGATTGCTTTAATCACTTTTATACAGTGGTACCTCGGGTTACAGACTCTTCAGGTTACAAACTCCGCTAACCCAGAAATAGTACCTTGAGTTAAGAACCTTGTTTCAGGATGAGAACAGAAATCAGCAGTAAACTCACAAGTTATATACAAGTTACTATATACAGACACAAACTTCATCACTCTCCAAGCACTCCAGATTACTCCTTTTTTTAAAATAAGTTTTTATTGTTAAAATAGTTCATCATTAATACACATATACAAGCATACAAACATACATTTCATACAATCCTTAAAACTGTTCAAACATACTTACACTCAATCCCACAAATAATTGCTTTCCCCATCACCATCTACCACCCCTCACCCCACCTTTGTGTTTGACCTCCAATCTACTCAGATTACTCCTAATTAGTGAAACAATGCCATAGGTCACACTGCCTATATGAGAGACCTCAGCCAATCACCGAGCTGTTACTAGGTCCTCTTATCTCCAAGCAAATTTCTCCCATGCTCTGTCTCCCTAGCCTGTAGTCAAAACACTAATTGCTCACTTGCCAAGCTGCACGTAGACTATGAACTCCAACACCATGGCCATTATCCATGCTGGTTGCAGCTGATGAAAGTTGGAGTACAACAACAACAGGGGGTGCCACAGGTTCCCCATTTCCATTCTAGCTACACTTGTTGGCTCCTCTTTGAAATGCCATACTCACTGGATTAAGGCTGCAGTCCTAGGAACACTTGTACCTGGCAGTCTCCTTGAACTCAGTGGGACTTATATCAGTCACTACTGACAGTCTTCAATCCTATGCATGCTTACCTGGAAATAAGGACCAATGTACACTGTGTCACTGAGTAAATGTGTATAGGATTGCACTGTAAGTCGTTTGGTTCATAGGCATTATATTCTCTGCACTGGCTACTAACACCTCTGTGAAACTTGTAAACTTGCTGGAGGGTGCTGCAAATTAAATGTTGCTTTTTGTGTTTTACAGGTGCACTGTTTGTGCCAGTATGTCAATGAAACATAATTCAGCAAATAAAAGGCCAAGACTGGTAAATAACTGTTTCAATGTGCAAAGAGACAACAATGAATCCCCCACCCCACTAAGGTTGCCTGTCATATTGGACTATGAATAAAGAATGTTATCTGGGCAACTGGGGGAAAACAAGTGAGGGCACTCTGCCATATGCTCTGAAGCATGAATGGTTCACCACCTGGAGAGTCCCAAGAAATCACGTTTCCTTCCCCCAAGTGGCATCCCTAACCTGCCCTATTGCATCGCCATTGAGAATTACTGCCTTCTGTCCTAGCTGCAGGATTTTTGCTTTTGCCATGCCAGATGGATCTAAGAGTGTGAGCTACATTGGCAAAATCTTGCAGTATTTTTGTGCTTGCAATGAATTCAGTCAGGGATTCTCCAGTCATCTAATTTGTAACATAACAAAGAATTTCCAATTAAAAGCAGATTGAGAGTATATATGGGGAAACAGAAATAAAAGGATTGTGAATTATTTCAGGAAAAGATTAGTGCATATGAGATTTAAGGCTGGAGGGATTTTTTTTTTTAGTTTTAATTCGAAGATGCATAATATTAAAAGAATATTCTTGCTGGGGAAATAGAGGATAGTTGTTTCACTGTATTTTATTACAAAGGGATCCTCCATTCTTTCAAATTAATAACTAGTTCGTTTGCTTTTCAGGAGCAGAAATTAAGGGCTGGTGACTTTCAGGTATAGAAAGAGCCCCAGGATTAAGCAAGGCAAATGTAAGAACAGGTTAGGAGATTTGGGCCACTGCATTATTATTATTATTATTATTATTATTAATTTTATTGCATTTTATAAACAAGAATAATGTTATACAAATAAGTATACCAAATTTTCTCATGTCATATGTATATCACAAAAACAGCATAATAAATGTGGGGAAATATCTACAACATATGCTTCATTATCAGTGGACAATGGATGAGTTCTTGGTTTATGAATTGGTTGGGCCGCTGCATTTGTGAGTAAATCCATTAGCGGATACATCTACACAAACAGCAGCTCCCTGCCCCCAAATAGAGAAGCCAAGCACTACTGCTTTACCTCTCATGAACTCAAGGATGGCAGGATCAAACATTCTCCTGGCAGTTCTCAGCTGACATAATATCGGATGTGAATGCCTAGGACAGCCTTTCCACAACTGGTGTCTTCCAGCTGTTTGGGATTGCCGCTCCCACCAGCCCCGACCAGCATGGCTTTGGCCTAGGAAGAGTCTCAGCCCTCATCACAGGGTACTGCTACCGTCAGGTACTGTCCTAGGACAATGCTGAAGTGGAGCCCTTGGCATTGCCTGTTTATAGGAGGAGTCAGAGAAGGATTTCTGGGAAGATATTTTACATTTATTCTGGAGAAGAGAAAACAAATGGATCTCTGCACACTGTGGTGACCCTTCTTAGACACCATCATTAGAGGTTCACTATATTTTTGCCATCATGTGCTGTAATTTGGATTTTCTGCCTCAGCAGTTTTTTTAGGGGTTATAATTTATTTACTTTAAAACATTTATATACCGCTTAATATTCCAAAAAAATCTGATATATACCTTCATATTTCTAAACTTTTAATCTATTGTCTATGAAGGGAGTAGGTTGGAATTGAAAGTTTAAAAAGCAGGATCCTTTCTTTGAAATCAAGGCAGGATGAATAGGAGGAATACAGTGGTACTTCGGGTTACATACGCTTCAGGTTACAGACACTTCAGGTTACAGACTCCTCTATCCCAGAAATAGTACCTTGGGTTAAGAACTTTGCTTCAGTATGAGAACAGAAATCGTGCTCCGGCGGTGCAGCAGCAGCAGGAGGCCCCATTAGCTAAAGTGGTGCATCAGGTTAAGAACAGATTCAGGTTAAGAACGGACCTCTAGAACGAATTAAGTTCTTAACCTGAGGTACCACTGTAAGGCTCTGGTTCCTTCTGATCAGCCAAGATTGACTTCAGTTCAAGAGATTAACTACTTGCATTTTGGGACTCTGCCTACCCTAGATGGTTATTGCCAATGTTAAAAAAACTTAACATTTATTAGTTAGTTTATTGGTTTATTAGTTTATCGGCTTTTTAGTTCCTTTTGTAGAGTGACAGAGTGATAGATGGTTTAATCAGCAGTCCAATCCTTGCTGAAAGATTACTTTTCCAATCAGAAATCTCCCTATATCTGAATCTCCATGAGGTAGGGAGGTTATTGAGATCCTGGTTGGTCTGTAGTCTGACAAGCACTTGAGGTAAGCATAACACTGAGGATGCTTTTTTAAAATTATTGGTTGATTTGCTTGGTAGGGTTAGTGCTTAGCCTTGGCTGGTGATCTCTGTTGTGAGATTATGGAGCACTGTGTCCAATTTACCTTATTAGATCATTCTGTTGTCTATGTTGCTGTTGTTGTTGAATAATTGGTCACATGAACAGCAACCAAAAAAAAAAAAAAAAAAACCCTAGCAGGTGTTACCTTACCACCATTTCTATGCATTCTTGACAGAGCTTCAGGCAGGTGACAGTCTATCATTGACCCTGGAGCTCTGCTGAGGGTTCTCCATGAATTCCATTCTGGAGGAGGCTGGACAAGCCAGGCACTGAAACTGTGGCTTGCGATGCCGCAGGCCAGGCCCCCTTCTGACAAATATTGAGGGGGGTCAAAGACACCTCACCCCCCAGAGTTGGCTTATGATTTTGAGGTCCTTCTGGGTCCATCACAATGCCTGAATAGCAGTTTTCTTCCTCCCTTTCACAAAAACTTCACACTGAATTGTGTTTAGGTCTTTCCTCTTTTGTCTGTACAGAAGATAAAAAATGTTAAAGACAACAAAACCAACCCTTGACATTTAAATATGACTCTGAATTTGATTTAAATGTCACTCTAAACAATATCATTCTTCTTTGAATAAATATCTTGAGCACAGTAGCAGAATGATAGGGCATGTTATTTTATTTTTCCCTGCTTAAATTTTGCATTAAATTCAATACTGTGGGGTTAATTTGTTCCACAACATCCTCATTTTCAAATAAATAATGTAGAGCAGTTCTTTTTTCATTGCTTTAACTTTCCAAACCTTCTCCTTCACTCACCACCTTTACCCCCTCCTTTATAAGGCAAAATCTGTCAGTCTCTTTTAATCAGAGCTGAGTGTTGCCATAGCAACAGCCATTGGGAATGGAACTAACTGGTAATTCTTATTCCAGCTTCTGTAAAGTTGGAACCTGCTCGGAAAGAGAGATCAATCTATCTATGTCCCTGCTACCAACATAGTTTTATTTTGTACAGTACTGTGGCATTTGGGTAGATCAGCCGGATAATCGAAAGGGTTCAGGCCACTATTCTATTATCAAAAGTATAACTGATTTTTTTTTTCCTCTTAAGAGAGTATTTTGCACCATGGCTTGAATGACATGTTGTGTGTGCTCTTGGTATAGTACACGTGCCTGACCATTGTACACATGTTATAAATACAAATGCAGGTGTTTTTTGACATTGCAGGTGGTGCATATATTGTACTTCTAGCAGAGGAAGAAATAAACTGAGTGCAGTGTAGTACATCCATGCAAGTAAAAAAGGAGGAGGAGGAGTCTTTGACTAGAATGCATATTGCTCAGATATATTTCACCATTCTTAGAACATTTAGTTCCACAGCAGAGTATATGTCTTGCATGCTTGCAAAAGGTCTGTGGTTCCAGCACCAGCAGTTAAAAGTAGCGGTGTACTCATCCCTGCGCATCAAATTTGACCAACTCTTTGTCCCACGTGAAATAGACTATTGCTCTTTTGTCTCTTTTGTGTGGGGCATGGGACAGTCGGGGAGGGGGCTTTCTTCTTCCATTACAAGCATTATGATGGGGCGTCTCTGTGTGTGCAATTTGCCTCTCCTTAAGCACTTCATGTGGTGCTGCTTTCCAGCACTCCACTGACTCTCCAGCTTCTTAGAAAGGCTAAGGGAGGGTTTCTTGAAAGCCCTGTCTGAAGAGTGCCTGAAAGCAGCCCAAAGCCACCCCACACCGCCAAGAAACAGCTAGAAGGAGTTGCTGCTTTAGCTTACTTTTAACAAAGAAAAAAATCATTGGGCAGCTTTCAGGGACTCCACAGGCAGCCTCCAGAGTGCACTCTCAAAGCTGCCTGTGGAGTGCCTGAGCGCTGCCCTCATACGTGCCCTCACAGCACTGATGGCTTCCATAAGGACTTATCTGAAGACATGCATATCAAGGCTAGAGGGTTCTCCGAAGAAGCGCAATAGGGCTTTTATTATTTATACCTCGCCCATCTGGCTAGGTTTCCCCAGCTACTCTGGGTGGCTCCCAACAGAATATTAAAAATAGAATCAAACATTAAAAACTTCCCTAAACAGGGCTGCCTTCAGATGTTTTCTAAAAGTCAGGTAGTTGTTTATTTCCTTGACATCGGATGGGAGGGCGTTCCACAGGGTGGACATCACTACCAAGAAGGCCCTCTGCCTGGTTCCCTGCAACCTCACTTCTTGCAGTGAGGGAACCGCCAGAAGGCCCTTGGCATTGGACCTCAGTGTCTGGGCAGAACGATGGGGGTGGAGATGCTCCTTCAGGTATACCCTGGCCACTTTAAGGCATTTGGATTGAACGTGCGTGAGCCCAAAGTAAGGATGGGGCCTGCATATCAACTCCTCCTGCAACAACCTTGGCAATGCAGGATTCTTTCCAGACCTCTCTGTGCCTTTTTAGACCCTTTTAGGCCCTCAAAAGACAGTGTTTCCAATTGCTGGAAGTTTCCCATGTGCATTTCTCTAAACATATTTATATAGTCTCAAAAGGCGGCTACATGCCCATTGACTCTGGGGCTGAGGCTTAGTCCCAACTTTGAGATTAGAGAGGTTTAGACAAATGCCTTTGAAGCTTTGGCACCAGGGCACATCACTTTGGACCACTTCAGGGAAGATGTGCTTTGCTTCAGAGGAAGTCTGCATGAGTGCTGCACTGACCATTTTTCTTCCATCCCCCGCTTCCTGACTGTTCTTCATCAGTTAACGAGAAAAAGAAATTCCTTCAAAAATTATGGAAGGGAGAGAGAATATTTTGGTGCAATTCTCATGGGCGCGGTGCAGGGTGTATTATGCTTAGTTTGCTTTCCAGGCAGCTGAAGGGTATTTGCTAATGTCCCATATCTCCCTCTCTCTCCACCACTGAAGGAGAAGCAATGCTGCTTGCCACTCTGGCTGCAGTGGGTTCTTTGTGAGGGTGCTGCCTCTTCAGCTTCCCAGGTAGGGGCAGCAGGGTAGGGTGGGAGCACAGCAGCACATTCCTGTTTCGCCTCAGGTGACAAAATGGGGTGCCGCACACTTGGTTCCTGGACACATGACCATTTTGGTATGCAGCTTTTAGGGCTCTGATATTTTACAGTTGCTCTATTATACATTAATGATAGATAAATAGTTAGATTCAGGGAGCTGACAGGCGATACATCATGTGTCAGGATTGAACAAGGTTAAAATGGCTTTTCTGAGGCGATGTACCTAGTATCCAAGGCCATCTAGAAACATTTGGCTTTGCTCTAAAACTGAAGGAGTTTGATATGTGAGTCATGCAAGATATATAATCACCCTTAATTCTAAAATTAAAAGATAAATCCTAAACTAAAGTAAGGCAGGAACTATAAAATGTGGAATGTTTCCAGCATTAGTTGTTGTTGTTGTTGTTGTTATATTTATCCCAATAATGAAGGCTCTTTGGGTGACTTGCAGTAAAAAATTAGAACTTAAGAAAATATTAAGACATCAACATGAAATCTAAGAAATAATAAAACTACCACAAGCATAAAGTCAGAACAAAACTAGCAAAGCGTGTTCTCCCTAACAGAGAGCACGTGTTGCGGTTGGGGGAACAGGCCACCCTGCAGTGACTAGGCAAATTTGGTAAGGAACCCAAGCCTTTAAGTGGTTAAATTTGGGTTGCTGGGGAGTTTTGATTGTTGCCAATTTGGAGGAGGGGTCAGAGTCTTTAAATACAGGGGCCAGACGTTGGACGTCCTCTTGGCCGTTTTGCACCGGATCACCCTCCCTCCCTCCCTTTTATAGGGTGGTTTTTCTTGATTGCTTGACCTTGCTATGCCTGTCATGGGGTCGTCCGCCTTGGAGCGGCGGCCTGGTAGGAATTTTGCCATTTGGCTGATTGGCTGGTGCCATTTGGTTTTTGCCTACTGCGTAGCAAATCGTCACAACTTGTAAGGTTGGCAGTTAGGCATTGGTTAAATTGGTTCTTGGAGGGGTAAGTGCCTATCCCTCCAAATGATGCAGAAAGGGAATTCCGTTAAAGGAATCCAGGGGCTTTCCATTCTTTTCGTCCTTGTCCCCGGAGTCGGACTTGGGCCGTGCAAGCCCCACAGGAACATGAGGGTGAGAAGTGAGGGTCTGTGGCTCAGCTCCATTTTCTCACCCAATACTTGTTTCCCACGCTGGCTTCCGTTGGTGTCCAGAAGGCCAGCTCTGTCCTTGAGGGCAAGGACAGATAGTCATAACCAATGCCTAAGCAACCACTCACATTTTTTGTATTTTGAATAAAGTTGTGGCCAAAATTATGCCAAAAACCTTAAACAAAAATTGATGTGTGAAGTGTGAATTTTTTGGGGGGTGGCATTGTGGGACTCAACAAGCAACAACAAGGGGCCTAAGCAGAGCTAAAATGTTTTTAGATTGCAATGCCTGCTCACACGTAACCCCCATTAATCTTCTGGCAAGTCTAAGACTCACTTTTGAATGATCCATTTTAGAAAAACAAATAATTTAGGGCCTTAGTCAACTAACATGTTGCAATATTAGAAACCAGTGCAAGGATTCCCATTAGTGTAGCAGTTCTTCCCCCTCTAATTCCCCCATCCCACCTCTCCAAATCAGCTCTGGAGTGTCGGGAGAACCCACACAACATAGGTTAGGACAGATTGTTCCATCAGTGCAATAATTTATGCGTACCTAAGGGAACAATCTCCTTAATGCTAAGTTGATTATCACCCTTTGTTTCGCTAACATATATAAAGAAAAACCCAAGGGGGCTGTCATAAAATCATTACAAATCAAATCAAGATGAATATGTATTTTTCTTTTTTCCACAATTTATATTCAGAAACTTGGCATGCGTATCAAAATGCATTGTGATCTTGTTGGGTTGAACAGAATAGGGAATACAAACCACTGTTAACAGAACAGCTTCTAAGCCTGAGATCAGTGTTTCAAGAATTAAAAATGTAAGTGAAATCTTGGGTGATTAGGTCAGGTGTGCATCATGTAGTCAGTTGTTCCAAAGTATAATGCATTGTGGGTTTCTGCTTCATATCTTCTGTTTCTTTTGCTGATCAATACATTCAGCAATGCCTCCATTAATCCTGTACACACAGATGGGATGCCCTGCAGTCAGCACTTCTCATCACTTCAACTTCTTGCACCGTTTCATTGGAAAAATAGGCAATCTTCTGCCCATAAAACACATATTTACCTTAATCATTGACCTTTCAACAACAACAAAGCAACTTTTGCAAACTGAGAGCCCAAATCACATGCACACAGATACCTGCAACTGAATTTTGAAGGCCCCGCTCCGCTCAACCCAGGAAAAGTGATTTTAACGGGGGCCATTTTGAACAGTGATAAACATGTCTGCTGTGTCTCCACTCTAATTTTCCTTCAAGCTGCTTTCCCCTTTGTGTTTGTGAGAGAGGGTGGTGGGGAGGGGGCCAATTGTTTTGTTTTCGTTTTTATTATGCAAGTTGTGTTTTTATCTTGTATTTTTATGCTGTGCACTACCCTGATATCTATGGATTAAGGGTGATACACAAATTTAATGAATAATAATAATTGAAATATAGCCAACAAAACATCCCAGTCCGTAACTCAATTAATAGATAGAGGTAGATAGTTTTGAATTTATTTAGTCCCATTGATATCAATGGTAATAGAATGATTTCAATCTAAACACTGATTTAATTAGACTGTGGGTCTGAGTGTGCATATGTGTAAATGGTACCTGCTGTTGAGGCAATCATCTCCCTCGCTTTCAAATTCTGTTTCCCTGAAGGTAACTTTTTGAAGCCCTATTTATGGATAGTTTCCCTCTGGTAAACTATTATGTGGAAAGAGATGATAATGCATCATAAATGCAGTTAATTTTTTTAAAAAAGACAATATGTGGTGAACAAGTGTTTGCAAAACCTTTTATTCCTTCTGCTGTTTCTTGTACTTGTCAGACTTGATGACACTTCCAGAAAGAGCATTACATTGGCCTGGGACTGGGGGTGGGGGGAAATACTGATGTTGAAAAGTTGGCATTTTAGACTATGGGATTGACTTTTAAATAGGCCTGCAATGAGTAATTCCTTCTTTTTACCATCTTCAGCTAATTAACTGTCAAAAGCAAGCACCCAGTTTAGTTTCTTAATATGGCTGTTGTTTCTGTATTTCCTGAATGCGTCTACTGACACTTGGTCTAAAACTAAAGTCTATATATATATATTTCCAACAGGGGAAAGGTTGCATACTCTCGGAAGAGTGCATGGGGAGGTTGCAAATGCATGCAATCAAACTCTTTTCCACAGGCCCCTGGAGGTTAGTGTAAAGCTTGTCTGGAACTTCTGAGTGTCAATATCAGTAATGGTGGAAAACTCCCCCAAAAGACAGCTTGTTCATCATTATCCATCTTCAGCTGTATTTTCTAGGAATCCTTCCGATTCGCTCAACTTTTCATCAATCCCCTCTGGAATCCTTTGCAGTGCAGAGGGTTTTTGTGGAGACAGGTCAATAGGAAAGATGTTCTGTATCAAGCCACAGCATACTGAATGAGCCAGATCATTGACCCAACTAGCTCCGTATTGTCTACACTAGTTGGCAATGGCTCTCTGTTATATTGGACAGGGTCTTTCCAGCCCTACTTGGAGATGCCAAGGATTGAAACTGGAACCTTCTGCAATCAAAATTTGTGCTCTACCAAAGGGCTATAGTGCCTGCCTGCCCACCAAGTCAAAACCTTGAAAGCCATAGATTTCAGCAGATGTTGGAATTCAGCATTTCCCAGCATGTCATCTGCAGTTAGCATGGCATAGTGTGTGAGGTCTTGTACCATCAGCTGCTTTAGTGCAGGGTTGGGCAAGATCAGGCTTGTTCAATTTACCTGGTTTGTTGTTGTTTTACCAGAAACCCCAGCTCTACCAACAAGAGAGAGGGGGGGGGGGAATAGAGCACTTCTGAACTTTTCTTAGCATAGAAATTTGTCTTCAGCACTAGAACTGAACTGAGTTAGCAGTCCTTTCATACAAAGGTTCACTCCTGGTTAACTGTCTTTATTTGAGCAGCCTAATTTATTTCAGGGAAAACATTTTTGTTCTTGCATTTTCTAAACAATGGGAGTCAGAAACCCTTGCCTATCTTCTTAGAGATCTACTAGGGGACCTCAATCTATCTTCTCCTCACCCCTGCTTTAACAAATAGAATATATATACATTAGTACCTTGGTTCTCAAACTTAATCCGTTCGAGAAGTCTGTTCCAAAACCAAAGCGTTCCAAAACCAAGGCTCGCTTTCCCATAGAAAGTAGTGCAAAACAGATTAATCTGTTCCAGACTTTTAAAGTCTAAAACAACAATTTAACCTCTAAAACAACAATTTAACATGAATTTTACTATCTTACAAGACTATTGATCCATAAAATGAAAGCAATAAACAATATACTGTACTATAAAATAAATAAAACAGTATTGTAGGTGATAAAAATTAAAACTATTTATTTTTCTTACCTGCACTGATGATAGTCATTGTTTGGATAGTGGGGCTTTTATTCATTTCTGCAGTCACACAATCAATCAATCAGTAGCTGAATTGCGATCCACACAGTCACAAAAACAAATTAACTGAAAAAGCCTCAAAACAAAAAAGCACAAAATAAGTAGCAAAAACAAAAGCACCAAATATAAGCTCCAAATATCACCTCAGAAGACTGCAATTGGAAACGGAAGGCTTGAGTTACAATGGGGAGACACAAATGAGCAGTGCAACAGGAAACACAGGGGGACTCAAAACGGAGATTGTTCGGCTTCCCAAAAAAAGTTTGAAAACTGGAACACCTACTTCCGGTTTTGCAGCATCCGGGTTCCAAGTTGTTAGTGAACTAAGCTGTTCAAAATATCGGGTACCGCTGTATAAATATATCAGTTCTTTAACCTAAAAGGCAAACCCACCATGAAATAATAGAGGGAGAGAGATTTCCCTCATAAGAAGACAGAGCCCAGCAAATGCAAAAAGTGTGAATCTAACAACACTGTGCACCTGGTAACATTTAATTAAAAAGTTATTTAACAGCAGGCGGCTGCCAATGGTAGGAGAGAAACTTAGCATCTGGTTTACAGTGTGTTGACAGCTACATGGGCAGATTTGGATACAGAGAAGCAAAGTGTTAGATTTCTCATGAGTGTCATATGGGCAGCATGTGATTCAGCTGATGCTGTGAGAGAACGTGGAGTCTGAGCGTCCACTTGATATCTGGCATTTTGTGGCTCCCAAAAATCTGCTCCCATTTTGGTTCACAGTGTAAGTTTAACAAACCCATGGCAGGGGACAGAATGAAAGAATTCAGTATTTCTTGTCTCTCACCCACCATACTTGGATACAGAACAGCAGTCACAGAATGGACTTATGATACTCAATTAGCTGCATCATGCATCTCAAGGAGTGAAAACATTATGTACACTCTCTTAAAGGCCATGAGAACAGAGAGGTAAGAGCAACTGATCAGTGTTTTTGGTGACCCCAGTTTCTTGAAAAATCAAACTGAATACTTTCAATTTGTGGAACTGAAGAACATGATTTGGGCATGGGAAGTTTCATCTCGGAGTTAATACTAAGGAAGGGTGCTGGTTCCCCCTCCACTTTTTCAATAACTGAACTGAAACACAAGAAAATTCATTGCTGGAGAAATATAAGAGCTCCATCTTAGCAATAAAAGCCCCATTGTCATAGTGACATCAATGAAAAATGCTCTTTGTCTCTCACCTATATTCAGCTTTTAGTCCTGGATATAAAATCCATTTATGTATTGTCTAGTGATATGGACAAGACGCTGTTTTGTCGTGAAGTGCATTTATCTTTTACCGGTAAGTTTCCACCATGGAGTCCCAAGAATCAGTGCTATCTCTTTCCAGTAGTTCATTTCATTTCCATTTTACTAAATGATTTATTGGAAGGCTCCCCATAGTATTAAATATAAATGTCAGGTAAAGGTTAATTCAATAAATACAATGTAATGTGACACAGAACACTTTAGCATGGCATGAGGGTTATTAATCGGGAAGAAAATTGAATTAGTCATGATTTAGCATGTTAAATGTAGAGGTTGATCTCAACTATTTCCTCATCATAATGTGGTTAAAAAGCAATTGGCTTTGTGGATTTCCTTATCTGATAGGGAAAGGTTACATTACGTTCTGGCTTTAATTTGTACTAGGTAAAGGAGGACAATAACTGGCCATGTCCAGAATGTCTGTCTGACTTTCTAAAAACATTTATATTCTACCTTTCACCAATGAGCCAAAGAGGCTAAGGGAGTAATTCAGTTGTTGTGTTCATGGAGTGAGGTCCTATTTACTAATAAATCTCCATTAAAAAGAAAAAGAAAAACCTGCACATATGTGAATATTTAAATACAAATCTTTAAAAGCATTTTCTCTCAAAATTGTAATGTGCATTTGAATACAGTTTTTGAGCTGAGAATTGTCAATAAGTTGCAGTTTGTGCCTTAATCCAGAAAGTGTGGATCAAGTCAGTTCATAGCGGGATTCATGAAAATCAATTGTCTTCAGCATCACTTCCACTCACCACCTGACCCACTTCCACTCAGAAAGCATCAAGGAGATGACATCAGAGTATGAGCAGGTTTAGTTTCAGAGCAGACATGGACCCGAGCCATTGGGGATATATAGGCATGCAGCACATCTCCAGGACATACATATGATGGACCTTGAGCTAAGAATGGTGTAGAAGAGGAGGTTGCAGAATGGAATATTTTCGCTCATATCTGTTAATTCTGCATAGTGGAAATGCCACAGTGTGGTTCCAATCCTACAGATGTTTCGTGGTGTACAGCAGCCTTCACTCACCTGGTGTCCTCCAAATCTGTTGGACTACAAACCCCATCATCACCAGCCAGCATGGCTAGGTTTTGAGAAAGCCTGTGCTCATCCAATACTATATCTGGGTGTTGTGGTTTTTTGTTTGTTTCTTTTTTTAAAAAAATACCTCAGACTTAAATATCTTTCACACAGCAAGGTCCCTGGGGCAATGATCAAAATCAACACATTTTTAAGGTTTATTTGCATATCTCAAGCTGATCACTGAGCCATATGAGGTTTAAGCACATGCCAGTAAGCCATTCTGTGCCTACAGCCAATTTCCACTCAACTGCACTGTTTGTAGGTGGTCTGCACACATTACATTGTCTTCAGCCATTGTAATTACGGATGAGGTGCTGAACTGTGAGTATCTGAAAATGAGGCGATAATCGTATAATATATTCATTCATTTAAAAAAGAAAGACAGTGTTGAACATTTCATGGCTTTGCAAAGCAATGTTCTGTGAAATGCTCCGCAATATGGAGCTAAATTTTATAGCTCCGTAAATGAACTGTATATTGCATTATAATTATTACTATGGGATGGGGAGCGATAAGTAGAATATTCCTAGAAATACTTCTCTCTATGAAAAGAAAGGTGCATAGAAATTAAGTAAGTATGCATTGCTGAGTTCAGGATTTCATGCAACGAATTCCATTTCCAACTTTTCCTTATCAAAGGAATGTGTCTGCCTGTGAGGAAAGAGCAGGTCGTGTCTTGGAATGCTGAAATGCTGTAGAATGGGTACATGACCACACATAGGCATTGACTACAGTTGCAGATGCTTTCAATCTGTCATGAAACACTAATGATAAGGGTGGGCAGAATTTAGAGCAGGATCCATCAGTAGAGCTCTGGCCAGTTTCCAATGGACCACCAAGCATCTATTGGCTGCCAGGATTCTCGAAAAGAATGGAGTACTAGATAATGCATCTTAGTCTGACTCTGTAAAAGTTCTGTTCTTCTGCTGTTACTCCAGGCTCATATACGTTCTATTGACACAACTGAATGGTCCGGTTTTGTTCATGTGATACTAAGTTTGCCATAGACCAAAGTGTGTACGAAAATCCATAAGCAATGCTGCTATTAGTCAATATTGTAACCAAACAAAAGGCAGAAACATCCGTGGAAATGTTGCCTGCATATGTTGAACATTCCATTTGGATTTTAACCGCAGGAGTTATCCTTGTTGTTACAATTACATCCTATTATCTTAACAGTGTGCAACAGTTACACTGAAACAATTGAAAATACATTGCTAGGAAATGCCTTATTTCTGCTCCTCAAAGCCTAAAAATAAATGGGGTGATTTTAAAAGGCTGCAATGAGATGTACCTAAAGATGGGCAAATATTTATTTGTATTTTGTTTATTTAAAATATGTCTCTGCTCTTAAACACTAGAATGCACAAATTCTCCATCTCAAAAAGTTCATAGGAACATAATCATTTGCCTTATGCCAGGTCAGAAAATTGGTCCATCTAGCTCAGTATTATCCACAATGACTTGCTGCTGTTCTCCATGGTTTCCGACAGTGTCTCTCCCAGCCTTTCCTGGAGACGCTGGGAACTGAATCTGTGAGCTTCTGCAAACAGATGCAAAGCAGATGCTCTCCCACTCAGCTCCAGCCCTTCCCCATGTAATGTCTGCTAGGGAGTCAGGGCACAGAAAGTTCGTAGGGCAAAAACAATGGTGAAAATGAGAAACTATAGATTTAATGGTACCTTGAAGAAAACATTATTGCATGCTGAACTCAAAAACAGCACTTTCTCACTCAGCTTCCTTATCATTTTAAATCTTATTTTGATGCTCAGCATCGGACTCTTGCCCAGAGCTTCTTGTACTCCAGGTTTCTGACACTAGACCAAATTTCCTGCACACAGCATTTATGATCAAAGATTTATGTCAAAACGAAAGCAGTTGGGGTCAACCATTCAGTGAGGCGGGGTGGGGTGAGGAGGTAAAGATGTCAGCAAGCATCCCTAGATATATAATATTTTCAGTTCCAGAGACTATAAACACAAGTGACTGTTGAACCACAGGTAATGGCCTTCAATGCAGCTCTGCTAGCTTAAATTCAAATACTCTTGATAGTTGTATTGCACTTTATCTCAATTTGAAATCAGAGTAAAATTTCTTACATGAACTTTTGTGGGATTTTTTTAAAAAATGACCTGCAATCCAAATGCCTTTACATTATCATTTTGATGGTATCTGAAGAATATTAGGGCCTTGTTACACAGACACGGACACGGGTGGCACTGTGGGTTAAACCACAGAGCCTAGGACTTGCCGATCAGAAGGTCAGCGGTTCGAATCGCCGCGACGGGGTGAGCTTCCGTTGCTCGGTCCCAGCTCCTGCCAACCTAGCAGTTCAAAAGCACGTCAAAGTGCAAGTAGATAAATAGGTACCACTCCGGCGGGAAGGTAAGTAGCATTTCCGTGCGCTGCTCTGGTTCGCCAGAAGTGGCTTAGTCATGCTGGCCACATGACCCGGAAGCTGTACGCCGGCTCCCTTGGCCAATAAAGTGAGATGAGCACCGCAACCCCAGAGTCAGCCACGACTGGACCTAATGGTCAGGGGTCCCTTTACCTTTACCTTACACAGACACCAGACTATTGGGGTTTGAAATAATTGGTTATACATGTTGGTTTTCTGTCCGTGGGTACTTGTTTCTGGAGTGGCTTGCATTTGTAAGTATATGCATTTTGAACACCACAGCAGGGGAGACACACAAAATGGATTTGTGATATGCTCCAACCATGTCTCATCCAACAGCCCACTGTCTGCCCCCAAATAATTCTGCACTTCACACAGTTTGCTGACACAGGCAGAAAACCAACATCCACAACAACTTCAAGTGGGTGCTACTAATCCCATTAGAAAATTGGCCATCAGATTTATAGAAAAGTGGGCACTGTGGATGTTGTACAACGGGACCAGGGGATGCAGGTAGTGCTGTGGTCTAAACTACTGAGCCTCTTGGGCTTGCCAGTCAGAAAGTTAGCAGTTTGAATCCCCATGACGGAGTGAGATCCTGTTGCTCTGTTCCAGCTCCGGCCAACCTAGCAGTTTAAAAGCACGCCAGTACAAGTAGATAAATAGGTACCACTGTGGTGGGAAGGTAAACAGCATTTCCGTGTGCTCTGGCTTCCATCACAGTGTCCTGTTGTGCCAGAAGTGGTTTAGTCATGCTGGCCACATGACCCAGAAAGCTGTCTGTGGACAAACTCCCTCAGCCTGAAAGTGAGATGAGCTCCACAACTCCATTGTCGCCTTTGACTGGACTTAACCATGCAGGGGTCCTTTCTCTTTACCTTTTTTTTACAACAGGACTGAGCCAGAAGTGTGTGTACATACATATGTATAATTTATATGCCCACCCCCTTCAGATCACAAGTCTGTCAAGGGACTTTTCACGCTGACAAACCTTTCTGAGTCATTAGGTTTTCCAACAAACCTGCTCAAGAATCACCACCTCTACATTGAGTAACTGACTGTTCTGCTACAATGAGCTCTTGTAACGTCTTTATCTTGCTTAAGGCTAATCAGGGGAAGTGAATAAATCTTAGAAATTACTTTATAGGACATTTAGAGCCCATTTAACTGTGCTTTAAGGGCCTGGCAATGAAGTTAACAACCCTCCATGTTGCTTAAATGTTTGCAATTTAGAAATGATGCATTTATGGTGAGTTTTCAATCGGCATTCAACAATAGCGCAATAAATTCACTGAGCACAGTGCCATGTGCAAAAGAGAAAAGGCAATCTTTCAAGTTGCTGAGAAGAGGGTTTCTTTCAAGGTCCCCACTCTTCAATTACATGTTTTCTTCTGAATTATTTTAGCCTGAGTGTGAACACAGCTATTCTTCAAAAATCATGCTTGCCTGAATTTTTGGATACAGTTCTCCAACCAATGTTTACAAAAATGCACGCGTGCATAAAAATGAAGATTTTAGTGAAAATATATAAAAACACAATGTTAGCTTGCAAAAATGGTTATGTTAATTAAAACTGCATGTAAAAAGGTGCTTATTGAGTAACATTTGTGCAAAATGCTGAATATATATATATATATATATATATATGAGAGATGTATATCCTTGAAATTTTAATTAATTCTCTTGAATTTTATGCATATATTGCTTTTCATATATTTGTATATTTTGCACATTCCTTTTGTGAAACAACTTGAGACACTTATCTTAAGTGATATATAATATCTATCTACATACATACAAGTCAAAAGCTCTATGGCAGTGGTGGCCAACCTTGGGTCTCCAGCTGTTTTTGGACCACAACTCCCATCATCCCTAGCTAACAGGACCAGTGGTCAGGGATGATGGGAATTGTAGTCCCAAAACAGCTGGAGGGCCAAGTTTGGCCACCACTGCTCTATGGCATTCAGCTTAAAAGATTAAAAGCCTATTGATCAATTTTATGCATAACTTGGTCAAACACCTCAGAAAAGGTCTGTGTAAACAAATAGTGGAAATGGAAAAGTACAGATGAGTAGCAAAGCCTAGAAATCACCATGGGTTTCATTAAAATGTTACAGTAGAATAGGTATATCCTAGCTGCAAAGGCAATAGGTTACAGCAGATTTTGAGTTCAGGGCAGACACTAGTTTTCTGGTCCAAATCCAATAGTCTATTGACAGTCCTCCCCACTGGCTTTCCAAAACGTGTGGCATCCTTATCCTGCTTTATTTTCCAAATCAGCAGGGTTCCACCAGAGTTAATGGACCATAATGTTACTATGTGATGTGTGAATTTCTAGTTACATTATTCTATGCACAAACAGGCATTTGTTAATTTGCTGCTTGCAGTTTATTAAACTAATACATGTAAACTGCTTTGAGCAATAAATTACAAGATTAAGGCTTTTAATGATAAGGGATATCATTAAGCATTGCATGCTGGAAGTAGATTTGACAAACACTCTGTGCTAATGGAGTTTATTTAAAGGAGAATCTGCATGAATAGACTTTAATTACTGTCATATTAAAGTTTATAAAAACAACTCATGTCAAAGGTGCAAAAATCCTGTTTAGAGTTTTGTCACGTGTGGTTTTTTTTATATTACTTTGTTGACAAGCAAATTCTGCCACCTTACCAAAAAGAAAATAAGAAATCTAGAGATTCTCATTGTGCAGGAATTTTATATGCAGCCTATATATGAGGTTAGGCACATGTGACTTGCCTGAAGACATTTTGTAACCTGGCATTATGAAGCAAGGAAGCAAATCCTGTTAAGTTTGTGAACATGGAAATACTAATCTTCATATTTCTGATGAAATGAACTACACATTTTCATTCAGGCCAGGGGCCTATGCATGCTCTATCTGCTTTGTCTAAAATTGGACTTCCAAAAAGCTGTTTCTTTATCAGAATACAGAATAAATCAAGCTGGTGTCTTGTTAACCTATCAATTTTTTGCTTCCTCCCATCTCTCTTCCCACTCAGGCCCAGTGTCTTTTAAGTATGGATTGAGAAGGAACTGATTTTGCTGCAAGGACAATGACTGCCACCCAACACAATCCAGTTAAATAGATTTGATGAGGATTTCGGATGATTTAACACAACTGAAACAGGGTTGGCCTTAATCAATTTTTGCATCCTTTGTTAAATGATAAATACCTCTGCCTCCCTCATAGGCTCATTATAGCACGAAACTATTTATAGTGCCTCTTCTGCTCAGCAAACACACAATTGCAAGTCGTAATATGATAATTGGTCCATATCAGACACGTAAATCCTCAGCCTCAAACTATTGGTGGCATCTGTTCACTTTACAATGGGTCAGAACTGGTCCATGCAAGTCTAGTAAACAAGGTTAATGTTGGCATCCTGTTTATAGTAACTTAATGGTAAAATCTGGCCTATAATGAAGTTGCAGAGTTGGAGGCAGTGTCTTTCTGTATTCCAGTTGCTGGTCTTGTGCTGGGATCCAGCTAGCAAGTTTCACACAGGCATCTGGTTGGCCACTGTGATAACAGGATGCTGGACTACATGGGCAATTGGTCTGATCCAGCTGGTTCTTATTATATTCTTAAATTGGACATTGGACTGTTTTTATCTCTTGGACCATACAAAAATTAGATGTTTGGTGGTGCACCTCAACCTGAATAATATATATATATATATTTTCCTCTTGCCAAGCTAGCAATGCAACCCCAAAGCCCTTAGGTAGCATTGCTTCGTAGAATCATAGAGTTGGAAGAGACCCAAGGGTCATCTAGCTCAACCCCCTGCAGTGCAGAAATCTCAGCTCAAGCATCTATGGCAGATGACCATCCAACCTCTGCTTAAAAACCTCCAAGGAAGAAGAGTCCACCACCTCTTGTGGGAGTCTATTCCACTGCTAAACAGCTCTTACTGTCAGAAAGTTTTTCCGAATGTTTAGTCGGTATCTCCTTTCTTCTTTCCATCTTTGGGCAAATATCATCCCAGCGGCCATGGTTACCTACATGAATATATTTTTATATTGTTTAGGTAACTCTGATCCTATAATTCCCCAAAGAAAGGCCTCTGTTGTTGTTTTTTTAAAAAACATTATCTTAAACATTTTTTAAAATTCATTATATATCATTTCCCAGTAGGCTTTTACCTTATTACTAGTCCACCACATATGGAAAAAAGTACCTTCTTTTTCTTTACAGTTCCAACAATTTTTGCTAATCTATTAGGAGTCAAATACCATATTCAACAATCGCTCCCATGCCTCACTTTCAATACCACTAAACATTTCGGAGAGCAGGTGGTTGGGGAGAAGAACTTGCAGGGTTCAGTGATTTTGGCGATTAGCAGTGAACACTTTGCAACGTAGGCCTTGGCGTTTGCCGTGACACCAACCCTAGACATCTGCTGTGGCACTGTAGACCCTCTATGCTGCATCAGTCCCTACGTTCTACTGCTGCTGAATGGCTCAGCATCAGATCAGTCCTCTAGACAGCTACCCAATGTGATTTAAACGTCTCCTAAACCCGAGAGCATTTCCACAGAAAGCAAGGAGCAGAATTAACTATTCTACGTGAATAGGCCCATCATATTGCTATGCTGGAAAACTGACATTTACACAAAAATGTATTATATCATGGCATTAATTTTCCAGTAGAACAATTCATATAACTTAAGCTAGGCCATACAGCAAAAAATTCCCACCCTGCAAAATCCTTTAATACATCTAGACATTTCATTTTACAAGACATTTCATTTTTATGGCAATGAAATAAATCTCAACAGTCCATGCACTGCGCATATATATATATATATATATATATATATATATATATATATATATTCAGGACATAGCTACAAGTAACCTTTATCTGGAATCCCTTATGCTTCCTATGTATATATTTTCCTTTCTGGTGGCAATAGAACAACAATGAAATAATTTACTGGATGAAGAATCAAACGAAACACTATGTTTTTGAGATGCTGATGGAGCGGGGCTGGGGGTGGAATCCCAGCACAACACAACCATATACAAAAAAGTATTTGCTCTGTATCATCTGTGAAATGTTTTAAACATCTCCTCAGTATTTTGTTTGGTTGAATTATGTATGAAACTCTGCTGCCTTCGGGAAAACAGAGTGTCTTATATTTAAAATGTAATACGACTTACCAATGATTTATTTGACACTTTAAGGTTTCAATTCATACCCACTTACCTGGGAGTAAGTAGGCATGCGTAGAATTGTACCATTAATATATGAAATGAGAGAAACAAGCCAAATCAAGGCCAAATAGCCCACAAGCTCACTTCATTGGTAGAGACCTGGAACTTCAGATCACTTCCAGGTGGACATGGAAAAAAAATGCAGTCTGTCAGGTAACTAGTTCCCAAAACACTGAGGGCTTTAAAGGTTAAGCCCAGCACTTACATTGGGCCCAGAAACAGATTGGGAGCCATTGTACTGTTTCATGAAGTTAGGTGCAGGATTCATGTCTATAACCCCAGGAGAGAAGGTATTTGAAAATTTCAGTTTCAGAACCGTTCAAGGTAGGCTACATAGCATTTATGTACATAACATTTGTGGTCATTTGAAAAACAGACACACACATTATTTCAGTAATCTTGACAATATGTATTCAAGGCAAATTGGTGTTAATAAGACCCCCCCCCAAATTACAGCTGAGAAAGAATTTCTGGCTGGTTAGCTTAACATCCATTGCAGGGAAAATGGTCCAAAGTCTTATTAAAGATAGAATTGCCAAACATAGAAGTCTTGCTGAAGCAGAGCTGGAATGCTTCCGACAAGTTCCTTGAGAGTGTTGGTAAGCATACAGATGCTTATTATAAGTACAGAATATTGAACCAAGGCTATATGAGCCCTTGGTCTGAGCCAGCAGAGCTTTTCTTTTGTTTATAAGAGCTATCCATGCCCAGTGTCATTCAAAAATACCAGCCGTCTGAAGTTATTTTTATTTTTACATTAGTAGCCCAGAGGACCCTTGATATGAATCACAATCTGAATGGACAATGACACAGGTGCAAAGCAGGTGTTTAGTATTTCTCACTGCATTATGTTTCAAATGAAAGTGGCCTTCTGAAACTGAACCTGTTAGGAAAGCTGATATTAGCCATTTTGGAGGGGGGTAGGTAATTTTGTCAGAAAAATATTACAGGGAAAGGGTTAAGCCATCCACTTCCATTCCCATTCTCCCTCATCTAAAGCCACTATTTTTTTAAAAAAATGAAACAAAGTGTAATTCCTCCTTTGACCTCTCGTCATTCGGTCCTGAGTCTTGATGTGCATTGGGTGGCAGAAGAAGCATATGATAGATCAATGCCACTGAAAGCCCATTGTTTGCAGTTTTTCCCCCATTAGGTCTTCGTCTGAGAAAGTCTTGTTACAAAAAAAAAAGGCTAATGAAAACAGGTTTTAGAAGCGTTTCTAAAAAAACAACACACCCTTCCAATCCTGAATAAAATATTTGGAAACCAAATTGTTTACTGAATTATAAATGTTAAAATGAACATATGGATAGAAGCTGGGCAATGCAATGCTTGGCAGCTGGGTTCACTGACCTGATTCTAGAAAGTCCTTTGGGTGTACATAGGTGATCTCACTAGAATAGTTCGTACGTAAATGGCTGAAGCATCAGCCACATGCAACTTAAAAGGAGAAACAATTGGTGCACAGTGAAAAGACTTGTGATGTTAAGAGGAGGTCCACAAGCTGCATTTCAGACATACTTTTCAAAACTCCAGCCCTTGTTCTTGATTCTAAATCCAGGACTTTAAGCGGTGGTAGTATCTGCATTATTGATGTTGCATGTATTCATACACTTAGTTGTGTGAATAATTAACAACGTGCTTCAGGGCATGTAATTCACCTCGCCTCTAAGAATATCCAAGCGCTTAGTAAGTATGTTTCTCATTCATATGGGAGACTTGCCACTCTGCCATTTATTTATTATGAGGTCTCCACATGGCAGGTTACAGCATGTTTAATAGCACAAAATATGATAAAACCAAGTTTGAAATCCCAAATGTTACTGAATTTCTCCCAGACACATGGGTCAACTGTTGACATCCCTAGTAAGGACCTCTATTTCTAAATCGCTATATCTATTCTGCAAAACAAACAAACAAACACCAAATTGAAACTTGTAGCATATTAGGGGTTGTACACAGCAAAGTTGTCCCATTAGTGTACAACTCCCAGAACAGAATGGATGCATGAAGAGTGGGAGAAGAAATCCCATTGTGCAGGCAAAGGTCATTCCACTAATAGGGCAACTCTATAGTGTTTAAGGACTGGGACAAACCTGGATTTGAATTGTGAGGACTAGGATTCTATCCTTATCATTTGCACTCTTTGTTTCTATAGCTATTTATTTAAAATGCGTTTTGATGCTTAAAAGTTTAAAAAATTGTAGACCAACTTCAAGAATGAGTGGGATTAAAAAAATTTTAGAACAACCTGTCTATTGCTGTGTACCATCCAAACACAGTAGAAATAATGTGGTGAGTTTCCCTGTATGTGCTGAGTATTTTGGAGAATTCAGCATGGAAAACTCATTTTCTACAGGTCTTAGCTGTATGCATTTTTGTTGTGGGCTTTCTGTAGGTATCTGGTTTTTGTTGTTTAGTCGTTTAGTTGTGTCCGACTCTTTGTGACCCCATGGACCAGAGCACGCCAGGCACTCCTGTCTTCCACTGCCTCCCGCAGTTTGGTCAAACTCATGCTGGTAGCTTCGAGAACACTGTCCAACCATCTCGTCCTCTGTCATCCCCTTCTCCTTGTGCCCTCAATCTTTCCCAACATCAGGGTCTTTTCCAGGGAGTCTTCTCTTCTCATGAGGTGGCCAAAGTATTGGAGCCTCAGCTTCACAATCTGTCCTTCCAGTGAGCACTCAGGGCTGATTTCCTTAAGAATGGATAGGTTTGTTCTTCTTGTAGACCACGGGACTCTCAAGAGTCTCCTCCAGCACCATAATTCAAAAGCATCAATTCTGGTTAGCCACTATGAAAAACAAGGAGCTGGATCAGATAGGCTTCTGCTCTCATCCCCCAGGGCTCTTATGTTCCTATGAGTATTCTGTGCATTCAAGCATCCTTTATTCTCATACTCAGTGACAAACTAATAAGCCAGATGTATTGTTGCATGCCACCCCATTCTCCAAGCAGGGCAAGAGTCCAGGGGTTCCAGGAGCTTCCCTAGGGTTTGGGTTTCCTTTCGGAATGAGGCACAGTGGAGTCTGTGGTGTCTATGAAATATGGTTTATTTGCACCTCTATACAACCTGAGTCTACAATTGAGGCGTTGACAGCATGAATGCCCCAATAGGGTCTTGTTTCTCCCATAACTGCAGACTCGAAATCAAACATTGCTCAGATTGTCTCTCCAGCTTGCTACTTTTTCTACAAATTCGCAACTTTGTCTTTTTCTAACTACCAGCCAGTTGAGGGAGGCAGGGAACCCATTTGCCATCTCACGTAGATCCGCTTTCCTTTGTTTCCCTTAATGTCCCATCATCCAGGCTATCACCTTGGGAAGCTAGCCTGCCTTATATTTTAACACTTTTATCAGGGGTGAGAAGGGTCTCTGCATACAGCTTACTGCCCCCCACCCCAAACTCATTACAATATATTGGTGTTGTAAGTTGATTTTCTTGAAGGTACCTTTTAAAGGGACATACTTATAGAGATTTTTATTCATCATAACAGTTTTGCTAGGCAATGTTACTCTTTTCAATAAGACTTGTGGCCGTATTGTGCTTGAAGAATCAAACTAATGGGATTCTGGCTTTCTTTTCCTGTCCACTAATCAGAATTAGTTTGGTGTTTCAGCTCCAGACTCTTAAAACCAGTAAAGGAAGTACAATATATAATCTTTATTTTTAGAAGCAACATAATTCAATGTCCTCAAAACTTATTTAATGGCATATTCCTAAAAAAGCCAAACCCCTCTAATACGGATAAAATGTTGTAAGAGTAGTAGATTCCGAAATGAAAGGTTGAACTTGACTTTGATTAGAATAATTTGATTAGGCGAATGCATGAGTTCTGTCAGCCTTGTTCAAGGAAATTGCTCAAATGAATCCAAGATGACAGACAGAGGCCTCTAGGATGCCTTATGAGATACATCATCAAGGGAGCTGGAGAGGTGATTTGAGGAGGAAAATATCCTTACTGCAGGAGCTAGCTTTCTGTCTCCACAGCTATCACAGGCACAATCATGTAGGGGCACTGAACACCCTTGTTGACAAAGAGGTACTTGTGTCACCAGTGCGACAAAAAGGATTAAATCCAGAAATGCTATCTTCCATGAGTTTAACTCTCTCCAAAACTCACAATGGGCTAAATCACTGGAGTCATTCAAAAAGCAACCATGACTTGTCCAGCTTCAATTCTTCATTTGCCTCTTTGCCCATTTTCCACTACCAGCAGCTGCAGTGATTGGAACTCCCATTTTGCCCCACAGCAGGTGGAGGAGTTCCAGGCAGGAGCATCACAGAAAAAGCTTCAGAGACAAGCAAGATACTTCTTTGGTTGCAACAGTGATGCTACTGGTAACTAGTAATGATATTTCAGTTGAAGATATATGGACAAGATATAGACAGACAAGCTCATAATGTGTTTGGATGCACATCATATTTCAGTACATGATTGGCAGCAATCTCACCACATGGTTGACGTATCCATGCATTCATAAAAAAAGATACCATTTGATGTCACTAGTTTAATTCTAGATATTTTCTCTAGATGAACATTCCAATTTCCTGTCAGGCATTTTGAGTGTCTGTCTTAAACACACTAAACATCAGAATACACTATTATTATTTTGCATTTTGTGCGACAGGAAGTTTTTTAATAAAGCTCCATTTTGTATACATCTCAACTCTTATTCCCACAAATATTTTGGTATTTTCTTTTATGTTCTCAGGAAATGAATTGGCCATTGATTTTCTGCAGGGTCACAATGAGGACTTTTGCAGTGAATAGTGGTTCAAACACCTGGACTACTAAATTGAATGGAAGGCTTTGCTTTGTTAAACTTGTCACACGAAAGTGTTTTTCTACTACTTGATAAATTGTTTTCCAGCTCCCTGCTCAATTGAATGCTTCTTTAGCCATGGAATCTCCTGAGGAAATTACTCTAGAATTAAAGGAGATTGAAGGAAAGAACTTGATGTCTGAGAATTAATACCAGCATTTACTTTATCGTTATGGCTCTCGTTTTCCTCACAGTTTGGGGCAATGAGCCCTGGGCCTCAGAAAGCAAACGAACTGTTCCAGAGATGGAATAGTGAAAATGGTTATTTAGAAACTTAAAAGACTGAACAGATCCTAAATGAATATAGGGCCCTTAAAATGCAATATAGATTAACTTGGTGCCAGATTCTAGGCACACAAATTACTTCAAAATACACCAAGCAAGATGTTGCAACTTGAAGCGAGCAGGGCAGAGCCACACTGCAAAAAAAAAGCAGCAGCTATCTCACTCTGCCTAATGGCAGGGCCAGGCCTGCCCTGTTGTATTCTTGATGTTATTTAATTCTTTTAAAACTGATATATTTTATGGCTTCTGTTGTTCAATAACACTGTCATTCTGCCATAGTTTACCATCCTGGCCTTGAGTGCAATGTGAACACCTCCAGCAAAGCAAGATAGGAAGGTATCGTCAATCATTCTTCTTTCTTCCAAAGAAGGCAATAGCTCCTGTTGAAACCTTGCATAGGTGAAAGTAAGCATAGTGTATGCTAATGGCAAGTGCTTTATTAGCAGCAGATGAAAACACATGAACGCACACCCACTCCAAACATTGTAACTGTAATCCTTCTGGATGCCAACGAAGCTTCTGCTTCTGGGAAGCCGAACCCCCTTAATGCAAATTTTGCATCTCTCCAAAACACTCCCCCCTCCATCTGCTTGCCATCAGTTCTGCCTGCTCCAGATTAACTAAGCTTGTTTTCATGTACCAAGGAAACAAGGTCGCTATACTGATAGGTTCTGTTCTCCTTTTCTGTTCCTGTAGATATTTGGGACTTGGATTCATTATCACTAAAAATATAGTTTCTAAAGATCCTCTAACCCAAATACACAACAACAATAGTATCTCTCTGCTGATCCAATAAGAAATTTAGTTGTGGCTCAGGGTCGTGCTGACCCATAAAGTGGTTAATAAAAAATAGAATTATAATAAGCACTGTGCACCGCATTGCGTTTTGTCCCAGATCTGCAGAGGGAAAATAGTTCTGCTCTCAGCTTGAGAAAATGCAGTGTTTAAATAGTCTAAGCATGCTCCCTACTGAGCTATTTAAAAAACCCTACTATTTTTACTAAACTAAAATGAAATTAAAATACTTCTGTCATTTATTTTCTTATATTATTGTCTTTATGCTAGCTGCCTACCAAGGTGAGAATAATCTAATCTAGTTAACCCATAGTTATCAGACCTACCTAAGTAACCATTCGCATATACCTAGCTTCCTCATGTATTTTTCTCTTTTACAGGTTTTTCTCCTTCTATACCTACAATGATGAATATAAGAAAAAAGTGCATTCTTCATTAATTTTGACACAATAGTAAACACAGGTGTACATATGTGTGTGTTTTCCTCGCACCTCCTGTACATTTCCATGTAGAAAAAAATGTGTTAGGTAAAATAGCATTTTCTTCCAGCTGTAGGAGAATAAAATGTTTTGCACAGCAGAGGGGGAGGGCTGGATCAGAGGGTATCTTGAGCTAATTTTTGCTTGTGTGCCTTTGCTGGACTACTGTTTGTGGAAGAACATGGCTGAAGGAAATAAAAGAAAGAGGAAGGAGAAAATACACTGTAAAGTGATGGTGAAGAAGAAAATCATGAAAAGTTGAGGAAGGTCATGAAATAACTACTTAAGTTTCATATCCTAAGGATGTGAAAAAAATATAGTGATAAAATATTATTTACTATGCAGAGGCAATAATCTTTTTCATGGCAATGTTGGTTAGGCCACAGTCCAGGGCACCAATTGCATAGTCAGTGGGTGTAAGCATGTCTAACTTTGCCTGGGCTTGTGACCAATACATTTTGTTTCCTTACAGACAACTTTTTCGTGTTCAGCAGGAGCACTTTGTCTGTGTAGCATCATGGTAGCAGGCTCCAGCCCCAAACTGTGTGAACTATAACTGTGACAATAGAAGGACAGTGAAAGTAAGTAACAAGTCAACACTGCTGCCTGCTTCAGCAATGTCCCACTTTGGGTGGTGATTTTTTGCATTTCAGTTTGGCCACCCAAATCCAATTCCACTAAATTTAACTGTTCATATTTATCCAGATTCTTAGAAGCTTTATTCCAATTTATTCACCTTGTTAGATACTTGCTAGTGCTAGTCACCTTGTTAGATTACTTTGCTGTAATACGTTTTGTCTGTTCATTCTCTATCCACCAGAACTTTTTTCCTTTATCAAGGATGCAAATTTCAGTGTGAAAATCCAAAGTCACAAAAATGCAGCTCATTTCTAATGTATAGTGTAAAAAAGAAACAAAACAGCAATTTAAATTCACATCTGCCTGGGTTGTGTTTATTTCTGTTTGCGTAAAATGCTTTCTAAAGGGCACTTTTATTTTCAAAATGAATGTGAGGCTCAGGAATGTTGTCAGACAACATTTTGATGAGTGCTAACAGCCAAACAGTAAATTTCAGGAATTTATATATAACTGCAGATGTAAAGTCAGATCCTTTGATATCATGCCAACATGAAAAATGATTACACTAGAAAGGAGGCTTTGAGAAAAAGCTTTTGCTGCAATTTCAGAAGACAGGTAAAGGGATCTCAGTGTCAAGCGGCATTATTTTCGCTGCCAGGGGGACATATGGTGATTTTAATAGCATTTGGATCAAGCTAAACTGTGAACGAATACCCAATAACACTGATTCTTAACTTGTCTTAATTACACTTAGGAAAGCACATTACATGGACCAGCTAAAAGGAGATCATCGTAATCCAGGAAGTGATTAAGTGGATGTGACAAAATGGAAAGCACAGGTCAGGTTGGTGTTCTTTGAAGAGTATGTTAGTGTGCCAATTTTATAACAGGAGCATCTCCAGATGTGATACCTTTGATTAGTCTTTCAAAGCCACAACAGGCTGATGACTAGCAGAAGCCACGGCCTCATTTCTCAGCGCAACGGTTCATTGGCTGTGACAAATGTGGTCTCCGCGATAATGATCCATAAACAGAAGGAGCAGCAGCCATTGTGAAGAGCTCTTGCTAATAGGCAGGAACCCAGGCCTGCAAGGCTCTTGGGAGGCTGGGAAGCCACTAGATCAGCTGTTCTCAACCTGTGGGTCCTCAGATGTTGTTGGACTACAACTCCCATCATCCCTGAGCTCTGGCATTGCTAGCTAGGGGTGATGGGAGTTGTAGTTCAACAACATCTGGGGACCCACAGGTTGAGAAAGGCTGCACTGGATCATAAGAAAGACTGACCTGGAAAAACAACAGCAACAACACATCCAAAGACTGAACTAGAAAACATCCCCAGATTTATGCCATCTGTGTAGCGCAGGGGTCACCAATGTGGTGTTTTCCAGGTATTTTTGGACTCATAATTGCACCTGACCGTAGATCATGCTGGCTTGGGCTGATGGGAGTTCAGCAAATATTTCAAAGGTATTGTGTTGGCTGTCCCAGGTATAAAACAGCTTTCTTCAACCTGGTGTCCTTTATACATTTTGGACCACAATTCCCATTAGTACCAGTTAAGGCATCCATTTGGGCTGGGGATATTAGGAGTTTGAGTCCAAAAACATATGGAAGGCACCAGGTTGGGGAAGGCTGGCATAGATCTTCATTTGATTCATATATGCTTCTACAAGACTTCCAGATTATTATAGCATAAAATGAACATATATTTCTTGTGGACAAATATATTGTGATTAAATCTGCAAGAACATTTTCAAACCAGATAACACTTCCATCTCTTTTTCTCTTGTTATATTTCTGCTCTTTGTTTGCACTTTCTCGTTGACATTTGGACTTTATCTTCAGATGTAAATAAATAAGCCAGTCAACCAACCGGCCAACCAGGAGCCCTGGAGACATTCTACATTTTACAGCATACGCTGTATTCTAAGGAGGAATGGAAGAAAGGCATGAGAATTGCAAATACTTCTTCAGTGATTGCTCTCCAGCCCCCACCTCCATTTTCCTAAGGAAAAAAACATAAGAAAACCAGTAAAGGACTGGTTTTTCAAGCTGTTTCAATGCATGATGTTTCCAAAAGTCTTCTCCAAATTTCTTCCTGGATTTTGGAGTTGCAGGTTACCCTGTCTTGTTTCAAGAGTGAAAACAGAAGCATTTGGATTTCTCAATCATTGTTCTGTTTCTAAACTGCATGCACAGTTTGCTACAGCTTCCATTTCCTTCCTTCCCTTCATTTCTTCCACCCAACTGTCTGATTTATACATGAACACTTTAAAATAGTAATCTTTATGTGATCAAGGAGTTGCAGCACAAAATCAGATTTTCCAGATTCTGCTGACCACTGAAGAGTATATTATATAAAGGTTTTGTTTTGTTTTGACCATTTCTTATGGCCGAACACTGTTTCCCCATGTAAAATCATCCCCCAATGAGCAGCCCATGCAGTTTATGGTAGTAAAATCTTGGTTCAACCAACAGAGGGGATCAGTGACCTCACATGCAGATTATACCTGTCTATGCTGCATGTTTGGGTACTGTGGTGGATTAGAAGAGGGAAAATAAACTGAGCTTGAACCCTGAGAAGACAGAGGCACTTCCCCTTGCCCAGGCTTAGAATATATACTACATGACTAATAGGGTGGTACAACTGAGTTTTATTCAGACTAGACCTATAAAAATGAATGAACTTGACTAAGTTAGGTCCAGTACTATAAATCCAATGGATCTACATTGAGTAAAATATAGCTGAACTCTTGGTTTCTATCTGATGATCTCTTGAAATTCAGTAGGATTAATTTCATTCAACCTATGAGGTAAAATTCAATCAATAACAAGGGGTGAAAGGAATGACTAGCAACAGGTATAACTAATTATGTAAATGAAGCATAGAATGTACATTATTGTAACCAACAGCATGTGTAATGCTCTTTGGGATCATACCGCATTGCTAATTTAGTAAATTAGTAAGCATAGCAAAGTGAATGCTGAATGATTAATAGGCAATATTGTGTGAATTATATACCCCCTCCATTGTAAGGCTTCCAATTTTGGTGGAATTTGCAGGCCAGGAGGCAGAGAGGCCAACTGTAGGTCAATTTACCAACTAATTCTAATTTTGCTCCCATCCTCCTCTGAGCAGTGGACACGTAATCTGGTGAACCGGGTTCGATTCCCAGCTCCTCCACATGCAGCTGCTGGGTGACCTTGGGCTAGTCACACTTCTCCGAAGTCTCTCAGCCTCACTCACCTCACAGAGTGTTTGTTGTGGGGGAGGAAGGGAAAGGAGAATGTTAGCCGCTTTGAGACTCTTTTGGGTAGTGATAAAGTGGGATATCAAATCCAAACTCTTCTTCTTTTTCTTCCTACTGCATTCTGTAACAGCAACACCAATATTATGGAGAAAGGAGATGACAACCAACACCATACGCTGGACTGGAGGTAAGTATGAAAGCAGACAGGGGGGAAGCTGGCTCAGGGCAGAACAAGGTGTTGTACTTGCCTTAAAGGAGCAGCCTGCATGGAAAAATGCAAGCCCAGGCTCTAATTCTTAGTTTTAGAAAGTGCTATTTTTCTGGGCAAAGAGGTGGAGGAACTCATAATGAATGTGTCCTTGTTATCTAATAATGGCAATGGCGCCCACCTGAGGTGTGCCAGAACTGAGTTCCGGTGAGTCCTATCTGAAAAAAGCCCTGGTTATAAAGAACTTGCAGTGAACTTGGGGGGTTGGACAAATTTGGAGCAATTCCCGTCTGGCTCTGAGTGCCAGCCCAGTCTGCTGACTGATCTATACAGTGCAAAATTGCTTGCAAAAATGTGTATATTAGGCAATATTGCAAAATAGATGTGTATGCACAAAAATGTATATTTTAGGAGCAATGCACACTAAAATGCTGATGCTGAAATGTGGTGAACTGAATTTAAGATTGGGAAAATGCAAAGCTGAGAGAAACCCAAACTGACATATTTGTCCATCAGTGACCATACTTCCACTGTATAGTCTTTTACCACTGTGAAGGAATGCATATGCACATCCTGAAAATCTCCCATACATTGTAACTGGATCCAGTCATGCATACAATCCCTTCAAAGTCCTTTCCCCACCCCACAGTGCATAGACAAACAGAGAAGGGGACCTGCAAATGAACTAAAGGACTGGAAAGCTGCATCACTGAGATCCAGCGCCGAGGGCCTTCTGGTGGTTCCCTCACTGCGAGAAGTGAAGTTACAGGGCCTTCTCAGTAGTGGTGCCCAGCCTGTGGAATGCCCTCCCACCAGATGTCAAAGAAATAAACAACTATCTGACTTTTAGAAGACATCTGAAGGCAATCCTGTTCAGGGAAGCTTTTAATATTTGATGAATTATTGTATTTTAATATTTTGCTGAAATCTGCCCAGAGTGGCTGGGGAAACCCAGCCAGATGGGCGGGGTATAAAATATTGTTGTTGTTGTTATTATTATTATTATTATTATTATTATTATTATTATTACTACTATATCAAATTGTGCATCCTCTGATTGCAGAATTTTAGGAAAACTCACAGGAAATGAGGCAATCCATTTAATAGTTCAGAAATTTGTTTCTAAAAAGAATTGACAGCATTTAGCCAGGTTTCCAAGGACAACATATCAGGCTTTGATTCCATATAAGATTTTAGATTCCACTTGAATATCTCAATATATGCAGTGGCAAAGAAGAAACATCTACAAGGATTCATGAGATTTTGCCTGGATTCATTGCTTTGCTGCCTGGATTCAGTGCTTGTATACAGTTCCCTGTTTCCCTCTCCTCCCCGTCATGTCAAATGGGAGGCCAAATGTACACCTTTCAGATATCCACTTAGCTGGCTCTGTACGTTCAATCAGGACAAATGAGATGGCTGCATTGAGTGCACTTGTCCACATGTCAAGGGAAGCAGCCAAGGAGAGGGGTCTGTCTTCTTGTCCTATGGAGATTCCTTTGCCTGTGGGTGCTGTGTCCCTGTAAGAAAGGATTCTGCCCTATGTTGTCCAGTCGTTTAGCATAAGTGACTTACAGTCATGCAATTTCACGTTTCAGATTTGTTAAAAGGGGAAGGTGGCTTTGCAAGCTCTTGTCATCTTTTGCTAGTTGCGTGAGCACTTTTGGTAGGCCAATGGGTGTTTTGCTGTCTTAATGACTTCAGCTCTGTAATTACCTCTGTGAGCATGATGCTTAGTGGCATTTCTGGTTAAAGTCCTAATTAGCCTTCTGTAACTAATGAGCATGTGAAAGTTTGGCTTGTGGCTTATTATCTTACTCATTATTATGAATGATATGGTGAGAGTTTAAAGCCTGCCAGTTTTACATGGAGACATAATTATTTATGAAAAGGCCGTGCCCCAGAAATGGAAATAATTATAATCAGATTTAATGTTTTCATGGTTTGTGTATTTTTTCCAAGGGAAACAGATGCCTATAGGGCATTAATTACCAACATGGGAGATTTAAGACACTCTACCACACTGGCATGTCAAATATATAAGTGCCTGGAGTGTAAAATAATCTATGGTTTTGACATTTACCGGTATTCCTCTTCTGTCCACATGTGGATAGCCAGGTGACTTTGTAAGCTAACAGAAGATGTACTGGTGACCACCATCCACTTGGGTGACTTTAAAAGAGGTTTATACAAATTAACAGAGGAGAATGCCCTCTGTTAGGCTCTTTTCATTTTTATTTTTTTTAATTATTATCACTACAAAATAAGAAACAATTACAGTGGTACCTCAGGTTAAGAACTTAATTCATTCTGGAGGTCTGTTCTTAACCTGAAACTGTTCTTAACCTGAAGCACCACTTTAGCTAATGGGGCTTCCTCCTGCTGCTGCTGTGCCCCTGCTGCACAATTTCTCATCCTGAAGCAAAGTTCTTAATCCGAGGTAATATTTGTGGGTTAGCAGAGTCTGTAACCTGAAGTATATGTAACCTGAAGTGTATGTAACCTGAGGTACCACTGTAGTAGTCTTGTAAAGTAAATAGGCACTTGAACTAATAAAAAGCTAAACAAAATTAGTATACTTTGCCAAACTAACTTTGGATGGTATTCAACTGAGTCTGAGTCACACTTGAAGTGGACCCATTGAAATAAATGGACAAGTTGCTTGCCTCCATTGTTCTCAGACACTAAGTTCTCATCCGCATCTTGTAACTGATCACCAAATGCCTAACAACCGTCAAGGGATTTCAAGATAGACAAGCACATTGCACACAAACCTCTTGAATAGTTGAATTGGGGTGGCGTCATTTTCTCCAAAGTTGTCATTTCTGTGGGGAACATTTGCAAATAACAAACAAATCTCATATTGTCCCATTTACTCATTACCATTTTCTCTGTCATTGTCATTGGCAAGAGTACTTCACGTTCCTTCAGGACATATGAAACCCTTTCATAGGTTTTCAGTTTGCTTTGAGAACTTAAGATTCAGTAAACAACATGAAAAAAGACGGAGTCAAGTTGAAACATCCTGAAGGATTAAGAACAGCAGAGTACAGAAGATAAGAAAGAAAGAAAAGCCCTTTTGAACAGTATGGATTATTTCTTACTGCAAGAAACCATCTTCTCAACTGATAGAAATATGGCAAAGCAGAGTGAAGAATACATATCAATAGCAACACATTGTAAGAGAAACTTCTATTATAGATAGAATGAATTCAGTTAAATGTTTTGCAGTGAATGCTGACTTAATACAGCTGGATTGTCTCTACCCAACTGTCTTTTGAGATTACCACAGCTCCAGTATGCATGCAGACTGGCAATGCATACATGGTGAAGCACCTCTGCATGCTCAGAAATGTCCATGTGAGCCTCTTTGATAAATTATTCCTCAAAGCATCCAAATAGTAAGTGGAAGGAGGAGTGGGCCCCGTGCACTGGTCCCATGGCCAGTATTCTCACACCCACCAGTTCCACCTCTGACTTTTGCAGATTGAGCAGAATGTCTGAAGAGAGAAGTGAGGATGTGCCTTTTGTCAGCTCACACCATTGTGAGTACTTGCAGGAAGTTTCCCCAGCAACTAAGTTCAGACTGGAGGGCACATCTCCTCTCTCAGCATTCAAAGATATGCCTTCCTACTGAAGGGGGGTGGGGGTGGGGAAGTGAACAGCTGAAGATATGACTGCAGGAAAAGCCCCATGACATTTGCCTCTTCCAGCAGGAATATAGCCAGGCATGCTTCAACAGTACAGGCAACCAAGCCCTGCCTTGGAGGGTGGCAACCTCAATCCCTAGACAGCCATGAGTCATTCCACCCAGCTGCTTCCTTCTTGTAGTTTCCTGTCCTTCAGTAGATTTCTGGAGCACCACCTCAGTTTCCTGTGCATCAATGAAACGATTATCCCCAGCACCAAGTATTCGTCTGTTGTCTTTAATATTATCTCCCTCCCCCTTAGGATTTAGTTTAAAGCTCTCCTGATCAGGGTCAGAAGACTCTTAGCAAACACATTATTGCCAACTGCAGAAACCAGGGTCCAAGATTCAAAACCTTTCCTGACATCACCATCTGTGCAGCCAATGGTTTACTTCCAGTATTTTCCTCTCTCTTCCTTGGCAATAACCTGTGCCTCAATGGCTTTCATCTTGCCCAGAGTCTCATGGTCCTTTGTTTTCGGTCCAAGGTTTTATAGGGAGCAGAAGACTATTTGGGGTGAGATTTGGCTAATGCTGAAACACAATGAGGCTTGAACTCTTTGGGCCACAGCTCTGGGGTGGGGTAGGACTTCCCTTTGAATCTAATAGGGAAGCATGGCCCTTTGGAGTGTTAATGCTGTGAGTCCTTCCAGCCTATGCTCAGATTGTATACATGTATAAATAAAACCATATATCCTAAAGATACCACAGTCTCTATTGACCTTCACTGCAAGGGAAGTGAACCCTGAGCAAGCACGGGAGTCACTCTCCACTTTGAGTTTAGGAGGCAAGCAAAAATATGACTACTTATTCCAACTGAAGTTTCACCTTAGTTCAAACATATGGTTAATTAATGATTCATCTATTCTGCTATAACCTTTGGAAATGGATTTTGGATCAGTGTCACAGAGAACACCACTGGGAGAGAATATAATATTGAGAAAAATCTAGATGTGCTTGCTTCAATCTTTTTTTTTCCTTTTTGAAGTTTTATTTGTTGCAACTGAGCTTGGATGGATCACTAAGGACAACTTCACTTCAGTGACACTGTAGCTTCTACAAATGCTAGGTCAGAAGAATAAGTGGTTTTTAAAAAGTCATGTCAGCAGGAAAAGCACGTTAGGGGGCTGACAGCACAATCCACAATCCTGTTAAGTTGAAGAACTAAATAAAACTGGCTAAAACTTGAGTACTTTAACTTAGCTGGCTTGTGGAATTGTATGAGAGCACATCAAAGTACAACCTCTCTCTGAATCCCCCATCAATGCGACAAGAATGGACACAATCGATTACCTAGTCTTATTAATGAATTTTATATATAACCCCACCATAAGATTATCTTGTTTTTATGACAGAAAGCTGCCACTTGGTAAAAAACAAATACACACACACATTTTACTTTTACTTGTTGTATAAAGACATATCATGAATGTGGGGTTCCTGATCAACCAGTTGTATAAAATACTAGAAAGAAAGAAAAAAGTAGAGAAATAAAAAAATTAAAAAACCCCTCTCAGAAATTTGCTCTCAGAATTTTTCAAAAGTCCCACATTCGTTTTTCTGTTCAGGGTATGTGAGCACCAACAACGTTTCCTACACTTTGGCTGCACCGTACATTTAAATCACATCCCTCATAAAGAATTTTGGTTTATGACTCCTGTCCTGACTACTTTAATATGCTACTGCGAATACCCAGCTGACAAAGAAATGTTACCCAGTGCATTTTAGTCACTGTGGGTGGACCATAGATACAAAATCCTCTTCCCTTGACATTTCAAGTTGCAGCCAGCCAGAAGTCAGTGTGGTAAGGCAGAGCCATGGAGCCATTCTCCTGACATGGATGGCACTGTGGCTAACCAGGGCAGGGCAGCACAGTGGGAAGGTTGGGGCTGCACCGCAGAGCCAACTTAATACTTAATGCTCTTGCCAGTGTATCAGTGCAGTCTTGACCTCACTGCCACCCTGTCCTGCCCAGTGAGCATTTACAGTGAGCATTTAAAAAGTATACCCAGTGCTAAAAGGTAAATCATCAGTAAAAACCATTTACGTTAATCAAAAACTCATACGACCAGGACAAGATGTAGCCTGGTAGGTGCTGTGCTAGCCTTTATGGAGAAGGAATTCCAGTGCAGGGATGCCAACCACAGAAGAGTTTGCCTTTGTCGGTACCCAGGGCCAGGATTATCTGACTATTCTCTCACTGAAGATGCCAACGTCATGTCAGAGACATAAAACATTGAAAGGTCAACTAGCTGGGGGAAAGTATTTGTCATTAGCTAAATCATGATGGTGAATATACGGTAGATTAATGGTTTCAGGGGAATGGGAGCTGTAGTAATTGCAACCCTGAGAAATGTTTATTTGACATTTACTCTGCCAAATCCAGGGTCACTTGATTAATATATTTGCTAGATGCGATACTACTCTAAAGACCCTCAAAATGAATATGAGATTTGCAAGTGATCTAATGGATCATCTTGTTCAGCATCATGTATACACCCTCCCACAATAGGTTTTGGGGGGGATCATTAAGACTATTGAAGCTCTTATGGCTTCCCGTCAAATACCTCAGGAGTTCTAGCCAAACCAGAGCCTCTGCATTTACTTAAAATTCTCTTTAACCTTAAGCTAGTGGCAATTTATAATTGTGTAGTTGTCTGAAGTCCAACAACATCTGGAGGACCACAGAATTCCCATCATTTATATATACTATCAATCTGAGGGATTAATTGGTTTATACAGGATGCTTCCAGCACTTGTTGACTTTCCCTTATAAGTCTGCTTTAAAAACTGTTTGGCAACATTTTTTATGTTGGGCATCTATAGTCTGGTTCTAATGCATTTTAAGAACAGTCCACTCTCTTTTTACAAGTCTCATTTGTTTCAAACATTTCTCGGAACTTCATCACTCTAAACTCCCCACCCCCCATGCATGCAACTCCCTCTCAGACACACTCTGAGACCCACATCTAAGAACATAAAGAGAACACTGCTAAATCAGGTCCAAAAGCCATCTAGTTCCAGCATCCTGTTCTCTCTCAGTGGCCAACCTGATGCCTATGAGAAGCATGCAAGCAGGGCCTGAGTGCAACAGCACCTTTCCCATTTATACACCCCAGCAACTGATATTCAGAAGCATATTGCCTCTGGTGTGGAATTTCAGAAAGGTGGAATGTTGCAAATTCTGGACTTCCTGTTTCTTACTTTGGTCATCTACATGGCCTCACAATTATATTTTCCGGTATTGTTTGCACCGAGTACATTGCAACTTCTGACCTCACCACACTATCATCCACTTTAGATAGTGTGTGATGTCGAATTGACAAATAAGTTTTGAAATATTCCGCTAAGTTTTCTGAAATAAATGAATAAATACATTCAGCAATAGTGAGATGTAAGACATGGGGTTCCCTGGTCACACTGTGTTTTCTCTACAAGACCAACAGTGCTGAAAAGAAACTAATGGTTGCTTTGCTCAGAAAAAGATGACTGATGACTGGATGCTGTCATGGATTCACTCTGTTGAACAGGAACATATAATATTAACACATTTTAGTGCAAGCACATAATGGCACTCCATTGAAATATGAAAAGCAGTTTGGTCTGTATTACCAGAACTGACATTTATTTGAGATTGGACATCTGTTTTCCACTTCATTGATTTGCTGTCGATAAATATGCAGTGTGTGTGTGTGTGTGTGTTTCAATATTTCTCTTTTCTTTCAGCAGGACGTTACTCAACAGCAACATATGGTGCACACACACACGCACGCACGCACACACACACACACACACACACACATATATATATTGTCAGTTTAAGAATATGGTGCTCATTGTCTAACATCTCAGTATACATATGCTGGATAAATGTGTTCAGAACACAAACAAATATCAGCGTTGTCATTTCAGAGCCATTCATACAATATATACTGCTGGAGATTGATGGTTCCTAAGGAAATAACACAATAAAATGTGAACATAATGCTAGACCAGACGCACCAGGAGATCCCCCCTCCCTTTCCATTTGGTTCAGTTAAATCAATATTATAGCTGAATTGGACAAGCAAAGTCTGCGGCGTGTTGCTATGGGAAGCAGAAAGATTTAGTACCATCATGATGAATACTGCCATTGTCCACAATGTTTTGATGGGTTTAAGGTGGTTGTATTTCTGATCATGCTTTTTTTTTTTTTTTTTTTGGCAGATTTTTATTCTGCATTCCCTAGCAAGGGAAAATAAGATAACAGTCCTGGAAGAAGAAAAATGTCAGGTGAAAGAGAGAAAGTCAGAGTGATACACACAACCTGGGTAGGAAGCAAGATATATTTGGAAGTGTCACAAGAAGCGATGCATAGCATGACCTAGATCAGCCTTCTCAAACATGGCGCCTGCCAGATGTTGAGCTTTAACTCCATCATCAATGACCACTGAGCATGCTGGCTGGGGCTGATGTGACTTGGAGCCCAACAACATCTGCAGGGCAACAGGTTGGGGGGAAGATTGCTATTATACTTTCAACTTTTTCAGATCTGAGCTGCACTTTTAGCTCACACATCCATTTCAAGACCCACTTAATTTTCCCTCATTTATTTATTTATTGGCTTATATGCCACAATATATAAAGCATTTAGCTGGTGAGCATGAATCATCTAGAAAACGGTATGAAAATGTTTGTACAACATCTGGACAGTAATCCAGATGTGGGCAGCCATATGGAAAGTGGTTGTGCTGCTATTGCAACCCACCTAAGGTCAGTACAGTGGTACCTCAGGTTAAGTACTTAATTCGTTCCGGAGGTCTGTTCTTAACCTGAAACTGTTCTTAACCTGAAGCACCACTTTAGCTAATGGGGCCTCCTCCTGCTGCTGCTGTGCCCCTGCTGCACAATTTCTCATCCTGAAGCAAAGTTCTTAACCTGAGGTACTATTTCTTGGTTAGCGGAGTTCGTAACCTGAAGCGTCTATAACCCGAGGTACCACTGTATACAGCAGTAAAGTTGTGTACAGCTTGTAATAGCAATGGGAGACTATAGTTACATACAAACTTATTCTGCAGCAAACCAGGAAACCTAGAGTGGAATCGAATGTCACGCTATGTTGAATATTCTGCCTGCAGAAGCCTAATAGCTTGGGATTGGGCACAATCTCGGCGTGATTGTTGTACCAGGTTAGAACTGGCACAGTGAATGGGTCTGAATTGGGCCCAGTTTTCCTGCTTGACCCACTTTCTGCTGCAGGTGCCCTACCACTTTGCAGGAGGGGTGATCTGGATTTTCGCGCTAAGCCCAGATCCAGCCCAAATCCAATCCAACAGAAGACTAAAACTTGGAAGCCAAATAAATTTTATCTATATTTGTTGGCTTCAGTGGCTTATGGATGAAAGTGGATGAGAAAGAGCTCCCTGAAAGGCATATGGGAAATTAAAAGCAAGTGCTGGTCTTTGGATGAATATGTATTGCTTTTGTTATACTCCTTTATTGCTGGATTGATTTTATGTCCACTCTAACAAAGGCCCATTGCATTGATACAAAGTAACAGGACCACAGTCCTATATATCTGCATTGTTGTAGATAAATGGACGGTGAGTCATAGAAAACAGAACTATCAAGCCTTAAAAAGGGACAATACAAATGAGCCTACATCAAATTACCGTTCTGAAAACAAAATGGTGTCTCTGTTACAAATAAAATAGCTAATTACAGAATCTATGTCATGGGGAATTGACAATGTCTCAGACCAGGCTGACACACTCAGAGATGAAAAAGACATAGGATTGTTTTGTTGTTGTTGGTTTCATTTTATTAGCCTGTCTTATTAGACTGTTCTGCTTTTCATAACCTAAAACAGATATAGCCAATGTGGTGTGTGTGTGTGTGTGTGTGTGTGTGTGTCCCACCCAAGATGTTGGACTACAACACTCAAAATCTGTGATCATTGGACATACTATCTGGGCTGCTGGGAGTTGTAGTTCACAAAATATGAAGGGTACCACCTTAGGTATATTTTAAGACATCTCACCCATTATATACCCAACTGGTCACTCTGCTCTGTAGAAGGGACCCTTCTGCAGATTCCACCTCACCAGAAAGTCTATTCCGTAACACATAGATATTGGGTCTTAAGTGTGATGGCTCTTTGAAATTCCCTCCTGTTACATATCAGCTGCCACCTCTAATATATTGCCAGTGCCTCTTGAAGGTCTTACTTTTTCAACAAGTATTTTCAGTAGGGAATCTTCTCTCAGTCTGCACCTGTAGTTTTATATATGTTTTCTAATGTTTCATGGGAAGTGATGAAATGAACAAAGGATCTTACAGATCAGTAACTAGTTAAATACAGCTCAGTTGGTTAGAGCAAGGTCTGATAACACCAAGGTTGCAGGTTCAATCCCTGTATGGGAGAGCTGCATATCCCTCCATTGCAGGGGGTGGACTAGATGATCCTCAGGGTCCCTTCCAGGGGTGCCAACTTGAATAAATTATTGGGGTGCCAGGTAAGCCCCGCCCTGCATGATTGATCACATGATGCGGCATGCACACACCATTCAAATGGCACAACTTGCGGGGGGGGAGCTCCCTCAAATAGGCGAAGTGAACCTAGACCCCTAGGAGTTAGCTCCTATGGTCCCTTCCAAATCTATGATTCTATGATTCTAAAGAGCAGGGAGTGAGTAATTCTGTGACTAGAGTGTTATAAGTAGGGCTCTGCAGGATCTATATTTGGGGTCCTCTTCTTTTTTTACTTGCTCATAAATGATCTGGAGTTAGGGGTGAGCAGTAAGGTGCCCAAGTCTGCCGATGACACCGAACTGTTTAGGGTAATAGAAACAAAATGGATTGCAAGCAGCTCCAAAGGGATCTCTCACCTATGTACCCCAATGGAGTCTAAACTGGTGGAAACGGACCCAGAAAAAGATATTGATGTTGTGGCGGATGGCTCAGTGGAGATGTTGCCAAGGCCGGTGTGTAGTGGCTGCAAAAAAAGGCAAATTCCATTTTAGGGACCATTAGGAAAGAAAGTGAAAATAAAACTCCCATTATCACAATTCCTTTATGCAAATCTATGGTGCAACCATATTAGGAACACTGTGCTAAATTCTGCTCCCCACATCTCAAATAAGGATATGCAGAGCTAGAAAATATTCAGAAAAGGACAGCCACAGTTATCACGCAAGGGGAACGACTCCCTTATGGAAATACTGCAATGTTTGGGGCTGCTTCGTTTAGAAAAAAGTAGTGAACAAGAGGGACTATGATTGAGATGGTGGGAAGATGGACTTCTCATCTGCTGGGGCTTCTGATGAAGGATTGATGTTGAGGACAACATCCATAGCCTGTCACCTTATCAGGGTCAATTAGTTTATCCCTAAGGATAACATAGGTATTTTAACTATGGGGCCCAAAACAATTGTACAGATTTAGGCCACAAAGAAAAATACAGTTTTGGGAACTTTGCAAGCAGTTTGCAAAATAACACTGGGAATTGATGCTCAAAGCATAAAGGGGGAAGCAATTGCCCTTTGGTGCACATAAAGACGTTCTTTGAACTGCGACATTAGATGAATTCAGAATTCCACTCATTTTCTGAATAAAAATTGGCATCATGCCTATCAGAGAAAGATTCCATCATTGATAACTGATAACTTCATTTGTAACTTCTTTAGACTTCTAAGCCTTCTGGGGACATTGCCTGTCCTTTCTATTATGCTATAAATGCATAAGATCAATAAGTGATACATGCAATGTTTACCTAATATGGAAGGTCAAGAAAAAAGTAATTTTCTTCCAGCTATTGAGATAAATATTGAAAGGCAAACCACTGTTCAAAGTATTTTGCTTTACATTTGAAGTTATATACTATGATATAACAATCAATACCAGTCTAGAGTTGCCATGATTTCGTTATTTATACTCCAGTGCTTTATGAACCATATTAAACCTGCTGCAGTTATGTGCACTGACAACCAGAGTTTTAAAAGCAGGGGGCAGGAGAAAGGGGCACAGCAAGATCACTCTCCTGCCACTGAAACCTTAAACCATTGCATGAGAAACCTCTATTCTTGACTGACAAGATGGGTAGAGCAATGTCTAAAGGGAGCACCAGGAAAGCTCTTTTTAGAACTGGGTGGAATCCCACCACCAGGGCATCGGACAAGATCCGAGGAAGCCAGAAACAAGAAGGGAGAGACCGTGTGCCAGCAGTCGTTCAAAAACAGCTAAGCCACTCCCCCACCCAGCCGTATAGGCTGGCTGGTGGGTGTGACGTGGGCACAGGACTCAGGGGGCTGAGTTACGCCCTCTGCGAGCGTGGGAAGCGGTTCCTGCTCACAACACCTCCTGTCTGTAAAGAGGAGAGGCCTTCTCATTCTTCTGTTCTATAATAGTCTTCCATAGGAACCAACTCCTAGGGGCCAAGGGGTTTTGCCCCCCCCCAATAAAATATTTGAGGGGACCAGCCCCACCCCCAAGTTGATGGGCATTGCCATTCAAATGGTGTGTGTGCACAGCATCATGTAATTGATTATGTGGGGCGAGGCTTACCTGCCCCCCCATATTTTATTCAAGTTGGCACCCCTGATAGACTTGATGAAGCCTTTTTCAGTAGAGTCCGTCTTAAATTTAGCTTTTAATGTAATATTGGATTGCCTTGTGGTCTCTGCCGCACCACCTTGGAAATGTTTCCAGGGACCCTAGCAAACTCTAATGTGACCACAAACATAGAATACAGGGCAGGATGTGTGGAGAGATGCATTGGCTTTTTTTGCTAGTCATTTGCTAGTAAAACTACAGTACTTATGCTATTTTTCAATTAAACTAGGAGAATGTATATCTTATGCACTTTCAGAAGTGATCATAATGTTTAAAAATATAGGTTGCAAAATTTGCTCTAGGCATAAAAAACATCTTACCAGTGTTTTAGCTTTTATCTATAAGATAATATTAAGCATTCACTGAGGCTGAGAAGCCAGGAGTCTCTCAAGAATGCTGTGAGATTTGAGAAGTATGCTAATCAAGGAATGTATCATGAAATAGGTGATTGAAGTAGGGAGCACTAGTCAGCTTCAAAAACACTGACACAGATTTATGAAGTGCCATTAGGGGAATGAGGGGGAGATGTTCTTCTCATGCATGAAAATATCAGAAGGATTCTGAAGTAACTTAGATGACCTTCATAAATGAATGTACCACTATGGCCATGACCATATGCTACCAACTGTATCATCTTGGTACATCAAACATTTGATGTTGAGATGCAGGGTCAATGTTCTTTGTTGGTCTTTGCGTATATTCTTTGTTGTTATTTGGCATTAAATCGAATCCAGTTATGCAACCATAAGAGAGAGATTTGGGTTGGAAAAAGTGAAAAGTAATCTGCCTGAAAAACCTGCCTCCTAGCCTGAAAAATAAACTGAAGTCTAGAAGGACACAGGGTATGAGATGTTGTCTCTGTTGATGTTATCTACTGTGTGACATGTAAGATTGTATTGCAAATGATCTGTTAACCAGAATTCAGGTAGGAATGCACAGAAAGCAGCCATGGCTCAATTGCACAAACATGAATGATGTGAGATGTGTATGCATCTTGGGCATTTCACCAGCCAGATCCAAAGGTAAAATCTTCCTCACAAATGACTAAGCCAAAGGGCTGAGGCAAAATTTATCAGAAGATCCCCACCACCACCACCTGAGTTCTGCATAAACTGTCAGAGAGTTTCAGTCCTTCTTGGCATTTGGCAAAATGGCCTCCCCGTTTTCACCAGCCATGAATTTTTGGCACAATTGAAGATTCTGTTTCAATTTTTATCAGTTCTGTATCTCATCCACAAATTGCTGTGCCAGATGTTCTCTTCCAATGCTTTCTTCTGCCTGTGATTAGAAAAATCATAATGCTTGGAGATTGTAATGTATTGTGCTGTGATCCCACTCCTTTACATCATGTGCACTCAAAAAGCCTGAAGTTATCACTATTTCTACAATTTGGATATTGGGATGTGCAATAATTTTGGCTGATACATTTTTGGCCACCCACAGGGGGTGTGGGGATGAAAAAGAAATACACCCTCATGTTTGGGAACGATGGGATTAATATCTATAAAAAATCATAATTAAAAACGGTAGTACGTATTGGTTGGTTTAAATAAAACTTCATATTGTGAAGGCCTGTCTAAACAGCAGTTTTTAGTAGATGTCTGAAATAAGGTAGGGGTTGTTCCTACCAAAGTTCTACAAGTAGAAAGTTCTACAAGGCAACTCAGTCACTTGTGGAAGCCAACCAAACCTCAGGGAGTGGGGCTTGCTTTGTGAATGAATCACATGACACCAAATCCTTTGAGCTGTTTGTTTGTTCCTTCTGGTGCACTACTGGATACAACCATAATTTAGGAAGACCACATCTCTATGATTTCTGAATCACATATTTACCTTCCAATAAATCTTTGTCATTTGTTTGCAGTCTGGTTCCTTTCTATAGGAGGCTGTTAAGTGGCAAACAAATATGAGGATTGGTGTTTTGATTAGGACCAGGATGTTACCTGTTCTTTCCAGGTTAACTAGGACCCTGGAGCTTGTGCCAGGGTCATAGATAAAAGGGCCATATCTAAATACTGTAATTAAATTCATGCCAGTTATTCTAATACCATGATCCATAGATATAAAGCATGTAAAAAGCCCAGACTAGCACCCATCATTACAACTGAACAACACAATGAGGATGCAATAGAAACAACATAGTACTTCTTTGCTGTCTTTACTTCTCCTGAATGGGCTTGAGAACTCAGCAATGATTGGTTGCATCTGGCTGGAGTTTTTCTCCACTTGTGTTCAAAGTAGGATTTTTCATTGGCCTCAGCTCTAGTGTGTACCAAGGAGCCAATCAGCCTTTAACAAGTGGGAGAGGGTGCTCAGGGGCAATGTGTCAACATCCCGGCTCACCTATGTATTTCACAGAGCAACCGGGGCTTTGACAGGAACACCAGTCATATCAGCCAGAAAATCCCCAGAACTGTCTGAAAACCAATTGGATCCATCAGCTGCTGAAAATAAGAGGTCCACTCTGTGGAGGGAGGAAGCCACTGAAAGTCTAAATCACAGCACAACAAGGGACTCATGTTACAACCCGCACTTTAAAATTATCCTCTTCTTGCCTGCTTGAGAAGACAAGAACCAAAATGTGGCCTGCCATTGAGCTGTTGACAAGATGTTGGGGTAGCAGGCTGATTGTCATGGCAACTATGAAGTCCTGAGCCACCAAAACTTAACACCTGTCTTTCTGAGTGGGTGAAGCCAACAAAAATAATTACTGAAGGCATTACAGATAGGGTTTAAAGTGGAGAAAGTGGTGGCTTATTCCTACCCAAAGTCTAACAGAAATGAGCAATGAGACAATATTGAAATCACAATTTGGTAGAGCTTAGAGGAAAAGATTAGAGAATAATTGCTTAATGTGATTAAAATAAGCTTTCATTGAGATAATCCTGGATCATGCAATCCTTTTGAAAGTTGTGACTCTGAAGTGTGATAATATTATAAACAAAGTGTAATATCGTGATCTGCATTCCTATTCTGGAGCATGAGTCCATCAATTTTTATCAAAGAGGCCTAACTCTTCAGGTGTTAACACATGAGGGAGGGGACACAAGAACAAGTGGATTAGCAACTCTCCCATCACCATTCCTGTCACATTCCATGACTTGGAGAGCAAACTTCCAAACTGGAGAGTGTCCTGTTCTCAATGAGTCTTCTCAAACATTTTGGAACCCTGATTTTCCAGGTTTCTAAAATGCACAGAGAGCCTCCATGGGTACAAGAGTCTCCCTGTGTCAGAAGTATGCCTTCCAACTCATGAAAGGTGATAGGAACAGTGGTGGAAGTGGAGGCAATGCTTTTATCCCCAGTATGCACACCCTTTGCATGTTACATTAACACCAAAGAAAATCACCTGGAGACTGCTCTAGAATTCTAAGCATCAGCACAAATCAGTTCCTTGATGTTGGCTATAACTTCTTTTCTTTACGCAGTGCAACTACCGGTGCTGTGCTCCACACACACACTGTGACTCCATTCCAGAAGTAGCTACTGAAGTAGCATTTTCATAGCCACAGTCTGCATTGTGTCCGATTAGATGGAAGGATTTAAGCTGATCAGCACCTTTCAGGAAGTAAATCTTAGCTTTATTTAAGGTGAAGTTAATGGGATGTAAATAGTCTTAAACATTAAGTCAGAATGGGCAGCTGGAAAACACAGCTAAGCTATCCTTCTAGATTTAACATTCCAGTACTGTGCTATGTGCCTTTTGATAGGGCCCCAACCCAAATGGTGTTCATTCTACAGCCTTCATTATTAGGAACAGACAAGAGGTCTTTCCCTCACTTACAGACTATGTTGATATTCTCCATGCCCTTGTGTATATGCCATGTGGTTATGCACAGCCAGGAAAATAAACCTGGGTGGTATAGAAAAAAAACAGCTGCAGTCTAGGTGCATTCTGCTCAGTTTACTCTAATGTTAAGTCATGCAGCTCTGTATACAAAATAGGAAAAGACTATGAGGGTTTGCCACATAGTTACTGGGGCTTTCTTCTGAGAAGATGTGTCTCTGCCTATATTGCATATTTGTATAGAAAACAACAGAACCCCCACTCAGAATGGAAAAGTACAGGGTGGAATTCAATCTGCACAGTGCACAGAATGAGGTCTGCTCACAAGAGATTCCTCACCCTCCTTCCCCAGCGTGCCTCCATGCAACCCCTAAACCTGTTTTGGGTTTCCCCCTTATCCTTCAGAGCAGATTTAGGGGATACCCAGGACATGGGGGGAGGAGAGAAAGTCCCATTGTGCAAGCAGACCTAATTCTGTGCATTTTTTACTTAGATGAAATCCATTCCAAAGCTTTGCAGCTTCCCTGATTTGCAAGCTTTGGGCATAGAGTAAAAAAGTATAAAGAATTCTAGGACAAATAAGGGATAACTTGTGGTAGAAAGATGAGAGTAGATTGTTGGCATTAGCTAACATTCCTTGACAACAGAGCATTTGTCATTAAGAAGGACAACTTCTCTACTGTCTGGTATTACTTTATTTCTCATATAAATAAATCTTAGTAATAATAGGTGCTCACCATCACAATATGCAAATAGATTGCATCCATATCTGTTCCATTAACAATCCAATCTTATCCATGTCCACTCAGAAATAAGTCCTAATGCATTCAATGAAGCTTATTCCCAGGTAAGGCAATATACAGCCTTATCCACTTACACAGAAGTATGTGTGACCCATTGCACTCAATGAGACTTACCTCCAACTATACACTCATCTGAGTATTACATACACATTTGTAGTGGGATCCTATGCATGCCTGCTCAGAGGTAAGTCACACTGAGCTCAATGGGACTTTCTCCAACTAAGTGTAGGATTGCAACTTCAGATTCCTCACTGATCCAGTCAGAGGTATGTCTGAGCCTTCTGAGATTGGTATACCATGGGAGACTGAAAGAAAGAGAAGCAATGGCTAAACAAGTAGTTTAAGTGAAAATGCTTTGACTGTATATTGAGAAGCAGTGGCGAGGGAAAGAAAGCCAGTGAAGGAATGATTATATAAGGCAAATTTTCCCTAAAAGCAGTTGGTCTTTTAGAGAAAGCAAATTAACACTAATGCACTAAATTCATTCAGGAGGAAAAGCTTTAAGGAGGATTGCTTTTACAAAGCAACACTGCAAATACTTTAAAGTAAAGGTAAGCTGCTTAATATATAGACTTCCCCAATGATAAATTTAATTTTGTTCTTTTCTGATAGTAATTTAAAATTACTTCTTAGGCAGTTCTTAGGCAGTGGGTGTGCAATGCCTAGTCGTGAAAATAACAACTCAGGCTAGGCAATTATAAGAGGACTTTCACTCCCATTGTTAAACAATTAACACTGGAAGTCGCCGCCGTTTTCATTGTGTCTGTCAAAAACACGTCAGCCCTGTTATCAGTGTGCACAGAAAACTCCCAGCAATAAAGATAAATAAAAAGAATACTTCCAACAATCCTTGACTCCGGCATCCAGCAGCCAGTAGATGTCATTCTCTCTCTATTTCAATGTATGTTTATGCTACTCTGATGCTATCTCTCACAGTACCAAGTGGAAGAGGGGGAAATCGTTTGTTTGGCTTCCTCCTAATCAATGCACCAGCTTATATCTTCCTCTTCAGTAATGTAAGGTGTCAGAGTGTGAAATTGGAATTTTATGATACACCTGGCAGCCAATATTCTATTGTCTTCCTGTCATTTATTGCATTTTTATTAATTTGGGGGGTAACACCCCATCTTGATGCAATGGAATACTTGGTGTTCTTCCTGTGGCTTTAGGACATATTTTTCAATGCTGATCTGTCAGTTCTTAAGTTGCTAATGATATGAAAAGGTGTAATCACTGGGTAACTAAGCAGATTTTAGCAACCTAACACAAAGCTTCTGCAAAACCAGTACTGCATGGTATACGGTGCACCTAAGGATTTTGGCACAAATAGCTATCATGCTTTGCCACTACGGAGCAGAATCCACAACACATTTTTGTGTGGTTTCCCTCATGATTTTACATAAAGCTAAGGTGGGCACTTGTTTCTAGAAGAAGACCTTCAACCTTACAAGCAACTAATGCAAAAGTTCTTAGTAGCTAATTGTATTTGCTATGAGAGTTCACAATATGCCACAATTTCACATAAAGACATCTCCATCAATGGATATCTTTAAGACTGGTTTATACAGGTATCTGGCTGACCTTTAGTTAGATCCAGTCTCAAAGGAGGAATTGGCAGAAGAACATTTTATAGTCTTATCTGTTTATGTCACCCTGGTGTATTACCATAATTCCCTTATGTTGCTTTGTACTCTCAAATACACAGAGAATGATGCTGTCAAGGACATTTACATTGAGAATCAGAACACGGGGATGTAATTTTTCCAAGCAACAGTGTATTTAATTTCCATTCTAAATAACACTAACAACTTTAAATCATTCTGTAAAACATGGAACCATTGCTGTAAACCATATGCCTAATTGGTAGGCTCTAACATACTGACCAATCCAGGTTCCTTAATGAAGAAGAAGAAGAAGAAGAAGAAGAAGAAGAAGAAGAAGAAGAAGAGGAAGAAGAAGAAGAAGAAGAAGAAGAGTTTGGATTTGATATCCCGCTTTATCACTACCCTAGAGAGTCTCAAAGTCGCTAACATTCTCCTTTCCCTTCCTCCCCCACAACAAACACTCTGTGAGGTGAGTGGGGCTGAGAGACTTCAGAGAAGTGTGACTGGCCCAAGGTCACCCAGCAGCTGCATGTGGAGGAGCGGAGACGCGAACCCGGTCCCCCAGATTACGAGTCGACCGCTCTTAACCACTACACCACAATGTTCTTTAGATCCCCATTGTTTTCCTCCAGGTGAAAGTGAGAGCTTCCTATAGAAAACAGTGGGAAATCCAATATTTTAGCATACTTGTGTTTGGGTAGCAGCATATCCACCCCCCGCCCCCTCCCCCGGCTCCACCAAAGCAAAGATGTTCTTGTTCAATTTATTGTTCAATGTGAGGATGGAAATTTCATCTAGTAAATCTAGTATTTAGCATATTTATAGGCTCAATTGCCATGACATCCTGTAAGTCCTGGAAAAATGCAGGTGCTTGTTGAGATGTTTTGTGGTGGTTATTTCCTTTCCTCCTTTAAATATGTACTTCTGCATACCTAGGGAGTCTCCCTCTACTTCTTTGTAGGTAATCCTGCTTCACTTTCAAACTAATAGGCAGTTAACCATCCAAATCCACTATTGGAGCAAATGATAATTTGTGTTTGTGTGTGTGTGTGTGTGTGTGTGTGTAAAATAGAAGTGAAATAGTAAAAAAAAAATACTGTTTTCATATAATGAAAATAACCAATAAAAATGCAAGCAACCTTCAATAAAATTACATTAATGTGGATAAAAGTGACATAAAAACACAAACTATCACAAATAAAACTGAACAGTGTACAAAATAAAAATTAACAATTGAAGAGTCCGAGTCCAGGAAAGCTTGGGTAAACAAACATGCTTAAGAGTTGTTTAAATGACATGGATGCCTCTGTCTCATGAATTATCCAAAGGAGAGTGCTATCACTGAGAAGGCCCAATATGTTACGGTTGATGTTTTTAACAGATGAGACATTCACTACTTTGACCATATTTTTCTGGTTTGGCAGAAAGTATGATGCAAAGGGAACTATAGCAGCTCTCTCTTTAGGATCTGATCACTGCCACTATGCTTGAAGCGAAAGGGTTATTGGAAATGGGTTCATCAGCATTCATAATCAACAGATTAAAAAGGAGGCTCAGGGGTCTGATGAAAAGCACTTGTGCAACCTCAATGTTTCCTGTGCTCTGTTTGCTAAATCAATGCCCGTTAATGTGCGGTGTCTACTACATTTGTTTAGCAATAGCTCTGCTTTGTTGCAAAGTATGTAGATATCACAGTGCCGAATGGCTGTTAATATATGCAGCAGTCTTAGCTGTGGGCAGTTGATAACATGCACTCTTCCCAAGAGGCTGTAATCACATATGGGAGATGCTGGTTACTTTAATGAATCAGAGGACGTACAATTAAAATGAGCTCACAAAGAGCAAGGACTTTTTAAAGAGGAGAGAGAATAAGAAACAATGCACTCTAAAGAAGAGTATTTTCCATTCTGTCAAAGAGGCCACCGTTTTTATATTCTGGACCTCCTGAAGTGTACATCATTAAGGCAAAGAGAGAGATCTCACTTCCTTGGCTCGAGCCCTATAAATAGAAAATGACACAATACAATTACAGTATTATTAACAAGCCCTTTCTAGCTGAGACTTTGAAAGAGGGTATATACGCTGAAGAGCAAATCCTCAAAATAAAGGTGAGGTGAGACTTTAGTCTGTTCCCATAGCAAGAGGGAATAAAAGCTGCAAAATGGTTTAACATGGAGACCTGTGTCTTAGTGGGAGGTGGGGAGAGATTCCAGGTACTTTGCAACAGTAATCCTATCGCCATTGTCCTTCAGGCTGAATCAGTGTATTCTACCAGGGAAAGTGCTTTAAGTTCTCTGTAAGAACGTCAAGAGCATTTATATCACTGCACCACTCGGTCCAACACTGAACTCAAGTGGTGTGTGCAAACAGAAAAGAAACCAAAATGGAGCCACTGAGAAAGGAAAGGAAATACTAGCATGCTAAAGAGCAGGCTTCCTCAACCTCGGCCCTCCAGATGTTTTTGGCCTACAACTCCCATGATCCCTAGCTAGCAGGACCAGTGGTCAGGGATGATGGGAATTGTAGTCTCATAACATCTGGAGGGCCGAGTTTGAGGAAGCCTGCGAAAGAGAATCCTGAGCTTTCCTCTTCCTCCATGATTTAAACAGTTTCAATGCTGTTGTTCAGTACCATTGGTCCTCCCAAGGTGAATTCCAATAAAAAGTCCATTTTAATTAGTTAAGGGCGGTGAGAATTGTTAGGAAACCCCAATTCCCCTCACACAGCTACACTTTCCAGAGTGTTTTAATAAGCAATCCCCCTTCACAGGGTGCTATGTGGATTGCAGCTCTCTGAAGAGAACAGAGGTCTTCTAACAACTCTCGGCACCCTTAACTAACTAAAGTTCCCAGGATTCACTGGGGGAAGTCATTACTGTTTCAAGTGGTATGACACTGCTTTAAATGTACAGTGCAGATAGAGCCTGTGTCCCTCTGAAGGTGCTGATTCTGGGGAAGGCCTTGTTGGTGCAAATGGGAGCATCCAACTAGGGAGGTGAATGTTGGTCAGGACCATGGCAGGAACAAAAAGAATTAACCTCACCTGCCAATCACTACTCTCACCCATAATCTTAATGCTCATCAGGCTTCCCTTCTGCCTTCTATTTACATCACACACACAAATGGCATGCTAATTGTATACACACAATTAACATCACGTTTCTCCGGGCCCTTAAACAACAGACCGTAAGTAATACAACAACAGCTTGGGCATTTCTGCAAACTGAGAGCATTTCATGTCTCAGACTCCTCCGAAGCAGTCAGTACAAGGTGGAAGAAAATAAGATTTACATCAATCCCCTATAAAGGGGTGAGGGGTGATATATAATTTTCTACAACAGAACAGATGGTATGTGGGTGTCTTCTACCACAGTGAGATGGCCATAGAAATAGAAAGAAGGTGTCTATGATGTCAGCTACTTACTCTTTAAAAGAGACACTTTCCCACTCTTTGTATTAAGCACAAATGTTAGAACTGCCAATAATTTATAGGGGACTTTATTTGGCCAATTAAAATAAAAATAGGTGTCAGCTGTTTCAACCCTACTCTTTCTCACCTGGGAATTAGCCTTAGTGAAGTCAGTGGGGTCTACTTCTGAGTAGACATACTTAGGGTTCACTGTTAGGCTGCAGTCCCATACTTGCTTCCCTGGGAGTAAGTCCAATTGAGCTCAGTGGGGCTTGCTTCTGAGTAGTCATGCATAGGCTTGTGCTGTTAATTGTCTACAATCCTCAGTGATATAACTTGATAGTGCAATCTTGCACGTATTTACTCAGATGTATGTCCAAGTGTAGTTACTGTGGTTTTTCCCCAGAAAAGTCTGCATAAACTACAGCCTTAATTGCCTGCTTCTAAGAATAAGAGCAGTTGCCTAGGATTGGCTTTATGGAATACAGTCCCAGCACAAGTATGCAACTGGTATCCATATACAGGCATTAGGATTGATGCCATTGCTAACCATTGATCCAGCTTCATCAACTACCATACTTAGGGTAGAGAATCTGCATCCTATGAGCCCTTCAACCAGACCAGTATATATAGTATAATATATGCTACAGTATATCCTGTAAATAAGGAGGTTTTCTTGTGGGTAGGACATCATGGCAAGTCAAGCAGAGCTTCATGGTTTGCTCATTGATCTGCTAGTGGTACAACACAAATCTTTTGCAGCACTACATTGCTATGACTCTTCCATCCCATTTTTAGGCACATGCATATTGGTTTGGTATATTTTAGATTGAAGTGATCAGAAAAGAGTTACTTTGCATAATTCTAGTTATGGAACTATTATTATTGTGACAATACAAAACTTAGAAAGCATGTCATTTGCAATGACCTTTTCAGTTCACACAAAAGTATGTTTGAGGAAAGGTTACATCTGCAGTGGTAAATATTTAGGTGATTTAATTTTTATTGTAAATGGATTGCTATCATTGTGAGCAAATAGTATCCTTTTTTAGAGTCCCTTTGAGTCAAAGCTACTTCTCTTGGGTGCTGGAAAGTTGGGCATTTTACAAAGTCAAATTTCATTCTCCAAAACACAGATTATCAGGAACTATTGGCTATATGTAATTGCACAAAAAACCAGACTTGATTTTAAGATGCATTTTGTTCCACCATAAAATTCTACAGGCTATTTTTCCTGTCTGAAAACAAGTGGAAAGGGAGATCAGAGGCCATTCTTTGTCCTACCATGTTAAGAAAGTATACCTTAGCTCAGGGGTGGAAAGCCTTTCTCAGGCTGAGGTTCACATTTCCACAAGAGCAAATCTCAGGAGAGGGACAGCATGCCAATCATGGGCAAGGACAGAGGGAAATGTGGGAGGAACAACCTAATGTGACTCATATGTTTGTCCATTAGGTCATCTTCCAGCCATGCCAAACTCAGAGGTGTCTATACACCCAAACCCATCTCTCTGTCATTGAGCCAGGCAAGCAAAGTGCATAATCACAGTTCCAGCTAGACAAAAGCAGTCACAGATGGGGAAGAACAGGAATGGTGAGGATGTAAGGAGATGATGTGTGGCCTGGAAGAGTCTTGGGCAGGGGTCAGCAAACTTTTTCAGCAGGGAGCCAGTCTACTGTCCCTCAGACTTTGTGGGGGGCTGGACTACATTTATTTTTTGGGGGGGATGAACAAATTCCTATGCCCCACAAATAACCCAGAGATGCATTTTAAATAAAAGCACGCATTCTACGCATGGGAAAACACCAGGCAGGCCCCACAAATAACCCCGGAGATGCATTTTAAATAAAAGGACACATTCTACTCATGTAAAAACATGCTGATTCCCAGACCATCCACAGGCCGGATTTAGAAGGCGATTGGGCCAGATCCATCCCCTGGGCCTACCCATGTTTGCCTACCCATGGTCCTGCAGGCCAGGCAGAGAGGCTTGGAGGGCTGCATTCACACACACACACACACACACAGAGAGAGAGGGGGGGGAGGCTCCTGTTTTACTTCCAAGTTATGTATAAAGGTTTACAAGAACATTTGTGGCACACCTATGCCACAGGCTTGCTTAACAAATGTTTGCTATGCTCAAGGAATCCCCAGCCCTGCTCTTGATTCCATCACTAACAATTCCCACAATTCCATGGGAGGGAGAGGAAGAGCTGTTCCACTGAAACTTCTGTAAACCTGTATTGGTTTATGATACACTACATGTAAAATTAGGGGACACGGGTGGCGCTGTGGGTAAAAGCCTCAGCGCCTAGGGCTTGCCGATCGAAAGGTCGGCGGTTCGAATCCCCGCGGCGGGGTGCGCTCCCGTTGCTCGGTCCCAGCGCCTGCCAACCTAGCAGTTCGAAAGCACCCCCAGGTGCAAGTAGATAAATAGGGACCGCTTACTGGCGGGAAGGTAAATGGCGTTTCCGTGTGCTGCGCTGGCTCGCCAGATGCAGCTTTGTCATGCTGGCCACGTGACCCGGAAGTGTCTTCGGACAGCGCTGGCCCCCGGCCTCTTAAGTGAGATGGGCGCACAACCCTAGAGTCTGTCAAGACTAGCCCGTACGGGCAGGGGTACCTTTACCTTTACCTACATGTAAAATTATTATAATTAGAATTTGTAAAGTGCTCTGCACTTAAAAAATACCCAAGCAGTGTACAAAAGTAGACTTTGAAACATAATGCAAATTGCAAACCAGTGCTCAAAACATGAAACCAATAAGAATTAAAAGCTGCAAATATGAAATAGATTAATTTGGGAAAGCTCAGAAGAAGAAAAATTCAACATATGTATGTTGTGTCTCGCTTCCTTCTAAGAGAAGAAAAGCCCAGAGATGTGGTGCCACAATTCCAAAACAGCTTGCTTTTGAACAAAACAACAACAAAAAACCCCACAAAAACCCAGAGGGTTATACTCCACAAAGTTGTCCCATTAGCTTAAGGACCACCACCTACATTATGAGACTTCCTTTCTCTCTCCTTGCCTTGCACAAAGAAATCTGCTCCAGAAGGTGGGGGGTGGGGACCCAGAACAGATCTGAGAGGAGTGGGGGAGGGGGGAGAGAAGCAAAAGAGAGGAAATCTCATTGTGCAGGCAGAAATCCTTGTGCTAATGGGATGACTTCACTGGATACAATTCAGTCAATAAACAATATTCCTTGTTTCTGAAGGCAGTGTTGGTAATTCATTCTTCCCCATGTGCCATTGTGTAGCTAGACTTCATCCAGGGAAGGACAACAGTTACAAGCAGATTTCAAATGCTAAGGAACTCTGAAGATAATGAACTAAGGAAGTGAATAACATTACAGAACAAAATAAAAATAGTTACAATCAAACAAGACACTTGTTGGTCTATGAATAAATAAATTATTCAGCACTTTTTGAAACATAAAATATCTGAGCAGTATGGGCTGTTCTTTCAGAAGAGTTGAATGCATAGTGAAAATCTTCCATTTATAGCATAATATGTGATTTTCTTTCCAAATGAAAACATCTGGATGCAAACAACTTTGTGGAGATAAGGAAGCTTTTCATTAGGCTTACTATAGTTAATAATATATATTTAAACTTTGATGAAAGGAGGGGGGAAATCCCTGTATAATACAATTTTTTTGAAGGGGAACGTTTAAACACTTAGACCAGCGGTTCTCAACCTGTGGGTCCCCAGATGTTGTTGGACTGCAACTCCCATCATCCCTGAGCTCTGGCCTTGCTAGCTAGGGGTGATGGGAGTTGTAGTTCAACAACATCTGGGGACCCACAGATTGAGAAAGGCTGACTAAGACCATCTTTTTAGGTTTCAACTTTCAACTTATGCACATATATACACATAAGGGACTACATTTTTAAAATTCAGAAATCAGGTAGCCTAAGAGTTGAAAGAAACCTGAACCCCCTGCCATTGGAGGGCCAGCAGTCTTTGTCTGCTTTTCAGTTTTGTTGACTTTTGAAGACATAACTATTTACCAAGGTATTTATGACTTCCTGAGGTGTTGGCCAGTTAGACTGTGATCTGTTGAGGCACAATAGTATCTACTGCAATGTTTTTATCTTGCTGCTGTTGCAAGGTTTAGATGAGTTTTATAGCTCCACTTTTGTTGCTAGTCTCTGAAGCAATACCTGAAGCATCATAGCCTTAAGCTGCAAATAGCAATTCCTGCCTTCAGATCGGGGCCTATGATTGGCCTGTTTGAAGCCGCCCTCCTTGGCAGGAAGACTGCCCCCCAATCCCGCCAGCTGATGGGAATTCCCCATCAAAGACTGGTGAGCAAGCACACTCTGGTCGCCGGGGATGAAGATGGAGCACAAGGGGCTATAACCATTGGCACCCATGGAAGTGGTGAACAAGAAGGAACTCAATCAACCTCATTTGGGTGCCTCCATGATAACCCAAATATGAATTACCAAACACAACAGCAAGCAGTCAAACACTATGCCAGATTATTTGTTATAGCATTCCTTTGCAGTCTAGATTAAGTAGGCTTGCCATACGTCAGGATTTTCCCAGACATATCTGGAATAACGTACTTGGCAGCAGTGTCCGGGCAGAAATCAGGCAAAATGTCTGGGAAAATCCAGACGTATGGTAGCCCATATCAGCTGTTTGTAATAGGGCAACCCTACATGCAAGTCTTTTTAAATCAAATGGTGAGCCATCTTGTGTCCAGATTTCTATGTAGATCAGGTGATTTGCTCCCGTGACATGAGGCAAATCACCCAAATCATGAGCTTTTTTTTGGCAAAGTTGTTGAGCTTCCTTTTAGTTTTGCCCTGCCGACATGGGCTGCCATATGTCTGGATACATAATACAAATGAGCACACAATTAAGCTGACAACCAAATAGTATCATTTGACACTTACTTCGTATTGGTATATCAAATTTATTAACACAATTGAGGTTTTGTGATAGCAACCTAAACTGAACAGCTCTATTAAGGCTGTGCTGTTATTTTCTTAAGTGTAGAGAAGTTTCATTCTCCCCCATTTTGGCAGTTTGGTCAACTGTATCAGTGCCCAAGGGACCAATCACAGAGTTAAGCTATTTGAGATTTCTAGCACATGAATTCAAGCTATCTCTCTTCTCAGATATGTGTATACAAACATCACTCCAAATATCATGTCCTAGCCAGCCAAAAATACTGTATCTTCTAACTCACACATGCACAATATTTGGCCATTCTGTGGTGTTCTGAAATCATAAATGTCCTTTCCTATTGATTTGCCTTGTGGAGTAGCACAGAAGGTCCTTGCTCATAAACAGAAAGTAACATAATGGTCAGTGAAAATTAATTTGACGCACATGACTATATCTCCTTGGTCCTATTCCCCACGGCTTCAGATTGCAGATTGGTGGGAGTAGCTTCTCTGCAGCTGTGTGTTTATCATAAAAATAAATTAAACCAGCTGAAACTGCATTACAAATGTACTAAATGCAGAGCAGTCCTTCAGTAATCAACGAGATAACTCTGAAATTAGAGAATGTAACTTCATGAAGGCCAACAAGCACAATCCTATATATGCTCACCAGGCAGAATAAGTTCTATTGAACATAGTAGGACTGATTTCTGCATAAACATGCAGACATTTCCCCTGTAAGACTTGCTGTGCTAGCACGTATAAACCTAGGGCAAAGCATAGTAAGTGTTGGGTCAGTTAAATGGTATGATTTTTTTTGCCTGGATTTCCTCTCTCCTTCCTCCTCCTCTCTTGTGGTGGTGGTATCCATCGTTATGTTGTGCTTTCTCTGGTGAAAGTATCCGAGACGTGTTCACATGGACTTATGATCATACTGTGACCGTGCTGCAGTTATGTTAAGACAACTGATCTGGGCTAAATAGCTCTGCACACTCAGCAGCAATAGTCTAGTTTTGCCCTGCAGTTCTGGGATGAATGATTATGGGTGTGAGACAGAGAGAGAAAATCATTATGTTACTCCATTCATTTTCATAATTAGAGGTTTCATTCATTTCATTAGTAATTTGTTTTAATTATATTTATTTGGTTACTGATTCAGAACTAGTTCATTTGTTTCTGTAACTCCCATTCATTTTTGTTGCTATTGATTTTCAGTGGGCTGGCCACCCAGCCAATCTTCTTCCACTTGCAACTTTGTTTTCCATCGACACAGTGCAAACTTTTCAGACTCTCTAATACTCTTCTATGCATCAAACTTGCCATGTTTCAGAGCTATCAGAAAATGGCTTTTAGAGACAATGCATAAGCTTCCCATTGCTTTCAATGTGCTACAAATAGAAAAATCATTCAAGAACTCATTTGTTTGAATTCCTATTCATTTGTACAACTGCCATGAATGAGATGGATGTGGTTCATTGTTTCATTCTCCATTCATTCCTAGATTGATTGCACACTCCAGTAACAATAACCGCAGGCTCCAAAGATTGTGTGAATATGCTTCTCCCTCCTTCTCAATGTCTAACATGCTATGCTTATTCTTTCCTTTAATTTACTCAGCATGATGTTTGTGTTTAGCAACAGAGCCTTGGTAAATGGTGCTCTAGCTGAAGCACCCTATCTTCTGGTCAGCCTTATAAATAAGCCTCGGAAAGCCATTAACTTGCAAAACACTGTACTAGCCTGCTGAGGGATGACAGAGGATGGATAGCTGATTTCTATGCACCATCCCATTGCCCCAGCTTTGTTTCTCAATTGCACCCAGCATTGCCTTCATAGAATTCCCGATAGTCAGCTGCATGCAATTCTTGGTTGCCTATGGCTATAGGCTACTCTTAAATGCAAGGCTGAAAATGGTATAAAACAAGTGTGGGGTTCTGTGGGCTGCATTCCAGGAGAAAAAGTGGATGGAGCAATGGATGTGATACTTACCTTTCCATAGTAGGCTATATTTCAACCATACCAAAGTCAATGGGTTTCTATACACACACGTCTCGCAATCTCGATAAACATGAGTCAAGAACACACTCCAGCTAGCAAAGGCAGATCTAGGGGAGCACAACCAGTTTGGTTTGGATGTGGAGCTTCTGGGATGCTGCAGCAGGCGCCACAACTATGACATCCAACGAAAGTCAAGAGGGGGGAGGATTTTGGTGTTGCATAGAGTGCCACTGAAAAGTCAGACGCCAAGGTCAGTCACTGCAGCTAGGAAAATAGAGGATGTAGAGGGTGGTCATTGGCTCAGGGAATGCAGGATGGCCTGGGAAGTGCAACAACAACAACATGCCACCCATCTGACTAGGGTTGCTCCAGCCACTCTGGGTGGCTTCCAGCAAAATATAAAAACACCATAAAATATAAAACATGGAAAACTTCCCTATGTAGGGCATAGCCTTGGGAGAGTCCCAATATTCATACTGAGAGGTCTGGAGGGTCACATTCAGCCCTGGGCCTGAGGTTTCCCATGCCTGGTATAAACAGTATGAGTAACAGGACAAACCCTACAGGAGAATTTTATGCAGATAATACCAGTATACTTGTAATAAAATGAGTTTTGGAACACCCATTATGGCTCAAACTGGAAGATAATAGCCAGGGAAACGTATCAGGACATGTAGCAATATATTCTGGGAGTAAGGTGCTAATTGGATTTTGATTTGGACATTTTAAGGAAAATGAACATTTAAGAATAAACCTTGTTTGGACTCTAATTATCGCATAATAATAACTGTCATAACAAATAATATCCCACAATAAAATGAATAAGTGATTGACCCATACAGGCACAATTTTTTCAAAATCTCCCCACCTAGTACTGTATTTACTATAACTTTACAATGTGATGGCCCTTTTCATCCTCTGTGTCCTAAAAGAAGATGCAGCTGATAGGTAAAATATTGCCTTTCTGTGATTTGCAGGATGAAGACGGATTAGCTGACCTTTGAGGCAAACACATCAGTTAATCAAGTTTATTACACTGTAGCTGATGAAAGCCATGGACCATTATCGTTGATATCATCATACAGTCTCCTGAAGTTCCTGCAACTGCCTTCAATGGAAGTAAAACAGGTCTAGATACTGCAGCTTAACTAAATAGTAAAGCAGACTATACATTTGTTTACATCTAAGCCTGATATATTAAATAGGAAAAGAAGTAGTTTTCCCCAACAGTCCTAGAAGAATATAGACCAGCCTCTGGGCATGAGAGGAACTACTTATCAGTTCCTCCAAGTTCAAATGTTGGGACTTGCTATGGATGGCAATCCAAAGGCAGGTTAAATGGAGGACATTGAGATGTACATGAAAGTAAGAGTAGAAGGAGCAAGAAATTTAACAGACTGCAAAGAAAAGCCCTCATTGGGTAGTGATAACAATCACTACTGGCTGTTCTCTGTGTAGATACAAGGAGGACTTTCCCAGGTATGAAGAGAAAAGTAAGCAGGATAAATGATTCCTCTTCAGTCAGATCATTGGTTCACCACAACAATTTTGTCTACTCCAGTTATGTATGGTCTCAAGGGTAAAGGCGACTTTACTAGACCTGCTTACACAGAATCCTATTAATCGGAGCTTCTGGGGACTGAACATTGGGCTTTCTCTTGAAAACTATACGCCTTGCTACTGAACTACAGTGATGGGGCTTGTGGCTGTTGTAACAGGTTGGGGCCTTACGGCAGTTTGCAGTCCATTGTTACCATTTTTTAAAAAGTCTTACGTATACAGTGGTACCTCAGATTACAAACACTTCAGGTTACAAATGCTTCAGGTTACATACTCTGCCAACCCTGAAGTAGTACCTCTGGTTAAGAACTTTACTTCAGGATGTGAGCAGAAATCACGCGGCGGTGGCAGTGGAAGGCCCCATTAGCCAAAGTGGTACCTCAGGTTAAGAACAGTTTCAGGTTAAGAACGGACCTCCGGAATGAATTAAGTTCTTAACCCAAGGTACCACTGTAATTTCCATGGCTGTGGGGCAGGCAGGATTTCAGTGCAGGTATGCCCATAGGTTGTAGGGGCTCTGTTGCCTTATATTTGCTGAGAAATATCAGCAGCCTGGCTTTTATGTGGCTCAGGCAGGCCTTTTTTCAGCAGAACTTGTAGGAACTCAGTTCTGGCACCTCTCAGGTGGACACCATTGTCATTATAAGAGAATAAGGGAGGCATTCATGGTGAGTTCCTGTACCTCTTTTTCTAGAAAAAATGTACTGGGTTTAGGAATAAATTTTTGTTTAAGATATGCGAATAAAATGACTTAGTAATACCGTTGTGAGTTTGGGGGGAGTAGTATACCTGAACGCCCATCTAATTCCTGGATCTAGCATGCATTCATTTCCTCAAATAGGCAGGCTACTTTTCTAGTGAGGTCATCTAGGTAATAAAGGAAGTGACTCTGTGCCAGAGAGAAAATGGGTGGGCCCTCTTCCCTCAACTCACTTGGGAGTCAGAAAGACAAAGAGTTAAGTTTTGTGTGCAAGCTAGAAGCTAGAAACTGCAGGCTGGGCAGCTGGAAGAGCCATGCTTATTTGAATTCAAGGCTGTGCCTGTGGAAGAAGCAAGGCTGTGTCTATGGAAGAAACAAGACCCTCTTGGGGTGTTAATGCTGTGAGCCCTTCCATTGTAGACTCAGATTGTATAGATGTGTAAATAAACCATAGATCCTAAAAGACAGCACAGTATTCGCTGTCCATTATTCCAACCTTGGGTAAGTGTCTGGAACCTCTGGAATATCAAACCACTCAGAGACTGGGAAATTCAGAAATGTGTCTGAATAGTATGATTTCATTCAATAACATAAAAAAAATTCCTTAAAGTGTGTAAAACAGTGATCACAAATCAATTCTTAACATAGTGGCTATTTCTAGAACTATACTTCCAGTTCCACTTCCTCTGCAGCAATTTTATTAATTAGTGGTAATCTTTCCAATAAAATGGAATGGCCAAATAATTTTTACTTAAAATAACATCATGCCCATGAGACAGCGATAACTCAATGAATTATTCCAGAAGCAATTTACTTATAGAGACAGGTCATTAAGATAGCATATCGCTACTGTCGTTTGCTGATACATAATTTTGCTACTGTAATCAATTAAGTAATGTATAATGTCAATCCATTAGGCTCAATCTATCAATTAAAGGAAAAGGCTGTATTTCAAATATTTAATAATGAATTAATTATAGGTGTTGTCAGGTATTTACTTACACACAGTTTAATCTGTACAACACAGTGAAAGAAACTCGTTGGAAAGGTAGTTTCAAACATTTGGGAACATAGCATTTGTAAAGAAAACATAATCTCAAAGCTGACATAGAAAGGCTCAACAGATATCTGTGGTCAGCTCTAGCCATCCTTCTAAGCCCAGGACTTCTCTCCAGAGGTCTCACATTGCAGGACTAAGTTGTGGGATGTAGACACGGAGAAGAAAGAAAGAGGCAGCTGAATGAGTGTACAGGAGATTCTACAATGCCTGACAACTAGTCCTATATTAGTCCCTCCACCCACAGGCAGCTGTGTCTCTTTGGGTTTAAGTTGTGCTCTGTTTCGGATTGACTTATTTGTGATAATTTGTTATATTAGAAAATAGACTAGGTTTGAAATATTTGAACTCCAATGTTTAGCTATCCCTGGAAAATGGAGGTGTTAGCAGGACATGAGTGCCTCTTTGCCTCTTTTTTCATTCATGACGCATTGGAGGGTATATGATACACAGGAGCACAATGACACACATAAAAACAAGTTGCAGATTTCACATTTGTCTAGTGTGGCCACTTACTCAATGCATACTGAGAGGAAATGCATCACCAGAGAGAGAGAGAGAGAGGACATAGGTTTGCATAGCAATTACATATGCTAATTTATATGTACAGATACAAGTTTAGAAATAATTACTATGATTTAAATGTAAAGGCAGTTGATCTTACTATGGTGAGAGAGAATGTGTGGCTGCTTAAGATGCTGTCCAGGTGCAAACAATTGATAGGTAGTTCTACTTTCTCTTGGGGTTTTTTCCACAATTAAACTGCATTTAGGCCAGACAGCCCTTTAAAAAGGGGACTGTCACCTGGCAGCCCCTTCAAACAGAACCCATGCTCACCCTACTTTTGGTGGTTTGTAACAAACATACAACAATGAATTAATGGGTTTTCTCTTTTCTTCTTTTTTTTAAAAAAAAGCTTCCTAAAAGCAAGGCTACTTACATAATAGTAATGCACTAATATTATGCAAGTACCATATGGTATATGTATTAAGGCATTCCTACCTCAAATTTCACTAATGACTGTAATTGCCCCATAACATGTAATCATCAGAAAGAATGATTTAACACTGCTCATTTGATATATTAAGTGTAGCAAGAAATTTTATTTCCCTAGAATGTTATATCATGCGACTTACCAGGAGGGTATGGAGAACTCTATATTTAAAAATCCTCTGAGTCATAATTCCAGCAATCAACTGCAGAGCCTGTACGTGAAAGACTGACAGCTGAGGAAAGATTAGGGTGTTTCCTCTCCCAAAGATCCGTTTAAATATTCAAGGTCATAACACTTCTTGCTTAAAGAACAGTGTGCCACCGAATTCATTAAAGAGTTCAGGGAGGAATGACAAAAGAAATCTAGAAAATAATGGGTGGTTTCAGTGATTTCCTTGGTCAAACTTGACTAGTGATCCCTTAGCAACAGCTCATACTTCCAAGCCGATCATTGCTGTCTATTTCCGTTATGGCCCAATGTGTGTTTTGTTCTAGACATATAACCTAAATCAATATTATCAGGTCAGTGTGGCATAGCGGTTAGGACATTTGGTTTGGATAGGCCTAACGGTCAGCAAGTCATTAATCTTTGCCGTACATTATGCTGCTCCTTCCCCGTGCATTCAGTGCGCCTCTGCCTGATTTGTGCATGCTCCCTGAATAAGGCACCTCAGCTGTATGTGTGTAAGGCTCTGGCTACATGATGTGTTTCAGGCATTCAGTTTTCCCTGCCTACAGTCAGGCATCCAATGAACACATGGAAGAATCAGGGGCGAAACCAAATCCCAAGATTTGGCCCCCATCCATCTATGACTGTATTTGCCCTAAATATGGAGGAGGAGGAGGAGGAGGAGGAGGAGCTAATCTATATGAAAAACCAGCTCACCTTGCAGCATTACTGTGAGGATAAAATGTGAGTGACTTGAACATTTGTTGGTATCCCAAATAATGTAAGACTGAAAGACTGACAAACTGTATCCAGGTAGGGACTCCCCAGAGGACTCGTGTTGAGGAAAATACATCAGGGCATGAGGAACCCTTTCTAAACTCTATTATTTTTGTTGCCCACTGCTGTCCTAAGGAATGGGTTTCGCAGTCACCTTATATGTTTTCATGGCAGAGTGGATGATGCAAAGGCTTGTTGGATGGAGTTTCATGACAGAAAAGAATGGTTTTACCCTTGGGTGTCTAGAAATGTAATATTTAGAAAGAACATACCTGCTACACTTTGAGCCATTTTTGGTGGCAACGCTGTGCCCTATATAATCCACGACGGGTCATGGATTCAGACTGTGATGAATTCCCCCTGCCCCCATGTGATCAAGCCCCAAAGCTTTATCCCTCCCTTAACTATATTCTTATAATTTGGTCTCTTGTTTCTTGCTTTGGCTTTCTTTTATTTCATGTTATCATTACTCTGTAAGTATTTTGAGGATCAGTTGAAAATTGTGGTTCAAAAATGATTACTTTTATGCAGTTCAAAGTTACTGTAGTCATGGAATGTGCTTGGCTCCAGAGATCAGCATTTAGGAAATTAAGGCCGGGAATTTAAAAAAAGAAAACTAGGAAATATTATTAGGCTCTAAACTAAAAAGAAATGAAATCAGTATATCTACAAACTGAAGAATACTTAAAAATAAAGTGTGGGGAGGATGAGAGAAACAATGTTTCTATTACAATAAACAAAATGCCACTGGAATTGTTACTACAGTGGTACCTCTGGATGCGAACGGAATCCATTCCGGAGCCCTGTTCGCATCCTGAGTAGAACGTAAGATGCGTCTGCGCGTGCATGGGTCGTGTTTTGCAGTTTCTGCCCATGCGCGTGACATCATTTTGAGCGTCTGCGCATGCGCGATTGGCGAAACCCGGAAGTAACGCGCGGAGTGTAACCTGGAAATGCTCAACCTGAAGCCCATTTAACCCGAGGTATGACTGTATGGGATGCGGGTGGCACTGTGGGTAAAACCTCAGCGCCTAGGACTTGCTGATCGCATGGTCGGCGGTTCGAATCCCTGCGGCGGGGTGCGCTCCCGTCGTGCGGTCCCAGTGCCTGCCAACCTAGCAGTTCGAAAGCACCCCCGGGTGCAAGTAGATAAATAGGGACCGCTTACCAGCGGGAAGGTAAACGGCGTTTCCGTGTGCTGCGCTGGCTCGCCAGATGCAGCTTGTCACACTGGCCACATGACCCGGAAGTGTCTGCAGACAGCGCTGACTCCCGGCCTATAGAGTGAGATGAGCGCACAACCCTAGAGTCTGGCAAGCCTGGCCCGTACGGGCAGGTGTACCTTTACCTTTACCTTTACCTTTACCTATGACTGTATGGGTTAAAAAAGGTAAAGGCCCCCTGACAGTTAAGTCCAGTTGCGAATGACTCTGGGGTTGCGGCACTCATCTCGCTTTAGTGGCCAAGGGAGCCGACGTTTGTCTGCAGACAGTTTTTCCGGGTCATGTGGCCAGCATGACTAAGCTGCTTCTGGCGAAACCAGAGCAGTGCACGGAAACGCCGTTTACCTTCCCACCGGAGCGGTACCTATTTATCTACTTGCACTTTGATGTGCTTTTGAACTGCTAGGTTGTCAGGAGCTGGGACCAAACAATGGGACCTCACCCCGTCATGGGGGTTCAAACCGCCGACCTTCTGATCGGCAAGCCCAAGGCTCAGTAGTTTACACCACAGCGCCACCCGCGTCCTCCTGTTACTATGGGTAGCATTTAACTAAGTTTTACTCAGAGAAGACCCATTGAAATTATTGGACCTAACTTAGCCAGGTTCATTGATTTCAGTGAGTCCACTCTGCATAAAATTTAAATGAATACCACCCTATGTGTTAGAGGTTACTGGCTACTTCCTGTTTTTAAATAATATGCACCTGCTTGGAGAAACAGGTTTTGAGGTAGTGACTCCTTGTGATAGCTCATAGCTTCCCTTTTGCATGCAAAAGGTCCCATGATAATTTTCCTGTCATCACTAGTTAGAAATGAACTTTGATAGCTGCAGTATGGCCCCTGCCAAGTTAGACTGTGCTAGGCTAGAGGGATCAATGGCCTGACATAGTGTAAGACACTTTAATATATTCTCATAACCAGCAAGGAAAGAAATGGGAAAGGAGAAAAGGAGTTAAAATGGAGCACTGAAATTCCAAATTAATGTTATCCTACAGAAAGTATGCCACAAAGGTCAGGAAAAAGGCCAATTCCTTACTTTTTAAACGACAAGAACATTTTATAGGTCTGGGAGGAGAACTATGTTCCTATTAATGGAAAATGTGAGTTTGAAGAGATAAGAGAAGGAGAGTTGTCCTGATGCAGCGAGGGGAGGTTTTGAGAGAGGTTAATGGAATAAAGGTGATGGTCAGTTGATTTAGGGAATAGAGAAGACTGTCAGAGAACCAGGGACGGAATTGATAAGCAGCACATGCTTTGAAGTGTTAAGAACCTGGAGGAAGAACAGAAGAGGAGTTTAATTACTTCGATATTGATCAGATTATCCAATATACAAACATTCTGGGATGGGAAGATGTTTCCAAAAATGAATGAAGAGGTTCCAAAATATCCGGAGTTAAGTGTACTCTGCACATAAGCACAATTGAAAAGTGTTTTTGGAGATAATACTCTACAAAACTAGCCGTGCTCCAAAATATCTGTAAATGAGATTATGACTTAGTTTGACTTGAACTTGATCTGCATCCAGACCAGTGACTGGAGCGGAGGGTCAATCTTTCACCAGGACCGGAACAATAGATCTGGTCCTTCTAGCTTCCACTGAATACTCCCAGCTCTGGACTTCTCTTATCCATCCTCTCTACCCAAATAGTTAAATCAAGGGTAGCCAACATGATGCATTTCTGATGCTGCTCTAATCAGCCCCAGCTGGCAGGGCTAAGGGTCAATGATGATGGGAGTTGTAATCCACCAACATTGGGAGGATACTGCCTTGTCTATATTGGCATTATAGAAGAGAGGGTGTACCTGGAGATACTGACCCAACAAACCTTCACTCATCACTTCCTGATAGTGATGAGGTATTAGGAACAATTCATCCATATGATCCCTAAAGCCTCTCTATGGGGCAAACTATATGGAGTTGGGTTGGGGATGGTTTGGAACACATGTCATTTCCCAGTCAACAACAACAACAAACAACAAAATACTCCCTCCTGTGCCTTGAGACTGCTATTAGCAGTGTTGGTGGGAAACACAAGTGCCTTATAGCAACAGATGGCGGGGGGGGGGTGTTACACTGGAGAAACAGCTTGAGAGTAGGGGAGGTTAAATCTCTCCTACTCCCAGTTCTGCCCAGATACAATTCATATGCCCCACCCTTTGTGACACCTGCTTTTTCAAATATATGTATGTATGTATCTGATAATTAATTTCCATATAGTTTGGTTCTGTCCAGGAAGACGCCTGAAAGGAAAGAAAAAGGATGGAAATACAGGTGTTCTGAGAAGTCAGCCCAAAAGCATGAAGACCCCCCCACCTCAAGTTGATGACTGTGAATCTAAAGTTTCCCCTTAAAAGCTTCCAGTATTTCTACAGCTAAACTTTCCTATTGTACTGATGTTTTACCAAGAGCGGCTGATGAAATCTTATGAAATGTTTACAGGGTAGGACAGCGTTCTTCAACCTGGCAGCTTCCAGATATTGTTGGCCTGCAGTTCCTTCAGTCCCAGCCGGCATGGCCAATGGTCAGGCTTCCAGGGCTATGAACTGTAATATGCAAAAAGAAGGAAAAAGCATGTTGCTGAATCATGAGTGCAGTTGACTGACCTTCAAAGGCATTCACATATTCCTTTTTTCATTAAGCAAGCGTTTTTTTAAAAAAAATGAAGAACAAACACAAAAATCTGAGAGCATAGCACTGAAAGTCATTTCCCCCCCTGGTCCTAACTAAATCGATAGAAAAGATTTCATGACTTTTTCAGCTGCTAGTAAACAGATAAACCTGCAGGGATTGATTTTCTCATTGTCTTTATTTCAGATTTTCTTCTTCAAAGTGCTCCTTTCTCTAACCTCAGTGGGTATAATGCCATAGTGATCCCACTGTAAGAGATCAGAATATGAGGCTTCTTTCATCTGAAAAGGCACCTCTATTGGTTCTCTTGGCCTAGGATCGATTCATAAAAAACTGCTGTTCACCGAGGGACACAATTTAAAAGCTTTGTGTTAGCAGCTCAGTGAAGATAGAGATCACCAAGGTGAGAAGACCATGGGAAGACCAAGACACTGAACCAGCATAAAACTGCCTGGCAGGATGAGCCCAACACAAGGACCACATTCCCTTCTGCACAGCCTTCCTGGGAGCCACAGGCCAGTGGTGGTGAAAAATGGGCAGAGCAATTAATGTAAATTTAAGGGACGAAAATGGACATATATAGATGATGCTGTTATCTTCCAAAGAGACATTTCCTTTCATAAAAAGTAGGAGGAAAGCCATCACTAGTCTGATTAAATTACAATTCTGATAATTATATTCTTTCTACTTATGTTCTTCCTGCAGTTTCAGTTGAGCACATAATTTATTTTCCACTGATTACATGCTAATTTATGTGGCTGAAATGAAGTAATAAATGAGGTGGTTAAATTGTCTCAATATGGTGCTGCAGGTAAGGTGAACCTCGGATTCCGTTAAACGCACCTGCTTCTCATGATTCTACAAAGCCACTAACCATGCCATCCTGTATATCTCCACTCAAAAGTAAGCTCCAGTGAGGTGTACTTCCAGGTCAGTATGCCTACAGTTGCAGCCTAAATGGAGAGTTAACTCCACAATGGTGACAAGACTGGTTGTGTGAAATAAATACAGATGACTCATAATTTACGCACATTAAACTTGAATGATTTCAACTTTATGCGCTTTGGTGGTCAGACACTTGAAACCACACAAATTAAAACGCATGGACGTCAGAGAGCTTAGAAGCAGAAAGAACTTTAAAGCTCTCTGTCTTGCTTGCTGGGATCTAGGAGGCTCTTGTGAGATCTCATTGACCCCTGCTTTGGGAGAAGCAGGTTGCTATGTGCAGTCGGGGTGAGGGTGGCAGGATTTGCTTGAGAAAAATTACCTGGCTGCAATGAATACCAGTTGCTTGTCAAAAACAATGTCAGCTGCAAAGGGGAAGAAAGCGTTATCCTAGGCTCTTATTAGGAGCCAGTCTGTAATCTGCTTTATGCACAGCACCATGAGTGGGAGAAACAGAATTGCAATCTTCCTTCTTGCAAATGAAATCATTGCATTGAAATAATAATGGAATTATGTTCACTTTTATACTACCCCATTCAGCCATCACCATATATTCCTGTTACCCTAAATGACACGTAGTAACCACTGTACAGTGGTACCTCAGGTTAAGAACTTAATTCGTTCTGGAGGTCCGTTCTTAACCTGAAACTGTTCTTAACCTGAAGCACCACTTTAGCTAATGAGGCCTCCTGCTGCCGCTGCGCCACCGCCGTGCAATTGCTGTTCTCATCCTGAAGCAAAGTTCTTAACCCAAGGTACTATTTCTGGGTTAGCGGAGTCTGTAACCTGAAGCGTCTGTAACCTGAGGTACCTTTGTAGTACTGTACTGCAGCATCCAGACGGGAGAAGTGCTCGCTTCGGCAGCACATATACATCCAGACGGGAGAAAACAGGACACAAAAAGAATTGAGCTGTTAGTGGTAGGAGTCATCTTTTTCTTACATCGTTGAGTGGCAAGTCTTGATCTCCACCCTGAGAATTGTATCTGCCTCTCCTTCAAAGCTGAAATGCTTGGACAAGTCTGATATTACTGTAGGCTTGTCCAGGTCAGAATTAAGTTGGCATGGCTGTTAATATTATGATTAGTCAAGCTTTGCTGCTTGAGAAGATGTTTCAATTGAAATGAATCCCATATTAAATTATGTGCAAAATTGGTGTAAGTTCTAGCTGATACGTTGCGTTACATTATGCTATAACTTTATATTTATATTTCTTCTTTCATATGTTAACATTTATTGGGCAGTGAAATTAAAAAGCCATGCTTTAGGATTTCTCAATAGCACCAGTGCCTTGAGAAATATTGGACAGCGTACAAGAAACCCCACAGGGCTGTTTAGCAATTCTTAACACTCATATTTAAGTGATTCTCTCTATTTCCCCCATTTCAGGAGATGAAGTTGAAAGTACTATGTAGCAGTAAGGTCCACCCAGGCATTTGGAGTAAATGAGTACCTGTTATATAACCATTCTTCACATGCTTTTGCTCTTTTGCTTGCTTTTATTAATTGGGTTGTTTTTAATGGGTTGTTTTTAATGATTGCTATATATTATGCATTATCGTATTTTGGGCATTCTTGGAAACTGTACTAGGGTCATGTTGACTTGATGAAGGGTTGCTTACAATTTTGAAAAGCAGACTATAAATAATATTAATTGCTTCAAATTGCTTATCCCCCCGCCCAATTTTATTTTGTTAATCTTTGTCCTCGTATCTCCTTGTTAATTAAATGATAATTAAAGAATCTATTTTTTTTCCAATTGTGCATTAGTTATGTAGCATGGTCTCTTTTACTAATTGAGGCTAGGAAAGTCCCTGCCTTTTCAGAACAGCTTCATCAGAGATAACAAACAAAGAATGCTATGCTTTTCTCTTCATCAATAACTTATTTGTGGCAGAACTTGTACAATAGTTAGCTTGGATGATCTGGAACCCTGTCTATCTATGGGCCTCGAATACTTCTGCTCCATCTTATAACCTACAACAAACAACCTATGATGTCTAGCCTTTTTCAGATTGTTGTCATTGTTGCCAAGTAACAACTTCAACTTTGAACATTGTATTTTCTGTATCCCTATGTCTTCCATTGTTTCATTGTTACAGTGATATTGCTTCTGCAGTTTGAAGAATTCTAAAATTGAAAGATGTCATAAACAGAGGGGAAACTATGGAATCAGATTCTCAGGTTAGATGTCAATGTCACATTGTGAACTAGATTGCACACATTGATGATCTGTAGGTTTTTTGTGTATAGATGACCTTGTTTTGCCTCAGAGGCATAGATATGGTTTGGACTGGATAGGCCTTCGGTTTTATTCCACCAGTATAATGCTCCGTTTTCTTTCCTGGTGGCCATAATACAAGCAACTCATGCCATTAGGAAACATCTCCCCTTCCTTTTCTCTGAATAAGTACTATCACATTCAAGGAGGTTCATTAATTAAATAGGGTCCCTCAAGGTAGCTGCTCACACATTGGAAGAGGTGGAGTAAACAGGACTAAACTATTCAACTTCCTTGTAGAGATGATCTCAGAGCATAGGTATAATAAATTCCTGATCATTACATAAGCAGAACTAGTCATTCCCATTGCAGCAATTTCAACGTGACTCATTGTGCCATGCAATTATGAAGAACTGGACTTTAGAATAACATCGCACATGTCTTGCCACGATACTGCTGCCACTGAAGCTTGTCTAAGAATATGACATTTGGTTTTCATGCTGCAGCTTTTGCCATTTGGTTATATCTGAAGATTCCCACTGAAAATTAGTATTGGGAAGACGTTTAGATGTCTAGCTGCCCAATATATTACCTGGAAATTTAGTGAGAGGACCAAAACTTTGTGGCTCTTTCATACATTCACATGTTATGACATTGAAATGCCTTTTGCTGGAAAGGAATAATCATTGCAAGTAATAATTTTCTAGATTTCACCAGGACATTCAATTGACTTTCAGCACTGAAAGATAAGAGAGCTTGGGCTGCTGGTTCCGGTCTGCCTGAATGGAGGCAGTTCCCACAATAGTGGGAGATCATTGACGAAGGAAAAACAAGGATGATTGAGGGTAATCAGCCTTGCAAATTCCCCCTGGGGACGGGGGTCGGGGGTCGGAATTCACTCTCAGTTCATCTCAATACCTGGCTCTCGCTCTGGTATGGAATGCGGGGGGCGGGCAGGGAGGTGCTGAGTGCAAAAGCACTTCGCCTGCTGAAAACCTTACTATGTTGCCATTAAGAAACAGAGGTTCTCCTGTTAATTAGAGCTTAATTGGACTAAAGTGTGCTAGAAGAGATGAGATCACAAACTGTGGAACAAACCAACTGGTTTGGACTTGAGGTAAGACTTTATTTGGTGCAAAAGATGGTGGGGGAGAGTTTCTTTATTTAAAGTTTTCTTTTCCACAGTTATGATTCAGCAACACTCCTCTGAAAATTATCTGTTTTTGGAAAATAAAGAAGGATACAAATTAAAACAATTTGATCAAATTAAAGATAAAATAAATTGGCTACACTACCACCAGATCAATGAACTGTACAAATTAGTTAAGAAAAATGGTTTTGCTTCAGAAAAAACTAAGTTGGAAATGGAGTTGTTGGACTCTAAAGTTAAAAATTTGTCTAAAATGTATAATTTATTGTTGGAATGACATACAAAGGATGAACAAGTTAAATCTGTGATGATAGATTGGGCAAGAGATGTGGGACATAATATAATGTTTGAAGATTGGGAAAGGTTGTGGAGGAAAGGAGTCAAGTTCACTGCATGTACGGTGTTAAAGGAAAATATTATGAAAATGATGTATAGATGGTACTTAACCCCTGTAAAACTAGCAAAAATATATCATAATAGTGATCATCTATGCTGGAAGTGTAAAGAAAAAAAGGGTACCTTTTATCATATGTGGTGGACCTGCCCCAAGGTGAAAGACTTCTGGGAGAAGATTTATAATGAATTGAAAAAAAATGTTGCAGGGGGGCCACTAGGTGGCGCATCGGAAGATGGCTGACAATAACATCTTTCCGACCCACACGAGGTAATTTGGAGGCTATGATGGGGGTAATTAGCCTCCTTAACCCCCCCAGGATTGTGGGGGGGACGGCCCTTGCCTGCTGTGCCCTATACCACCCCCAAATTTGTGGGGGTGGGGGCACTAGGCACAAAGCCCTCCTGTGGGATTCCGGCACTCCTGGACGCCGTCCCTGATTCGCGCCGCTAGTTGCAAGCATCTTCAAAAGAAACAATTTGGACGAGATAAATTGCACATGCTTCAAGGAAAAAGGGGAGTAAAGACTGCTGACAGAAGAGATCTCTGATAACAAGACAAGAATAAAATATGAGAAGATACGTCAAGATACGGTATGACTGAGGGGGGAGGGGGGAAAAAACCTGCCTTCCTTTTTCTTATGTGATTTAACAAGAATCCCCTCCCCTAATGAGTCAGAAACTAAGGACTTAAGCTGTGGATTTAAGGCTGTGTGGAGATAAACTTTCGAACCAAAGCAATGTTTCAAGATGAAGCTGGAAAGCTAAGAGTTTTGGAATGACGCAGTTAAAAATGCCATCGCCATTTTGGGAGGCATTGTTGGAGCTCTTGGGTCTGGGAGGAGAAAGAGAGAAATAGAGTTGTTTACATATCGTGGATCAACTCCTCGGTGGGACTTAAGAGCGACAAATGCCAAATTCATGATGGAAAGAGTGATGCTATCTACGAAGGAGATATATGGAAACCATCTGGACTTAGTGGAGGAACGGGAAATCCACACAGGATTATTATTTTGCTTATCGGCTTAAGGAGACTAACAGAAGAGATCGTAAAGGAAAAATAGAAATTATATGAACAAGATATGATGTGGAAACACCAAGATAAGACTGGATAGAATTATAAACTTTGTCTGGACTGATTGGGACTGATTTGGACATTAACGCAGTAATAAGAAGATGATTTGAATCCCCCTTTGGATCTTGAAGTATGGGTTCCCCCAACAAAATTTAAAAATTTGGCTTTGTAATTTGGAATTATGTGATGTGATTTAATTTGATGTGATTGGCCAGTTAATAAAAATTATTTAAAAAAAAATAATTGAAAAAAAATGTTGAAATATACATTTATTAAGAAACTAGAGGCCTTTCTTCTTGGAATAACAGGTATTGAATTGCCCCAAAAAGATGCTAGATTGTTTTTGTATGCCACAACTGCAGCTAGAATTTTGTTAGCCAAGAATTGGAAATCACAAGAAGTCTCAACAGTAGAGGAATGGCAGAAGAAGATGATGGACATTTCGGAACTAACCGACCTGACTGGAAGAGTCCGCGACCAGAAGGAGGAGGAGTACCTAGAGGAATGGATGAAATTCAAAGACTATTTACTTAAATACGCTAAGATAATTTAATTGGAAAAACTTGCAAATATCAGATAGGCTTAGGATTTAAATATGTGATGTTATAGAATAATATGTTTAAAGTTAAAATGAAAAGAAAGGAAGATGTTAAGTGATTAAGTTAATTTTACGAGAAAAATTGGTTTTGGAAAACTGTTACAATGATATACACTGAAATTCAGCCAGGGGGATTTGAGGAAGTCACTTAACAATGTTACTAAGATTGGATCAAGTACAGTTAAGATCTATGTTTGTTTGTCTGTTTAAAATTTTGGAAAATCAATAAAAAAAAATTTGGGGGAAAAACAAAACAAATTATATTTGTACAAGCGAGGATGGAAGAAATTAATAAATAAATGAAGAAAAGTCTTTTTTCAGTGAGGATCAATCAAATATGTTCTCTGATAGCAGATTTTTGCAACAGGGTAGAATGTGTGTTATCTATCAGGCTACTTATGCACATGTGGACAATCACAGCTGAAGAATCCAATACTACATCTTCCTTCAGCATAAGGGCATTAGTCTCAGCAATATGTCAGCAGTGTGAAGATTCTGATATAAGCACTGGCAGTCTGGCCTTTTACCTTTGCTTTGTCAGTTGAGCAGTCTACATTCTACTAACTGCACTGCAAACTCCAGCTCCTCCCTCCCACTTCCTTCTGACCTCAGGACCCTGAGCTGAAAAGCACATACGTTCAATCTATAGCTCTAAGGTGCTACTGGACAATTTCTTAACGTTTGCATTTACGATGGTGCAGGTGGTTCTCTTGCAGAGGGTGCCAAGCCAATGGGGTGCCAAATGGAAAAGAGCCATTTGGGGGCCATATTATGAAAGATTACCAAAGTCTGGCAATATACTGGGGTGCAACTCCCTCCCCACAGCACAAGCTGGCTGGCCCTGACAGTTTTCTAATGATCTAGAAGTCTTCAAGTGTGAATCTAAAGGAGCGCCTTACACAAAATGTTCCCAGTCCAGTGTTCAGTCCTGTCTGGTGGAAGCCCAACCTTTGTGTACAAGGATTAGTTTGCTGTCCTAAAAAGAAAGACACGCAACCTGATCCAGAGCTATGTTTGCTCTTGCATTCACCATTCTGCCATCAGCAATGAACACTTAAAATGACGGCGGATGTGATTCACAAACAATTAGCTGGAGTGTTTCCATTTCAGGAATTTTGTCAATGGCTTTAACCGCTTCACATGTCAGACTGCATGTGTTGTATACCTTTGGCTGAACAACAACTAATATTCATTCATTTATTATTTTCTTCTTCAGTATCTCTTTTAGTAACATAGACTAACATGGTAGCTTTGATGTATTTTTATTTTTATTTTATTTTAAGAAGATTAGATAACAGCAAGAATCTGTATGATTCTAACAATATTCCCTTTTAATATGCTCCTTTAAATACAGTTACAAACCAATAATCCAAGGCTTTCCATCAAGCTTCTAGAGGACAAGGGAAATTATATCCAAGCTGTGCCCCGTGGATAAGACTACCCTACATCTTGTGGAAAACTGAGTTTGCACATATCTTTTTCAGAATGCACTTTTCTCCCTTTCAATAATCATATTGTGAGCAATTGATTTCTCCTTAGTTTTGTAGTTACACGTGATAAACACTACACATTTCAAATGCTTAAACAATATTTCCTCTGTAAACTAAGATATACACATTGAGCCTCCCTGCAAAATTTGGTAAGCAAAATGGTTGTGCATTAGCTTTGGAATGAGTTGAACTTCAGTTAACCAACAGCTAAATCCTACTCAGAGCAGACCTGCTGAAATTAATGTGCCTAAGTGAAGCATGTCCATTAATTTCAATGGGTCTACTCCAAGCATAGCACTGGATGCAACCCATTGATTCATTAAAATTCATTTTAACGAATGTTAACTTAATTGGCCTGCAGGGGAAACAACAAAGTCAGTTGGAAGCTCTATAAGGTATCAGTAATTTCTAAATACTGGTTTTCTTTTTACATTAAATGCATGAAGGAAACATTCCTGAAATTGGTTCATCGCAAATACTCAGCACACTTTGCTTGAAATGGTGCTGGGTGGACTCTTATACTTTATTAGTATTCTATGTGATCTAGACAGGCCAGCTAAATTCAGAATGCACTATGGGAGCTTGCAGTAGTCATAGCAACCAGACTTCGGTTACCAACGACTGCATAATGGAGTGCTATACATTTGAAGCATAAGGTACTCACTGAAGGTTTGTTTCACTAATTAAATAGCAAAAGTATTCATTCTCTCTATAATTAAAACTGTCAGAAACGTGTGCTAAAGAAAGAAATCTTCATTGGCTGCAGCTTATTATTTATGGACATTCAGGCAAATTATTCTGTCTATACATTGAGACACATTTCTGAGGGATTAGGAGAAGTCTTCAAGGGCATATATACAGCAGGCATGCCCATATCTAACAGATTTTGGTTATTCCATTCTCAACCATACACCTTATGCTGTAGGGAATTTATCTTACATCTGCACTGCTTTTTTAATCTTGAGATTTTGTTATTTATTCATTTCGTTTATTTCCTTGACTCATTTATTTCTGCATAACACTTGCCCATATTTGGAGTACTTTCTGATCCTTATCTCATCCAATTTGTGGATTTAATCTCGTATAAATAGGAAGCTGAGATGCAGAGATAAGGGACTTGCTGTGAGCTGGCGGGATGTCATGGCAGCATTTCATTTTAACACAAGTTTCCTCATTTCAACACTTCAGGACTAGGCTGGACAGAGTCAGGCTTCATACTCAAATAACTGAAATATAGCTAACTAAAACCATTCTCCTCTCACCCTCATCAAAGCTGAAGCAATACACATGTTGACCAGAGTTTCCAAGTGGACCTCATATGGCCTGTGATTATTGCCCCAGCCATAACAAACAGATCTACAACATAAAATGTCTCTCCGTGCCTCATTCCTGATAACTGTGTGTGAAGGGGGAAGTTGTAATATTTCGTAACGTGACAGCAGTGCTATTTGGTAAGTGTGTAACATGTTGGAATTGGAACAGGTTAGCTTGCCAACAGGGATGCTTTTTCTGAGGAAAGGTTATGTCCAGCTGTAAGGGACACTGCTATCCAAGTGGGTTTATTCAGTCTCACTAATGTAGAGTTCCTGCACACATTGCCAGAAGCACCACTTTTGGGAGAAGCCTAGCTTTAATACTTGTAGAGTTGTGTCATGGACTCTGGAACCTCATCAAGGCATGAACTGAATATAAAAAGAGAAAGCTCACAGTGGATCCCAGAGCTACTAGAGGAGTCCAGCTTTGTTTTTAACATTTTGCCATAGCAAAGAATTAGGTGTGTTTGTTACTGCCAAGGCAATAGTGGGAGAAATACAAAGGCAGTTATACCATCTTATCGTGTTCTGTGCTTGAGCCAGTATGGTGGAGAAAAGTAGGGAGTATCTGTAAGATAGGGACGCGGGTGGCACTGTGGTCTAAACCACTGAGTCTCAGGCTTGCCGATCGGAAGGTCGGCAGTTCAAATCCCCACGACGGGGTGAGCTCCCGTTGCTCGGTCCCTGCTCCTGCCAACCTAGCAGTTCGAAAGCACATCAAAGTGCAATTAGATAAATAGGTACCTCTCTGGCGGGAAGGTAAATGGCATTACCGTGCGCTGCTCTGGTTTCGCCAGAAGCGGCTTAGTCATGCTGGCCACATGACCCGGAAAAACTGTCTGCGGACAAACGTAGTCTCCCTGGCCAGTAAATTGACCCCAGAGTCGGACTTAACTGTCAGGGGTCCTTTACCTTTACCTTTTTATCTGTAAGATACAGTCTACCCATCGAAGCTTCTATGTCAGTTGTGTGACTTTGGAGGAACTGGCATAATGAGAGATGGATTCTCTGACATTGGATTTCTCTCTCTCTCTCTCTCTCTCTCTCTCTCTCTCTCTGACAACAGAGGGGTAGATCCAATCTATCCAATGGTGCCAAAGCTGTCCTCTAGGCACCATTGGACTGTACTTTAAGGTAAGAGAGAAGGAACACCAGAGCAGGGGCTAGATCCCTGTTTTGTAGCATAACAAATGTTAAGCGGTGGCTTATATGAAGAATGCAAAGTAGAATTGTCTGGCAGTGTGTGACGGATGGTGGATATAAAAAGCAAGAAAACCGTTTGCATTCTAATCAGACAGTACAGGCAAAAATGGATTACGTTATCAATTGGAGCCTGAAATCTCTGGTCTGCTGTGCCATAAAAGCCTTTAGTGAGGCATAGAATTAACTGCATAGAACCAGCACTCGAGAATATAAATTCACTCGTTTTCTGCATAAGGGGAAGATTTAATTTGCTGTTTATTGTTCTTTTACCCCTACTCATTACTATCATTATTCATTATTACTCTTCTAAAGTGAGCAAACAATTAGACAAAATCAAGAGTAACAAGAGTAGCAAATTACATAATTAATTGTTAAATTGGTGGCAGCAATCTGACCTTATTTAGAGACCAAGAAAAAATAAATACAATAAGTATTTTCTCAAACTGATCTATTTGCTGAGGGGTTATGACTGGTAAAGCATGATCCTTGAATTTTGTGTATTTATGAAGTGGACAAAACTTTTACTGTAAAAGCACCACTTACCAAATACACAGTTTTGCACACAGTTAAAGAAGCATTAGTAGCATACTGACAAGAACTTCAGGCCTTTGTAAAAACAAAAGCTAACAACCAAAGATCAAATTGCAGGTGGCCACTATTAAGATTTGGGGTGGAATTCAGTGTTGTAATGTGGTGGACATCCCATTGTAGCTTGCCAAATCATATGATTCCCCTCTCTCCTTCCCCTGTGCTCATGGGAGTGACACTGAGATGGAAAAAAGTAGTGTTTTTTTTTAAAAAAATGGGAAAGGCCTGAATAGACTAAGAAGAGAGAAATACTGAGTGTTAACCAGAAGTAGCAGGCATGGGTTCAACACAGAAGCTAACACTAAAAAGCCCACATGGTTACAACAAAGCCTTTCTAATCTTCTCATTCTACTCAATCATCTCCCTTTGTTTCAAACTGCCACTTTCTCTCAGGGTCTCTCCATCCCTGCTTTACACAAACATTTCCTGTTGTTTGAAATCACCATTGATTTTCTCAATGTTCCTCCAGCCTTACTGTATATTATCACTATCTAAAGGGGACACAGGAGCAAAGTGGGGCTTTGGAACGTAGGAAGCTGTCACATACTAAGTCAGACCTCTGGTCCATCTAACTCAGCATTGTCTATGCTGACTAGTAATAGCTTTCCAGGGTTTCAAACAGTCCTTGCTGGGAATTGATCCTAAGATCATCTGCAAGCAAGGCAGATGTTCTGCCACTTACATATGGCCTGTATTCAGGGGCACTGTACTGGAAGAACACAGAAAGTGATGGAAATTAATTACAGGTCTATCTGCACTTCACTTACATTAAAGTGGTCTATCTGCACTTCACTTACATTACCTCCTTTCAGCAGATTCCAAAGTGGCATTTACAGTAATCCTGGTTCTTCATTTTTTTTTTATAAACACTGGGTACCTGTGCAAAAGATCTGCTAATTAATTAGCCGTTTGGTAATGTCTGCTTTGAGAATAATTAAGGCACAATGCTGTGTAAATATACCCATGGTGCCACCATGGTTTTCATTTTAAATAGTAATCCCTCTTAGCACTATAAAGCATATTTCTCGTCAGGACTATGAAAGGGGAATGATATGATTATGTGACAGTGTCTATAAAACATCTATAAAAAAAGAGAAACTTTTAAACACACCTGAAATACTTTGTATAACTAGAAGCTTCGCACAAGTTATACACCTTAGTGACAACACCCGTCAGCCATGATACTACTAGCTGGTGACCTAAACGCAAGAGTGGGCCCCAACGACAACGCCCTATACGCACATTTTCACCAATGGCCTCCAGAAATGGAAACTATCCCACCCCTAATGACAAGATCATCCTACGATAAGACATGCAACATTGGAGGACTACATTTAGCACAGATGGCCTACAGACAGAATACACCTTAGTGGGGCATCTTTTCATGCCAGAGGCTGGGACTACCAGTCCCAGAATCCCACATGGGAAATGGACCCTATGGGGAAGGTGAATATGATGTAGGAAGGTACTCACCTTTTGTGAGCATTTATAAAAGTTCATTCTCTCTCGGGGTGAAGAGTGAGATGCTCACACTGATGGCAGGTGTATGTGGGTCAGTTCATACTGCCCAGTGCAAGTGATTTGGTACGTTGCTGCTGAAATTAGGAAAAATTTTGGAAAATTTATGGAATGAGAATTGGAGATTTACGGCTTGTGACACCATAAAGGAACATTTTCTAAAGATGTTCTATGGATGGTACATAACACCTAGCAAAATATTCAAAATGTATAAAACAAAATCCAAAATGTGTTGGAGGTGTAATCAAGCAGAGGAGACACTGCTACATATTTGGTGGACCAGTAATAAAATTAAGAGCTTCTGGGATATGGGATATAAAGAGCTGAAGAAAATATTTAAACAAACCTTTATTTTAAAAAAACCAGAAGCTTTTCTGCTGGGCATATTAGACTCCGACATTGAAAGTGAAAATAAGAGAATATTCCTGTAGAATATTCCTGCAACATCAGCAGGAACAACGAGAAACTTAATTGCCAAAAAAATGGGGAAAAAGAGATAAATTATTTTGAAATACTTTATTGTCACTTGTACAACTTGTATACAGTGAGATTACACGAGCACCCCCCACTCAGCTCTCTTAGTCTTAATTCCCCTTGTTTACTGATGCACACCCACCAAACCCAAAAGTCAGTTGCCCTATTGTTATCTTTTCATTCAGCAGCCTAATAGAAGCAAAAAAAGAGTGACAAGATAAATTATTTGATTACCTCGAATTGGCCAAAATGACGGATACAATTAGGGGACAATCTAAACAAAAATTCCAAAAAGTTTGGGGAAAATATAGAGATTATCTAAAAAAGCAGTGTCTTAAAATCAATACCTGGACTTGTTTTGAGTAATTTTTGCAAAACAAAATATGGTATAAAAGTATAAAATATAGAGAAAAGTAGGGAAAAGGAAATGAGAAAGAAACAGTTTACCAAATATGAAATTAGATCCATATTGAGGATGAAGGAAGTGAATTAGAAAAGAATAAGAACTGAAATATGGATATACGTTTATTATTTGTTTTGTATCTGTATTTTTTTAAGTCAATTCATTGTGTGTGTTTGTGTTGTAATAATAAGCTAATAAAAAGCATATGAAACAAAAACAAACTAGAATTGGCTGGTTTGACCTGTCATTGGCTCTAAGGTCACCTGCTGTTGGCTTCCATGCCTTAAATCTTACCAGTCCCAATAAGCACCAGTCACTACTGACAGCTGGAATCTTTCACATGGAAAGCAGATACTCCACTGAGCTATGATGTCAATAAATACATAATTTCATTAAAACTGTAATGGTGTCAAATTGCGGAAAACGTCACTGCTTTTGGTGCAGCTGAAGGATTTAAATAGACTAGAAAATATTCTATATTTCAGTGAGTCAAAATGGCTACATATAATTATAGTTCCGCTTTCTCATTCATTTGACTACTGCTTTTGGCACTCTTTCCAACCCTTGCTAACTTTCTCTTTCCTGCAGTACTTTGTGGACAGAGGAAAATGTGGTGTCTTGTCAGCCAAACACACAGCTCAACAGGAATGTGCATCTTCAGTCCTAAAACCTTCCACAGCATTCGATGACAAGGTAACTACAAATTCAAGTCCATGGAGAGCGGGATTCTGCAGCCCGTATAAATTATTCAAATCAAGCACATCTGTATAGATTTGCTTATTTGGCTTAACATTTGTCTTCTGCTTGCCAGAGGGAGAGAAAAGAGCTACACAGGATACTATAAATGCTACTGCGGAGCCTCTTTCCACAAAACAGCCTCACGGGCCAAATGAGGGGGCCTGTCGGGCGTAGTTAGGCTTGTGAGCTGGAGGTTTCCAATTGCTAGGCTAGAGTGACAGCGCAATTCTATATAGATACTAAAAAAACAAGCAACTTTGAGGTCAATGGGGCTTACTTCCCAGGTAAGTAGGTCTAGGACTGCAGCCTAAAAGACATTTTCACTTTTTATAGCTCCATATATACTGGCTGTAGTTTCCTAGAAATTTCTTATGTACTGTATTTTTCGCCCTATAGGACGCATTTTTTCCCCTCCAAAAATGAAGGGGAAATGTGTGTGCGTCCTATGGGGCGAATGCAGGCTTTCGCTGAAGCCTGGAGAGTGAGAGGGGAGAGCCCCAGCGCCAGCCCCACAAGGTCGGGGGACAGAGGGAGGCGGAACGCCGCCATCCCGCTGTCTCACGAAGTGGTTTGGAGGCTGACGGCGGGGAGAAGAGCGCTTCTCCCCGCTGCCTGCCCCGCAAGCTCCGGGGACAGCTGGGAGGCGCAGCGCGTCTCCCCGCTGTCCCCGGACCTGGTCTGAAGGCGGGCTGCGGGGAGAAGAGCGCTTCTCCCCGCTGCCGGCACCACAAGCGCCTGGGGGGGGGAATTTTTTTCCCTTTATTTCCCCCCCAAAAAACTTGATGCGTCCTATGGGCCGGTGCGTCCTATGGGGCGAAAAATACGGTACCCTATTTCTCCTTCATTATTTCACTCAAACTGTCTCAACTGATTACTGTTTCTACAAATATAAAACTGAGTTTTTCTCTAATTAGTTAGACTCTTAACTGCTTAGGGTAAAAACTCTAATTGTTGTTGTTTAGTTGTTTAGTCGTGTCCGACTCTTCGTGACCCCATGGACCAGAGCATGCCAGGCACTTCTGTCTTCTACTGCCTCCCGCAGTTTAGTCAAACTCATGCTGGTAGCTTCAAGAACACTATCCAACCATCTCGTCCTCTGTCGTCCCCTTCTTGTGCCCTCCATCTTTCCCAACATCAGGTTCTTTTCCAGGGAATCTTCTCTTCTCATTAGGTAGCCAAAGTATTGGAGCCTCAGCTTCAGGATCTGTCCTTCCAGTGAGCACTCAGGGCTCATTTCCTTAAGAATGGATAGGTTTGATCTTCTTGCAGTCCATGGGACTCTCAAGAGTCTGCTCCAGCACCATAATTCAAAAGCATCAATTCTTCGGCGACCAGCCTTCTTTATGGTCCAGCTCTCACTTCCATACATCACTACTGGGAAAACCATAGCTTTAACTATACGGACCTTTGTTGGCAAGGTGATGTCTCTGCTTTTTAAGATGCTGTCTAGGTTTGTCATTGCTTGTCATTGCTTTTCTCCCAAGAAAACCTCTAACAGATTTGTGCCATTTGCAGTGTCTTTACTGCTTCTAGGTTGTGGAATCCTTGTGAATTTGTTGCATCAATAGATTCAGGCCTGGTTATTCCAATACCATCTAAGGGGCATTGTCATGTACCCTTTTGCTGACAGATGAGTACTGGCATCTATAGAAGTTAACCAAATGGTGAAGGGGCAAATGGTTGCTTAAGCTAGGCCTGTGATAAAGAACAGTGCAGATCTGTGCTCTCCAAAGATCTGTCGTTTCCTACAAATATATGCGAAGATTGCTTTTTTTTATTTTAAGGAAGAATGCCATCACATTCCGAATAGGGAGTCAGACGCAGCACAAGTGAAGAGAACAAGGAATGATCAAGGGCAGCAGGATAGGCTGCTATTGAAGGTTTGGGTTAATTGGTATGGGTGGGAAGTCTTTCCATCAGGCTTAAGCACTGAGCGTGTCTAAATAATGCCAAGAAAATTGAGTTAGAGAGAGTGTACACACAACAGTTAGGCACTGTGATGATTGCATTTCTGCTGAGACGGCCACGTCTCTAACGGAAATCATTTTCCTATTTATTCACGTGTGCAAGAAGGAAAGGACATCTGGAATTAAATCTGAAGCTGAGCTCAGGAGCTTGCATTAGGTGCCTCAAAGTCTAATGCAAGAAGACTGGTCTGATCAGGATTTGCTATGCATCTTTTTACTTCTAATTCAACGTGACTATTAATCTAAACCAAATGTTTATAGCTTCTCATTGATCAAATAGAAAGTAGAAAAGTGGCAATCCAAACTCATTAGGAGCAATCTTCTTTGTTAAGTTTTGGTAGTGCTCAAGGTAGCAATAATACTATGTGTGGCTGTTAAATAAATCTCTCCACTCCAGCCCCATTTCAGAACTGAAGCTGCAATTGCAAATGACGGTCCCTCTGCTTCAGCAAAATCAGTCTGTCCCTGCAGTGGACAGAAATAAAAATGGTTAAAGCTATTCGTTTGGGCAGGAAAGCTAACTCTCTTCCTCAGTACACAGGGCATGGATGCAAAGTAGTTATGGAAACGTGCAAGAGCTTCTCATGGGTGGGGGTGAAAGATGAATTTGTTTTAAATGCATTTATACACAGCGTTTGGTGGTTCTCAGGCTACTAAAGTATTGCATGCAAATAGACTTTGGCAACATGGTGATTGCCGGGTAAATGTTCTGGGAGTGCCTCTCTGCTAGGACAGATAACTCTAACAAAGCATGGTATTCTATTCAGTGTGGAGGCCTTGTCAAGGTCATCCACATGTAAACTTTTGTTGAATCTGGACAACAAAGCAAAATGCCTGTCCCCCGCTTTGCATGGTCTGCATTCAGCTTTCTTTCCAGGGCAATTGCCTATACAGTGGTACCTCAGGTTAAGTACTTAATTCGTTCCGGAGGTCCGTACTTAACCTGAATCTGTTCTTAACCTGAAGCACCACTTTAGCCAATGGGGCCTCCTATTGCCGCCGCGCCGCCGGAGCATGATTTCTGTTCTCATCATGAAGCAAAATTCTTAATCTGAAGCACTATTTCTGGGTTAGCGGAGTCTGTAACCTGAAGCGTATGTAACCTGAAGCGTATGTAACCCAAGGTACCACTGTACGTTGTTCTCATTCACAGCAGTATAATAGTGCCTGTACACATTTTGTAGTCTGTGGGCTCTTATTTAAACTTGCCCAAACACTTTGTTGTTGTCTGCCCAGCCTGCATAATTTCTGTCATATTTGCACTCTCCAGCTTTGCCCCTGCCATTTCTGTCTAGCTGCAATTGAGTCTTGGCTTTCTGGAAGGTAAGATCAGGTTCTACCAGAAGGTTCCCCTTGATTTGAGACATTACTGTCTTCTCTATCAACTGATCTCAAATCGTTTCCAAAATTGTAAATTAAATCTGTTTTCCTTTAAAACAGCAAAGTACTAGTCTGCGATTTCTCCTTGCTTCTGTCCCTGCAGGCAAAATTTATAGTGTTCTGCCACAATATTAACTCTAGGCACAAAACAGTTCCTTACAGCAGTCAAAGCTGCCTCATATTTATTATCCACCACAAGAAAATTATAGAAAATTCTCCGAGCTTCTGCTTCCAGTCAATTCATGAGTAATGCACACTGCCCAGAGCATCCTTCTCATGAATAGCCAAAACACAGGTATCAAACTTTCTAACCCAAGAAGTAAACAGAATCACAGGCTCATCTGGGTTTTGGAAGAAAGGTGGAGGTTCTTTTTTCAAGGCATTAAGAACTGAAATTATAATTACCTCAGGTAGTCTACAACTGCTCCAACTCTGCCCTCCACAACTCCCAGCATGCAGTTCACCTACTAGTAGAGTATCTAATGGTGCACATCTATAATTTACACCATGAGCACAAGAACTCATGAGATCAGTGAGCAAAAGCTCCGGAAGGTGCTGCCTTGTTTGCAAGCACAGTTTTATGTTTTAGCGAGGGCTGTGTGAGGCCCCTGATCTGATTTGGAGGATTACATGGTGATCTGGATCCAAATCTGATTTAATATACTGAATTCACAAGACTTAGTCACGCACGCACACATGCACAATACTAATAAAGACAGACACAGAAAACAGAACAGATGTAAATAAATTGCAAATATAACATTATACACTAAAGCCACAATAAGGGCAGGAGGTAGTGAGTGATGCTGCCACAGTAACCACTACTAAGACACAGACAACAACAACAACAAAATTAATATAAGGATGGAACCGAGACTTATTGGTAAAATATAGGAAACAAAAAGGTATAAGGCTTGGTGGGATAGTGTGAAGGGAACAAAACACAAAGTGAACAAATGCCACCAAACTCTTTCTATTAGACAGAACTTAGAAAAGAGTGAAGACAGTGCAAGTTTCCTGCATTTTAAGACCACTCGCCCTACAAGCACTGTGATTAGAGAGTATTGGGTGAGATTCCAGTCCTGGATTAGAAACTAGAGCACTCAATGGGCAAATGCCAGCTGCTGTCCTCCTCCTTTCCCCACCCTGTTGCTCTCTTTATGTGGTGGTGTAACTAATAATTGCAACACTTTGGAGGCAGTCTGTCTGGCTTTATAGCATGGGTAGTCAAACTAAGGCCCAGGGCCCAAATCCAGCCCAATCGCCTTCTAAATCTGGCCCACAGATATGGGGCCTGCCTGATGTTTTTACATGAGTAGAATGTGTGCTTTTATTTAAAATGCACCTCTGGGTTATTTGTGGGGCACAGGAATTCGTTCATTCCCCCCCCCAAAAAAAATAGTCCGGCCCCCCACAAGGTCTGAGGGACAGTGGACCGGCCCCCTGCTGAAAAAGTTTGCTGACCCCTGCTTTATAGAGACTGGTTTTTAGTTGCTGCAAATTGATTTAGGTGCCCCCAACCCACTCTGTAGTTATTTGTAGTTGCCTCAGCTTAATCTAGAACTGCCACAAATTGGCCTGCTTTGGTTTGGAATTTTGAGAAATTGGTTGCAAAGTCCTAGTTTTAACTGTATTACAAGAAATAATTTATAGTCTGTAGCCAAACAGGAATTGCATTGCCATTCTCCCCTGTGGAAAGCTGAGGAGGATGTCCCATTCCCCTCATGTAAAAAAACTTGGTGCTGCACACCTATATCTGATATTCACAAATTTTCCCCCTTTGTTGAAGACGAAGAATTGTATGAAAAGTATACCAGTGCAATTATATGGCACTCATGCACCCCTCTTCCATCTGACAAAAAGGAGCACTATCAGAGGTAATGCATGAACAGGGTCCAAGTAAAAGTCTGGTGCATGATTGGCTACCCATTTTTCTAATACACCAGGAATGGATATTACTCCATTACTTCTGGAGAAGCTTTGCACTCATTCATGCAATGGGCTGTAGAATGACAGCAGAGAGGCTATTAATGTGCACATCTAAAGTAACACACTTCTTGCTCTTAGTGAAGCATGGGCTTTTTTCTTCCTCTTGGCTGTTCTCTGACTCTTCCCCCACCCCGTGCCTTTGGAGTTTTGTGCCATTATTCCATTGAATGGGAGCAAGAGATACAAATCTGCAGAGAGCCTGTAGTGTAGCCTTTATGCAGGTTTGTAGCTACAGGTGCAGTAACAGTTAGATGAGGCCAGTTGTTACATTATCTTCTTCCTAAATGATGCTGACGGTTATCATTTTCTGACCATTATCTGTACACAAAGGCTGAAATCTAAGCAACCTTTCAGAAGTAAGAAAGCATTGTTTTCTGTTCTGACCTTTATTGGTTGCATGCAGCACGGTTTCCATTCTGCTGCAGTTCATATTCCACCCCAAACTATCACTGCTACAGTGAAAAAATTACATAATTTACCTAACCTACATAAATTGCTGCCATCACAGTATGGCACTCCATTCATTTCAATGTAAAGGAAACATCATGTAGCGGTGGTCTTGTTTGGAAACTGAAAGCAGCAACAACTGTAAATATAATTCCTATTTGCTGGATTGATTTCTGTTCAAGACATGGTATGAATAAACAATTTCTACTTGTGCTTCAGTTTTCATTGGAATTCTATGATATCTCTACTCTTAGTAGTCGGCAGTAAGCCTCATTGAACTTGATGGGAATTTGATGAGTAAACATGCTTAAGATTGTACAATGAGGCACTTACTTAGCCCAGCAAATATTAATAACATTAAAGAAAGAAATCTGGGAAGCACAGATATATAATTAACAATAAAAATTAATAATGCAGAAACTAGAGGCACATAAGGGTTTAATTGTTATGAATGGATTTACAGTGGACTGACTAATTTGAATATTTGAAGGGGCTATATCAGTCGCTTCATTCTATTGGAGTGTGGATAGGCATTAAAAACACACACACTAGGATCAGCTTCTTAGGTGACAAGAGTCATGGAGAATTATGTTGTGGGGAATTGTTCAATATTTATCAGGATCACAGGCCAAAAGGGACGTGTGATACCAGTCTCAGAAGGCTTATGATTCGACAGCGGGCAGCATATGGTTTACATCATTGCTGTTCAATTAAATTGTGCAGCAGGCCAACCTGTCATGCTGCCCTGGAGGCTACCATCTGCCCTGTTTCACTCACTGAGGTTCCAGTGAGTCTGAAGGAGCCTACTGGCAGCATAAAATGCCTAGAGATCAGCATGCAATGCATAGACCACTGAACCCCAGAAAGTAGTTCATGGGCCACAACCAGCACTGCTGGAGGGGATCTAGTTATCCCCCTTGTACCTCTTTGGAGTGCAACACAAAGGCTTCATTTCATGCCAGGAAGTATGGTGCTGGAAAGTCATGGCCACTCCCAGAACATGGTAGGTGGACATTGTTGGAAATTGAGGAGGAAAGTCAAGAGACATTCTCTTAATGAATCAATTTTTTTTTTTGTATGTACAGTGGTACCTCAGGTTAAGTACTTAATTCATTCCGGAGGTCCGTTCTTAACCTGAAACTGTTCTTAACCTGAAGCACCACTTTAGCTAATTGGGGCCTCCCGCTGCTGCCGCGCCGCCGAAGCACGATTTCTGTTCTCATCCTGAAGCAAAGTTCTTAATCTGAGGTACTATTTCTGAGTTAGCGGAGTCCGTAACCTGAAGCGTATGTAACCTGAAGCATATGTAACCCGAGGTACCACTGCATAGCAAATCACACTCAAATGAATCTGCCCATCTCTAAATTTTCCGGAGCCATAAGAACCTAAGAATAACCTGCTGGTTCAGGCTGGTGGCCCATCTAGTCTAACAGTGGCCAACCAGATGCTTGTGGGAAATCCGCAAGCAGGATTTGAGCACAAGAGAACATTATCCTCCCATGGTTTCCAGCAACTGGTATTGGGAAACATTGCTGCCTTCAATCGAGGAGTTAAGAGCATAGCCATTACAGCTAGTAGCCACTGATAGCCCTCTCCTCTATGAGTTTTTCTAACCCTCTTTTAAAACTGCCCAAGTTGGTGACCATTACTGCCTCCTGGGGGAACAAGTTCCATAGCCTGACTATGTATGAAGAAGTATTTTATTTTATCTGTCCCAAATCTTCTGACCAGGGATGTTATCATTAAACGTTTGCTTAGGAGAGTAGTGGTGGATCAGCTACAGACACTCTTGGATGAAATCCATTACCTTGACCCTTACTAGATTTGGGCCTGACTTTGGGACTGAATCAGTCTTATCCTGATAGATAATATTATCAGATGAGAGAAAGGGGGAGGGTGATCCTGTTACTCTTCCTTGATCTCTCAATGTGTTTTGATATCATCAGCCATGAGGTCACCTGGGGTTCCTCTGGGAGAAAGGCAATGATAGAAAATCTAATAATAAATAAATAATCTTCTGGATCAACTTTGTGCCTGGAGGCACTGTTCTTCAATGGTTCAACTCTTACCTGTAGGCCTGGTTCCAGACAGTAGCACAGGGGGACTATGTGTTGAGCTCCTGGCAATTATGCTATAGAGGGCATTATTTTGTCCCCAGTGCTATTTAACATCTGTAGGAAGCTATTGGGAGTATATGTTATATTTATGTTTGGTTTTCTGTACACTATACACATGAGCAGTATATAAATGTTCTAAAATAAAGTTTAGGCAATGGCATCTCTAAGAGCTAAGGCACTGGAGTTATTCAAGTGCCTATTCAACTTATAATTATATGTATTTCAGGTTGATACTTTTTAATGTGAATGCCAAACAGGACACATCTTTAATTCGGATTTGAAGATAGGATGTTACACACCAGCATATCTATATATCTAAGCATTCTGATGAACTGGAAAATGAAGATAAATGGTGTCACCTTTAACAAATACATTCCAGTGAACAAGGAATAGCAGATGATTTATATAATCATGCATTTGCAAAATAATAGTGATTTAAGCTAATTTCAAATCTCTGAAAATGAAAGCAACAAAATTAAAACTGTACAGTAATCTGACATTGTATGCATACATTCTTGTGGAATTCACTTTGCCAAGCAATCTAAGAAATGTTTGAATTTTTTTTTATGAACTTGGTGTACATTTGGAGTATAAATATAAAGTTTCTGGTGGGCACAGGCATGAATTAAAGTAATCAGTCACTTTTTTCCCTGATGGTTTCAGCACCAGACCATAAGACGCACCTAGTTTTTGGAGGAGGAAAACAAGAAAAAAAATATTCTGAATCTCAGAAGCCAGAACAGCAAGAGGGATCACTGCGCAGCGAAAGCAGCAATCCCTCTTGCTGTTCTGGCTTCTGGGATAGCTGCGCAGCCTGCATTCGCTCCATAAGACGCACACACATCTCCCCTTACTTTTTAGGAGGGAAAAAGTGAGTCTTATAGAGCAAAAAATACGGTACTTCAATTCTCCCCAACATCAGACACCTGCAATCCAAAGTGAGAGCGAAGAGAAGACCAAAGCAATGTATTTTATAGCAGTAAATGGAAGGCATCTATAAGGCAGGTGGAATGGCTCAGCATATTGTGCCCATGTGAATGCACAAACATTCAGGAAATGTAAATATTTTTAAAATAAATAAATAAATACTAGGCAAGCAATTGAGAGAAAGAAGGCTGAAGAGAGTTTTAAATTAAACCAGAGCTGAATGTGTTGAAATACCCAGGCAAATCTCAGCAAAAACACATTTCCTATCTAGACCATAAGCCAGAATTTCCCAGCCAAGTGACCTCCAGATACTTTGGACTCTAACTCCTTTTGGTCCCAGCCAACATGATCAATGGTCAGGGATGCTGGGAGTTCAAAAGATCTGGAGGGCATACAGGTTAAGGAAGGCTGCCTTATAAGTTTATTGGAGGGAAGGTAAGCACCAGATCAGCTAAAAGGCAAGAGGTTATCTAAGTTTGCTCTTAAAAAACAAACACACACTTTGAAAGGTTTAAGCTGATTTAGTGCTGTTGACTTCTAGTGGGACTAAATCCGCTTAATTTAATCTAAGGGTCAGTTTCCCATGGTTTACAAATATTCATTTGTTTCTGTCTACCCTGATGCAGCTCTAGGGATTGTGATTACTCTCAATACTCAACACTTTAACATGTAATTATACATTATAGAGTCATAATGTTCAAGGTTGTGACAGTTTGTGGCCACCACCTCTGTTTCCATCACACACACACACACACACACACACACACACACACACCCCTGAAGAATGTATCTGAAGAAGTGTGCATGCACACGAAAGCTCATACCAATAACAAACTTAGTTGGTCTCTAAGGTGCTACTGGAAGGAATTTTTTATTTTGTTTTGAGTACGGCAGACCATCACAGCTACCTACTTGTAACTACACACACACACACAGGTCATCTTCACAAGTCTTATGCCTAAAACATGTAAAATACACATTCTGCCTGAAAGATTTGGGCATATGCATGGAACCTGAGCTCCTACATTTCCAAAGGGAGAAATGATGGCACAGTGTCCTTTGCCTATCAATATGGCTTTAATAGGTTTATGTCTCCCTCTTAATATAACAAGAGCCTGCCACTTACACCCTCACTCAGCTTTTCACAGCTGTTTTCTTCCCCCTTTCTAGCATATGAGAGTGGTGATTTATTTCCAGGCCAACAATTCTCCCTAAGAACATAAGATGAGCTTGCTGGATCACACCAATGGCCCTTCAAGTCCAGCACCCTGGACTTCAGAGCTTTCAAATTTCAGAAGCAACCTGTGTGATGCCCTTTAGCCAAAATCACATGCAACGGTGGCAAAGAGAAACAAAATTATTTTGTTGCCTTCACCATCAAAGAGTAACCTGACACATGAGCTCTGTGTGTGTTCAGTTTGATTCATTTAAAGTTTTCTACCACATGTGCTTCTCATAAAGCTGCCAAGCCCTTGATTGACATGCTCTCTCTTTTCTTAGTTCTCTATTTTACTTCATATAGTCAAACTGTTTTTTCTGCTCACATGATCTACACACCATACATTTAAAGGTGCTCCAACTTCAGCTCTGTTAGGCTTTCCTAACAAATCTCAGCCCCCTTAATGAACTACAGTTCCCAGGATTATTATTATTATTTTGTGGGAGGGAGAGCCATGACTGTTTAAAGTGGGATAAGAGTGCTTTTCAACAGAGAGTGTGGATGTGACCCAGTTTTCAATCTTTTGAACATCATTTTGTGACATTTTGCCTGGTCTAATAAATCCTCTAAGGTGGATTTGCTTGCCTTTTAAAGAGACTCCCAGTGTTGTTTGACCTGAGTTGGCAGTTTTGACTGGTTTTTAATGTGGCACGCAGAGAAAATATGAATAGATATAAATAGCTAAGGGGCCACCACAGAGAAGGGCCTTGTGGCTGGCTACCTAGCTTACTAGTCTAGGAGTAAGCACAGCAGAAAAGCCTTCCAAGCAGAAGTTAAAGTCCAGGCAGAATGGTTGGGGGGCGGGGAGCAGGCAGTCCTATACATGCATACAAACACTGTGGGGTGATGTTGAGGCTTGCTCTGTTGGTGTGCTATGTGGAATAGAGACTGGGCTGTGCCAGTCTAGTGCATTGATTTTGATTACAGGGCTTGTCTTCTATATCCAATGTCTCATAACACTTCTAGTTGAGTCTTTCCTAGACCCCTCCCCTCAGTTTCTGAATTTATTCAACCGCAATTGGAAATAGCAAATGTACAAATACTTTTCAGTAATAGTTCTACTGTTCATTAAGCCTGTTTCAAGCTCGTAAATGTTATTTGCTGAAACGATTAACATTTTCAGAAAATAAAAGTAAGTATAAATGAAACAGAAACTTAATCGCGCATAATGCTTTTATTATAGACTAAACATTAAACCTAGTCATTGTTTGCAGAGTAGAAAGCACACTCTTGAGACAAAGAAATTTTATTTCATTTTCTTTCTTTCTTTTTTTTTTTTTTTTACTATTGATGGATGATTTCACGTCCATTATTAAAAACAAAGATTGTTTAAAGTAGGGCCTTGATACACGCCAATCAAGCTAGGACTCTGTGGCTGACAGTTTAATCAGGCACTTACTTTGCACTTCACAATTTAAATGTTGTGAATAATTAATTTTAATTACTCAAGTGTCACTTAATCAGAATTCTCTTATGTGGTGATAATCATCCTAGTCATTCCTTTTTCTCACACATACTTAAGTGATATTACACATGCATATAATATCCAATGCTGAATACTCTCACTCTTTCAGCTAACTTTCTTGTTAACCTTTCGTCGCCAAATGAAATGACAAATAATTTTAAACCACCATTAGTGCTTTAGCTTGCAGAGTATTGTGATACATACACTCATCAGCTTTTAAAAATATCTGACAGTGCAATCCTCTGCATGTTTACTCAGAAGTAGGTCCCATTGCTTCTGGATAGCTAGGAGACTGCTGTGACTGCCTTCGCTCAGTGTCAGCTAATGCGTCAGCGGTGTGTCTTCCTGGAGATTTATGACCTACAGGAAAATGGCAGGAACAGGGTGAGAAGCAGTCCCTGGACCAATCAGGGAGGTAAGGTTGCTCACTGGTTTAGACCAAAGTGACAACCATTCAAACATCAAAGGTTGGGGTTGAATCCTGCCCACCAATTGGAAGGGCAGGATTCGGAATATTTGGGACAAGGTCATGGAACCGTGGTGGCTAATGTTGTTTCTGTGATGTCCCGGTTAAAATGGAACACATCGAGAGTATGCCATCATCTTCCTCTGCTCCTCTGTCTGGTAGAAAAACAAGCTCAGCTCTGATTAAATCCCAATTCCCAAGAATCTAGGGGGGGAATCTGGCACACAGGAATCTGGGAGATCCCTGTTCTCCCATAATGTAACAATATTATTTGGATTCCAATGGTGTTTAATTAGGATATTGAAGTTTTAATTTCTATACTCCTGTGCCTCTTAATCTTTGCATAATGTTAGTTATAACGTTGGAAATTGTTTAATGATTTCAGTATTATAGTGTGTTGTAAATTGCCTTGGGGGCCATGTTTGGGCTGAAAAGCAGTCTAGAAATGTTCGAATAAATAGATGGTGCTTACATCCAGGTAAGGATTAATTTATTTGCTCACAATTACACCAATTGTCAAGAGTAGGTGAAAAAAAATATGTTTGCAATTAAAATCTGAATAATAGCTATGACACAAATGAGCCTGATAATTCAGACTTCTTGGGTCTTTGCGAGAGCACTGCCCTGCATCAAAAGTTCCTTTGATTGCTGCTTTCCTGTTAAAAGCAAAGTATCAGGTTTTAGGGAACCCCAAGGTTTATAAGAAGAACAAACAAATTAAAGTGGGGGAGCTCAGAGGCTAGTGAGGACCTGTGCATGTTCCCTGCAAGGGACTAAGCGTGTTGCAGTGGGCGGCTAGAGGATCCCAGTTTTTAGTTGTGCTATACATAGCATTCTTTTGTGGCACTTTCAGCATCATTGCTGGTGCCACAGGAAGGATAAAGATGAGTGAGCAAATCCCACTTTCACTTTGGAGGTAGGCAGATATTATGGGCTGGGGTCAAGCAGGTTCCTCTCTCAATCAGCAACATTTGCAAGTGGGACTGTGTATAAAGGTGTGTATCATAATGAAACCCCCAATATCCTTTGGGGAAATGAAATGTCCCAGATCTATGCTGCATACTTGTTACCATCTCTGGAGCAAGCAGCCTGGTGGGAGCGATGTGGGCAGAGGAAAGGAAAGGAGGAGTTTGTAGGCTTGTGAGGGGGTGGCTCAGCCTTGGAGCTCATGTGGTTGAGAATGGGGGAGGGACTGAATAACATTTTACCCTTCATCAGGAATACAACAATTATGGATTGATCTACTTTGAGTAAAACATAAGTGAATACTACCCATGTTGTGTGTGTGTTGTTTTTTGTGGTGGTTTTTTTTTTTTTTTTTGCTTTTGTTTTTAATATATATTGTACTTGTATGCTGCAGTTACCCACATAGAGCTTCCTTTTGGAGAGAAAAGCAAGGTACAAATAAATCAAATGAATGACTGAATAAAGTAGGCATACTGATCATAGCTTTCAGATGATGAACAGAAGTTGCTAAAGTATTGGCTTCACAGCCATTAAGAAAGTGCCTTGGATTTTCAAACCAAGATTTTCTCAGTCTGTAACATATTTCACTTTAGCTGCCCCCCAAAACAGAGTACCATAAATGATTTTCCCCCAAAGTGCTAATTGATTGTGGTTGTATTAGATTAACTTTCAATAGCTAGTATTTTCATTTAAATATGAAGGTTTTCTATTCTATCACTCATAGTCCCAAGAAAATTTAATTGGGTATCTATTCATTTAACTGTGTAGGTGGGTGGGTGGGTGGGTGCATGTGTGTGTAGGAAGGACTTTTATTCTTTACCATTTTGAGATTTTGGAGAAATCCTGGGCATCCCTAGTGTCCATGAATAAAGTTTTCCATTTCTAAAAAAAAAAAACTAAAAAAAACTTTCTGACATTTTATTTATAGTCAACGCACATCTGCAGTTCTTCTTACTTAATCAGTAATCAACACCGCTCTCTAGATGACACTGCACCATTCAGCCACACTAACTGCAGCATGAAGCTGATTTACATTCAAGTCTGCAGCACCCAAAGCAACTTACATTTCTCATTTCTGATCATGAGTTTCATTTCCCATTAACTGTGTCACAATGTGCCATTCTGCTGATTTCCCATTTAAGTGTAATATATGGCAATAGAGAGTTTCTAACGCTCCCCCCCTTATTCTAGACATTTCCCCATGTGCTTTGTATAGTTCTTTCAACTATTTGTAATACGCTTATTTTCTTTAAAATAATTGGATGTGCATTAGGACGAAAGTGACTATAGGCTTTGAGCATTTCATTTTTTGCTATGAAGAGGGTTAATGGATTTTATGACATTATGGAAACTGCTAGTTTGGGGGTATAGAAATCATTATGTGGTCAATGAGGAGACTGATGACTTTATCTAACTTGCAGAATGCCATCCTATTGACTTAGTGTATTGTTTTTCCATTGCATGATTCTAGCTGCCTTTTCGCATAATGCTACAGAACATTCTATTTTCATAGTAGCCATGAAAATACATGCTGTTGCATAACACATGCCAGGAACAAGCCCAGCTAAGTCTCACCTCCAGATTTCTGTGCAAGTTCTAACTTAACAACTAAGCATACATATTTAGTATTCTTTCACTTGTTATTTTTAGATTTATATGTTTTTATATATATTAAAAAAGCTTTTATTTTTGGCATTTTGTCGAATGAATAGTTTCCTGGCAGCTCTGTGCTGTGACTGATCCAATAGAAATCCAGCATCTCCAGGTAGGAACGTCCCAAGACATGCTCTGGGAGCACAGGATTAAGCCACTTTTGCTGAAGCTAAGGAGGTCTGGGTCTGTATGGGAGCCAAACCTCATGCACAATGCCTTGAATTCACTGATGAAAGAAAAATGTGCTAAATGCAGGACTTTTTTTTTAGCCAGAGCTTGCCGGAACTCAGTTCTGGCACCTCACAGGTGGACACCGTTGCCATTCTAAGAGAACAAGGGAGGCGGTCATGGTGGGTTCTGGCACCTCTTTTTATAGAAAAATAGCACTGACTAAATATAGACATAAATCCAGATAGTTTGGTCCATGCCTCAGTGGAACAAATATCTGTGGCTGAGTTATGTCACAACTTTCACTTGTGCAACAGGACTTCCCTGCCTTTTCCTCCCCCTTCACACCTCTTCTGCCCCCAATCTGCTCTGAAGGGATGGGAGATATGAAGGGTTGTAGGGGTGTGCAGAGGAGGAGACAGAGGGGGTGATTTGCTGCATGCACTTCCTTCTGCAAGCAGAGTGCCATCATTGGCTACAACCCATGGAGGGTAGGCAATGCTGACAATGGAATAGACTCACCAGGCTGGAACCAGTGAGACACAAAGTGAGAAAGAATACAGAGACCTTCCTACCCACCCAGAGGAACTGGCTGGCTGAGGAACTGTAGGAAATGCAAGGAGGGACTCACTGCTGATGGGATGGCCCAGCCACCACATAATTTAGCTGAAGGTGGGCTTTTGCTTCCTTTAAGTTTGCTTTGTGAACTGGAAGGGCATGAAGCTGCTTCCGGTGTGCTCCCAAGATGCATGCCAGCAGAAGGGAGGAGTAGACAGAGGATATAGAAGGCCTTGCCCACCTGCCGCCTCCTCCTCCCTCCTCTGCACAGTCACGGCAGATAGACCAAGTGTGAGATTAGCTGGACACCATAGTTGGGGGCCAAGGAGGAATTTTTTGTCCTGTGTCGTTGGCTGACCAGTTTTTACCTACTGTCATGCATGTCAGGAGCAGTTGGTGGTGGGAGTCTGATAACTAGGTTGATTGTTTTGATAGGTTTTGGTCACTTGGCAGGTGTGCATAAGAAAGGGAGTATATAAAAATGGTGAATACCCTGAGTCACTTTTCAGATGGATAGTGATTTCAGTGATCTGCACACTAGGCTATGAAACCATTTTGAGGCACTTAGAGTTGTAGGGCTCCAAGGAGAGTCAGGAAAACCTACCTCCTCACCCAAAGGAGTGTGCCAGGGAGAAAGAGGTGGAAGCAGGGTAGGCTCAAGTAGTCACAACAGTCTTAGGAGCCTGATAGAAGTTTGGAATATTTCTTATGTATGGTATCCTTCCCACGCCCTCACCCATCATTTTGAATATTATAAATTCTTAAGTCACAATGCATAAAGTGGCCCTAGTTATATCCCATACTTTGTGTATTCCCTCTTCATTTCCAGACTCCTAATGCAACTACCTATCGTCAGTGGTTGCCCTTGAAGCTTTCCAATGCATTTCTTCCCGCAATATGCTTTCCTGCACATTGTAGATCTACTGCTTTCATGGCATTCATCCGGTTTGGAAATGTAAATATTAGCAATTTGGGAAGCTGAATTAACAGTTGGAGCAGCTGTTCGGTATTAGAAGAAACTTTTGCCCAGGAACCAAGTCAGCATGCTAATGACCCCAAAATCTTGAACAGCCGCTCTAGCCTGTTGACATTCATGCTAATGGCCTGCACAGTTTGCACAAGCTTCCCAAACTCTAGAATGCTGTGCTAATAGGCTGGAAAAGCGATCGAGGCTTCTTGGACCACTGAGTATACATTAAACAGACTGAAAAGCCTGTGGAAACATTCCAGCTTGTTGCATGCCACTGTGCAAATGAGCCTGGATCAGAATTAACTTTGAGGTGATGCAGACTGAGGCATTTTGCATTGGCTGCCCTGTAGCCCCAGATACGAAAGCAATATATAGTGAGTTGCATGCATGGAGCATACTATTTGGGAGACATCCCTAGGAATCCATACATGTTTGTTTTGCTGCAGAACTTCATAACATTCAGATTTTAAATTGAACACATTGTTGCTAGACATTCTGGAACCTGTTTGGAAAATGTGCCACACATTCTGTTTTGACCAGATGTCCTCCTCATTGTCACACTTAACAGCATTGTGGGCACTATATACTTCCTTCCTTCCTTCCTTCCTTCCTTCCTTCCTTCCTTCCTTCCTTCCTTTCTTTCATTTCTATACCGCCCTTCATCTGAGGATCACAGTGCAGTTTACAATTAAAATAATAATAATAATACAGTGGTACCTCGGGTTAAGTACTTAATTCGTTCCGGAGGTCGGTTCTTAACCTGAAACTGTTCTTTTTTTTAATTCAAAATTATAACAAGACATATTATCCAAAAACCTATCATCCTTGTCCCCCCCCCCATTTTTCCTCCCTCCCCCCTCCCACACAAAACCCACCCACCCCTGACTTCCCTCAGTTCCAGTCTTTGGTTTCTCTAAGAATGCTGTTTTCTGCATGTTACAAAGTTGTATAGTTCCTCAAACTATTTACCTGATTATTATCAATAAAAAGTTTGTGAATGTTTATTCAAAAAACCTGAAACTGTTCTTAACTGAAGCACTACTTTAGCTAATGGGGCCTCCTGTTGCCGCCGCGCTGCAGAGCACGATTTCTGTTCTCATCCTGAAGCAAAGTTCTTAACCTGAAGCACTATTTCTGGGTTAGCGGAGTCTGTAACCTGAAGCGTATGTAACCTGAAGCGTATGTAACCTGAGGTACCACTGTAATGCATACCAATAGCCACTCTCCCACAGTTTAGATTGTTTAATTAGTAATCTTTTTCTAACATGTTTGCATTAAAGCTTTTTGCGTTAAATTTCATGATGTCAGATATAACCGAAAGTGAAATACGCATGTGCTAAAACAATAAAGTGTAATTTTAGATTACAAAACCCATGATTCAATGTGACCTTAAATAAAATAGCATGAAATGAAATACATGAATGAAGCATTTCTGTCATTTTCGATTACAAAACTCATGATTCACTGTGGCCTGAAGTGAAATGAAGACTGTTTATGGAGATTTAAGATTACAACCCCTGCAATGGATTATACATATGAGCAAAAAATACATGTGCAAAAATATCTAGAGCAGTAAGTAAAGCAATTGATGTAACAGAAGCACAACTGAGACCAGCCAAAATTTAGCTGAAATCCCCACCCACCAATCCTAGAGCCATAAACTAAATATTTCAGATTCCATCATTCACACATTTATTCCTTGCTCCATCTACCAAGCAATTCCACTTTCCTTCAAAATTATTTTATTTATAAATAGCATACTTCTCCCTGTTGCTCACATATGCCTTCAGCTCAGCTAAAGAAGATGTGTACTTCCATTCAAGGAGCGACTGGGGTGTATGTGTGTGGTTCTGTTCAACCTGGCACATCTCCATATAAAGACAAAAGTGTGGCAGGCTCTTATCCATAAGATCTCATTTGCAGATGACACAGCTGTGCCAGCACACTCCAACAAAGCTGTACAGAGACCCACAATCCATTTTGCCCAAGCCTCCATGGAGTTCAGCCTCACCATTGGACTGACAAAGACCAAGACATTGGGTCAGGACGTTGCCATCACTCCATGCATCAGCATGGGGGGGTCCCCCATAACCAACAACTTTTCCAGGGTGATCTGGGCAAGCTTATTGGTAAGGCAGCCATGGCAATGGCTCACCTCTCCAAAAGGATGTTGGAGAACGTGAACAAACGTCCAATACCAAGATGAATTTCTACCATGCTTGCGTGTTGAGCGCACTACTTTATGGAGGTGAGTAATGGGCAAACCCACCAGAAGCAATGCCTCAATGCCTTCGATATGTGCTGTGTCAGGAAGATTTGAGGCATCACGTGGCAAGAGAGAGTCCCCAACAAAGATGTGCTCTTCCAAGCCCACATTCGCAGCATATTCACATTTCTGTCTAGACTGGCTTGTTCATGTATACAGAATGGAAGACGGCAGGATACTCAAGGATGTGTTCTATGGGGAGCTGGTTTCACACACTAGGCTCATTGACAGACCAGCTCTGTGCTATTAATTTGCCTGCAAATGCAACATGAAAGCTGGCAACATCAACCCCACCGTGTGGGAATCCCATGCAAATGGCTACAGTGCCTGGAGACACAGAGTCATCTCATGAATCCACAGCAGTGACCAGAGGAGGAATGACTGCTGGGAGTAGCGCAGAGAGAAGAAATGCCATGTACACCTGTAACAGCAAAACATGATGCCTTCTTCTGTCCCAGCTGCAATCAAACATATCTCTCCCATATTGGTCTCTCCAGCTATTTGACTTTACCCCAGTGGTACACTCTTCCATTGTTTCTCAACAAGACAGATAGATGGATGCCCACAGAATGCTTTGAACCCCAGCAGAATGTGATGAAGCAGCGTAGCCACCACTGTATTTGCAGCCTCGTTGTTCATGAGGGCAGCCAAAGAATAGAGCTGGTATAGTGAGCAAGCCTGAATCAGGTCCAATGCCATCAAGTGATGGTTGTGGGGCCGGATCAGGGTCCAGCAGATCCATGCCAGCTGAGCCCATCCCTGGAACGCCCCGTGGTTTTTGGCATTTTTTGTTGTGCTCAATGGAAGCAGGCATACCACTTTATGTTGGTTAGGCCTTCCCTCCATTCTAAATCCCCCAATCACTTCAGATGATATGGCTGGGATATTTTAGGCATTCTACATTTAGCCTACCATTTCTACTTTTATTTCAGTCTTAGGAGACAAATCCTGTTCCACATCCCCCTTATGAATAAAACTAGTCAAGGTCTGAACTAGTCCTCATGGGACCATGGGAAGGCTGAGTTTTGCTCAAGCAGATAACTCTCATAAAAACACCCACCTAAAACAACTAGCTTTCCAGTAGCAGAGAGAAATATATACAATACCTTTCCTTGGACAAAAATGCTAATATTAGCTCTGATATAAAGAGAAAGAAAACAACAGGAGAAAAATATTAGTTCCTACATGTGGCCTTTGCAAAACAGAGGGGCTGCATATCAATAAGCTTGATGTTATTGCATTCACTGTTTACCATCACTTTCCTTCCTGCATACACACTATGTTGTTTACTTTCATGAAAATGGAGTAGTATAGCGGAAGTACAGAATGAACCCTCCATACACTGCTGCCATCATTAGGTTTCCAACATTGACAGAATGGTCAAAATAATAGCTATAATTCCTAAGTCAGAATCTTGTACCCAGGATCAAGAAGAGTAAATTTATTTATTTCCTAGTGGGTAGTATTCAACCCAGTTTTACTCAGAGTACACTAACTGAAATTAATGACCATGACTAAGTTCACTGGGTCTATTCTGAGTAAGACTGAGCTGAATACCACCCATTATTTTATACACTCACACATACAGTGCTATTTTTATAGAAAAAGGTGCCAGAACCCATTATGAACACCTCCCTTGTTCTGTTAGAATGGCAATGGTGCTCACCTGAGAGGTGCCAGAACTGAGTTCCGGTGAGTTCCAGCTGAAAAAAAAAAATCCTGCACACATCTATCACAGCAATTATAACAGGAGACCTGAGGTGGAGAAATCAGAAAGGCATGCATGGAAAGCAGCTTCTCTCCCACCTCTTCCATATTTACACTTTTCTCTTTTTAAAGACCTGTCAGTTGTGTTTTCTTGTGTGCTATTTTCCAGCCCATTCCAATCTGCCAAAGATGCTACCTTTTTTATTTAGAAGGGAGGAAAAGAAAGCTGTCTTGCAGGAAGGAATGCGCGTGCACACACACACACAAACACACACAAAGAAAGATTCTCCTCCGCATCAGCCCTTTTTATAGATTCATGTCACACCACGTTCCTTTTAAAGTTCCTTGCACTGTCATTCATTCGATGCCCTACCCTGGCTTTGAAAGCTTCTGGCTTGGCCCCTGAGATTGCTCACTTCGTTTGACGTGTTCGGCTTTCATTCTTTCCTCAATAACATACAGCCCTTAGGAACCCATTCTCTTCTCCCTCCCCCACCCTTTCCTATCCAATTTAAACATTCTCAAGTTGTGGCATTCTAGTCATGGTTCCCTGCATTTCTCCCTAGTAGTACGGTACTGCAGTCACATATGAAAGTCATAATTTCATTCCCAGCTTTTGAAGAAAGCCAGTGTGTAAACACAACATGCACTGCACACCAAATACAGGGATATGTTGTTCTTCCGTCGCGGGTTAGGTGTTATTGCAAGCACTTGATGTTGAAAATCCATTTTGATGTGTTCAAATGAAGATGAGTTTTGTCACAACAATATATGCCTTTCAGAACGGTTAATAAGTGTCTGTATGAAGCGTTTTGTTCCCTCACAAATGAAAATGTAATTAGAGCTTGTCTTAAAACTATGCAATGTCTAAGTGCATCTTGCGGGGGACAACTTAATTAGAGTAAAAACAACACCGCAGGAGGGAAAATAGAAAAGCAGTAAACTGCGGGCAGCTAACTGCTCAGTGCTCTGCGTATTTATTTCAAAATCCCACTGCACTCAATGACACTTACTCCTAGGTAAGCGTGTACAGGTGTCATTCTTTCTTATAGGGAATGGTAAAGCGACACACCTGAGGAGAATATCACAGTGGAGAAAGCAAAACCTCCAGGCCACATTCCTGGCACCGAAAGGCTCAGCCACCACCAACAGTGATCCTGTGGGGAAACAGTGTCACCCCTGTGGAAGGATGGCAATATTTCTGATGCTCTCCCTCAACAAAACAAAATTGTGAACCATCCACAAAAAGAGAGAGGATGCCTTCCCACCACCTTCAAATGCAGCTTCTGGGTAGGAAAGAAGAAAGTCTCCCTTTCCTCCACAGACCTGGGCAGCCCCATGCTTGGTTGCTTAGGTCTCCATGACCAGCTGGGAGAAGGGTAGTGGGCAGAAGAAGCAAGGAAATGGGTTTGGGGGAGCTTATTATTATTTCATTGTTTTATTTGGCTGTTAACGGTTGTCAGCTGCCTTGAGACTCCCAATAAGGTTGTATAAATATTTAAATAAATAATGAAATAATGAAATGAAATGAAAACTTGTGACAGTTGCTAATTATTTTGCAATAAACTTGATTGCTGGGATGGTGTTTCAGCTCTAACTCGGCTGTTCCATTTATTCACCATTGTCCACTCACCGTTTGGTTAGTAGTGAATCTAGCTAAGGGTGGCTTGAACAGACATAGTTGTTTTTGACAAGACTGATTGGGCCATATGCTTTGGGGGACTGTTCCATCTACATATGATTGAGTCCCGTGATGCCATGGTGAAGGTTTTGCATTTCAGTAACTATTTTCTCATTTGGCTTCCTGCCCATCCTCTGGCTAGTCATCACTCAGCCAGCAGAACTATTAGAAAATTGTCCTCTTCTGCCAAGTTGCCAGACACCACAAAGCAAAATAAATGGCCAAAGAAAGTACAGAGCCAAGATGTTTTATATGGAAGTCAATTTCCTTCTCCATTTGTGATGTCTCTCTATTTTTATTATCACTCCAGTACTGACTGAATTGCTTTTTTTTTTTTTTTACCATTAGCCTATGGCTAGGATAATATGAGACTTCATTATACGTATCGTGGAAGTCCTTGAATGACAAATTGCAAAACTTAGGCAGGACTGTGTATGATGGAGTGAAATGCAATCTTTGTCTAATGACCTTAGCAAAGGCACCAAATGTGTCATGAGGCTTTTTGTGCAGGTGCTTCTCCTTAAGGGATCTCATCCAGGCATCCCCAACCTTTGGCCCTTCAGATGTTTTGGCCTACAACTCCCATGATCCCTAGCTAACAGGACCAGTGGTTAGGGATGATGGGAATTGTAGTCCAAAACATCTGGAGGGCCAAAGGTTGGGGATACCTGGTCTCACCCATCCATCCATCCCTCTTCCCAGGGAAGTCTGGAGATTATAGGGGAATGGGTGTCTCCTAACAACTCTCAGCACCTTTAACAAACTATACTTCCCAGGATGCTTTGGGGGAAGCCATGACTGTTTAAAGTGGTATGATATGGCTTTAAATGTATAGTGCAGATAGGGCCTTCTGAAGGAAACAGTCAACTGTTTGAAGCTCATAGAAGCACCCCTAAGTCCCATTATTAAGTCCAAGGTCAGCATTAGACTCAGTATTCTCTGGAATGGATTCAATCACGTACCAAAGATTTGGGTTTGAACAATTAAAGTGAGTTAAAACACTCTGGTGCAACATATCCACTTCTTTTTAAGGACATTTTGTGGTTAGGAAAGTGATGGACCAAAGGACTAAAAGGAATGACTGAATTCTTATAACAGGAAGATTTGTAAACACCCTGCAAGCAAATCATGATAAATGCCTATTGACATGTAACCTCCCTGCAAGCAAATAAGAACAAATGCTCAATAAAGACCAGGTTAGTCTAACCTCTGCTGAAGCTCTGTGCAAGCAAATCAGGAAGAATGCTAAGGAAAGGTCATCTGGAGAGTATTATTTTTTGAAACCACAGACAATTCTTTATTTTGTTCTTATAACCCTCAGAATGTTGCCCAGAGGCAACCCTTGAGCTTAAAAAGCTCTCCCATCCTTCATGTAACAATACCAAGTTAAATGGACCAATGTCTGCTTTGGTATAAAGCAGATTCTCATGTTCCTCAGGCAAATTTGGAGAATGATGCTCAAGCAAATAACTTTAGCAGAGGATTTTTTTGTGGGGGAACAGAAGAGAGTTGCAAATATTGAGGAAGTTCATAGCTTTAAGCACTAGCAACACTTCTTGGGACAGAGATCACAAACAGGTTGAAGCATTATAGGAGAGGTACACACGCTCACTTTTCTCTAACCTAGTAATCAAATTTGAAATGGTACTGTGTATTATCCTATGTCGGGGATCCTTAACAGACATAGCCAAATGCATCTTATAAAAATGATCATCATTCAGAAGTAATCAGAGTCTGAGCAAGTTTGTTTAAAAATCTGGTGGTACAGCTTTATTCAGACACAGTTCTAGCTCCATCTGGATTAACAGAAGACTGAAGGCCCATGGAGCGAATCATTGCAAGATTTTTGTCAGGATGAAAATGAACTCTGTTGGCTGAAGCTCTTCTAGTGTTCCAGGGGGAAGCTTTCCCCTTTCTTGTTGATTGATGCTGCTGCTTCTGTGTCTGCTTGCTTTGGGAGAAGATGACAAGCTGGCTTCAGATGAAGCACTTGTGTTAGCTGGTCTGATGCACAGGGAATATTTGTCATAGTTGGCCTCTTAGGCAGACACACTGTGTGTTAGAAAGTGAAGGGAAAGACCAATCTGGGAAATAACAATCTACACTATAAGCCAAGTAAACTTTCCTGGGGGAAAGTGGATTTTAAACGAAGTTTAAGGGCCAGAATAGACAAGAATAATTTGACACTCAAATGGTAGTAGCATTGTTCATCGAGTGCCATATACAGAGCAAGGGGATGGGGGTGAGGGGGAACCAGGCCAAATGCTCTTATATGTTTCCTTTCCAGGATCAGGATTGGGCAGGGGTGCTCCTTTGTGACTGACAGGTCTATTTTGAAATCTAAGGGAATGATTTGACCAGCACTGTCTAATCCCAGTTCCTTGTGGGAGGGAGCACCTTTGTAAAAACAAAATCTATTTCTCTAAGCCTAATGAGCATGTCAGGAAAGGGAAGGGGAGTTCCATTGTGACTGACAGTAGCCTGTAATCAGAGGGAGTGATTTGACCTGGAAAGCAAATCCCTTTTTGTTCTTTTCAATAATTTACCTAGCGGCAATTTTCAAACCAATTCCATCCCGCACATGTTGAGAGGGGTATTGCAATTCCATTTTTGTACATCCAAAGCCCCTTACAGACCCCCACCCCACTCCAAAAACACACTGCATTTATCCATTTCATATTTGGCAAGATTCATGCATTCAGAAGGCAAAGCTTTGTCTGCAAATTTCATCTACCATTCTGGGACAAAATAAAAAAGGGCTTACAGATATTTTCTTTTTAAACAACAACAAACTTTAAAGATTTCCAGCTCAAAAGCCTCAGGACTCATCTGCCTGTAATTTAGAAGGGCTACTATGCTTGCAAATTCCACCGACTTCTATCAAAAGCAGGCAGGGGAGTTATAAGCATTTTTTAATTATTATTATTACCAAATAGTGAATTGGAGGCGGACTCAGATAGACACTGAACCAAACTGGGCTGCATATGGAGCACTTCAGACCTGGTTTCACTGGGCACCAAAATCCTAGTATGTGGTCAGAACTAAAAACCTTAACATTCCATGCAAAGGTAATCCTTAACACATAATAAGAAAAGTCAACATTTTAAACTATTATGCACATTGAACTAATTTGCATGATTTACCTAATTATTCATAATTTAGTCTGCAGTTTTGACTTTTTCTTACCAATTTTACTCGGGCTGTGCTGATCACATGGAAAAAGCAGGAGCTATGCACTGACCCAATAACTGAATATCTTAAAGCCATCACCCTAAGGCTTGCATAGATATTGTCTGCATACTTTCAAGCAACCCCCCCCCCCCGGCACAAAGACTTTTCAAAAAAATGTCTCTGGTTTTTAAAAAGAAAAGAAAAACCAGGTTATCAGGAAGAATTCTACACTCAACAATTTTATTCTCATAAGAATAAAAAGAAATAAAGAAAACTACTAATCCTATAACTTAGAAAGATACATTGGCCAGTGCTCTATTCTGAGGGATCATACACATGGATATATACACAGTCCTCAGATTTGCTTTCCATTTTACATGATGATATACAGTGCTTTTAGAAGCTCTAATGAGACTACAAATAGATTATTTGAGTTAACAATTTCATCTTATTTCTTCCAGAATAGTACAATTTGAACCTGGGTCCAGCCCTAGCAGGTTTCCACTCCACAATACCAGGTCTAAATTCTGGAAAATGTGAGCTAATAACAAGATGGCAGGATTCTAAACAAATGCTTTTTCATTCATCACTGAATAACAACAGCAGTGAAGGGAAACCAGAAACTCTTCACCAACAAAAATGGAGCAGTCTAGTAACCCCTTCTAACAGAGAGAAGTCAGCCTTTCTGTGAGGATTTTTTTTTGTACACTTGTCCTTCTACTTTCTTCTAGTCATAAATATTTTTGGATGTTGATGAGCTCTGTCAGAGGACCACTTCATCTCACATGCTTCTTTTTCCTTTCCAGAGAACATAGGCCATGAAATCATTGTCTTGCTCTGAAAAACCAATGGCCTATATTTGGCTCAATATACAATGGCCACTTGGAAAGTTCACAAGCAAGGCAAGACAGTGCTCTTAACTCCTGTTTGTCATTGGTATCTGTTGCTTTTCAGATGTATTTCATTTTTCTTATTTCATTTTATTTCACTCCCCAGCTCTAGTAGAGCATTATTCCCAATCACTATGTGACTGTGTTGCAAAAAGAGATGAGGTTGTCCTTTCACAAGCCAAAACTTGTGAGCCTCAGAGCTGAGCATTCACGTTCAGTGCTTCGGAGGAAGCAAAACTGTCATTGGGTTTACACATTTGCAACTAATGGCTGTCAGGAAAGCACGAGGGATGCTCTGAATTTCAGAGGAGCGATGAATTACAACAGCATTGGACTCTGCAATTATAGTTACAAATTGGCATGTATTGGCAGGCTCAGTTAATTAATATGTCCTAGCAGTAGCAGCTGGTGTGATGGAGCTGAGCTGCAGAGCTTTCCTTCCATCACCATTGTTTCGGCAGCTTACCTGGATGAGACTGGTATAGGTAAGGATCCCTGGACGGTTAAGTCCAATCAAAGGCAACTATAGGATTGTGGCACTCATCTCACTTTCAGGCCGAGGGAGCTGGCTTTTGTCCACAGACAGCTTTCCGGGTCATGTGGCCAGCATGAATAAACCACTTATGATGCAACAGAACACCGTGACATAAACCAGAGTGCATGGAAATGCCATTTACCTTCCTGCCGCAGTGGTACCTAGTTATCTACTTGCACTGGTATGCTTTCGAACTGCTAGGTTGGCAGGAACTGGGACAGAGCAACGGGAGCTCACCCCCATCATGGGGATTCGAACCGCCAACCTTCTGATCAGCAAGCCCAAGAGGCTCAGTATAATAATAATAATAATAATTTATTTATATCCCGCCCTCCCCAGCCGAAGCTGGGCTCAGAGCGGCTAACAACAGTAAAAATAACACAGTTTACATAAAATCATAATCATCTAAATGAAATACATTCTAAAATCAATTCAGAGTCAAATTAATGGCAACCATTGGGCTAGAGTTCTATGAGGATTACAAAAGGAGGGGGTCAGACTGTGCCTTAGCCAAAGGCCTGGTGGAACAGCTCTGTCTTGTAGGCCCTGCGGATCGGGGCCATGGCTGAAAAAGCCCTGGCTCTGGTCGAGGCCAGCCTAACCTCCCTGTGGCGCGGGATCTCCAATATGTTTTTATTTGAAGACCGTAAGGTCCTCCGTGGGACATACCAGGAGAGGTGGTCCCGTAGGTACGAGGCCGTATAGGGCTTTAAAGGTTAAAACCAGCACCTTAAACCTGATCTTGTACTCCACCAGGAGCCAGTGCAGCTGGTATAGCACCGGGTGAATGTGATCCCGTGGCGATGACCCTGTAAGGAGTCTCGCTGCGACATTCAGCACCCGCTGGAGTTTCTGGGTCAGTCTCAAGGGCAGCCCCATGTAGAATGGTTTACAATAATCAAGTCTGGAGGTGACCGTCGTGTGGATCACAGTAAGCTAGTATATGTTAGTAAGCTAGTATATGTTAATTTGTAGCTATAATTGCAGAGTTCAATGCCTGGGCAGGCCGTGTCGTCCTCTTATATACCTGCTGGGATTGACAAGGCATCTGACCCTCACCTGAATCTCATAGCTCTCATGTAGCTGCCTCTGATTAGTTATCGTTTAACTCTTGGGGGAAATAATTAGCATCACACGTCATGTGCATGGAAGTTGCCAAACCAATTAACCAACTAGAAGGATTACTGTTAATAGCACCAGTTTTCCTATAACTTGATATTGCTGGATAGTTTTGATGAACTGCAAAAGCATTTTTAGTTTGCTTTCTGTTGCCACCCTGGAACTTTTCTTTATTAGTGCCACTTTGTTTTGTACGATTCCTTGCAAATGAAGGAAAACAACTTTTCTGCTTGTATATGTTGATAATATAATTTTGATTACTGAGATGAAACAAGATTTGTACAAAAACAAGATTGGGTGCAGGCCTGGCCAGGACATAGGCATCCTGACTGTGACAAAGGTGACCTTTGTGCTTGCTTGCTTGATTAACAGCTGTTGGGAACTTCAAGGTCCCTGCTGTCCCTTCTTATGGTCTTTGTACTGGACCTAGAGACTCCAGTAGAGAGCATTCCATGTCAAGAAGGAGGGCAAGTGGGCACTCTATCAACTGACAGGGCAGGAGTTACATGGAGCAGGGCATATAGCAGCAGCATCATTTATTACGGCCATAGGCCCATACAGGTAAAAACAACACATAAATAACAGCTTGTGCCGTAAGGAGAAAAAAAAGCAGTCGCTAAAACACCACTATAACAATAAAATACTATAAAATGGAAAGGCATACTACGCCTTAATTAGCTTGTAGAGCTCCTTGGCGTCGCTTTTGGGAAAGGACAGCAACTAGGAACCTAGCCACCTTCAGGGTCGTGTGGGTATCCTTGTCCTGCAAGATTTGGGCAAGGTGGAATTTTGGTGGGGTACCCTCTAGTTTCTGTATGATTGATCCCAACAAATTTGCCCGTAGCACATTAAACAAGGGGCAAGTGAACATAATGTGCTGGAGCGACTCCGGCGTCACCTTATCACATTCGCACACGGCGGGGGCTTGGCCCTTTGAGAACCTATGTCTCAGGACATTGGAGGGAAAAATGTTAAACCTCGCTTTGGTGAAGGCCAGTCTATGTGCAACAGTCGAAAGGGAGGAGAGGTATGATGGAACGCAGTAAGTTAAAGTGATACCAATGTTCTGGGGCGAACAAACACCTCCCCCCAGCGTATAATTTCGCTGTAAATCGATGTCATCCAGTCTTTGGCGGATCAGTCTCTGAGCAGTGATTTGGTCTAGTTTTAGGGAATCTGAGGGAGAGATTCCATAACTCAGGAGTTTGGCATGAATTCTACTAGTCCAAAGGCTAGAGAATTCATCTCGCCATAAGCATTGGGCAAGGTAATGGTTTGGTAATCTATGCCACAATGATAACCAGTAATTGAAGACTTGCTTCCACAGGCAAGTTTCTAGGGATGCGACCTTCAATTCTAGTCGCATGGCTGCGTTGCTTACGCACAGGGGGAGCATTAGGAGCCAACGTAGGAATTGGCTTTGCAGAGTCTCAAGGGGAGCAAGATCTGTCATCACGGCCCAGAGCGGGGCAGCATAAGCAAGCACGGCAACCACTTTTGCCTTGAACACCTTTAGGGCCGAGGGAACATGCAAAGCTCCGTCCGAAAAGAAGAATCGGAGGAGCGCATATGACAAGGTTTTGGCCTTATTAAGTAGGTGTTGAATGTGAGCTTTCCACCCCAAATTGTATTGAAAAATAACTCCTAGGTATTGAAATTTTAGGACTTGCTCTATTTTTGCCCCACCAAGCTTCCATTTGTATAATCACCGGCTTCTGGAGAAGATCAGGATCTTGGACTTGGCATGGTTGATGGTTAATTGATTGAGTTGACAATACGTGGCAAAGATCTTCAGAGCTCTGGTTAGTCCAACACGTGTATAAGATAGAATTACCGCGTCGTCCGCATAGAAAAGGAGTGGGCAGCGGTAATCCGCTAGCCTAGGCGCGTGTGTACTTGGAGATGAGTTGACTAGGGGTGCTCGCATGTCGCTGATGAATAGGTTGAATAGGCAGGGAGCCAATATACATCCTTGGCGCACTCCCTTGTTTATTGGTATCGAATTTGTAAGGTCGCCCGCTGGAGTGAATCTCACTCTGGCAAGGGTACCTTCGTGGAGCTGGCTTATGAGCCATAAGAGTCTTCTATCAATGCCCTGTTTCGCAAGTTTCTCCCAAAGAATATTCCTAGGAACGCTGTCAAAGGCTGCCTTTAGATCTAAGAAGGCAGCACAGAGGTAGCCCCGGGGGGGGGGGGAGTACTTCCGTGCCAGATGATAAAGAACTATCGCATGATCGGTTGTAGAGCGTTTAGTTCTGAACCCTGCTTGTTCATGGCCAATCTGGTTAGTCTCATCTACCCATCGCAATAATTTAGTCATCAAAAAGCTGGCGTAAATTTTCCCTATGATCGAAAGGAGGCTGATGTTACGGTAGTTTTCCGGCTCCGTTGGAGAACCTTTTTTATGAATTGGTACAATAATGGCCTCCTTCCATGTTTTGGGGATGAGACCGGAAGCGTTGATTGCATCGAAGCAGGGCCTTTTCACTGGTGGTGCCCATTGTATGCCGCACTCTTCCCAGACCTGCTGTCTTTTGGCCTGTATTTTGGAGCTTTATAATTTAGGAAGACTTTGGAAGAACTGGTTGACAAGTCTTATCAGTTGCTGACGTATGAGCAGAATTTATTTGCTGCTATTCTGTGCTTCTGGTGCACCAGGGTTTACACCAGCATAATAGAGTTGGCCAAGATGCCAGAAGGGATACAATTTATGAGCTTTCTCCATTATCTGCACAGCAGGGGGTGTTCAGTCAACAGTGCAAAGGCTGAGCTGAAGCATTCCCTGCTGGTTACCTGCTTTCAGCAATAGGGGTCGCTGTTTGGTAGTACGCAATTGGTTAGCTGTCAGATTCTAGAGCTCCCTATTGGTGGCTCTTAGGTAATTCACAAAATACAGAGTCCATCCATAAAACACAGTGTTCATTCATAAAGCAGTAACATAAATCTCCATTGCTACATATTGGGTGTATACTTCAGCGGTTGAACGTACAAGTTTATGGCCATGCTGTAGTGTAGTGCTTATGCTCCTGTGAATAAAAGGTGGCTGGGCTCATCGTCCTGGGGTTTGGGGGTGAGAGGTGACAAAACTGATTTCCAATAAGTGCCCCCCTTTATTTCCATAACAATTCCTTGAGTCTGTACACTGAATGGTGACACCAGGGACCTAGAAGGCGCAGGGCTTGTCAGTCCAACCCCTGCACAGTCTCATCAGGGCTGACCTTAAGGCAATTGGAGCAATTGGGCCAAATTGTGCCCCGCGGGCCACTCCTAAGGGGGCCCCTGCACCAGAGCAATCTAGATGGATTTTATTTATATCTATAAGATTTTGCAGACTTTGGCTGTGAACTAAGGCCCTACCAAAAAAAAAAAAAAGAAAATTCAAGTTGCACCCCACTGCTTCAAATTGGGCCCCACTGGCCAGCCCTGAGTCTATTAGTTGCTGGGCCTGAGTTGCTCTGCCCTTGCATGAAGTCTTGGGTTTGCAATTTTGGGAGAGGAGAGACTGCGGCACTGGGGAGAGGGCAGGCTGGTGAGGCGTCTTAGATTTAGAGGCCCTAGGCTTCTGCGTACTTAGCCTATACATAAATCTGGCACTGACTCCATCCCACCACACCAGCCACTGGTTGTCTCCCATCAGTGCAAGGATTTTGCTTTTCTCCTCCCCCTGCATGCACCCTGCAGCCTCCTCAAATTTGCTCCAGAAAGTTGGGGAAACACCTAAAGCAGAATTAAGGGGAACACAGAGGGAGGAGAGGGAGAGAATGTTCTGTTGTGCAAGCAGGAATCCTTGCACTGATGAAATTGTCACTTAGCACCATGCCGAGTACAACCCAATGTCTGGAGTGAATAGAAAAGAGAGAGGTAATAATACCTTCTCATTTTAAAAAAATGAATAATGATTTAAAATTAGGCTCCTAACAATCAAGGTCTGGAGGCCGCAGTGTAAGCCTTTAATTTACTTCTGCTTTTACTAAAACAGGAGTCTTGTGAAACATTTTTAAAGGATGACTAAGAAATGTATTATGAAAAGTATAATACATTTGTTAGTCATCTTTACTTAAAGGTGGCACGTGTTATAATATAATCAGTCTCAAAGAACCCTATAAAGTTATTGAGGCATAACTTCCATTTTACAGAAGCTACACTAACTTTTCCCCAAGAGTAAAGTCGAGATGAAGGAGAATTTCATTTGGTCTGTATTTTTAAGCGAACAGACCTAATTCACACCTCCTTCGGATTTCACACTTCTCCAAGTTTTGTGATACAGATCTCGGCTCAGAAAAGCACAGAAAAGTTTGTGATAAAAAAGCACTTGTTTAAATACATAAGTATGGGTTTATTTATTTTTTAAAGAACGAATTGCAGGCCAATGCAGAAATGGGGTGGAAAAGACTTAGAAATAAGCACATAAGAAATTGACAGAGCCTGGAGACAGTCGGCTGTATCTATTCCTACTGAAGAGCACATACTTCTGCCCTTGTAAACAATCCTCCCTTAAATAATGCTTTCTGTTTTCAGCATCACATACTTTCAGTTAAGCATTCTGACCAATTTCTTCCACTTCCCAACATACATTAAAAATGCCTTTGTTTTCCCCAGTGAATTCATTTCAGTGCATTGCTTCGATTTTTATTTTCAGCAAGAGCTGCAACCTCTACTTTAGAGATAGAATGAATCTTCTCTGTATGTTTAATAGTCACAGACAGAGTCTGCAGCCATTTGAAAAATGCAGAGATAAAGAAATGTCATGCACCTTTTCTAAAACATGACAGGGAAACAGAAATGTACATTAATGAGAAATGGGAAGCATGTTTGGGCTTGCTTTCCTTTCCAGGTGTTGAGGAACACTTCCACAAGTTTTTGTGATTCTGATTTTGCTGGGGAAATGTTCTAGTCAACTATGATAAGGCAGTACTGCTTGATTTGATGCATAGTTTAGGAAGAAGCTCTACATTAATTTTCATTCTGACAGAGCCATGGTGAATGTGCTCAGAAAGGTTCTAGTAGTGCTGCTGAGCTTTTCAGAGACAGGACAGGATGGGGGGGGGGGGGGAGAGACACATATGTAATTAGGGAACAGACCAAAGCAGGCCCATGCAGAGTTGTCTGAGACCCCGAGGTGCGAGTCTTGTTAAAATAAACTTAAAAACTCAAACAAAAAAGCAGCTGGTCCCTAGTGGGCACCACTGGCTTGCTTAGCCCTCCAAGGCCCAGGCCAAGTGTACCTGGCTGCTCTGCCCCCCCCCCCTTGTGAAGCCCTAGACCAAAGCATAAGTCCATTAAACCATCTGTGCTATTTACTTTGTTGCACAGCTACTGGAATTAGAAAAAAAAAGTGTAGAAGCATTGTAAAGTTACAAGTTTGGCTTCTTCTAATTTCTAGTGAGGATCCTGTGCCTTTAGAATCTACCTGAGAGGCACACATTTTTAAATAACGCTTTTCATGGCTTAGGGGTGAAGTGATTGTGGGATACTTCACCTCCTAATTTATGTGGTTGTTTAAAATATAGATCCCCATCTATTTATTTTTGGGAAAGAGAATTTTCCCACAGTTGTTGGACTCCAACTCCCATCAATCCCAGCCAGCATTGCTAGTGCTCAAACATGACAAGAGTTGTAGCCCATCAACAGCTGGAAGGTCAGGGATTCCACATCACTCATTGTAGCAGTGGTTAGAGTTAGGGCTTAGGAGAAGTGTTGAATCAATTCCTCCCCATCCCTATCTGATGGGGCTCCTGTGTCTATGACAGCTGCCAAAATATAGCAGTAGAAGTCCATACCAAGTACTTCATCTCAGTGCCTAGTTTTGGAATGGATGGTATTGGTGTGAGTTATTCTAAGCAGGTAGCTTGAGTAAGGTTCACACACCCACACCCAAATTCCTTCTGGGAGAGAAGGAAATATAGTTATCACCCACTGATCTTTTCTATTTATGCCCTTAGTGTTTGAATGAAACTGTGCTTGGTTTGGGAAGCTATAGTTGAACACCTATGTCACCAGAAATGTTGCAGGAGCCAGCAGAAGCATCCCACGCTATCCTAAATCATTTGTGCCTTGGCTATACAGCCCTAAAAAGCTCAAAATGTGCTCCAGCCACATATTATTCTCCAATGGTTAATTATTATCCATTAATGCTTATAATACCACAGGGAACCAGAGAGAGCAAAGGCCAGTCCAATCTGTGTACTCCCAATGTTAGAAGATATGTGTGGGTTTATTTTTTGCCAACCTGCTGTCTGTTTTGCAGTGCCAAAAATTATACAGGCAAACCAGCAGAAGAATGTGGGCCTGGTGATGAGAAGCAGTGGACAGCTCTGCCTTGCCACAGAAGGAAACCATAGGTCAGAAAGGAGGCTGTGAAAGGCTTCCCTGGCAAATTCCATAGCTGAAGAGTGAGCAGCCAAAAGCACTTTAACCATGGAATCAGGCAGCGGAAAGGCAGGCGGTGGTGGTGGAATGACTAGGCAGGGTGCCATAAATAATATTTGAATTATAAGAGGGAATCAAATGTGCATCACTCATCCTGCCAAGGCCTCTTTTGCTCTCGTTTGTATGCAAGAGACATAGCCTTACACAGAGAAAAATGCAGACACCTTAAATCCCCAAGTTATTAAACATTCATTAGAAAACCTGTCTTAATTTGCTGTTGCAACGCATGAGCAGAAGCAGAATGTTTCATCTGGCTTGCTACGTTTTTTAAAAAGAATCCCATCATCTTTAGGCACATTTATTAGCTGTCTCTTTGTAAATGGGCCTAAAACACTGATGTTAAGCACTGGTATATGGAAGGCCTGTATCTCATGCCCAGCTTTATGAAGACTGCCTATAGCCAGCAAGTGTGGGTCTCTGCAACGCTCAGACCAGGAAGTAAACTTGCCCTGATTGCTTTTCTAGGCGCAAGGCTCCAACTGGAGGAAGTAGGGGACCTTTAATGAAATCCACAAGTTCTGTTTCTTGATGCCCCCTAGTTTTAAATAAACCATGCAATCGAACAACTAGTTGTGAACTGGGCCCTTTCTGCTCCTTTCTGATACAAGCACTGTCAGGCAAGGCAACATCAGACCCTCCAAGTGCCCCTATTTTCCAGGGCTATCCCTGATTTAGAGAAGCTGTCCTGGTTTCTGATTTGATCCCGAAATGTCCTGCTTTTCCATAGGATGTCCCTGTTTTCATTGGAGAAATGTTGGTGGGTATGGAGTTATCTGACCCCCCGAGCCATCTGAAGGCAATCCTGCAAAGGGAAGGCATTTTTTTTAAAAAAAGTTTCATATTTTATTATGTTTTTATATATGTTGGAAGCTGGCCATGGTGGCTAGGGCACTCCAGTAAGATGTGTGTGGTATAAATAGTAAAAATATAATTATGGAATGGGACGTGCCTATTTTCATGGGGAAAATGTTGGAGGCTATGCGACATCACCTGAGGTCAGAGGACTGCTTTATGAAATCTCCCTGCAGTTCCCCCATTTCAGCAAAATGGGGGGGGGGAATGACATGCATTGTTAATGAACCACTTCAAACTTGAGGCCTGTCACTTACATGTGTAGTCTGAGGCACTGATTTAATTCTTTATCCCTTCTGTATCGGCTTATTGATGACTCATGATGAGTCATCAATAATAATGAAAGACAGAAATAGAACCAGTCTGCAGAACATGTGGCTTCCCCGACTAAAAGCAGGCCAGAAGCCATGTATTTTCATTTGCCAGTTGCTTGACAACCCCCTCCCTTGTTCTGGCCGCTGCAGGTGGCGATAAGCAACAGGAGCTTTATTGAGCACTTGATATGCTGCTGTAGCTGACGGATGGGCTATGCTTCAGTTTAGCTGGTGGCAACTTGGTTCTGGAGTGGCCACTTATGCATCACTCCAAAATGAGGAAATGCATCAATGCGCACACACCACCAAAAAGAGAGAGCACAGATTTGCATATAATTTTCATTTGTTAATATATATGTATAGATGCAAATTGAGAAATTGTTTATATAAATAAAAATGAAGCACATCTTGTCATAGAGGGTGACCTGTGACCTGTGAACAGCTATTTTTCTAGAAAAAGAGGTCTTGAAACTCACCATGAACCCAGGTTCTCTTATAATGGCAATGGTGCCCACCTGAGTGATCCTGGAACTGAGTTCCAGTGAGTTCTGGCTGAAAAACAGCCCTGCCTCTGAGCCTGCTCACAGGATGTAGGGGTATAATGAAAAGATGTCAATTTATATATAAAAAGAGGTTGGCTTATTGTTTTTCTATGAGGAATAATGAGGCAAATGTACAACATACACTGCACCAGTGTGGTGTAGTGGTTAAGAGCGGTAGTCTCGTAATCTGGGGAACAGGGTTCGCGTTTCCTCTCTTCCACATGCAGCTGCTGGGTGACCTTGGGCTAGTCACACTTCTTTGAAGTCTCTCAGCCTCACTCACCTCACAGAGTGTTTGTTGTGGGGGAGGAAGGGAAAGGAGAATGTTAGCCGCTTTGAGACTCCTGAAGGGGAGTGAAAGGCGGGATATCAAATCCAAACTCCTCCTCCTCCTCCTCCTCCTCCTCCTCTTCTTCTTCTTCTTCCCTTCACTTTTGCAACACATTGCATAGTCAATGGGAATAGATGTGCCTAATATATTTTGCTGCCTGAGATAAAAGGCAAACTGACACCTCCCTCCCCCTCCATGTACAGAAGCTGATTGGACTAGCAGTTGAATTTCACCTCAACATCAGTGAAGGTACAGTCTATTCCACCATAAGCAGAATAGTTTAGGAGGCAAAACACAAAACTCTGGCTCCCAGCACCTCATTGCTGCTCCCTGTTCCCCAGAATCTTCTTTCTGACATGATCACATCACTCTGCCAATTGGTAGGGCAGGTTCTACTGGACTCCTGCTCACTGCAGCAAGTGTGTGGCAGATGAAGGGACAAAGGAACGATCAGAAGAAGCTACACCTATTTCATTCCTTGCTTATTCACAATTATAAAAGGAACAGGAAGAATGCCTGGGTGCAAATCTAGAAACTCTAATGTGGGCTTTGTCCAATCCTTTTCTAATGCATAACTCCACATATTTAAATTATGGACTTTTTAAAATACAAAAAAACGCATTAAGAAGTAGTAAGTATGTGCTGGGCATAATTAGAATCCTTGGAAACTTCAGATTGGTTCTCTCCATAAACTGGAGGGAAAGTTCTTGAGACAAGCTAATGATGTGAGGGGGGAAATGAGTATAATCAGCACTGAAAAGGTAGGTGGTTATAATTGCTGGATAAAAGAGCAGATATTTAACCACTCAGCTAATGTTTGTTCCCAGAAGAAAACACTAAAGCTCTCTGGAACATCCAAAGTATTAGCTAATCAGGAGGATATTACTGAGATAGTGGGTTTTTAAAATAATAAAAAAAAAATGGAGTGAGAGGATTATTTGAAAATGTACATTCATGAACTTTCTCTAATTACAGTGGACTTTTTCTAAAGAAAGAAAAACTGTTTCACTTTAGTCATCTGTAGCTTTATTCATTGGAACACATAATCTATAATTCAACATTTTACTATACGTTTTTGGGAGGTATGATTTGCAAGAGGCATGCATATTCAGGATTAGGTTGAAGGAAGATAGGGTCTTCAACCAAGGCAACATTTTCCTTGACACAATGACCTCATTCAAACAATATGGTAAGCCATATACCAGGATGTGAAGCCTTTTCAGCACAAGAGCCATATTCAACCCTGGACAATCTGCCAGGGGCCGCATGCCAGGGGTGGGGCCAGAGGCAAAAGTTGATGGAGCAATGAATATAAAAGTAACCTTTGTACAGTAGATTAGTTTCTACAGATACTCAAATATCCTCTTCTATTGCCCATCCATGCAAGCAAGAGGCATATTCAGAGTTCTGGAATCTTCCATCAGCAGGACCAGTCCAAGCTATTTTGCCACTTGAGGTGGAAGAGCACATGCCCCTCTGCCCTGCCATCAAAGTAGAAAATTCAACAAGTATCTTTTCTCATCCATGGCTGTAAAAATTCAATAACGCATTAATAGCCAGTTACTGCCTGAGGCAGCCTCCTCACTCTGCCTAATAACGGAGCTGGCCTTGCCCACGGGTGCTAGTTTAGGGATTCATGTGCAATTCGCCACATTCAGTCCAAAGACCTACCTTGCTCAGTAGTCTTCTTGAATCTAGGAAATGTGTTTGCTGGAATAGTTCCCCCAAAACTAGAAGTTAAAGCATTGAAAACAATTTTCACAGTTCCTTTCAGATTACATATGGAAGCCACAATCAGTAACCCACAAGTAAGCTAACTTTTTCTACGTGCCCAGGCTCTTTCTGTGGTCTTATTCCCCCCACCCCCTTGCAGGATCTGAGGAAAGAGGAAAGAAAAGGAGGAATTTCACCACAGGGTACACAATACATCCTCTCTTAAAAGTTCTAATAGACAAAAGAGCAGCCACCATTTTCTGAGACAGCATAAACCTCTGATTATCGGATACTGGGGATTAGCAACAGTTGTGGATTCAGAGGCATTGAGCAAACCATTGACTGTGACCTAAAATGAGACATCTGCATGAACCTATATTCACACTCAGAGAGCTTTGGAAATGCAGTGTGTGTGTGTGTGTGTGTGTGTGTGTGTGTGTGTGTGTAAAGCAGTCAGTACAGGGACTCAAATAGACTGAATAATGTCATTGCCAAAAAAGAAGAGAGAAGCGATTTTTTAATCCCAAAATTTGAAGGATTCTACCCTGACAGATGAAGGCCATGCAGGTAAACTATCTTGCTCACCCCCTGCTCACTGATCAGAGTTCATCTGGTATAGGCTTAAAGTTTCTTCACATCACATGGAAGAGGCATCCCTCACACCCCAGTATGTAAGGCTTTGGCCTTGTACCAAAATCTTGCACTGCTTGGGGTGATTCCAGTTCAAAGAATTTCATGTTGCTTAGGGATACCAGTTTCAAAAGATGCTCAAGTCAGAGGGAAGCCTACCTTCAAAAAATGTTACATTTCATTAAGGCACATCTAATCATGATCCGTAATATTCCACATTGTGGCTGCCTCTGTCTTGTTTGAAGCGCCTTGATTTCCTGAGAGATGTTCCCTTGGAATACCATGAGGGATGCTTCTCCCCTGAAGGACTTTGCATAATTAGAATCTGCATAATCCATAAAGAATGGTGCATTGTTTTGATAATGTGTGCTGAATAAATGCTGCCCGTGAAAAACACTGTTTTTCAATGAAGCCATTAAAATGCTAACAAGCTTGCTTAAATAAAGTAAATTTGTAGGCACAAAGTTAACAAATATTTTAGGATAGTAAAGAAGTATTTTTTTCAAGAAAGAAAAAAAAATATGCAGGTCCAGTTCCTTCTCAAGTTGATATTTAAGTCTATCATTCTCAAAAGTATTATGGAACAAAGCATTTAATACACGTGAACTAGGCGAGGTGAATTCCCTGTAAGATCAAACCCTGGCTAGCTGCTCTCTAATAATCTCCCCCTGTCCCCTTGCTTTATTTTCCTGCTTCAGATGCCACCTCTTGCTGTTTCTGGTTTTTGTTTGAGTTCTGAACATATTGCTAAAGTGCAACTAATTGCTCAGCGTCTTTGTCCAAATCCAGGGAAGTCGCCAGGGAACACAAAGAGGAGGAAATAAAGGTGGCACAAATCTATCCATACCTTTTAAAATTAATTTACAGGGATTTCAAAATACTCTTTATATTATTGCTGCAAGCTTTATGTTAGAGGCTAGGCAGTGGTGGGTGGCATTCATTGGAACTGGTAGGGTGGAAGGCTGGGAGGCCAACCATCGGTGGAGCCACAGGCAATAACAGGAAGAACCAACTAACTCTGGTTTTGACCCCATCCTCCTCCCTGCTGAATCCTAGAAGGGCAGCACACATTAAGAAGGAAGAGGTTGACAGTCAGAGCCACCCAAGGAACTGGCTGGTGGATGTCTGGCTCAGGACAGATGGATGTTGATGTGTCAGTGTCTCATTTGCCCTAATGGACCAGCTTCCACTGGGGGCAGGGAACATCAGGCTCACAGGCCAAATGCAGCTGTCCAGGTTCTCTATCTGGCTCCCAGGATTCTTCCCAGATAATGTGATTCACTAGCCTCCCTGGGTTCCTTTTTCTGACTGGAATCTATCCTTGAACTGTGGTAATGTCTTTTGGTTGCATGGAGAGATGCATATGAGTGTGTAGAAGCCCAGGAGCAGGTGGCTTACTGCTGCTTACTGGCAGGGAGCCAATATGCACAGCAGTGACCTTGCCACTGACTTGCCCCTTCCTCTCTCTCTCTAGATAAGTAACAGTGACTCTTCTGCCAGGAGTTCATAGAAGCACCGCTGCTCTGCCCTATGGTCCACTACTGTAGAAACCTTTGACTTTGGTATGGCCTTCTGTAAAAAGAGCGGCCTCCATTGCTCCACCTACTTTTGCTTCTAGCCCCACTTACTTGGCCCCCCAAAAGGTCACCCACAAAGACATTTATTAATTACTTTATTTATTGAATTTATATTCTGCCCTATACCCGAAGGTCTCAGGGTATGCAGTCCTCAGGTAAAAAAGGGTCCCCCAGCCCTGCCTCATGTATATTATTTAAAATAGTAATAATAATACTTATGAAGCATCTAGTTTTCCAGGTGCTGCACAAACAACACTTTCAGAAAAAGTTAGTCCTCTGCATTAATTTAAGAAGATCAATGTATGTTAAGAGAGAGAGCGAGAGAGCACAGAAAGGGTGCTTTAGGCTGTGGCTTTGCATAACGCAAGGCAAATAAAGAAAGGGTTAATCAAAGTAAGATTTATTCCAGAAAATAAAGGATGAGTTTCTGGATTTAGTTTCCTAAGAATTCCCAGGTTTCTACCTGATGAAGACATAGATGGTTTTGCAGGTAGAGCATATGCACAGCAAAAGCTGACAAGGCTTAGAGAATAACTAATGATTGCATTGGGTGATGGGTCATTACGCATGGTAATTTGTACATCTGTACCTCAATATATTATGAAGATTAACATCCATCAGTTTGAGGCTGATGGTGCTCACCTGTCTCAGGAGGACTTAATCTTTTTTTCTTGTACATTTACATGGGCCTTGATCAGTTTGTTGACAAATGGTTGCGTTTTTAGCATTTAGCATTTTGCTTGGTGCCAGGGATCTTCCTTGACCTTAGTGTACTAATCGGAGATGACCAGGGAGAGAGTCATTCATGAACTGGAAGTTTCAAAGGCAGGCAGTATTGATTTCCAAACCAGAGGGACTTGCAACACCCTTCCCCTATAGATGTTTGGTGGCTTTGAGGTCAGCACAGTGAAAATGCACTAGCAGGAACACCAGATTGCCCCTGTCATTGTGCTTGCACAGTGCAGAACTTTCCCCTGCCTCACCCCTCTCTTCTCTCTACAGTTGCCTTTGGGAAACCAGCAAATTAGTTTTCCAATGACATCTAAAAACCCAGACCTTTGTTGCCACCTAAGTGTACTGCAATTTGTTCACAGCAAAATATTTTCCAGTGCAAAGAATGCGAAGGAATGAATCCTAAACTAATTAAGTAGATTTTTAAAAAGTGAAAATAGAATATATAAATAATGAAATAGTGTAATTAATGTTATGATTTTGCTGAGGCAAAATACTTTCATAATTCATCTTTATTTTGATATGTATTTCTAAAGTTGTCATTGAATCCATTTTTAATCACTTCCTGCCTAGCGGTTTCTGATTGCACTTGACTCTTAAGATCACCCTTCCTGATTATAAAACCAACTTCATCAACTCAGAAATAGCTGCCTGAAGAACATTATCACAAAGATTATTTTTGCGGGGAAATGAAATGGGCAAATAAAATGCCAAGAGACTGTCTTTGATATATCCTTGTAGTAAAAGCTCATTTATTTTGCTCTTGCAAAATACTTCTATGATTTATAACATTGTTCGGGGGCCCTATAATTTAAACTCTTAAGAGGAGACATGTTGTTGCTTATTGTATTTCTTTCATGTATTAACAAGCAGTTTAATCTCACTCAAGATGCAGAAAATTAGCAGGTCTCGTTGGTTAAGTAAAGAACTTTTTCAAAAGCAGAAGACAGCTGCCTAGATGATCTACAAGCAGTTTATCTGAGTTCAATAGACTTATTTGTCTTTGGTTCATATTTCTATGTTAATCACACATTAGAAATATGCACAAGAATTTTTTCTCTCTCATAACTGCTCCTGGAACACATTTTGAAGTTTTATCAGGTGGGAAGGTACCTTATCAGATTCACAGGACTTTTATTCAGTTCAGACCAGATAGCAGCTATGTGTAAGCAGAGAAGGCCTGTAGAACTTCGGACTCACCAAACAAACACCATCTAGGGATGATATTCCTACTTTCATTCCATTGCAATTTTGCTGGTGCTCAGTCATATAGAATTCATTAGAAGTCTGCTCATAAATTGTATGCACTTTGTATGGAACTTTTACATCAAGTGAACATTTTTCAACGCACCTTCTCTTGAAATACATATCTATTCAATAAAACAGTATTTTGTGTGCATATTTTGTACAAGAAAACAGCATATTAAAATCTGGAGAAATGCACAATCCAACTGGGAGTTGGTTTCTGATCTGCCAGCAACTATGAGTTTGACCCACTGTAAAACAGCAACAAATTTCTCCTCCACCTCTAATGCTGTCTACCAGCCACAGATGCAAACACTAATAATTCAGACCTTCAGTTGTTCAACATTTGTTGAATTATGAAAATAAATGCACAGTGAAAATAAATGGGTTGTACTCAGTGTAAGATCCACTCAGAGTAGACCCATTGACATACCTACTCTGACTAAAACTTAGTTGAAAACAACCACTTTCTATAGTTAGCAAGACCTCTAATCAGATTATCGCCACTAGCTGCTCACAACAAGCAACAAAGGAAGAAAGCCCAGGAAACAGTGCATTATTTGAGTTTTTCAACAATGCACTACTGTCTTCAGACAGGTGTTTTGTTTTTCTGTGAGTGTATTTGCAATGTCATTTACCCAATAATAGTGCTCTAATAAAGGATTTATAGGGACGCGGGTGGCGCTGTGGTCTAAACCACTGAGCCTCTTGGGCTTGCCAATCAGAAGATCAGCAGTTTGAATCCTCGTGAAGGGGTGAGCTCCCGTTGCTTAGTCCCAGCTCCTGCCAACCTAGCATTTCGAAAGCATGCAAAAAATGCAAGTAGATAAATAGGTACCGATCCGGCGGGAAGGTAAATGGCATTTCTGTGCACTGCTCTGGTTTCGCCAGAAGCGGCTTAGTCATGCTGTCCACATGACCCGGAAATATGGTCTGCGGACAAACACCAGCTCCCTCGGCCTGTAAAGTGAGATTACCGCCACAACCCCAGAGTCGTCTGTGACTGAACTGTCAGGGGTCCTTTACCTTTACCTTTTTAATAAAGGATTTATACTGCAACGTTCATGCATCATTATGCTTTTTAAGTTGTTCTGAAGTACTTCCCCAATGTTATCACATTATTGCCACCTGGAAGGGCACTCATGCACTAGAGCACAATAAGAGCAGGACAAAAGATAAACCCAAACATTTGTGGTATTTAAGTCAGTGTTTTAGCAGGACATGCAATCATAGGAAAGGAAATGTCCACCACAAAAATTCTGCAGGCACAAATGGTATTAAAAGCTGGATCATGTATAAACTGACCAAAATGAGCACAAATAGTCAGGAATGCACAATAAAAGAAAGGCTGTCTGGTGGGGCACCTAGAGTTTATTATGTCAAGTCCTACTAGATTAGCCATTTCAGACTTCCCACTTCTGACAATGCATATTTTAAAATACATTCCTAATGTAATCATTGCCGAAAGATGAATAAAGTTGTTCTTAAGCATGAGTTATAAAATGTTATGAGTAAATTAGAAGACTACCCCACCCTTACCTAGATGTGTTGGTTATTTCTGACGTGATGCTAAACCAGGGTTGCTTTCCAGAAGTGTCTGACTTCAGATCCCATTGGCTGAATCAGGACTGCCAATGGTCAGGGATGATGGGTGTTATACTTCATAACTCCCTTCCCAACTCTGGATGAAGGCTGAGTATTTGGTTGATTACAATTTAAGGACTGACTTGTGAACAAGTCTTAGTGCTTATTAAAAAGCAGTATGGGCAACCTTTCTCTGTTCCTTGTTTCATTTCCCATGCCTTTCAAAATTTTGCAAGTCATTATCTGACTCTTCCTGTTTTTCAAAACATAAAAGTTCTTCAGCACATATTCATAAGGAAGTTGCTCGATTCCCCTGATATTTCTACTTGCTTTTTCCTGTAACTTCTCCAGCTCTGCAACATTGTGTTTGAATTGACAGCACAGATAAGATCCAAGAAGCGTTCTGATTTAACTGGGTTGTGGGATTTGGCCAGCTCTTGTGACCTGCAGCCCAGTTAAGGTGGAGTATTTGTATTGAAGCTGATTCAGCACCACTGATGAACGGATCCAAATAACCCTACTTATCTGGGCTGTGAATTGGACTATAACTCAGCTTAATTCAAGCACCTGTCTTAAGTAGGTTTATTGGATTGTGGCTGCTCACATACTTCATGGTAAATAAAAACATGGGAAGCAATCCTTTGCAAATCATTCACAACCAAGTACTCTTCAAATTTATGGGGCTTTCATACTGAGAAGTAGCACAAAATTGCAGGCATTTTGCTTTGCAAAATGTATGTGGCATCCCCATTAAAAACAAATCAGCTAGAAAGGAAGTGGAGAAATATTCATAGGAAGAGCATGTATTCTCTGAGGAAATATGACAAGAAAGGAACATTGCTAATGGAATTTTTTAATTCAGCTACTTCATTGGATTCATAGCCCATTCCATCCTATTTTTTTCTATTATATCCCTCTTGATTGCCGAACATGAAAAACCAATAGGACTAAAAATGTCTCCTGCTACTTCAGGAAGGAATTCATCTGGGCTTTGAGAAGTCACCAGGGCAAGAAAATTCCATAGTTCAGGGGCTGCTACCTAGAATGCTACCCTGTGCACCCTGGCAGAACTTGGACTAGATGGTTATCTAAAAAGAATGTTCCAGGTCAAATGTAAAAGTCATGATAAAAAGAGGGAGACAAAAACGGCTCACTTTATTTTATATATATACTTATATTTTTAATAACCCAACACTTTTTTGACTGTGCATTTTCCTTTTGCATTGTCTGCCTTTGTGTAGGAAATGACACATGTATTTTAGGCCAGTGATATACCAAAGCTGTCATGAACAGTCAACTTGTCAGCACCTTGGAGAGCTCACAGCAACCAGTGCTTGCTAGGACTCAGTCAAGAAAAGCTGTTGCCTCACTATCCTGCTGATGCTTTGTGCGGGCTGGGTGACCTGAACTTTGTCTTTTTATCATATATATAAAGGTAAAGGTACGCCTGCCCATACGGGCCACTCTTGCCAGACTCTAGGGTTGTGCGCTCACCTCACTCTAGAGGCCGGGAGCCAGCGCTGTCCGCAGACACTTCCGGGTCACGTGGCCAGCGTGACAAGCTGCATCTGGCGAGCCAGCGCAGCACACGGAATGCCGTTTACCTTCCCACCGGAGTGGTACCTATTTATCTACTTGCACCCGGAGGTGCTTTTGAACTGCTAGGTTGGCAGGCGCTGGGACCGAACGACGGGAGCGCACCCCGCCACGGGGATTCGAACCGCCGACCATGCGATTGGCAAGTCCTAGGCACTGAGGTTTTACCCACAGCGCCACCCGCGTCCCATTAGCATGCATATATATATATATATATATATATATATATATATATATTGCTATGAACTGCCCTGAGATCTACAGATGAAGGATGGTATACAAATTTTTAATAACACTAATACTAATAATGATAATGATGATAACCCCCATCCACTCTAAAGAGCTGACTGCTATTTTGAAGGGCCATTGACCTATTCTGCAACCACTGGCTCTTACAGTGTAGAGGCAGTGAGTTAGTGGGTGATAATGCTAAGGATGTGGCACTAGGACCTGGGAGACCAGGGTTCGAATCCCCACTCAGCCATGAAGTTCACTGGGTGACGTTGGGCCGGACACTCCCTTTCAGCATATTTTACCTCACAGGGTTGTTGTGAGGATGAAATGGGGAGGAGGTGCATCATGTATGCCACCTTAAGCTCCTTGGAAGAAAAAGGTGGTATATAAATTTAATAAATAATTTAGCTGAAGGGGTGTCCTCCAGGCTGGAGGAATCTGATAAGCCACATCTTTGGGCCTGGAAGATCTGGGAGCAGGGAGGAATGGCTCCCCAGGTGCTACCTCCTTTCTTTCCCTCCAAGTCTGCCTCTGAGCTGGATAGAGGAATGTAGCCAGAGAACATGGCATCAACAAGACAAGCAGAAAGACCTAAAGGCATTTTTTTGCAGATCTGTGCCAAACAGTAAAATATTATTTAACTGTTCTTTTTGTCAAGACAGAATCCTACATGGACCTCACAAATGTCCACATTATACATTACAACATCCATCCATTTAACACACACAGAAGTGTGTACACACACTGTAAAACTGGCAAAAGGCCAGTGGCATCCACTATTCCCCCTACTCTCCCTTCCCCATGAAAGTTAACAAAACAAGTCGCTTGCCATTTTCATTGAAAACATCTCTGGTGTCAAGGATGCCAATTATATGCTGCACTAGCAAAACATGGAACTTTATCATTGCAGTGCAGAAGCAATTAGCATGCAAAGAAGTCTGTGCCCTTTTAGGCCATTTCTTTTTGAATCTGCTTCCATGCAAATCCGACTCACGCAGCACTCCTTTGAGAATATTTTAATTTCTCAGATAGACAATTGTGGCATTTAGGGTTTCTTCTGCTTCCACCTCCTGCCCCCGTTAAAAATTACAAATACCGGTACTTAAAATAAATAAATAATGCATAACAGCTGGTTGTCTTTATCTTCTGTTAAATAAAAGGCATCCAGATTTGAAAGGGGTCCAGCAAAGGTTATGGAAACAAGTTCAGAGAATGGGTGGAAGAGATTGAGGCAGCCATGTCCATCACCTGGTATGAAACAAATTCCAGTTGCTCCAGCAGGAAGGTGGGGATAGTGGGCAAAGGAGTAATGAAGAAAGTCATGTCATGTCCAGCTAAAACTAGGATGGTTTTATCTATATTTAAGTGTTCACCTTTTATCAGAATGGTTGCTGTTGTTTCTCGGTAACGCATACATACATTTATTTAAAAAGTAACCTATTAAGGAAGGACTTTTTTTTAAAAAAAGGTTTCTAGCAGTTAAAGATTCTTGATTGGTTATTAATTTATAGTTGTCAACCAAGTTTGAATGGGCACTGCTTCTGTGAAAAGATTTTCCCCGCATCAAGGAGGTTGTAGGAGCTGCATTAGGCAACTTACCTGTGAGTCCCACTTCCTGCTTTTTTGGCCTATTTCCACCTGGCCTGCTACTACTACGGTGGGGACCAGATACTGTCTTACCTGTGAGTCCTGCAAGAACTGCTGCTCAGATAGCCTGGACACTATCAAGGTGGGATATTGTTTAGGACAGGCTTCCTCAACCTCTGCCCTCCAGATGTTTTGGACTACAATTCCCGTCATCCCTGACCACTGGTTCTGTTAGCTAGGGATCATGGGACTTGTAGGCCAAAACAGCTAGAGGACCGCAGGTTGGGGATGCCTGGTTTGGGAGTTTCTACTAGGGTCAGTATTGAATTTTGGACATGCCTATTTTTTGCTGTTATTGGCATTGTTTTTGTGTTGTTATTGTTAGACCAGTTATGAATTATGTGGGGATTATTTTTTAGTATCTTTATTCAGAAGTTTTCATTTATTGTTTATGGTACTTGGTTTTTGTCATATTTTTGTAACTGTTGGAGTAAGTTATGGTTTAACATACAAAGGTGGTATACAGATAAATGATGATGTTGACAGTGGCCTCCAAGCAGCATGCTGCAGCTCTCACCACCTGTCAGCAACAGCAACAACATTAGGCAATGCATTCCTTGGAAGGTGGCTCTGTTGCCTCTATGGATTCTGCTACCTGAGGTGGTCATTTCACCTTGGGTCATGGGTGGTTTGGCCCTGCCATTGCCCAAGCAGCTTCTCCCCTCCTCTGCCATCCCCCATAAATTATGCTTTACGTTAGTATGAGCACAGACTTCTCAGAGCTAGTGGAACTGGGCAGGGGTAGAATTCCCTGCTAAGAATAGGAGAACTTTAGAATCTTCATGAAATACTGTGAATTGATCTAAGGGATCAATTCAGAACTTACAACCCCCCTATGAAGTCCAATCAAAAATATGCTTCCACATGGAAACCATAACATTTGAGAGCTATTTTTCTTTTGCTTCATGAAGTCTTTATGCCAGCATAGTACATTCCTGGCAGTTACTTGGAGGGGCTGCAGCAGACATCTCCAGTGTAAACAGGGCAAATGACATGTTAAGTACCTTGCTAGTGTTACAGCCCCTGAGTGGAGCTGTTGCCACACATTTGCATTTTTCAGCAGTTTTCATGCGGGGACTGCAAATTAGTATTTGGCACTGCAGTCTGGAGATCAGCACAAATCATGACAGCTGCGTGTATAACATCCATATGGCAAGACAAGCTTATGCAATGTCATGGAGACAACGAAGGCTGAGCTGGGTTTGAGGCTTTGGAAGCTGTGGAAATATTGTTTGATGCTGGCTACCTCTTTCTGGAAACCTGATGTGGAAGCAGTGGGATTTTCTGCTGGAGTGTGCTCAACCTCTGAATTTGTAAACAAATATCATAAGCCTCCAGTGACCTCTTCCTAAAAGAAATGAAGCCTCTATAAGTGCTGCACCCCTGAAGCTTCTCAGAGCTCGGTAAAGTGAAAGAAATACAACACTATGGGTTTCTGCATCTATGAATACAGGGAAGAAAAGAACAAAAGCAACAATCAAGTGTGGGACAAAGGGGCCCATGCCATCCACAATATCATTTTTGTGTAAAGCCCAGATGTATCTAAAATGTGCGGAGTGACCATTCAGAACAGGAGAAGAAGAGGAGGAGGAGGAGGAGGAGGAGGAGGAGGAGGAGGAGGAGGAGGAAGAAGAAGAAGAAGAAGAAGAAGAAGAAGAAGAAGAAGAAGAAGAAGAAGAAGAGGTGGAGGAGGAGGAGGAGGAGGAGGAGGAGGAGGAGGAGGAGAAGGAGTTTGGATTTGATATCCCGCTTTATCACTACCCTAAGGAGTCTCAAAGCGGCTAACAATCTCCTTTCCTTTCTTCCCCCACAACAAACACTCTGTGAGGTGAGTGAGGCTGAGAGACTTCAGAGAAGTGTGACTAGCCCAAGGTCACCCAGCAGCTGCATGTGGAGGAGCGGGGAAGCGAACCCGATTCACCAGATTATGAGTTCACTGCTCTTAACCACTACACCACACTGGCTCCACAACTGGAGTAGTTGGTGATAACACAATCTTGTTTTAAGAACTTAATAAGAGTCATGTCAGATCAGAGTAAAGGCTCGTATGTGCCAACATCTAGTTCCCGCTGTAGCCACTCAGATGCCTATTCAGATGCTTGCAAGCAGGACCAGAGTCCAAGAGCTCTCTCCCCACTTGCGATTCCCAGCAATTGGCATACAGTGGCATATTGCCTACAACAGTGGAGAAACAACATAATCATCATGGCTAATAGTCCCAAGTTCACTATGCTTACTTAATGTTAAAGGTGGTTGAGAACTCCTCTGTTTCATCTCAGCTCTAAACAAATAAAATCAACTATTTTGTAGTGGAGTCCAAACCTGAAGTTTGTTGTTTGTTGAATACTGGTGATTTTCAGGTGAGCAGCAGAGTATCTGACAAGACTCAAAATGTTTCTCACTGGGTTCCCCCATTCCCACCCTGGATGCTGCCATCTTTACGCCCAATTTGTGCCTGTTTATTCTTTTGATGACCCGTTTGCCCTGTTTAGACAGAAGAATGGCAGTGTTGTCATGAGATGTCTGAAAATGTTTGCATCAGATTGGAAGGACACATACTAGTCAGGAATTTGAAGCAGTTGTGGGGACTCATGTGCAGTTTTTCAACATTCAGGTGTGAAAATTAAATACAAATGGAAATTAAATGTGTTTAAAAGGAGTTTTAAACACAGACGAATCTAAGTTACAATATACACAACCATGGAGTTAATTAACCGCATTTATGATCATCATGATCAATAATGTTCCTTTTGTAGGAAACCCTGTTTATGAGACAAAACAGCCATTTGCAACAGGCAAGGGATAAATACCAGTTACCAAGGGTGCATTCAGACATGGGGAATGTTGCATTAGTTTTCCTGATTACAATGCTAGGGCTTCTGTGCCATTTCCTATTGTTAATTTCACACTGAACCGATATACTGGCAAGTCATAAAAAATTTCATTCACACCAGTGGCATAACGGTGGCCATCACTAGACAACATCACTATTCCCTCGTCCTTTCCACACATGCATGGTTCCATTCCCTATGATTCACCCATGAAAACAGCAGAAAAGAAATGCATGCTGGTAGATTCCCTCAGATTTTGTCATTTTACTCCAGTGGTTTCCAGGGGTGGCAAACAGATTTTTTCTAGAACCAATAAACATGGAAATGAATGCTAAACTTCCACTATATTCAGCTAGGTTTCCTGAAGTGCCTTTTACATCACTCGAAAGCTCAAATGTAATGTAGAAATTAACAGTTTGGGAAATGTGGGGGGAATGAAATAAACTGCTGTGTGAATGCAGCCTAAGACAGATTTACAGAGCAATCTTCCACATAGTAGCATTGTAAGAAAGCGATGTGGGCCACAGATGCCTGAATCAGCTTTGAATAATATATTCCTGAAAGTTAGTTCAGGTTGAAAGAGGTGAAGAACAATCTGCTCAAGTTACCATGGCAAACAACAATGGTGTTGAAGTGCTTTCTATTCCTGACAAAGTAATTTAAGTAAAAGAAAATATATTGCATTTTGAATGTAACCATGTGAAAAAATAGTTGTCTGCATCACAGGGTTGGCAGAGGCATAGTTGTGCCTTCACTGCTGGGGTTAGAAAGAGTGGGTGCCATTCACTAGGTAACAAAAGCTATGAGGCAGTCAGTGCAGGGAGGATGGGTGTTTTAAAACAGCTGCATTGGCTGCCGTTTCATTTCCAGGCCCAAGTAAGCTCCTCATGTTAATGTTTAAAACCCTAAATGACTCAAGGCCCAAAATATCTGCAAGGCCACCTCCTTCACTATAGACCGTCTTGGGTGCTAAGATCAGCAATAGGGGGCCCCTATTGCTTCTTCCATCAGCCTCAGAATCTCAGTGGGTGGTAGCCTGAGAGAGGGAATTCTCTGTGGTAGCCCCTAAGTTGTGGAACTCCCACTCCACTGAGGTGAATCTGGCATCTTCATTAAGCATTAAGCTTAAACACCATTACAAAGGATGGTGGTAAATTCTAGTTGTATTGCATTGTACAACATGTTAATATCAAAAGGTCCACCACACTCGGTTTTTATTTACATCTTCACATTTATTATATATCAACATTTATTTATACCTTAATATTGATTTATATCTACCCCCTTTCTTCCATTGTGGAACTGAAGGTGGCATACTTGTGGGTTCCTGGAGGTTTCCCATCCAGCACTGACCAACCCCAGTCCTGCTTAGCTTCAGCAAGGTGGTGGCCTGATGCTCCTTCAGACCATTTCCTGTAGTCTGAGTAGGTTTGCTATGCAAAGGTCATTATATTTTGCTTCTCAGATACACCCCAGACTGCGGTGCCAAGGCTTATATACACAACTCATTGTACCTGTGAAAAGTAAAAAAAATAATAATAGGAATGCAAAATTCCATTATGTGGTGTTCACAGGTCACAGCTGTAAAACTCCCAGTGAGGGGTTATATCTGATGACATGGAGTTAATAGCACAAGTTAACTGCAATTTACTATACATGCAGTTAAGCACTGCCTCTGATTATGTCTTATTGGATTTACCATTTATCACAAGCTCACAGCTAAAGTTAGGAACCAACGAATAAGTTTGTGCTCACCAGTTCCTTAATACATTTCCTCCCAGCTTCTAGTTCAAGCACTATATCTTCCTTAATATGGCACCCATTATTAGAGAACAGAGTGTCTCATCTACTCAAAAGCTACACATCGTAAATGCCATTATTTTTCTTCTACCTAATGATTAGTGGGGAGAGAGTATATTCTAAGTCCTTTGCTTTTTCTGTGTAACAATTAACAATTATGAAGTGTTAGCATTATCTTTAGGCACCGTCCTGGACCTTTATGTCCTTCAGCTGATATTCAAAATGCCTCAACTAATTTTGCATGCCTCTAAGCTGAATGCCAGCAGACACTTGGCATTTTTAAATGGCTGTCTAAATCCTGCATAATCCTTTTGGTGTCATCCTAGGTTATTTGATCAACTGCTTAGTATTGTGTTATCAGCAAATGTGTACATCTTTTTATTGATTCTATCAGCTAAATTGTTTTGGTAAAGAGCACAAGGACAAGGGATGGGACTAAAAATACAAAGCAAATTGTTAGGAATATTATCTAAACACTCAAGTGTATGCTTCATTATACACAAGGCATAAATTAACTGCAGTTTTATTTGTAGATTGTCCAAACAAAAGTTTTGCAAGCACAGAGGTGACTCTTAAGAAAGCACCTCATTCTCCTAATAGATAAACACAATGTATGTTACTGTCCTATGTAACAACAGCGCACAATATGACAACAGGCCCATCTTATCTCCCCAACCCTTCATGACTGTTGCGGCACAAGCACTGATTTTACCATGAATGCTACCAGCCTTCCACGTTGTGCTAGACGAGGTTGGAAGACTTTCCAATTTGTTTCTTTCAAAAGGCTGTGTTGCTTACAAAAGTTGGACCTGTAGGTCTTAAGCTAAGGTGCAAGCAGAGCCGTCTTTCCCATAGGGCTTAGTGGTGCATCGCGCCAAGGTGCCGGCCTCTCAGGGGCCCTCCAGCAAGTGGGGGAGCTAAGCGGCTTTGCCGGCGGCTCCCCTTTCCCTGCACGCCCACCAGCTGCGCCCCACCAACCATAAGGCTGGCGGGCGTGCAGCTTCCCTCCCGAGCCTCCTCGGGAGGCGAGCGATTCCCCACAGAGGCTTAGGATGGAAGCTGTGCCCCACCAACCATATGGCTGGTGGGTGCGCAACTTCCCTCCCAAGGCTCTGTAGGGATCACTCTCCCGCAGTGGCTTGGGGGAGAGTTGCCCCGATGGCTGGCAGTGTGCAGCTACGGCCACCCCAACACTATCCGTGGTAATTTGGGGGCACTGGGCAGATATTTGCACCCCAGCGCCCCATCTGCTAAAGACGGCCCTGGGTGCAAGTGGTAGGTTGATGCAGTGCAAGCAAACCAGTTTGTTTCCACTTCTGTCCCCACACCACACCACATCAACCTCTCCAGCACCTTGCTTCTCCCTGTAAACAGCAGCATCCCCACTGCCAGGAAGCTAACACTGCAGCTTTAGTCCACTAGGTGAGCCACTTCTGCTTTTCTTATTTATCGTACCAAACTGAATGCAGAGCATCAAGCAGCAGCAGCAGACTGATATGAGTAAAGCTCACACATCTTTAAAATTTAGATGGTTTTGTAAACAGAAAGTAATATGGTATATTGGTGTCCTGGTACTTCATAGCACTAACAATACAGTGGTACCTCAGTTTAAGAACAGCCCTGTTTATGAACTATTTGGTTTACGAACTCCACAAAACCGAAAGTAGTGTCCCAGTTTGCAAACTTTACCTCGGTCTAAGAACGAAAGCTGAATGGTGGAAGGACACCAGCGACAGGAGGCCTCATTAGGGAAAGCACACCTTGGTTTAAGAATGGTTTCGGTTTAAGAATGGACCTCCAGAATGGATTAAGTTTGTAAACAGAGGGACTACTGTAAAGAGGAAATAGGATTATTAAAGTGTAGTTGGAAAGTGGAAATAAATTACATTTTCTTCCCAATAATCTCAGGACTGCACTAATAAACTGATAGCAAATTGACCTATTATAAACAACAGACTAGGTTAAATGTGAGGTGCTGTTAATTTCTTAATAAGAAGAGGAACAGGCAAATATAAATATATAAAGTGTTTTCTGCTAGTGTCAAGCCATAGGGATGTGAGATTTGTAAAGCCACAGAAGACTAATTAATACTCATCAATCACCCAGGCTGCCCACTATTTCAGGTGTGAATTAAACTAGCTCAAATCTATTCTGGAACATTGGTTCACACAGGAAATAAGTCATCTTTCAGAACTCCTCATATTTCAAGTATATCTTATGCATCATGGTACCAGGAAATGAGTCAACGGAACACACAGCATGGTTGTTGTCTCTCCCCCCCCCCCCCCATGCTAGTATTCCAACAAGCTTGTTCCAACAAGCCAACAAAAACATCAGGCTAAAATCCTAGATCCAAATTCAATGGGAGGAAATGCATTTGCAAACAGGAGGCTTAACACACAATTGTCAACATACCTTGAAAGAAGACTTGAGAAACCAGTATGGTGGAAAGTTCATATTTATTAAATAAAATAATTAGAATAATTTGCCAATAAATAACCAAATTATGAAAGTGCAATCTTAATATTGAGTAGAGAAGCACAGCCAATGATCTCCAAGACTAATAATGGCACAGAAATTGCAATTTCAACTGGAGAGAAGCAGGGAATTTCATGGCATATTTAACACCCAATCCAAAACCCTGTTAGCATGTGGTTGTTAAGGCAGGAGAAGGGGGAAGAGGGCATCCTCCTCCTCTCCAATAAAGGAGAGTCCACCACCTTCCAAGTGAAATGGACTCCCTTGGAAGGTGGTGGATTCTCCTTCACTGGATGTTTTTAAGGAGCAGTTGGGTGGTCATCTGTCGTGGGTGCTTTAGTTGAAATTCCTGCATTGCATTGTTGGACTAGATGACCCTCGTGGTTTCTTCCAGTTCTACAATTCTATGATCACCACCAGTGAGAGAAAATTACCCATGCTGGCTGAAGTATTCAGAGACCAAGGGGACTTAAGATCCTACAGATCCATGGCATCCTCTGACACTCTCTCAACATGTGTTCATTTCTATCACCTGTTAAATGCCACTAGCAGAAAAGTAATGGTGGTGGAGCTTTACATTGCCTCAGTGAGGAGTTATCTGATGGTGGACCTCTGCTGGAGGAGTGGTAGGTACACAGCAGCCAAGAATCCCTCAGCAGCCCTCCTTTGGAATTTAGCATTACTCTCTTGCTAGGAATAATCCCCTTTGAGACAGTGGGAGAACAGTTGCTTAGAAGGTGATCCCTATGCAATTTATTCAAGGAGAATTCTATGAGTGAATATTGGATTTTCATTAGTTCCAGTTGGCAAGTTGCAGAATTATCTTGAAGAAGATACACGGATGGCTCATGGTGAAATTTTTTTAGTGCCATATATCCATGCTAATCACTCCCTCCAGCCATCCCTGTGGGTGCAAAACAGTGCCTTAGGCCCAAGTCTATTTTCTGTGGACTTGTCAAAAATTATTACCTGTCTACCAGAAATTGCAGATAATCTGTCCCTAACAGTGGGGTCATTTTAAGAAACTTTTGGACACTTCCTGACTTATTTAGAACTCTTTTATCAGAGGGTTTTCAACAAGCCCTATTTCAGATGTTGTTCCTGTTTTATAAAGGTTGGAAGCTCCCTGCCATCCCAAAGAGATTTACCATCTCTTTGGCAGACAATAGTAAACTGCACTCATCCTGCTTTGTTGGGAACTGCTATTGCTCATTTACAAAAAATTAATAAAATAAAATAAAATCCTGATGCTTCAGACAACCTGCTCAAAAATAAGTATTCCACTCACTAGAGTATGTTAAATGTAAATCAGGCTACTGGGAAGAATTTGCAAAGGAAGGACAGCAAATTTTCCCCACCCCAGTCTCATATCCAGACTTGGTTAATGACCCAGAAGGGAAATTCTTATCATGAGCAACAAACTTCTGAAATAATTCGCCAAGGAGAGCAGCAGTCCAGCAGCACTTCACTTTATAAGGAGGGTAAGATAGCTCCCAGGAAGACCAGCACATTCCTCTTCTAACTACAGAAGCTGATGCGAAAGAGCAGCTCATAGACATCAAGGGTCTTAGAGCTGCTAATCATCCAGGATACTGAGCATGTCCAAAAGGCAGTAGTAACCTTGATTAAAAAGCTAGCACAGTTGGACTTGGGCTAGGCAGAAATGCAGATGTGTTGTCGATGGTGGTGGTGAATTCTAATACTGTATAGCCCTTTTCCTAACTGAACAAATTAACCTTCCTTATCCTGAATCAGGACATTGGTTCAGCTAGCCTTGTATTGTCTTCTTTGACAGCAGCTCTCCAGGGATTCAGATGGAGGTCTTTCCAGGCCTGCTACCTGCTCTACCACTGAGCAGTTGTCTTCTCCAAAGCAAGGGAAGAACCATTCAGGAGACAAATGCTATGTGGGATCCCTCTTCCACAAGGGCCATCACATGCTCTCTCCATGCCACTGTTGTACAATCATATCAAGGGCCAATCAGTGAGAGCAGCTGTGCTTGGAGTCAATGAGATTTAGTTCATTTCCCCTTTTTCTTTTATGTGCATATTATCTTAATTGTCTATTAAGGGACCACAGAACGGTGACTTGAGCTATAGCCATGCCTCTCACAACTCACACAGTTGGTCTCCCTTCTCATCACTTCCATATTTTATTTTTACTGTTACAGGGCTTTTAAAAACAAGATTCTTTCAAGAACGTTATAGCTAATGATAACAGGAAGCAATAAAATTTCATTTAGTGGTTGGAGCCAAATTCATGTCTGGGGTTTGGGTGCTTATAAACTTGCGTGCTTTTAAACACCTAATTAAAACTATCATAAAAAGCTTACAATTAGTAATTTTACTCTCAATCAGCCATCTGAAAAAGCAGATTTTAGATCCTGGCCAAATCACCATAAATGTTCTGTGAATGATCCTTAATGATTCCTTAATTTCAAATAGAAAGAAAGAGAGGGAGGGAGAGAGAGAGAAAGAAAGAGACAGAGAGACAGAGAGAGAGACAGAAAGAGTTCCAGGTCACCATGACTACTGTTATGTTTAGTAATATGCAACTTCTTCTTGTTGTTGTTCTTTCTTGGATTTTCTTCAAATTGTTCATAGTAGCATAACATATTCAATGTTGCCTTGACCTAGTGCTAATCAGTATCTGCTTTTAAATCTAGGCCATGGATGAAAGCCTCAAGTCCAGGGATAAAATGTGCCCCTCTCAGGCCCTCAGGATTTTCTCCAGGCCATACCTATTCCAAGGCCACACCCCCTTTCCCCAGGCCACATCCTTCAGTGTCTTGTTCTGTACCCTTTCTGGGTGCTTTTGCTTGGCTGGAATGTGCCCTTGAACTGTGTTAATGTCTCTTGCTTGCCTAAATGCAGGACACAGAGGTAGGAGTAGAAACTTCTATCTTTAACTGTACAAATGTCTCAATCACACGTGTTGCTCCACCCACTCTGGCCCTGCCGATCACACGTATGTGGCCCCTGAAAGGTTGCCCATGAGGGGATATGCTGCACAGACTGAAAATATTACCCATCCCTAATCTAGGCGGACAATTCATTTCCCTGCACTGGGTGGCATCATTCTGAGTTTGAGTTTCTCACAATTACTGTCACCCACAAGCAAGATGGCATCTACAGTTACTGCATTTTTACTTCCAAGTGATCTAACTGTTATAGGCTCAACATGCATGGCAGAGGGTGGGGGGTAGCATTGTGGTGACACTTTGCACCTTTGACTTACACATGTTCATTTCCAGGCCAGATTCAACTAACTGGTTCTGCTAGCAAAAGCCAGAACAAGGACTCTTGCTAAGACATTAGGGCTTTCACCCTCTCCTCCTTCATGCCCAAGTGCCTCCCACAAAGCCACTCTGGAGGGTTGGAAGATCCCACATTGTGCAGAGTGGAGAGATCATTCCATTGGGCAGACGGAAATGCTTGCACCAAAGAAATTATCTCCTTAGTGCTAAGAGGAACTTTACCCTCTGTAGCTTCAGTATCTGTAGAAGCAGTGCTATATGGTAATTCAACAGTTACAAATTTCCCCATGTCTACTGCGCATCAAATTTGATTTTTGTCTACCATGCATAGGTCTCCCAAGACACACCTGGAAGCCAAATTACAATTATCTTACAATAATCATAAACGTGTGAGCAGTTAAGAAAATGCAAGGAAATAAAGGCCCAACAGAAGACGAACTAGCAGAAGACTAAATACTGTATACAGTGGTACCTCGGGTTACATATGCTTCAGGTTACATAGGCTTCAGGTTACAGACTCCACTAACCCAGAAATAGTGCTTCAGGTTAAGAACTTTGCTTCAGGATAAGAACAGAAATCGTGCTCCGGCGGCGCAGCTGCAGGAGGCCCCATTAGCTAAAGTGGTGCTCAGGTTAAGAACAGTTTCAAGTTAAGAACGGATCTCCGGGACGAATTAAGTACTTAACCCGAGGCACCACTGTATTTCCAGGCCATTCTGGAAAACAAGATGTGAAACTGTCTGATGATCTAATCACTGCAGCCTTCCATGCCTTATGTACAAAAGAATATTGCTTCTTGAGATCATGATTAGTAGCATTTATTCTTGCGGAGATGTGGTGCTGAGATTTACTTCCTTCACCATTCATTCTTCAGAACTGTTCAAGGGACAGAAGCCCTGTCTTTGGTTGCATCTGTTCAACCTAAAAATATTTCCATTGCCTGGCAATAAAAACAGAATGGGCAGAGACAAAATCTTTTGCTCTCACTGTACCACAAATTTAAAACTGGTTCAGTTCTCTAATCCTAGGCAACCCTGAGAATTCACATTTTTGTGAGGGGTGTGGTCTAACAATCTTAATTAAAACAACAATGAGAAGAAGAACCCCAACCTTTTAAAAAAAAGTTAAAAGGCAATTAAAACAATTTTGAACATTTTAAACAATTTGAGAAAATTATATTATGGGATGGCCCTTGCCCTTGCCTCCTCCTGAAGCCAGTCATCCCCTTCAGGGGTGCCACTACCCCCAACAGCCCAAGTCTTGATGTAGCCTCCCTTCCCTGGTACATTGAGTCCAGGTGGGCTCTCAGTAAGTCATTCAGCAGGGTGCCAACCAAAGGTGCAAAAAGGCTGGCTTTCTCAAGAAAAGGAGGAATTCTGGAGGTAGGCCAGATTTACAGCTCACTTCCTCCACTGATGGTTTCTGGCTGCTGTGAAGCCTGAGAGCAGAGCGTCAGCTCATTCACTTTATTTGCAGGGAAACTGGACTAGTTGGCTCTAGTTCTGCTCACTGTTTCTGTGCGCTCTGGTTTTTGTCACAGTGTTCCATTGTTCCAGAAGCGGTTTAGTCATGCTGGCCACATGACCCAGAAAGCTGTCTGTGGACAACCACCGTCTCCCTCAGCCTGAAAGCGGAGATGAGCGCCGCAACCCCATAGCTGTTTTTGACTGGACTTAACCGTCCAGGGGTCCTTTACCTTTTTACCTTACTGTTTATATACGGCAAAGCAGTTCCTTGGACACTCATACCTGATGATAGTAAGTTCCATCCTTTCTATCCTCTTCCAAAATTCTTGCAGTGTTCCTTTTTCTAACTTTGCAAAAGGCACTTTATTGGCCACACAGCTCATAATTTTCAATATGCACTTAGCAATTTATTCAGGGAAGATTGGTATTTAAAAATTCAATCAATCTGTCAAGTCTTATACTGTTGTTAGAAGATTCCTTAATGAGTGATATGGTATACTGATCTGAAAAGTAATCCTTTAAGTCAATTATTAATATAGCTCTCACTGTCTCCTCAGTTTGCAAAGGGTCAAATCAATATTTTATTTAGAACTTTTAAAATATAAATCATGCTCTTTTAAAATTGATTTTTGGAACCAAGGTGGGGATTGGCTCTAATTTGCATTGATTAGGGCATGGTGTCATTCCTTTGGTTTAATCCTAATTTATATTGAGAGATAAGAAGAATTACGTGATTTAATTTAATGGAGGGGGGACATCTAATAGTTATGAAACAAATATGCATGCAACTCGTCTCTACATATGTGTTGCTTTCTCTTCAAGAGAAATAACTGTAGGAAGAAACAAAAGTATAATTTGCATATGAATAAAGGGATATGTTTGATTTTTTAAAGGTTCCGGTTCTAAACACACATGCTAGGGAGTAAGTCTTGCGCCTAAAGACAGTGAGACTTACATGTCTAGTATTGTGCTATTAGTTATTCTCAGAAAGTCAATGACAACATGGTGATTTACTTTGTTTCAGATCCACCTCATACATATGAAAATGCCCCAAACAGCAAGACCGCAGGGGTTATTTCAGTCATTATATCTTAAAGATGTCTCTGCAGGAACAGTCATGGGGAAAATATTTTTATTCCCTCTACCTGGTGGTTGTGGGCCTCTACACCCTGATTCTATGCATATTTATTTGTACTTAAATTCCATTTAAATTCATGGTACTTACTCTCAAATTCTTGTGTGTAGGCTTGCAGTCATTACTGAGCAGACCTTTTATTCATTTCCCTTTGAAAGAATGCAGTGTATATGGCTTCCTTGCAAAATCTAAATTCTGCACAACAAAGGTCTTCTCTTCAACCAACCCAACACAAGCACAATGGTGTGATATGATACTCAAAAACATAATAATCCAGTACAGTATAAGTAATTATTACTATAAACATATTGTTCTAACAATTGCTTATGCTGGATCATCCTGTTTCTGAGTCCAGTAATAGTATCATTTTTAAAATATTAGGGTTTTGTGTCTGTGTTGCGTTTATTTGCAAAAGACCCATCAGTGATAATAGCCTCTTCAAAAAATAGGTAACACAGGAGGCTCATAAAAAATTTTAAGTTGTGGTTGCTACTGTTTCTAAAGCAAACTTTATTTACCCCCCATGGTTGCTTTACAATGATGCCCAACAGCTATCTGTTTAAGGATCTTTCAACACTTACCATTTTTTGTGGTATAGTTGCTAATTTTTTGGCATGCTGCTTTACAGTATGATTATTTAGCTAATATTCCAGGAAAATGTCCTTTAAAAATGCTTTTTCTTCACACACAAAATTGACCTTTGTGAAAGATTCAGAATTGATCCTCAATAGTTTAATTTGTGTTGCATGTGTACAAGCACCATCCTGCTTTCATTCAAATCCCTTTTCCATATTCATAAAGCTGGCTAAACTGTTAAAGCAAAATTAGTCAAACAAATCTGGGTACTGTAGTTTAAGGATTGCTGGGATTTGTAACTCAGTGTGGGGTAAACTACAGTGCCCAGAATTCTTTGAGTAAAAGAATGTGATTCAAAAGTGCTTTAAAGGTACACAGCGTACATGGCCTGAATGTTTATTTTGGCTTTTAGTATGAGCTGAGCGGTAGAAATTTGAAACACCAAGGCACTCAATAAAAACCATCATACAGGAGTTTGAAACAGCTCAGGTACTAAATCTTAGGGCACTGCAATGTCAGCAACAAATCAACTGTATCTAACTCTTGAGAACCTTCTGAATTGAGAGTTTGGGGAACTAAGTGTGCTGGGGGTGGGGTGAGGCAGAACTTTCTGCTGAAATGGTTGCTTGCTCGTGACCAAATACTGTTTTGTTTTTGTTTGTTTGTTTAAAAAAAAGATGGAATCCAACTATACTGTTTGAGAATGTGAGATTAAATTGGGGAGAAGGGAAGAGAGAGGATGTGGATAGTGAGCAAGGAAACCATGGCAAAGGAACACAATCCCTGTGGGTGGTATGTTACACAATTTAGGCACAACTCATTCTGAAGGAAATCAGCCCTGAGTGCTCCCTGAAAGGACAGATCCTGAAGCAGAGGCTCCAATACTTTGGCCACCTCATGAGAAGCGAAGACTCCCTGGAAAAGACCCTGATGTTGGGAAAGATCGGGGGGGCACAAGAAGAAGGGGATGACAGAGGACGAGATGGCTGGACAGTGTTCTCGAAGCTACCAACATGAATCTGACCAGACTGCGGGAGGCAGTGAAAGACAGGCGTGCCTGGCATGCCCTTCAGTCAACAAAGACTCCCAAAGTTCCCTATGTAGAATAACCATGACAAAAAGCAAGACACAGGGTTACAGCCTAAAAGACGGTTGCCATATTTTGAAGAGCAAAAAAGAGGATGCTATAATAACTCTTATTTTAAATACCCCTACTATATGAAGGCTATAGAAGCTGTGATTTATTGCTGAGGGAGACAGGAGAAGAGAAGAGGAAAGCAAGTCTTCAACCACCAGTTATGTCTACAGGTATGTCTCATCCAGAAAGTATAGCAAATTTTGGCAAATTTTAAAAAATCCACCCGGACAGAAAAGTTACCCCTAAAAAAGAGGATGTGTCCTGGAAAAAGAAGGCACATGGCAACCCTAGGCCCTAAAAGACACAGCAGCAGATGGTGTAGTTTGGGCAGCAGTGCTCTGACCTCCAGCTGATCTTGTCACTGCTCCTTACTGGGAGATAGAGAGGGAGGGACAAGGTGACAGTGAGGCTGGTGTTGTGTGAGGTAAACCACCAGAGACTCTCTGCTGGAGATCCAAGTTGCATACACCTACAAGCCACATCCCCACTCCTTCAGGTGTGCATTCATAGGAAGTGTGTGGAAACCATTTCACATTTCTACCAAATGTAGAGGTTCCAGGGACATGAAGGGATCCCAACCACAGAAAGGCTTCTAAGTGTGTCCAGCCAAATGTAGCTAGAAGTCTTGGTCTGAGGTAGAGCCAGACATGTGTGTGATATTGCGGGTGAGGCTTGCATGTGCACCCCCTTTCCAGCTTAAGCACTCGTACGTGTACTCAAATGACTGAAAAGGGCTAACACTGGCACAAAATGAATATGGAATACTAGCAGCAATAACTTTATTGGGAGATTGACAGGTTGGGTCCTTCCAAATGTCGTTCTTCGTTGACCATTGGTTATGTTGGCTGAGGCTGATGGGAATTAGAATTCAACAACATCTGGAAGGCCACAAAGTTGCTCAAACCTGCTTATATATCTCTGCTAACCAAAACCTCCCACTCTTTAAATATTACCATTCTAGCGCTCTTTTCAGCAGCAGTATATCCAGCTGGAGCTAAAATCAATGTCCCATTATGGTAAGAGCACCCCCCATCATGGAGCCAAGGATTTTAAACTACCTTAGGCCTTCTGAAGTTCCTGGTTGCCCGATGAGCTAAGGAGATAGGCTCTAATTGTTCTGCTCCACTTGATAAAGAAGTGTTCTATCAAGATAAAGTTTGCTGTAAAAGGAATTATCTCAAAATAAAATTAAATATGATAAAAACTCAATTTACCTTGATACAATTTATCAGTGACTCAGTGATAAGGACAGCAATATCAGGAGAGGAATGTAATGAGCTTTGGGGAGTGCTGCATTACAGATAACTCAGTTTGGGGGCAGTGCCTTTGTGTACTGTAGGTACTCAGTGAAACCCCAGATGTTGGCTGAAATAGCTGTTAGTGTGGCGGCATGTGGGCAGAAGAGTGGTATCACACTAAGCAGCCACCTAGAGATCACTTTGAAAAATTGCTGTCTTTGGAAATTCCAGAATAGCGCTTGTACATTTTCTACTTCTTTTAAGGTTTAGTTCACTCCCACTTCAACTCAAAAATAAAACGCAGTAGGAAGGGGATCCTCCCCAGCAAGGCTTATTTGTGAATATGAATGGTTGCTGCACAAGAGCCCTACCAGATTCCTTTCTTTCACAGCTCCTGTACATTTCAATTGGATTCACACAGAGGAACATCCCATGAGATTATTCCTATGTCTTCTTTTATTTCAAATAAATAATAATATTAGAAAAACCCAGTGTAGCTCAGTGGGGACTGAGCATGCTCAGTGGTCATGGAAAGCTGTCTGACTATGGTCAAATTGGGGATGGAGGGGTGGGGAAGGCCATGGAAAACTGAGGAGGGGAATGGAATAAGTGATTGGAATCCTGACCAGGAGCACTCCAAATGTTGCTGCAGGTTCCACTGGTACTTCTTGTACTGGGAAACGGATGGCACTATGGTCTAAATAACTGAGCCTCTTGGGCTTGCCAATCAAAAGATCAGTGATTTGAATCCCCACGACGGGTTGAGTGCCTGTTGCTCTGTCCCAGCTTCTGCCAACCTAGCAGTTCAAAAGCATACCAGTGCAAGTAGATAAATAGGTACCGCTGTAGTGGGAAGGTAAACGGAGTTTCCTTGCACTCTGGTTTCCATCACAGTGTCCCGTTGCGCCATGAGTAGTTTAGTCATGCTGGCCATGTAACCCAGAAAGTTGTCTGTGGACAAATGCCAGCTCCCTTGTCCTGAAAAGTGAGATGAGCGCCACAACCCCATAGTCACCTTTGACTGGACTTAACCATCGGGCTCCTTTACTGGGATGCTCCTGTAGAGATATTATGGGGGTATTCAACTAGGTTGACTGAAGAAGACTGATTGCCGAAGAATTGATGCTTTTGAATTATGGTGCTGGAGAAGACTCTTGGGAGTCACATGGACTGCAAAAAGATCAAACCTATCCATTCTTAAGGAAATGAATCCTGAGTGCTCACTGGAAGGACAGATCCTGAAGCTGAGGCTCCGATACAGTACTTTGGCCACCTCATGAGAAGAAAAGACTCCCTGATGTTGGGAAAGATTGACGGCACAAGGAGAAGGGGACGACAGAGGATGAGATGGTTGGACAGTGTTCTTGAAGCTACCAGCATGAGTTTGACCAAACTGCAGGAAGCAGTGGAAGACAGGAGTGCCTGGCGTGCTCTCGTCCATGGGGTCACGAAGAGTCGGACACGACTAAACGACTAAACAACAACATTCAACTAGGTTTTACACAGAGCAAACCCAGTGAAATTAACAACCATAACAAAGGTAGATGTTTTCACCTCAGTGGGTCTACCACCCAATGGCACTGCCACGTAGATCTCCCATCATCTGAAACATGTCCTAAAAGAGACCCTGGTATATAATCTCTTCATAAGGGAGATGCTGATTACACAGTGAATAAATGAGCTGCTCCTGCCTCCTCCTCTGGTGGTTCTTTGAGCATCCAAACCTTAGAAAGCATCTTAGAAAGCATTGTACAGGCTGCAGTCTTCTACCCATGTACCTGGGAGTAAGCCCCATTGAACTCGTTGGGAATTTTTTCTGAATGGACTTTTAGAAGTGATACGCACTTGAATAAAATGAACATTTTAAAGTTTAGATCGGGGAGGGGAACTTCAGGATCAGAGGCCCAATTAGCCCTCCAGGCCTCTTCATCTGGCTCCCAAGACTCTCTCTCAGGTTACATTCCCTCTTCAGCTGCTGCTTCACACTCTACTGGAGTGATTTTACTTGGCTAGAATGTGTCCTTGAATTCTGAAAATGCTTCTTGCTTGCCTAGATGGGGGAATAGAGAGGGACATGTGAGTTTGTATAGAAACTGGCCTACTATACACAGGTAAAATTTGCATGTGCTGCTTTGCTCACTCTTGACTATGGCATGTGGCCCCCAGATGGGGTTACCCACAGACAATGTGGCCCTTGGTCTGAAAAGTGTCCGCCCCCCCAGCCCTAGCTTAGATGAATTCAGTTCTCCCTCCATTTTCAAATGTTTTGGAAAAATAAAACTTAATTTTAACAACAAGGGGGGGGGAGACCCAAACCTCAGCCCAATGAAACAGGTGCTAATAATTCTAATTCCATCAAAAACAGACTTGTCAAATTTTTCATTAACTTAATCAATATTTGATTATACAAAAATGGCTTCTTGCGCGTCATTTGCTTTTCCCGCAGGATTAAAGCAGGCAGGGGCTGCGGAGTGTTTGCGAGGCTAGTTTCTTGGCACAGGAAAGTCATCTACTTATCAAATTAATGAGTATGTGGGAGAGTTTCCTGAATGGGTAAAGTGGATGAATAATGAATCTTCTCCCATGGCAAAAAAAATGAAGAAGAAATCGCAATAAATCAGTTACAGAATTATGTCTGAATGTAGAACAATAAAAAATTAAGGGAACTGGGAGGCTAAAGAAAAACAAATTACAAAATCCTAACCAGTTAAGCTATGTAATTGCTTTTGTTACAGCACTACTTTTCTGTAATAGAAATCATCATTACACTCTGTAAAAGAATGCAGGGTAGTCTGCATTAAATATGATCATGGAGATGGTCTTTTACTGATGTTCCTGATTTCCCCCACTGTGGGTGGGGAAGCTTTCTTACTCATTGCCCCTAAAGACTGTATTATATGGTGAATATTTATTAAAATAGAATAAACAATGCCATAAGCATGCATAGTGTTGTTGTTTTCTTTGTAGCTCAATATTTCCACTTTTTCATAGTCTAAGGAACATGCATTCCTTGGTTATTACTACTGCACACTGTCCAAGAGATGTGAATATTATATGACAGAAGGCTGTGCTTCTCTAAGCTTCCTCATAGCTGTTAAAGCATAAGCCTTCAGTATTCAAGGGCCAAGTCATGCATTATGTTTGTAGTTGGGGGGCCATCTCTGACAAAGCCATTCCTGCTTGTAGGTTGGGGTGGGTATTTGCCTCCATCCCACGCCTCCTTGCTAAGGTGGACTGGGAGAAGCTCACCTCTGATTGGAGGGGGTTGGAGTGAAGAGCCACATGGGCTGCAAAGCCCAATAGGAGAGGGGTTGGAGTCAGCCTTTTTATGCTGTCTCTGCCCAAAACTAAAGCTTTGTCTCTCACACAACTGTGCTCATTCTTCCTCTAAAGCAGGGGTCAGCAACCTTTTTCAGCCGTGGGCCGGTCGACCGTCCCTCAGACCATGTGGTGGGCCAGATTATATTTTGGGGAAAAAAATGAACAAATTCCTATGCCCCACAAATAACCCAGAGATGCATTTTAAATAAAAGCACACATTCTACTCATGTAAAAACACGCTGATTCCCAGACCATCTGTGGGCCGGATTGAGAAGGCGATTGGGCCGCATCCGGCCCACGGGCCTTAGGTTGCCCACCCCTGCTCTAAAGCAACGTGGTCTGGGCTAGTCACCTTTTATGGGTCTCGTGTTTTTAAATCTGCTTTTAACTCCAGGGATGTGGCAAGTTCTGGCTTGCTGTAGTTTTTTCCCTTCACTTTTAATGATATACTATAAACATATTATATTTCTTCCCTCTCGCTCTGGTTAATGGTTATTGAATAGATATGCAAAATGAAAGTCAAAATTTAATGCAATCAAGTGTGTCCTAATATTCAGTTCTTTTGTCGCATACATTAATTATTAATTATTGCAACATTTCCCCTAAAATAGAGATCACCGGGGGCAGGGCGGGAAGAGTGATTTGCCCAGATCTTTCATTCAGTGTTCAGAAATGTTGTTTATAGAGCTGGTTTCATTAACATTTTTTTCTCTTCATATTGTGTCAACGGCAGTCATTTTTATGCAGCGAATTGCTATGTTGACTGTGCTGCTGTTCCCACATGTGACATCGTCAGATGGATGAGGCACTTATGAAAATGGCATTTTAAGCTTTGGGAGATTGGTGTATCCAGCTCTGCGGTATATGATTTCTAGAAGTAATGTCAGGCAAACTTGGCAAAAGATGTGCATAACTTTAGCAGAGAGATTGTGACTGCAATCCCATACTTACCTGAAAGTAAGCTCATTGAGCTCAGTGGGACTTAACCTCTGAGCAGACATGCTTAGGGGTTCACTTAAAGTGACCTTAGTAGAAAATACCTGCTGCTTAATTCCCCTCCCCCCAGCATAAATGGAATTGTTGCAGTGTGGAATCGTTGCTGGGCTGTAGGGAGCCAAAGGGAATCTTTGGAGTGCTGAATCTTCACCCACCCACCCCTATGATATCTGATAAGGAAGGAAGGCTGGTTTATTTATACCAAAGCTGCAGAGAATAATGCCTGAGAAAATATGGAATGTTTGTTCTGTGGGGTTTTGCTTGGGACTTGCTCTTGCTGACCACGGTGACCACAGACACCTCATGATTCCACACTTGAGCTCCCTGCTGATGCAAGCCATCAGTGCCAGTTCTGATTTAAAGTGTCCTGGGCTTACCCTGATAGGGCAATCTAAACTAACACACAAACAAAAGCCCCACACAGTTGTGTTACATAAATTCACCATACGTAATCACAATCCAACCAAACCGATGAGGGACGGGCACATTCCCCTCAGCAAAAATCAAAGAGGTTGTTAATAGAAGATGGCTCTTTCCCCTCGAAGCTCAGTTCCAAACTTTAGACCCTGTCACGCCTTCAATGACATAAATGAGCCCATGAAGCCCAGTGAAACATTTCCTACTGCCCCCTTCCCACTTACTTGGTAGGGGTGACAACGAGAAGAGGTGTGGCTGGAGGACTTTCTATGGGTCACCATACCATACATGTGGTGCAAAGATCCCTAGGAAGTGTAATTTCCTGGGTACTCACCAGTCACACTTGGGGACTCAGACACCCAGGAGAATTACATTCACCAGAGTCCCCCTTAGTGCCTTGGACATTTACAGCATTCAGGAGAGACCTTTCCCAGCACCCGTCCAAATGCAAGTGAGGGTGGGGGAATGGCATCTGTGGTAGCTGTGCCCCTGGATATAAGGTCAGTGAATTAGATGCAAGCCAGACTTCAAATTTGGAATTTGGAATGGCTTGTAATTGGTTCCTTTTCCCGCCAGGTGGGGAGAATTGACCATTAGAAGGCTCCATGTTTCCTAATTTCAGCGCCATCACTTTTTGAAATCTCTTCCTGCATTGAAATCAGCTCTTGCCCCCCCCCTCTCCCCACTGACATTTGGCTCCTCCTCTTCTGATGTTTGAAACTTTTGTTGAAATATGTACCTTTGGCTCTGTTATCATCACAGTTCACGAGCTGTTTTCGATAATAAAAAAAACATTCCACACACACATAAATCCCCATGTTTTGCTCACACCCACATAGATATATAATATTCCAAGAGAAGTGTGCTGAAGCGAAGGCTGATGCTGATTACTAGGAGGGCAGGAGGGAGGGGAAGTAAAGTGATCCCAATAAAAAGCAATAGTACAGAACTAAAAAGCATAAATACAGACAGGAATCAATGAATATTTGGCAAGCCATTTTCTTTCTTAAATAGGTGACAGAATGCATTACAGAAGTATTTTCTCTCTCTGCCTCCGCTGAAGTGTACTAAAAGCCTACCTTATTGGCGCTAACCCAATAAGCTTATTTTTATAGAGGGAAAGATAGACATAAATCTAGAATAATTCATTGGGAGTTCTTTCTCAGAACCTTTAAAACAGAGAAGCAATGTTTCTTTTTGGTTTGGTTTCTCTCTCCCTCTCCCTCTCCCTCTCCCTCTCCCTTTCCCTCTCTCACACACTCACACAGCCGTATTAGTGGGGGAGTTTTCCTTTAGCCAAGAGCAGTGATGGCTGAACGAAACTCTCATGTACAGGGGCAGTCTACCTCTAAATGCCAGGTTCCCAGGGACAAATAGCAGGAAGACTATCACATTCATGTTCTGGCTGTTATTAAGACACAATGGTGAACTAGAAATATATTGATTTGACCAAGCAAGTCTTGCAACCTTGTTTCAATTGAACTATCTCATAATCTAGGATAAGTAGCCTAGTTTGGCAATGCTGGTGCCTGCATGATGTCAAAGGGTGTGTGTGTGTGTGTGTTATTCACTGTTTATCCTCATTTGCCCTTTGCATTCTGCTTTCCAATGGATATTTTCCTTTCAGCAGGAGAGGGAGAAGGACACAGACATGCCCAATAAAGAGATAACTTGTCATTCCATCTCATCTGTGGCCATTCATCCAACAAAATGTCTCTTGCACGTGAATGGAGGCAATTGGTGTATTATTCAACACTATGTACAGCATCTGCCCCTGTGCCATTTATGTCTTCCCTGTTTTTGAAACTGTCCCAATCCTGGTTGCATGGAATTGCAGGGCTGAGCAGCAGTCGGGAGAAGATCTTGCTCCCTTCCCATCTGTTCCAATTGTTTTCAAGTACTTCAAGGCAAATGGCAATAGGCCTGTGCAAAGAGTTCAAATCAGAGCCAACATGAGTGCCAGCAGAATTGTGCTGGCAAGAACTAGAAGGATGGTGGTTGCCCTCTCTAGAGTAGATTCCCAGTAGATTTTGGCAAAGTTGTTTTGTCTAAATCCATGCCCAGCAAGCTGCTTGGCTATTGTTTTGGTTCCATTCAACTATGATTGAGAATGTCCTTGCACAATAAGGAGTTATGAAAGGGCAGGGGAAGACTTTGGATAATCCTTCATGAAACATGTCTTTGCTTTTAAATGAAGAACAAGGTTTTAGAACACAGCATGCATGACATCTAAAAAAATTAAAACGCAGCACTGCACGTTTAGGTGCAAATTCTGAGCAATCTCGTTAATGGCTTCTAATTTTACTATGCTCTAGTAATTTGGCTTCTCCCAAACAGGATCCACATTGTGTAGACAAACACACACATTGCTTATGAGAGCCTGGGTGATGTAGTGGGTGGAATGGAAAGCATCCACTGAGGAAATTTGGGTTCAAGTCCCTGTTCAGCTATGATGGTTACTGGGTGTCCTTGGGCCAGCCATGATCACCAATGGCCCATTTGATTAAATGTTCTGATAAGGGATGAGGAACAGTATTGTGGAGAGGGGATTGGGCGCATGGTCCTCTAACCCAGATGACTTCAATCCTGCTTTCTATAGGGGAACTTGGTCACAGAGCTAATCTAGCTGCATCTCTACCTACCCCACAGCTAATGTCACATGTGAAGTCACAATGTGTGGCAGTTGGGAATGGTTTGGGGGGAAATGGTCTTGTGGGCCAAATTGGTATCCATGCTGGGCCAAATTAGGCCCGTGGATTGGAGGTTCCTCACCTTGGTTGTCATCCATAGATCAAGGCTAGGGAATCTATGGCCAAGATGTTGTTGAACTACAGCTCCTATCATCACTGACCATCAGCCATGCTGCCTGGGGCTGCTGAGAGTTTGAGAAAAACAACATCTTGAGGGCTGCTGGTTCCCTAGCCTGGTACAGATCATGCTTGTGCACTTTGGGCTCATTATGGAAACATAATTACTCATGTGATCAGGGTTGCCACTTACACATTGCCCCAAAGAAGAAATCAATCACCAAAGATAGATGGTGAAAGAGTATACAGCAGGCATAGGCAAACTCGGCCCTCCAGATGTTTTGAGACTATAACTCCCATCACCCCTAGCTAACAGAACCAGTGGTCAGGGCTGATGGGAATTGTAGTCTCAAAACATCTGGAGGGCCGAGTTTTCCTATGCCTGTTATACAGCAAAACTCATCATAATGGAATAGGCTGTGGCCATGGGACCGGTGTGCTTGCTTACTTTGCTTCCTAGATGCTGTTGATGTGAAACTCCAAGTCCCTTCTCTCTTTCTCTTTACACCAGATTTCGTTCAAACAGCCCTTGAAACAAAGTGTCTCTGTTAAGTAGGGCACATGATCAGGCTAACATGAAGCCATTGGGATGGTGTAGCCATGTTGGACGGAGAGAGCAACTTTGACCAAATGTGTCTATGACATACCTTTTAGTCTAAGGGGATGTTCACAAGTTACATTAGATGATGGCATGGACTATGTGCACAAACAATTAAGTTGTACACACATTTAGTAATTCACATGTAATGTTTAATGGGTGGTACTCTCTGTACCTGTATACACAACAGTTCAACTGAACAAGTCAAAGAGTGTACACTCTTCCACACAAACATTTGTACATGTGTAGAGACAGCTTCTTATCTGTGTTCAGTATAATGTGTGAACAAGCTCTAAATTACCTAAGAGGAGGATAAAATACAGATAACCCGTATGTAAGTCACCTTGTGCTCTTCGGAGAAAGGATGGGATGCAAATCTGAAATAGATAGATAGATAGATAGATGACAGATAGATGATAGATAGATAGATAGATAGATAGATAGATAGATAGATAGATAGATAGATGATATAGATAGATAGATAGATAGATAGATAGATAGATAGATAGATGGATAGATAGATGATAGATAGATGATAGATAGATGATAGATAGATAGATGATAGATAGATAGATGATAGATAGATGATAGATAGATAGATAATGTTTTCTGTGTTGATTTTTATTGTACAAGATGCTTTACAATGCTTATTTTTTTATTCTTTGGGCTGAGAGACAATGACTTGCCTTAAACCACCACATAAGATTGGCTGCTGAATCCCCTCACTGAAATGAAGATGTTTACTTGTATTGTATTGTATTGTATTGTATTGTATTGTATTGTATTGTATTGTGGACATGTATTGTGGCTCAGCTGTTGGTTTCTCGAAACCAATGCCTCTCGAAAAGGCCTCATCACCTTCGACATCTTTTTCATTCATTCACATCTGTTGTCAGGTTCTTTGCCAAGCAAGCGAGGGAATGCAAAATGTCACCATGACTTGTATTGTAAAGGCACTTCAACACATGAAGCTTCTGGGATGAAAGCATCCAAAATGCTAAGTCAAGGCTTAATGCTCACCAAGGCCATAGTACTCTGTGATGTCTTAAGCCTGAGGCAGTTATTTCAGTTGGTACAGTTATGGCAGTTATTAACAGCCTGCCTCAGAGTTAGTCCATCTATAACACTTTTTGTCTTAGATACAAATCTCTGTAATATGTATTAGTACCATAAGTAACACCTGGCTTGAATATTTAATCAAACAAGTGCAAGCACACTGAGCAAAAATGATTTACCATATTTTTCACCCCTTAGGGCACACCGGCCCATAGGACACACCTAGTTTTTTTTGGGGGGGGGGGAATAAAGGAAACAATTTTTTCCTTTATTTCTCCCCCAAAACCAGGTCGGGGAATCCAAACCAGGTCGGGGATCAGCGGGATGGCGGCGCTCCGCCACCCCACTGTCCCCCGAGCTTGTGGGGCTGGCGCTGGGGAGAAGCGCGTTTCTCCCTAGCGCCAGCCTCCAAACCAGGTCGGGGGACAGCGGGGATGGCAGCGCTGCACCTCCCTGCTGTCCCCCGAGCTTGTGGGGCTGCCCGATATCTGCCCGAAGCCCGGGGCACGCTGTGCAGCACGCCCAAGGCTTCGGGATGCAGGCTGCTATCCGCAAGCCTTGGGAGCCCAACGGGAACTCCTGTGGAGCTCCCAAGGCTTGCGGAGAGCTTCCTGAAGCCTGGAGAGCGAGAGGGGTCGGTGCGCACCAACCCCTCTCGCTCTGCAGGCTTCAGCGAAAGCCTGCATTTGCCCCATAGGACACACACACATTTCCCCTTCATTTTTGGAGGGGGAAAAGTGCGTCCTATAGGGCGAAAAATACGGTATTTAAACTTACTGTCTTGCATAGTTTTTATAGGAGGGAAAAGGGAACTAATTAAAGAGTCAAATGACCTGGGTTCTGTTCTGCAGAACTCTGTAAATGGGAATGAGAGTTTAATTCCCACAAGGCCTAGGGCTGCTTGTCTGTAATCAAAATTTTAAACCTATACTGGCCAAAATGCTCAGCTCCTTCACCTGTACAATAGCCTCTCCTTTTCTTCTTCCCTATTCACCTTTGTGTCAGCCATTCACACAAATATATACTTAAGACTCAGTGGTGAACATCAGGCATGAATTGTGAAACTTATATTTATTTGGGGGCTGAGCTGATGGTCGCGATGATTTACTGGATTTTTTTTTAATCTGCCTTCCACCATAAGGTCCCAGGACAGGTAAAAGTACAATATAAAAATACAACATCAAAATCAGTTAAAACAATTTCAAATAAGAAAAGTGTGTGTGTGTGTGTGAAGGTGCCAGACATACCTCTGCAGGGAGGGATTCCACACCTTTAGGCAGTGATGGCCGAACTTGGCCCTCCAGCTGTTTTGGGACTACAATTCCCATCATCCCTGACCACTGGTCCTGTTAGCTAGTGGTGATGAGAGTTGTAGTCGCAAGACAGCTGGAGGGCCAAGTTTGGACATCACTGCCTTAAGGAATGCCCTCTCTCGGGCCACCCCATTCTCGTGTTCTGACGGTGGCAGAACCACCAAGATCTCAGCACCTAAGACAGTCTAGAGGTGGTCCTTCAGATGTATGGGACTTAAGTCATTTACGGCTTTAAGCACTAATGTTAACACTTCGAGCTGAGCCTAGAAATGAACAGACAGTCAAGTGCAGCTATTTTAAAATGGGGTCTGTATGAGTTCTAAATGAAACCTGGATTGATCTGGAAGCAAGATGAAGGCAGAAGCACACATTGGGCTTATCCACATTTACTGTTTGCCCCGCGGTTTCTAGGCACAGGCCCGAACTTTAAAGCTCTGTGTCTGAGTGCTCTTTAGAGCTGAAGCACAACAAATGAGAAATTGGGTTTTCTGTGCATTTCTGTTTGCTCCAATTCAGCGGTAAAGAGTGGGTTTTTGCAGGGAAAGCACCAGAGAGAGAAACACACACTCAGACACAGAGCTTTAAAATGCAGAGGAAAAGTAAGTGTAGATAAACCCATTATGGTAGTGTTGTGATTCCCTTTTGGGGTGGCACAGAAGAGAAGACTTAAACCTTTCCCTAGTGCAAATTTCCCACCAACCACCAGCTCTATTTACACTAGCTGAGATAAAATAATAATAATATAATAATAATTTATTATTTATACCCCATCCATCTGGCTGGGTTTCCCCAGCCACTCTATAAAAGCACTTGCAGGAGGAATTTTCAACAATAAAATGAGAGGAAAATTTTCAACAATAAAATGAGAGGAAAAGCCATTAGAGACCTCCTACACCAGTCACTCAATTCAAATTTCAGCCATAACAACTGTTTGTTTTATCTGCTCCCCCCTTCCCTTATTAAACAACCACATTATTCTGTCCCAAGTTGATGAGAAGACACAACCCTTTGACGTTCATAGAGCAATTCCTTAGTTTGATGTGCAAACATTTTTACGTTTCGCTCCTGTCTAATATGGCAACTCTTTTGGAAGTTCTTATGACATTCATCCTGCTCCCATACAATACTAAACCCATGAGCTCAAATGTAAACAATCAAAATCCATGGCCCTTTTCCCTTCCCAGAGAGCTTTGTACTTTAAAATCTCAAAAAACAGAAAGGGATAGAGAAAGAACAAAAACTATACTTTCCTTTTATCACAGGATTATCAAGGCTTGGCTTGTGGCTTTAGTGCATCTGAGATTGGCATCTTAATGCTAAGCAGGTAAGAATCAAGCTGTGTGGAGCATTCACATATTGGATTCAGCCAAGAGAGCCATATAGTTGTAGGTAAGCTATTGACTTTTAAATATCTCTTAATGTTACATTCATTTAGAAATGTGCTCTTAAGCAATTTCGCTGTAATCCACCAGGCCTTCTAATTTACACTTATCTGTATAGGTAAAGAGGTTTTGTTTGCATTTAGTAATGATTCAACCATTAGTTTGATTGAGCAATGGCTAGGTTTTAGTTCCTCCTGGCAGTTATTGGGCAATTCATTTGACCATTTCTGAAAGTGTGGCTATTACTCCAGCTTGTGCAAAGGTGATGATTGTGTGTCTTCTCGGAGGTGTACTGGAGGAGCAATCATTTCCTCCAAGGGTGCTGCATGGAACAACAGACAGAGAAAATGCCATGATTGAAAATCCAAGCTGCAGCAGAGTGGGAGATGAAGATTGGCAAGGTTTATGAGGCAACTGCATGCGATAGAGAGAGAGAGAGTCCAGGCAAGACGGCTTCACTGATCTCACTGATACCACTAATTGAAAGACTGCTGCTACCTAATTACTGGAGCCTTGGCAGGACCTTACATATCTAAACTGCCTTAAACGGGGATAGTGAGGCATCTGATCAAGGTCTGTATTTTAAAATGAGCTTAAAGATATATTTGCAAATGTTTGTATGTTTCATGCCAGGCAGAAACCAGCTGGCTAAGTACTTTGGCAGTTGTTTATCTTCTTGCTCTCCTGAACAAGGGCCCCCCTGATTTATAGCAGTAGCAGGAGACAAGTTTCTCAAAGCTGTAAAAGGGAAATACAGGCTGGGAGCAAATGTTACACTGACCCTACAAATTACAGAATACAATCAAGCTGCAAAAACACTAATTAAGAGTTGGTAAATAGTAAGATTTATTGTTTAACAGAAAATAATACCATGTGCCTCCCATCAGACTCTAGCCATATTTTCCTAAGGTTTAAGGTATACTGAGAGAGTTAAAGGGCAATAAATTTTGGGAAGAGCTAATGGGAAAAGCAGCTGACTGGGAAAGGGGGGTGTAAACTGAAGAGACTTCTTTTGAAGCTGTTTTTACTGAGTTCCTTTTTTACTTTGCAAAGTCCTTTTCTTCTAAAAAGCTATCTATGTTATGTATGAGATTTGTTGGCTTAATGTAATTATGCAAAGGATTTAGAAAGTAAGAAATGTTAGATTCTTATGTTAGATTCTTATTTCATTGATGGTGTGTGAGAATGTGAACCCAAGATCTCTGTTTAGATAGAATTTAATACCATGAGCCATTTGTTTTAGCCATTTGTTTTGGAATGCAGGGGCAACAGGGGCAAAAGGTGATCTGGTAATTAAGGTGCCTTGTCAAGGCAAATGTAAGATATATGGCTACTTGTCTGCCATTTATGGATAGAAGGAAATATAGCTCTTTGTCTCCCATAAAAGGTAATAGGAAATGGGTGTATCTTTTATGATTGGTTCTAGCAAACAGCCAATAGGAATTTCAACCAGGCTGATTGGACAGAGCAGCCAAAGGAGGAGCAAGGGGGCTGGGCTGAGGAAATATAAGTGCTGGCCATCAGGGCTGGAGTGGGCAGAGCTTTGGTAACCATATACCACTGTGTCTATCATTTATTTGTCTGACAAATAAATTATTATTTTAATTTCTCTATTGCTGCATTGAATATTTCATTCCAGCTAAGCGTTAACCACAAGCAGGGTGCTACAATAGGACACTGGTTCTTCCAGCTCAGTATTTTCTAAATGCTGACTGGCAGTGGCTCTTCGGGGTTTCAGAGAGAGGAATTTGCCATGACAGGTACATGACATCTGCAGCTGATGCAGATTGAACCAAAAGAATGGACTCCCCTGATTGGACTTGTGGGTGAGGCCCGCCCTGACTGGAGGGTCCAACATGGCTGGAGGTGGATGGCACCAGGTGGCCATTCCCTTCCCCAGCCATGCAAGACCAACCATGGCTGCACTGTGTGGCAAACACACCCTCCTCCCAAGCCCCAGGTGAGCGGCTATTCCTACTTGAAGATGCCTACTTGAGGAAGATGCCTACTTGAAGAACAGATGGTCCACCAATAGCTGCAGTCACTTCCTAATGATCCAGCCCCTGCGCTGCAGTGGATTGTTGAGACACTTCCTGTTTCAGTGGACTGAGTTGCAGATGACTATATTATATAGGATTCCAAGGTAATGTTCGCCTATAATATAGAGGACATTTTCAGGGTAGAAACAATATGCGGTACTTAACATTTCCCTGGGTGCTATTTTTCTTGGCAAACCCTTCTCTCTATTTCTGAGAGAAAAACAACCCAGGATAAGGTTTTTTGCAGAAGAAAAGCAATATATGAGAGAAGAGTTAACGAAACCCCTCCTGCCTACTACTTTTCCACTACGAACACCCTCTCCACTTTGCATTGGATATTCTGTGTTTTGTCACCAAGCATCTAATTCCAACCTTAATGGATATTTTTGAAAGTCAGTAAGTCACCCCAGGTGTTATATTGAGGAAATGTATGGAACTGTTGAAGGAATAGAGACACAGAGAAGCATGTGTACAAAAAAGGTTAATAAAGTAAGATATTTCTTTGCTTATCTTTATTATATTGTCAAGGTTTTATTTTGTAGGCTTACATGACTGGTATTACAACTATTCCTGTGACAATAGAAGGTGGTAAATTCAATAATGACTATTCTTCCTGAAATTGTTTTGCCCCAAACAGGAGATGTAGCATTTAAAGAGGAGCAGATACAAAACTGTGACTTCTATAGCGGCATTTGGAAAAGCAATTGCAAAGGCAGACAATGTGGAATGGAACAGAATGTGTATTATCTTTTAATAAGTTAGAATGGCATACGGACTCACTGAAATTTCTTTATACACCTGGAGTTTCATGGACGAAACAGACTGTTTGGTGAGCTATAGGTTTATATGTGCGCACCAAAGTCTACACTGGCAGTAAAGTTTGCGCTGGTGCACTATTTCCAAGGTGGTTGTCAGGAAGGAGGAAGACCATCTGTGACCACACAAAAAGACTAATATTCAAATAATAGGTACCTATCTTTTAGGAACATAAGAACCTGCCTTATATAGAGCTAGACAATTGGTCCATCTAACTCAGTATTATCTACTTTGCTCAGGACCACAATACCTCAAGGACTGCCTTTGCCCATATGAACCAACCTGGACACAGTGATCATAATCTGAGACCCTTATTCATGTGTCTCCTCTATGAGAGGTCCAGAGAGTGGCAATATGAGAATGGGCCTTTTCTGCCATGACTCCCCACTTGTGGGATGCTCTCCCCAGGGAGGCTCGCCTAGTACCTTCGTTACATATATTTAGGCAAAAACATTCCTCTTCTCCCAGGCCTTTGACTAATTAAGCAATCTATGGCCTTTTAAACTTGGCTAGCAGTGGTTCTTCACATTTCAGATTTTCAGATAAGGGGCATTCCCAGCCCTATCTGGAGATGCCAGGGACTGAACCAGAAATATTTTGTCTACAAAGCAGATGATGTACCACTCTTGGAAAGATAATGTTATAGAAGACTCTTTAACATTTTATATAAAAGCAGAGCTCCAATAATGCATCACACTTGCGCTTCCACCTTACCCTTCTGCCTTTACACTGCCACCCCAATATGAAGAACTAAAGCCCTTGGGAGACTAGCACATTGCTTAGCGGATCATAGCTATAACAGGCATGTCCAACTTTCAAGAGACTGCGGGACTTCCGGGTCAGCGCCATCGTTAATGGCGGATTCCCTCTGAGTCTCGGAGGGATCAGCTCCGCGGGATCGGGTCTTACCGCTGCGGCAAAGCGGGGGCCCTTTAAAAATCACAGGCGGGGGAAGCCTGTGAACGTGGGGACTTGGCGGGCACCATTTGCGCCCCCCCAATTTGCGAAGGGACCCTTTTAAGGGCTCCGGAGCGGGACGGGGTGAGCGACGCGGTGCTGAGAGTCAACTGCTTCTTCCGCAGAGTGAAGCCGCACAGCCGTTATCGGAGAGCGCTGACTTTTTCCTGGGACAATTGGACTTTGAAAGCAACTACCCGTGAGTAGGATTAAATTGGATTTAAAAGGAGAAAGAACAAGTTAATTCGACACCGAAGCGGGAAGGTATAAACAGGAAGTCTGCCTTCCTTTCTTATAAACAGATCAAAGCAAAGAGACTGTAAAGCGGAAACTTGGAAAGACGTTTGGAAAAAGACTTAAATCTTAACATCAGGAAAGCGGTCTCCCCTCTGGATTGCAGGAGGGGGGGGAAGGTTTGAGTTGTATTTACCTGCAAAAAAAGGGGAAAAGGAAGCTAAAATCCGCTGCCTAAAACCTGGGAACAGACTGCCCCTAGACAAGGAAAGCCGCTCAGTGGAAAGCCTATTGGTAAGCAGAGGACTTTTGACAGCTAGCTCTGCAAAAGAGATCGTGTTTCTGGACTTCTCCTGGTTTTAAAGTAACTGTCTAAGTGCACTGAAACTGTTGTTTTTAAGTGAATTGGGGGACTTATAAGGACTATCTTTGTTTTAAAAAGTTGCAAGCTTTGGCTGTTACTGTGTCCCCCTAGAGGAGGATTGACATTGTTACAATAACAACTGGGTTAGAGGAAAATTCCATTTCGAAACAAACTTTCAACTGTGGGATCGACCTTGAATTCTCATGAGAGTGTTATGGCAGATGGGAGAGGAAAGTTAGAGCTGGCGCAGGAAAAAACTACTAGGTCTGGCAGACACTATCGGACAGACACTGCGCAGCAGCGAAGGGCTTCAACATCTGGAGCATCTGGAACATCAGGGGCTGCTCCTCCACAGGTCAAACCAAAAGTTATGTCGTCCGAAGACATTTTGGCACATGCACTTGGAAAAATTAATGAATCTTTGGAAAATTTAGCTAAGCAGGTAGCTGAGACAAATAAACAAGTAGCTGAAGCATCAATTAAAATTCACCTGAATACTACAAGCATTAATAATTTGGGACAGAAGGTGAATACCAATACAGAGTCTATTGAAAAATTATTACAGGAATCTGCTTCGACCCGAAAGATAGCTGAAGAAGCAAAAGATATCGCAACTGCTACTCAAGAGAAGATACCACCAGTATATAAGCAATTGGAGGACCACGGTTTGACATCGTCTATGATTGAATTGAAAGAGAAACAAAGAAATTTAAGAATCAGGGCTGTACCAGAACGTGAGAAAGATAATCTGGCTGACTTTCTTATACAGGAATTTACAGATTTTTGGCAACAGGACTTGGGGAAGGAAGAATTTAAGATAGTGAATGCATTTAGACTTGGAAGAGGACAAAGGAGGAACAAGGTGAGGGACGCTTGATTACTCTTCGAACAAAAGAGGAGAGAGACAAAATTTTGAACCTGCACTATCAAAGGACTTTGGAAATTCATGACTCAAGTGTGGAGATATTTAAGGACATTCCAAAACATCTTTTGGACTTAAGGCTTAACTACGGAGACCTAGTTGCCCTGTTGAGAAGAAATAGAATTCTCTTTAGGTGGGAATTTCCTCAAGGCCTATCCTTTAAATACAAAGGAAGAAAGATAAAAATAAGATCAGTTAACGATAAAGACAGGTTTCTGAAAGATCACGAAGAAGATCTACAGAAAGAAGCGGAATCTGGAGAAGAGCCAAAAGCACTGGAAAAAGTAATACTAGACATAGCAAACATCTTTTGGATTGCATGGTCCAGAGAAAGAGACACCATCGACAGAACAAGAACAGACACTTGGTGCAGTCGGAGGCAAAGCGAAGTAACCCCATCATGGCTCTGCAACTTTTAAGTTGGAATTGTAACGGTCTTAACTCTCCTCAGAAGAGAAAAAGTGTTTTTCATTTACTAAAAAAGGAACAATTGGACTTGATTTGTCTACAAGAAACACATGTAACAAGGTTACACAGGAAACTACTTATTAATAAGAGATTGGGACAGGAGTTTATCTCATCTGACAAAGTTAAAAAAAGAGGAGTTGTGATATATGCAAAGGAGAGATTATTACCGAAATTATTCTTTAAAGATGAACAAGGAAGATTTCTGGCAATTGAAATTCAAGTTCAAGGAGAGAAATTTCTGATTGTAGGAATTTATGCACCGAATGAGGGGAAATCTGAATTCTTTAAAAAGTTGCATGAGACCTTATTGGATTATTTGGATTACAATCTGATTTTGATGGGGGACATGAATGGAGTAGTATCTACAAACATGGACAAGGCACAAAGACAGGTAGTTACCAAGGATGGTAGACTACCAAAAACATTTTTTGAGATAACAGACAATATGGACTTAGTGGATATTTGGAGAATAAAGAACCCCTTGGGAAGAGAGGGAACCTTCTTTTCTGAAGCCAAGATGACATGGACTAGAATTGACCAAATATGGGTAACTAGAGGAATGGCACCAAAGATAAAGAAAGTGGAAATCTGCCCAAAAACTTGCTCCGACCATAACGCTGTAAGGATGGAGATGAAGCAAATATCAACTGGCTCCTTCAGATGGAGGATGAATGACACCTTATTTAGAGATGAAGAAGTGTATAAAAAGGCCCAAAAAACTTTGAGAGATTATTTTGAAATAAATATGAATACCAATGTAGAAAAAAGAGTAATCTGGGACGCAAGCCAAGCTGTTATGAGAGGGTTTTTGATACAACAGAATGCAATAAAGAAGAGAAGTCAAAATGAGAAGAAAGATAAAATTTTGGAGAAAATAAAAGAAAGTGAGAAGAAATTGAGAGCAAAACCAAAGTCGCAGGAGATTTTGAGAGAAATAAAATTATATCAAGTACAATATATGGAAATGATGAATCAGGAAATAGAATGGAAAATTAAACAAATGAGACAAAAAACATTTGAATCAGCTAACAAATGTGGGAAATTGCTGGCTTGGCAAATGAAAAAAAGACAAAAATTAAATACTATTACAAACTTAGAAGTGGAAGGAAAGAACATACATAACCCAATTGAGATTAGAAACTGTTTCCAGAGGTATTTTAAACAATTATACACACAAGGGCTACAGAAAGAAATGGACATAGACCGATTTTTGAAGACAAATGGATTACAAAAAATCTCTCAAGAAAGTAAATTAATGTTGAACTATAAAATATCTGAACAGGAAGTAGAAGGTGCCATTCAAAATATGCAATTGGGCAAATCTCCAGGACCGGATGGGCTGACTTCTAGATATTATAGATCTTTGAAAGAGTGGCTATTACAACCTTTGAAGGAAGTCTGCAATGAAATTCTGGAAGGGAAAAGGGCACCAGAGTCGTGGAAAGAGGTGTATATTACACTTATACCGAAAACAGAGACTGAAAAGACTCAGCTTAAGAACTACCGCCCTATATCGTTACTTAATGTGGATTACAAAATTTTTGTTGACATTTTGGCCAAGAGATTGAAAAAAGTATTGATCGAAGAGATTCATAAAGACCAAGCGGGCTTTCTCCCGGGAAGACACTTGTCTGATAATTTGAGGAACATAATTGATATCTTGGAAAAACTAGAAGTGAATATAAACACTAAAGCAGTTCTGATATTTGTGGACGCGGAGAAAGCTTTTGACAACATCTCTTGGAGTTTTATGAAGAAGAACCTACAGGGGATGGGGGTAGGCCAAGGTTTTGAAAATGGTATAGGTGCAATATACTCTGAACAAAAGGCTAAATTAATTGTAAATAATGTGGTGACGGAAGAATTTAAGATAGAAAAAGGGACACGACAGTGGTGCCCAATCTCCCCATTGCTTTTTATATCGGTCCTGGAGGTTCTGCTGAATATGATTAGAAGGGACCAGTTGGTTAAAGGTATACAGGTCGGAGCCAAACAGTACAAACTGAGAGCATTTGCAGATGACTTAGTACTGACGTTACAGGAGCCAGAATCTAGTACTAAAAGGGTTTTAGAACTAATTCAAGAATTTGGTCAAGTGGCAGGATTTAAACTGAACAAGTTAAAAACTAAGGTTTTAGAGAAAAATTTAACACCGATTGAAAGAGAGAGGTTTCAGAATGAGATAGGCTTGACTGTGGTTAAGAAAGTGAAATACCTGGGGATTAATATTACAGCCAAAAATGGGAACTTGCTTAAAGATAATTATGAAAAATGTTGGACGGAAGTGAAAAAAGACTTAGAAATTTGGTCGAACTTGAAGCTTTCACTGTTGGGTCGTATTGCTGTGATAAAAATGAATGTATTGCCTAGAATGCTGTTTTTGTTTCAAACATTGCAAATTGTGGACAAGATGGACTGTTTCAAGAAGTGGCAGAGAGATATTTCTAGATTTGTCTGGCAGGGCAAGAAGCCCAGAATAAAATTTAAGATATTAACTGATGCAAAGGTAAGGGGTGGATTTGCCCTGCCAGACTTTAAACTTTACTATGAATCAGCAGCCTTTTGCTGGTTGAAAGAATGGCTGCTTCTGGAAAACACAGACATTTTGGACTTAGAAGGTTTTAACAATGTATTTGGATGGCATGCATATCTGTGGTAAGACAAGGTCAAAGCGCATAAAGTATTTAAAAACCATATCGTCAGGAAAGCATTATTTAACGTTTGGATAAGATATAAGGACTTATTGGAAAATAAAACCCCAAGGTGGCTGTCACCAATGGAAGCAAAAGCCCAGAAAAAGCTCAATATGGAGGCCAAATGGCCGAAATATTCGGAAATTTTGGAACAAGAGGGAGATAGACTGAAACTGCAGAGTTTTGAGAAACTAAAAAACAAAGTGCGAGATTGGCTTCATTATTATCAGATAATGGAGGCATATAATTTGGACAAGAAAATTGGCTTCCAGGTGGAAAAATCAAAATTAGAAACAGAACTGTTAGAACCCAAAACTAAGATTTTGTCAAAGATGTATAACTTGCTGTTGAAATGGAATACTCAGGATGAAACGGTGAAATCTGCTATGATTAAATGGGCACAAGATGTTGGACATAACATTATGTTTGCTGACTGGGAACAGTTATGGACTACAGGTATGAAGTTTACGGCATGCAATGCCTTAAGAGAGAATATTATGAAGATGATATACAGGTGGTACATGACCCCAGTCAAGCTTGCAAAAATCTATCATTTGCCCGATAATAAATGTTGGAAATGTAAAGAAACTGAAGGTACATTCTTTCACCTTTGGTGGACGTGCCCAAGGATTAAGGCTTTCTGGGAAATGATCTATAATTAAATGAAAAAGGTATTTAAATATACCTTCCTGAAGAAACCAGAGGCCTTTCTTCTCGGTATTGTCGGCCAATTGGTGCCAAAGAAGGACAGAACTTTTTTTATGTACGCTACAACAGCAGCAAGAATACTCATTGCAAAGTATTGGAAGACACAAGATCTACCCACTTTGGAAGAATGGCAGACGAAGGTGATGGACTATATGGGATTGGCAGAAATGACTGGCAGAATCCGAGACCAGGGAGAAGAGTCGGTGGAAGAAGATTGGAAGGAATTCAAAGACTATCTACAGAAATATTGTAAAATTAATGAATGTTAGAATGATGTTGGATAGAAATTAAGTGGTTTCCAGCTGTAATGCTTTAAGAGAATATGAAAAAAGGGTTATAAATAGGTAAAAATCTAATGGTAAGGATTTGCTGAACCAACAATTTGAAGTGGAATACAAAAAAGGGAGGTATGAGGAGGTCCGGGAAACAAGCTAAAGGAAAATAAGCAATGGAAAATCTGTGTGTTTTTAACTATTTTTATTTTGTATTTTTGTTATTTTTTTCATTTTTATTGTAATACTTTAAAAAATCTTAATAAATATCTTATAAAAAAACAACAACTTTCAAGAGACTGCGATCTACTCCCACTATAAAAAAAGTTGGCAGTAATCTACCCCGCGATCATGATCAACCTGTTGGACATCCCTGCCCTATAATAGTACTAAGAGGATTTTCCATAGCACAATTCCCTGTGTTTCCTATCAGGCCACTATGCTTAGTTCTTCCCTTTTGGAGCTGATCCACTGATACACAAGGGACTAAGTGGAGCATATTAACTGTGGGCAGCTGTCTGAATTTGTCCCCACTGAGTTCATTGTGACATGCTCCAGGTTAATGTATAAAGGATTGCAGCCTTCGTCAAGAAATGTCTGGAAAACATATTTTCTCCTTCTTGTCTCAATGATCTGGTTGTGACATCACATTACATGACCAAGCCCCAGGCTGATGCAGTCCCACTTTCCCTTCTCCAGCATATAAGGAGTGGATCAGAATGTATCACTGTCATTTTCAGTTAAGTACAGTTTAATATTTTGTCTGAAACCTTGTTGGCTTGTTTCAGTAAGCTATAGTTAAGAGCAGCGATGTAAGAAGGCATTGTTTTACATTTTGCCCTGTATTCATCACACACAGCACTGCTTCTGCTCTGCTACAGAGCATCTTCCGCCCAACACTACAGCATTCATTTTACTGTCTGCTGTGGTGAGATAATGGGAATTACATAAATTATACTGCCATCATGTTATTCTACCCTATTCATTTTGATGCAAAGGAGACACAATGCAAATGGCAGTGGGAGAGGTAATCAGTTATGTATCATTTGCACACCAAAAGCAAATACTGATCAAATTCACTGGATTGATTTTTGTTCTGGGTATGGGATGAATAAGAGAACATCAACAATTTCTGTTCCCATTTCTGTTTTCGTCCATATTCTCCAACATTCCTGGTTAATCTAACCACAGTTTCCTCAGCTTTTCACATAATGATAAACTGCAGTTAATTAAAAACAAAAGAAAATATGTAAAAGCTTCTCATCTCTTCCTTGTGTCCACACTGGAGGATGCTGGTGGGCCTTTGCTCATGCACATCAGGCTAAAATATAAAACTCTGTCCAAACACAACCAATGAATGGTATGCCAAATTAATTTCTGATTTCCAGCCTTAAACTATTTAACAAAGCAAACAGATGTATTCTTATATAAAATTCTTAATTGTAACCTGGTGCTCTCACTATCTGAAGGGATGTGATCATTTGATTCAACATGAAAATGTGACTATTAATCAATAAAGATTCTAAGCAAAGATATGTGTACCTGGGTGCTTAACTAGATTAGTTTGCAAACCCAAGGCAGATCTTCTCCATCTTCTTTATTAACAGTAAGGGTAAAGGGAACCCTGACTGTTAAGCCCAGTTGTGGATGACTCTGGGGTTGCGGCGCTCATCTTGCTTTACTGGCTGAGGGAGCCGGCGTTTGTCTGCAGACAGCTTCTGGATCATGTGGCCAGCATGACTAAGCCGCTTCTGGTGAACCATAGCAGCTCACGGAAACACCGTTTACCTTCCCACCGGAGCGGTACCTATTTATCTACTTGCACTTTGACGTGCTTTCAAACTGCTAGGTTGGCAGGAGCAGGGACTGAGCAACAGGAGCTCATCCCATCGCAGGGATTCAAACCGCCAACCTTCTGATCAGCAAGCCCTAGGCTCTGTGGTTTAGACCACAGCGCCACCCGCTTTATTAATACCTGAAGGCAAATCATACTCCAGAGTCTGGGTGAAGAAAGCAAAATTTGTACAATATGCGGCAAATATCATTTATCCAGGGATCTTAAATTTGTCTGCATTTTATGCAGTGATACATTCGTGAGTTTTTTAAAGCCATTTGCAGAATTAAAGTAATTTCTGTAAGTGAGTCATGTGCAAAGAGGCAAGAACAGACAATGTGGCTCCCTCCAGATGATGGGATTTGGAATCCAACAACATCCCTGACCACTGGGCAGCACCAACAACTTTTGGAGGACAACATGCTGGCTGCCTCTGCACTACAGAAAGTATAGGAGAACAAGATATATACTGCAGCATAAACATTCAGTCAAATTAGGCAAAGAACAAGCGTCAAGTATTTCTTTGGTGTTTACCAGCAAAGTGAGGAACCTTGTAAGTAAGACTTTCACAGCAGGTATCCACACTAGGTGTGCTTGTCCATATAACCTCAGAGCAATTCTTGTGGCATCAAGTGCATCTTCCAAGAAGCAAACAGCTGCTCCTTTGTATGTCATAAAAGGAACTAGTTGAGTAGGCGGTAGATTTCTCCTTGACCTCTACAAAACTATTAAAAATAAAAATAAAAATCAGGAGTTGGGTTACATAAGAGGTCAAGAGTTCATTTCTTCTTATTTTATTATTAGTAATTTATCGTTCAAAGGGCAATGGGCCTCAGCAGAAATTAAAACTTTAGTTGGACACATCTCTGAAGGACCAGATGGAATTACCATTTTAAGTGGAAGCAAATAAGATGAGAGGCAGACATAAGAAGTCCGTTCATTACAGTCTCAGTGATTAAGGAAGCGAGACTTTCACCAGAAGAAAGAGCTTTGATGACTGAAGCCCTTATTCATCTACGTCATTGTGTAATTTAAGCTGTAAGCTTGCATCAATCTGTTATACAACAGGCACTTATGAAAAGACTTGCTCCAGAGTCCACCGGCTCCCAAGCCATTTTAAAGAGTTACTAAAAGGCTTCACACCAGGAAAAAAAATGTTCCTATATTTTCCAAGACTGAAGGACTGTGCTAGGACATGTATTAATTTTGCACAAGAAAGAAATCATTTAAAATTTACTCTTGCCTTCAGCAATAATTAATGATGAAGTAACTATTAATGGGACCTTTGTGGAGTATATATCCCACCTGTGATTTCTAAATTCCGTATTAAGTGTAATGTCTTAAAGGAAACTCATATTCTGAAAGGCAACTGGAAATTTTTGTTGGAAAAGCAGAAACATGGGGATATTTCTGCTTTGAACTATATGGTTAGCAAAGATTCTTCATAACATACTAGGAGAGAAGAGTAGCACGAGCTGCTTTTATGCCCATATGAGTTTTAGCTGATCTAATAACCATTCCCTTAACTTCAAGGTACCCCAAATCTGTGACTCTATTTTCTTCTCCATATCCAAACTCATCTCCACCTTTCATAGGGGACTTTATGTTATCCCCAAAGGACCAGAGATGCTGATGGAGACGGGTTTGAATGAAAACTTGGGGACTCATAAAAGCTCACTTCAAGTGAGAAGAGAAATTTTAAAGCCCACAAAGTATTCTCCAGCATGGTTCAAAATCTGAGCAGGAGAAGAATTACTAACCCCAGACATCTGCTAGTCTGCTTAAAAGTCTTCCCTGCTAGTCCCTGACTCCCCAAACACTTCCCTTTACTTTCCTGTCAAGCAGTAGCAGCAGGGAAAGTGGAGGAAGGATACTTCCCCCCTTCTCTTCCTCCTCCATGTCACCATGATGTGCTAACTTCTCAGTAGTGAGCAATGGGTTCCTGAATCAGTCAGAATGCTATCTCCTAAAATGAGTTATTTGGGGATACTGAGTTCATGAATTAGCCTCAAAGCTCACACCATTCTGAGCTTCAGGCCTTGGCCTGCTCCAGATACATGGTGAGGCCTGGAGGCCTTACAGATCCCTCTGCCATCTTCATTATACCAAAACCTATTTTCCAAAAACAGCAACTCAGAAAGAATGGAAGCACTTCTCCATGGGCCTTTATTAGTAAAGGTAAAGGGACCCCTGACCATTAGGTCCAGTCGTGGCCGACTCTGGGGTTGCGGCGCTCATCTCGCTTTATTGGCTGAGGGAGCCGGTGTACAGCTTCCGGGTCATGAGGCCAGCATGACTAAGCTGCTTCTGGAGAACCAGAGCAGCGCACGGAAATGCCGTTTACCTTCCCGCCATAGCGGTACCTATTTATCTACTTGCACTTTGACATGCTTTCAAACTGCTAGGTTGGCAGGAGCAGGGACCGAGCAACAGGAGCTCACCCCGTCGTGGGGATTCGAACCTCCGCCCTTCTGATCAGCAAGTCCTAGGCTCTGTGGTTTAACCCACAGCGCCACCTGCGTCCCATGGGCCTTTATTAAGTGTTTCTAATTTTCTCAACAGGTTTTGTGTAGACACAACCAGCTACCCCTCACTGTGAGTTGGAAAGGCAAAGTACTGGAGGGGTTAGAAAATGGGAAGTTTTAACATGAACTAATTCCAACTCTTGTTTCATTTCAAAATGTTAATGAAGTTATAGTATCTAATCCTGAACAGCAAGTAAAGACTATCAAGAGTATCTTATCCAAAGTACTTCCTATATTATAAGCACTCACCTGTTCAATACTCCCACGTCCTCCAATCAAGTATCACTGTAGGGAGTAATCAACACAGCTCAAGTTAATTTAGGACATTTTATCCATACAGTATTAATTGCCACTACAAACAGATTAGAGATAGCTACTTGATAAAACTCATAGATCACTTTGTTTCAAGATTAGGGGCATGCATGTGTTCTGCCCAGGGAATAGAAATTACCCTTTCTTTGCCCTTATACATAGCACACAAATTACTCTTCATGAAAAAGATACACTCTGCTCTATTTTACATTGATTTATGGCTCTCTCTGCTTGGATTTCGTTTTAAAAATGACTTATCTCTAGAATTATTTTTGGACAAGAGAAATCCTTGTTGGAGACCTGGAGCTTTTGATGCATGGGTTAGCATCCAAATGAATGACCCCATTTAATGAAAACTTACCGAGAAATGCTGTGGAAGGGTTCTTCTACAACTTGTGTTATCTAAAAAGTTTGTGAAAAGATAGGTAGTAAGAATTAGTAAAAACCGCAGGAACAAAATGCAAACTCTCCTACCTCTCAGCTGAGAACAGGAAGTTCTGGGTTCTAGCTCTTTAGCTGAGGGTAGTCCTCCCTGAGCTGCTGCTCTCCAAATGTTCTTGAACTGCAACTCTAATCTGCCCCAATGGTCAAGGATGATGGGAGTTGTAGTCCAACAACAACATGGCACCGGATCAGGGAAGGCTGGTCTTGGGACTCAAAGTTAAGGTGTATAAGGGAGGGATTGAAAAGGATGAAGAAAGAAACAGCAGTGTGATCACAGTGACTGGAAAGGACAGCAGCTCAGTGCAATACATGCATTGTTTACAGGGAGACCCAGGTTCAATCCCTGTCAATGCAAATTAAAAAGATTTCAGGTAGCAGGAGCTGGTACTAGTCAGATTAGACAATAGTGGTCTAGATCAGAAATGGAGAACATGTGGCCCTCCAGATGTTGTTGTGCTGCAACTCTCATAATTTCTGACAATGTTAGCTGAAACTGGAAGGAGCTGGAGTCCAAGAGCATCTGAAGGACTACAGGTCCCCCACATCTGAGCTAGATGGAGAAATGGTCCGTCTGGCTTAGCACAAGTAAGGTTCATGGGCCCAGACAGATAGTTTCTCTTGGTGGGCCAGACAGTGAGGCAGGCATACATTCCTAACTTAAAGTTCTCTCTCTCTCTCTCTCTCTCTCTCTCTCTCTCTCACACACACACACACACACACACACACACACACACACACAAAGACAAGAGTGGAGTGCGCTTCGTTACGTGAATGGATTTTTAAAAATAGATTCATCCCATTCTGTCAGAGAAGCCACATATACTGGTCCCAGAACTAAAAGGATATTTCATCTGTAAAATGCAGAGCTAAAAAGGATGAAAGAAAGATCTAACAGGATATTTCATGTGTGTTAGTGGTTAATTTTAACATTTTAGCTGCTGCTGTTAGTGTACCTGGGCTATTTTTTAATTGGTGGGTTTTGTTTGCTTTAGTAGACATAGGTTGTATATGTGTAAATAATATGGTAATAAAGGCATCACAGACCCTGCAGTGCCTCATTGTCCAAAAGGGAACACAGTCCCTGGTAAGTGCTCCTGCTATACCTGAAATTCCACACTGCTCAGAGATTGGGGTGGCATGTAAAAATACGTTTTAAATGCCACTCCCCTGAGGGAGAGGTTCCTGTCTGTGTCCAAACCAAGGTAGGGATTTATTTTTCCTTCAAGAAGGAGGTCACAGCCAGGAGAGGGGAGACATCAATTGGGGCCATTCAAGTATTCCTTTTGAATGCTTCAAACATTCCTCAGGGTTTTTCAGATGTACAGCAGGATTAGTTAAAGGGCACCACTGATTTTCAGGATGACCACCAAACGATTCAGCCATCTCTGAAAACAGTAGAGGTGATTCTCTGCAGACTACTGTTTAGGAATCACTACCCCATACAGATGTGCCAACACTGATGGGATGCTATGATTCTATACATGACTGTGGCCTGATGGGAAGTCTTGCTTCTAAGCTTCGCTTCTGCATATGATGCTGCACAAACCGTTCTAAGCTGAAACATTCCTAGAATGTTCAGTTCACATTGAGTTCGTACCTGACCTGTTCTTAATGCATAGTTGACCACATCTACGGATGAATGCTATATCAATCACTAGTAAAAGTTTAATAAGGAGGTTTTCATGCCTGTCTAGTTCTGTGCTCCCTTTCCCAGCCTTTAATCTATCGGTGATTAATGCCTATATGCAACCTTTTGCTTTGTACTTGTGTTAACCAATCAGCAATAAGCACATATGTGGCAATGCTGTAATATTCAATAAAAGAGGCTCCTCGAGACTTGCTCGGGAGATGCCTCCCAGATGACACTCGCTACCTGTCTGTTGTTATTTCAACCCAACACAACACCTGTGTTTTGATCATGAGGCCTCTCGTTACAGCAGCACTTCCTCTTTTTCACAGCATCAGCATCTCTTAACAGCCCTTAGGTTACCATTGTAATTCCATAATACAGGCAATCACTGCTGAGAGCATCATACTAAATACAAAAAGGGAGAATAATTGATAGTATTTATTTGTTTGTAATAGCCATCTCCAACACAGTGGTATACTGATTAGAATGAGTTATGAGCTGCTCCTAAGTTGTCTGATTATTATTATTATTTCCTTTGAATTCCTCTCTGCGTACAAGTGCCTTGCGGCATCCTATCAGCAGGATCTAAAGCATGGCAGAGCTTCACTCCTTGCTTTCTGTGGCACTGCACACAGTCAAGTCTGCGGGGATTCTGTCGAGATAGATGTGATGAGTTTTTCTCAACAACAAAACAGAATTTAGCATTTTAAGGTGGCTTAGGCAGAGGAAGTAGAGAGCAACAGAGAAGCTGTGTGATGTAATGTTTAAAGAACTAGGGAGGGCTGGGTTCCAAAGCCATCAAGCTCATTGGGTCACCTTGGGCCAATCACTTTCTCTCATCCTAGCAAGATTATTGTGAGGATAAAAAGGTAAATTCCTGCCATCCTGAGATCCTTGTAGGAAGGCTGAGATAAAAAACTGTAATGAACAGAAATGTACCCATCTTCTCTTCCAGGAGATGCCCAGTAACAAAATTAATATTGTCGTAATATAAATGGCAGGGGCCTAGCTCTGCTAACTTCCATATTTTCAGAATAATCAAGTAGACTACAGACTAGGAACTAATAACCCCATTCTTTGTCTTGGACATTAGTTAGTAACTAGCACACAGCTATGTATCTTGTATTTGATCAGGAAAGCTATATTCACTTCAGCAGTTTGGGTCTGTGCAGAATCTGGTATGTCTAACACCATTAATTTGTGTTTAGGTGTGCCTAAATGAATAGGATCAAACGGTGAGTGGCTTTCCTCCCTCTCCTCTTTCAAGTTCCAGCATCTCAGTGGTCCATACATTTGTGGTGTGATGAGAGAGAAGACACATTTTTCTCTTGTTCCACACTGTGAGCAAAAATTATCACATTGCTAGTGCTGCATGATATAAGAGTCACTCCTGATTTGCATGAACTTTACCCCTTTGGGGATAAGGGATGGTTTGCATATGTCACCCACACTTTAAAAACAAACTGCAAACCAAATGAAACCTAATGTTTATTTCCCAGTTGGTGACTAGCCAATCCATAGAGTTTTATGAAAGTTATCATAGATGGAAGAAAATGCATTAATTATGTGATTCTGAGAACTCACCACCACCCCTCTCCTTGGAGAAAAGCTGAATCTAGTCCGCTAAGGAAACATACCGGCATACTGTAGAGACCAGCAAGGTCTAAATGGACCTTGGGTTTATTAGATCCGCAGTAAAAACCAATATAGCTTTGTGTTTCTATGATATAATGCTTAATAATTATTTGCTATTAAACAACACAAAATTCAAAATAATGCAAACAGAAGCTGTTGTTGTTTTAAAAAAGTAAGCACATCCTATATACTAAAAACTAATTTTCCAATCTTGGATCCTAATGATTGCATCACCCCCCCCCAACCCCACAAGTATTATCAGGCTTGGAGAAAACTCCAAGGTTAGCAGAAATACTCTCAGTCAAAAAATCCTTGGGAAGAGGGGACTTCCAAAGCAGCCCAATGAGGACTGTGTATGCTCAGTGGTCATGGAATGCAGCTAAGTACCTTATGGAACATAGGACACTGTCTCAGGCAGCATCAGACCATTGGTCCCACTAGCTCAGTAGTATTTACACTAAGTAGCAAAGGCTCTCTAAGGTTTCTGGCAGGAGATGGTTCAAGACCTGGAGAGACTGGGATTTGAATCTGAGAGCTTCTTCATGCAAAGCAGATGCACTAACATTCTGCTACATCCTTTTCCTCAAGAGCCCTGTCTTCTCTCACATCTGGCTGCCTTAGTTATAATTGTGTAGGAGGAATAAATGCTATACATTTTGGAGGAACTCACAATGAGAGCTAAAGTTTTCCCTGATATTACTTTCACCAGTAATTCATTGTAAAAAAAATATGTGGATGGAACTACCAGAAAAGGGATCCAAATATTTTAAACAAGCTCTTTCTTAGAGGGGCTTTGAAGAAATGCTTCACTGTCGCGTTCTATATGTATATATATTGCTGTGCACACTGTCAACAATTGATAAGCACTAACAATATAAATAATCATGTCTAGCCGAGTGTGAAAGTCACACATTTGAATATATGTTTGCATATGCATAGGGGATTTCTGGCTTTAACTCAATAGAGGGCAGAACAAAGTTTCAGAACTCATGGAGAGATTTGCAAATCTTTGAAACAGCTGCTTTGGAAAAGAATTCACCAGGAATTTTCCATTCATGTCAAGTGGTTAGATAGGGAGCACACACTTTGTGTAGTCATAATTTGCCAGTTTGTGTCACAAGATTCTGGAGTGTGCTGCAGTAGTTTCTGCTCATCTTGGTGCTAACAAGGAAGGCAAAACAAGAGGAAGGGAAACCAAATTAGCAGGAGTTTCATGCAGAATCAGTGGTGGCACCAGAAAAAAAAGGAGGTGGGGCTTAGAAGAGACAAAGTATATTTTTAGGTGGGTGAGCTGTGTCGCACACATTAAGATCTCTGAAAGAAAATAGCACTATATGTTAATGACAGAAGCCAGCAAATAGGGGCAAGCTCCTTGTTTGGGGGGCACTTGCCCCCTCTGCTTCCCCCTAGTGCTACTCATGTGTATAACCCCATTCTCTGGAGCCTGGCCAGGAGGATATGATGATCAATGGCATCAAAAGCCAATGAGAGATCAAGAAGTAGGAACGAGGTCACACAACCCCCATCTACTCTCTGCAAAGGTCATGGATCAGGGCAATGAACTCATTGAGATTAATTTTCATCTCAGCCAGTGGAAAGTGTTGTGATTAATATATGTCCCATGGGCTTTCCAGACAAAAATTGATCCAGAAAACCAGCCTCACATGAAGATTAAATTTGGGGACTGAACCTGGAACCTTCTGCATGTAAAGCGGAGGTTCTAACTGTTGAGTCACAGTTCTTAGTCCCCTTAGGTATGGATTGGATCCTAGAATCAGCACATAGCCACCAGTCATTGAGTTTTAATTCTAGTTTAGGATTCCTGTTAGCAGTTTCTTCCATTGGGAAAATCCTGTGTGACTATGAATTATGAATTCTCAAATGTGATTTTTCTCGAATGAGAGGGAAGGAAATTAGCAGAGTTTCCAGTCTGATTCAGTTTGTGGCTCCAAGGAAATAGCTGGGTGATCAGCATAGGTGGCACATTAGACATAGGGAAGAAGCAATGTTAAATATTACATCGACTTACTCCCCCTTTATACCTTCAAATGTTGTTTCCTGCATATTTATTTTTGTGCTGAACACCTGAAATGCCAAAACAGAGGAAGGAGCATGCTGCTGTACAAACAAGCTCTAGTTAGAGCTACTGAAAATAATGTAAATGGGCATATTCCAGAGAAAGTTAGGTATGGCTCCTGCTACTGTTACAATCCTGGTGGCTTCAACGGCAAGGATGAGAAAGATTTTTCCAAATATTCTAGCCACAACCAGAAGGATAGTGTTAATTCCATTCATGCTGGAAGACATAATTCTCTCCTCACCATGATTTGGTGAGGATGCCCTTTTGCACACCTGTGATTAAGAGAAGTAAAAAGAATAAAGCAGCTATATGGTATGCACTGAGTGTAATGTGTACTTGGGCAGCTAGACTTTCATACTGCTGCTAGTTATCAGATACTTTCCTTTTCTTTAGCATTTAGCAATCTCAGTGTCAAAACACAGCACTCATTGATTCATTCATTTTACTTGTATGCCACTTTTCCACACACAAATTCATGCTCAAAGCGGCTTACTGCAAAGAAACAAGGATGCATTTCAGAGAAACACCACAAAACCAGTTTCATAATAACATAGCAAAATAATAACATAGTACCAATTTCATAGCAAAGCAATACCATAACAACAATTTCATAATAAAGTAGCAAAGTGCTAACATAGTAATGATTTCATAACAACACAGTAACAATTTCATAATGTAGCAAAGCAATAGCATAGTAACATTTTCATAACATATTACCAACAATCAAGGAGTGGCAGATGAAGATGAAGGAGTATGCGGAGTTGGCCAAGCTGGCCGGTAGAATCTGGAACCAAGGCAACCAAAAATTTCAAAGAGACTGGAGTAAATTTATTTGTTATATGAATAATTATTGCAAAAATGTGAAGACACTAGCAGGATTGAAATAAATCCTGCAACGATAAACTGAGGAACTTTTCATGATCAGAGAAAAGGAGATTATGTCAAATTTATTAAGATCAGAAAACTATAATTTAAAGTGCGAGTGTGTTTATTTGATAATAGAAAACCAGAGGAAGGGATGGTGGGAAGTCTTACGCTCGGCAGAGCAAAGACTATATTGTTGGTTTGTTAATGTAATGTTTGAAATGTTTTATAAAAAATAAAATTATATATATATATATATATATATATATATATATATATATATATATAACACAATTTCACAACATTTGTGTTGTTTAGTCGTTTAGTCATGTCCGACTCTTGGACCAGAGCACGCCAGGCACTCCTGTCTTCCACTACCTCCGGCAGTTTGGTCAAACTCATGCTGGTAGCTTCAAGAACACTGTTCAGCCATCTCGTCCTCTGTCATCCCCTTCTCCTTGTGCCCTCCATCCTTCTCAACATCAGGGTCTTTTCCAGGGAGTCTTCTCTTCTCATGAGGTGGCCAAACTATTGGAGCCTCAGCTTCAGGCTCTGTCCTTCCAGTGAGCACTCAGGGCTGATTTCCTTCAGAATGGATAGGTTTGATCTTCTTAAAGTCCATGGGACTCTCAAGAGTCTCCTCCAGCACCATAATTCAAAAGCATCAATTCTTCGGCAATCAGCCTTCTTTATGGTCCATAGCAAAACACGAATATAATAACATACAAAAAATACATTTTTATTCTATAAATTTAACAAGATTATATCACAACATGCAGCATCCAATAGCAAAAATAACATGGGGGCATCAGCTTAGTCCCAGAAATACTCCTACTGAGATGTTACTCATAGTCCCTGTCTTGCATCAGAAACATCCCTTCCAATATGTTACTCAGAATGGCCAGCTTGGTGCTGCAGAGCCTCCCTCTCAGCATTTGTATTGCCATAGCCTATTTGCATGGAGCTGGAGAGGAGGGCAGGAGGGCAATGAGGTTGTGGTTGCATGGATGTCCCAGTGGTAGCACTGGATTGGCAATGCTAGTGTCAGGAAGGTGGTTCTGCCCCAGCATGGCAGCCATTATGGTCAAAACCTTACACCTATTTGCCAAGAATGCAAATAATGTTTACGATATGATTCAATAAATGTCTTACATCTCCTAAAGGACTCAAGCCTGGTAGCAGTAGACTATGCAAAAAAATTATATTAATCTAACAGCTAAACATGCAAAGGCCCAAACCAAGCAGCTTAACCCTGGCTCTTTAAAACCCATCAACATGCAAGGTTCTTGGAACATATCAAAACAAGTTACTTAGAACACAGCTTAAAACTCCATTACAAGAAAACTGGAAATTCAAAAGTGGGCGCATTCCAATAAGCTGCATAACCTGATCCTTGCTCAATACCATGTTGTCAATTTAATGGTAAACATAACGTATGAAAATGCAAACTGCAGTGGGCAAAACAACAAAGTAGCCATTGATGTGATGCCTGGAAGCCTGCCCTCTGCACATCCTTTAAACAGATCCGACTGATGTTATTTTAATGCATCTCTTGGCACAAGAGCTCCTCCTATTCAGACAGAAGCCTTTAAGCAAGAAGAAATACTTCTTGTTTCTTTTGCACCCACCTCTAAACAATTTCACAGGAAGGAAGGAGGAATACAACATGGCCATGTTCTTTTGCACCCACCTCTAAACAATTTCACAGGAAGGAAGGAGGAATACAACATGGCCATGTTTCAGGTCACCTTTGAGTGGTCTGTTAATTCACTGTATCCTAGAAATTCTTTTAAATGGTAAACCGCAGCACATGAAAAGCACTAACCTGATTAAACATTTCCTTGACAGTTATTTCCACTGGATCCAGGGAAATGTATGAAAAAAAGTGTGCCTCTTGCTATTAATTAACTTTGTAACAGCTGTACCAAGTGTATATAGCTAATCTACAATAATATAATGAAACAGCACTGTCATCTTCTTGATGCTAAACACAAATATTTAACTGCCTTCCGCTCCCTACCCCTACATTGTAGGCTAGCATAATGAGAGGCCTCTGACAGTCAAAGCAGTCTTAAAGAAACCCTTTTCAAATGGGTGGAGGTGACCAATTTTGAGCTGTGCATGCAGCCATTTCAGAACATGTGCTTATTCCCTGAAGCACTGTGATGTTTGAAGATAAGAACCTAGGACAGAAATCCCTGCTATGAATGGATGTGTGGAAAGTGGAGGTAATCAATCATATACTGTTGTTTGCTGGGTTTTGAGTGTGCATCCTGTTAATCTAATCTGCATTTCTTGTATTTGTGTTCTTTGTGTTGAAATTGTTTTATAGGTTGCATTGTATTTGTTCATTTCATTTATTTTGTAAAGTGTGCAAAGGAACTTGGTTGATGGGCAGTCTAGAAATGTAAGTCATCATCAAAATCATCCTCCCAGCCTGCAGTTGATGCCTATAGCAGCTAGTGCCAGAGGCATGAAAAATAAGTTTTGCAATGTTCGTTTGGACTAATGTTCAAGGGGATGCCCATCTAATGAGCAACCAGAACTTAAGTGCCCTCTTGCCAAATATAACAAACTTAAATTTTGTATAGTTTACTGCGGGCTATTCTTCTTTATACAGCTGCCCAAATCTGGTTAGCTTTCTTTTAAGGTCAATTTTATTAAAGGAGAGTAAAGCCTGGTGATTGGCATTGAGCAATATGGACAACTCATGATTTCCAATGGAAGGGGGAAAGAAGGGGAAGCCTTAAAGGTAAAGGTAAAGGGACCCCTGACCATTAGGACCAGTTGTGGCCGACTCTGGGGTTGCGGCGCTCATCTCGCTTTATTGGCCGAGGGAGCCGGCGTACAGCTTCCGGGTCATGTGGCCAGCATGACTAAACCACTTCTGGCGAACCAGAGCAGCGCACAGAAACGCCGTTTACCTTCCCGCCGGAGCGGTACCTATTTATCTACTTGCACTTTGACGTGCTTTTGAACTGCTAGGGTGGCAGGAGCAGGAACCGAGCAACGGGAGCTCACCCCGTCGCGGGGATTCAAACCACCGACCTTCTGAACAGCAAGTCCTAGGCTCTGTGGTTTAACCCACAGCGCCACCCGTGTCCCCTGGTAAGGGGAAGCCTTACCAGGAATTAAATCATTAATATATAAACTAAATAGAAAAGGCACCCCAATACAGCTTTGTTTCACTCCTCACTTGATAGGAATTTCCTGGGATAATGCCTCTTGCAGGCCAAATCTCACTTGCAAGGAATTCTCTTGGCATAGTACTGAATGAGCCAAAGTATTTATCGAGTAGTAAGTCCTGTTTCTTCCATGCATGTCACTCCCATGAAAGTAAACATATTTCAGCTTGGGTGGGTTCCATGGAAGGAAAAATACAAAACCAAATTCTCCATTTGTAGCCATTTCTTGACAACAGGACATTGCAGCAGTCCTACAGATTTTTGTTTTACAAAATAAATCCACATAAAATTTAAGAAGTTTTGGCAATGTCACCAGGAATGGAAGGTGCTGTTTCCCAACCCAGTGCTCATTGTTTCTCCAGGGAAGCTGAAATGGTGACCTTGGTACTTGCGTTATTTCATGAAATCCATCAGGCTGCCAAATGCAGTTAGTGAACAACCCTATCATCTCATAAGTCTTGTATGACTTGTGCAAAGTTTTGAGCCCCTATTCTCCATATTTGGAGAAAGCAATTATAGGACTGTCACGAGGATGTGAAGTGGTGCATGGAAAGAGAGAGGCTTCAAGCAGTTGGGTATTGCAGGCACGTCCTGGCTGGGATGTTTGAGAGTGCAGGTTTGATAATCCTGCTGTTCGTTTCAAGCTGAGTTTGCTTTTTGCTTATTTGTTATTAGCTGAGACTGCTATTTTTTTCTCCTGGCTATGGCTATCTGACCAGGAAAAGTGTGCAGAAGAAATTGATAGATTTGTAAGCAAGTGCAGTGGAAATCATAATAATCACTTGCAGATTGATGCAGGTTCTTCAAAAAGCGCTACTTCAAAAAGCAGTGATGAATGTCCAGGAAGAAAATGAAAGGTTTGCTGCAAGAAAATGTCTATTCAAGGGAGTTAAGGGAACAATTTTTTAAAAATGGGAACTTTCCTGCCTCAGTTCCCAAATGCTCAGAGACATAATGAAGCTTCTTAAGAGGCAACACTTCTTCATGTATTCATCAAACAACAATGTAGATGAGTGACTTGCAAACACTCGTATTATGGAAATGATGCGTTCAGCATTGAACCGTACCTTATATGTTTGACAAAACATAAAATGAAATGTATTTCCTATCTGAAGAATTAAGAAAACAGTGTTTCATGGAAATACTTTTTCTTCCAAATTCATTGCATAATATTTCCAAAGGATATATAAATTCAGTGCAGGCACACTGAACGCAATCCACTGACGATTAGTCGTGCTTCAAAAAATCAAGTATTCATTTCAGCCTCATTGATTGTGCCCTGTCCATTCATTTTTTTAAAAATAATAATCACCCAGTGAGAGATAATAGTAGCGCTAAACTAGAATTACTGTGTTTTACAAACATTTCTCCACCAGCACCATCTAAAAGCATTCACTTCCAACAGTTTGTGAGTGGTTGCTTTGAAGCTGTATGTTCAGGAAGTATTGCTCTCAATCTGGATGGATTTCATTCACACTCAGTTGAAATAAATTAATTTTTTTTAAAAATGCTCAGTAGCACCTTAGAGACCAACTAAGTTTGTTCGGGGTATAAGCTTTTGTGTGCATGCACACTTCTTCAGATACACTGAAACAGAAGTGTATATATATAGTGGGAGGGTGGGGGTTTTCTCAGAAGGGTAGTATAAGATGGGTGATCGACTCAATGGGTATGGTAAACCTGTTGATGACTGTCTAAAGCTATTTTTGGTCATCTGCATACTATCCCTTGCTTTTTCCTGTAGGACTCATTGCAGTCGTTAACAGTTGTCAACAGGTTTACCATACCCATGGAGCCAATCACCCATCTCCTACTACCCTTCTGAGAAAAACCCCACCCCACCCTCCCACTATATATAAGGGTCTGGTGACTTCTGTTTCAGTGTATCTGAAGAAGTGTGCATGCACATGAAAGCTTAAACCCAGAACAAAGTTAGTTGTTCTCTAAGGTGCTACTGGACATTTTTTTATTATTATTTATTTCAACTGTGTCAGACCAACACGGCTACCTACCTGAATCTATTCACACTCAGTGATATTGTGAGTAGACTTGAGCCAAACCATCATTGAGTTGGTACTCTGAGGTGAATTGGGGGAATATGGAGCACAAAATTATCCCCCTGCCTCACACCCTAAACTTGTCATTAATTTTCTTCTTCTGTGGCTGTTTAAAAACTTCATAGTCACAGAAAGAGCAAGCCTGGAGGCACTGCTCCACATCTCCACAGGGAGATACCACTGCAGCTTCAGAAATAAATTTGTCTCCTCCCAGTCAGCTAGCACATGCATTTTGATTGTGATTTGTTGCATAGAATATAGCTGTACAACTACCACAAGCTCCTAGTGGATGGGCATGCCAATGTGGAATGGGGGGTGGGGAGAGTGCTGGGCTTGAATGAAGCAGGCTAGGATTCAAATGGTTGATGAGCTATGACCTGTATCTCTTGGCTATTGTTTTGCTGGCATAACATGGTAGTTTCTACATGTGCCATCCAATCTCCTTCAAAGAAAGTGCATGGTGCAAATCTGATAAGCAATGGGTAATTGTCTTTAGTGGTGTGCAACACTACCCCTCACATATCCACTGCTGGAACTAATACATGCATGCATGTGACACAATGTGAGATCAACTGCAGTTACATTCCCAAGAAGACTGGCAAAGTAGGTGCTACTTGTCAAGGGTGTTCTTGTGCCGTGTGAGAACAAGTGACTAAAAATACTCAACGTACTTTGTTAATGTTGCTATCACCCTGTTCTTGCTAGAGCTTCAATGAAAGTGAAACTGATAAGTACATTTTCTAATCATAGGGTGTAAATGAGCATCCAGCTGAGAAGTTCCCATTTCGCGAGATGTGCTACATCTGTGGGAGCTGACTCAATTGCCAGAGACTCCCGTTTGCTAGGGATCCTAGAAGTTCATCCTGAGCTGAAGCTGAGTGCTGTTCATTCAGTCTCATCTATAAATTGTGATTCCCAGCACTAAAATAATCGTGCGAGAGCCCAACATTATGTTTAAGTAAATTAAACTTCAGCTATGTCAGATAAGTTTGAATTAAACTAATACCCATTGTCAAAAGTTTCCTTTTGCAGAGCTAATGTAAACTTGCTAAGAAGTTAGGAAGGCTCTCAAGCACAGCACATTATGTAGATAGGACGGATTCACTGCCATGGTGAGCATTTCAAAAGCAGAGATTTAACACTTTGCGACACACACTGGACTGGACTGGATGATGTTTCCCCCATCCCAGTGTGTGGAGGGTACATGTGAGTATGCTGGATGGGAGGAGAGGGTCATTGTGCTCATGAAAGTATCACCCAATACAGCATGTTGCCTTGAGAAACCTACAGCAGAAGTGGGATGCCCTTTTCAGCCTGAGAACTGCATTGCCTCTTGGGAAATCTTCCAGGAGCCACATGGAAGTGCTGGACAGGGCCAGAGGCAAAAGTGGGTGTATAATAGGCTGCACTGCAACGGATGATAAAGGTTCCTACACACATCTCTCTCCATCCAGAGAAGCAAGAGGTGCTGTCGCAAGGTAAGGCAAAGGCACCTGAAGAGGCTGCAGAGCATGGACCAGTGAGGGGTGGGGTCTCAGAAGAAGGGGTCCAGTCTGGAGATGAAGCACTGCCTGGGGAAAGGCCTGAAGGCCAGATAGTGAGGCCAGAACTGAGGATCCTACCCCTGACCTAGAGCAAAGAAGAAACTGAAATAGATGCAACATTTTAGCAATGGCTTTTTAGCTAAGGGTGGGACTTTTATCATTTAAATACAGTCATGCAGAATATTAAAATTGGGGTGTGGTGGTGGTACACTTTTCAGCACAAATGCTTCCATCTTACATCAACATTATGCTGCACTTAAGAGGCTACAGGTGAATTGGTTTGGCATGGTAATAATCATAAACATGATTTTATTATTTATATGCCACCCATACGACTGGGTTGCCCCAGCCACTCTGGGCTGCTTCCAGCAAAATATAAAAACACAATAAAACATCAACATTAAAAACTTCCCTGAATAAAGCTGCCTTCAGATGTCTTCTAAAAGTTATATAGTTGTTTATCTGTTTGGCATCTGATGAGAGTGTGTTCCACAGAGCGGGTGCCATTACTGAGAAGACCCTCTGCCTGATTCCCTGTAACTTCACTTCTCGCAGTGCAGGAACCACTGGACCTCAGTGTCTGGGCTGAATGATGGAGGTGGAAACACAGAGGTTGCTATGGACCAAGGCCTAGCAGTCACCATCTACAGCTGCTGCATTATTTTGTTCAAACTGGCCCAAGAATATACAAGGACATCAAAAGGTAAAGGGGCCCTTGACTGTTAAGTCCAGTCGCGAACGACTCTGGGGTTGTGGCACTCATCTCGCTTTACTGGCCGAGGGAGCTGGCGTTTGTCCACAGACAGTTTTTCTGGGTCATGTGGCCAGCATGACTAAGCTGCTTCTGATGAACCAGAGCAGTGCACGGAAACACCGTTTACCTTCCCGCCGGAGTGGCACCTATTTATCTACTTGCACTTTGACATGCTTTTGAACTGCTAGGTTGGCAAGAGCTGGGACCGAACAACGGGAGCTCACCCCATCGCGGGGATTCGAACCGCCAACCTTCTGATCGGCAAGCCCTAGGCTCTATGGTTTAGACCACAGTGCCACCATGCATATGGTGCTGTCTCAAACTGTCCTGTATGGACTTCAGCAGGTTGCTTGCCATGTTCCTTTCAGAAACAATAAGGCCAAATGATACAGCGTTGCATGGCGCTCACTGGTTTATACTTCTTTGCTAAAATATGACTGCTCTCTGATGCCGAAAAGGCTTTCTGCTGCCAAGTCTATCATCAAATTAAGATGTAAGGATATTGCTGCTTTATTCAACTGGATGAGCCAGGCCTGGCCCTATACTTAGTCACTATGAATTGAGATGCCTCAGGCTAAAAGCTTTGGGCACCAGTGCTTGCTAAAGAGTAAACTGCCAGTAGTAGTTGTTGTTGCTGGGAGAGAAGTGGGAATTAGGATTTTAAACCTCAGTCCTGAAATGCCTTGTGATGTGGCATCTATTCCAGGGGTAGTCAACCTTTTTATACCTACCGCCCACTAATGCATCTTTCTTGATGGTAAAATTTCCTTACCACCCACCAGTGCTCGATGGAAGGAGGATTCAGCTTGTGTCGTAGAACCCCCTACCCCCCACCTAGAATCCCGAAATGCCCACTAGTGGGCAGTAGGGACCAGGTTGACAACCCCTGATCTATTCAATCTGCAACAATGTCTTCACAGCATGCACAGAAAGAACTTTTGTGGTATGCAGAGCTACTCATGAAACATGACTTAGCATCTGTAGTGGGAAGTGGTTTTGGTTTCTTTGGCTCTTTTGCCCTGATGAGCTTCTGTTTTGTTTTTTCCTGTGTGAGATAAGTTGCTTATTTGTTATCTGTGAATTTGAGCCAACTGAGTGTCTTGTTATCCTTTGGGCAGGAGCTCAAACGTTCATTGCAGGGCAAAATGAGAAAGGCTGCAATCAGATACATACTTAAGGAGGAATGTGCAGGCAGGCATAGGATTGCAATGAAATTCTTGTTTCAAAAGAGAAAGCCTTCACTGTCCTGTTCCTGGCATAATTGTGCTCCTGCTGCATGAAAATGATACCATTAATTACAAAATAGGTGGCAAATTCTGCCGGCCAAATAAAACCTCTCTCTCCCTCTCCCTCTATCCTCTACTCCTGCAGTGTTTTGCATAATTGTTATTCCTTTGACAAATTACTATAAACACATTTACAAAGATTTGCTGTTGTTTGTTTGTCTTTATGGCCAGTTAAAAGAAAACCTACTCTCAATGCTTACGTGATTTCTGACCATCAACTGTGCACATACAGTGACTCACTCCAGACCTCAGGAGTCTCCCCAGGTCAGCTCTCACCACCCTGGCCTGCCCCATCTGTTAGTGGTTTTTCCTGGCGGAGATGCTTCCAATGCCTCTTGTTTGCCCAGATGGCGGATGGAGTGCGTGTGTGCGCACGCACGCACGCACGCACACACACACACACACAAGCTGAGTCACATCAGTAGTCCTGCTCATGTGCCTCTCCCATCATTGGCATACAGCCCCTCAAATGTTACCCAAAAGGGAATACAGCCCTCTTAAGAAAGATTCCCCAGCCCAGGGCTGTATGCTCTCTGTATGAGGAGTTGCTTCTGATCTGTTATTATTTTTTTTAAAAAAAAATAATCCTATTTCTGGCGTGACAAATTGACCTGGCTGCTCAGCCATGCTCATGCTTGAGCTATTTTGATATGAGATCATACCTCAGCCATTGGACTCTTTTATCAGGCCCTGTCCAAGTGAACTGATCTCTGATCAGTCATTTGACTGATTAATTCATTGTTAGCATTGTCCAATCAGCTGTTCCACCTTCTGTGCTTGTCACTTTTGGATAAGCTGTTTGTGCAATTAGTAGTCCTTTTTACAGCCGTTTTACCAGGCTAACTGCTCAGCCATCACCCTTGATTGGCTCCTGTCAGAATATAATTGATTGCCCTTTCCCATTCTTTATTCTTACAGTACATTCTCTCTCGCCACCCTGCTCCCTCTCGCTTGCAGTCTAGCTCTACTGCATTCTAATCAGGACCTTTGGCTGCTTTATTCTCAGGTCTAAAAAATTAAGCTTCTTTCTTTGGTTCTTTTGCTCTTTCTTTGCTCTCTTTTTTTGTACGTGAGGTAAGTTGCTTATCTATTAAAAACAATGTGCAATTCATAAAGGATGTATTTCCATACAGTATAGAAAAGGTCAGAAAACAGCAACAAATTCAATCACATTTAAAATCTGAAACTCAAGTGTGTTAAAAGCTCTTTGTAAATAAAAAACTTTTAACTTGACAGCAAAACAAATAAATAGGGAAGCTCAGTATATTTAGCAATGTAGCCCGTCTTGTCTGTCTAACCTGTTAACCTTTTCATGCAGTCAGATTATTCTTTAATGATACCAAAACAAACCTTTTGTCAACAATGTTAATGTCATTCTCTCTCTCTCTCTCTCTCTCACTCACTCACACACACACACATCATCATCATCATCTTCAGAATCTGTGCACTGTACTACATATGCATTCACCAGGTGGCTTGTGATAATTCTACTAAATAATTCTATGTTAATAAACTATCAGCCTCTAAAACTGCACCTAAGTGGCTCTTAAAGTTCAAAGCAAAGTCATTGAGCAGATGTTCCATGTACACAGAACTGGGCCCAGAGAAGTGTGAGAAGAGTTCTGTCAGGGAACTGCCATCGGAGCCAAGAGTGGAGGTAAGGCTCCCCAACGATGCAGGAGAAGGGACCAGCAGGGAGAGAGAGAACACTTCCTTTGGGGAAGGAAATCGGCGTGACACCAGGAAGAAAGGGGAGCAGGGAAGGACTTCGGAGAGATGGCTCCAAGACTCTTCCACAGAGACCAGCGGGGAGAGCCCAGGACCTCCGCTGGCCACGCCCACTCTGCGCAGAAGACTTCCACGCAGGGAAGCTAGGCAGAGACTTGGCATCAAGCAGCTTTTATGTTGGAAGAAGTTCAGGAAACACCCACTGACGGATTCTGCCAGTGACTGAGACAGCCACGGAGAAAGGGCTGTCCAGCCAGGGAAAGGTTTAGCCAGACAACGTTGCCTAGAGCAGCAGCCCACTTACGCACGAGCAACCCCAATTCCCTTTACAAGTTCTATTTGTACAAGAGCATTTTCCCAGTCCTTACTCCCCACAGAAGCCTTCTTGCCTCCCCCTCCCCACATTTTATCAGGAAGGTCAGGGGAGAAAGAAAAGCACTGGACGTGGGATTCACTGGTGAACTGGTAGAATTTGAGAGTCTCCATTTTCTTTGAAGATGTGGGGATTCCCTTCCAGATCCAGAGTGTGTGGCTGGGCCTTGGCTTCTCTTCCTGAGCAGGCTGGTTGGAGAAGGGCGCTTGGGTTGACAAGCAGGATCTGACCTTCCGAAATCCCAAGGGTTAGGAAGAAGGGTGGGGATACTGCCAGGCAATTGTCCAGAATGGAGAGTCACTGGAGACAGGGAACAGCCTTTGGCTGTTCCAGAGAGGGTGTCAATCAGGTCTCCTTCAGTGCTGAGGGCCACTGCAGGACCCTATTCCTCTTCTTCTGAAAAAGTCTGGAGACTAAGCACTGGCAGGACCTGACACTTAGGCAATATTCAAAGGAATTTTGGTTCAGATAAGGAGGCAGTGACTTTTCTGAACACACACACACACACACCATTCTGAAACTTAGAAACTTCACAAGTTAAGACTGACTCCCATCAGTTCATCAATTAAAATCTTAGTTGAACTGGTTGAAGAATAACAAATCCATCAGTTGAATGAATGAATGAATGAATGAATGAATAAAATAAACTGCAGTCCTATATGAGTGGTATTCAGTTGTGGTGCCCCACAGACCATCTGTGTGATGTTGGATCTTGTCCTAGGTATTTGCATAGACCTATGTATGGTAAACTTACCGGTAAGTCTTTATTCAAAAGCTCCCATACATACAGGTCTGATTAATACTCTCACCACTCAAATATTGCAGCTTTTCAATTGCCTTTATGTGCTTTGCTTTCTGTTTATTTCTATTGCTTTTGATGCTTTTCTTAACTTTTACATCTCCGGTTTCAACCTTCTTCCACCTTCTTCCATTGAGTGGTTCTTGGTATCTAATTGTTATATATCCTGCCTGAGCCTTCCTCAGACAAATCCCCCCCTCCCCACTTCTGGATATTGGTACTGCTGCTTCCTTCAATATCTTTGTTTCACATTTTCCAATGAATGAGCTTTCCCACTTCCTATTGCTGCAAGCTCAATTGCCCTTTTAGTCCAATCTCCTGCTGGCTAATCACTTGAGGGCTTTTTCTCTCTGCAATCCTGTTATTATCTGATCAGTTACATCAATCCACCAGTTTTGCTACTAGATTATTGTAGTTCCTGCTGTCTAGTCATTCTATTGAACTTGAATCAATTCCAGTTCTCTTCTTAAATAATCAAACCAAGATAGCAGCAAATATTTCAATCTGACTGAATTTCTGGCAACAGTATTAGACTGCAAAGCATTTAACAGACACCATTTTTGTTGAGCCAACATAATTTATTTAAATGCTTAAAGACACAGATATTGAATAAAGTTTCTAATTTTGGTAAATAAATTGAAAGGCGGCTATAACACAATTTCTGCCGAATAAAAAAACTGGACTTAATAGTTTGCAGATAAAATACATAATGGGTAATTCTATAGTGAATGATGTAACATTTGTCAGCTTCTTTACATAATATTTTGTGTTTTAGCTAATATCACTTAACTCTAATTTATATTAAACCACTGTATTTTTCGCTCCATAAGACACACCGGACCATAAGACGTACCTAGTTTTTAGAGGAGAAAAACAAGAAAAACACTATTCTGAAAGAGGGAGAGCTCACATTTGTGCGTGCCTGTGGCAGGCGGCTGCCTTGCCTCGCCTCCAAGATGACGCCAGAACTGGAGCAAAAAGAGGAGGAGGAGACGCTGGGGCAGGAGCCGTGTAAGCGGCTCTCCCTTTGCTTGAATTACACACGTGTAAAGCAAGATCTGTGCAGAGCGTGTCAGCAGCTCTTGCTCTGCTGGCTTCACAATGAGCCGGATTGCAATCACAAGTGTAGGGTGGGTCTTAAAACATACATTGCAGGGGTCAGAGGCCAGGGCAGAAGCGAAGACACTTGATTCAGGCAGTGGATCTGAGCCTCTCCCCTCCCCTGTCTTTGTACTGCTGCCAGCCCCAGTGAGGCATCGCCCACATTCCTCACACAGCCTCATTGCTGTGTTGTGGTGGCAGCCGGCACAGGGAGAGGTGTGGGTACCATTGCGGTGATGGAGCTGGAAGCAGTGCAGGGGCAGGAACAGGGTGGGGACCTGGACCTGTGTGGTGGGGTGGGTGTTGTGGGGTGGAGGTGGCAGCACTGGGGAGGGGGTGGTGCTGGGGTTTGATCCTGCTGCAAGTCACCTGCACAAAGTCACTTTCCAACGGGGCTGCCATCCGTCCCTCCTCCCACCTTGCTGTAAAGCCAGCAAGCGAGAGCTGCGCAGAGCATTTCAGCGGCAGCGGCTCTTGCTGGCTTTACAATGAGCTGGAAGGAGGGATGGCCAGCAGCCCCGTCCATCCCTCCTCCCGCCTTACTGTAAAGCCAGCGAGCGATGGACGGGAGCCATGGCTCTGGCTGTGGAGGCAACCCTCAGCTCATGACTGCAGCAGCAGCCGAGGGATCCCTCTGCCATCCGCTGCATTCGCTCCATAAGATGCACAGATATTTCCTCTTACTTTTTAGGAGGAAAAAAGTGTGTCTTATAGAGTGAAAAACACAGTATTTGTTTTTAACTGTCTTGATCTTTCTTTTACATGTTGGCCTGTTTCTTTCTTATTTTTTAAATATATTTTTATTAAAGATTTCTTGGTTTACAAACGTATGCACAATGTCTCTTTTTTCAAATTACGTTTTCTACAGATTAGTTTCCTTTGTTGAGACATTAGTATTACATTAGGAAGAAAAGCGGGAAAGAGGTGGAGGGGGGCATGGTGAGTGGGGTGGGATCGGATAGCAATGCTGAGATAAGGCAAGTAACCTTCAGCTCTATTCTGAGCCTGAGGTGATTCCTCCTCCCCCATTAGGGGTGAGGAACCTCTGGTTTGTTAGACATTTTTGGCCCACCAAGACTCTCCCCTTTGGCAAATGAGGCAGTTTTGGGAAAGCCATGTCCACTCACCCTACACCTGATGTCATAAGGTAAGGGTGGGGCTTGACTGAAAGGGTGGGACTTGTCCCAAGCACCTTTGTGCAATCCCTGACAACCAGCTAGCTCCTCCCTCCATCTCTTCCAAATGTCTGAGGTACAAAACACAGAAGTTGATTATTTATGGAACAATGGAACAATCATTCATAACTGTTATGTACTAAGCTTAGATCCTGGAACAATAGGCAGGTAGGATCTTAGAACGCTTGCAGGAGAAGACCAATCACGCTTCAGGAGAAAGTTAATCAGCCTATTAGGCTGGTAGGATCGTAGAATGCAACAACTGATTGGCCTGCAGGAGAAGACCAATCAGGCTCCAGGAGGGAAGCAGAATCAGCCAATCAGATGGGACTCATTGTGCAAATGATGTATATAAAAGCCTGAGGTTGGGGGGGGGGAATTCAATCACTGTTTTACAAGCTACAATAAAGAGCATGAAATTACTGCAGGAGTATATTTTAATAACGAAAGTTTATCTTTTAGTAGGTTTAGGTTGCTTTCATTCAAATTTATCACAGTGACCATGATTTCCAAACAAGGAACCCCTGAATAAGGAAGAATAGTCTCTTATCAGGAGACTACTTTAAAATAGATGGCTTTCTCTCCTTGTTAAGCTTGCTATTTCAGACTGCAAGTGACTAATACTGTAGGTTCTTATATAATAAGCCTTTGATGATGGCAGGAAGCATGCCTATTCTTTTCCCTTTCGGGGGGTATTTTATTCATAACAAGTACCATTTAATTACAGCAGTTAAAATGAGATTTATTTAGAAAGCAAAGCTTATTTTCAGACATTTTACAAAGGCCTGCTTCACGCAGCATGGTAAGTCGAACTATGGTAATTTTGAGAGATGAGCTTTCTCATACTAGTTGCAGATTGTGGTTGGTGATGAGACAGCTTAGCTAAGAGCCTGGCTTTTGATGACATGCTAAACCAAACTTGGCTCAGATCTGTTCAGCAGAGGAACAAAAATAGGACTAGAGAGAAGCAGAGCACCCATTAGCAGCTCCCCAATAACCAGCATAATTGCATGGTCCCAGTAAGCTATAGACTGGGTTGTGATGCTTAACATATCATGTAGCTATTCATTTTACAAGGAAATTCTTGTCTCAACAACGAATCATTCAGCTGTGTTTTGAAATCATAATTTCTTTCTTTAGAATGGATTGTTAATTTCATTTTCCTCTTTCCCTACATTTTATTGACTCCTTTTACTATTTTCTCCACCCCCCAAAATAATAGCTGCTTCCATCAAAAAAAATTTCCATTGATCTTTCATACACTACATGATTTTTTTTCCTTAAAAAAAATAAAAATACTCTTTCATTGTAGAGGGTAAAAGTTTTTTGTATGCTAGCTATTCTGAAACTGATTTGACCAAAGAAAAAAGGAAAGAAATAAATATGCACATATGCCACACTGCTAGTCATTCCGCTCACAGGGGACAGTTGCAAAGAACATGATTTGAGCATCTGCTGTTAACAGACAAACACAAATAACAACAAAGGACAGTACTTGTAGATGTGTTGAGGGTGGGGGAACCCATCAAATGACTCAATCATATATATTTTGTACATGATCTGAGGTCACATCTCCACCATACATTTGATGCACTATGATTCCACTTGAAATAATCATTTTTTGTTGTTTAGTCGTTTAGTCGTGTCCGACTCTTCGTGACCCCATGGACCAGAGCACGCCAGGCACTCCTGTCTTCCACTGCCTCCCACAGTTTGGTCAAACTCATGCTGGTAGCTTTGAGAACACTGTCCAACCATCTCGTCCTCTGTCGTTCCCTTCTCCTTGTGCCCTCCATCTTTCCCAACATCAGGGTCTTTTCCAGGGAGTCTTCTCTTCTCATGAGGTGGCCAAAATATTGGAGCCTCAGCTTCACGATCTGTCCTTCCAGTGAGCACTCAGGGCTGACTTCCTTAAGAATAGATAGATTTGATCTTCTTGCAGTACATGGGACTCTCAAGAGTCTCCTCCAGCACCATAATTCAAAAGCATCAATTCTTCAGCGATCAGCCTTCTTTATGGTCCAGCTTTCACTTCCATACATCACTACTGGGAAAACCATAGCCTTTATTATCATAACTTCCCCCAAAGAATCCTGGGAACTAAGGCTTGTTAAGATGTTGAGAGCTGAGAAGGACTGACTGTTAAACCACTCTGGAAACTGTAGTTCTGTGAGGTGAATAAGGGGTCCCTTAACAACACCCTTAACAACCTGCACTTCTCAGGGTTCTTTGGCTCTTAAAGTGGTATAGGTAGTGGGTGGCACTGGGATCTAAACCACTGAGCCTCTTGGGCTTGCCGATCGGAAAGTTAGCAGTTCGAATTCCCATGATGGGATGAGCTCTCGTTGCTCTGCCTCAGCTTCTTCCAACCTAGCAGTTCAAAAGCACGTCAATTGCAAGTAGATAAATAGGTTTCCATGCACTCTGGCACTAAGCATGGTGTCCCGTTGTGCCAGAAGTGGTTTAGTCATGCTGTCCACATGACCCAGAAATCTGTTTGCACTCCATAGTCAAGTTTGACTGGAGTTAACCATCCAAGGATCCTTTACCTTTTTTTTAGTAGTGCTTTAAGTGTATGGTATGGAAATGTTCTTTCTTGTTGCTTGTGATGGTTTTATAATGCTTGTTTTTTAATGCTCAGTTCATGTTCTGCGCAACTGGCACCTATGCACAGAGGCATTATTTGTTTTAAAGGCCCGCAGTCGCCTAATGATGCTTTCAGAATTGGGTGTGGTTGTGACCTGAGTTCATTGCTTGTAACTGGAAGCTGTCTAGTGCCTACTTCCTTAGGCGGTCAAGGAGAATGGGTACAAAGCACAATTGACGCATGGGCAAAATGTGCTGATTACATAAATGTTTGCTTTATCACAGTTTGGGAATGGTAAGTCAGAAACATACCACATAGCAGTGAAAAGGATGCTTTTTTGTGAGTATCATCATCTCTGTTACTGCAAAGATTGCTGTTGATGGGGAATGATATAGCAAGGAGAGTGGCTGCCAAAACATTTTCAGCAAAATGTCACCCAATCCTGATAACAGATTTCAGCGAACAGTGATGATGAACATTCAAAAGGCTGCCACTGCAGAGCTCAAACGTTTTACTAAATATTTGCAGCCTCAAAATTAATTAGGAGTTCCAGCATTTTGTGTGTGTTTTTGCTATGTAGAATGGTGCAGGCATTTTACCACAAACCATCTGCCTCTGGTAGAGTGCGGAGCAGGTCTTTGGAAATTTGGCTTCAAATTTGTACTCAGCCGTCGCAAGATGGCTTTGGGTGATCAATCACCACCTTTCCGTTTCCCTTTCGTATCGTAATATTGTAATATCAGTGAGTGCTATGAGGATTGGAGGTATAAAGAATTGTCACCTGCCCTGAACTTGCAATCAACAGCTAGCAGGTTATACAGTTATATGATTTGCTACTCATTATACTTAAGGTCTGCACTTTGCTGTAGTGTTCTTTGATCCAAGAATACTAATTGCATTACACTTTGGCTGGTAGATTGAATGAAAATTGCCTTTTCAAATTCTTTTAGTGGGAAAAGTTGTAGGTCAATAAAAGAGAAGGTGATTTGTATGCAAAATGTCCCTGATACAAACCCTCATATCTGCAGGTGGGGTTGACAAAGCCCCTTACCCAAACTCTGAGAGTCACTGCTAGTGTACACCAGGCATGGCCAAACTTGGCCCTCCAGCTGTTTTGGGACTACAGCTCCCATCATTCCTAGCTAACAGGACCAGTGGACAGGGATGATGGGAATTGTAGTCCCCAAACAGCTGGAGGGTCAAGTTTGGCCATATGTAAACCAAAGGTAGCCAAGGGGGTGGCCTCCAGTTATTGCTGGGGTGACTGGGGCTGATGGAAGTTGTAGTCCAAAATCATATAGAGACAACCATATTGACTGCCATGAATTGTATCCAACATAGCATTCCACAAATGTTCTGTCAGCTCAGGGATCTCTGCTTGTGCAACAGAACATTCTTCCCCCTCTCTTCCTCCTGCTTGTCCCCTAAATCTATTCTCGGTGTTCCCACAATCCTCTGGGGCAAACTAGGAGAGAACATGTGACCCATTGGCGCACGAGAAGTTCCGCTGCACATGCAGAAATCCTTGTGCTCTTGAAACAGTAGTTGCATACCCTCCAACATTTCTCCAATGAAAATAGGGGTGTCCTATTCCATTATGATTTATTATTACTATTATTTGTAAGATAATTGTAAGAGTTGCAAGGGACCCTAAGGGTCATCTGGTTCAACCCCATAGCTCTGGAGTTATGCCATAACTCTGGGTTTAAGATTATTTATTAATTGTGTTACGGAAACTGGAAATTTTTGATAAGCAGTGTCAGGGCCATTTGTTTAATCCCAAAGGACTGAATGCTCAAAAGTTGCTACGTTGCTCATTAAAGATGATTTAAAAAAGTGAAACAGAACTCTACCACTTTCTCTGGCAAATTGTTTATAATATAATCTCTATTAGGAGACAAAAAGTTAACACAATTTCAGAATCCAGGCTTCCTTTTTAGAAAACTCATTTATTCAAAGCTAGGCTTTTAATTAGTGCTCCAGATACAATCCTTAGTTGCTAGATTAATTGCAGAAAGCCTGCTCATTGTTTCAAATCCCCAGAGATATTTTTAAATCTAGTGGGCAGTAAGACTGCCATCTGTTTTGTTGGCTGATGGCTGCTTCTTACTGGAATAATTAAAACTCAGAATATCCCATTTAGAGACATGGGTTTTTCTTCTGATCTGCCATTCATGCCTTCCACCAACTTTTTTTGCCACCACACCTGCACCAGCTGGCTAAATAATATGAACAAACTGCCTCCCTATCTGGTTCAAAGAGCAGTAGCAATGAATGGCATGGAAATTACAGCTGTGCATCTTTGAGTTAGAGAATTGCTTTGGAAAGGATGTTCTTTAAATTGAGAGCCTTTAAATAACACTAGTCTTCAATTTCCTTGTGTTGCTGTAAATATACACTAGCCAGAATTTGCTGCCCTACTTCATTTCTTAGGTTCTCTGGACTCACTGAAGATAACTAAATACTATCCTCCGGGTGTGTGTGCGTGTGTGTATAGATATATACAATTTTATATTTGGAACTGAGCTGAACAGTCTCTATTAAGCAACTATGCCGAGAAAAGAAAGGCTAATTGAAGATTAGTTAGCCACCTCTTTCTTTCTTTTTCAAAATATCTCTCTTCACTGCTTTAAAAATGTACATAAATATGAGGCTGCTCAAGCCTTCATATTTTGCACTAGCTACAGCTTCTGAGTTAATCTCAAGGGTAGCCCCACACAGAGTGCACTGCAGGAATCCAGTTTAGAGGTTACCAGTGCATGAATGATAGCAGTCAGAATATCTTGGTCCAGAAATGGCTACAGCTGTCTTACCAGCTGATTCTGGTAAAAAGTACTCACAGCCAATGAGGTCACCTGGGCCTTTGGTAATAGATGGATCCAGGAGCACTGCTGGACTACAAACCTGTCCCTTCAGTGGGAATATAGCCCAATACAAAGTAGACGGTTGATTAGTTAGCTGGACCTGGGAACTGCTCATTCACAGTGCCTCCATCTTGCTAGGATTCAGAGTCAGTTTATTAGCACTCATCCATCCCATCACCAAGTCTAGGCACAATATTGTTTATGTAAAATTATATTAAACTATATAATTTAAGATATTAAAATTTCCCCCATTTCTAAATGAATTATGTAGGTAACCAGAACCAGGAACTGAATACCAGTAATTTTTTGTGCATTGGGAACATCACAGGGTGAAAAGTAACTTGGGAACATAATCCAGCAGTCAAACAGCAGGCGTACGGTAAGGTGTACACCATCACTTCATTGCTCAAAATGAAAGTTTCTCTCAACAGCAAAAAACTGACAGGGTGCCATTGTACATGTAGTTTGCTCCTTATATACATTCTTGTACATAGACAAACAACATGCTGGTTTAACACCAAAGCAGAAAAGCTTGTTTATGAGAAGTTATGACAAACTTTTGTTCTATCAGTGGTCTTTTTATACTATTTTCAACAGTTAAAAGAAAATAGTTGGCTATTCAACCAAGAATGTATTACCCTTCCCTTTTTTTACATGTTGCCTTTTCAAAGCTATTTGTGTGATATTAATGTTTTCCAAGGTATCCCCTGTGAACAAGAGATTCCACATTAAACAGAATGATTCTATATGAGCAAATGCAAACTGTATGTCCTTTTTGCCTAAAATGCTTTTACTGAGGTAGACCTGGAGGATGTAGCTTAGCAAACTGTGGGTGGTTGAAAGGATGGCAGAGAGTTTTTGAATAACACAGTATTTTGTTCTGAACTGGATGTTGATATCAAGCCAGCAGAGCCAGTCCCAGCTCTTAGGACAGAGGAATTTAGCCACCCTCCAGGTGCCCGGCTTGAATCCTTGTGACCTCCTGTCTGCGACTCCCGGCAGGATCAAGCGAGGTCTCCAATCGGCGATTCTTCCCAACGTGAAAGAAGAACACACCATTCCTCCCCCTCCTCTCCCAGGGAGGGGAAAGAGACAGACAGAAATATATCTACATGTCTTTATTTCTGTCGTTCCAGCAGTACAGAGAAAACATGTCTGTACCCTCTGATACCCAGCTGCAGAGAGAGAAAAACTCCACCCATGTACTTCCAGTACAGGGTCATGTGACACTCTGAGCTAACATCCGGTGCTCAGTGCACATAATAGACTGTCCTTTGTTGCCACGGTACAGTCCCATAACATCAACATCCTGTTTGGCTTTCCAGCCATCTGGAGCACTCAGCAGCATTGCTCCTTTTTCGTAACAACCTCCCCCAAAAGAATCAATGCATGTTGCGGCAAGCAAAGCGTGATCCAGAGAAGAAAACAAACAGTTGTTATACACATAACACTCCCCTGTTGTTTCAGTTCCACCCTTGGAACTACCCGCCACTGGTTTCCCCAGTGTACCTCTCTGGTTGTCTGGCTTCCAAGGAATGAGTGCATCTGCATTACCTTGGCTAGCAACTCTCTGTTGTGTCTTTGTCTCTGACTTAGACACAGCTCCAACCTGTCCTCGGTTGTGTACAACAGCAACACATGCAACAGCTAAATTAGCATACTCTTCTGAGTACCTTTTGGGTGGTTCACCCTTTGTGACTCTCTCAGACCTGCGTATGAGGTGCTGATCATCTCTGCTCACTGGTTCAGTCTCCGGACTCTTAGGAGAACCAGTTCCAACAGTAAACAGTGGTTCATCCTTCACCTGTGAAGGTCTATCCAATGTGTGAGATTTCCTCTCAATGACTGTGACAACTGAGCTCTCTGAGCTATCACTGTCACTCTCAGTACCACTGTACTCTGTGAAATCATCATCATCATCTGAATCGTCCTCTGTGGGAAATGTGTGCACTATGACTCTCTCCTTTTCAGGAGCACTCTCTAGAAATTTTGTAAGAATCACCTGACCAGATTCAGACAAAATTACTCTGTAGAGACCCTTTTCATATCCCACAAAAATGCCTCTGGCATTCTTTACTCCACCTGGAGCTTCTGTCCTCACATGAGACCCAAAAACCTTGAAATGGGCAACAGAAGGTTTTCTCTGGAACAGTTTCTCAAAAGGAGAACTTCCCAACTCTTTCGAAACCTTTCTCACCCACGCATAACTAAACGACATGAGTGACTCCGCCCAGTACTCATGTGGCAGATGTGAACTAAGCAATTGCGCATTCATCCCCTTTTGCAATTCTTTGTTCACTTTTACACAGACACCCCTGTTCCACGCTTCCGCTGAAACAGCAATCTTGTGTCTGATCCCCTTCTTCTGCAGGAACCTCTGGAAATCCTGTAAAAGAAAAATCTGCTTCTCATCTGTCAAAAGACAATTAATGTTAGCATCATGCACATCCTTAACCTTGTCACAAAACTCCTGAAACCTTTCCAAGGCTTCCTGTGGCTTTCTCAACACATAAACCCAGACATAGTTAGAGAAATGATCCACACACACAAGATAATATCTTGCATTGCCTCTAGATGGTTCTAGAGGACCAATCACATCAGCATACACCCGCTGAAACGCTCTGTCGACCCTGGCCACCTTCTTGGCGCTTGTTTTGGTCACACCTGCAAGAGAAATCATGTTAGACTCAGAATTACATTCCATGTAATCACTTTGGTCAAAGTCCAACAAATACAGTCCACCTTTCTGTCTGGCAGAAAGATATAACTCTCCATCTTTGAAGATCTTGCAGCTCTTATCATCATAGGACAGTTTCAGTCCTTTCTTTGCAATCTGCGAAACACTCAGCAGATTGAACTTCAATTCAGGAACCAAGTAAACATTGTTTATAGTCAGGTTCAGACTCTTAAGATACACAGTTCCAACCCCGGTCGCTTCCAGCTTCTGACCGTTGGCTTGTTCCACAGCGAAGCTTTGCTTCTTAAACGTCGAAAAGAGCGCCTTGTGTGGGGACATATGAAAATTACAGCCCGTATCGATTACAAAAGAGTGTCCAACATCTGGCGTGGTTCCTTTCGCCATCAGGGCCTTTGCAGGTTTCACCGAAGACTTGGTATGACCTTTGCCTGCTGCCTCAGGCTTTGCTGAGCGGCCCTTCGCTCCTGTTGGCTGGCGTGGCTTCTTGCAGCTCCGCTGACGATGCCCAGCCTGTCCGCAATTGTAACATCGGACAACGTTCAAAGCTACAGCATCCTCTCCAGTAGCAACATCAGTGGGGGAATTAGAACTCCGTTCTTCCCTCCCCCTGTCCTTGGCATCCATTTTGAATCCAAGTCTCAGCTCTCCACTCTCGAGCTAGTAAAATCCCAAAAGCTCCTTTTGAGCTGTCTTTCTGCCTCTCTCTCAGGCAGGCAATCTCCAAGCTGTCTCAAAGTCAAAACAACTTTCGCTTTCCCGGCTCTGACTGAGCCAGCCCCAGGTGTCAGTAGTTTTCCACTTTCCTGACTGTCGTTGCTTAGCAACTGTGCATACTTCTTCGTTATCTCACCACAAAAATCTGTGGTATGCAAGCCTTTACTCTCAGAGCTGTTTTTCCGAACGCAGCTCTCTCGTGAACCAGAGAATAAATCAATCTGCATTCACACTTTTAGCCCGATATTCAGCATACCTTTTTGGGGCTCCGTTGCTTTGAAAACACCCCCTCTTGGTGTCCTTCCGTCTGTTCAGCTTCTGGCTGCAATGCAGACGTTATCTTCTTTCCTTGGTGCAGAGGATGGCACACGATCCATCAACCTCTCACCTCTCATGCTGATTCCCATGGATCAGATAACCAGCAGCGTATGCTACCATATGTTGATATCAAGCCAGCAGAGCCAGTCCCAGCTCTTAGGACAGAGGAATTTAGCCACCCTCCAGGTGCCCGGCTTGAATCCTTGTGACCTCCTGTCTGCGACTCCCGGCAGGATCAAGCGAGGTCTCCAATCGGCGATTCTTCCCAACGTGAAAGAAGAACACACCATTCCTCCCCCTCCTCTCCCAGGGAGGGGAAAGAGACAGACAGAAATATATCTACATGTCTTTATTTCTGTTGTTCCAGCAGTACAGAGAAAACATGTCTGTACCCTCTGATACCCAGCTGCAGAGAGAGAAAAACTCCACCCATGTACTTCCAGTACAGGGTCATGTGACACTCTGAGCTAACATCCGGTGCTCAGTGCACATAATAGACTGTCCTTTGTTGCCACGGTACAGTCCCATAACATCAACATCCTGTTTGGCTTTCCAGCCATCTGGAGCACTCAGCAGCATTGCTCCTTTTTCGTAACACTTTTTAGAAATCAGATACCAAATGCGTAAAGCCATTGGGGTTAAAAGGGGAGCACACTGTTTCTTTGCCTGAGCATTACCAGGGCTGGCCCAGGAGATTTTGCTACCTGAGGCAGATGAGATCCTTCCCCCTGCCAATTCCATGAACAGAAGCTGACTAATCTGGCAGATGAAGCAATTTTTATAAATATTTTTTGTGGGGGAAGAAAACTTTTGATAAATTGTGATACAGATTTCAGTACAGTGGTACCTCGGGTCACATACGCTTCAGGTTACATACGCTTCAGGTTACAGACTCCGCTAACCCAGAAATATTACCTTGGGTTAAGAACTTTGCTTCAGGGTAAGAACAGAAATTGTGCTCCAGTGGTGCAACGGCAGCAGGAGGCCCCATTAGCTAAAATGGTGCTTCAGGTTAAGAACAGTTTCAGGTCAAGAACGAACCTCCGGAACGAATTAAGTACTTAACCCGAGGTACCACTGTACAGCACCAGTTTTCCCTGTCAACTACTCATTTTGTGTCATTTCTTCTGGATTAGAACTGTGGGTGACCTAAGGCTATCAGGAAATCACAAACTGAACAGAAGGCCATTACACATGTCCACAAGGCCAGTCCAATTGGGTCATGTGACATCATCTTCAAAAGCAAATAAAGCCAATTGTGGGTGGTGGGGATGGTCTCTGAATCAATCAAATGGGGCACAGAAGGAATCAAGACACACCATGAAGGACAAAGAATGTTTTCAGTAAAATGGAAGGATCAAAACAATTTGTTTCAGTACACTGAAGTGCTCATCCATCACTTAGATGCCCATCCATGAGGCATGGGGAGAAAGTCAGAGGAGCTTCCTGGATATTTCCTTTGTGGTGTCAAATTGACATTTTGTAACTATTTCCCCAGACTGTATTGATCCAAGGAATTGAGTGACTCTCTCCTCAGAGCACCATAAATAAACTTATTATTGCTTTTCAAAAATGCCGTATTCAAACCAATACTATTGGTACTTCCATTCAGTTCCAGTATTTGAAATTCTCTTTTTTCACTATCAGTACCATGGATAATGTTTCACACAGCCTGTTCCAGGCTAATGCATCAACATTTCTTTCTATTCTTTTTCTTTTTCTTTTTAAAAAAACCCTATTTGTACAAAATGAAATTTCCCAAGTGGACCCAAATACACTTCTTGGTTGTTTGAAACTGTATACCTAGTGTGCTCTCAAGTCAATGTTTTATGCATAGCCAGGAAAGTGCTGATTAAGCATTCCTTTGTATAAACAGGAAAACAGCTCAGGCAAGATGTATTTTCATGCCTCATTAAAAATGTATCTTAATACAAATGGCAGGCACATTTTAAGAAAACTGAGGGAACGTTTAGCTTTATTTTATGTTTTTCTACTATGAAAGAGAATTGAGGATGTAAATCTTCCATGTTTCCTTCAGGTCTGTGTGCTTCCTTTCCTCTTTCCACATTCCTCTTCCCTATAAATAATAATAATAATTTTTTATTTATATCCCACCCTTCCCGGTTCAGAAAACCGGGCTCAGGGCGGCCAACAACAAATTTAAAACACTTAATTGTGATACAACAAAAAACAGCATAAAATACAGTATAAAAGCATGAATAACAATAAATTCAAAGTTCAAAAATCAATTTGGGGGCAAATCCATCCAATAAACATTAGATGGTCACCAGGGCTAGCTGGCTAAATTAGTCCTATTTGGGCCAGAGAGGAGGCCAGGGAAGAATTAGCTGTGGGGTCCCAGAGCGGGTAATCTTCATAAAAAGGGGAGAGGGGAATAAAAGATCAGGCTAAGTTCAAATTGAAAGCCAGGCGGAATAGCTCTGTCTTACAGGCCCTGTGGAAGGAGGTTAAATCCTGCAGGGCCCTAGTCTCATAGGACAGAGCATTCCACCAGGTCGGAGCCGTCACTGAGAAGGCCCTGGCCCTGGTGGAGGGTAGTGTGACTTCCTTAGGGCCCGGGACCTCTAAACTATGGTTATTCATGGACCTTAATGTCCTCTGTGGGGCATACCTAGAGAGGCGGTCCTGTAAATATGAGGACACTAAGCCACAAAGGGCTTAGATGTCCTCTGTCTTTCTCCTTAAACTCACTGCTAGAAATATCTTTGAACTTTCTTAATTTTAACACAGAAGTGTGTTGACAAGGCCTCTTAGCAATTTTCCATGGAAAATTATCTGTGCCTCTGATTTTTAATAAATATTTGCCAAATACTTGCTGTGGGTCATTCCTAAGATAGCAGTCCTATGCACAGTGTTATATAGGAAGCAGTGTTTCCAAAGTCATCCAGGACATAGTCCATTAAGGATTTAAAAATGCACAATGAGCATCTCAAATGAGATCCAAAATGCAGTAGATGTGACAAATGGGTGTTGTCCTAGTGCCTACTTGATGAAAAACTTGAACTCTGTTAGGTTTTCTGCCAGAACGTTAAATGCTCAGATTAGTGCAGTACATAAGCAAAGAAAGGGTCAAATGTTCAGCAAGTGGCTAAGCAGGTTATGACATGGATCTGACAAGTGACACAACTCCCAAGTTTCTGTGGTGTTTGTTTGCATTGGGCAAACTCCTCCAGATGGGTGGGGCTTGAGCTGTGTTTTGCACCAGTGTTGGTGTCTCTTTGTCCTAGGCGATGGAGAAGGTGGCAGCTCGGATCTAGCCAGAGTGTATCATGTCTCCAGTGTGGGCAGAGGCTCATCTGTAGGAACTGATGGAAGGACAGGTGTTGACAATGCAGGAGGCAGTGCTGAGGCTGGAGGCATGATTGGTATGGGGTGACTTGGAGCTAGGATGGCAGGTGGGACTGGCAAGGGACAAAGGGATGGCAAGCCACTGGGTCCCGGTGTTAGAATTCCTGCTCCATGATTGCAGTCATGGGATTGTTGTCTTTCACATGACATGGTATGTTTTGACTCCACAAAGTGGGAAGTGACAGAGACAGGATGTTTGTGTTACTGTGTTCTGTGAAGTGGGACTGTTGTCCTTTGTTCTTTTTCTCTTTGCTGTCTGATGCTAGAGAGAGAGGGAGCCATGTTGCAGTACTCCATGTGTGTTTATATGTAAATAAAGTAGATTAGCCAAAATGCTGAATTGCTGAGGTCTGTCACGTGAACTGCGCAGACTTTGCAGATCCCTAAGTGTGCCAGTGTCTGTTGGCATCGGTCGCTGCACTGTTCGGGCTGCAGAAAGCTTTTGAAGCTCCTGAACGATTGACCAAGAGGGAGAGAACATGCCAGTTGGGCATGTGTCTCTGCCAGGGTCCTACTCGAGTGTAGGACAAGCTCCTGACACCCTCCACATGATCAGATTCCTCACCTGCTGTGCCTCCCTCAGATAGCTCTAATGGTTCTCAGGTTCTCCTATCCCAATCCACTGAGTTCCCCTGCCTCCTGGATCACCAGCCAGTAACCCACTGAGCTCCTCTCATCTTGAACTGACATCTCCTCAGGGCTCATGGCAAATGCAGCAATCGTCCACCCCAAACGATGCTGTACTGTATGGACACGGCTTCCCCACCTTCATTCTTTAGAACCTTTGATCACCACAAATTTAAAAAGGTAAGATTTCTTGAAATGGTTGATTTCTTCAACCATCACCACCCCAAATGCCATCAAATACTTCCACCGAATCCACACTTTTGCAGGGGATGAATGCTCATGCAGATGTGGCCAGGGAATATATCTGGCACACTGTGAGCCCTAACAGCACCACCCATACACACAAGGGAAATATTAGAGGCTCGCAGGAAGCCCAAGTACAGCGGGGGAAGGGGACTAAGAGAAGGCCAAACACAGCTCTGGGAGGAGTGAGCATGTTCAGTGGACACAGAATAGCAACTGATTGCTGAGGGAGAATGGAGTAGACTGTCTGGAAGAGACTCTCTGGCTAGAACCCTGAACAGGAGCATTTCAAATAAAAAGTTTAATTAAGTTTAACTAATTAGGTTAATAAATGTGAATAGTTTGACTTTAACAAAAAACATAAAACTTTGTTTCCAGGTTCCCATGAAAGGATATTTTAGAGGCTCGTTTGAGATTGAAAACCCTCGTATAAAATCACACTGTAAATTACTGACAAAACTAGCCAAGCCCCCCCCCCCAACCCTTTGGCTTGAGTTTTAACCACAAAAGTCTATTTCCCCTTGTTATTTGGGAGTGTTCTATTGAGCAACGATTATCTATACAGCTCAGCAAGCTAACTCTGATAACACTTGGTACAAGAGACTTCATTGTGTTGGTGTTTGAATAGAATCATCCCGGAGAGAGGAAAAGATAGCCAATAGGGGGAAAATAATAATGTATAGATAGGATGTATAGAATAATGTGTGTGTGCGTGTGTGTAACACAAGGCAAAAAGGGACAAGAGACTGTTGCTTGAAGAGATGAAATGATTCTGTATCTCTGTGCATTTTGAAAACCACGAAAACAACTGTGTTCAAATGCAGCACAGTCCTGAATTTTTACCTGACATCTTTGTAACATGTAAAACAAAAAAAGATACTTTCCCTCTCAAAATTAAGCATCACCTGTGTGTGTCCCATATGAAAAACTGTATAGGCATGAATATAAAGAACAACATCTAGAGGCAATGTGGTGTCATAGTTAAGGTGCCAGACTTAAGACCTGGAAAAAACAGGGTTCAAATCCCCTCTTGGCCATGAAGCTCACTATGTGACCTTTCCTCAGTGTCACGCTATTCAGTCTTCAAGATGCTTTTATGTCTGTATTCAAAATACAGTGGTACCTCGGGTTACATAAGCTTCAGGTTACATACGCTTCAGGTAACAGACTCCGCTAACCCAGAAATAGTGCTTCAGGTTAAGAATTTTGCTTCAGGATGAGAACAGAAATTGTGCTCCGGCGGCGCAGCAGCAGCAGGAGGCCCCATTAGCTAAAGTGGTGCTTCAGGTTAAGAACAGTTTCAGGTTAAGTACGGACCTCCGGAACGAATTAATTACTTAACCCAAGGTACCACTGTATGGAAGGAAAGGTATAGATAGTGAAATTTCTCAGCTACTTGAATGATCCACAACATCAGGATATGTTTTCAAATGCCTGACATGATGTCGAAACTCCTTTCTGATCAAAAATTCACCACAGAATATCACTTCAATTTAGACTTGCAGAAGAATTTGTACAAATTCTGCCACTGATATGTTGCTCCATTCAAAATGCACATGGCACCTAATTCTTACATAAATCTTTGCAATTTCATCTTCTGGTGAGATGGGCCATGAAGCTTCATTGATGCTACTCTCTGGTGATTAGTGCTGTCTTTACAGCCATTCTTATTTAACAGGGGTGGCTAACCCTGGCCCAAGGGGTCAATTCAGATCCCCAAGCATAGCTGTAAACTATCCCCTTTTCTTGCATGGAATCCTATTCGGAATAAGGGGATTTCCCTTTAAAAAGGGAAAAGTTGACAGCTATGTCCCCAGGCAAATTTGGCTGCCCCCCAGACCCCACTGGTTTTCATAGCAAAAGGGGGGGGGATTATATATACTAAATTATACATAGTGTTGTAGATGGCCCAGCCAGAACCCTGATTTGGATGCAAATTATCCCTTCCTTAGTTATCAACAGTGTTATTTTTCTGGGAAAACAGGTGCCAGAACTCTTCTTTGTTCTCTTAGAATGGCAATGGAGCCCACCTGAGAGGTGCCAGAACTGAGTTCTGGTGGGTTCCAGCTGAAAAAAAGCCCTGATTATCATACTGTTCGAGGAGTCTGGAGGGGTGATGTATGCATATGGGTGTTTGCAAGAGTGTGGGTGGTCACACTGGCTTGTGACCCCTAGAAAGTGAGTAAAGGGTGATTGAAACCCTTGGGCCAGACCCTTTTTGCCACCTCCATAGTACATCACACTGGGAAGCAACACAATTCTAGCAGAAATTCTTGATCTATTATAAATCTCCCACCATTCAGCTTCATCGAATGACCCTGGGTTCTAGTACTACGACAGCAGGTGAAAAACCTCACTGTATACACTTTCTCAGCACTGTGCATAATGATGCACCACTAATACGGCCGAAGGTTGCCATTTTTTGTTTTTAAAAATGCTATGGAAAGCCACGGAAGAAGGCTCTCCTTGCCTTGTGATCAATGTCCACAAACAAAGTTGGCAGTAAGAGCAGGGAACGTTTACTGCATAAAATGGGGATGTAGACTTTCAAAGCAAAGACGAATCCAGCTGTTTTACGGGACATTTGTCTTGTGCTTGCTAGGTTAGCTTACGATGCAGATAAGCCAACCAAACAAATTACCCCCAGTTTAAGTCCTGTCTGACAAAAGGGAAAGAGATGAGGAGATGATTAAAAGGAATGGTCCACAAGATTAAAACAATTTCATTTCTTCTGCTTCTCAGCGTAGCACCAGTGCCAGCTTTGCTCCATACATCACATAGCAGGAGGTAGACAGCAGCTTCGGGGGGGGGGGTGGAGAGTACCTTCTTGGATGAAACAACCTCATTATTTTATGGCAGAGCTTGATCTTCCTCAGCGCTCCCTATTCATTAGCTCAAGAGCATGAAAAAATAGTCCATGGCAGGTTTTATAAAAAAGAAAGAAAGATTCAAACTTTGGTGGGTAGGTAAAGGAACACCTTTTTTAAAAACCTTAATTTCCATTTCGCTCTTTCTTCCCAATTAGTTAGCAGTTATGTGATTTTTAATTTTATTGCCACTAAACAAATGTTAAACAAATACACAACACCTCAATTACCATGGAAATGAATAACAGAGTTTTATTTGGGTGAGCATCGTTCTCTGCTAATAGCAAATGGAGCCGTAGGGTTTTACCAAGATATTCCTCCTGATCTGTAATCGTCAGATGGACAGGGATTTTATTTCAATATTTGTTTATCAGTGGTAACCCAGGTTGATGATGATGGTGCTGATTTGGTCAGAAGAGAGACAGAGTAGTGGTGCTTAAATCACATGCATAATTTGTGGTAATTATTCTTAAGGAACATATGTCACTGCCTTATATTTTAATTTGACTGCTGGGGAAAACTACCACTCAGTTGCAGCACAAAGACTTTGCATAGGCAAGGTGTCAGGAACAGCTAATGGGCTTTGAAAGGAGCTTTAAAAGAGGATGGGGAAAATTTGGAGAATAAGACTATCAGTGCCTACTAGCCACAATGGCCATGTTCTACCTCCACTCCCAATGTGTTAGGCACAGAGCCAAACAGCAGCGTTTCCTAATGTTCTGCATTTGCTCTCACAGCCATTCCCCTTAAGATAACAATAATAAAAATAAATTTAAAGGGACAATGGTGATCTTCCACCACCATATTTGTTATGGCCAATATTGATGCCCCCAAATAAACACACAGGGTGGGGAAAAACTGCTTTAAGGATTAGGACTACATTGTCCTTTCCTTCAACTTTGCCACTTTGGTCATGAAGTCCTTTCAAGAAAGAGTCTAACTGACTGTGCAGTCTAAGGCAGGCTCTTATCTTCAAATGCGGCTTCAACACTCTGACACCCAAAGAGAGATAATTCCTATCGGTACAGAAGCAGTTTCTAGAGGAAAAAAAGGGCAGACAAAAAATAACAAAGTGCAAGCTTATTTTGCCAAAATTGACTTTCTGCACTGATTGGCTAAGGTGCTATTGCTAGCAGAGTCCCATAAAGTTACCTAAGTTCCAAAAACACTTTGTCTCAGGTTATTTCAAAATGGAGTCAGTCACGTACTGGCTTGGCTCTGAGGTTCAACCATGTGCCTTATTTTGCTTTTGGGGAAATGAAGAAACAAAAGAAAGAGCAACAGATGGGATTAGTACTTTTTTTAGGATGTTTCATATCCACTGGTAACAGAAACAGACTTTCACACTGACCACATCCCTGGTCAGTCACAGCAGGCAAAAAGCAGGCATGGGGAAACTAATCAGTGAAGATTGTGACAATACGATGCAAATCAGTCTACTGTAAAGCGGGGGGGGGGGGGGCTAATCTGTCATCTCTCATATATTGTTGGACTACAACTACAATCAACCCTGATTATTGCACAGGTTGGCTGATGGGAGTTGCAGTATGTGGAGAATCTGATTCCACCCAAATTTGTGGTCATCCCACCCCATTGCTACCACATTTTGGTGACCCCACCTGTCCTTCATTAACTATTTATTTTGCTATTATTTATGGAGGGGTGTCTTGTAAAGCAGTGTTTGCATCTTTCCTAAAGCTATAACCTTTCACTTATCCTTAAAATCCTTTTCCTGCTGCCCCTATGAATCTAGATGCCAGATCTAGATTGAATCTAGATGGCTGGGAGCTGGGGGCACTGTTATACAGTGGTTTCGCTCCTTCCTCCTGGGCCGTGTTCAGAAAGTGGGGGGGGTGAGTGCTCAGACCCCTGGGCCCTCACTTGTGGGGTGCCTCAGGGTTCCGTCCTCTCCCCCATGCTTTTTAACATCTATATGAAGCCGCTGGGAGAGATCATCAGGGGGTTTGGACTGGGTGTCCATCAATATGCAGATGATACCCAGCTCTACCTCTCTTTCAAATCAGAACCAGTGAAGACGTTGAAGGTCCTGTGTGAGTGTCTGGAGGCGGCTGGAGGATGGATGGCGGCTAATGGATTGAAGTTGAATCCTGACAAGACAGAAGTACTGTTTTTGGGGGACAGGGGGCGGGCTGGTGTGGAGGACTCCCTGGTCCTGAATAGGGTAACTGTGCCCCTGAAGGACCAGGTGCGCAGCCTGGGAGTCATTTTGGACTCACAGCTGTCCATGGAGGCACAGGTCAATTCTGTATCCAGGGCAGCTGTCTACCAACTCCACCTGGTACGCAGGCTGAGACCCTACCTGCCCGCGGACTGTCTCGCCAGAGTGGTGCATGCTCTAGTTATCTCCCGCTTGGACTACTGCAATGCGCTCTACGTGGGGCTACATTTGAAGGCGACTCGGAAACTACAACTAATCCAGAATGCGGCAGCTAGATTGGTGACTGGGGGTGGCCGCCGAGACCACATAACACCGGTCTTGAAAGACCTACATTGGTTCCCAGTACGTTTCCGAGCACAATTCAAAGTGCTGGTGTTGACCTTTAAAGCCCTAAACGGCCTCGGCCCAGTATACCTGAAGGAGCGTCTCCACCCCCATCGTTCTGCCCGGACGCTGAGGTCCAGCGCCGAGGGCCTTCTGGTGGTTCCCTCATTGCGAGAAGCAAAGCTACAGGGAACCAGGCAGAGGGCCTTCTCGGTAGTGGCGCCTGCCCTGTGGAATGCCCTCCCATCAGATGTCAAAGTGATAAATAACTACCTGACATTCAGAAGACATCTTAAGGCAGCCCTGTTCAGGGAAGTTTTTTATCTGTGATATTTTAGTGTATTTTTGGTTTCTATGGAAGCTGCCCAGAGTGGCTGGGGAAACCCAGCCAGATGGGTGGGGTACAAATAATAAATTATTATTATTATTATTATTATTATTATTATTATTATCAATTTTATGCCTCAATTTACCTACTTGGAGCTATGGATAAGCATGGGGCAAAACACTTTGACTCCACTTTGAAGTGAGAACAAAATCAATTATATTTTATTTTAAAATAACTGTTTTTATAAACAGATGGTGACGTTTGATTGTTGACTTTCACTTAGTTACCACTGAACTTCACTTGGTGACTGTTGATAATTGTTACACTTTGAGGTAACTGTTTCTTTTAAGGAGATGTGAGAGAGTCAGTTCCTCAGTCAATTTAAACCCTATAGACAATTTCCCTCAACCACTTCTACCAGGGAACACTCATCAAGTAGGTTCTGAGGACTCAGTGTGCAGCCTTCACGGTTGAATTTCTCATGCTTCTAGAAGGACTTCTGCTGTGGTCTTCACTCTAGTCCAGTAAGCTCTGTTGGCTCAGGCAATCAGCAACCCCACTGTCTTTTGGCTGAATAGCTCTCTTGAAGGCTACCTCTTGGGACACCCATGCTTCTGCACAGACCACACGGCTGGTGGAAGTGTGGGGAGTGGGATTAAAGCGGGCTTCCTGAAGGGGGCTGTGGGAGGCAGAGAGATCTCCATGTTTGTATTAAAAGGAAGGGGTGCGGATATCATAGTGATAAAGCCACTCCCAAATTTAGGAGGGGGGGTGTTGCGGGCTCATGACCCCGCCCACACGCACTCTCGCGGGGCTGGTGCCAGCCCCGCGGGAACCAGGGATTCCCTTTTATTATTCATCTCCTGCAGCCTCAGCCAATCGGCTGGCAGCAGGGGCGGGCCGACCTAGGGGCACTTAAGGTCGGGGCAGCCCTTGGCTCGCCCCTTTTCCTCCTTCGCAGCAGCTGTGTTTTCCCACCCACCCGCCCTTTAGGTTTAGCATTCAGACTTTGCTATGGGCTTTGGCTGGTCGCCGCAAGGGGCCTGGTAGGAGTTTTTCCATTTGGCTAATTGGCTGGAATTTTGAAGCCACTTGGTTTTTTCGCCTACCTCGTAGCAAACGTCACAACTTCTTGGTCTTGGCGGTTAGGCATTGGCCGGGGTATTGTTATGCAAATGAGATCGGGGGGGAGGAACGCCATCACCTCCCCCACTTCTTGAAGGGTAGTTCGTTAAAGGACTCCGAGGGGCGTCGCCTCGTCCGAAACCTACGGAGGCTAGGGCCTAAAGCGCGCTCCCGAGCGGTAACCCCTCGGGGAGCGCCTAGGGATGTGCATCTCGGGGGCTCCCCCTGCTGGTGTTTAACCCTTCCCGGTTAGAACCGGATAGTCTGTTAGGGCCAATGCCTAAGCCAATACCGCTCTTTCCTGTAATCAATAAAGTTGTGGCCATTTTTCGCCCATTAACCTAAATTCTGGTGTCCTGTGTCTTTATTTACTCCATCTGTGGGAGGGGGAGGGAATAGCCACGCAACAGAGGGAGCTGGCAGGAGGGGTGGTGTGAGCTAGGATTATGCTGGCTTTCTTGATGCAGCGGGAAGAGAAGAAGAGGAGGGGTGGGAATGGGACTGAAGATAAAAACAGAAATAGAAAGGGAACTGCAAAATAAGAAGGAGTGGGTGCTTCAGAATTGGGGGAAGGTGAAAAGGGAGCTTAGGTGTTGCAACGTGTGAGATGAGAAATATCCAGGAACTTACGATGTCTATGTGCATGGGAAGATGGCATAAAAAGATGGGGGAGGAACATGCATAGAAATTGGGGTGAAACTGAATACGAGGGTGCAAGGGGGCTGCAGAATAGAAGCGAGAAGGAGTTTCAGAAATGGAGTTGGAAAGGCAAAAAGGAGGCTTAGTAGTGGGAAGGGAAAGGCTTATGATGTTACTATAGGGCAGGCACCCCGAAACTCACCCCTCCAGATGTTTTGGGACTACAACTCCCATCATCCCTAGCTAACAGGACCAGTGGTCAGGGATGATGGGACTTGTAGTCCCAAAACATCCGGATGGCCGAGTTTGGGGGTGCCTGCTATAGGGAGACTGGGGAGCAGGTAGAGTTGGACAACAGCCGAAGCAAGGGTGCAGCCCTTAGTATCCAATCTGATTTGCAATTTCGCTTTTTTCTTTCCAAGAAACATATATTGGACAGGAAGCATCTTTTGACAAACTTCAAGAAGAAAATGGGTAATTGGGAAAATAGGGAGTTGGTTTTGAAAACTCTCATATAACCTTGTTAATTTTTGACTTTCCTTTGGAGAAAAGTAGTCCAATTAAATCAGGACTCCCTGCTGTAATATATCAGAGTTAGTTAAATTTTTAAAATAAAAGGAAAACCTACATTATGTAGAAGTCTGACATTTAATTCTGGTTAAACAAAGTAACTTGCTGAATGGTAGCCACATAACGGCCTAACAGCATTTGTGGGAAATGGTTTGACAGGCACCGGCTCTTTCCAAATACACTACAGAGAAAATGTGCCTACAAGAAAAACATGTGGATGCCTGTGGAGGTGACAAATAGTTTTGCAAGGGACATTAATCAAACGAAATTTAAAAGACATTTGCTTCTGGCCTTAAACTCTTTGGTCTGGAACGAATTGCATTGGAAATCACTCAGAATGAAGCCTTGAACTGATAGGGACTGTGTGTGAATACACATCCCTTTCACTGCAGGAATTGGATTCACCATTTATAATTCCAAACATCTGGATTAATGTGATTTCAATTGGCCTTTCCTGGGGAAATTTACCAACGATTGCAAAGTTGCTTCACAAGAATGAGAGATGATAAATAGGTTTTTCTAAACACTCCTAGTTATTGAGAACCTCAAATGGGAGCTTTTGTTGCCATGGGGTAAATTTAGTGCATCAATATTCCATTCATAACAACAGCAACATTGATCCAAGCCCAGAGTCAGTGAAACATAGTCTCAAAAATCTACAATAATAAATATTTTTTCCCCAAAAATTAGCTATCAATCAAATCCCGGACTTTGAAATTTTGTTTTCTAATGTTATTAACTTAGCAGTGTCTCTGAGAATAATTAGCTGACTTAATTAATAATTAAGGAACAAGTGGCAGATTTGGTTAACTTTTAAAAAGACAATTTTCATGACATCTTGAAATGGAAACATCCTTTTGCCCAAAAGCCTGCTGTCTTAACTAGAAATGGAAGGATCTGCCTATGTCAGTTCTGTTTCTCATTTCCCTCCCAAACTTAAATTATGTTGTCCACATTTCTGCAGCAATTTGCAAAACAAACAAACAAACAAACAAACAAACAAACGTCAGGAAAATTCTTCAGCATTTTAGTGTGAACTTCTCTTAATAAATGCATTTTTATGCAGTTTTGCCAAATTGTACACATTTTTGCAAGCAGTTTCTCCTAATAGAATGCATTTTTGCTTGTTATTTTCACTGATATATATATATTTAGGGGACGCGGGTGGCGCTGTGGGTTAAACTACAGAGCCTAGGACTTGCTGATCAGAAGATCAGTGGTTCGAATCCCCACGATGGGGTGAGCTCCCGTTGCTCGGTCCCAGCTCCTGCCAACCTAGCAGTTCAAAAGCACGTCAAAGTGCAAGTAGATAAATAGGTACCGCTCCGGCAGGAAGTTAAACGGTGTTTCCGTGTGCTGCTCTGGTTCGCCACATGAATCGGCCACATGAACCGGAAGCTGTACGCCGGCTCCCTCGGCCAATAAAGCGAGATGAGCGCCACAACCCCAGAGTCGGCCATGCCTGGACCTAATGGTCAGGGGTCCCTTTACCTTTACTTTATACATTTTAATGCACACTTTCCCTCTAATATAAACATTTTTGTTCAGTATAAGCATTTGTTGTTCAGTTGGAGAACTGTGTCACAAAATTCAGATTGTGAGTTTTAAAGGACAGCTATGTTTCAGTTTGCATATTGTTTGGGAAAATGCAAATTTGATAATGCATATAACTTTATATTTAACTTTATATTGTCCCTGCATGTTTAAGGGAACTTTGAGACCCCTGACAGCAGGCAGGGCAGGATGGTGATCCCTGCGTGGGGGTGCCTGGTTCATGCCCCCTTAAAATCATGTACCTGGAACTACAGTCCCCCTGCCCCCCCCCCAAGCAATGCTTCTGTCTTCTATGTTGCCCTGTTGTTCCTCCAGGTCTCCAGATTTTATGAGGACCCTGGGAGCCTACAGTACCAAACCAAATTCTGCAAAAAAAGGCCTCCTTTTCCCCTTATTCCCGCTAGTTATGTATTAGATTTTAATAAAATTTGAAGGGGAAGACTTTAACTAGTTGGTTTGTATAAAGATGTGATTCTAAACCAGGTCATTTTAAAGGGATGGGTAATATAACTGATTTGCCCCCCAAAAGAAGTCCAATAAAATATTTAAAATCCATTTATACCTGTTGTTGTTTTAAAAATCATTGCTTTCTATCCATCCTGTCTGCTGAAGTGTCACTGTGTCTAAAAGAGGAAAGAAAAGCATCTATCTTCTTTTAAAATATTTATCTCATAAATGTATTTTTCTTTTTATGCTTCCTATGTCTTCCTGACCTTACCATATTTTGTTATATATATTTAATTGACTTGTCTGTAGACCTGAGTGCAAAGGTATTTAATCATGAATATGAAAGATTACCCACTTGAAAACTACATGAGAATGCAATTAAAACCAACTTCACTTTTCAGTTTCCACCTCTTGTCAAAATGAACTGGTTTCATATTCTATCCGTTCTCAAAAGAGAGGCAACATTTCCATTGACTCAAATGGGTCTGGCTGCATCTAGGGCACAATTATCCCAATAATCACCTAATACATTCTGGATTGCAGCCATAAACCAAAATATGGACTAGATTTATGATAGCAAAATAGCATTTATATATACCTTATATCATATTTAGTTTTATGAGGGTGTGTAAAAAGCTGCTAAAGTCTTTTTAAGCTTGAAGACATTTTTGTGTGGACTACATTTAGTTGATGATGAAATTGGTACAGTTTACCACATTTATTATCTGCTGCCTTCTTGTTTAGAGAATTAGTGCTGAAAGGCTCAGAGTTGAATGGCAGTTTCATATTTCCATCAGTCTTCAACAGATCTTTTCACACAACCCAGAGTTCTGTGTACCAGAGCCTTCATAGACCGATGAATGTAAATACTTTTATAACAGGCTTGCACAAATTGCAACACTCCACCAGCTACACATCCTGGTTATGCTTGACAATCTCACTTCCCATCTTTACAGTTTTAGGCAAGTGGCAAAACAGGATTCTTGTCCAGCTCTGATGGCTTGGGATACAGGACTGGCAGGCTGTGTTCATCATGCTGGGGCACAAGTTCCATAGGCCTGGTTTAATCATTCACATATTCAGAAGCTAGGTGCAAAAGAATGGGAGTGAATAAGATTTTTACAATTGTGTTCTAGGCCCACAAAGTACATGGCAGGGTTGGGGTATTATAGCAGAGAGATGTCCCCAAGAAAAGCAAATGCTCATTAGCTTTTCATAGTTTTTGAAACTGCTGCCAAAAATGAATACATATTATTAATGCAAATAGAAAGAAAATTATGTTTCTAAAAAATCTATTCCAGAGGTAAAGCTGATGGTCAGGACACTGAAAGTCAAACTGTCTTAGGTACCTTTTAAAACTAAGCTGTAGTATCAGAAAGACCACTTTCCCATCGGTTCATAGCAGAAGAGAAATTTTTTACAAGGTACCTCACTTATGATATATGAAAGGAAACCCAGTGTTAATTTTCCTGTCAAAATAATCAATGACTTTGAAAGAGCAGCCAAGCAGTCAATAGAGAAGTCAGAATATTTTACTTGTGTCTTCAGTGTTCAGTTTTCAACTAGGCAATCAAATGTGAAGGCCACAGAAAAATAATGAGAATAGTTGGCCTGGTAAAATAATAACAGAAGAGCAAGATGCTTAGTCATATCTGTTGTTGCAATGCTTTTTAGATGACCCGATTACAGATTTGGTTTTTGATACTCGCACCTGTTTCTGAAGAATTAAAGTTTAAAGCGTGGTGCTCCACTCAGAAATTACACAAGCTTTCCCACCTGAAATTATTCGTCAGTCTAAATCACACGTCATCCTTAAAAAATAAAAAGGCACTGGAATATCAGTGACTGCAAAATCTCATCAAGTGGCTTTTACAGAGGAAAGCCAAATGAAACAATATATAAACATATTGGAAATATGACTTGTTGATCCAGTAAAACAAATTGAGATTGTGGCCTATATATTAGAGCAAGCTACCTGCAAAACCTTAAACATGATCCAAGCTAATGCAAATCTTTAAACCCAGAGAAGAATTAGTTATGAAAGATTAATTGGAATGCAGCAGAGACCAATTGTATTGCACCAAATGACTCTTTAATCCTTGGCATATGGAAGTACATTAGTCACAGAGAAGGTTTTAAATGTTTTTAAAAATACGAGGCAAATAATATATAAGAGCTGTAAGTTTCGACTGGAAATGAATGATCACGCTCAAGAACTTGTGTCTACATGGTAACAGTAGGCACTTATACTCTTGGCTTACTTTACTCTTTGTGTCCTGACTTCAGATCTACTCCAGGTAGAGATGGCCTGATAGCAGTCTGCCAGAACGACTCCTCCATCATTATGATTTTAAAAAAGGAATTGGGGGGGGGGATATTTTTTCAGCCTGAGGGCCACATTCCCTTCTGTGCAAGCTTTCAGGGGCCACATGCGGGTGGTGGACAGGACCAGAGGCCAAGCGGGTGGAGTGATTAATGTAAATTTTACCTTTTAATAGCAGGTTAGTTTGTATACACATACACATACACACACCCCTCTCTATCCTCCATCCAGGCAAACAAAAGTTCAAGGACACATTCCAGCCAGGAAAACACTCTCATGGTGTGGAACAGTGCTGGCAAGGTAGAAGACCTAGAGGCAGAAGTGCATCCTGAGGAGCAGACAGAGAGGGCTGGGTGGCTGCTTTGGGCTGCCGTCCTGAGGTTTCCCCTTCCTGCTTTAAAAGTCCTAACACTGTATGAATGATCCTTTACCTTGAAACCAATGCAATGAGGCCTAGCTGAGATTTCAGCCTGAATCTTAATCAGACAAATTTCAATATTATTTAGCTACATTTCACAGGAAAGAGAGCAGAGCGAATATTATTTTAAAAATGAAAGAAGAGTGTAATGAATATTTTCCAGCATTTAAACACTTAGGCTGCAGTCTTATGCACACCCTTAGCATTTAACCCACTGGGATTTATTTGTTATAGAACTGTTTTAACAAAAAACAGCTGCCATGTCTTGTTATAGGACAAGAAAAGCTGTCATGGCAGTACATGGCTGCATGGCTGACCTGGCTTCCAAACGCTGCACACCAACTGATACAACAACAATGGAGCCAGTTCAACACTCTTAATGCTGTGCCCACACTGTGCTGAGCTCCCTGTTGCCCCCTTCCTCTCAGTAACTGGTAGTGACATGTTGGGAAGCTAGGTTTGCAACAAAGTCCCACCCACAGCACCACCACACCAGCTGCTAAGGATATGGTGGCTGTTCACTGAGGTACTTCTATCAAGCAAAGTGATATGATATTAGCCTGGTGAAATATTCTGGTAATTATGGGAGAGACCCATTGCAGAAGAACTTTGTATTTCAGGGAAATAGCTTAAGTGGTCTGTACCATTATTCCTCCTTGCTTATTGGCTATACCTTTTAGGACTGTTTTTTGTTTGTTTGATTGTCTTGATTTACTGTTCGTGTTTCATGGATAAGTGTTGGGAGGATGTTGGCCTACCTGACAGGTGATGTAATATCCCTCACTCCATCCCAAGAATGATTTGTGGAGCAGGTGGGAGGAATTTAGGTATCAGGACAGCAAGTAGTCACTAAGGGTCTGAAAGATATAAATCTCTCAGATGGCGTCTGACTTTCAGACTTCACTGAAGCCCCAGACTGACAGTGTTCTGTGTGCTGGTCAGCTGGAGTCATTCTGTTGCTATTCCCTGGAGCTCCTGATAATCAAATGGGGGAAGTATCTTATCTTGCTTATGTTATGTTATTCTACTTAATGACTGTATCCCTGCTTTGCATTCTGTATTACTTAATAGAAGCACTGAACTTCTCTCCACTGGTGGTGCCATTGCTGCTGAATCCAAAAGATCTCTTGCATTTGGCAAAACCCTAATGGAGCATGCATAAATTGTTAAATTGCAAGTCTTCTCGGATCTGTTGGAAGGAAAGATTCAGCTGGAGTAGTTGCCCACAAAAAAAATAGTAAGCAAATAATTTCAGAAAATAGATGGAGGTTTAACAAAACTTGTGTAAACTAAAGCAAGAGATGAGCAAGGATGAAAGAGAAGATAATTGTATATAGTTATGGATTTCTTTTTCCAGAGCCTTGTCCTCCTGCTGATAGGAACGGCTGAGCTGTCAAACTTGCCTCCACAGGGAAAAGAGCAGAATGAGTCAGAATCAAGCAGCCAGCTATGAGAGAACATAACTGTCTGGTATTGTCCTCTGGGCCCTTTAGAGCAATCATGGAGGCTTATCCTTTCCATCTTCATTTTTAGAAGTGCTGGCCCCTTTACAGAAAACTTAAGGCTCTAAAGCTTCAAGACTGCAGCAGCACAAAAGAAGGGCTCAGCCATGGCTGTCTATCTCTCTCCCCCTCTCCTTTCTTACATAATTGATTGTCTTGATAACAATGTAAATATTCTCTTTGAAATACTAACCTTATTGGCTATGCTAAAACAGAGTGATTATGCCCTTCGCTGTCAAAATGTAAGGAGGAAAGCATGGGTTGTCACCAGAGCATTGACAAAGAGATGGCCCAGAGCTTGAACAGCATGTGCAAATATTCTACAGGAGTCTATAGGTGTGCACGTGCTCCTGTTTGACCACTGACACATGGGGGCACTGATCTAGTTTCTACCTTGCGTGGCTGAGATGAAAAACAACATATATCCTAGGAAGAACATACACTGAAGCTGTCCTCTTTAACTACATCATGGAGAGTTTGGGATGTAAGCGGTGAAACTGTGTAAGCTCGCAAAAATATATCACTTGCCCGATAATAAATGCTGGAAATGTAAGGAAGTGGAAGGTACATTTTTTCACCTATGGTGGACGTGCCCAAAGATCAAGGCCTTCTGGGAAATGATTTATAATGAAATGAAAAAGATATTTAAGTATACTTTCCTGAAAAAACCAGAGGCTTTTCTCTTGGGTATAGTCGGCCATTTGGTGCCAAAGAAGGACAGAACCTTTTTTATGTATGCTACAACGGCAGCAAGAATACTTATAGCAAAGCACTGGAAGACTCAAGATTTACCCACTCTGGAAGAATGGCAGATGAAGTTGATTGACTGTATGGGACTGGAAGAAATGACCGGCAGAATCCGCGACCAGGGAGAAAAGTCAGCAGAAGAAGATTGGAAGAAATTTAAGGAATATCTACAGAAATATTATAAAATTAATGAACTTTGAAAAGATGTTGGTTTGAACTTTGGTGGTCTCCAGCTGTTATGATAAAGATAATGGGGATTATAATTGTTTTTGTTACTAAATTTAAAAAAGTTGAGTGGAAAATAAGGTGATATTCTAAAAGGAATGTTAAGAGATTAGGATTTGCTGAACTAACAAATTGAACTAGAGAACAAGAAGGGGAGGTATGAGGAAGTCAAAGAAACATGTGACTGAAAACTGTTATTGAAACTGAATTGTTTTTAATATTTTTCTTTTTCTTTTTCTTTTTGTCTTTATATAAAATTGGAAAATTTAATAAATATTCATTTTAAAAAAAAGTTTTAGATGATTTGGAAGAGTGTGTCCGACCCATGTTTGACACTTGCACCAAACTTGTCTCCTTTTCTTCTAGAAAAGCAATAGTACATATTGGTGGACCTGTCCCAAAGTAGGTCATCCCAGTGTATCCATTTCACAGGCAAGGTGCTATAAATATAAAACATACAATTTTGGTTGAATAGTCCTCAGCTGAAATAAAGTAGCCATGCTCCCTGAAATCATAGAAACATAGAATTGTAGGGTTTGAAGGGACCCCAGAGGCCATCTAGTCCAACCCCCTTCCATGTAGGAATTGCCATTAAATAATCCCTGATAGATGGCCATCCAACCTCTACTAAAAAACCTCCTATGAAGGAGAATTTGCCACCTTCAGAGGTCATCTGCTTCACTGTTGAACAGCTCCTCCCATGCTGTGTGCCTACAGGAACATTTTGTTCCTGGCTCAGTTATTTCTCTTTTATATGTTGCAAAATATTCATTTCAGAGATGAACTACCTGCCATTTATGTATTTCCTCAGGGTTCTGCCCAAGCTCGCATTGCTCAGCAACCTCACCAAAAACCTGCCCCACCAGCCAGCCAGCTACCCTCTAGACCTCACCTCCACATACTAACCCATTAGACTAGGGATGGGGAAACTTTTTGGGTCCCTCCCTATGGGCCAACTGCAATGTTACATAACTGTTGATGTTGTAATCATGTGCTACCACATGGTGTCACATGATTGACAGGTGGGTTCCACCTGTTCAAATCCCAGCCTCTGTGACTGAAATGCAGAGTGTGAGAAGGGTTGCAAAGCCTGGCCTGTGCTGATCCTCTCAAGTTTGTGCAGTCTTCCTCCCGTTTTTACTTTACCCACCAATGTATAAATATAAAACCTCATTTAACTGACTGCTGTTTTCTTGTATTCTAATCTGGGCAGGCCTTTAAACATTGCATCTCAGACCATGGCTCAATCTTTTCAGCTGTATTACAGTACAAATCTGCTTTGACTCTGAATTTTGCTGCTCCACTTGTGGGTGGCAAAAATTGGGCAGGGCTATTTCATGGATTCTGAAAGTTGTCTGTGATTTATTTCATTTCATTTTTATAAACGGTAGGACATGGCTTGTGTAGTCCCTCAGTGGCACCATCAGAAATGTCAAGTTGCAAGTCTGTAAAAGTCAAACCTTTTGGCATCCCAGGTTTGTTGGCATAGAATGGAGTTCATAAGAAGGGAGGGCAATGGACTCTGCATATATTAGAAGGATGTGCTGTGTTTATTTGTGTGAGTGTGTTGATGTTCCAGGAAGAGTTCTAACACTACCAGGTTTGAGCCTTCCCTTTTCTTCACCCTGCCTCCCCAAAATCTGGAAGATCCCTGTGAAATTTAACACATTGACAACTGCATCTTTTCACAACTCAGCGTGATGAATGAGACAACCCTGACAGTGATGGTAAGTTATTAATGTGCTGTAAGTGAAGGTTTAAACTATTTTAAGAGTGATTCTCTTTGAGCGCTGCATTGTACTTTGAGTACAATGCAGCTATTTTCAAGGAGCACCTGATTTTTATTCCACTTAGCATCTTTATTAGATTTGAAATTGTTTTCATATATGTTATGGTTTTTCGTGATTTTTAATATATGCAGTTGTTTTAACTGTTGTTATATATGGAATTGTTTATATATATATTATTATTATTTTGTGAAGTTGCTTTGGGATACTTCATAGGAAGTGGTCTATAAATGAAATGAAATAAATTCCTGCCTTCTATCACATTATCTGTCATATTTGGTGAGCCATTGCTCATCCCATGAATTTCTCAAACTTCTCCCATGCACCTACTGGTGTTGTTTCTAATCAGCTTCTTCTCTGTATATTACCAAATTTAATGTTGTTGAAATATGTACCCAGCATTAAAATAAGCATGTGCCAAGGATTTCCATATGGTATGCCTGTTGTGCATACTACTGAAATTAATGCACAAAACTAACTTGGGTCCATTAATTTCAGTGTGTCTACTCTTGGTAGAATATAGTTGGTTTAGTGTTCAGCCTGAAAGCTATGGTACAGAGATGGACAAATAATGGTGGGTGAGCATTTATCCCCACAAAAAATAATGACAACAGGTTGCAAACTGTCTCATGAGTGCAGCTACAGAGTCAGACCATAGCTTCATTCTGCAAACCAGGCATAGGCAAACTCGGCCCGCCAGATGTTTTAGCCTACAACTCTCATCATTCCTAGCTAACAGGACCAGTGGTCAGGGATGATGGGAATTGTAGTTTCAAAACATCTGGAGGGCCGAGTTTGCCTATGCCTGCTGTAAACTAAAAAAAGAAAATAAAAGCTGAATACTCCCCCATCCAATAGTGTGATTCTCCCCTCCCCCAGGTTATTTTGGCTGAGGCCAGAGCTCATGATGCAAAAACCCATGCTCATGCTTGCTCCAATATTCAGCACATGTTTTCAGCTGTCATAATACATAAACAAAGGCCCATTTGGCATGATGCTTGGGTGACATTTATTCCTTCCTTGTCGCTCTGTCAAGTTGATCACAGATATCATTGCCATGGAGAGACATAACACACATTTTTTTAAAAAAGCCAGGAGGCTCATTGTGAAAGGGCATGGGCGGATTTATTTGTTTGAGCTTTGAAGGTACCTCTGGCGTGATTGGCTGGTCCTCTGTGAACATACATCAACCACTGCTCGAAGAGAAGCTGCTGGTGTCCCTTCAGCAGCCATTTTACACACAATGCAAATATAGCAGCTCTGCAGCCCAATCCTGTGATCTCCCCTCTCTGATCATTTTCTTCTTCTTCTTCTGCGCAATACTCAGCTCTGCTGTAAGGATCAAACATCATCTCCAGATCAAGGCCAAGGAAGGCAGCTGTGAACTAAGATGCACAAACTCTCTACATATGCTTACCTCAGCAAACGTTCAGTGTGATCTTTTCACATCAGGACTTGCTGTTGCCCAGCGTGAGCACAAATGCCAGCAATAAAGATCTCTCCTGCTTCCCTCCAATTGGGAGGTCAAGGTCACCTTAATGTTTCTGTTTGCTTACACGGGTACTGAAGGATCTCAGGCCACTCAAGCCTTACAACAGAAACCCACATCAATTTGTAAATGTCAACCAATTACACAGTCGCCCCAGAAGCACGTTAACTGAAGAAGTTCCCAAATGAAGCCTCAGGAAATCCTCTCGCTTTGATTACTCAAGGTCTCAATTTGAGATACCAATAGTCTTTTTTTTATTGCTAAAACAATATATGGGTGATGCAAGCACACTTATTCAAAATCCCTGGGCAGAAACAGAGCTCTCTCTGCATACATCATTGCGTTGTCATGCCATTCCGTTATTCCCTTAACACAGAAGCGCACATTTCATGAAACCCAGATATGACATTTAGGACAAATTTCTCTTTACCCTCCAGAGCTGCAGGGCTTCTGCAGCAACTCCTGGCATGAGATGAATGAGATGGATGCCTTGGCAGCGGAGACAATCACTAATGGAAAAACCTGTATTCAAACGGTGTAGTGTGGAAGCATCTAAACTGAGCCAATTTAAGCTGAAAAATGAATTCTCAGCCATGTATGTCTGCTCAGACTTTGGCCACACTGAGTTCAGTGGGACATGGCCTCAGCCAGCATAGCCCTCCCAACTCTTAAATGTTAGATTACATTTTGTTCTGATAGGAACTTGCATGGGTCAGGCACTCCCGCTCCTGATGTATAACTCCCAGACAGGATATTTGTTATTGTTGTTTAGTCGTTTAGTCGTCTCCAACTCTTCGTGACCCCATGGACCAGAGCACGCCAGGCACTCCTGTCTTCCACTGCCTCCCGCAGTTTGGTCAAACTCATGCTGGTAGCTTCGAGAACACTGTCCAACCATCTCGTCCTCTGTCGTCCCCTTCTCCTTGTGCCCTCCATCTTTCCCAACATCAGGGTCTTTTTCAGGGAGTCTTCTCTTCTCATGAGGTGGCCAAAGTATTGGAGCCTCAGCTTCAGGATCTGTCCTTCCAGTGAGCACTCAGGGCTGATTTCCTTAAGAATGGATAGGGTTGATCTTCTTGCAGTCCATGGGACTCTCAAGAGTCTCCTCCAGCACCACAATTCAAAAGCATCAATTCTTCGGCGATCAGCCTTCTTTATGGTCCAGCTCTAACTTCCATACATCACTACTGGGAAAACCATAGCTTTTACTATATGGACGGCAAGGTGATGTCTCTACTTTTTAAGATGCTGTCTAGGTTTGTCATCGCTTTTTCCCCAAGAAGCAGGCGTCTTTTAATTTCGTGACTGCTGTTACCATCTGCAGTGATCATGGAGCCCAAGAAAGTAAAATCTCTCACTGCCTCCATTTCTTCCCCTTCTACTTGCCAGGAGGTGATGGGACCAGTGGCCATGATCTTAGTGTAGGACAACATTACGCTGGGTCAAATCAGACCACAGATTTATTGGTTACAAATGTAGAGGTTTTACCTGCTGGGGTATCCCTTTTCAGGGTCAGCCCAGGGCAAAAGGGTGCTAGGACAAGTAGGAAAGCCTTCACGGGACTGCTGCCTTGAGGAATGCTATGGCCTTTGCCCCTGCCTGGGTGTCTGGACAGGAGCAACTTTAATGGGATACTCCTGCAGTCTGGAAGGGCAGGCAGAAACTCCACCAAAGACTAAAAATTATCCAAAGCCTAAACTGCAAATGTTGTGACAATTGCTATGAGGTAGGCAAAACCAAGGGACAAAACCAATTAGTCTGGATATATTAGGCATTCACTATTAGATTAAATTCCTTGCTTCCAAGAAGCTCATTGTGGCACTCCTGGCTCTTCCTCTCACCATGTTCTCTTTACATCAACCCTCTAGTTAGGCTGAGAGACAGCAATTGACCCAGGATCTCTCCATGAGTTTCATGGCAAATTAAATCCTGGTCTCCTGGGTCCTAATCCACTTAAAAGCTCTCCACCTTATTGCACATTCTATTAAAAATATGTAGAAGTCAACAAGCTGGGGGAGGGGAACAATATCTTCCCATTGGTCTGGAAATTTATGTTAGCACCTTTAAATCTAACTAAGGAAGGAAACATATGAGCAATAGTAAATAATTTCTGAAGTGCCCCATCTTCCACACAGGAGTGATTTAGGATGTTCAATATCTGTGCATCTTCGCCAGCTGTTGCTCATAATTTCTGGCACAGTGCAAAAACTTATGGCAGCAGTCGCAGTTCTCTCACCACACTGGTTGCAAACTGAAAGAACTGTGTCTCTGCATAAACTTATAGTGGGTGACACATGAACCAGTACGACAGCACAAACTGTTAAAAACAGCTAAACATCTGAGCAACTAAAGGCAGGACTTAAGTTCTGCCCCAGCTAACACACAGTGAATTGGTAATAAAAGCCATCTTGGCTATGAGTCCTGGAAGACCTGCTCACTGCCTTGAAGGCCGTTTCCCATCTGGCCTGGGAGGATAGCTACAGAAGCTGAGGCTGCTGAAGAGGCCAGAGGCCATCTTGGCTGTCGCTTATTGCAGATCCACGTTGTTGAGCCTGAATTTCCATAGCCACCGCCCACCACAAACCACCATTGACAGAATTAGCAGCAGCAGCAGATAGGTTCTATGCTTATGATATTATTTTATTTTCTTGTTAAGTAGGTTACTTTGAATACATACTTTATATTTGACTTCAATAATATTGTGTTCTGGATTGTTTTATTTGATGTTTTAATGTGTTGTAAACCACTTTGGAAGTGAGAGCTGGACCATCAAGAAGGCTGATCGCCGAAGAACTGATGCTTTTGAATTATGGTGCTGGAGGAGACTCTTGAGAATCCCATGGACTGCAAGAAGATCAAACGTATCCATTCTTAAGGAAATCAGCCCTGAGTGCTCACTGGAAGGACAGATCCTGAAGCTGAGGCTCCAGTACTTTGGCCACCTCATGAGAAGAGAAGACTCCCTGGAAAACACCCTGATGTTGGGAAAGATGGAGGGCACAAGGAGAAGGGGACGACAGAGAACGAGATAGTTGGACAGTGTTCTCAAAGCTACAAACATGAGCCTGACCAAACTGCGGGAGGCAGTAGCAGACAGGAGTGCCTGGCGTTCTCTGGTCCATGGGGTCACAAAGAGTCGGACACGACTAAACGACTAAACAACAACAAAACCACTTTGAGAGTTTTTTTTGTAAAAGTATAAAGTGGTATTAAAATAAAATAAAATACAAAACAAAAAACATAGCCCTGAATGAGATTGGTGCAGCCTGTTATGATCCCTGGCCTGCCATTGTCCCCATTCTTTTAGACAGGGACAGGGGACAATGCCAGCCTGTTGCAGAGATTTATTCTGATTGGAATTTTGTAAAAGGGGGGGGGGAATGTCACGGACATTTTTAATTACATGTTAAATAACAGGTATTTTAAGATATAATAATTTACTATTAAAATACGTTTCAATGTGTTATTTATTTAAATAAATAAAATGAGGATTAACAACACCAGTTTGCATGGTTAAAGTGGCCTTTTGAGTTCACACACAGAGGGAGTGAAAAAAGCCATGGTCTACTCAAAACTTGGTAGATACCAACCTTACAACCAGTCTAGGAGGTGAATTGGCTGTCAGCTTCCTCCTGCTCCTCAGCCTCAGCATTGCCCTTTGTAGAACTCAGCAGGGAAGAGGTTGGGAGCAAGACTAGAATTTGTTGGGTCTGGCTGTCATTGGCTTTGGCACTCTCTACTGTTGGGCTCCCTGCCTCCCTCCCTACTAGTTCCAATGGGCACCAACCTCCACCAGGTGTAGAGGATGTCCAAAATGACAAGAGCATGATGTAGGCTGTTATTGTCCCCCTTCTTACAAACATTTCCACTCTGACAAAGTTGAGCAAGCACAGAGCTTGCTTTTTATGTGCCTGGGGATGTTTCGCCATCACACTATTATTTTCTGTCTCTTCTTCATTTTGTCTGTATAAAAGATACATATTTAGGGAAGTCATTGAAAGTCTTTCCCTATTAAGTTTACCCCTCGTTGTCAGTGTTGCCAATATGCTTGGTGCCAGCCCATGTCCAAAACGATCTGCTGAGTTCAGTTTGTATTTCAGCCAGGAATGTCACATCGTGTGAAATGTGGGGGAGGAAAAGTCCACAAAATGCTGGTGTCAGAAAAGCCGGGGGGGGGGGAGGACTGTGAAACTGCAGAGACCTCTGGGGGGGGGGGACTTTCCTGTTCTATAAAGGGGGGGATTACAGACAGTCATTATGAATCCCCAAGGAGGTACCATGCAAAACTAAAATTACTCAGAGCATTGCCTCATTATGAAAATCAGATTTTGAATAGGCATGATCTTGGATATTTTCAGTGACAGATCATCTAGAAATGAGCTTGATGGTGCTGGCACTATTTTACTCAAGTGGTACATTCGTTTGCAAAAATAATCAATAATAGTTAGATGCAGTGGAGCAAAGCAAGCCAGGTGATACATAAGTAACTAATTTTTAACTCCTTGTTTTGCACAAATCTCATTGATTGCCCTTGACTAGGGACTATCTAACCAAGCAACCTTTTGTTTCAACCTTCTTCAGTTGAACCAATTCTGCTTTAGAACAGAATCATTGCTTTTGAATGCATAACGAGCACTGCTGGATCAGACCAGAGGCTCATCCACTCTACATCCAGCATCCCATTTTCACAGTGGCCAACCAGATGCCCATGGGAAGCCCACAAGCTGGACGTGAGTGCGAAACCACTCTCCCCACTTTCATTCTCCAGAAACTGGTATTCAGAGCCACAGTAGTAGCTAATGCCCATTGGGACTGGTAGGATGAAAGAATGGAAGCCATTAGGAGGTGAAGCCTGAGCCAATGACAGGCAGAGCTCAATTACAGAGCTTCTGAAGTTAGTTCCTGAGTCTTACATAGATGTAGATGTAGATGGATTTGTAGAATTTGAGGGGGAAAGGGTACCAGAATGAGTTGCACCTAAAACATACACAGCATGAGAAAAATACATTGTGTGGTTTCTGGCCTATCCTTTGAGTAAATGGCTACAGCAGATCCAATATACCAATCATTGCTCCATATATATTGCTTGCAAAGATTTCAGTTCATAAACCCTGCAATGTTTTTGCCATAGGCAATGATGGAAGAAAGTTTATGTTCTTAATTCTTAGCCTTGAAAAGTCATTCAGGCAAAAAATAAAGTTTTTGCTGATTAGTGGGCAGGATAAAGTGAAGAAATTGAATTCTAGTATCACACTAACTTGGTATCATTGCTTTTTAATTTTGTTAACTTTTGAGATCAGGCAGAATCAATATGTGCCTTTGAACCTGAAGAATGGCTAGGAACAAGAATCAAGAGTTTCAGACAATGTACCCAATTAGCTTTATCTTGGGTTTAATACATTTATGAAGGATTTGGAATGGAGTTTTATCCAATGTTTCAGTGGCACTCTACCAAGCTTAGGAAAGAACTTTCCTTTAGGATCTGCTCTGCATCAGCAATAGCCGAAGTTGGAAGTAGGACAAGAGAAAGGTCACATTCATACCATTCATTTAAAGCAGTATCATACCTCTTTAAACAGACATAGTTCCCCCCCAAGAATTATAGGAAGTGAAGTTTGTCAGCGGTGCTGAGAGTTGTAGGAGATCCATATTCCCTCAAAATGAAAGTCTCTTTGGGGGTCTAGTAAAAAAAAGATGGTTCAATTTCACATCATTTATTAATAAAGATGGATATTTTATCCAGCTTATGCTGAAGTATGAGCTAGATGAAAATACAGTCAAGACGATACAGCACACCCATGCTCTTTTATTATATCTTAAATTTTATTCTTATTATATCTCTATTTAGATGGTCTTCACATAATAAGAAAGCAAGGGAATTAAGAGTAACATTTTTGTTTGACCCACCTTGCATTCAACAGATTGGTAATTACTGTGGTATTTTCTTTTCCAAATATCTACAAGTATTTGTTCAACCTCAATAAAATTCTGCTATACTCATGTTCCATGTCTGCATTGGTGCTGCAGTGTGCTCCCCCACCCCTGGTATCTCTGTTTTCTCTTTCTTATTTTCCTTCTGCAGTTTTTTTTTTTTCATTTTCTTGTAATTTTAAAACTTCAATAGAAATTATATGGAAAATAAGAATAATAGTGTTTTAAATGTATGGTGTGTATGTGGCCAAAGAGGAGTCACATGTCATATGTTCCAACTATCCCTATTTATAAGGGGCAATCTCTGTTTCATAGTGTAGTTCACCTAATCCCATCCATGCAATGAAAGAAGGGATAAATGGGTTGTACTGGCAGCCAAACTCCTCTGACATTTGTGTGTTCTGAGAGAGCAAGGAGGAGTTCAACCTGTGTGTGCATAGAACATAGATGAGGAGGGATCCCAGCCCAATCAAATTCCTTCCTGATGTGGAAGAGCTCTATGCATGTGCATTGAAACATGCAAAGAACTCTACCCCATGTGCTTTGAGCAGGCAGGTGTCTGAGGATGTGGGGGTTGCCCATGTTGCCTCACAACTCACTCTATACCACCTTTCAGATACTGTATGTGGAAGTGACCTTGTGTTTGGCAAATCGGTATCCTCGTTTTGCACCCACTTTCTTTCCTTTCCTTTTGGAAAGTGCTTGATTAAAAAGAAAACATAAATGTAAGTTGCTAGAGTTGCCATTCTTGGGAGTTCAGCCCCTCTTTAGCAATTAGATCTCCGAAGACAACACAACTTGTCTTTACTGCACCTGTGAACGCACTTGCACAACCTGTAATTTCGCACTCTAAAGCTGAGGCAGTTGATACTGATATGATAATAATGTAGTATGCTTTCTTTCCTAACAGACATTTAACCCAAAGAACACCTTCTTGGCTTTTAAATCAGTGGAGGACAGGCTTTTGGAGTAAATGAATACAAAAAATGGGTACAGTGTATCCTTCAAGAAAGCGTAGTCATGGCAGTAAGAGTTATAGGGCATTCACAGTGATTTCTAGTATGAGGTTGGAAGGCCATCTGTCATGGATGCTTTAGTTCAGATTCCTGCATTGCAGGGGGTTGGACCAGGTGATCCTTGGATCCCTTCATGGGACATGATTCCAGAAAATTGCAACACGGATCTTCTCAGCCAATTATTTCAAAAGACGTGCAGTCCATTCACATGCATACATACTGAGAAGTAAACCCAGCTGAATACAGTATGGCCCTACTGAAATGGACGGAACTTGAAAGTGCTTAATATTTGCTTGATCCCGTCTACAAATTCTCATCCAATGCACCAACAGAAGAGCAGATCCAGTCTTTGAACACTCAGTTTGAGGGGATAGAAAACCTGTGCACAATCCAATACTGAAATGCCAAGTCTCCATCCTCTGACATCTCATTCATTCTCCAGGAGATTCTGAGAGCACATCAGCAAATTATTTTAGTACCACAGAATTCATTTCAACCCTAAAGACTTTTCAGGTAGTTAGCTATTTCCTGACCAATTCCTTACCAGTCTGAACTCCAATAGCAACCCCTCACCACCAGTCACATGACATATGCAAGCTGGGACACAGGCCACATCCACATGAGCCATTTAAAGCGCTATTATACCATGGCTTCCCTCAAAGAAACTGCTTTAACTGTTTAGTGTGGATTTGACTACAGTTCCCTTTTCAGGAGAAGGGGCAAAAACAGGAATTAAGCAGTTCTGCCTTTCTTTGTCATACCTTAAAATTTCACATTAATTACTGAACAGTGAGCCTATCATTTCCTTCCTCTTCTTCTGAACATATCTGAAAAAGATGCTTTTGTTGCTCTCAGCATGATCCTGATTAGCTTTCCTGACATGGTCCCAGAAGTCTGCGCTGCTCATCTATATTGGACTTTGGCAAATTCTCCTTCCTTCCTTTTCTTAAATGTGTGTGTGTTTGTAGTTCCTTGTTACGCCTGTTGTGCAGTCATACTGGCTTTGAAAAAGTCTCCTATTTTTCTTTCTCCTTGGAATTGTTTGCAATTGTGCCTTTACTAACTTTAGAATTGCCAAACTATTGCTAAGACAATAGCTACAGATACATTGTTCTTTCCATAATTGCAGGCCAATACAAGTTCATCGATTCAGGAGGACTGCAGTACACCAGCTCAACGCAAAGCTTGATATCTGGCAGAAAAGAGTTTCAATTTCCACTCAGTCATTTTCAGAAATATAGTGTTTCAACAGTACAGACTGGCAGCCCTTTCTGGGCTGCAAGTAATCTGTGGATTTTAACCAACAAATATGCCAGTTCCTAATTTTATCTTCCCACTGAAGGCTCATCTAATTTCACCCCATTTGACCGGCCCTTTTTGTGTGTGTCTTTAAATAATCTAATGGAGACTTTCTACACTTATCAGGAGGGTATCTGAGGAGCCTACTTTGGCCTTTGGCCTTGCCCGCCACTGTCATGTGGCCCCTGGAAGGTTACCTAGAAAAGAATGTGGCCCTCAGGTTGCAAAAGTTCCCCCACTCCTAATGTAAGGACTATAACTTGTCTGCTTTTTGTAAGTACAGGGATTTTTTTTTTATCCCATTGCATTGTTCTTGTAGTGGGTGGGGAGAAGAATGCATAATATAAAAATTTATAGCACAAATGAATATTATTTTCAAAACAGCAACAACGCTAAAACAGAATGGAGATGCGGAAGATTTTTCCCTCATGGGGTGAGCTAGCATTTCTCCCATCTTCACACCATAGTTGAAAGACATACAATAATGATTCACTCATCAGTCTTGCCATCTGGGATGCCTTCATATAGATACACACAAATCTCAGTGTGAATGCACATGGACACCATAACCAGCAACTTCTCTGATCCTGAGCTGGACAAATGTATTGGCAAGGCAGCTATGGCAATGGCAATACTAAGATGAAGGTCCCCCAGGCTTGTGTGTTGAACACACTGCTTTATGGCAGTGAGTCATGGACAACTTACAACCGTCAGGAGCGATGCCTCGACTCCTTCCATATGCACTGTGTCAGGAAGATTTTGGGCACCACACAGCAGGACGGAGTCTCAAAGAAAGATGTACTTTTCCAAGCCCACATCACCAGCAAGTTCACACTTTGTCTCAGTGACATCTATGCTGGCTTCTTCATATACACAGAATAGAAGATGGCAGGATCCCTAAGGATGTGATTTATAGGGAGCTGGCTTCAGGTACCAGGCCTGCTGGCGCACTAACTCTATGTTATAAAGATGTCTGCAAGTATGACATGAAGATGCTGGAAGAGTTGTAGAAACATGCAAAAGGTTGGACTCAAGGAGTCCATTTACAATTCAAGTTCTAATCTATTTCCAAAGAGTATAATACCAAGCTGATATTTCTACCGTATGCTATTTGTGTTAATCATTTTTTGTTTGTTTGTAAAATTTGATATAACTATGTGTGTTTATGTGTTTCTCTTATACTTTTCTTCTTGACTCCAGTTTTGGCGGCAAGAAAGATCTTGTTTCAGTTTTCTCTGGTTTCAGAAGGCCATTTTCTATTTTATCAAGTGAAGCTTATGGGAACACCAATTAGAGCCAATTATAACTTCATTTACCTTTAACCCACAGTGCAGTGACCTTTGTATTTAACCCAATTGGAATGCTGCCATGCTAGAGTTAATTGTTAAATTTGCTGATCCATGGTAGGAAAGGGTCGGAGTAATGCCCATTTAGAAAACAGTGGATTGTAATTGAACACCTCCTCTTCCCAAGGGGCAAAAGCCAGTGATCCTTTCAAAATTTTGCAGTTCAGCTGCCTTGTTAAAGAAAAACAAATGTGAACCTTTATCTACAGTATATACCTTTCCCCCTTATATTTGTGCAGTTGTACATTATCACTGAAGCTCCCTTGGCAAATAGAGCACCTGCAGATCAAGCTCCTCAAAAACGGGACGTGGGTAGCGCTGTGGGTTAAACCACAGAGCCTAGGATTTGCTGATCAGAAGGTCAGCGGTTCAAATCCCTGCGACGGGGTGAGCCCCCGTTGCTCGGTCCCTGCTCCTGCCAACCTAGCAGTTCGAAAGCACATCAAAGTGCCAGTAGATAAATAGGTACCGCTCCAGCGGGAAGGTAAACAGCATTTCCGTGCGCTGCTCTGGTTCGCCAGAAGTGGCTTAGTCATGCTGGCCACATGACCCAGAAGCTGTACGCCGGCTGCCTCGGCCAATAAAGCGAGATGAGCGCCGCAACCCCAGAGTCGGTCACGACTGGACCTAATGGTTAGGGGTCCCTTTACCTTTACCTTTACATTATCACTGAAGCTCCCTTGGCAAATAGAGCACCTGCAGATTGAGCTCCTCAAAACAGTGCAATCCTATGCTCCTACAAGTGACTTTAAGTGTGCATAGGATTGCAACCAAAGAGTCCCAACAGGCAAAGGTAGAACTGCTCATGAATGGGCAACTTTCCAGGTTTTCTTTAAATATTTCCTATTGGATTCACTAGGCTGCAGAACAAAGATACTAAGTAGAACCACTAGTGCTATATACTGACCTCTAAACATCCATAGAGTTCATATTTCCTTACTGCTGTAAAGCTGCATATATCAGGATATGTGGATGACTTGCACTTCCACTGCAATGTACAAAGTGAGAACCAACGGATATTACCCATGGAAAGATGTGTGAGCTTTAGTCTACAAATTGATTTCAAACATATCCTCAATGTGGAAATTTTTTATTTCACCATTACGAAGAAGCTCTTTTGCCAGTTCTTATAACTGTTATAAGTTACACATATAACACATGTGCAAGTCCTGTGAGTAAAATCAGTGAACAAATATAATATAATATTTTTTATTTATATTCTGTGCAGTACTCATGTTACATGTATGGTGTTCATTTACACAGATACTGCTTTGAGGCCTTTTGCGTGGACAGGCGGAGTCCCCAGCTCCCGAGCGCCCCCCCGTCATGTGGAATAACGACTCAAGACAACGTGCTATGGGATTAAATTGGCCACAACTTTATTAAATTTCAAATGTGGGTAGACCTTGGCACAGGCATTGGGCGTTCTCCCTCCCCAGTCCCCAGCCGGGGACCTAGGGAGCATCAGGGTTATGCAGTGTTTGTGTGGGGGATGGGCTGGCTCTGGAGAACATATGTTCAAGCAGAGATAGCCGCCCCCATTACGCCGCCGCCGCAGGGGAGAGCAATGATGACCTTTCGGCGTACAGTCAAAGCCTCCCTTCAGAAACCCCTTTAACGGGGAACCCTGGTATCGCTGCTGCAAAGAGGAAGATGGACAAAAGGATTCCGCCCAAGGCCTGATACCGCCAAAGTTGTGACATTTTTGCTACAGGAAAGGCGAAACCTGCCAATGCAGGGAAATTCCTTTCCGGCCCTTTGACAGCGACCTTAACGTAGCAGCGCCCGCATACCTGTGAAGAAAAGTTAACCTGCAAAACCTGTGAAGAAAAGTTAACCTGCAAAATAAGGCATTAACTGAGGGTGGGTAGGGTGGGAGAAGCTCTGGAGCCAAGTGAGGATTCCCAGGTAAGATCCTCCCTCTATTGTGTGGGCAGGTAATCCCTCCCCTACCTGGCCTGATCTCCTTGGCAACGTTTCCCCCAGGTGGGATTGGACAACTGACTGGGTTAGGCGGAGACCTCCAGGTATCCCACCTGAGGGAAGGCAAAGCCAAGCCTATGCTGATGGAGCCGCTCCAGATCCAGGGGCTACGCGCGTCCACGTAAAGGTCGCCCCCCGTTTTATGCGGGGAGCGGTCATTACAATCATGCAGTGTATAAATTTTAGGAAATAATGGAAAAGTTACTGAAGTTTGAGTACATCAGCTTGTTGGTTGCTTACACTATAGGGGCTGTTATGACCCTCTACTAACACATTGTTAGTAGCTGGCAGGCTGCCAATCCCTGCTGAGATAGGGCCAGTGTTGTGATTCGCTAATTGCAGCATTAAGGCGACCTATTGCAGACAGTGTATGTGTTTTGCCTGGGCCGGCTTAAGGTACACAAACTGGGCCAAGTTCCCATTTGTCATTCTTGGTCTTCTTGTTCCTGATGTTCCAATAAATCTTTTCTGAGCTGAATCTCGGTCTTGGGTCATGCCTGAACCCACCTACACTTCACAGGCAACTCCCCATTTACATGGGGATTATGTTATGGACCCCCACACACATCAGTGAAATGACATAAAATGGGGAGTTGCCTGTGGGAAGAAGCTTTCCCACACCTCAACTGAGGAAGGTGTGCTTTCCCTTGGGGCTTGGCTGACCAGGCACTCTCCATTTCTGGGTAACATTTCCGGGTCATGTGCCCGGTCATGTGCAAATAGAATGTACATAAATGGGGAGTTGCCTGTAAACTGGTGGTATTAGGGCTATGTAGGGAGTGAATTAATTTGTTAATCATATAAGCTTCAGGAGTTTGGTGTGGAGATCACCTTCCTGTCTTTTCTGTACACATTTCCCCATCCTCTCTGTTTACATTCCCACCCTTCCACCTTTATCTTCATCAATCTACCATCATCTCACACCCGCCCCCCCCAAGTTTCTCTCGCTTTTCCATTATAATTTGCATGGTTGCACCCCAGAAGTTTAAAATGGCTCCTGAATGGAAATGTACACAGAGTCTCTTTTTAAAATGCCTCTTGAGTATTTTTAAACATTCCCTGAATTGCAGTGCACCTGCTAGATAATGATGGCACTTGCTGCATTGGTCTATTTATAAATATTGGTGGTGGCAATGAATTAAGCTACTCCTGACTATGTCCACAGGAGGACTGAGTGGCAGAAAAATTACATTGGAGAAATGTTTCCGACATTGCTACAACATTTTCTGAGCAGCCTACCATTTTAAGCAATTTTAAAGACCCTCTCTATTTATAGATTTAAGGAGAAAAAGATAGCACCCATGCCAGTTAGGCAATTAAAAGGTGTTGCGGGTAGAGCAAAATTGACACAGTTACCAAGGGAACAGGTTTTTATTGTCACATGCTTATGTCTGGATAAGCGTTTGGAAAAGGGATTCCTCACAAGCAGGAAGCTAGGTAGGAACTTTGCTGAGCGGGTGAACAGGAAACAATACTTAACTCAGGAAGCAGTCATAGACTCATAGAATTGTATCTCTCACATAATCATCACCCCAGTAAAAGTAAGATAGTGCTATATAAACAAGGCTTCAGATTGTGATAGTACCAGGCTAAAACAAAAACCAAAAGATTAGAGACCACACTTGGAAAATTATCACACATTTCTTATGACTTAAAAGAATTTTCAAGTTGCAAAGCATCATACGTACAAAATATAGTTGCTGGCTTAGACTCCATCTGCACTATACACTTGAAGCAGTATTATACCACTTTAAACAGTCATGGCATCCTGCAAAGAATCATGGGAGCAGCAGTTTGTTAAGGGTTCTGCAAGTTGTTAAAAGACCCCCATTATCCCCACAGACCTACAATTTCTAGAGTTCCCTGGGAAGAGGGACTTATTGTTAAACCACTCTGAGAACGGCAGCTCTGTGAGGAGAACAGATGCCTTGTCTCCTCCACTCATCTCTGCAAAGAACCTGCTCCATAGAGATTGTTCCTTCCCTATTTCACTTCCTTGTTGGGGTTTGATTCAGGGAACCTAAGGCCAAAGTACACAAAGACAGTCCTCTGTTTGAAAGTCTACTTGACAGGCTGCCTGGTCCAACTAGCAGGAGCCTTAAAGTTGTCCCTCAACATTTAGCACCAGGACAGCAGATTTCCATTGACTCTCATAACAGAAAGTAACTGCAGCCTATCTGAACAACAATCATTTTGCTGGTTATAGAATAAAAGTCCAATATGAGCAATATGAAGCCTATGTTCATTTTAACAAGCAAAATATCCTTTACAAAATCACTGGCCCATAGGTTCTGGATGGAATCACCAGTTTAGAATGGGGAACAGGAATACAGCGACTTGCTATTTTGTTGTAAGGTTCTGGTGTCACTTGTCATCCCCGACAGCAGCAAAGGAGAAAGGATCAGAGTAATATTGGACTATATCCAGCACTGTCCTTCCACCGCTCTTTGATCCAGTGAAGGGTTTTGTGAATGCAGCAGGATGAGAGAACGACTTTTGCCAATTTCCCCCTTTCCTCTGCAACTCCTATGTGGAAACAGATGAGGGAGGAGAATAGGGTTGCTGAAGAAGGAAGGGGGAAACATCACAAATCATCGAACCTCGCTTCCAAACACTGAGCATTACCAAGACGCAGAGGGGTGCAAAGTGTTAGTTTCTGTTTCCTCACTGTTCAGCTGCTTGCAGTCACAGGACTGTTTACATTCCACAGAGTCCAGATACTGTTGGATTCTCACGGGAAAGGGAGATGGGATGTGACGTTACTGGTTTCCTGTTTCCTTTGTTCTGTTTTTCCTTTGTTCAGTTGCTCTCTGCTTCTCATAGACAGAAGATGTATTTTTCTTTGCTCTCTGTATAGCTTAGTAATAAAGTATAGCAATGTAGCCCATACCTATTTCATCCTTCCGTTGTGGACTTTGTTGTTTTAATGCTCTGCTGGGAGGGCTCGGAGGAAGATGAGTCTTATCAGCTCAGAGGAACGGAGCTGAAATCCCAATACAAAGTTCAGTGTGCTGCTGGCACAAAAGAGACAATGTGCTGCTCCTTTGTCCCACTCAGCTCCCTGCACCTTCCACCTTCCCCTCTCCGTAAACAGCAGTGACACTTGCCAACAGGAAAAGAGACACACTACTCTGCCTTGCCTGTGCCACCCCATTGGCACGTCTGTTAAAGGATGTGTACAAAAAATGGAAAAGGGGGGAAACCACCAAAGAGGAATTCAAACAAATAGCCAGCACGTGTAGACACAAAGTCAGAAAAGCTGAAGCACAGAATGAACTCAGGCTTGCTAGAGAGGTTAAAAGCAACAAAAAAGGCTTTTATGGGTATGTTCGTAGCAAAAGGAAGAACAAAGAAACAGTGGGGTCACTCAGAGGAGAAGATGGTGAAATGCAAACAGGGAACACAGAAAGGGCTGAACTCCTCAATGCCTTCTTTGCCTCAGTCTTCTCCGATAAAGAAAACAATGCCCGACCTGAAGAATTTGGAGCAAATGATTCAGCAGAGGAAACACAGCCCAGAATAACTAAGGAGATAGTACAAGAATACTTGGCTAGTCTAGATGTATTCAAGTCTCCAGGGCCAGATGAACTGCATCCAAGAGTATTAAAAGAACTGGCAGATGTGATTTCAGAACCACTGGCAGTCATCTTTGAGAATTCATGGAGAACAGGCGAAGTCCCGGCAGACTGGAGGAGGGCAAATGTTGTCCCTATTTTCAAAAAGGGGAAAAGAGAGGACCCAAATAATTACCGCCCAGTCAGTCTGACATCAATACCAGGGAAGATTCTGGAGCAGATCATTAAGCAAACAGTCTGTGAGCGCCTAGAAAGGAATGCTGTGATCACCAATAGTCAGCATGGATTTCTGAAAAATAAGTCATGCCAGACTAACCTGATCTCGTTTTTTGACAGAATTACAAGCCTGGTAGATGAAGGGAACACAGTGGATGTAGCCTACCTTGATTTCAGCAAGGCATTTGACAAGGTGCCCCATGATATTCTTGTAAAGAAGCTGGTAAAATGCGGTCTTGACTATGCTACCACTCAGTGGATTTGTAACTGGCTGACTGACCGAACCCAAAGGGTGCTCATCAATGGTTCCTCTTCATCCTGGAGAAGAGTGACTAGTGGGGTGCCACAGGGTTCTGTCTTGGGCCCGGTCTTATTCAACATCTTTATCAACGACTTGGATGATGGACTCAAGGGCATCCTGATCAAATTTGCAGATGACACCAAACTGGGAGGGGTGGCTAACACCCCAGAGGACAGGATCACACTTCAAAACGACCTTGACAGATTAGAGAACTGGGCCAAAACAAACAAGATGAATTTTAACAGGGAGAAATGTAAAGTATTGCACTTGGGCAAAAAAAATGAGAGGCACAAATACAAGATGGGTGAGACCTGGCTTGAGAGCAGTACATGTGAAAAGGATCTAGGAGTCTTGGTTGACCACAAACTTGACATGAGCCAACAGTGTGACGCGGCAGCTAAAAAAGCCAATGCAATTCTGGGCTGCATCAATAGGAGTATAGCATCTAGATCAAGGGAAGTAATAGTGCCACTGTATTCTGCTCTGGTCAGACCTCACCTGGAGTACTGTGTCCAGTTCTGGGCACCACAGTTCAAGAAGGACACTGACAAACTGGAACGTGTCCAGAGGAGGGCAACCAAAATGGTCAAAGGCCTGGAAATGATGCCTTATGAGGAACGGCTAAGGGAGCTGGGCATGTTTAGCCTGGAGAAGAGGAGGTTAAGGGGTGATATGATAGCCATGTTCAAATATATAAAAGGATGTCACATAGAGGAGGGAGAAAGGTTGTTTTCTGCTGCTCCAGAGAAGCGGACACGGAGCAATGGATCCAAACTACAAGAAAGAAGATTCCACCTAAACATTAGGAAGAACTTCCTGACAGTAAGAGCTGTTCGACAGTGGAATTTGCTGCCAAGGAGTGTGGTGGAGTCTCCTTCTTTGGAGGTCTTTAAGCAGAGGCTTGACAACCATATGTCAGGAGTGCTCTGATGGTGTTTCCTGCTTGGCAGGGGGTTGGACTCGATGGCCCTTGTGGTCTCTTCCAACTCTATGATTCATACAGAGGGAGAACAGGGGCCTTAAAGTTTCCTGTTAACAGCACCTGGACTGCAGACTGAACTGGCTCGCAGGTCACCAGGCTACAGCCTCTGCCAGTATGGTGAGATGCATTGTAGTTCTTCTCTTTTTAAATTATAGCGGTTATTTGTAAATTTGCATCCATCTGGATAAATCAGCACATACGAGCTGTCATTCTGTGCCCACTTTTGTTCTCTTTTTTTTGACAGCGTGCAAGTGGCCACCCTAACAACTGTTGATTAGGGACTCTGAAGTATAGCACCCACAAATAAGTGGTGGATCTGCTGCAAAGTCACAATACAGAAACGTTTGGAAATTCTCCAATTACCTGTGGAAGACTCCTACACAAGATAAAAATGTACGCTGCTTTTTTCTTCAAACGGCTGTCATTGTTTCATAGATGTGGGTGTGAAGCCTGTAAACAAACACTGTGTAAGGAGCTGGTTTAAAGGGTTTTTTTGTTTCTTTTTAACATACAGAGCATGATTAAAAGATAAATGTTATTCCTCATTATAAGGAAGAACTAAACTGTAAAGTCCTTCAAAAGCCTAGAAGCAACCAAAAAGCTGTTTTACATAGCACGACCCACAAAGTTAATAAACTATAACATCAATACATTTTTATGTTATGTTATGTAAGGAGAAGGATGAAACAGTTGCATGCTCATAGTGTAGGCAGATCAGGAGAAATTGGATGCTTGCTCAGTTATTAATTCCTCATTCAGGAAAGTCAGGTTGCTGGATTGCCTTAAAACTGTAGCAGCTAGTTACCAATTGGTCTCTTCCCAACCTTCCATTCCTGGAAAAGATGATTGAACAAGCTTGTACTAACACCAGGCACTCTAGAATACCCATCAGCTTTCTAGGCTACTGTCACTCTGGGCTCTAGCCTGAGTATGTATTAATTAATTAATGCCCCACACTTCTTCCTATAGAAGCCCAGCAACTAACAAGTGGAAAAGCAATAAAAACAATCCCAGAGACTGTACTTGTGGTATTTGTATGCGATTGTCAACCAGACTTCTGCAGTAAAAATAATCCCTCCTGTTTTCAATCTGCAGGGAAAGAATTGCTGATGTAACCAAAATAGCACCGTCCATGAACAAGAGAGAAGTATCTGCAGATTCGGGGGAATATCAAGGTCAGCTGGAATTCATAATATTATAAAAAAACCTCTCCCAAGTTTAGCAAGAATGCCTCCCCTATAATGGACACCTGAAATGGATACCTCACTCTGCTTCCCAAAGTGAAACTCCTCCAGTTTCAATACCTGAAGTGGGTACCTCAGTTTGTTGCAGGATCATGATCTGGGCCCATGGGGCAGGGCTGTGGTTATCTTCCATTCAGCCTTGGTAGAGGCAATAGTGAGATACAGAGCATGTCAGGGGGAAGTGATGAAAGCAGCTTTTCTGTTTTGCACTGACAATGCTGGATTCCCATTGACCATGGATCGTTCTCTCCTGGGAACCTCTTCACTCAGCCCCACAGTGCTGCTGTGGAGAACACACCAGAGGGAAACAGAATGGTGGCATCTCAACAGGGCAGCAGGTGAGCATCACTTGGCTGCCCTGCATGCACAGGCCACATGGATGTGAGCTGCAGGAGGACCATGGGCAGCCAGGATGCCTCCCTTGTCCCAGGAAGAAGGCACCTGTCCTGGACAGGCATGGGTAGAAATGTGGCTCAAGAAGGTAAGTCTTGGCAGATGATATGGCACACCCAACACATTACATTGAATTGTGGATTGTCACAGCATTAAGCACCCAGGCCAAGAGTAAATGAAACAAACACACAGCAACAGCAGCAGCAACAACAACACCAGCCAATATGAGGTATCCTGAAATCTACTGCAGCAATGGTGTTTGTGTGTGTGTAATTTTTTTGAATAAAATAAAAAGAAATTGAAAGTTGATTTCCTAAAAATGAAATAAAGGTCTGCTGCTTTTCATTATCCTAACACAGGCTTCCTCAAACTCAGCCCTCCAGATGTTTTTGGCCTACAACTTCCATGATCCCTAGCTAGCAAGACCAGTGGTCAGGGATGATGGGAATTGTAGTCTCAAAACATCTGGAGGGCTGAGTTTGAGGAAGCCTGTCCTAACACAAATAAAAAATTAAATATTGTGACCCTAATTAATAACTAGGCCGGGTGCCCCAGAGTCCCCTGATTTCCACGCCTATGTGCTGGTGGAAAATAAATGTCAAAATAAGGAGAAAGAGAAGAAGATGAGAGCCTGTTCATGGACCCAGCCAATCATAGGCATGATTACTTGACTGTATGTTTCTTGGTGCACAGCTTAGGTCTAGAGATATCATTCACTTTAACAACATATGCACACGGGCACAGTTTGGTGTGAAACATTTTGCTGTAGGCCTCACATGTTGACCGGTAACATGCTACTGGATCTTGTGATTTCCCCCCTCCTCCTTTTCCTTTGAAATCAATAATCCTGATTATGATTAATCAGAAGAAGTTAGACGCATATAGGTACTCAGGGACTACACAAGTGATTCTGTTTTTTCTTGATGAGGTGATCTGAAAGTATAGTAAAGGGCAGTTTGTAATCATACATCTTTTTCTGGAAGTTTTTATGTTCCTTTCTGTTCCCTTTGATCTTGAGAAAACTATCTTTTACAAATGCCTAGCAAAACTGTACATGCATGGCAAACAAACCTAGGATCACTGCAAAAGACATAGATGCACACAAATATGTGCACTTGTGCATTATTTAATTTCTAAAATATACTGAAGAGCGAATTGCCCAGTTGGTCCATATTATTTAGACCCCTGCTCAGTATGAATGTCACATAGTGTGTTTGTGGCACATCAGAAGAGACAAGAGAAAGAAAAATGAAAAATGAAAATATGCCTAGTGAGGTGTGAAAGTGAGGCAAAGGCCAGCTCAAACTAATGGATTAATCACAGGATTTATTAAAGTTTGTGAAGAGAATAAATAAATATTCATCAGGAATGTTGATTTGCAGCATTAAAAAGGAGCAAATCAAGCCTATTATATTATTGAACTCAAAATATAAATGACATGAATGATTTGTAAGAGGAGTGCTATATCATACTTTGGTGAAGTTTAGTAGTTTGTTTGTTTGTTTGTTTTTAACACATTGGAATGCCAACAGGGTAGAGTGAAGGTGTAACAATTATCTGTGGAAAGAATGCTGCAAACCACTTGGGAGATGCAAATTCATTCTCTGCCAAATTCGTGCTTAAGCCTTCTCAGCACTACTGATTTGTGTCAACTCTGGAGATTTTCAGGAATCCGGATTCATTTGGATCTTTCCTTCACATCTGAGGGTCTTTTTTATTCCCCCCTTTTTCGTATTATGTGTAAAATTTACACATCTGGAAAAGGGTCCCTAAATATCCCCTTGAGCATTCTACTCCTCTGAGATCAAACAAAGTCTTCTCCCTCTTCCTTGCTGCACATGGACCAGCCAAGAAGGGCCAACCTGTTCTGGAAAGGGCGTCTGTTTAGGATGGCCACATGCTGTATATCACAGATGACAGGCTTCTGATTTGAAGGGCTGTCAGTCCTCTGTTCGAATGAGTCTTCTGTTTGATGGGCTACCTAGTCTAAGTCGGATTTGAAGAAAAAGATTCCTCGGAAAGGAGAACAGGGGCTTTAAAGCTGACAATGAACATTAGCAGACTGATCAAGCACCCAGGCTGAGCTAGTGAGATGTATTGTGGCTATATGTAAATTATAGCAATTATTTCTAAATTTGCACCTCTAGTACATAAAAATTACCACATGCAAATGTGTCTTTTGCCCTTTTTGTTGATGTGTAAGTGGCCACCCTACTTCAGATGCTCCTGTACACGTTTGGCAAATCCCACACATCCAAGATGCTTAGGCTTTGTAGGAAGTCCAATGGCCACATGGGATGATCAAGTATTCAGGATGCATACACAGCAGCACCCAAGACCTTGGTGGGCTTTGCATCAATCCCTCTCCCTGTTTCCTCCCCATTCCCAATCAGCAGAGTCATTCAGAGGATGGACATGCATAGTACTTGATGCTGGATGGAACAAAACTAAACTTCAAGGTCTTCTGTCTGTAACCTGTATATAAGGAATGCCAGAATTCTTAAAGGCATCTTCACGTGGACCATTACAAGATTGATATAAGAATTCCACCTCGTGGATATTGCTAACGTAAGAACTAAATAGATTGTATCTCCTGGTCAATCTGCTGGACTCTAATTTCTTATAATATGTTTTGTTTATATGATAAGTGGGACTAAAGAACCACATATTTTGATATAATATGGTGAATCGTATTTTTAAAAAAATTAAAAAGAATTTCTAAAAAAGAATTTATATAGTTACATACAGCCTGTCATGTTGTGTGTGTTGTTCAGTTTTGCATTTACGTGCCAAAGAGTTTGGTAGTGTTTTGGGTGGAACAAAATGACTGCAGTTCCTGCAAATCATGGATGCAGAATGAGTTTGCACAAGTACCTCTTCAACCATCAAGGGATATGCAAATCATGAAAGTTCATCTCATTCCATGTACGGATCTCACTTGCTGGCTCAGTATGCATTGACTTTTCTCTTACACACACACAAACACACCTAATTCCACAAAAGAAGCAAATACTGTGTGGAAAGAACAAATAAGGGACAACTACATCGTGGTCATGCAATGTTTTTGTTGTTGGGAGAATAATTACCAAGGCCATAATTATGACAATGCACCTGATAAATGCTTACATTCTATTTGGTCAAAGACCCTGTGGGTGAGCCTCTCTTGTAAGATCTACACTCCCCAACTGCCTTCTTCCACATTGCCTAGGCATTGGCCACAAAAGAATAACAGATGTACTAGAAGGGAAAGTTGAGTGTGGAGCAGCTGGCTCATCTCATGCTCAGGGTGCCACATATTTTATGACCTTAGACTCAGTTGCCACCTGTCAAATATTTTCACTGGTCTCTTTCAACTAGAGTCAGTGCTACCAATTTCTCAAAGATCATGGCACTATCTGGACGAACATTGAGCCTGCATTACTCACCATGAGTTTGATTTATATTTTGATGGCAAAACAACTATTGGCCCAATCTAGAGTAATTGATCTTTAAAGTGCATCATTTGTCATCGTCATTTCTTTGGCAAAAGTAGTGTCAAGTATAAAGAATAGTGTCGCACCCTTTGAAAGTCTGCAAGCCTATATCCATTTCCCTGGGAATAAGTCCCACTGAATATAGTGGGGCTTACTTCTGAGTTGACATGCATAGAATTGTGCTATAAATTGCACAAAATGCCTCCATGCAGCAGGCATTAAAAATAACCAAGGCCATGGTACAAAAATTAAGGGGAATGGTCATTAATTATAGAGAAATTTGAAGCCTTCTATTTGGTTAGAGAGATTGTTTTTTCTTCAGGACATTATGCTATCATTGTTTTGCTTTGTTTTTGAGCCGAAGTCTCCAAAATGCTGTTGACTGTGACTGCTGCTAGGGAGAGTAGCAGTCATAGTCATCAATATTCTACAGACTAGTATTCTACAGAACATCAATATTCTGCAGACTGGTATTTTCACATGAAAGTACTTTTGTGCCGTTCTGATGATTGGACTTTGATGCAAGAAGCTACTACCATAATAAATTTGTTAGTTCTTAAGGTGCTGCAAAACTGTTTCTGCCATGAAAGCTGGGGACTCTCTACAGCAGTCTGCAATGTGTTGAGTAAACACATGGGGAGAAGCAGCAGTGAACATGCTAGCTCTGTCCCCCATTGTTGTTGCTTCCAACTTGTGAATGGTGAGCTTCTGAAGTGGGAGACTTCTGGCCCCATAGAGGCTCCCCATGTGTTTTAAAACCCTGATTGTTGCAAACTTCGAAAATTTGTGGAGACCATCCACAGTTCAGAAGGTTCCCTACTTCAGAAGTTCACCTTCCAGAATTTGGTGGGTGATGGGAACTGCAATGGGTAGCCAAGGTGATCCTTCTGTCTTCTACTATTTGAACTTCTGACCAAAACCATTCTCTGCTGGTTGAGCTTAGTGTTGTAAGCAGTCTCCGGACTTGGGTCTCCAGGTCTTAAAGCTCTAGCTGGTTGATATTGGGGAAGCTGCTCCTCTCAGTACTTGGATTCTGAACCTTTGATATCCATCACACAAGTATCAACCCTCAGCTGGGCCCAGTAGCAGATGGGCAGCCAGTGGACAATGGATATGGCAAGGATACACCTGTGTTACGATTGGATTGTTGTTGCAAATGGCCAAGCTGTTCTGCTTTAACTGGAACAGTCAGTGGCGTAGCGTAGGGGGTGCAGGGGGGGCCGGCCGCACCGGGCGCAACATCTGGGGGGTAGGGTTAGGGGGCGCAAATCCACGGGTTAGGGGGCACAAATTACTTGCCTTGCCCCGGGTGCTGACAACCCACGCTACGCCACTGGGAACAGTCCTTATTTCTTTCCTCAATAATCCCAGCAGATGAAAGAAAAGCCTGCTTTTGTTCAAAGTAAAGGTCAAACAGAGACTGAAGAGCTGGTGACAGATTTCTAGATTCTAGTCTAGTTTGGTTTTGAAAATAAAAAATGGCTTATTTTACTCTCAGGGCCAAATCAGACCAGAAGCTAATAATTCATGGTCAGAACTCCAAAGTCTCATCCCATTGGACTTTCATTCTGAAGCAGACTGTATTTATCCTCATTACCACATTAGAGCCATTTAGTGTGCTTGCGTGAAAAGCTCAATAGATCCACAGGGGAATTCACCCCATCACCACACACGTGGTAACATCCTAGGCAAAAAACAGAGCCATTGAAAAACTTCCTCCATTGCTTCCACAGCAAAAATGACCCCCTATTTACCATATCCCCCTCAACTTTCAAACTCAGTGGGTGGAGGCAGACAAAGATCAGACTCACTGATTAGATTCATTTCCCCACCTTTATTTCATTTGGAGGGCTGGTTCAAATACAATTAAAATATAAAAACTGAGAGCACAAGCAGGCTGAGCAGGTCTCTTCCCCCACTATATCATAGAATCATAGAATTGGAAGGGGCCATATGGGTCATGTAGTCCAAGCCCCTGCAATGCAGGAATCTTTTGATTAACATGGGGTTCGAACCCCTGACCCTGATATTAAGAGTCTCATGCTCCACCAACTGAGCTATCTTGGAAGTATGTGTTAGCATATGCAAATCAGTGCCCTCTTTCTTGGGTGATGTGTTTCCTCTATCTCGGTAATGCCTAAGTAGCCACCCTGAGCACCTGAGGAGAAACTAAATAAACATCAAACAAACGAACTAACAAATAAAACCCTCCCTCCTCCTATGATCCCAAATGTATGGAAGTTGGTTGTCGTCACCCAGAGATGAATGTGAAGGGGAAGCACTCTGTACATATTCAGACACTACAGCAACAAATCGCAGAACCAACTGGCACCTGAGAATTTCATATGTCATTTTTTCAAGAAATCAGCTCTTTCTGGTGATAAGGGAATCAGCCCCTCCCAATGGTTCAGTTTAGTTATTCTGACAGCTCTCAGCAGAAATCACCTCTTCTGGCAGACACTTAAGGAGGTTCCCTGCAGAAAATGGCAATGTTGCTGGCACCCTGTATTTGCTGCTGGTTTTTCTTTTGTTTTTGAGGCATACACTGCTCAACTCACTGCTTTAATTCCCCCACATTTCTTTTTTTTGAAAAAATATTTTTCTTTTCTTTTCTTTTTGATATTCTTGCCTCTCCTGGGCTGGTGTCTCTTTTCTTGTCTTGCTAACAGTATAAAGTGTGCTTTGTTTTTGCAGATCAATATGTTTTTGCTTTGGATGATAAAAGCGCCATCTCATTTGATTACATTTCCTTTGTAAAATCTTCCTCCAGTCTGGGAATAATGCCCATATGCTATTTGCAAAGCAGAGCTGTGCCACAGTGCTCATTTTAGGGAAAAGGCAGCAGAAATGGTGCCAGAAGAAAGCCACACTGATATGCTCAGAGTAGCCAAATGGTTGCCCATTCATCCTTGGTCTACTGTGCCCCTTCCCATGACACACAAACAGGAGCACCACTCATTGTGGTAGCAATTTGTTCGGCGCTTTGAGACAAGGGATGCTGAAGCTATCCAGCGCCAGATGTGGAAAAGAGCTTCAGGAACTCATAACAGCCTGCCTTAAAGGAAAGGTGAGGATTTAATCCCCCATATTCTTCTACTCCATGGATTGAAGTTCACGTGGGAGAGAAATTGCTGGTTTCCCCGGCTGACAAATGGTTTCCATGGCCTGAGCAAAACTTTTGTCAGCCCAGGATCATGGGGCTTTGACAGCTAAAGCCACATCATCTGGGCTGCCAAAGTCCCCCAAAGCCTCTTAAAATTGGCCCTGTGGAATAGAATAGGCCTAGGTAACTCCATTACATTATACACGGCCTATTTCAAAGGATGCATGGGTGAAATTCCTTTCGATCTACTTGATAATGAAGAATCCCATTCTACCTATGTTCCTACTGTTCTCTTGCTTTTCCCCTGAGGACTATTTTCTCCATAGGAAAAAGACACTGTAGATGTTCAGTTGGAGGATAAGGCCAAAGGCTGACCCCTTGGGTTCATCCATGTCAGGGGTGGCCTTTGATATCTACCTCCTGATTTGGTCCCTGCAGCATATTTTTCTCACCTCTGTGGACACTAATGGCTCAATCAGTTGCTATCAGAGATAGAAAAAGGATTCTGAGACTGTCATTAATTTTTTGAAACCTCTTACTAGCTTAGAAATATTCCCCAAATTCTTTCACTTTTTCAAAGAAGAGCTTAGGTAATTGCAAAGTAAGTCCAAGGAGAACTTTTGGATGCTGACCCATCTCTGTTTAAGGTTATTCATAATGATGACTCCTGCCAATATTTATCTCTCATCTACTGATGCTTTCATACTCACAGTGTCATAGTGAACACCTTTCTTTGTGTGATTCTGTTACTTATTAATGCTCTAACCTCTCGCTTTTTGTTTGCATGAAAACGATAAAAAAATAATGAAGAACCACACTCTACTGTATGTTCACATCTAGGGTGGGTGTCAAGTTCCACCCCTACCAGAATCAGCTTCAGTTTTTGGATAGCATGTTTTGCTGCTGAGTGGGGCTTAGCAGGAGCTGCAGCAGCGTCTTGAGCATGTCTTGGAATGTGCAATAGTTATGGTTGGGGCCAAATTATAAGGTGAATTTGCATGATTTTACACCTCCCTGATTTGAACCACACTGCCAACAGAGCACAACTAGTTAGATCAGGACCCTCAGAAAAATCTCATATCACTCTTTTTCTGTACTCTTACTTTTCCATACACTATATATTTTTAGTGTTTCTCAAAGGCTGTTCACACATTACACTGGACATGGGTACCACTTGTGTGAACGAGTGCACACTTGTTCATCTGTGTACACAGGTACACTGACTGTACACTTCTTGACTATTACATGTGAATTTCAGGATGGATATACAGCTTATCTATTTGAGTACACAAGTACAGGGAATGTACACCCACTGAATGTAATGTATGGATACCCCTTTCTCTACTCTAGTCCATGGTATCTGCAAGAATGACTATGCGCATTAGTTTTGCTGTTGCTGTTCAAATAGAGCATGCCTTCAGAGAGGTGGAGAATAGCACTCAGGTGATCCAATCCTTGCTATATGAGCCATATTCTTAGCCGAGGACCACACAATGAATGAAAAAGCCTTTTCCAGAGCAGAGTTGCTGAGTTTCACCAATTTCTAAATGATGTAGTTTGCACCATAATTATGTATCAGAGAGACTGGACTTAATTATACATTATACTCTTAGCAGGCAGGCAAGTTCCATGGGATCAGTGCCACCACTTTATGAGCTGGGGTTCACATTCTTGGATGACGCTTCACACAGCTGAGCCTAGCAAATGGTGTGTTTTCAACAAATAACTCTTTCACAAAGAATGACACACTGCTGTTTTTCTCTGCACATCAAGCCTTCACAACTTATGACCCACCCAGATCAACATAACACATTGGGCTATTGTTTTGAAGAAGGAAACGTTTTGCAAATGGCTTCTCTTCACTCTCACATGCTACTAACCAAGGTTTCTTGGCCCTGAAAATTTATGCTATGGTGGCAAATGGTGGGAGAAGATCAAGGATTCTAGGAATTCAGTTATTGACAGCACTTACTTACCTAGCAACCACAGCATATGTTAGCCTCTAAATCCAGATCCTGTTTTCCTCTGTGATCTTTGTGTGCATATCCTGTCATTTGACAGTCGTAAATCTACTCGATTCCAAGGACATATATCTGCGTAACTTCTGACAGCTTGTCACCTAGAACAATCATGCCACTTTTTATCACAGGGCTTCAGACAAGCGACTTTGCCTGGCTGACCTTGACTTCTGTTTGCACTTAGGAAAGGTTTAGAGAAGTGCAGTGTTTGGCTATTATATATAAAGTAGCATGAAATGGAAGAAAAACAAGCTTGGTATGAATTTTATGGCAGCATTGTCAAAGCTGTTTAAGCAAGTTATATGGTTGGCCTGTCCTGGAGCATTTTTCCTCCTCAGTTATCATCAGGCTTCTCCCAATAAATATATATTCATAGTATAAGTGTTATTAGTTCCACCAGTTTGAAAAGTAGAAAATATGAAGCTTGTAGGTTATGACAGAAAATAATTCCCTAGTACCGTGATTAGGGTAATAAGAGGAAAATGGCAGAGAGGACATGAGAGCAATACTACCCAGTAACCCTCAGTTCAGGGGAATTATATATATATTCATATATATTCATATATATATTCATAAAACTAGGATACCCATTGTGGCCTAACTGGAGTGGGGGAATGGAGTGGGGAGTGAAGCCCAGAAAAAGAAAGGGAAGGGGAAATAGGCTGTAAATTTAAATATGAACACTGCTTATTAAAGTCAGAGAGAGATTATTCATTCATCTCCCTGTTAAATGAGAACTGTAAAATTCTCATTGGCTTTAGTATACTGTACTAGGACTTTTTTTATTTAAAAAAATGGATAGATATTTGTTCTGGAAGAAATACTGACATGCAGTAATTAGGTTCTGTGCCAGGTTGTAATTTGACATCCAAATATTGTGGCATTTCATAGAAAGGAAAAAATCTGAAACTTTGAATTGGCAGAGAAAAACACAATCCCACACTTCCCATTGAAGCAGTTCACTTTTTTAATTAAATTGGATGACTGAGCTGAAAACAATAAGGTACATTCCAGTGCAAACCATTGCAGCCAACTCCTAGTGGCTGATGTCCCTCTAGCCGCCCCCCAAATAAAATACTTAGGGAGCTGTCCCCCCCCCCAGTTGATGGGCATTGCCATTCAAATGGTGTGTGTGTGCTGTGTCTTGGGCTTACCAATATTTTATTCAAGTTGGTGCCCCTGATACAAACAAATGTCAAGCATTACACACATAGCAAAGAGAAATGAAATGCACAAGTATAAGAGGAGTGATAACTGGCAAGGCAAAAGGATGAAACTCAAAGAGTATGCGTGAGACTTTTTTCTTTCTTTCAAAAGCCCTTAATGCAAAGCTGAATTTGAGCCAGGCTTCAGAAGAGCTTAGCTCCAGCACCCATTTTCAATGCTAGTACTCAACCCCCAAAGACATGGCCTGGGATGTTAAGGCATGTATATTTTCTGATAAGCAGAATAATCTCCTAACTCCTCCTAGCATCTTTTCCTTCCAGGCTTCTATTTTTAAAATGTACAAACGCCGGCAAAATTCTCCAGAGCCTGGCTTGGATGAGAACTTTGGGGGCTTGTGAAAGCCCAGCTCAAATGAGAAGTAGGCTTTTAAAGCCTCCTAAATTCTTAGTCAATGAAGATCAAAGCAATTCCTCCCCATCATCATTCATCCCTCCTAGCCTTCATTGTCCCCATCCCAGCTATTCCGGCCCAATGTATTTGGTCTCTTCCCTTCAGGTAGCTTGCAAGGGAGGTAAGTGGAGCACAATCAGCATTTGCGTGGGAAAGGGGGAGGATTTCCCCCTATTTCTCTCCTTTTCTGGGTAGCAACATGGCACGATAAGGGGCCCTAGTTCTGTACTTCTTTTGAGGATTTCTTCCCCGTGCAATTTGCATGTGAGGAAAAGGGGGGAAATATATTGGGGCATGGGCTAGGAAGGTTTTGGGGGATGGGAAGGTCTGGTAGAATGTGTTTTTCTCCAAGCGCTAGACTAGCTCAGAAAAACAACAACACTGGACTTTTCTGATTTTATCAGGAACATATCTGTGCTGATCTGAACACAGCTGTGGAAAACTCGCCCATCTCTCTGTCTGTCTGTCTGTCTGTCTGTCTCTCTCTCTCTCTCTCTGTGTGTGTGTGTGTGTGTGTGTGTGGTCTAACCAGTGCTTTTTTTCTAAAAAAATGTTTAGGGGTACTCTCATTTTGACTGAAGAATATCACCATTTTGTAGTTCAAATTGGGAAAAATAAATACAGTAAATGGACAAAAGTACAAAGATTCACAAAATGTTTAGGGGTATGCGTATCCCTGCGTACCCCCAGAAAAAAGCACTGGGTCTAATCTTGTTACAGCTTGTGGTTTGTGAGAAGAGAACTTAATCACAGGCCTTGGCTCAGACAACATGCTAAACCAAACCTTGGCTTAGGTCAACGCAGGTCAACTGGGAAGAAGCAAAGTGGTTAGGAAATCCTCTTTGGCTGCTTGCACATTCTCAGAGTTTTATGAACCAAGCCTGAGTGTGGCTTCTAAAAGGCTTCAGCTCCAATACGTTTTTCTTGCCCGCTTTTCCAAAACTGCATACTACATTCAAATATATTTAAGATAGCAACATTCATTTCACATGCTTTCATCTAGCTGCTAACATACCTGTAACTTCCCTGCTTCAGTGCCTACTTGACACCAGCTTTTATAGACAAAATCCAACACTAAATGTCAGTGAGCACACTGAAGATAACTGCTGGGAACAGTCTGGTAAAAGGCTATTGCCCTCCTTGTTTCTGAATCAATTGACCGTAGCAATTCAGCAGCAGTCAAGGACAGTTAGAGGTCACAATGACATAAGGCAGGCAGTTCTTCAATATTGCTAACAAAAGTTTAATTTTAACTTCTTTGAACTCTGATTGCAAAGGTGAAATTTTATTGGCATTTCACACTAAATAAAGAAGTATGACTAATCTCTCACCTACTTCCAGTGTGTCTTCCTTAATTTATACTTACTGAAACAGAAAACAGCCTTTTAAACTATAGAAAATTTGGTGACTAGAAGCATGAGGTCTGCATCATTGAAAATGGACCTACTTCTTCATCAAAAATAAATCCCATGCCTCTGCTGATGACCCAAATGTGCTCCACAAACAGGTCATTATCCTTACAAAAACAAGTTATGATTACCTTGTATTCTGAAAACATGCATTCTTTTTTCCTGTCAAATTTCCTTTTCAGATCAATTTGCAGAATCACTTAGGTACTAGATATAAATCCATACTAATAAGTAATGTTAGCTAATGTAGTCAACAGTAGATTTCATTCCCCCTTCCCCACCCTTTGTTCCTCTAATGCATTAACACCATATTTTAAAGGAAATGTATAACAATTAAAATGTAATTATCCAATGAAAAGAACAGCATCAACAAATTATCTGAATAAACAAAGCTTGTAACCAACTATGTTCTGCTCAGAGTTGACTCACTGAAGAAGAAGAAGAAGAGGAGGAGGAGGAGTTTGGATTTGATATCCCACTTTATCACTACCCTAGGGAGTCTCAAAGCGGCTAACATTCTCCTTTCCCTTCCTCCCCCACAACAAACACTCTGTGAGGTGAGTGGGGCTGAGAGACTTCAGAAAAGTGTGACTAGCCCAAGGTCACCCAGCAGCTACATGTGGAGGAGCGGGGATGCGAACCTGGTTCACCAGATGACGAGTCTACCGCTCTTAACCACTATACCACGCTGGCTCACTATTGAAGTGACTGGTGCTAAATTAGTCGTGTCCATTCAAAACGATGTGTTTGCTCTAACATTGGATACAACCAAAATGCTGGATATAGCTCCAAATCCCCAGAATGGCTACCATCTTGGACATCATAGGTTAAAGAAAAATGTGAAAGAGGAGAGAAAAAGAAAAGGAAGAAAGAAAAGGAGGAGTGGGGAGTGGGAATATGTTGCATATGAGTGAACTGGATGTGGAAATAACATGGTTGCCAAACATATCCCCCCCCCCCCGTATATCCCTTTCTATTATAGCATTTTTTATATTAAAAAAGATGCAACTAGAACAGTTTAAAATTTGCAAAACATCACAATTTGTGTATAAGAATGACATAGAGAAATGTATCATCACATATTATCCTTGATAATGTTATAAAACACAACTTCCTTTCCCTTTTTCTCTCTCTTCTTTCCCGTGCTCCTTTCCTCCTAATTCCATTTCAGCTTATGCCCTTCTAAACTGTCCATAACATTAGATTTATCATTTAAATAAAAACAGTAAAAAAATATTTGGCAAACAAATAGCATCCAATGCATTTCTGTCTTTCAGTAATAAATGGCTGCCATCTTTACACAAAGGGCCATGCAGCATTAACTTTTGCGGAATTAGCCCTTCATACATTAATTTGAAACTAATAAATGATAACCCTCTGAGCCCATCCACTAGCAGAATGGACTTCCACTCACGCAATAGGACTTCTTCCTTACCTCGTCCTATAGCCTCCTACTTGCCCACCAAATCTGTTTTGTTAAGGTTGGGGGACTCTATGAAAGAGATCTGAAGGGTGGGACAGTGGTCTGGCGATGGAGGAGAGGAAGTGGAAATTCACTTGCAAAACATTGGCTATCATCCACTGTTTCTATCTAGGTACTCAATGGTTGCTGATATCTATCACAAGGATGTAAGTATAATTCTCTAGAGCAATAGCTTTTGGGAACTTGCAATCCTCTTCCAACAACAAGAGCTAATGAGGTTAGCACCAAGGACAGGTATATTTTGTCCCAAATATTCTAGCACCAAATTCACTGGCTGAAACTGGCTGTTAATGGTGAGGGTAGTTTCCTGAGGAAAGGTGCTGAAGGCTTTAGAGCTTCTCTTTCTTTCATATATTATTTGTTACGAGAGCACAGTTTTCGTCTTTTTCCCCCCCTGAGAGTGAGGCAATATACAGCTAAGCATATTTGGAGGATAAAGGAGGATGGACAATTTTATGAGATAAAAGGAAGGCAGAGAGAGAAAGATAGTTAATAAGAGAGGGTGAAGAAGATAAAATACAGAAAGTCACCTTACAGATAAAAGATTTGAATATATTACTCTTCTTGCTCTGAATTCAGCCATGTTTACAAGAAAGGCATCAATCCCCTGCTCCCTATATTATTCATCACAATTCTGGAATTATATCAGAGACTGTAGTTTTCTCATTACTTTATATTAGAGGTGTACTTATAGCATTAGATGGTAGATGAACACATAAGAATGGAGTCCAATGAAATGAATGAACTCAAACAGGGCAAAGGATAGACCATAGATTTAGGAACTATAATGTGATATAGTAAGGATTGGTTCCATATCATAAGGATGGTGTGGTTTACATATGCCATGTTCACATCCCACCCCTCTTTGATAGCATTAAGACTGGGCTGATCACATGTGGCAGAATGAGGTGAGATGCAAGTGATAGAATTATGGGTGCCAAATGTACTATACTACATTTTACTACTTTAGACTAAAGATGTGTGGGGTGTCACATTTTAGATGATCTTTGGCATTGACCAAATAACCCACCAGCTAGGTAGATTTTTACACAGGGATAATTCAAAATGGCATTCCTTCCACAAGAAGCGGTACAATGCCTTTTCTGTTCTCAGAATTCTGCAGCCTTATTCTGCAGATCAGGCCACCCTGAGATGACCTAGGAGGCACATGCTTTGTTGTTCTAATGATACTTGGGGTGAGCAAGAACTGAATAACAATCTCTAAAAGTGATCTGGTGGGTTCAAGGAAGGTTCTGGAGGGGTTGTTGTGGGAGTTAGTGGTATACTAGTTCTCAGTTGCTTGGCAAGAGGAACAGGAGTCATTGAAGAGTGTCACATCTGAAGGAATGGTCTTGTGAAGGAGGAATTCAACATTTTTCTGTCTCTGCTGTTGAGTGTCCACCCTTTCTCAATCAATGGATTTAATCTGCCTTGTGACTTTAAGTTGTCATTGGTAGGATACCTGTTGTTTTCTAATTATATTTTGAGAAAATCATTATTGATATTCCCAGAGCCTGTGAACTCTGATCATAGTGCACAGTTATAACTCTTATTCGCGGGGAGCTAATCCTATGAGGCTTGATTAACTCTCGCATAGCTTTCCTCATGGAAAGTGTTTTTGCAGCATGCAAGGGCTTAGGAGTAGAAAGCAGATTCACAATATGATAAAGGAAGGGATTTAAAAAGAAGGGTCTCTGACTTCTTTGGTTTGCTTCGCTTGCACCACTCTGTTACTCAGCATAAATGGGGGAGGGCCATAGCTCAATGGTAGAGCAGTTGCTTTGCATACAGACTGTCCCAGGCTTAATTCCTGGCATCTTTAGGGAGGTATGGAAGACTTGCCTGAAATCCTGGAGATTCAGTGTCAGTCAGTGTGGACAATATTGGATTAGGTGGGCCAGTGATGGGACACAGTCTGAGGCAGCTTCCTATGTTCCCATGTACATGGATGGTAGTGGTAATAAAGGCAAACTATTTGGGTTGTTGTATTTTATCTCTTTCTGAGCCTAGTCTTACAAATTGGGCCTGAGGGTATATTTGTTCTTTCAGCAGCTCTTGTGGAAAACATCATCAAAGTGGTTTTGTGTTTGAAGAACTTTGAAAAGCACTGTAGGGATCTTGGGCAAGGTCTTGGAATCTCTAGGGAAAGCAAAACAAAAGAAGTCGGTTAGTGTCAAGGAGCTGTTAGGCAAGCACAGGTCATCCACGGGGCAGGAAAGACCATGAGGCAATTCGCTTTTATTCACAGAAAGTAACAACACAGCAAGAGGTCCTCTAGGTTGTCCCATCTAGCTGGAGACATTGCTGAAGCTGACCACTGGCCCTGCATTTTCCCTCTAGCCTCTCACTCCCTTCCAAGCCTATCTGGGCCTGTCTGGCCCATTGCTCAGCAACGTGCAGGACTCACCTGAAGTGGGGTGTCAGGGGAAGAGAAGAGCCAGAAGGATTGGGACTGTACTTCTGCTGGGTAGAGAGGCCACCTCTGACTCCTCTCTGTCTTAGTCTGGGCTCAACCTGAGACTCTAAGCCTCAAGGCCTGTCCTGGGTGGGTCTCCTTCTTCTGACCCCCCCATTGATCGCTCAAATCTCCTGCTACTAGCACCTCCCAGCTCATCCTTTCCTCAGACTGCTGCCCAGTGTCATGCTGCCATGATCCGGGGTCTAAGTCTTCTTCTTCTGTGTCCCTGGGGGGCTCTGGGGCAGGTGGCGGCCACCACTCTTCCTCATCCAGCCACTTCCTGACAGGTGGTGACTTGACTGCTGCCAAAAATAATCCTGCAGCTCTGACTCGTTGCAGCCATAGCATGTGAAAGTAGCAACCACAAGGAACAGCCTATTGATGTGTGGTGCTGGTATGTGAACTAACCATGCAATCCCCATGGGTCTACTTGGTTGTGACTTAGGTGCATTATGGTTGCGACCCAGACCAAATGGAATTGAGGTTTGGTGGCAGACATATTGCCAAACTATCATAAACTGAGCCTTTGATGCATCCTCCTTAACACTGATTACGCCAGCTTCCTGTCACTATTCCTCGATTTGTGCCATGAAATCAAAGCTAATAAATCCAGGGGTTCTGTTTCACTAAATGCATTCATTCGGGATGATTTCAGAATCTATACACCCAAAGCAAATCTGTTGAAACGTCCCATATTCTAATCTGTTAAAATCTCAATTAATGGCACCACTGAGGCATGTCTCTGATCCAGAAAGCAAGTGTATAAGCCCCCGCCCCCACCATGGTATCATACTCTGTGCCTCTGTGCAGCAGGGGTTGTTGTTGTTGTTTTTAACCTTATCAGCAAAGGAGCTCAATTGAAGCAGAATGTTTCATTTGGAAGAAAATAAATAAATAAATAAATAAATAAACGTGCACCTACCTTCTTTACAGTCTAAGCAACACCTCCGTTCAATTTTCAGACTCGTTTTCAAGGTGACTATTCCCTGTATCTTTCTTTCATAGGCTACTGCTCTTTTTTTGCGTCGATGCCAAAGAATTTATTTTGTCTAGAAGACAACACTGGAATTTTAAAGCCGTAATGAGACTGCAGAGGTTTTTCTAATCGGACTCATTAACTACATTTCAAATTGAAAGGAAATTCTTTTGCTTTGGGGGAAGGTCACTTGTACATTTATTTCACACACACACACACACACAATCAGATATCTCGTTATCCAGTGGAAAGTCTTGTGGTGAAATGCAACTGCAATTTACAACTGGGCTATTTGCACTAGGACAGTTAAAGCAGTGTTAATGTTTCATTAACTAGCTCTTACATTCCAGACTGAGATGGGTTGTAATTTAGCTTAAGCAACATGGGAAGTAGAAGTTGGTGCTCAGAGCACCATTTCCAAGGCATGAGTTTTCAGTCATTTCTTCCTTTCTTCCTTGGCTGAAATGCCGTGACTTTCTACAACAGGGGTGGAACTTTATCAAACACATTGTGTATCAGGGATAACTAACGTGGTGCCCTCTAAATGTCAGTGGGACTGCAGTTCCCTTCAGGCCCAGTCAGCATCGCCAGTGGTCCAGGATGATGGCAGTTGTAGTTTGAAAACATCTGAAGGGCACTGTATTGGCTTCTGCTGCTCTACAGCATGATTACACCATGTTTTCCCACATAGGTTCCCTGCTAGACATTTTAGCAGAGCAGCTAAACCTAAAATTGTGTACTTTGGGCTAGAAGTATGATGTATGGCACACATATTGGGCCAAACACACAGATGGAGAACCCAACAAGCAGTGTCTCCTTGGAGCAGGAGAGTGAAAACCGTGTACACCTGTCTTTAGGTTTTGTGCCCATTCCATGGTTCATTGGTTCAAGGGGCCTGCAACGAGCCTTCCAGCCTGCAGAGACACTGCTATCTTCACACTACAGCCTCCAAGTCACCAAGAGTCATCCCTTTACAGAGCTGGACTGGGGGGTTGGCAGGGACCAGCTGCTTTTTTGTTTGAATCTATAACTTTATTCGAACCACTGCCCCGGGTCTCTGCCTGGACCTGCCCCCTTGCTTCTTTCAAGATCTTGTGTTCTCCTCAAGTAAAGCTTCTTATTTCACTTCATTACTGATTTCTACTTTTTACATTTTATTTTTATAAGTAGAAAGAAAAGCAATGAGAACAAACGCAGCATTAAAAAGTCTCTCTCCCACACACAAAGAGGCACATGAATTCACAGTCCCTGTCAAAATGCAGAGTTGGGAACTGGAATTTACTCTAACTGGGCCACTGCATCTGAGAAAGGAAAGTCATCATCTTACCCGGTTCATTGCTAGCCTTGTTTTCCCTGAAGGAGGCATTTATTGAGCTAATGCATGTTTCCAAACATGCCTTTCCTTGGTTGCTTTCTGTTGGGACTCTTCTCCCCTCCCCCCACTCACTTTTGCATCTTGGCCACCAGTCGAAGTTGCCGAAACAAAATGCATGAAGCTTTGTTTTCCCTTTTGCCTCAGTTAAAGGCGTAGCTGCTTCATAGAGACCTCAGTTATCCATTTTGGGTAAGACATTGCTTGTTCTTGGGCAGAGGGAAGAATCTCAGAAGCAAAGCTAGATACTGCTCGAGCCAATGAGGATTCCAGGTACTTTCTGTGTGAGTCTTTCCAGAAGTCAGCTCCACTTCACTGTGGGGAGGAGTTGCAGTGGACCACGTGGCCACCCACTCTCCCCCGGGGGTGGGGGGCGAAGTCCCACGTTGCCCGGGGGATCCCAGCCACGTCAGTGACCGGCCAGCCAATCCGCTGGCTGGTGGGGGCGTGGCCGGGACCATTTAAGCAGAGGCGCGAGCCAGAGGACTTCCTCTTGGCTTGCTTCCTCAATCTCCCGTCCTCCCTCCCTATTTTGCCGGTTTTAGTAATTGGCCTTGCTATGGACCATGGTTGGTCGCCGTTGATGCGCCTGGTAGGAATTTTTCCACTTGGCAAAATTGGCACAGGCCATTTGGTTTTTGCCTACCTCGTAGCAATCGTCACAACTTTGTTAGGTTGGTGGTTAGGCATTGTTTGACCTTATGAGGGGGGAGGGGAGGTGTAGCCATCACCTGCCCCTCCAAGTTTAAGAGTATTCTGTTAAAGGAATCCGGGTGTGTGGATCTTGTCCAAAGCCCGGGGCAGAGCCAGGGCCATGACACGACCCCGACGGGAACATCCGGGGTAGCTCGAGTTGGTCTGCATCGACGGGACTCCCCCTTCTGGTGGTTTACCCTTACACAACGGGCAGGAGTCAGATATAGTCGGGTCCATTCAATGCCTAAGCCAATACCGCTCACATTTTGTAATCAATAAAGTGGTGGCCAAAATTTGCCCAGTAACATTAACCTAATATGTGTCCTTGAGTGTGTGTTATTCTTCAACGAGGGGGTGGTTTCCGGGTCTCGACACACAACTAGTTTTTGCCAGGCTCTTCAAAGAGGCTACAAGTAAAGAATGAAGTTAAGGTGCACTGGACCCTCCCATTTCTTTCTTAGACCTGAGCCAAATGCCAGCAGAAAGCCCATTGCATGATGGGGTGGGGTGGGGTGGGGAGGGAGAGGTGCCTTTCACTTCCTGCAACCTATATTGCATAATTTGTGTAATGCTCATTACCATGAGTACCCTAGAAAACATTTCCCATTTGATGTGAACAGTAGGAAGCTGGCTGAAAGCTAGCAATTAATTAGTGAAACACCATATGCTAATAGACATACAGCAGATGTGTGTACATGGGAGACCTCAATATAAAATTCCGCAATTGCAATTCAGGCAAGCAGAGAAACAAATTGTTGTGTCCAGAGAGTCTTTAGAAGGTAACGTGACTGCTTTTGCTCTCAGTTCTCAGGTGCGTTAAACCTTGGCGCTACATTCCAAAGTCAAACCAGATACCATGATGGCAGATTGGCAGCTGAGGGTTATATATTTGTATGTTATGATTTGCAGTTCCTCCATTAATAAATTGCATTTGTTTTTTTGTCAGTTACACTCATATCCCACAACTCTTTCCTAAGAAGTAACGAAAAGGAAGACGTGAAACTGAAATGGGTCAAAGTACACCATAGGAGAAGGCCTTTCTCTCCCTCCTTCTGAAGAGAAATAGGAGGGGAGAGCCCAGAGACTATAGGGTCAAGGCAACCCATGGAATGACTCCTCTGCTATGTCAAACTGTTTATGATGAACGCAAACTTACCACATTCACACTTTCCATAACAATATGGCAACCTTCAAAAATTGCACTACTTTTAATTTTGCAGTGTAGTTTTCCAGCCATGTGGTGCTTTTCCTTTTCATAGTGGGCCAAGGGACAGCTCCCCCCCTTTTTTTTTACACAAGAGTTTCCTTACCAGGCTGTGGCCAATTGAGTTTCTCTCCTATTAGGTTCAGTGGGTCTTAAACCCTGGGAAGCTAACACTTTTGTGGACTACAACTCCCATCACCTCTGTCTGGGGAATATGGGCAGGGAGCTGGAGCCCACGACATTTGGAAAACAGTATGCTCACTACCTATGCCTTGCACTGATAAGAAATGAAAACCTCTAATCACATTTGCATCTTTAAATCTGTATATTAACCCAAGAGTTGTATATATTATAATTAGCTGCATGTACATAAGGGGAAAAGAAGTGGAAATGTTATGAAAATGTTCATAATTCTGGATTTGATAGTGTAGTTCTTCAAAATATAATCTGTCTGTCTGTCTCTATCTCTCTGTTAATCCATAGCACATTTTGCTACAGATTTTGCCATTGGAAATGGTATTATGCTGGAAATTGCTGGGCAACCCATGTGAATTTTGGTGAATTTCCTTAAAAATAGCTTAACAACTTTGGGCAAAAAAAGCTCAACCACTGGATTTTCACTTTTTGAAATATGGCAACCCTAATACATTGTGCTGTGTGTTGATGACAAAATTTCCTTACCTGTGCTTTGTCAAGACATGAATTTCGTTCTTCATTTAACACATGAACATTGACTTTATAAGGCTATGGTGGGGAGTAGTGGATTTGGCACAGTAATGTAGGACTGAAAATATTTATTTCTAACATTAATACCCCATCAGTAAAGTCAATAGTATCTTCTTGTAGCAGCTTGCAAATACAGTAGGATATAAAAAGCAAACATGCAACACAAAACAAATCAAGACAACAATAAGAAAACACTAAAAAATTCAAATACTAATAATAGCCTTTTCACCAAGCTTCCTATAAAAAGTACAAACAGAACTATTTATCAAAACTATGTTTGCTGCATACCTCCTTAATAAATTACCCACATAGATTTTTAATGCACAAATTGACTGAGCACAAACTTTTGCAATTTTAAAACTGTTTATAATATATAAAAAGAACCAGCCCTCCTGCTGTAGCAATCTGTCATAGAAAGGAATGAGAATGAACCTGTAACTGCTTGTGATATAAGATTCAGAGAAGTGCATAGTAAGTAGTGTAATGCCAAGAACAAACCAGCAGAGGTCATCAAATCAGGAATAAATGAATGTAGGCAATGGGAGGAAAGAGAAAGTGGCAGACAGACAGACAGACAGACAGACCAACAGACAGACAGAGGGGGTTAGACAGGGAGACAGAGAATTAAAAAAAAAATTAGTTGGGCATTCAGAAAGATGTTACTGTGAAGTCAGAGTCAAGAGAGCACCAAAGCCAATCAACAATTTGCACGCGGCCAACTCAAGTCTAGCTAAATGGGACTGCAAGTCTCCGAGAGGTCAAAAATAAAAGGCAAACAATACAAAATTACATCAGCTGCAGTGGCCAAAATCATCCATTAATAAGATCTGATTAATTGATTTGCCAGACTGGAGAACAATTCTGCTAGAACCTCCTGAAAATCAAACAACCATACAACATCAAAGCGAGTTTTACAAATAGAGTAATGATATGGGTCAAATAAGCCCTTTGTTTGCATTAAGGAAAAGAATTGCTTACGCATTCATTATTTAATTGAGCATCTACTGGAAACTGTTCAATTAACTCTGGCTTTTATCCTAAATGGAAACATTAATGAACAAGAGGGTTTGTTTTTGTTTTTGTCTGGTAGCCGATGCAGGTTGTTCTAGGAAGACCTGATCACCCACCAATAGGCAGAGGGGGGTAGCTGCCTCAGGCAGGACATGCTGTGAGGGCAGTGGCAGCTTCCGGAGACACACCCACTCCACGAAAAGTATTTTAATGTTAAGAGGGGGATTCGCCTAATGAAGCCTTTCAGCAGAATCCCTGTGTCTTCCACTCTAAATGTTGTTCAAAGAAATTTAGCACTTTCTAAAACAGAAAGTTATTCAAGTGAGCAATTAGTACCGCTTTTACCTTACTGGAGCCCTAACATTTCCACTGGCATTCACAGTTCCCATCTGGGCCTTCAGCTGGGTCATAAGGTCCCCTTGTTTCCAGGGGGCATGCTTGCCATTTGTTTTAGTCTCTTTGGTGCGCCAAACAATACATTTTGGAGAGGGCAGTGTGAGTGGCACTCAGGTAGCTTACTGGTAGAAGCAGAGGAGCAAAGGGACCCATGTCCTCATACTGAAGTAAGAAGCTAAGTGAAGTGAAAATGGTACCTTTAGTGGTCAGGAAGTTTGGGGTTTAACTAGAGAGGGATTTCACCATTACTTTAGATTTGTGTTTTTTAAGTGCCCTGGCATTGCCTATTTTGAACTAAGATTCAACAGGCAGTACGCTCAGCCTCCAAACCAGGAAGGGGCAGACAAGGAGTGCCATGTTGGCCTTTGCCTCAGGCAACAAAATGTCTTGAGCTGGCCCAGTGCCAGGTTTATGTATAAGCTAAACAAGCTATGGGACGCGGGTGGTGCTGTGGGTTAAACCACAGAGCCTAGGACTTGCTGATCAGAAGGTCGGCGGTTCGAATCCCCATGACGGGGTGAACTCCCGTTCCTCGGTCCCAGCTCCTGCCCACCTAGAAGTTCGAAAGCACGTCAAAGTGCAAGTAGATAAATAGGTACTGCTCCGGCGGGAAGGTAAATGGTGTTTCCGTGCGCTGCTCTGGTTCGCCAGAAGTGGCTTTGTCATGCTGGTCACATGACCCGGAAGCTGTACGCCAGCTCCCTTGGCCAATAAAGCGAGATGAGCACCGCAACCCCAGAGTCAGTCACGACTGGACCTAATGGTCAGGGGTCCCTTTACCTTTTAAACAAGGTATAGCTTAGGGCCCCACTCTCGTGGCGCCCACCCCCCAATTGAAGGGGAAAAAACTGGATGTACATTTCCAAAATGTAAGATAAAAAACAAATAAAATAAAACCTACACACAGCAACAGTGTTTTGTGTTGTGTAGGCTCCTATGATGTAAATAATGGGCCCCGTCTGCTATCCTGCTCCCTAAAATATCACTGGTTTGCTCATTTCTATATCTAGGGTGCCTACATTCTGCATGGACTGGTTGCATGGCAACATGTGCAAATGGCTTTAGATACCTGTTAGGTCCATAGATTACCATATAGCATACATTCAACACAAAAAACAGTGACAATTTGTTGTTGACAAAGGACAGCTGGACATATAAAGGGCTTCATTACCTTCAATAGCTTAGGGCCTCATCAAACCGAAATCCGGCCCTGAGCTAGCCCTATAAACACCTCTTACTGCCACATGTGTGACAAGCAATAGTAGAATACAAAGCAGTTCCTTAGTCCTGAAAGGATGTGCTATACCATCATGCACCAAAGAGGTCTGTTGTTCAGTCATGCTTGGTGGGGCAGTGAAGGCAGGGTGTTTTGGGCTCCCGGCTACCAAAGGAGTAATCACTGCTGCTACTTACTGGGGGGTGGGGGCACGACACAGGGAGCTCCGTGTAAGCATAGGTGGTGGCATCAGATCAGTGCTCCTGATGTTGTAATGGCGATGCACTGCTTTGCGCTCTCCCGTGCCACCACCCAGGAAGTGGTGCTGCCTGTTCAGAAGCCAGGTGCACAACACCATCCCTCCTTTGCTGACCCCACAACCACTGCTGCTATTAATAATCACCAAAGTGATAATGTTATATTGGAGCTATAGCCACAGCTACTGTTGTGAAACTATCATGAGGTGGCACCCTGTTCTCTGTCAGAGAAGGAGATCTAAAAGAGGCCTTTGATTTGTATATTGGAAGTGCAGCCATGTTAACAAGAACACAAGCTTAAGCTCTTTGTTTGGTGTTGCTCATAAAAGTTTTGACAGTGTTTTACATAAATGTTTTGTCCTACTTTGCCAGAAGGCTGATGACTGAATGAGGCACTTGCCAATTAGAGAGAACCACAAGGCAGGCAGATTTTCTTGTGAAGACTTGTGCTATTCCCTTTCATTAAGGGGGGGGGGGGAACCCCTGACAAGATGTACAAGTGAAATCTTTTTTAAAAATACCAACAGGCTGATGTGGGAGAAAGTGGTTTACTTCTAAGGTTATATGTATGAGGGATGTTTTCATACATGATACAAAGGCTTGATTTTACACATTATTATTTCCCTGAAGAAACAGGAATTACTTCCTCATTACCACTACAGTCTAACCTTGGCCCAGCACTTGGAGCCTAAAAACCAAACAAACATAATAATAGGAGAAGTCGGGATACTCCTTGTGGGAGGGAAACTGTGGATTCTGTTTTCCTAAGGTCTAGGAAATACAGCCACTCCTGTAAGGTCTGTAAAATTTAAAAGTGATTATATGTAGCTTGTCAAATGTGTTTGATGCTGCATCTCTTTTTCCTTCTATTAAAGGTTATGCTATATTAATTTTTTTAAAAAAACACCAACACCACCAACTTTGAGTTTGGCTGTGCTGGAGGAAGGATGGAACAAGGTTTTTGTTTTGTTTTTTTTACATTTCTCCTTCCTCCCTTTAATCTTCTGTGTTCCCTGAAAAGCAGTTCCTGGGGACTGAGAGATGTCCCAGAAAAACACACCCACATGTCCACAAATGGAAAAGCCATGGGGGGGGGCAGGACAAGGGTCCAAAATGCATCTAATCCTCAATAACACAATAACACAGCATAACACAAGCTGACAGGAAGTTTAAAGATGGAAACATGGAAACTGTATCATGTCGGTGCAAATACTGGTTCATATGGCCCTCCTTAAGCCCTAACCAGTCTGCTCCAGTCTTGACTGAACATGGTGGTTGTAGATGTACCCTGTGCTATTCTTCTAGAAAAAGAGGTGCCAGAACTGAGTTCTGGTGAGTTCTGGCTAAAAAAAGGCCCTGGACTTACCTGTTTGCTTTTCAGGTTCCTTTTTTAATAGAGGGACCTCTTGCTCTGAAGTGGTGCTTAAATTTTGTTTACTTGCTCCCAACAGTGTATTTAACTTTGTGACTATGCTGCTGGTTATGTTCTGCTTATTTAAATTGTGTTTTTAACTAATTATCAGAGATGCCTATAGGGCCAGTTTATCACCCCTTGTGGTTTTATAATTCCAAACAAATAAATAAGAAGGAGCCCTGCTGCTTCCCAGGCTGCACAGCACACATTTCAGTGGGTTGTCCCACAACAGATGCAGCACTGCTTCAGGCCCACGGCTAAGTGCACCAATAGCAAACTACTTGGTTAATAGCAAGAAGTGGGAAGGGTACTGCACCTCCTCCCTGTTCTTTCCCTTACTGTTTAATTTCATGCCAGCACTGGTCTCCAAACTAGTGCCAAACTGGTGTGCTGGTTTTGTGCCGTTTTTTGTCACAAACCCCACTTAATCCAAAAGCACTTCTCTACCTTACTAACCCCAATGCTGAGCATTTATGGTCCAGAACTGGCACTGAAAACCAGCCACATTGTAGGTACATGTGCTCTTTAACATTACCCCTTCGCTCTTGATTGCTGTGAACTTTGTGATCAACCCACCTGAACTGTGAGCCTTTGTCTATTTGGCCATTCAATTCTCTTGACTGTTTCTTGTATATACAGTCATACCTCTGCTTACATATCCCTCTGGATACATAATCTTCAGGTTGTGAACATGGCAACCCCAGAAGTGTATACTTCTGGGTTTCGCCGCACGCACATGCACAGAAGCGCGCAATTGCGCCGCGTGCGTGTGCAGAAGGGCCCCTCCAGTTATGAAGTTTTCAGGATGCGGCCGGGTCTCCAGAACAGATTCCATTTGTAACTGGATGTACCACTGTATTTTACATGAATATTGTTACCTCTCCTGAACTAAAATATTCTCTTACATATTTATGGAGATTTGAAGTTACAGATAGCTCTGTGCTATACCTAGCATTTGGGGTTGGTGCAAGGCAACTGGAACACATCCACAGTTCCCAGGGAGCAGTGAATAATGTGCAGAGGTGCGAAACTCTGTGTTTGTGCCAACATTACAAATCTGGGGAGAACTCTCAGAAAGGTGACACAAGTGCTTGTGTTTGTGTGAAAGCTTGCTGGGAAAGCTTTCCATCAAATCACTTCCAAACCGAGTCAAGAAGGGCTGGCTCATTACGCGTCTGGACAAGTGGCCTGACATCAAGATGTTACACCATGCTCTCTCTGCATGACTTCATAGACAGCTCCCTCCTGTCTATTAACTGTCGACTGTAGGTTTCGACTCCCCCTGGTGGCAAGCATTCTCCATGATAGCATGATTATTTCTGCAACTTTCATTGCCAACTTGAATCCCTAGAAACATGGGCTAAAGGTTTTGTTGTTTTAAGAACATTTGAATGGTTGTCACAATTTTAGATTTCGTTCTGAAGTGCATAATGTTGTTATAAAAAGGGGAAATTTGTTTTTCCTTCTTAAGTTGTGTTTCCTTTTTCCAAATGGAACAGATTTGTTGGATACAGTTCGTCAGGCTAGGCTACTGTCATATTTGCTGGGCAGCGATGTACCCAGTTAATAGGAAGAATCAGCTGTACTAGAGAGTATAGTGAGGTAAATGAGGACCCAGGGAAAGTCATATTCCCCTTGGTGTGTGAAGCAGCATTGATGCAGTCTATTTGTGCAGCTGGCAAAGGAGATGATTGGATGTAGACAAATATTATGTAGGCTGGGGGTAACATGGTTCAAGATGACAAGTGCAACAATGAACCTTTCCCTTGGTCCTTGGGTTGAAAAAATTATCCACCAACCCTGGCTTAAATGGAGCTTCCAGAGCAGCATGCCAGGGAATTCTAGTTGTCAGGGAACAGCAACAGAGCACGGGCTATTGCCTTTGAGCATGGCTTGGGGGCTTCCCAGAGGCATCTGAATGGCTACTGGATATCTTTGTGGAAGCTTGATGATGAAGCAGATGAAGCTTGCATCTATACTTCCACTGATCCAAGTCACTGCAAGACACAGAAGATGATTCTCACATATCACATAGGGTTCTTATCAAACGATAGATTAATAAAACCTATTGGCTCCTGCTGCACTTTACTGTTTCCAGGTAGATCTGTGGTTGGCCTGACACAATGTGGGCCAGCCATAACTGTCATGCCAGATGTGTGCCTTCGGGCATTTTAAAGAGATGTCTAAAAATATCTAACATAAGCTGCACAGTGATTATACAGGTTCAGTGTCATCGTTTGTCCACCGGAATGAATATTAATAGCTAGATTCTTGTAACCTGGTTTCACGTAAGCATGGAAACAACTCGCGGTGTCCCTGATACCTGCCAATTGAGCAATAACTGTTGTTAGAGCATTGCTGCAAAACCATCAGATACTTAACTTGGAAAAGTGCTAGGAACATCTGCCTCTGAGATTGCAGCTTTAGGAAGGAGGGATTTATGAGTCCATTGACGTCCAGTCCATCCCAGTTCTGCAAGGGGCCAGGGCTAAGTCAGTCTTGGCCCATTTCCATGCTAATTTTAAAGGAAAGGTAGTTAAAAATCTGCATGGAAACATGAAGGTAAAAAAAAAGACTTGAGAGGTAGTCTGAGGGCAGCAGTGCCTCTTCTGTTCGTCTAAAGATACTTCATTTTGTTAAATTGTTAAAATTGGTAAAACAGCCACCAAGGCCTGCATGGGGCTCCTTGAGTACTATGTAGCAGCCTCCCTCCACCCTCAGAGAAAGATAGACTTGTTGTTCTATGACTCTTGGGGGGAAATGGTACCCAGAAAACGTCACTGTCCTCATCTAAAACCTGTGAATCAGGGACCATTTTTGTCATATGCTTTATGTAAGTACATCAGCAATGGCCACCACCACAAATCACTACTGTACCAGCTATTCCCACTAGATGCAGAAGAATTACAGTGGTACCTCGGGTTACATACACATCAGGTTACATACACTTCAGGTTACAGACTCCGCTAACCCAGAAATAGTGCTTCAGGTTAAGAACTTTGCTTCAGGATGAGAACAGAAATCATGCTCCGGCGGCAGCGGGAGGCCCAATTAGCTAAAGTGGTGCTTCAGGTTAAGAACAGTTTCAGGTTAAGTATGGACCTCCGGAATGAATTAAGTACTTAACCTGAGGTACCACTGAATGTGCCCACGCACTCAAAAAGTTCAGCAATGAGTAAATTCAAGCTGCCCAGCATATGAATTTATTGAATCTCAATAGATAGGTGGTAGATGATAGATGATAGATATAGATAGATAGATAGATAGATAGATAGATAGATAGATGATAGATAGATAGATAGATAGATGATAGATAGATGATAGATGATAGATGATAGATGATAGATAGATATAGATGATAGATAGATAGATGATAGACAGATAGATCACGTGCTAGTCATATAAAGAATATGTACAAGAGAAAGAAAATAGCTACTGTTCCTTTATACAGGACAGCTTATCAGTGTATATTTACATGGTAAAGAAAAGAACAACATTCAGAAGCAGAACAACCATGAAGCAAAATGAGTCAGCATTAGCCAAAGGGAGAAAGACGTAGCTCTGTTGATGAGAATAAAATTATTGATGACTCAGAAATGCCTGAGAAAAGTAAATTCTTGCTGAAAATGTTCTTTCAATAGGAAAAGGGGGCAATTAAAATAACAGTATTAATGAATAGGGGTTTGAATGCAGATCTAGATAAAGCTTAATATAATTTCATTTAGCTCAGAAGACTACAGTTTCAAAATGAATTAAAAGACTTCATTTAAAAATGAAGTCTAATAATAGCTCTAATAATTAGGCTGTGAAATTCTCACTGATCAAAAATGAATGCAGGGAGGGCAGCCTATTTATATACGGAACCTTTGCAAATAGTTTGAATGTTTATCTGTATTTAGTAAATGCAGTTTGAGCATCATTTGCATGAGCATGTTAGCTGGGCTGCTTCCACGGCAATTGTATATCTCAATATATTATTTATTATTCTCAACACAAAGCATATTGGATTCCTACATTGCAGGCAGTTACTTCCAGTGGTTTAAATGAGAGATTTGATTTAACAGTGGTTCTGTAATAATAAGGTTAATTCTTTTAACATTTATTTCCACTTTGAATATGATAGTTTGATGGCCATTGGTGTTATTCAAAACTTACGTGGCACAAATGTATCACTGCCCCTTTAAGGAAGTGGGTGAAGGTTGACCCAGCTGATATAAATAGTGACCTAGGTTGAGTTTTTTCCCCTCCTCTGGTCAAGGAAGATAGAATTTTGCGCCTTTTGTGAGTACACTGCAGCTCAGTTGGAAACCAGTAAGTGTAAGTAACTTTGTTTTGATATTTTAATGTCATATAGTATGCGATAAAGCTGGGATTATGTGTATTTTATAGGAAGTAATTTTCCTAAAAAAAGATTAATCAAGTTGGAAAATTTGCAACGTCCTTAAGGCTAGTAAATGTTACAATTCAAGGTGGAATCTGTTCAGAATAACACCCCACTATACACATACTCTTGAGAGTCCCATGGACTGCAAGAAGATCAAACCTATCCATTCTGAAGGAAATCAGCCCTGAGTGCTCACTGGAAGGACAGATCGTGAAGCTGAGGCTCCAATACTTTGGCCACCTCATGAGAAGAGAAGACTCCCTGGAAAAGACCCTGGTGCTGGGAAAGATGGAGGGCACAAGGAGAAGGGGACGACAGAGGACGAGATGGTTGGAGAGTGTTCTCGAAGCTACCAGCATGAGTTTGACTAAATTGTGGGAGGCAGTGGAAGACAGGAGTGCCTGGCGTGCTCTGGTCCTTGGGGTCACGAAGAGTCAGACACGACTAAACGACTAAACAACAACAACAACAACACATACCAAGGAATTAGAAGTTATCAGTTATCCTGGGAACTTGAGAAAATGCCCTTTGTAGAAACAGGTGTTTTACTGGTAATCTATAATGTTTATTTATTTTTGTATGTGGGTGACATTTGAATATAATTTGGGTCTTCTATTTGTTGTGCAGACTGTATTTGTCTAGTGTACCAGATTTGAAAAAGCTTGTAGTCAGGAAGTCTTGGATATAAAATTTGCTCCACTTCTTGCCTCTGTTTGGATTTTGAATCTCAGGTTTTCATTTTTAACGCTGCCATCATGAGGGCTGGAAGCCTACTTTCGTCAGGGAGAAATACCTGTGGTTTTTAATAAGAGAAAATGGGCTAGATCCAGAAATGCATTATATTTGGAAAAACTGCTATGCAAAAATGTGGTATACAGTGGTACCTTGGGTTACATACGCTTCAGGTTATATACGCTTCAGGTTACAGACTCCACTAACCCAGAAATAGTGCTTCAGGTTAAGAACTTTGCTTCAGGATGAGAACAGAAATCGTGCTCCAGCGGCGCGGCAGCAGCAGGAGGCCCCATTAGCTAAAGTTAAGAACAGTTTCAGGTTAAGTACGGACCTCCGGAATGAATTAAGTACTTAACCCGAGGTACCACTGTATTAGGAGAATGAGGAGTTCCTTTGTTATTTCAAACTGATGTTAAAATGTGGAGAACTGGAAAAATGAGGAACTAAAGTTGACATATTATTTGGTAGCTTAACAGACACTGGATAAATCTGTTTTTGCTACATACCTGGTAGGCCAAAATACAAATATGGGTGACAGCATTTTATTTGCCTTGGTGGACCACAAGTGAGGAATGTCTGGCTCTGGGAATGTGTGAAACTATAACGGATGAAAAATTAAAATGGAATAGTGTTGTGATAATGATAACAGTGTTTGGAGACTACAGTTTTAAAAAAATCAGAATGCACTGACAGAATTAGCATTGCTCTACTTAGCACTGAGTAAATAATATATATGTTACAGTAAGAATACTGACATGTGATGGCTGTTACCCATTCGTCCAGAATGTACTAGTCTCACTTTGTCAGGAAAAGATCCTGAATTTTGACTTTATATTTTTGAAGTTTCATCTGTAAAGTAGCAAGAATTGATAACAGTGCTACATCTAATACTGTTCAATAAAGCACTGCAGTCGCTTTACAGAGACACTTGACAATAATCTCAGTATTGCACAGTGCACTGTAGGAAGAGTTTAAGGTACATTGTGGCACTTTATCCTCCAAATGGTAGATTTCTGATGAAGGTCTGTCCTCATTAATCACTGAGGACTTCAAAGAGGCAATGACTAGGCAGAAAAAACTCTTCCAAATGAAACGGGTTAGATGGGGAGGAAAACTCAAATATGTTGACTGAGAAACTTTATCTACAAAGGAGTTTTCTAATGAATATTAAAATGGCCCTAACGGTCAGTGGAGTGACTTTTTACAGTCTCCTGATGGAGTGAAACTGGGCAAGGGATCAACCAGGAATTGCAAGCTAGCAGAGCTTTTTAGCAAAAACCAGTAGGTCAGATTTGATTAATCTGCATTGTCTACCTTCAGCTTCACAACATGCTGAACCTTTCTGCAACCTAATTCCACACAACAGCACTGCCAACCCCCCTCCCCTCTCCTTTCCCTGATCAGCTGCTGGGCTCAAAGCGATCTGGCGGCAATGGGTCTTCATGGTCATGGCTTCAACCATGCAGGGTACTGATGCACACTGTGCCAACGTATACCGCACCAGTGCAGAGGGACGGGGCTAAGCAATGGCTATTTAAGCTCACTCCACCTCCCAGGCTGACCTCTTTAGTTCTTCTTGGTGCCTGCCCACTCTACCTTGCATGCAGTGCAGGGTCATCTGACCACCTCTGGGAGCCCAGAATGACCTCTGGCCTAAAAGAATTAGCCCATTCTTTTTGGGTGGTTGGCTTCGCCCCCCCCCCCCGCCCCTTGGCCTCATGTGCACTGTTTCACTCAGTGTTGATTTGACTATTTGGTATTGTTAATTTGGTTTCTAGTCTGTCAGGTTGGCTTTGCTTCCCAGGTTAATTTGGCCATGTTTTAAAGTGACACCTGAGGCGTACCTTTTGGGTTTGTGGGACCTGTTGTCAGAGTAAGGCTCACCTATGGTGCTGACTTGTGGCTCAGTTGTGGAACCCCAACAGGGGGTGAGTCAGGAAGGTGGTGGGACTGACAGAAGTGTGTGGAGATTGAGCCATGCCCTTTTACGTGGCAAGGTGGGTCTCGTCCGATTTGTTAACAGGTTCCCACACAGTCACACTGCAGTTAATTTACATGAATTTAAATAAACATGGCCCTATGTGTTACCTAAACATCTGTGTCACACCTCTTTATTTCATGGCTGTGGTTACAAAAATGCTTTCTCTCCTCTGCAAAATAAAAGAGAAGCTACAGTTCTGAAAGATTGCTTCTGGATGTATGGTGATAGTCAAGAACTTTAAAAGGAAAAAAGCCAGTGATATTTTAATTGGTATCTCTCCACAATTACTACTTCTCCTTCAAGTTGTTTTGTTCCACACAGTTGTACTTTCTATTGCCTCTGACAATAATTAATGCTTCTCAAATGGTGGCATTTATTAGCCCTATGTTATACCAAATCCATTCTCGCTACCCGGGATTGGAGATGCCTGGCTGCCTGGCACTCTGACAAATATCAATGTTCATGGATGGTTAAATAGCCAATGAACTATTCGTACACTCCATGTGGAACATACTGTATTTGTGAGTGCTTATCTAAATAAATGTATTTGCCTTTCATGTAAAACAGATTGTAGGCTGGCTCAGCAACAGGGAAAGAAGAGTCTGTAGCTGTTCTCTTTGTATCCAAATTCACAAAGTCCTAATTTTTTGTGCATCCCTAAATCAGATCTCTGGAAAGAAGCAACTGCCTTCTCCCGCTTTATGATAATATGTGGAAAGGGATCAGCATTTAGCATCTCTAAGGTTGCAGGTGGCACTGTGGGTTAAACCACAGAGCCTAGGACTTGCCAATCAGAAGGTTGGCGGTTCGAATCCCCGCGACGGGGTGAGCTCCCGTTGCTCAGTCCCTGCTCCTGCCAACCTAGTTTGAAAGCACGTCAAAGTGCAAGTAGATAAATAGGTACCGCTTCCGGCAGGAAGGTAAACGGCATTTCCGTGCGCTGCTCTGGTTTGCCAGAAGTGGCTTAGTCATGCTGGCCACATGACCTGGAAGCTGTACGCCGGCTCCCTCGGCCAATAAAGTGAGATGAACGCCACAACCAGAGAGTCGGTCACGACTGGACCTAATGGTCAGGGGTCCCTTTACCTTTACCTTTAAGGTTGCAGGGGCACCAGCAATAGTTAAATCTGTGTTAGCACCACACTTGTCAATTCTTACTCCAGTACTGTTTTCCAAGTCAATGCAGTGGCAGTTCGAAAGCATACCTGTGAGAGTAGATAGGTACCGCTGTGGCGGGAAGGCAAACAGTGTTTCCGTGTGCTCTGGCACTTAGAACTGTGTCCAGTTGCACCAGAAGCGGTTTAGTGATGCTGGCCACACGACCTGGAAAGCTGTCTGCAGACAAATGCCAGATCCCTTGGCCTGAAGCGTGATGAGCTCCGCACCCCATAGTTGCCTTTGACTGGCCTTAACCATCCAGGGCTCCTTTACCTTTACCTAGTAGTTAATTACTCCTGCTTGCCAACAAAGAAGGACTTCTTGCTTTCACTCTTCCCTCCTCACAGCTGCCTGTGCTGGCCTTTGGGGAAAGGCAAGCACGACATGCTTACACACTGTGGAAAGAGAAGGGTAGGATGCCAGGGTTGTCATCCAGGATAGGCAGCTCTGGGGATTAGCCTTGGTATTCTTCTCTCTTGTGCGATTTAACTGAAGCACAGAAGCGCCTCCCAGGAGAATGCAGGGAGTGATCACAGTGGTAACCTGTCTTAGCAGCTGGAAGCCGAAGATAGCCTGCTGCCTTCCACCAGCAAAGCTCGATTCCCTTTCAATACGCAGCGCTGGTCCCAGCCAGCAATACGTTATCTGAGCCAGCGATTTGCCTCTCTTTTCATCCTTGAATGTAGCATTCAAGAGGGAGGCCATTCTCCTGTTTTTGCTAAAAGATACCATTATGATTTTGCTACAAGGGCAGACAACTACAAGTGATCTGTCAGGGCACACGCTTCCCTCCACCTGTAGAGGAGGTTCACGCCTCTCATTCATAGCATCACTTTATATCATTTTCTTCATATGTGCACAGATGTCCATGCACACGTGGATCCATCGCATTTTGGGGTCTGGAGCTCAGAGTCACAGTGCACAAGTTGCACTCGTACCAAGGAGAATTAGGCAGCAAACCAAAGCTAAGAATAAAATGCCTTACAAAACCAGAAAATATTATCAATGGACAAGTCGCTGTAAAAGCAAACTATTAACAATATAAGCAGTATTTAAATCGGACCAGGAGCAATGAATTAACGTCAGGAGGCCATAGACAAAAGAAGGCGCTGATTCCAAATAGGTTTGAGAGGGGAGATAGAACACAAAGAGCTCTGGCAAGCAACGACATGCCTACCTTGCTTGAGAATTAGAGAGACAGAAAGAGAAATGGAGTAGAAAAGAGGGAAACAAGAGTGTGGGTATTATACTTCCTAGAGCAATGAGGATCCATCTGATTTGGTTCAGACTGATTTGAAGTTTCTTTGATCCGATTCAGTTCAGGCCTTTGTCAAACTGCTTGCACAGCCCTAGTATATATCCATTAGGAATGAGCTGACACCCTGCTCCCAACTGGATTTGGGGGACGAATCTGACCCAGATCTGTGGCCCAAACTGTATGGAGGGACTTGCACAGTGTTTAATGAGGATTTTAAATCTTAGTTAAATATATGTTTGGAAAGGGAGAAAGGAGGAGATGTAGGCAGGTTGCCTGTGTCTTTTTCTCTCTCCTCCACTCCTTGCTAATGGACAGTCACCATCACCCCTGCTGCTTGACAGTTCTGGATAGTGCTGGGTGGACTTGATCCAACTCAGAGCTGCCTGAACTTGCTCCAGCCAAATCCTGGGTCAACCCAATGATGTTTGAGATTTGGCCTCAGCCTGTGATTGGCCTCAGTGCCCCATACCCTGAGATTCTGCAGTTCTGTTTCTCTTTGTATGCTACTTTATAGGGGGTTTGGCTCTGAAAACCAACTACTAAACAATTGGACGGGTATATTCCCAGCTCTCAGCTGAAGGGTCTGCAATGAAGGATTGTGAACATGTTTTTAGCAGATTTGTGCTTGGTGCAGAGTTTGTAAGTGAATAAAGCTATTTCCCATTTATAGCATGCTCTCAGCGGTGGAAGAAAGCCCTGGTCTGCCTTGTGATGCTATCCAGAACCTGAGGTATGAGATCTGTTCTGGATGGCATTGTACAGTGATCAGCACAATAGCATCCGAACTGATTTGTAGCTAGGAGAGATTGCTGCCAAATAGTCACTGCTAGTTTTCCTGTGGGAAGTGCTTTGGCTTGTGTTTCACAGTAAATTGATCTCTACAGAACCATGAACTGCTGCAGCAGCAGTTTAAAATGCACCTGGGGATTATTTACTTGTGAACGCAGCCAAAAACTGGGGTGCTCCCTGCCTTAAATCTGGCATTAGTTGCCAGTGTCAACTCTTTTTTCCTAACTGTTCCCCATGATTCTGGTATTATTGTGATAATTAAATAGAATATTTCTTATTTAAATGATTTATATACCACTTCACTGCAATAGTCTCTAAGCAGTTTATAAAGATACAGTTCAAAAACTAAAAATAATAATTAAAACTATAAAATCAAACTTCAATTAAAATGCCAGCTGGATTTTTTTTAAAAAGTCTATGGTAAGTGCCAGATTGGGTTGGAATGGAACTCCACAAAATTAGGTCCACCATACTAAATGCATGGCACCTGGTGGACATAAGTCATGGGAGACCACTAATAGCAACTCCCCTGAAGTCGCAGGGCAGGGCTTTAAAGGGCAGGGCTTTAAAGGATCATAGGAGCCAACTCCTAGGGGCTGAAGGGTCTTCATTCCCCAAATAAAATATTTGAGGGGGACACCCAGATAATGGGCATTGCTATTCAAATGGTGTGCATGAACTACGTAATGTGATTGATTATGCGGGAGGGACTTTTCTGTTCTCCCCCTCCAACAATTGTGCATGTTGGAACCCCTGCAAAGAATTTGGCAGTCCTTGAGGTACCCTTGATCCAAATTGTGAAGGGCATTGTAAAGTAATACAAGAACCTTGGATGTGGCCCAGTAGCATATGAGTAGCCTGTGCAGGTTTTTGAGCGCCAGCAGGTGATAGGCTGTCCCCACCAACCACCTAGCTACAGCATTTTGAACCACCTGGAGCCTCCAGACAAGGCCAAGTGTAGCCCCACATGGAGCTCATTGCAATAACTTACTCTTGATGTTCCCAATGTATGGATCATTGTGGGAAACCATTTGTGTGTGTGTTAGGGGGGAGGAACTGATTAACCCATGGGTCATTAACCATGGGTGCATTTTTCAAGAGATAGCCACCCTCACCAACTGATGACCAAGGAGGCACTGAGAGGAGGGAGTCACAGGTGGGCCAGGGAAAGACCTCCGTGGTGCTGTGGCAATCGTAGGTGTCACATTGGGAAGCCCTGGGCCAACCCGTTCTCCTGCTCTGCTCCACACATTAGAGGCAAACGCAGAACTTTGAACCCCGTGTTTGCTGATGAACATCAAATTCCTGCCTTATATGTTAAGACAGTCTTCCTAAGATTAGGGCAGCCACAGTACTATTATTTTTAAATATCCCCACTTATTGAATTATTTGCTAGTAGACAAATATACTGATGCTGCATTCCTAACCAGAGGATAAGTCCTGCTGAACTTGGTAGACTGAATAAACATGCTTAGCCTTACACCAGCTTCCCCCTCAGGCTGCAGGATCCAGTACTTGCGCCGCTGGCAGAAGCAGGCAACACTTTGTGGAAGCTAATGTTGTTCTAAATTAATTTTTAATGTTTCTGAGATGCTGATGTAGAGACTGTTTATGTTTTTTATTGTGTATTTTTGTACAGTTTGACGGATAGGACTGAAGCTAGTTATGTTTTATGTATACATTTTTATCTACTATAATTTTGCATTGTTTAATTTTCTTTTTGACATCGGAGATGGATTTGTAATGGTGTATGGCTAAAGTCTATTATTAACTGTCCAAGGATTCAACAACTCTGGCAAAGTCACATTTGCAATAGTAGGAACAGATTATATGGCAGTATATATTAACATATAAATTAGTATATCTTCATAATTGACTGTATCATGGCTGCATTATATATGAAAGAACCCTCTTTCTGCCAAGTGAGGGTATGTGTTGCACAGGAATCGCCCACTCTGTACAACATTTGCAAAATGTTTTAACCTAAAATTTCCTGTTGGGTTGTGCACTGAGCTGCCTATGTACAAACAAAAGGAGGAAGCCAAATTTTTTGCCTTTTTTGCCCCCCTTCCACACTCTGCTCACAATTATCCAGAGCAGATATTCATTTGGCACAGGTAGGAGGAATCAGGAAAAAAATGAGCACTTTTTTCAGTGAGGGCATCCTGAGTAATGGGAACACTGGATCTAATCCAATAACATATGGAAAAGTGCCTGTTATAAGGACCACTGGAGTTTAAGACTGTCTCCTTTAATTGGGCTGGCAACTAATGTGAAGCCAGTGTGGTTTTCACAGCAATGGCAGAGTATGATTCAATCTCTGTGCCCCAACCAGGAAGTAGCAATCAAGAACCAGGCCCAGCTAAATTTCACAAGCCGTATTGAAAAGTATCAAAGACTGACCACATCAATCAATCCCATTGGTTTAGCTCAGTTGGAAGAGCTCAAGATTCTCAATCTCAGGGCTGTGGGTTTGAGCCTCACATTGGGCAAAAGATTCCTGCATTGCAGGGAGTTGGACTAGATGACCCTTGTGGTCTCTTCCAGCCCTATGATTTTATTATGGGCTCTGCTTTTATGATGGTTTATAAATTTAGTCTTACTTATTGCACACCTAACCTGCATTTCTTTTTATTTGTGCAAGGAACTCAAAGTAGAATAACCATGCTCTCCATTCTTGACCTCTCAACAACCCAGGTGTCTATGTTAGGCTGAAAGATCATGACAGGCCCAAGGTCATTTATTTCAATAACAGTGGTTTCCCTGATCCTAATCTGGTAGTCTCCTACATCACACTGGCTCAGCACAAACTGGGGAAACCCAGCTAGATGGGCGGGGTATAAATAAATTATTATTATTATTATTATTATTATTATTATTATTATTATTATTATTAAACTGCTTAGCTGGACAATGGCAACATTGACCCCACCCCAAACACCTTTTTTCTCAAGCAGCATAGTCAGATCAAGAAGCGTGTCCAGATTGCACACCTAATCCAATAGGGTCACATTTACTCCATAAATCACTTGTCCCAAAACAGTTGGATTCCCCACAAAACTCATTTCTGTCTTGTCTGGATTCAGCTTCAGCCTAATGATTCTCATCTATTTTAAATGAAATAATTACCTTCCATTGGCTGGACATGAATGTATTAGAAGTGCATCCTTAGCTGTTACATTTATTGTACAGTGTGGAAGTTATGCTGTGCCAAAGAAATGTTGCTGGTGGAAACTAGAGTCCAACAGCAACTTAGGCTGGTAAATGAGCTGGGCATCCATATGGTTAGCTCTTTGTAAGGTGAAGGTAACATGAGAACATAGGAAGCCAACTTATACAGTGGGGGTGTTCCAGGGACCAAATGTATCTCCTCAAGCTCCTCTCTCTCTCTCTCTCTCTCTCTCTCTGGTACTTGAGACTCTGTCTTGTTCACATCCCCTCTCCTGGTCACAGCTCTCTACCCAGACCACATGTCTCACTGACCCCACTCCATGCCCTCAAAGGCTTATGTCTGGCTGGAACGTGTCTTTGAATTATGACAATCTCTCTTGCTTGTTTGGAAGGTTGTAGGATAGGGAAATGTTTGTGCATGTAGAAACCTCTGGTTTTTGCATAGCTGGAATGTAGTCTACTATACAAACGTAAAGGCCACATCCATTTCTTTGCCCACTTTCACTTCTGGTCCCACCCATCATTGGCATATGACCCTTGGAAGATTTCCAAGTGTTTAATCCCTAGTCCAAAGTGTTAAGAGTTGCTGCAAGCAGAATCCCTGATCCAGACCTTGCGCAGAGTAGATATGAATTTGTTCTCCATCATAAGAATGAGTTTCAAAGCTTTGCAGGAAACGGTTTTAAATTAGTTACAAATAAACTGCAAAAATACGAAGTTAACACATTGCTCTTAAACAAGAAAGCAATGCAGTCCTGTCTTATTTAAGTCCTTAAAATGGTTCAGTGTCTTTCCTCTCTCTGATCCCAGAGAGAGATCCTATGAAAGCATCTTGCTTGATACTCAACATGGAGCCTAGTCTCTCCTCCAGCGTGCTGGGAGTTCTTTCTGCCAACACTCTGAGCTAGGTCTGTTCCCTGCCTAATGAAAACTTCTCTCCCTTTGTAAATGCTACCCTTTACAAAGTTTTTTTTTCCAAACTTCAGTGTGTACAAACATTACATTTTATGCATATTAAATTTATATCTTTAACACAAGGCAATAGGTTTGGGTTAGGAATCAAGTTATTCTCTCTGTCTGCCAGACAGAAGATGTAGTGGAATTTAGGGAACATAGCTTTTTGTTAACTCTAAATGAAGACATTAAATACAAGCGTGGGCCATACACTTTCTTTGGATTTCTGGATATAGGACAGAGGTGAAGGTAATGGCAACCAATGGATGCAATGTGAACCTTTGCTCCTCAGGGCGGGGGGGGGGGGCAGACAGAAAGAATGGGTAAAACAAAGAGACAAACATGCAAGTGTTGAGAATCCATAACTTTTTCATGTTTTCCTGTGGGTTGCTTTTTTCACATTTGTTTTCTACCAATCATCAATTCTACAATTCTGTGACCACTGTAATGGTGGCAGTGACGCTGAAAAGATGAAGGAAGTAAATCTCCAGGTGTACTTATGGAGATCCAAGTTGAAGAAAGCTCTTAAGCTTGAACATGCAGAGACAGTTCCAGAGACTATTCAAAAGCCTGGAAACATTAAATCCACAACTCTTGCTGAGGTACAGAGTTGTTAACTGAATGAATCTGATTTTAATTCAATAGCAAACACTGCTTCATTTGCATAATCTAGTCACAGTAAGCATGAGAGAGGTATGGGATTTGGTGCCAACAGGCCCTGACCTGGCAGGTGGGCTCACACGCTGAATAAGTTTTCATTTTACAGCTTGCTGCTCAGAAAAAATAGATATTTCACAAACATTAATAAAGGGCTGAGATTGGTCAATGGCTCTTCATTTGTAATCCAATTTTGAGCTGTATAACGAGAAAGATAAAAAATGCTTTGTGATCCTGAAAAGAACCCAACCTGCACCTGAATGAAGGAACAAAACACTGCGGAATGCCTGAATGAGCATGAATAAATTACATTGAATGTAATGTCTCATATTGTTATGCACCTGGTTGAATAGGAATCAACACCCCCTCCAAAAAAACCTAAACTAAGTTGGTAGAAATTAGAAAAGGTTCTCTAAAATAAGGGTAGAACCATATGTCTGTAGCTTTTCTATGATGCCTTTTGATGCCAGGATAGCAGAAGCTCAGTGTCAATGACAATTCGTAAGCAGCTGTTCTGGAGTGGGCTGGTAATATACAATTGATAACCCTGGCCATCCACAGTACATCTGTATGGAAAACATATTACAGTGGTACCTCGGGTTAAGTACTTAATTCGTTCCGGAGGTCCGTTCTTAACCTGAAACTGTTCTTAACCTGAAGCACCACTTTAGCTAATGGGGCCTCCTGCTGCCACCACACCGCCGGAGCACGATTTCTGTTCTCATCCTGAAGCAAAGTTCTTAACCCGAGGTACTATTTCTGGGTTAGCGGAGTCTGTAACCTGCAGTGTATGTAACCTGAAGCGTATGTAACCCAAGGTACCACTGTATGGCTTTATTTCCCTGCGTGATAGAAGTATTTGAGGACCAATTAGACCCACAATCTCTACTGTTCACTTGAAACATTTTCATTTCATAGGGAGCAAGCTCTCAGGATGACTGTGAATACGCTACTGCCATCCTCATGGGTCATAGGTCTCCTTCAGAGGCTGGATAAAGGGGATCTGAAGAATCTTTCAGCTTTTCCATGTTGGTTAGGAGTAAGGGATGGTGGCGGCCAGCGCTGTGGATTATTAATTGGAGAATTTTTGTTCTAGAACATTCTATGGGCAGTTGCTGAAATCAAGGCCATTTTGGCCACAGCCAGATGACCAAATGTGCAGTGATGTATTGCATGCAAAAAGGTGCAGGGAACAAAAAGGGGTCATGTGCATCTTTTGAGTGCGGTTTCCTAACCTTGATGTGCATTTCCCAAACTAACAGAGCCTGGATACCTAGGATGTGTGAAGAGCAGCTATATGGGGAATGCCAGTAAGATTTCTTAAAAAGATCCTCAGTATATGTTCCCCAAAGGAACATGTGAAAGTCTTAATGATGTGCAGCCCTAGCTTGTTTCTAGCATTAGGAGAGCTGGAGCGTCCCCCGCCTCCACACACCCCAAACACCCAAAAGGCTTTTTCCACACAGCTACACACTGACAAGAGGATACACAGGCAAACTGAAACCCCAAGCGTGTATCTCTAGCTCCACATTTTCTGAAGGAATAACTGACAAGCTGGCATCACCTGCCTGAATTTCTCCTTGCTCTCTGAATGGCAATAGTCAAGGAGTATTAATTTATATTTCATTTGACACATTCTGAGATTTAGCCTGGCAGACTGTCAGAATCTGCTGAGGGGGTACGAAGAGAAAATATGACAAATATTTGATGATGGGTTTTGTTTGGTTTCGAGACGGTGTCACTTGAAGTTGCAGTCCATATGAGATTCTTCCAAGCCATTCTTCCCAAAAGCTTTGGTGAATGGCATCAAGAACACAGCATATAGAGGGAGGTGTGAAGTTAAATTGAAAGGTGAGAAGATTCATCCCTGACCAAAAAAAGCATTCTTTACAGATGTGAATTTAGATTACTGAACATGCTGTAGGAGAGCATGACACTGAATTTTTGTGAGAATCAGACTAGGCATGTCTGTACTCCGTAGGCTGGATTTAATTTTCAAAATAGGAGGTTCCAGAATGTGAGCTGACCAAAAAGGAAGCAGGAAGTGCAAGCCATTAATGTCAAATCCATGGGCTCAATGACATTCCAGCCATGGGGAAGGTCAAATCCCAAAGTGGGTGTGGGCAGACCCATACACAATCTTATATCTCAACCTCTATTTTCTTCAAACTCTGTTTTATTTGTTCTGACTGTGGGGGGGGGGGAGGCAAAAAGAGCTCAGTAGTCCCAGCAGAAGCACCCAGACTTAAGTCAATGCACAGCTGAAATGCATACGGCTATTTAATTCTCAGACTTCAAAATGCAATTTCACCCTGAAACTTGCATGCATTTAATTGCAAAATGCATGAACTAGTTTTTGCAAGGAACACAAGCCTGCTGAGACAATGACCTTTCTGCTTTTAGCTGATTGTCTTACACAGGAAGTAGATGCAATGGATGTTTAACAAGATCAAAGCCCCTTTTCTTCCCCACGGAATAGTTGGGAAAGAATCCAGAGGGTTGCATGAAATTTGGATGTGCATCTGACCGGAAAACTGAGGTTTCCCCACCTCAGAGTTAAACCAACTATTATCTAAGATACAAGACATACGGTATTTATTCCTCTCTCACTCCAATGGCCTTTGGGGTGATTTGAGTTGGGCAACATGCCTCGTTTTGCTATTTTGAATTGTGACCCAATTTTTTGTGCATGGTCGCCTACTATTTACCAGTGCTTTCTTTTTTCCTAGAAAAAATAGGTGATGGTACTCACCGAGAAGTTGTTACAGTAAGTGTCACATTTCCCCCCTCCCCCCAAAGGTGCTGGTACTGTGTACCCTTGGGTACCCCCTGAAAAAAGCACTACTATTTACAGACCTGTTTAATTGAATATTGCTATGGTAAGAGAGAGCTATGTTTTCTCACCTACTTCACCAGAAACTTCCTTTGTGGCTATGACTACAAAGTACAAATGGAAAGAGACAGAGGCATTTTTAAAAGGTAAAGGTAAAGGGACCCCTGACCATTAGATCCAGTCATGACTGACTCTGGGGTTGTGGCGCTCATCTCGCTTTACTGGCCGAGGGAGCCGGTGTACAGCTTCCGGGTCATGTGGCCAGCATGATGAACCAGAGCAGCGCACGGAAACGCGTTTACTTTCCTGCTGGAGCGGTACCTATTTATCTACTTGCACTTTGACGTGCTTTCAAACTGCTAGGTTGGCTGGAGCTGGGACAGGGCAACGGGAGCTCACCCCATCACGGGGATTCGAACCGCCGACCTTCTGACTGGCAAGCCCTAGGCTCAGTGGTTTAGACCACAGTACCACCCGTGTCCCGAGGCATTTTTAGTGGAGCGCAACTGGTTCACCCACACTGGGCACCATGCCAAGAGGGTGCCAAAACAACGATGTAGAGCAGAAGGCGAAAGGTAAGGGTGTGTCAAATTTTGGCTGGCACAGGGTGCCACTGAAATTTGAGAGTACTAAGTCTGCTACTGGAAGAGGCAGAGGCAGCTGTGAGCTACACTGGTGGTGTCCCAAAGAACCTTGCTTAGGGTTAAGGAAACTGAGGACAACAGGTTTTGTTTTTTTACTTGAGCAGCTCAGACTTTTCCATCACACTCCTTTGCAGGCTGTGTAACACTTGACAATAACAAGTGACATCATAGCTACTGTTCCATTTTTTGCCGTTGAAGGGCCCTTCTACTCAGCAGATATACCTTGTGCTCGGTAAGCCAGGCTTGGCATGCATGGTTTAGCTGCAGTGACATAATATAAAGCAAGCATCCCCAAACTCGGCCCTCCAGATGTTTTGGGACTACAATACCCATCATCCCTGACCACTGGTCCTGTTAGCTAGGGATGATGGGAGTTGTAGTCCCGAAACATCTGGAGGGCCGAGTTTGCCTATGCCTGATATAAAGGAATCTGGCATAGAGATGGAAAGGTGGCTGTCTCCTACCCATTGAAAAGGGGAGATTGCATTGCCATTTTCATACAATAACCATTGTACAAAACTGAACCTATTCCTTCCAGACTGCTTCCCCCTCCCCTCCCCACACACTTCATTTTGGTCTTAATAGGATCATCTTCTTTTCTGAGGGTAGCAGAGTTCATTCATGGGCATCCGACAAGCTGCTTTAAATCATCCTGACACTATGAAAAAGGGCATTCTTTCAACTGAAGCCAGTCATTTGATTTATTAAGAATGTGAGGTATCTAGTGACTGTCCTTTGTCTCAGAAAGAATAGGTTCCACGTTGATATAGAAACAAAGGTCTGGTAGCAATAAAATAATGAGGCTATGTGGTAGATGCCATTACATTGAGCAAATGAACCCTCTACTCAGCAGAGATAGATGACTAATGAGAACAAACATATTTGTGTGAAATATTTCTGGCGACTTTGCAATCTACAAGGACTGCATTTCACAACACAATTGGACATTAGCAGAGTCACAGAGTCTGCTTCAAATCGTGTATTAGATGAACCTTGGTGGCAACCTTAGGAGACGAGGAACTTCAGGCCCTGACCAGAGGCGAAATATGGTACTCAATGTCTCTCTATCTGGCCCTTGGAACTCTCCACAGATTGCCACATGCCCTCTGCCCAGGGGCACATCCCTCACTGGCCATGCTTTGCATCCAGAGTGTTTTTGCCTGACTGGAATATGGCCTTGACATCTGACAATGCTTCTTGGTTGTGTGGATGGAAAAGAGGGTTTTGTGTCAAAACTAGCCTGCTGTACAAAGATGAAATATATGTTTAATGTTCTGCCTGCTTTTGCCTCTACCTCCCCCCACCACCAAAATGGCACGTGGCTCTCAGAAAGTTGCTCAGATGGGAATAAAGACCTCAAACTGTAAAAGGTTTCTAGGTGGAGCTCTTCTCATCTTCCCAGCTTAAAAAACTTTCCAGTGGTCCCTCACTCTCCTTTTAACTTTTAGTATTGGTTCCCAGGGACACAAGCCTGTACCAATGAGCTAGGTTGGATCCACCAGAAACCCTCATTACCCCAACCCTTCTTCCTAGGCTCCATCTGTACACCTAAAGCAGTGTCATGCCTCCTGAAACAGTCATGGCTTCCCCTAAAGAATTGTGGGGACTGTAGAGTGTTTAGGAGGCTGAGAGTTAAGAGACCCCTGCCCACACCACTGATCTACAATTTCCAGAGTTCCCTCACAGAGGGAATGATTTTTAAAGCACTCTGGGAATTGTAGCTCTGAAGGGGAATAGGGGCCTCCTAATGACTCTCAGCGCCTTCAACAAATGACAGGCCCCAAGATTCTTTTATGGAAGCCATGTTGGAAATGCTCTGAAAGTATAGTTCAGATGGGGCTCTAGTATACTCTGACACAGCTAGAATTTTTACCAAGGCCAGGCTTTCTTGGGCCTCACACTGAAATATTCAGCACTTGCCACTTGTGAGTCTACTCCTATTTAGCCTTGGTATGAAGCATGGACCATAAAGCTGGACCATAAAGAAGGCTGATCGCCAAAGAATTGATGCTTTTGAATTATGGTGCTGGAGGAGACTCTTGAGAGTCCCATGAACTGCAAGAAGATCAAACGTATCCATTCTTAAGGAAATCAGCGCTGAGTGCTCACTGGAAGGACAGATCCTGAAGCTGAGGCTCCAATACTTTGGCCACCTCATAAGAAGAGAAGACTCCCTGGAAAAGACCCTGATGTTGGGAAAGATGGAGGGCACAAGGAGAAGGGGACGACAGAGGACGAGATGGTTGGACAGTGTTCTCGAAGGTACCAGCACGACTAAATGACTAAACAACAACAACATGAAGCATGAGGAGGCTTCACTTGGAATTCAGTACTCATCTGTACAAAGGATAGTTCAGTTCGTAGAACTCAGAGTCATGAGTTTGAGTCCCACATTGGGCAAAACCATTCCTGCATTGCAGCGGGTTGGACTAGATAACCCTTGTGGTCCCTTCCAGCTCTGTGATTCTGTGGTCTCAGAGAGATTGCCTGATGCTTATGGTAACATGGTGTTTGTGGATAATTCATTGGTTTTAAATGGACTGAAGCCATTCCACACCTTGCTGTCTGCTGTGGTCTTAATATCTATTGTTTGATTTGTAAGGGTAGCATTATATGGTAGCTCTAATTGAAGACGCTGCTGCTGCTGCTTTTGTTGCTTTGTAGTGATAACTTTACTGATGTTTTCTGAGTGTTTCTTCAGCAGATGTGTTAATAAAAAAACAAACTTTAAACCATAGTTAAGACTAATTCATTTAATTAGGGCATAAGAGCCAACTGAAAGGATTTGAAGATCCAGTTGTGGAAGGAAATGAGCCTTGAGGACATTACATTATTTTTTAAAAAAATTAAGTCCCTGTCTATACTGCCATAATGCCTGTTCTTTATTCTCCATTAAAGAACACATCTTTGGGCCTGCACATTGAGCTGTTTTCATTAAGAAATCAAATTATGTCATTTCTGTCAAGAATGGAAATTGAACAAAAATGACTCAGCTTCAGCTTATTAAATTGTTGTAGAAGTTTGATCAAAATGTACAAAGCAACCCACAATCAAGGGTATCATATGGTGCGAGGGAGCAATGCATGCAACGTGAAATAAACAAACATGTCAAATAGACCCTGGTTATTCTGGAAAGTCAAGTAATGAATGGCACATTCCTGATGCATCAGTGGGCAACGTGGAACCTATATTCTTTATTTTGTACTTGTACTGGGTGTTTGTTTATTTGTTTATTGCATTTATATCTTAGCATTCCTCCAAGGAGCTCAAGGTGGTGTGCATAGTTCTCTTTCTCACCATTTTATCCTCACAAAACCCCTGTGAAGTAGGTTAGGCTGAGAGTGATTGGCTGTCCCAAGGTCACCTAGTGAGTTGCATTGCTGAGCAGGGATTGGAACCCTGGTCTCCCAGGTCCTAGTCAAACACTATAACCATTACACCCACAAAGGTTCTATGCAGATGGTTCAAGAAAGGCTCTCAAGTGGCAGGATTGGAGACCCTTGACAGCTGTTGTCAGCTGTCCATAGTCAGTATGGAACTAGTTTGGTTGTGCTATGTCTTGGCATAATTGCAAAGCTTTTCTCACGATAAATACTCTCAAAGCTCTTAATCAACTGATAAGCATGGACACAAGTATGCATGCACACAAACATGTTTGTGTGTGTATTTGTACTTGCGCATGCACACACACACAAAAACCTGCAACAAGCAACATTTTTATAGTGCATGTCCACCCCGTATGAATAATTCTTCTAGCTAGCTGGAAGCCTTGTTCAGGCCGTGTGTGTGTGTGTGTGTGTTTGTGTGTGTCAAAAAAAAAAGAAAAGAAAGTGTGGGCCAGGCCACTTTCAGACCCTCCAAGTGCCCCTATTTTCCAGGGACATCCCTGATTTAGAGAAGCCGTCCCAGTTTCTGATTTGATGCCGGAATGTCTCGCTTTTCCTTAGGATGTCCCTATTTTCATTGAAGAAAGGTAGGAGGTTATGGAGTTATCTGACCCACACACCCCCAAGCTGTCTGAAGGCAATCCTGTATAGGGAAGTTTTTCAAATATTTAATGTTTTATTATGTCTTTATATATGTTGGAAGCTGCCCAGAGTGCTGGAGCAACCCAATAAAATGTGTGGGCTATAAATAGTAAAACTATCATTATGAAATGGGAAGTCCCCATTTTCATTGGAGAAATCTTGGAGGGTATGCACTATTTTGTTCTTTCCACCCATGAGGCATTTCTCTGTTGTGAGGTCTGGCTCTACCATTAGGCAGGGTGCCTCAGGTAGCTGACTTTGGTTGTATAATCTATCCAAGGTGTAAACTATTTCTTACCTCAACTGTCTTCAAGGTTTTTTTAATCCTGGCTTTTCGTCAAGGTCCTTCTTATGAGGTTTTTTTATTATTATTATTAAAACAACCTAGCAATTCTTTTCCTTCTAATTTACAAATTTCTATATTTCTGCATTTGTGGGGAGATGCCTATTTTCTAAATAGTAGATGGAAGGGGGTTGGAATAGAGACTGCTATCTTATTTTGGGATGGTTCCATTTCAATACTAAAATGGTAGGCAGCAGACCCACCTACGTTTGCTATAAGAAGAAATGACCCGACATCTATACAGAAAAGAGGTGCCTTCTGTAACGTATTAAAAGAAGGGTTCTATAAGGAGCCTTCATAGTCTGCCTTGCAAATAAGTTTTAACTAAATAGAGCAAGCTAGTTGCTCCCTTCAGCAATACACCCTCTATTTTTAGACTTTTCTCATCATCTTCTCCTAAATAAGAACGCTGCAGAGGACTGAAGAAACCTCACTGATGAGAATAACACTGGATTGTGTTGATATTTGTTCATGTCCTAGTCAATTTAGAAATACCAGTGTGTATGTGTGTGTGTGTATATAAATGTACAACAGAGCATCCCAACATTCTTCACCTCTGTCTGTCACAAAAGATTCCTTTCTCTTTATTTAACAAGACATGGCAACAGTAGAGGTCAGGTAGGCAGATAACCAAGAAAAAGAAATCAAAATAACCTGAAGGAAGAGGACAGGAGGGAGAAAACAGGGATTGCAGGAGAATTCACCTGAATTCACAATCTATTTCATTTGATCCCCTCCTTTATTTTCAACTTCATAATGGAGGGAAGCAAGTGTCTACCAAGGATGATTTATTAATAAGTGATTTGGAGTCAGGGATGAGCACTAAGTTAGCCAACTTTGTGGAGGAACACTATGTTTTTCAGAATGGTAAAAACCCAAGCAGGCCGTAAAGAGGACCCCTCTCAACTAGCTGAATGAGAAACACAATAGCAAATGAGATTCAATCTATATCGTGCATTTTGTTTATATAGCACAGTTATTTATGGCATTCTTGTGTTAATGTTGCCTCATAACTCAAGCATAATTCAGCTGCCCATGAATTCTGATTTATCATTATGAACAGAATAGCTGCTATATACTAGCAGTATTGTCTCATAAACTAGTAAATAGCCCTATAAATGTTTATAGTACTTTTTTTATTTGACATAACTGAAAAATAGTAAGAATCTGAATGGGTTCTGCAAAGTGTTATGGAAGAACATATCTTTTCTAAGCCATACAACTATAAGCTGCCATTCTATGTGAACAAGCTTGATAAATCATACATAATATTGCTATCGGAGTGGAGATAATACTGTAGTGGGGTTTCCTACAATAATTTATGCTAAGAGGTTTTTCAAGACCTCAAGCACCACAGTGTTGCCAAATGACTTTGAACTGTCCTGCTCCTTTGCCTTTTAGAGCACCTTGAACTTCAAGAATCAACTGGGGAAACTTTTTATGGCATGTTACATGTAGATGACAATCATTACCCACTAGTGTAGACTTTCCCAACCTGTGACCTCCAATCCCATCAGTTGCAGCCAGAATGGCCAACTATTAGAGTTTTCATTCAAAATGTATGGATGGCACCAAGATGGTGAGGGTTGTGTTAATGTGTGTCAAAGAAGCTGTTGTCAAAGGCACATGAACAGCGGTTTGTAAGAAGTTGGCAACTCTTAGTAAGAATCTAAAGCTTTTGTGTTCAGATGCAAATGCCTCTGAATCAAAGTAAATACACGTAAGAATGCAGCCTTATTAAACTGGAAATATTTTTAAAGTACTTGAGCTATTAATTTTTACCACCCTGCCAGTTGTTATTCTTGTTTTGCCCTTTTATAGAATTGCTCTTTTGATGTGTGGAGTTCATTCCTACTTGATGCAATTTTTAAAATAAAGGCATATAAAAGAATAATAATAATAATAATAATAATAATAATAATAATAAATTAATTAATTTATACCCAGCTCATCTGGCTAGGTTTCCCCAGCCACTCTGGGCGGCTCCCAACAGAATTAAAAGCATAATAAAGCACCAAACATTAAAAACCTCCCTAAACAGGGCTGCCTTCAGATGTCTTCTAAAAGTCAGATAGTTGTTTATTTCCTTGACATCTGACGGGAGGGTGTGCCACAGGGCAGGTGCCACTACTGAGAAGGCCCTCTGCCTGTTTCCCTGCAACCTCACTTCTCACAAAGAGGGAACTGCCAGAAGGCACACGGCGCTGGATGTCAGTGTCCGGGCTGAATGATGGAGGTGGAGACACTCCTTCAGGTATACTGGGCCAAGGCCATTTAGGGCTTTAAAAGTCAGCACCAACACTTTGAATTGTGCTCGGAAACATACTGGGAGCTAATGTAGGTCTTTCAGGATCAGTGTTATATGGTCTCAGCGGCCACTCCCCATCACCAGTCTAGCTGCCGCATTCTGGATTAGTTGCATTTTCTGGGTCACCTTCAAAGGTAGCCCCACGTAGAGCGCATTGCAGTAATCCAAGCGGGAGATAACTAGAGCATGTAACACTCTGAGGGCAGGTGGGGTCTCAGCCTGCATACCAGATGGAGCTGGTAGACAGCTGCCCTGGACACAGAATTGACCTGCGCCTCCACGGACAGCTGTGAGTCCAAAATGACTCCCAGGCTGCACACCTGGTCCTTCAGGGGCACAGTTGCCCCATTCAGGACCAGGGAGTATAAACTAGGGATGCGTGTTGGATTTGGATCCATCCTGAGGTAAAACAAGGTTCTTCAGAGGGAATTTGGACATGTCTGAGGCAAAGCAGGATCTGTGTACCCATGACTTCTGAAGTGTTCTGCTGCTCCTTGGCAATCCAGACATTTCAAAAAATGCTGCAGTCAAGTGTCTATTAAAAGTAAGTAATGTCTCTAAGATCACTTTTATAAGGAATAATGCCAGGTGGGGATGCTAAAGAAGGGGGAGCGGGAGAGGGCAGGGGGAGGGCAGAGGAAGAGCTCCATTATAGCCTTATAGGGAATGGTTTCAACTGGAAAGCAAAGCCCTTTTAGTTCTTCCTCCCCAAATAATTTTAAAGCTGTCTAGCCCATCAGCTCTGGACTTTTTGCCTATACCGTATTTTTCGCTCTATAACACGTACCCGACCATAACACGCACGTAGTTTTTAGAGGAGGAAAATCCGTAGGCATGCCACCCGTAGACATTCCCTCCATAACACGCACAGACATTTCCCCTTACTTTCTAGGAGGAAAAAAGTGAGTGTTATGGTGCAAAAAATACGGTAATTTGGTTTCTTACCCAGGGGCCCCCATCTAATGTCTGCAGTCTTAAGGCCAATTGTCCACAAAACACTGCAGGAGATTAAGTGATTCATTTTCTTATCCATCTTAAAAGTCTAATAGCTACTCTTGTGCGCAAAACTACAGCAGCTATCCTTCTGGAATTTGACATGATTCATGTCCTAAGAAGGAGAGATGCCTGCAAATTTCATTCAGTCATGCCCCCAAATAAAATAAAGCCATGGACTTTTACTTTAAAATAACAAAGCCTACATTTTAAATGTCACCAGCAAAAAAATCCTGTAGTTTGGCAGGCTTCATCAATGTATTTTGCCTATACATTTCGTTCACATCTGTCAAAAGGTGGGGGGAATTGTTGACTTTTTTTTTCCCAATAGTGAATGGAGGGATGAAGTAGAGTAAGATGGTCTGAAGTTGAAATGGGCTACATCACAGACTGAGACAGCCTTTTTCCAAAGCCCAAATCCTGGTCCAAACTAAACCTTGTTTGTATGCACCTCTAATACAAACTTGGTAAAAAAGTGGGGGAAAGTACCACTTTGCTGAGCGATGTATGATTGTGTGCCCATTAATAAGATTCATTTTATATCCTGAGGGTTTTGTCAAGAATCCACATTTTAAGCAAACCCTCATTACCTTAGGCTTAGTGGAAGGCCAGTTTAGCAAAGGTTTTGTTACTTACATTGCTTTCTATTACCTGTCAGATGACTGAACTTCTACCATTTAACGATATGCTAACAAACTAAAGTCCCTAGAGAGTCTTGGAAGCACAGTCTGTTCTAATGAATGCCTACCAAAGAACCCCTGCCGCCTCCTAAGAGACTTTGTGGTGTGAACAGCCTACTTAAATGAGAGAAGATGACAAAATGTTGTTGACAGTGGGTTTCCTACATTGGAAGACAAATATTACCTTAGAGGCCACTTCCAGCTCATGATTCTAATCCTATTTCAAGATGAGTTTACTGCATGCTGACCTGGGCATCATGTGTGCTTTATTAACGAAACAATAAATATTGTAGAAAGTTGTCTTCAACAGAGTCGGAACATGTCTCCATCTAGCTCTCTATTGTTACTGACACTGGTGCTCCGGGGTTTAGGATAGGGAGTCTCTCCCAGCCCCATAACAAGAAATGAGTTTAGGATTTTTGGCATATAAACACATGCTGTTCCTCTGTAGAGAGAAACACATTTTCACAAGACCAAGCTAGAGGGGCACATCTGAAGCCATGTTATGGCATTTGCAAACCTAGGAGGAAAAGCAGATTTCACATCTATCTGTGCCAGACATTGTAGCATCTGAGCCTAGTATGGCTTTATAGCTGTACATGCTCCTACAAAGGTATAGAAACCTGCAATTCTGAAAGCCCGCTTGTTCCTTTAAGTTTCTCCACAATATTTTCTTTCCCCCTCAGAACGGGAACAAGAAAAATATTCTGAATTCTAGTCAGGGTAGTGATTTTCAAAAGAGCTGGTTTTGCTAGCAGACAATGGGCAGATATGAAAAAGGACAGATAAGGATATAGATAACAAGCTGAACAATGGGCTTCCCTGAGTGAGAGGGGAAAGGAAAAGAATGGGAAAATGGCACAATGAAAATTCCATTGCCATAGAAAAGGTTGTTCCAGTAACAAATTAGGCTACATGTGGTAGGTAGTTGTGCATTAGGACCAGTACATACTGTCAGATGCAACAGGAATTTCTATTGTCATAATCCAGCCTCAACTAGGGTGGATAGCTGAGAATATTTCTGTTTCATTTCAGTTTTACGTGTGTCTAATCATAAGTCTGTTCTGGCCCATTTTCTGCATATTTTTGTTTTATTTTTTAAAATACACACACAAAGCAAATTCATTTAAATGATATGCATTTTTTACTTTAAAATGCACATTTTGTATATTTTTCTATTAATTCCCCCCTAAAACACAATTTTGTATGCGTTTTGCACTCATTTTCCTTGTACAATATGCACACTTGCATTCACTTTTTAACCAAAACTGCACTGCAGTTTCAACAGTCCCATTGTTAAGTGTGTTCTAATCCACAGTTGGAAAATTAGTCTGGACCACTTTATAATGTGGATTAAATGAAATTCTCCTCCATCAAAGCATAGGGTCATAGAATTCGAGAGTTGGAAGGGATCATGAGGGTCATCACCGTGCAATGCAGGAATCTTTTGCCCAATGTGCGTCTCAAACCCATGACTTTGAGATTAAAAGTCCCTTGCTCTACCAACTAAGCTATGTATGACAATGAAAATCCAGAAGCCCCTATACAATCTAGCAACAAACATAGATGGATTGTCATGCTGCCCATTTGCCTTGTGCCACACATTTATTCAAACCTCTGCACGTAGCCTACATCTATATATGTGGAACTCTTATCATCACTCTCTATGCAGTCTCTTGAAATAATGGAGGGTGGAGGGACTAGAACATGCATGCATTTGTAGAAGTACCCTCTGTACAGAAGGTCAGATCAATGTGCAAAGACCATACACAAGGCCAGAAAGTCCATGTTCTCTTAGACTGTTCATCCTCCCTATATTATTTTCTGCACAGAGTTAGAGAGCAGACTGTGTGCAACAGCAGGAACAAAAGAACAGCAGGAGCTCTGCAAAAGTGTGGGATCATAACCATACCTTGTACTTTGTCTACAGATTAAAATAACAAATAACCTACTTTCAGCCCAAGTGGAGCTGTACTAGAGGGAAGAAAGAAAATTGAATCTGGAGTGGTAGGGAGCATGCTTTGCATGTAGGAAGACCCATATTCAGTCATATTATGAAGGGCCAGTGGGTGTGCTGGGAAGTTTTGATAGAATGAGCTATAGGGATAATTGATCTGACACATAATAGATCATACTTGTCAGCAGGAAAAGCACATTGAAGTTCCAGATTTGAGCACTGGGGTTTCCAAAAACAGGGGATGTCTCAGAGAAAAGACGTCTGAAATCCAGGGGAACCACTGGAGAAGTGGAATATTTAATGCTGGGTGCCTCTACAGATTATGTTCAATTCTGCTGGGTGTCTTGAATGAACGCAGTCTAGGTTCAGCCTTCTGTCACATTAATAACATCCGCTGGAATCTCTTCTGAGTGGCAGTTTCTGTTGGGCTAGGCACATTCAAAAGGCTCTGGAACTCAAGATGCCAAAAATGAATCTGTCTCCAAACGCTGTGATCTCTGTTCTTCCGTAATCCATGCTTTTGACTATTCTACACACACATTACTTCTTTCACTCACTTGCCCTTCTTTGACCTTGCCTTGGATTTTCTGAAACTTGCAGCATTTTCTGATTATACAGCTACGTTTTCCAGATCTCCCTGATAGTTCCTGGTTCCTTGATGCTTCCCTGTTCCAAATTTTGCTGTTGTGGAGAACATGTAAGTGTTGCAACTTGTTGACACCACAGACATGGTAACACCTTGAGAGGATCATTCTCTCTTTCTAAATGTGAAGATTGTTGTTGTGTTACATCCCATTCAACAAATTGGTGTGAACCCATTTGTGGCTAATCATAGTTCTAACATAGATTTTTTAAATAACAAAATGGTCATGGCTGTTAAGTTAGTCGAAGGGTCTTGCAGATTTTAGAAATTCAGTGGAAGGGGACTGGCTTTTCCCTTCATATAATTGTATATGTAGGCTGCCATCAATATATTACATAAATGCAACAGGAGGGGACTCGATGGTAAATGTTTGTTGGCCAGCAATGAGATGTATCACAGATTCTTTCCAGGAGGGAGTTATCAAAGAAAGTACTGCACCATACTCACAAATGCACCTGGATTATGTAGTTAAAGGGAAATGTTAGGAAGGCAAGTGTTGCAGATTCCTTTTTAAATGGACTGAAGTGTGATTTGTTGTGCTTCTGGTGTTTGATTGAAAGTATGAGAATGCATTTGGGAAGTTGCTGTTTGCAACTTGCTGGTATGGCTAGTTCCAAACATTTCCTTCCCTCCAATGGAGGAGCTGAATTGTCATGGTGGAAATTCACCTTTCCAAGTTTCCTGCTGGCTTGCTGCCCATCAAACTTCTGATCTTCAGTGAGCTCTCCCTCTTGATATGCCTGCACCAATGTGAGTTGGCCATTAAACTTCTGTGCATTGCACAGAAGACTCTGAGGGAGCACTCTTTGGTACCTTGAGGAAATGGCAAAATCTGTTGGGTTCTGCTGTTGCCTTTCACAAACTGAGAATGCAGTCTAGGATATGACATTGCCATTTCCTGTGCACATTGCAGGGGAAGATTTGGTAATTTCCCTTAGGGAAGCTGTTCAGTATTACTGATCTTGTTAAGAATCACTGTTAGGTTTCCAAGAAGCACTGTTGCTTTGGGGGGGGAAAGTCTGAAAATCATTCTTCTGAGGCAGGGAGAGCACAAGAGATTCAACGAAACATAGGAGAGAGAGGAATGACAATGCATTTGTATGTCATACATGATATTAGAGCACTAGCTAAGGTGTCCATTTATCTTTAGTGGCTATGATGCTCCGAATGAAACCATCAACCATATGTAAATAGTGGCGTGTGATGGAGATAATGTAAAACCACATATTGAAGTCACTTGACACTCATTCCCTTTAGAACTTGGCTGGGTTCTTCCATACTTCCTTTACAGACACTACCTGTTATGACAAGCACTCTGTTTTCACTATGACCCTCCACTGGGCAATGGCGTTTGCAGGACATTTAGACTCATAAACACTCCTGCACCTAAAGAGCTCTGCTGTGAATTAAATGGCAATTTGTGCATGCATAAGTTTTGGTATGTGCTGAACAAAAGTGGATATACATAACTTAATGGGGGAGTTGCCTAACTAAAAAATGTAGCTTTTTACAAGTACTTTGAATTCAGAAACACCATTGCTCACTCTCTCTCTCACACACACACACACACTAAAACGCTTTTAATGAAGTCAGGAACTAAAAACTACTGTGAGGTTGAGTGCAGCCATTTTATTGGAAAAAAAAACTATGGGTATGTGCATTTCTTTCTTTAAAACACATTAGACAAGGAGCAATTGATGATCAGGAGTTAGTTATAGCTTTCTATACATGTTTATTTCCAAAACTATACAGATATTGGAAAATTGTCCTTAGGTCTCTGTATTGGTTAATTCTGCAGTGATTTTATATATATATATATATATATATATATATATATATATATATATATATATATATATACATTATATATATATATATATATATATATATAATTCCTCATTCCCAGTTGCAAACCTATTTGATATGAACTGGTGTTTTCAGTTTGTGACAATAAAAAAAAGTTGGTTATATTTACATGTGCTTAACGTTGCATAATTGACCATTGTACAGGTGTTTTAAAACCATTAGCTACTGCTAAATGAATTTCAAGATTGACCCAAGTGGGTTTGGTTGTTATTTGAATACACATGTGCTACACAGATATGGTTTATTAAAGACACCCTCTCTCTCACTCCCCCATCACCACTTTTGTGTTTTTGCTGTTCATTTACCTCTAAATCCTGTTTTAGCTGTGGATATACTCTATATCATCATCAACCAACTGGGGTAGAGGAATACCACTGACCCCACACAAATCCATGGTGAACAGTGGGACTATATACTGGCAAAAATGAAAATGTCCCAACATCTGCTTGGAAAACAAATGTTTGCTGCATTTGTGAAAAAGCAAATATAGCAAGAGCTATATTTGGCTCTGGTTTATTTCGATGGATCATGCATCTCAGCAAAATATTCTAGGTGCAAATGATCGGCATTCAGAGTAGGGAATGATCAGTTGGCTGCAAACAAATGCTTCAGAATATCGCAGCCAATCTTGTAGTACATAATAATTGTAGTTTCAGTTGCTATGGAGAAATGAGGAATAAAACAGCAGCAAACACCTGGAGCTAATCTATAGACTAAGGTATTATTTATATTGGTCTTACTGATGTGCTCTGTCTATGGATCATGTTCTGTTCAACGTCTTAAGGCTTGTCTAACCTCTTACAGAAAGTGCTGTCTGTTCAAATCTTCCATGCATGAGGGAGAAGGCATTTCTGCCAGGAAAGAAAAGGATGATTTTAATCCATGTTTTTTTCTGCTATAACAGCAAAGCCAGGGATATGAAATAAAATACAATATTGTATATGGTATCTTCGCTCCATTTATTCCCCCCCCCCAAAAATAATAATTCTCCATGCACTAGACCCAAGTACTACAAGGTAGTGAAATATTTACAACATTTGTACATGTGCTTTTAGGGAGGTCACCCAAAAGTTCTATTTTTATTTGGATGTAAAGAAAAGCTATTTTCCCCTAGACTAGTTACATCGATCTGAAGTGAGAGATGACTCTTCCAAAAGGAAAAGCCCACAGAGGACAAAGATATCACATATTTATAGTGAATGCTCACAAACTGAATGGTATTTTTACCTTTGAACTGCTGCCACTGCATAATGCCCAAAATCTAATGGTCTGTGGGTCCTCTCCCTACGGTGCCTCTCAGATTCATTGGTATCGTATGTAATACTTGTTTCTTTTTTTGCTTATCGAATTTCTTAAAACGTTGACTGATAGCATTCAAACTACAACAATTTCATGGTAGCCTTAGACAATATATATGATATGATATTTACTGGGCTATGGCACTAAAGAATTCAGACCACTTTAGAAGTTCAGAGTTCCATGATGTGCAATGGATTCCTAAGTGACGCAGGGCTGATCCACCTCCTGCACATGTCAGGGAATGCTCTGTGTGCATAAAGGAGCGTGCGTAGAGTATTCCCAGGCACTGAAGAGAATGGGATGCTTCTACTTGCAGGAAAGCCCACAAGTATGTTAAAAATTCCCCTCAAGTGCACTACAGCCATTGGAGCGGGGCGTCAGCTTGGATTTATACAGGTTACCCATCTCTCTAATAAATTCCAGGAGTAAGGCTCTTCTCACCCAATTTCTTTTCTACTTGTTTAAAGGTAAAGGTAGGAAACCCAGTAGACCAGATTAAACAAACAGAATGCAGTTGGGAAAAATATACGGGCGTATGAGTCCATTTTGGCAATGCGGATGTGTATCCTTCCATGCCGCCAGGCTCCCGTTCGGCAATCCTCGAAGCAGCAGAAGAAACTTGCGCAGTCCTTGCCATCGAGACATTCATATCCATATTCTTCGTCCCGTTCTTGGAGGTGTGTGGCATTGTTCATTTGGATAGTAGCTGACCTGGGGCGGATATCGATTGTAGGTGCCTAGGACAAACGAGCAGCAAGAAGGGGCAGAGGGGAGAATGAGTGATTTGCTCGTTGCTACAATGTTCTGTTTCAACTAACATTTGATCCATCAAAATCGGTTGCTCTACATAATGTCAGAATGAGGGAGCCATGATGCTTAGATATGTTACAATGATGAACCTTTAATCTGGAACTTTCTCAAAGCAACAATTCAACACTCCGTCTTTAAATTCCCATTTTACTTAACAGCATTGGTTTGGTTGGGTTTAATTCCAAATAGGAATGCAGAATAAAAAGTGCTGAGATTTGTTTAAGTGACTGCTTCATATAAGAAGGCAATCACAATTCTCCCTCCCCCACTCCATATCACTATTAAATTGGGGGGGGGGGAGATAATTTAAATGCAGAATTCTTGAAAAAGAATGCTTTATGTTCCTGCATGGCTAGGTAACTTAATTTGGTTAAGGGGAAGAGGATGCCACATAAGAATTATTTGAATATAGGTTAGGTGGGGCTCTATAATGATCTCTGCTATGAAGCACTCCTGACAACATGCAGCTCTTGATTAACAATGGTCCATTGACTAAAAGCTTCATAATGTCAACACAGTATACAGCAGCTGTACATGTAGAATCACTTGAATCACGTTTTACTGACAAACTATTTTGATCCTTTGGTGAACATACTGCACAAAACAGCAGCTGGCACACAAATGATCAAAAAGAGTGAATTGTTAAAATTAAGGCTGGAGTCAGAAAATTGTTTGAAACAAAGTAAAATTATAATTTTAATAAAGCTCTGATTTTGGCTCCCACCTGCCTTTTTTTTCTTTTCTTTTTTGCAAAAAAACATAACCCAGAAGAACTAAGTATCTGCATTTCAGAATGAGGGATATTTGAAGTTGTTATACAGCTACCTGTATTTGCCATTTTGGATAGCAAATAATCTGAAGAGCTGGGGACAGCATCAAATGTAAGCAATTTATACCCTTTCAAAACTCTGAGCGTTTGTGTAAGAACAATATTGGCACCATTCCAATGGCATCTGATTGTTCATTGCAGATCTTTGAGAGATTTGAAGCTTGCATAACTTTAAATGAGATCATTAAGAGTCAGCACTGAGTTCTAAAAGGGTTTTTGTGGATTCTTGGTGTAGCTAGTGGATTGGATCCCATGAATAACTAAAAAAGAGAGCAGCACAAATGCTTTGGATATACTACTAGGCTCTCTTCATGCATGCGATCCAAACATGTTAAAATCCATTGAACTTATCATAAGTTCAAAACAGTAGTGAATTAGTGTTTGGGCTGCTGAATCAACTTCATGTTAATATCTACATATTAGCCATTCTACTTCACTGCAAGGTTGCTTCAAGTAGAATGCATAAATATCTAACAAGCCTTTACTGAAGCTATAGTTGTTCAATTCAGCAGTCACATGCAGTGGATTTCTATACCAAAAATATTATACCTTGAATGAAAACATCCGAAGAAGCTTTGGTTTTGTAGACAGAAAAAGAAAGAATCAGAGGTTTTTAAATTAAAGAAAGGTAGAGAGGGGGGAAAGGAGACAAAAAGTAGCATAAATTAAAGTTACTTTTCTAAACTATAGCAAGTCAAAAGAAATAGAAATAGAAAAAGGATTTAAGATAGAATTTTCTATAAGAACTTTAAAAGCGATTAACATGTAAAGAAGGATCTGAGTTAACAAAACTTGGAAATCCAATTTAAAATAGATTGACAGTTCAGGGTTCTGTGGTTTGTTCTGAGTTATTTCCATGGATAGGCAAACATACTGTGAGTAAGACAGTCAAATACTACCATTTTCTTTTCTGCTCCTCTAACTAAGGGGAAAGACCCACTAGTCTTGAGTAGATACTGTTTTTCTTCAAGGCCTATAGGCATTAGTTTCTACTCTTTTACCTTCCTAGTTCACAATATGGTGAACAAGGATTGCAGATTGTAGAACTATCTCTTGGTTCTTAAACTATTTGTTTAAGAGATTTATATATTGCCTTTTATCAATGATTTCAATGCAGATTACCCAAATTAAGACAACAGCATTAAAAGGGAGGAGGGACAGCATTGTGCTAACAGAACACCCTATAAAATAAATTATAATAGTAAGTGGTAGAAAAGAGAGAAGGGAGAAAATACAGGCAGTAAAAAGAAAAGAGATGGGAATAAAGTGGCAGGGGAAGAGATACAAGAAGAAATCATTCATATTTTGAAATTCAGATTTGTAATGTCCATACTCTCGACCTTCCTTCTGTCCTTAATACAATGCTTCTAGGACTCAACAGGTTTATAGGATCAGCGAGGAGACTTCTATGGGTACAGGTAGATCATCTTGAGGTAACTTCCCTCCTGCCATCTTTCAATATTAGCAAGGAGTCCAAGGACACCCATAAAGGCAGTGGGTCACATTCCTCAGATGCCCCACGTTACAGGCCTGCCTTCTAACCTCCACCACCCATATATCTGTAGACACAATTCCAAAAGGCTACTCCTATCAGAAACTGTGGTGTGCCTTGGTGGGAACTGGAACAATACAAACACACATCTATAGTCTTAATTTGCCCTGTTATTTTCAATCAACCAGAACTGTTCTCTGTGCCTGGGCTACAAAGCAGTTTGACCACAGCCTCAGAGTTCACAAGCCATCACCAAATGAGCTAGTTGGTGAAAATACATGCTCCAAAAGAGAGAGACCATAATTCCAGGCAGATTAATTTTAAATGTTACATGCAGCCCAATCCTGTGCTGGAATTCAATGCAGCTTGCTCCCACAAAGTGTACCTAGGATTTAGTTTGTTCCCGTGGTTACAGCAATTAAACACAATAGAAGATATGCATATGAACAGAAAATGGACCAAATAAAAGTGGTCAATTTTCCTGTCACTAACAGTTAAGTTTCCTTTAACTGTGAGATTTGATGTATAGCTATTTGTCAGATTTTGTCACTCAGTCTTGATACTCTTCTGGAATCTGGTACTCTGGTACTCTGGTATTCTGGTACTCTGGTACTCTTCTGGAATCTGGCTATCAAAGCCAACCCCAGTATAAAAAAGGATCATGTGAACCTGATCAGCCATTTCCTTTCTTTCCCTTCCCTGGTCATCAAGCAAACCTTCTATGGTTTCCACTTCTAATACAGCTACAGGACAACAAAATGCTCATTTCTGGGAAACATAATTAAAATGTGGGTTATCAGTTGGTGTAGTAATAAAAATACATACAGGGTTTTTCTTCTTTTTGTCTTTATCCTTGCTTGGCTTTCTGTTACTGACAAAATAGTGAAGAGTCCCATACTCCACCAGGGCAGAAAAAACAAAAATAAAGCAAACTGATACAAAAAGATCCATTGCTGTCACATAAGACACCTTGGGGAGGGATTTGCGAGCGATCGTGCTGAGGGTGGTCATTGTCAGAACAGTTGTGATACCTAGGAAGGGAACAGAAAATACAGTACTACTTCAGGGTTCTCCCTTGCGTAGAGGAGCTGTGCGGCATATGCTGGCATGAGCAGAAGGCCCTTTCACACTGCTGCTGAATGCACAACACCACAATCCTCTCCCATATGCTTCAACACATGAGGCATTCCTTGAACTGCTTAATTCCACATTAACATTCAGCTCCCTCATTGTGAGTCCCTATGGAATGCTCCTGGTTTCTGTGGGATTAGAACAATCAGCTTGCCTCGATATGGTCAGAAATGTGCTTATATAAACCAATAAACTGTGAGGTTCCCCTGAGAAATGCAAGCAAAGGTCTCAGTGCTTCAGGATGAGGTGAGCAATGCATCATAATAATACCCTTGGGTTGCATGCTGCCTCTCTCCTCGGGCATCTCCAAAGTGTTTACAGATATTGATTAACTGAGCTTACAAATAGGCCTCTTTCACTTAAGATCTATGTAGGACCACTGGTCCATGTAAACATCTCACTCGAGTGTGCTTCAAGGGATAAGGAGTGTCACAATATTGTAAATGGCAATGTTTATCACACTGGGCAGCATTTGCGCATAGCAGTGATTGAACTAAAAGTGCTGGATTTTCCATTTCAGTTGCACAGAAGGATGTAGTTACATCAGCTTCAACTGTTCCATTACTCCTGCTAAGTATCAAAGGTTGGCTGTGTTTTCATGACACGGAGCTACTGTATCAATAGACAAAGCAGAGGGCCCAATTTCATGAATTGGAAAAACTAGGCCTAGAAACACTCTGGGATTCTCTAAAGGTCATTTTAATTCTACTGAAACACCATGGAAATAATTTTGTTCACTACAATAACATGAAATAAAGCAGGCATTCCAGTCACACAGTGGGATGCCCAGTTTATGTATGAATTGGCCCCAGATCCTGACAGTTTGGATCCATGTGCACAGGGAATGGTCATAATTCAGTATAGGAACACAAACAATCAGAATAAAGAGAAGCCATGACCTACCCAAAGATGTTCTGGCTGGGACGGCATCCTTATTAATCCAGAAAGAGACCCAAGATAGCACTACAATGAGTGTGCAAGGGATGTAAGTCTGAATGGTGAAGTAGCCCATTCTTCTGCTTAGATCAAAGTAGACTGCCATGACCACATAATCTCCTGTAAAATATATGTTATGCAAGGTGATAGGGCTTAAGGTGTAATAGTCATTCCTCAGTCATGATTTTTCTGTAATTTTCACTGGATGGTATTCAATTAAGTTTTATTCATAGTAAATATATCAAAATTTATGAACCTAATTAATCATGTTCATTAAATCCAATGGAGTATAGCCTGGTTTAATGTCACCCATTGTGTTCAGTGAGGGTTATTCCCAATTAAATCTGCAAAGGTGTTCAACCTTAATCTGCCGTCTAAAGGTCAGTAAATAAGGCACTAGACTGTTCCTCTGCTCACCCCAGGAAAGGCCCTACTGTTGAACACCACAGAAAAGATTCACAACTCATGCTTTCTTCAAGGCAAAGAACTGAACAGGTGTCTCTTTAAAACTAAAGGTAGTGCCTTATTGACTGGAAGGAATGCAGTGAAACTTCTTTGAGGTTACTGTGCTGTGCTTGGTACAATACAACACAGCACAATAAAGCAACATGCTTGCCTCATGTCAGAACACACAGCAAATGTTAATTCATTAGAATTATTTTAATAATAAACTTCCCGGCTTTGAGCACTGACATTTGGCGTGCCTATTGTTCGACTATAGAAGCAACCCAGATAATTGCATACCACCATAAGCAATCATAGTCCAAATTTACTACAACAAAATATTTGCATTTAACTTTGTTCAGTGCATGTCACTGCTTGATTTTTGTTTACTTAAAAATGTTCTGCCATTGCTTTCCACCACTGGGCTTTTTCCAAAGGACTCTGAGGATGTCTACTAAACTTATATTTAAGCCAACATTTAGAGGATTACACAGTTAATTCATGGATATATGAGTGAAAGGGAGAGAGACTGAGTAGGGGGTTGCCCAAAGGTTGATTGGGATCTACTAATAGCTCTCTGGGTGGTCTGAAGTAGATTGACGGGAATTGCTGACTCTAAGTGGATGAAATGTTTAAATGAAGAAAATGGAGATAGGTAGGGGATATATATAAAGAAAGGCACAAAGAAATGCAGGATGGGGAGAGTAACCAGGACTAAACAAAAATATGTGGGAGCCATGTAAACTCAAATTATTTTTTGGTACTCAGAAAGTTCAGAACCCAGGGATTCATTCTAAGTCTGTGTATCTTTCTTCTCCCCCCTCCCCAACCTGGCTGCCATTGGTGGATCTTAAGGCTCTAGTAAAACATGAAGTAGATCCCACAAGCCTGAAATCTGCCAACCCCCATGATAGAGCATAGTGCAATACAGAGAATGTGAGTCACACTTAAATTAACTCACATTAATTTTTCTTGTGGATTTCAATGGGACTTAGTTACCACTTTATATGTTGATATTGAGACCTATTTCAGAATGCTATCTCTAAATGTCTATCCTCAGCCCTTTGGCCACCTCATGTGCTATTAGTTCCAGGTTGTAACCCCTTTAAGTACTTGTGCTAAAGTGGCTCTATGGAGATATATATATATATATATATATATGCATAATAAATGGCTCCCAAAGCTTCCCTCAGAAACACTGCACTCTGAAATTAACAACACAAGCTCCCATGGGAAATTGAGTTTTCCTGCTCCGTGAATTAGTCACACTGAGCCTTAGGCTGACAGTATATGCCCCCTTTCTCTCTTTTCTTCTCTTGCATACCAGAGGTGATTGGAAGCTCTCCTTTTAACTTCCATCTTTTATATCAGAAGGAGCTGCTTGTGGACTCGATATGTCCCCAAGGTTTTTAATGCCCCCCCAAGACCCCCCCCCATAATTTGGCAGTGCTGGCATACTTCTTAACAAACTGCTGTGCCTTCTTCACTTCAGACTTCTTTGCTTTTTAGTGTTAAAGGTCCCTCCCCCAGACTGATTTTGTATGTGTGTGGGGATGTGTGTGCGCTTTCTTATACTCATATACATTATGGCACAACTATATGATATCCAAAGATGTGTCATGAGCATGTGCAGACAGTGTAAAAAATCTGGGATATTCTGTAGAACCCAAGATGGGAGAGTCACAGGACATTGTGGTCCCAGTACCATCCATGGAGTGGCTATAGCTATGGTGTTAATGAACAAACTCAAGCAGACAACAATCTGGATTAAAAATGGCCACAACCTTATTGATTCCAATTGTAGGTGGATTTTTGCTCAGGCATGGGGTGAATATCCATTCCAGCCTCCTGCCAGAGGGCTGAAGCTTTTAACAGTGTTGTGCCAAGGATTATGGGCTCCCCAAAATAGCGGTCTATGGACGTAGCCATCCTCAGGCTGCCACTGGAAGCTCTATGGCCCATCTACCCCACATTTGGCTTCTGGACAGGGATTTGCATCAAGACTCCTCTAATGGGGTACACTGAATATGCCACTGGATAAGGTCTGGGTGATGCACCACTTCACCCAAAAGCTTGATGACTAGGATTCCACCCAATGCCTTAACCACCAAAAGTTGTGACATTTTGCTTTGGAGAAGGCAAAACCTCTAGATAGGCCAATCTCTCTGCAGGCAAATTCCTTCCTGGCTCCAGATATGGCAACCATTAGCAACCAGAGCAAGGTCAGATGGTACAAGGAGGCAAAAACATGGTTAAACAAGAAACCTAGGAAACAAATATGGTTAAACCAGAAACCTGAGAAGCAAGTTATAGTGAATATACATGATAAAACAAATGACCTAGAATGTAACTAAAAGGGTAAAAGGGTAAAAGTACAGGAGCATGGGAGGGTTTGCTCTTCTGATGATTGTGCTGAAGGAGTCAGTGTCACTGGTGGACCAGAGCAGGAGAAACCAACTCACAAGGCTCTGCCCACTAGTGGGATGATCCTGACTGGCTCATTTAAATACAGAATTTTGGCAGGCAGTCCTGCCCTGCAGTTCAGCCAGCTGAGGAAATTCCCAACGGCTGGTTGAGATTGTCTGTGACAGCTGCCAGGGACAGTGGCCAATCCACGAGGGGCTGCAACAGTCGGCCCCCCAGGAGAAGGCGGAAGTGGCCATTTTCTCCCAGTGATTCCTTGAAGGGCCCTGAGAGAGAAACAGTCCCAGGAGCTCCTACCAGAAGCTCCCACTATCTAAAGGGGGCTTTGTGGTGGAAGGCTGAGTGTAGTACAGATGCAGCCCTGAGAGGCTGCTGCACAGCAATGCCCATATAACTGCAACCCTGGAAGAAAAATACACATCAAAAATTTCTGGGCATCAAACCACCACCTCCACTGTTAAAAGAAAATAACCAATTAGAGTTAACCAATGAATTTTGCTTCTAATAGCAAGACTAGCATCTTAAATGTTAATTTAGCTAATGTGTACAAACATGAATAAAAATCTGGAATCAAGCTATTTAGATGGGCTCTGTTCAAAGGCAACAGGAGTTTGCGCAGCACAAACTGCTTTTCATGGGTTAGGAGTTTCCCTTGTTTGCTTCAGGAATAAATAGTGCCAGGACAACAGATGGATGGGGAAAGGAATGAAGAGAAATCTGTGATGCATGACCTAAATTGGTTCAAAGTTTCCCGTGTGGTTTATCAACTGTTCCTTAAGGACTGATCAAATGTTTAACAGCTGGAGTAAACATGGGTCACTGTTTAGATGATAACTAGTAGACACAATGTTATTGGCACAGTTGACAATGGCCACATGGCATGTAGAAACCCAGATATACACCAGCTGTCCTAACAAACCATGCTCTTTACAGGGAGGAAAAGGGAATGATTTAGAGTGGACATTCTGCTTAAATTCAGGATTGGCTGAATTAAATGTGTTGTGGCAAAATATTCTAATTTAGGGGGGTGCGGGATTAGTATCCTTTCCTCTTTCATTATTGTATCTTGTAGTATCTGCTAAGAATTTGAGCAAGTCTATATTTCAAATGATGCATCTTCAGCATTTGAACCTGCTGTGGTGCTTTATATAAACACTCGATAATAGTAAGGCACCCAGCGCCTCTGAAATTGTACAACTGGCAAGTCATGGCACATCTTGTCAGCTGTATAAGTAAGAAATCTGCCCACAATTAGCACAGGCCCCATGTATAGCATCATGAATTAGCTCTATCTGCTCTGTCCTTTCCGAACATTCATTTCCATGCCACAATTAGAGTTTCACTACATAATGAAGTCAAGCACAATTGCATCTTTAACAACGCTTGCTCCAGAGTTCATTTATGTCAGATTCTCTTTGGGATGAAGCTAGGAACCCAGAAATCCCAACTATATTTTATGACTAATTCTGTATGTGTATCGTGCTAGTGAATGAGTCAGAGATGATCAAACATGTTCAATTCATGAGTGGGAAGCGCATGTATGTCCCAATCTTGGTTCATCCTATGGTCACAGAATCACAAATCAAATTGCTGTGGAATCCACGGGGCAGTGCAATGCTTTGTACATAAGACTTGGTGGGCAGGGGTTATTCCAGAGAATCACTCTGATATGAAATGACATTTCATTTTTTTAAAATTAGTGTGACTTTTACTGCTTAAGTGCAATTAAGCATTTGGCATTTCACCATTGTTTGTAGCTCCATCCTATTGAAATTAAGGAGCAATGTATGTCTGTGCATTTTATTCCAAAAGTAAATGCTATCTGTTCTGACATTATGCTGGTACCATTCTTTAGCAAGTTATAACTCACCTCTAGTTACCCTTTAGACGTAAGCTGACAGCTAGAGACCTACAGTTAAAATGCAACCTTACATCTATTACCAAAGGGTACAATACAGTCAGCAGCTCTTTACATGCTCACAAGGTCTAGGACATCTCAGCATATCTTCTAAATCCACTTTAATGAGTGAATTAATGTTTTCTCTTTGCAAATGATCCTTGGAAGGGAATATATGGAAGTGTACTGGGAGACTTGCTCACTTTAGCTTTCTATATATGCCTATGTAAGGCACCACTTGTGAATCTTTGGAATGTAAATGTGAACAGTAAACATACATACACACAATTCCCAAGAGTAGGTGTAGGGGTGTAAGGGTATGTGGGTGTGGGTGCACGCACTCTTTAAATGTTTTTGTCATTTTAGTTCTGAAAGGCTTATAAAATGGCTGCTATGCAAAATACAGCTTTTATATTTTACCAAAACTTTTAGCATATAATGTAGTTAACTGGGACATAATTAATATAAGTAAGCCGTTGTCATTTAGAAAAGTAGCACAGTGCCTATCTGGGGATTAGCAGAGACTTGTCAGGAAGATGTTTGGTATTTGGGATTAGCATCTATGTGAAGAAAAAGCACTGATGGAGTAGACTGAAGTACCTCAGGAGGTACCATTACACACCAAAGTGTAAATAATCTGCAAATGAAGATGCATCTGCTTCCTTTTCCTTTTATTTCCTCCTCAGTAAGCTACCACTGTGGAGGAGAGCAATATGTTTTTTTCATTTGAGCTGTTCAGACTGGTTGAAAGATTGGCTTTCCAATTAACCTGCAGAGTTCACTATTATACCAATAATATTCAAGGAAATTGCTCTGCGGTTGTGAATAAATGAGATTTTAGAACAGAAGCATTTCCTCTGCATGCAACCTAGGATGCAAAAACGCCTTCCAAAACTGGAGCCAAAGTTCTGACAGTTCAAACTCTCAGTTCTTGTATCTTGTAAATGCTCTGGAAAAAAATGTACTCCATCTCACTCCCACACCCTCCATATCCTCTCATGGGACTTTCACTTCTGTGGTCCATTAGGATTAGTACCATGGGATGCATCTTGGAAAGAGTAATCCAAAATCAGATTCCACCTCTCCACCACTGTAGAAAATTTATGTCCCTTGTCCTACTGATGCTGGAGCATAAACACTGGTAAGGCTGAAAATGGATCATTCTGGCAAATGAACCTGAAAGATCCAATGCCTTAAAAACGCGCACACACACACACAGAGAGAGAGAGAGAGAGAGAGAGAGAGAGAGAGAGAGAGAGAGAGAGAACTACAAGAGCTGCTGTAGCTTATTCCCTTTGTGCCCAGTGGGAGGCAGATTTGTTGCTGCTTGAGAAAGAAAGAAAGAAAGAAAGAAAGAAAGAAAGAAAGAAAGAAAGAAAGAAAGAAAGAGCAAAGGGGTAAAGGGAGGGAAATATCCAGTGTGTTTTCGGCCTGTCAAATCCTCCATCAGAGAATTTCAAATACAGAAGTTAAGTCTCTTGTACTCAGTGGAAGGAAAGAGGAAACAGTAGAATAAGAGGTTGAACATTCTGTATTGAAACTCCCTGATGGAAGACCTGAGAGGTCCCAAGTGCCTTGGATGTTAAGCTCTTACTCTGTCATGTTGCTCCTTGCTCCCACTCCTACCCCCATGGCCTGGGGTTTCCCCCTTTTTGTTACATTCCTCCACCTTTTCCTCCTTTCTTAATAGTGTAAGAGCTCCCCTCCACCTGCTGTTCCACCCTGGCAGCTCTGAATGAGGTGGAAGAACTGCCTTTGGTTTTTCAGCTCTCCTTCAATCCTAAGAGTACCATGCCTGCTTATCAGGGAGGCAGTGTAAGTTTGTCCCCATTTCTTTTTCTTTCTTCATGTCAATTTGCTAATTGTGGGATACACAGAGTACAGAGGACCTATTTGACCAAACACACTTTTGAACCCCCTGGCAAAGTGGAGTGTCAAATCAAATGTACTAAAGATATTTGATGAAGATTTTATTGGCAAGACTGGTGGGAGAAACCCATGAGCTCCAGCTTCTGCCCAACTCACAGCTTGTGGCAGCAAAGATCCCTAGAATTAATGTCACCACAGAGTGAGAAGAGCCATGTAAAAGGCCAATGGCACAGACACAAATTACACAAGCAGGTTAATGCTTAGGATTCTACTTCGTCAACTCTCTTTCAAGTCTCTTTAGATTGCCAGAGGTAGGATAAAAGCCAGCTCAACACTCCTCTAAAAGCCTTCCATTCCCAGGGAGTTGGGAAAGGCAAGGCTCCTATGCATTTAATCTTTGATGCTTATATTTCCAGCTACTTTCAAAGTCAAGGGACAGTACTGCATAATAAAACTGGAACAAAACCCTTCTAGCTCAGGGCACTGATCCTCGGAGAGGCTACAGATGTTAACAGATTCATTCTGCCTGAACCCACACCAGGAGAAATACTTCTACAAGGAAGTGCCATTAGAAAGTACACCACCATCAAGCTGGTAAGAAGGTCTCATAAGGAAAAAGCCAGAGGGATTCTGGGATGCAGACAAGATGAAAAGCTGTTTTATTGCTCAAGTTCTTCTCCCTCCCAAACACACACACACACACACACACTTCCATGTTTTTTCAACTTCCATCCTTTAAATATTTCAGAGGACTGCATCACCATTTTTGCTGGAACATTTTGTTTTAAATTCCCCTTAGGAAAGTAATCTAAGCAAGTAAGCAACGAGAAAAACTTATCTCACTACAAGATTCTGGAGGGCAAAACAAAAGCAGTGCAGATCAAAAGCAGACTCTCTTGGAAGCTCAGTGTGATCAGTCAGGCTAATGGCATATGTATTTCAGGGCAGTTCAGCTTCAAAAGAAGTGGAATTTCAGACCAACTATAGAGAGCTGGGGTGTTTGGGTGGGTGGAGGCTGGAAAGGAGGTGACTATGCACAATGTCCCTTCAAGGGAAAAGCACAAATGCAGCAAGATACAGCTTTGCTGAACTGGAGTAATTCCAGGCAAGCCATTTGCAGCCCCTTTAAGGTCTAGCAGATGCTTGCTGGTGTGCAGCTGGAGGAAAGCAGCTATAATTGGGTACCGCAGTCTTACATTGCATGGTGCATGTTATACTAATAAAAGAAAATGCATGAACTTTCGAAACTAAACTAGACCCAATCTAACTGCAGAATGAAAGGCTATAAATGGAAAGTAGGCAAACCCAACGACAGTGCAAAAATAAGCCTCCCTATGGTCACCCAGTCCCATTCTGGTGTTCAGGATACAGAGACATGTCTTGATTATTTTACTAATTATATACACAGATAGGTAGGGAAAGCACCCCATATACATGATAAAAATTATTGGAGAACATTTTCCCTCTTGTTTATTTCAGGTACGGCTAACATTTGGGCCACCAAATAAACTTGCATCTTGCTTCATGCACAAATAAGCAACTATCCTGTCCTGCCTGATGTGGCAGGCAGTGACTGTTTAGCAACTTAACAAGCCACAGAATGAGAGCAGTCAGAGATAGATATTTCAGGACCCTGGATAGGTCCTAGAGAAATACAAGTGCTCTGGAACAAAAAGCTTAAAAAACGAACAAACATGTTTTGGAGACTTAATGCATTTCTTAGTGTGAATTTTAAAAACCCATGAAATGTATCGTTACTGTATCATGTTTCTTATCGCATTAGAAGAAGCAATCTCTTTTGTAATCTGTAGACTTTATCTGTGCTCCTCCATTAAAGTCCAAGCCTCTTGGGGGAGAAAGGAGACAGAAACATCTGAATTTGATTGCTCAGTTTGCACCATCCACCCCCTGAATATTTGCTTTAAAAGTTTTGCCCCATTCCCAGCCAAATCTCCACATTTGAAACACACATTTGCTTGAGCATTATGTTTCAGTAGACACATACAGATGTCTATTTTTTTTGTATGAAATATGCATTTATGAAATAAAATGTTACAATAAAAAGGACTTATATGTGGTTAAGTAGCATTACAGCTGAGTGAAGGAGTAAGCAATACAATCCAGGAAACAAAGAGCAAAGTATCTTCAGGGTCCTAAATTGTCCCACCCTGATGCCTAAGACAGGATAACAAGTTTATACTAAACTGTGAAATCAAGCTTGGTTGCAAGTCTAACACCACTTACATGGGACTTACTTCTGAGTAGGTATGGTTAGAATTGCAGCCATAGATGGCTTTGAGTTGGGCTGTTTTGCCGTTTAATTGCCACAATATTCTTTGTTGCTTTTACTGCAAAAGACTACCAAGGCTACCTGTCTGGAAAAGCATTAACTTTAATTATAAAAAAGTTTACCCTACCTTTCTAATGCACATGCATTGCTAGATACAAACCCAACATCAAGTCACCCCTCTAGCTACCTTCTGAAAACCACACATTCAATTGAATGTGTCAACCCACAAAGTATGAAACCCCATCAGTTAGGGTTCCCCTAATGCCATTGAAGGACACAGGTGGTGCTGTGGATTAAACCACAGAGCCTAGGACTTGCTGATCAGAAGGTCGGCAGTTCAAATCCTCATGACGGGGTGAGCTCCCATTGCTTGGTCCCTGCTCCTGCCAACCTAGCAGTTCAAAAGCACGTCAAAGTGCAAGTAGATAAATAGGTACCGCTCCAGTGGGTAGGTAAACGGCATTTCCGTGCGCTGCTCTGATTCGCCAGAAGCGGCTTAGTCATGCTGGCCACATGACCCGGAAGCTGTACGCCGGCTCCCTCGGCCAATAAAGCGAGATGAGCGCTGCAACCCCAGAGTCGGTCACGACTGGACCTAATGGTCAGGGGTCCCTTTACCTTTAATGCCATTGAAGACAGCATCCTTAAAATTCATGGGAGGAAGGAGGGCATTTCTAAGTCATGACATAGCATACTTCCTCAGATGCATTGTGAGGTGAGAATGGAACCAGATCACAGAAGAATCATTCTACTTTCCAATGGCAGGAAAAAACTGTTTGTTTGCTTGTTTGAAAATGAAAAACGCAGAGAAGTCACCACAGCTGACTCCATTACTTTTCCACCTCCCACAGTTAAAACCATTACTCTCCCACCCCACAAAGTGCCCCTGAAAGTCCTATGAATTTCTTCCTCCTGCACCAGATTGTGTAGAAAGTGGATGCTAGTCAGCTAAGTTTTATTCAGAGTTGACCCATTGAAATGAATGAACCTTGACTAAGCTAGGTCCATTAATTTCAGTAGTTCTACACCAAGTAAAACAAAGCTGACTATTGCCCACTGTCTTCTGAACATCTCAGGAATGGGCTTGTGAGATTGGGAAGGTACTTTCTAGCTATCCCTAGATAATGTAATTTGCTGTACAAATCGCTGCAACAGAAACACAACTTTCAGGGCAGCTCCCTGGATTCTCTGCAGTACATAAGTAAGTAAAGCTGCATATTGCTCCTCTACAAACTGCCTGCATTGATTATGGGTTCCATTTGGGGTATGATGTACCAAACTGGATACTTAGCCTATATGTTCACTCTGTTTTGAAGCCGCATTCCCTAACCATCTCCATTCTCATAATAACTCTGCCAATAACCAGCCTAATAATAGTTTTCACATAATAGCTTACAAATATAGGGCACAGCCCATAGAGATTTTCTGGGATGCATCTGGTGAACTAGTTAGTTAATCTCACAGAGCTCTAATGAAGCTAGAAAACATCTTGCATTTTACAAAAGCGTAATCCCAGCTCATTCCAAAATACCATTTCAGACAGTAAATGATTACATATTGTCTGTACTCTCAGCTGCAAATCATAGTTAATGCTTACATTTTACATTATTTTGTTCATTTTGTCAAACTAGCAAATGGCCTTATGAATGCAGAGCACCATTTTTCATTCTCTATTACAGAAGATAGAGTTGCACAAAACAGCCAACTATTTTGTGGAATTCCAAATATCCAGAATATTCTGTTAACTAGAAGGTAATGGAACAACATTTTGACTCGAAGACGAGCTTTGAGGAGAAGACACCTGATTTAGAGTAGTTTAACAGGAGGGATGTCCTACCAAGAGATGAGCAGATTTTCCCATTTCTATCCCTTTACTATGTGTGGTCTCTGCCATGTGCTCCACTGCTCTTGAATTCTTATTCCATTAAGATAATATATATAACTAATTTCAGAATGGAAGCATGAACAATTCATCTAAGTTATTTCAGGCATTTGCATTCCCCACTGTTACTAATATGCACGTAGACGTTCATTTTTTAGAAAGCTACCCTGCAATGCTCATGTGGTCATACACACAACTATGAAGTTTGTGTTTTGTTTTAGGAATGCACACAAGTGCTCAAACAAAATCTATATTGACTCAACTATACATACAAACACATCAGGACTGGATTTGACGTTGTTTTATCAATGCAAACCTGCACATATATCTTAAAGATGTGTACTGGGGGAAATGATCGTTTTCCTTTTGTGATTTTGGCTTTAAAATTATTTTTTTTAATTTGTTCCTTTTGTAAAACTTTCACTTGTATTTAGCTAATTTGGAATTCATTTTTTGGACATCATTATTTTCAAGGGAACACACACACAGCATTTTTTTTTATTCAATGGCATTTCAAAGCTGACTAGAACTACATTTGAAGGATTTAGATTACTTCAGGGCATCACACCTGCAATTTTTTAAAGAGAGATTAGATAAAGAGTCTCCATTTGAGATGCAATTTAAAATGGTGAGACTTCCAATAAGCTTTCTATTACATTCAATGGAGTCTAAACCAGATTAATGCTGCCTGTAACTTTGGAGTTCTGTGCTCAACTACCATGAAAATTGAACACATTATATTACTCCATAGGGGCATAACACTTGCCATGTTTCAAGAAGATCAGACAAGAGTCATCCATGTCAAAGACTAGGAAAAAATAACACCTTTAAAAATTCTCTGAACTTGGATTCTGGGGTCCAAAGATCATTAATTAGTCTGCTTATAATCCTTTGAAATGTTCTTTGAACTGACATGGGTGTGTAACTTTGGAGTTTTGCATTCAAATGCATGACAATTTTAGGGATTCTAGTACTTCCTCTGGGTATCTGACCTGCCATGTTTTGAAAAGACTGGAAATAGGGAACCAATCTTAGGTCTCTCGTTAAATCATAGAATCATAGAGTTGGAAGAGACCACAAGGGCCATCGAGTCCAACCCCCTGCCAAGCAGGAAACACCATCAGAGCCCTCCTGACATATGGTTGTCAAGCCTCTGCTTAAAGACCTCCAAAGAAGGAGACTCCACCACACTCCTTGGCAGCAAATTCCACTGTCGAACAGCTCTTACTGTCAGGAAGTTTGCTTTTAAAAAGAAAACTCTTCTTCATTGTGTTCCTTTGCTCATAAGATTGGTACCCTATTTCCAAGAAAGTTGATATAGGGGCAAGGAACAGGGAGAAAGGTTCTGAGGTGGGGGATGTAGAAGATGATGGGAGACTTATGGGTATAAATGAGACAAAGGCATTGCTGGTGCAAAGTGGAGGACAACTTCCCTGTCAGTTTTAGAGCTGGCCAAATGTCTTCCCCATTCCCATGCGAACTTTGATGCAGTGTTTCAGCTTTCAAAAACTGCCAAGAAATACATAGAATCATAGAATCATAGAATCATAGAGTTGGAAGAGACCACAAGGGCCATCGAGTCCAACCCCCTGCCAAGCAGGAAACACCATCAGAGCACTCCTGACATATGGTTGTCAAGCCTCTGCTTAAAGACCTCCAAAGAAGGAGACTCCACCACACTCCTTGGCAGCAAATTCCACTGTCGAACAGCTCTTACTGTCAGGAAGTTCTTCCTAATGTTTAGGTGGAATCTTCTTTCTTGTAGTTTGGATCCATTGCTCCGTGTCCGCTTCTCTGGAGCAGCAGAAAACAACCTTTCTCCCTCCTCTATGTGACATCCTTTTATATATTTGAACATGGCTATCATATCACCCCTTAGCCTCCTCTTCTCCAGGCTAAACATGCCCAGCTCCCTTAGCCGTTCCTCATAAGGCATCGTTTCCAGGCCTTTGACCATTTTGGTTGCCCTCCTCTGGACACGTTCCAGTTTGTCAATGTCCTTCTTGAACTGTGGTGCCCAGAACTGGACACAGTACTCCAGGTGAGGTCTGACCAGAGCAGAATACAGTGGCACTATGACTTCCCTTGATCTAGATGCTATACTCCTATTGATGCAGCCCAGAATTGCATTGGCTTTTTTAGCTGCCGCGTCACACTACAGTGCAGTGCAAATCTTAAAACAGAAACAAAATAATTCCGAAAGAAATAATTTTATAATTTCAGCAATATTAATACTACGTTATCTGAATTAATAGAAATAGAAATTACTTTTAATTAATTTTATTCGTATTTCTTACGTCTGAATTAAATACAAACGAGGCTCTTTTATATCCTCTACCCGTAATAAGCAAATACAGCCCTGGTGTACACCAGTAAAACATTGCACAAAGAGAATATTGATGGAAATCATGTGTACAATCACATCAAGCCTTTTACATAGTTTATCAGTAGATATTTAATGTAGATGTGATAAAGACACAAATGAAAAGAAGAAACAGAATGCTTCAACCAAGTGTGTAGAGGTACCAGGTTGCCCCCAAAACTGAGGGGGCCCAGCACATGTCATGTGTGTGTGATGCATGCAAGACATCATGTGATCTGGAGGAAGTCGAGCATTCTGGAGGAGCTGGCCACTGAAGCTGTGACACACATCGCATCATGGGTTTCCCCCACCTGTCTTGTCAATATCACCACTATCTTCATCATCATTGAGGGGGGCAGGTCCCTTCCAACAAATATTGAGGAGGCCAAAAACACCTGCTGTGAAGTAGCGTAGCAGTTCTATCCTCCATCCCATCCAACTAGTTTCTCTAGGCTAGGCAGCATAAGACAGCTTCTTGTGCTCCCTTTGTGACACAAGCTGTAGTATTTCAGCTCAACTCAAACAGGTAAAATGTTATTAATATGTAAAACCCCTCAAGGACTTCATAACAATCCTATATAGCTGCCATTTGACTCTAATCGTGATGCTCTTTGCCTGGAATGATAAGAAAACACATTATCTAATGGTTCACATCTTATATAGCAGATTTAAAGATATCATAATATGAAAAGCCTTTTTACGATCACTTTAGGAAAAGTGCCATGTGCTGCAAATAATTCATTTAACCAAAGCAAGAAGAACCATCTCTTAAATGTAAATTGAGAACAGAGCACACAAAAATCTTATTGCAAGGGGTGTCTACCGCATGGCATTCTTTTTTTTAAGTCTGGAAATTAAAATGTTCCAAAAGAAAGCCAGCTGCTGTGCGGAATTTTGCAACACACCTCCCAAGAATGGAAGGTAACAGCAGGAGCAGGGGCAGACCTAAAGGGAAGGGAAGCACCTGGGGATATAGTCTGTCTGCACACTACATAACTATTTGGGTTTCAATTAACCCTTCTGCAGCTCCCCCCTCCTTATGAAGCCATTTAACATTCAGTAATTTATAGTCTCGGGCAATCTGGGTCTTTCAATAGCCCTAGTTCACCTGACAACAGATTTTTCACAGCATTCTGTTTCATCCAGTCATATATGTGACCTGAACTAGTAATAATGATGATAGTATTAATAGTGACAGCTCAACCTGTAACCTAGTTATGCCAGTGTAAACGTATTGAAAACGTTTTGGTTCTAGTCCCTTAAATAAACTGAATCTCGGATAGCTCAGCTGGTAGAGCATAATCCTCTTAATCTCTGAGTTATGGGTTCAAGCACTATGTTGGGCAAAAGATTACAGTGGTACCTCGGGTTACATATGCTTCAGGTTACAGACTCCGCTAACCCAGAAATATTACCTCGAGTTAAGAACTTTGCTTCAGGATGAGAACAGAAATCGTGCTCCGGCAGCGCAGTGGCAGTGGGAGGCCTCATTAGCTAAAGTGGTGCTTCAGGTTAAGAACAGTTTCAGGTTAAGAACAGACCTCTGGAACGAATTAAGTACTTAACCAGAGGGACCACTGTACTGCATTGCAGGGTCTTGGACTAGATCACCCTTGCACACACACACACCATTGATTTAACTAGATTGTGGACTAGGTTGTTCATGTAACTGAGGATCCTATTCCTCTGCTTCCCATTCTGCCTTGCTCTGAATTAAAGCTCCTCATTACAGTTGATGGGCAGCAAGAAGGGCCTTGGCGTATTAGCTAAGTAGGTTACCAAAATGCTATGTAACAACATGAAGTTGAGAAGCCGGCAACTGCAGTTACATTGTGAAAGGATTTAATTGGGCAAGAACAGCCTTGGAGGCATCTGTGTTTATTATTGAGGACATATATATGCCAGAAGCCAATCTCTCTCGCTTTCTGTCCCCCCCCCCCACCTTCATTCCAGCAGTATCTCTTCACTCTGAACTGCCTAGAAGTATTCCAGCTGATTTTCTGTTCCAAATCAAAATGTGACATTTTGGTTACGACCTGAGCCCTGTCCAGCTGTTCAAAGCATATTCAATTAATGCACACAGGAAAACCCAATTCTGCTCAGAAACTTTTGATGTCTGGACAGATTCCCTGTGTTCAGATGTACAAATGGTGGAGGGGGTGGGGGCTCCATCCAGGGTGTCAAGTAACGGGGTATGGGTCCACTGTGGTTTGCCCCCACCTCTCACATGAGTTGGTTACACACTGTGTTACCCAAAATAAGGAAAGGTTTGAAAAGGAAGAAAAGTAGAAGACTTATTTAGATGCTCTCTGGGCTATCAAAATCACATGAGGGAGCTGGTAAGGCCTGTCCCATCTGCTGCGTAATCTTCAGCTCCCTTTTTTTTAATCCCTCCATGAGTTCAAGTGAAGTCCTTTAAAATAGAGAAGCTGCTCACTGAAGCTCCCTCTGCAATAGAGTACCCACATGGCCAAAGTTTTAGATCATGTAGGGACTCTCCATAAATACACCCTTCAGTCCTGCATTTCTGTGATTCTCGGTAAAGGTAAAGGGACCCCTGACCATTAGGTCCAGTCGTGACCGACTCTGGGGTTGTGGCGCTCATCTCGCTGTATTGGCCGAGGGAGCCAGCGTACAGCTTCCAGGTCATGTGGCCAGCATGACTAAGCCGCTTCTGGCGAACCAGAGCAGCGCACGGAAATGCCATTTACCTTTCTGCCGGAGCGGTACCTATTTATCTACTTGCACTTTGACGTGCTTTCGAACTGCAACAGGAGAGTTGACATACCAAGGGCAGAAGAGCTTGCCAGCCCTACTCTCCCTCACATGATTAAGTCAGCAGTGGGGAACCTCTGGTCCTCCCCATTTGGCCTGTGAGGCCATTTTGACCAAGCTGTGTCCACCTGCCCTATATGAGATCCAATGAGGGACACGCCCAGACCTGGCTCAGCTGAAAGGAGGTTTGCAGGCACCACCAATCAGCTGATCGGTGGTGCCAGCAAAGCCCTAAGCATTGGGCTACATGAGACCAAATGGTCAGCTGATTGGTGGGTCTTGCAGAGGCTGTGCAATAGCACTTTTGAAGTCAAACCCTTACCTGGGAATAAGTCCCACTGATCTCCATCAGTGAATTGTAGCATTATTGTTGTAGATGTGCATCAGTGGTCATTAAACATTTTTTGTTTGTTTTAACTTTCTAATCTTTTTAGGACAAATATCTTTTATCAAAATTTGTTTTTATTACATCTATCTCCGGTTGCAGACTTTGGTAATGAAATTACAATGTATTTCTTTCCTGGTATCACAACAGTTTAATGAAAATAGATCATTAGATTCAGTGATTTCAATAAAAACAGGAGTGTGGGCCGTGAGAAATGTAATTTGCACAACATGTAATTTGATGAATGTGTCACAAAGTGTCATTAGTACTTATAACAGTTGCTTGCTTTAGGGTAAGATATTCTTAATGCATGCTCAGCTTGAACATTTGCTTTAAAAATACAAATTAAAGGATAAAGCAGTCAATACAGAAATGCTTATATCTCTGTATTTTGTTATGGCTCAAATGTCTTATTTTTGTTTGTGTGAAACTAAATTATATTTTGACTCTTTAAATGATTTTTGTAAATTTTCCCACTCCAGCCATGAAGTCCTTTTCTGTACTGCAGAAAAGTGCATTAACTAGGGAGAAACATTGGTGGTCTTCACTAACTGTATTTCATAAATATACTTGCATTGGAAAGAAAGGAAATGTTTACAAAATCTGACAGCTTCATCATTATGACTGTGTATCTGGTAATCTGTTATATTCTCACTTGACCTTAGTAGAGCCCATGTTAAACTATGGCCACCAAAGCTTTCTGAGCAATTACCCAAGTAGTAGAGATGGACAAATATGTCCATTTCAGCTTCTCATTCTCCCTGTCCTAAGTACAGTTGGCTATATTTCAGCATTCGTTTTAAATAAAATTAATACATTTTAATACTTCCCTAAAAAATCCATCAGTATTTTAGTGCACTTTTCTCCCAATATGCACATATTTGCAGGCAATTTTGCATCATTGCATAATATAATGCAGCTTTGTATGTTATTTTTATTATTTATGCATTTTCATGAACACTATGCCTAATACGTGCATTTTGTACAGTTTTTCGGTGGAAAACCGACAACACAAAATTAAGAGAAGTTGGGTTTCAATTTGCATACATATTTTGCAGGAAGTTCAGTTGCCAAATCAAATTTCTCCCGTATCCCTACTCAGTGAACTTTACCACTGTCTGTACCAGCCTGCCAGGAAAATGGTACTATGTGAGGGTGTTTCAGCCTTAGGAGAAGCCCTCACTTCATTTGGAGGCAGGTATTAGGCATTATTACAATCTGGTAATTGAACTACTAATCTTGTAATTTAATTGTCAAGGTAGCTAGCATGAATATAGCTTGGCCATGGAGTCTTAGTACATAAATAATCCAGCTACAGGATACTTTATTTTCATGGATTTGGGGACTGTTATTATATACTAGAGATATTGGATCCCCTCTCCACCCCTACCCCACACTCTACTCAAGTTGCTGGTTGATTAGGAGGGGATTTATAGTTATGCAGAGGGAAGAAAGAAGGAAGGAAGGAAGGAAAGAAAGAAAGAAGTCACTGAGGAGTAATCCCCCCCAAACACAGCAAGACCTGCTGTGCATTAGTTTGCACTTTCAATTTATCTTTGTGATATATGTGAATAAGATATATTTAACAGTGTTTGGATTTAAAATAGGGACTGTAGGAAGAGAACTTGCAATGGCAGGACCAATCCCTGACCTTGGTGTGTTCTGCAGAAGGTCAAAACAGATCAGAGTCCCTGATCATGTGAAAAGAAAAGAAGGCTGTGCACATTCAAGTTGTTAATGTGGAGACTTTCTTTGGACCTTCCACCAAGGACATGGAGGTCAGCAGGATGGGGATGGGGATTTGTCACCACAAACTTCTCCCTTCCACTCATTCACTGTACCCTGTTCATTCCCTGAAAAGGACTAAAAGAGAAATAAGAGCAAGAAGTGGAAGTGGAACCCATTCAGAATAGTTAGCTGAACAAAGGGGAGTTAATTCTTATTTTATGACTGGAAGCACAACCCACTGATTTGCGGATACCTGCTTTGATGGCTGCTCCACTTATATCTACCTATATTACTTTCAATAATGCATTCCTTCATGCCTCACCTTCCTATATGACAGATGCAGATAATAATAGTTACCCAGACATGTTTCTGTCCCTGTGACCTTAACTTCATTTAGAACATTTGTAGAGTCACCTTCTCTATTTTGTCAGCAAAATATAGAAAGATGTTGACTCACTTGGTAGAATATGTGCAGTGGACTGCAGTGGATAGGTAAAATTAACTGCTCCTCTAGATATAACTATTCCCATAATTCAAGGGAGATGGTTCTTCTGATTTATTTCTCTCATGATGGCTCACAGAGTAAGAATCACGTTAAACCAAATTCAAAATGCAAATTCACAAAAGCAATAGTATCAAACAATTCAGTCTATTGCTATCACTCAGTAGTATTAAAATGCAATATGTCATATTTCTTTCATGATTCGGCACCCATCCTCCCTTCTGTTCTGAATGGAGGAGAGGTACAAAGAGCTTATTTCTGTGAGTTGGCTTAGTGGTGGCTGACGTAGATCCTTTTTTCTTCATTGGTGGGAGTGACTGATACAGGGGGGCATGCCTAGACCATTTTGTGGTCCTATCTCTCTTCTGCTCTTTCAATTGTGTCAGCCATTTTGCATTATGCCCATATAGCAGCCATTTCATGAGAAAGACTTTCATTCCACTAATAAATGCTTTCTCTCAGTGGAAGAATACCTATTGGGTCCTACCCAGGATTTACTGGATTTTATTCCATTATCCATTTCAATATTATGTGTGGAATTCAACTAAGTTTCACTCAGGGCAGATCCACTGAAATTAATGAACATGACTAAGTTAGGGTCATTCATTTCAAGGGTAAAACTTAGTTGACTAACACCCTATATTTTGACTACATGGATACACATACTGGTATGTGGTCAATTATCAGAATACTCCTGACAAAAGACCACAAGATGCAAAGAATCCACATACTCTTCAGGAAATAAATATATCTTACTGTTCATAATGCGACACTGGTGAACATTTTATTGCAAGAAATGAAAATGACCAAACTAAAGCAACATTTGTGACAGAAAGCTTCAAACGATGTTTCTTCTCCTGTCAAAGGTTTCCTGCTCTAATACATTAACCTTCTTACCATACTATATTTGCATGCAGCTTTAAATATGGGATTGAATGCCTGGACCCTCTAAGTATGTCAGGAGCATCGAAAATGAGGACATGGTCATGCTTTTTTCAGCATGCGCTATAAATATCTTAACAATTTTCTAGAGAAGTGACCCACAAACTCACGTGGCAATCCTCTGCATATTTAGTCAGAAGTTCAGTCTCATTATGTTCAGTGGAGTTTACCTCCAGGTCAAGTATGCATAGGATTGCCGCCTTGTGTGTGTGTTTTTGTTTTTCTTTTAAACTGCAGCCTGTTTACCTTTTCAGCTATAATGCTCTCCCTGGTCAATGCAGTCATTTATCAATTCAGCTAACTGGAGGGAGGACGCAAAGTTGGGTCAAATAACCCATCATTGCAGACTCATTAACTACTGAAACAATCAGGTGAATCTCTAGTTGATTGTTGGGCTATACGAATTAGGAAAATAATGTGTACTATCACGCAAACATCTTGAGGATCTCAGCACTAGGAGCTTGGCCACAAAATGGAAGCTAAATATACATTCAGAGGAGAACCACGTGCAGATTTGATACACCCTACATACATGAAAACAGAAGATGAGGCAGAATGAAAGCAATCATAGAACTGTAGAGTTGGAAAGGGACCAGGAGGGTTATCTAGTCCAACTCCCTGCAATGCAGCAATATTTTGCCCAACGTGGGGCTCAAACCCACAATCCTGCTGACCCTGTGGCTCTTGACACTTGAGGCAGTTGCCTCACCTGAGTTTGCTTTTTTCTCCCCTCCTCCCTCCAAAGACTTTTTCCTTTTATTTCAGGCATAGGCAGACTCTGCCCTCCAGATGTTTTGGGACTACAATTCCCATCACCCATAGCTAACAGGACCAGTGGTCAGGGATGATGGGAGTTGTAGTTCCAAAACATCTGGAGGGCCGAGTTTGCCTGTGCCTGTTTTATTTCACGTCTTCCCATTGTAAGCCTGAAGGCAATGTTATTGGCATTTGTGAGCCACTCGGGGAGCATTTTTTGGCAGGGTAAAAATGTATATAATTAATGCCTTTCAAGCATATAGCTATATGTCACACATACCAAATATTCTGATACAGTTCTCTGCTTAAAAACAACAACCAAACACATTCAAATACATTGAAAATGGATATTCAGTTTAAGCTGTGGAATAAATACGGAAACAGGATTGGCTGGACTTACGGGTGAAAACATACAAATGCTATATGGACCAGAAACAGACCAGTTTGTGCAGATCACTAGGAAAATTGAATGTGGGATGAAATATCCCCCGTTAGCTATTTTATAAAAGTTGCAGTATTAGGGAGTGACACAGACCAGTTCAGTCCATAAAGCAATGCAGTCGGAGTGCTTGTATTTAAGTCAGTTCAGTGCTCATACGGCAGTCTGCAGAGCTACTCATTTCAGGGCACATTTGCAGCACCAAGCTGAGCCAATTCTAGATCCTCTGGCTCCTCAGATTTGTAAAGTGCCACCTGAAACAGTTCCAAGTTATGACAACAGAACACTTGTTCCCTCTATGTTCTCTTTGACCACAGAGAGTACTTGAGTTGCACAGAGAGCTAAGAAGTGACTACCCTTTGCACTTGGTGATATGCATTTCAAGTTTATATGCAGGGTCCTTTGAGCCTGCGCAAAGCTGAAGTCTCCATTTTCACACACACACAGAGAGAGGGGGGGGGGAAGATGTGCACTCTGTACAGTTCTTCTGAGGCTTCAAGTACATCCCTAGCAGGCTAAATTCGTCAGGACTAAATTGTCTCTGGAAAGCATATTATATATATAAATATATATTCTAGGCTAAAGCGAGCTTTTACTGTGTACGAAGGCACAATTAATATTGATCAATTTATTTGTTTAAGTAATGGACAGGGACAGTGTGCATGAGTGCATTAATAGCAAATATGATCTTTCAATTAGATGGCACTGCTTAGACCACTACTGAGGGTTCTGAAATGAGATTAATGGTCCCTTAGGAGGATGGTGTTAGCTTAATGTGAATGGATTGTTTCCTTCAAGGAACACTCTCTTTTAATATTGCACAGAACTTCATAAAATTGATTCACTAAATATAACAGTAGAACTGAAGCTCATAGCACTGATTTTGTTCCTATCTGACTTAAAAACAAAAACAAAAAACTGTTAGCAAAGAGACAGAAAGGAAACCAATAACTACAAGAAATGCAAATTGTGTTCCAGGTGGAATACAGCTCTTACTGATGTGAGATTTTCCATTAACCTTCCTGGAATGGAAGCAAAACCAAGAAGGCCTTTTCATGCACAGATGTATATTTGTCCACATTAGAAACTAGGCTGGAAGCTTGAATTTGTTTCTTTTGTTGAGGAGTCACTGGCACCCTGATGCATTACTGGGTTAAGGGGCTCTCTTGAGTCATCACCTGCAGTCTGAGGCTTAGAAGTATTTGTGGATATCCATAGAGCCTGGTGTCTGCACATTACTAAGGCTCACTTAGTATGGAGGGAGTATACTATATTTAAATAAATATAAACTTTTTGCTCCAATACTGTGTGCTGGCAATGCATATATATATATTATAGATTCAGGTGGATAGCCGTGTTGATCTGTCATAGTCATAATCAATAACAAGAGGAAAGATGAAAAAATCTTTTTAAATAATCCCAGTGGCACCTTTAAGATCAACTAAATATAAGCTTTCAAGGTATGAGCTTTCGTGTGTAATACACACTTTGTCAGATACTTTTTTTTCATCTTTCATCTTGTTAATTATTGAGATTATTATATTATGTGATGCTGGTGGCACTATGGTCTAAACCACTGAGCCTCTTGACCTTGCAGATCGGAAGGTCAGCAGTTTAAATCTGTGCCACAGGACGAGCTCCCGTTGCTCTGTCCCAGTTTCTGCCAACCTGGCAGTTTGAAAGCACACCAGAACAAGTAGATACTGTAAATAGGTACATCTGCAGCGGGAAGGTAAACGGCGTTTCTGTGCGCTCTGGTTTCCGTCATGGTGTTCCATTTCACCAGAAGTAGTTTAGTCATGCTGGCCACATGACCTGGAAAGCTGTCTGTGGACAAACGCCAACTCCCTCGGCCTGAAAGTGAGATGAGAGCTGCAACCCCATAGTCGCCTTTGACTGTACTTAACCGCCCAGGGGTACTTAACCTTTACCTTTTACCATTTTACAAGGATGTGGGGAACCACAAGAAGTGCCCCATCAGAGGATCTGAGGTAGAGCATAAGGGATCAAAAGGTCCTTAATGTGCTTTGAACTCAAGTTGTTTAGGGCTTTCTGAATTAGCAAAAGGACCTTGAAGCTAGACCAGTAGCAAACTGGTAGTGTGAGCAAAAAAATGGCTTTTTGCTGCATTGGACCATTTTCCTAGTCACTGCCCTATCCCTACATGTGCTTCAGATATAGACAGTAGAATTTAAAGGAAAGTTTTGTCAACAATGCCCTTTTTTGTACAGTAAGACGCTACAACATCAGAAGTGTGAAATCTATTTCAAGACAATTAATCTACAAAATTCAAATCGAATTAATTATGCAATGTATTTATCTACACTAAGCTCCACTCAGGATCCAATCCGTCTGTGTGACCCACAATTGTGTGCTTCATCCCAAGCTCATTGCTCTGAGTCACTCATCTTTTGTGGTTATTACAGATCCTGTTACATGTGTGCTCTGAGGGTGACACAAACAGGCAAAAGGAAAGAGATTTAGCTCCCTGACATGCAGTCCGTCCAGCACAAAGAAGCAACCCCAATTTAGGACTAGATTGTTCCATTTACTGCTGACCCTGAGGCAAAGGCAAAATGAAGCACTGCATCTCCAGAAGCCTATTAGAAAAGTTGTGATACTGAGTTACCAAAACTTCTCTGTGAAACCCCTTTTATATTGCAGTTCTGATGACAGAGCAGGCACAGCCAAGAATTTACCTCACATTAATTCTGCTCATCCATCCGCCAGTTGGCTGTATTCAAGAGACCTGAAGAGTTACACAGGTTATATTTGGTTTAATTTTGGTGTTTTGCAGTGAGAATCTAAAGCTATAATTCCACACATGCTTACTTGGGGAGTAAGCCCCATAGAATTCACCAAGACTTGCTTCTGAGTAGATGTGCATAGGATTCTGCTGTAAGCAATTATATAGAGTTCTCTCTCGCCAGATGGTTTCCTTCCAAAATGAAGGTGGAATAATAAATGTTTAAATGTTCTCTAATATAAAACATTATCCATTTATACAAAATTACAATGTCAAAGGGTCAGGAGAGCAATAGTTCCACCTAGCAAGTAGAAATGTTTGCTCCCTATTTAATTAACATTTTGCTGCCCTTTCATGTCCCCCCACATCTACTACCCACATTGTCCACTTTGCCTAATGGCAGGACAGGCCCTGCAGAGGAAAGCTAAGGCAGAACCTTCCACCTAACATGCTACTTTTGTTGATTTTATATATATGGCAGCATCTAAGCCACAGAAGGGTAACCTTCCAGATGTTGTGGGACAACACCTCCCATCATCACTGACCACTGGCCTTCCTGGCCACGGCTAATGGGGACTGGAGTCCAACATCTAGAGGGCCACCACTTTCCCACGCCTGATTTCATGTTTTGATCCCACACTGGTAGTCTAAAATGGCATAGTTTGTCAACAGAAATATCCCATGAAAATGATAATTACAGCTACACAGTAAGCATAGTATTGCCCTTTCCCCACTTCAGCGTCAAGTAGGAGCAAACGATCAATTAAAGTAGAGCAGCTTCGCCTACCTGAAGTTGTTGGCACGACTTCAGTTGTATTTCTGAGCCCAATAAATGAAAACTGATACAGCCTCCAGGATCTAGTGTCTCCTACTTCTACTGAGCTGCGCTTCCACATGTAGATGATCTCTTCCTTTGGGTAGCCATCTTCAAAACAATGAAGATCATCATTCCATCACAATTTTCATTTACATGTTGCTTTCCTTCATGGTCACATGACCATAAATGGCACTTGCCACAAATGCATTCACATCATTTTCCCTCTCACTGCCACACACACACACACACACACACACACACAACAAAGTGGTCATGATGCTTATATTCAGAAAGGGACCTTGCAGTTCCAAACAAATACAGAAAGGCATGCTTACGTTATGTCTCTTTTTGCTCCCCCAAATAATGAATTGTCACAATTATTTTGTTTCCATTTATGACAGCCTCTAAACTGCCATGAATAAATTCTGTAATGCTTCTCTGCACTTATAATGACTTAAATGTGATGGGTTGTATGTAGATCACTTAAAACGGTAAGGTCTTTAATGACGCCCCATTTCTCCACCTACCAGCATTAAATTCCCCACTGTTGTATCCAGTATATCCTGTACATAGGAAAACACATAGGTTGCTTTCAGGCAATCTGTTTCTTGACTATTCATCCTGATTTGTTTGTGGGGACGTTAAGACAACATTACATCAAGCAAATGTTATCCTACATTTTCCGGTGCATTTTGCCGTCTCTTTTCTTAACTCCTTGTGCAAGAGTTCCAAATCAATCTTAATTTTGCAACCTGAATAAGCCAACATGTGATTTAATCCCGCCTGAAAATAATGGTTGCCTGGAAGCTTATGTTTGTATTACTTTGGGCGGGGGGGGGGGACTAATGTGGTGTAGTGGATGTAATATTGACTTTTGGACCTTCTTGTGTTTAAGTAGAAGGCATGAATCACAGGACAACAGAAGTCTAGTCTGACCTGTATGTTAAAAATGCCCACGTAACATAAGGATTATTTACAATCACCCTCTCGAAATATGTAAGATGGCAACTCTGGGCTAGTTCATCAGCTACTGTAAATAGTTACAAGTGATCCATGTTAAGCATCTGTCCATAAATGTGTTGTCTCCAGCACCAACACACTTATCATGCAATTCTGTACACACTGATTCAGCAGCAAGCGTATTGAGTTCCATGAGACTTCCTCCCAGGTAAATGTGTTTTAGACTGCAGCCTTCTTCGGACTAAGTACAGTAGATTTACTGAGCAATGCATTTTTAAAAATTTAGATTCCTCTTTACTTTCCAAATGAATCAATTTTTTTTTTAAAATATTATTTTTTAGATTACTACTTACAGCTTGAAAATGCCAGTGGACAAGAATGTTCATCCATTGGAAAGTTGTGCAGCTGTAACTGACACTCAGCATCTATCGTCAATCTAAGAAGAAGCATATATTAATATTAATCAATTGTTCATAGCTCTAGAAGTTCAAGGTCTACAGCAGTGAACAGGTTGAGAGAAGACACAATCCACTCTTTCTTTTAATGTATTATTGATTAGGATGTAAAGTAAAATGCTTTCTTATGTCACAGTGTTGCATGACAAGGTCCTGAACCCTCCCCCATTGTAGAATAAAGACATTTGACACCAAAATTTAGGTTAATGGGCTGAAAAAGGCAACAACGTTATCGATTACAGAATGTGAGTGGTATTGGCTTAGGCATTGGAACCAATGACTATATCTGACTCCTGCCCCCCTGCCAGGAGTCTAGTAAGGGTTAACCACCGAAAGGGGGAGACCTATTGATGCACATCAACTAGGAATTTCCCCAGGGTCACTGATAGGGGTCGTGCTATGGCCCTGGCCCCTGTCTGGGCTTCAGACAGAGGACACACACCCCGGATTCCTTTAACAGAATACCCTTGAAATAGGAGGGGTAGGTGATGAACGCCCTGTGACGCAGAGCTACCTAAGCCCCATGTGCACAGGTTAGGCTCATGACCAGCCCACAATGTTGACTCCCTGCGAGGGGAATCGGCTTTAAGGATCGACAATAACTTTTCTTACCCAATGGAGGGAGGTTTCTACAACAGGCTGTGTTTTGAATGATCTTGCCCCCTTTCATAAAGCCTTCAAGAGTGGTCATACCAGCTAAACTGACTTGATTATCTCCTGGAGCCATCTTGGAAAATGTAGTTCTCAGAGCAGGCTTCAACAGAACTGTTAACTCTCTCAGTGGAAGCCATTATAGTTAAACTGGTTCAAAACTATTCTCATTTGGGGTGCAAGGCCCCAGTTCAAAACAGTGCTGTGCAGGGAGCTATGTGTAGGCACTTTCACAGCCACTGCAAGCACACTCTGGGATTGAGAGATTATGGTCTCAGTCCTAAAGCCTAAACTGCATGGGGGGGGGAAGGGGGGCAGAGCTGTTCACCTGGTTCTTCCATGCTCTATAATAGAAGTTTAGCTGCTGTTGAAGCCCCCACCCACCCGCAAATATACACTATACACATTGAAGGTACAGCCTGTTTGAGAATGACTGGTGATAACAGGTGCAAAATCCTTCAATGGGGCATTTCAGGGGCAGAGGTGTAGCATATCTGGGCAAGGATTTGCTGAATCCTAACCCAGCCCATTTCCAGGTTGGTGGGTGCCTTAATTTGGGCCCCACTTCTGTGCTTAGACTGAGAGGTAGTGAGTAGCCCAAGGTCATTCACTAACCTCTAACCAAGACACCACATGAGCTCTATGGGGCATTTAGCTTTATTATTGTTTCATCTTGTCTAAAATATTCAAGGCATCGCACTTCTTTTCATTAAGTGGAGATACCATTTTCACTCATATTGGACACATGTAACAGGTATATTGGATAAAATTAAAAAAGCGGTAAGATTACCTCAGTGTATATAGTACTCTGCCATCATTCCAGATCCGGAGCATCCGATTGGGAGTTGTTATCCAATGAGCATCAGCCTTTTTTGAGTTTCGGAAGAATGTGTCAGGGATCCAGATCTTCCCCACCATGTTGCTGTTCAACCTCAGCACTTTAATGGTGCTGTTAAATCTTAGCCGTCTGTCGTACCAGGTTTGAGCAAAAAAAATGTCTATTGTATATTCCTGCAATGTTGAAACACATCAAACAAAATAAGTTTCACGTCCATTCAGTCCTGCTATTCAAAGCTTTCATGGCCAGCTCACAGAGAACACACACATCACATCAGTAGCCTGACCCACAATAAAACAGAGCTCCTGGTTTTAATGTGATGTTTCTGCATCGGATGCTATTGCCCCATTGACACAATTCCGATTTATGCCCACTCAGATGTAAAACCCACTGAGCTCATTATGATTCCCAGGTAAGTGTTCATTAAAACTGCAATCCTAATGAACTGTTGCTTTAGCTATTTCCCCACCATTTTCCCAAATCTATGTTTTCATACAGTAAAACATAAATCTAAATTTTGGGTTGTTGTAAATGAAAATTATTTATTATTGATTAATTAAATTTGTACACCATTCTTTATCCATATATCTCAGAGTTGTTCACAGCATCAAATTACAATATAAAAATTTAGGTTAGTTGCTGGTGTGGTGTTTCCATAATTCTTATTTGGCCCACTCAAACTTAAATAGAGAGAGATATTGTGTATAATATCTACTAAAAAGAATATTACTGAAGGAAGATTTCAGTATGAAATGCAGAATTAAGAATTTAGTATGAACAGCTCTTAGGTATTTATTTAGCAACCATAACTCTTTGGACACAAATATTCATGTTAGCTACAGAAATTAATTGATCTTGGATGGAATTTAAGAACCACGGCTCTACTAATCCCCTGACTCCGAAAGGGATTATTCCCATGTAAATGTGCATAGGATTGCAGCCTTATGGCAAACCTATGTGCAATCAGAAGTCCGATTGAATCATGTGACCCAGTTCTAGATACATGTGTATAGTCTTCATCATCCAAGCATTGTGCCCTTGCTCCGTCTGATACATGGGGTAGAATACAGGGGTGTTGACTGGTGTGTACAGCAATGTGTATTGGCATTCAGGAATAACATACTGTAATTTACAATACAAACATGGGAAAATGCAGGGCATTTTTTAAGCTGGAACTCACCGGAACTCATGTGACTTCCGGCACCTCTCATGTGGGTGCCATTGCCATTATAAGAGAACAAGGGTGGCATTCGTGGTGAGTTCCAAGACCTCTTATTCTAGAAAAATAACACTGGCAAAATGTATTAATATATGCTACTTACCATATTGATGGCATTCACTGGGCCAATGCTATTGATATACATATCAGTATGAATTACTGTTGGCTGCACTGTAACAAAAAAAGTAACAACTGCTAATATCACATCAGGTAAAACATCTAGAACATAAAGGAAAATCTTAGATACAAAATATAGTATTTGAAGAAAGAATCTGATTGTGTTCTAGAAAGAAAGAACATAAAAGGACTTGGGTATGTGAGATTTTCCATATCAATAAATGCAGGATGAATAAAACTGCATTCTTGCTTGATGACCGTAGTGAAAAAGGGGGTGGATTTTGGCCCCATCTATACTATTGTGTTATTAATGTGACTGTAATCAAATCAGTATTTTTGCAAGGGGTGGGGATAGTTATAACGCTTATTTCCTTTTTTAATCGGAAACTGTATTGTATTTCTGAAGTCTCTTAATGATACATCACATCAGACATTTCACATTGTACGAATGAACACAAAATGACTAATTTAGCCAGAAGAGGGTTCTGCAGATATAGAAAAAGTCCAAGAAACAAAACAGCAGCAACAACAACAGTAACCACCAACATCATGAAAAAGAAACCAACATCAACTATAACAATAATAATGCTTGGAGGATTGCAATGCATAAATCAAACCGTGATCAGCATAACTGCTTTCGAATTATATTTTCTCTCCTCCTTATGAGCCATCATAATGCAGTCATAGATAAAAAAACCCCATGGAAGAAGTACTCATTATCTTTCATTTCTATGCCTATCAATTTTGCTGCCTCAGCCCTTGTCCATCCTGGCCCAGCCTCACTCTGAGTTTCCCAGTTCCTCCAAATCTGAATATCATTGGATGGGTTGGTGGTTGCAACCCCAGGCCACTCATTGACCACTTTATGACTTCTTTTGATGCCTGTTATTTGGACTGGATTAAAATAGTACCTAGTTATCCGTTATCATGCTCTTGCTGGCATTTCCACTGATGATTTCTTTGGAACAACATGACTTGTTATGACCACACTAGCTCTCCAGGACTTGTATCTGACATGATTGTATTAGTTTACTGACAATACCTGAAAGCTTGTCTACTAAAGTACAAATAATTTCATTAATGCACATTGATTAAGGATCAAAAAATTACCTTTGCCATATTCTCTTCCATCCATGCCACTATATATTACTGTAGCTTAATACCTTTGTGATCATGCTGTTAAATGACTTAAAATATTTACTGACCATGTTAATCTTTCACACACCATGACAGCATGACCCTATGCCTTGAACCACTTAATTAATCTTAATTGAAATTGTTCAATGAATGTTATAGTAGAGTGGTGCAGTACAAATTCTGAAACAGTCTTTGCCATTGACTTCAGGCACCACTTCGCTCATAGATTCCTGAACATTTCATCAAATTAATTTGAACAGCAATGTGTTTATGTTTATAATGAGATGCCATTACTATTCTTTAAATAACTACGAGAGTTGGTGTGTGTGTGTGTGTGTGTGTGTGTGTGTGTGTGTGTGTTTGTGTAATACCAGTTAGAGGTCTAAACACTTGTTTCAGAAAGTTTTGGTTACAGATTCTTTAATGGAAACACTAATTGTCAGCAGCTATTATATTTTCTTTATTGTCATTTCCACTTTGTTAAGTGATCATCATCACTTCCCCTTCCAACTCACTGCTATTAACAAATGAAGGAAAATCCCCTCACCTCCTATATCTGGCCTTAGTTTGTTATCATATCCCTCCAGCAGGCCATTTAAAATAAGGGTAACATCACTTTCATGAACTTTGGGAGTCAAAACCCAGGTTTTGTTGGTTGTATAATCTTCATAATCGTCATCACTCTTTTGGCTAGAACTGTTTGAAAAAGAAAGGGAAGAAAGCACTGGAGTCATATAACAGCTGAACACAGCAATTACATTCATAGACAGCTCCATTAGAAACCATCAAGACTAGATTTAGGCCCCTTTTAAATAATGACAGTTCTGCACAAAACACTGAAATGGCTTTACAGAAAGAAATGAAAGAGGGAACACCATTTACAGACTGATGTTTACAGCTCAATTTACTGAGAATGCCAAGATAGCTGAGTAGACATTTTCTCTCTTCTAACTTAATGCATCTTTCAAAGGTATCCATTACTTCTATTGGTTCAGATTTAAAGAAAAAAAGTTTTTAAAGGCAGTGTATCACCTAAACATTAGTGTGCATGAACAGAAAGATGTATGGCACAGTCTTTGTCTTAGAATTATCTTACTATAAGTTGTATTTACACCCAAATCATGTCAACCTTAGCTTGTTGTACTATTCTACATTAAGCCTGCTGGGAAGTTCAGTATTAAGTATGATTATTTGCCCAAAGTGGAACATAGGAAGCAGCCATACACCAAGTCAGACCATTGGTCCAGCTCAGGGGTCAGCAAACTTTTTCAGCAGGGGGCCGGTCCACTGTCCCTCAGACCTTGTGGGGGGGCCGGACTATATTTTGGAAAAAAAATAATGAACGAATTCCTATGCCCCACAAATAACCCAGAGATGCATTTTAAATAAAAGCACACATTCTACTCATGTAAAAACATCAGGCAGGCCCTACAAATAACCCAGAGATGCATTTTAAATAAAAGGACACATTCTACTTATGTAAAAACACGCTGACTGTCCGCGGGCCGGATTTAGAAGGTGATTGGACCAGATCCGGCCCCCGGGCCTTAGTATGCCTATCCATGGTCCAGCTATTCCTTGACTGGTAACAGCTCTCTGGGGCTTGATCACGAGTCTTTTCCAGCCCTGCCTAGATATATTAGGGATTGAACCTGACACCTTTTAAGTGTAACATGTATGCTTCACCACTGAGCTATGGCCCTTCCCTAGCCTCCTTTACGATGCTCATTCATCTTCACAATGGCCAATAATATTAACATTTGACAGATGGAGAACCGAAAGAGATATAGTAATTTGCCTGTGAGTGGAAGACTAATTCCTCTACATTTCTTAATATATTATTTTACCAATGACTTCTCACTTTCTGTACTTGCAGTTGAGGTTACCACTTCCAAATCACAAAAACAGAGTGCAAAAAGAGGACACATTTGTGTGAAATATATGCAGATCCCCACTTGAAAATCAAAAGGCAAGTCACCAAATATGGGCTTTATCTGGAAGCAATTGGCCTGTAGTAATGCTATCTTAAAAAAAACCCAAACCCTAAATCATTACAAAATGTACATTTCTGGGTGGTGTGTGAAAAACTAAAAAGGATGTCCTTTTTCTTTTATTTTTCAGGATTCTGTATTGATGCAGCCAGAAGCGTACAGAATGTAGGGCAAAGTGCTGCTATAAATCTGCTTTTGCTGGGGCAGCGGAAACAGCATTTGTACAGCCACCATTTAAGAAGCGCCATAGGCTTGGCAATGGAAAGCTCCATTAAGCTACGCCTGATTTGCGGTTGAAGCTCACTCTTCAGATAAAGTTATTATGATTTTTTATTTATTTTTTTAATGCATGGGTCTTCACTTATAGCCCTTTGGGTGTCATATGAAGGTTTGCCTATGATGGTAGTGCTGGAAACCTGCTTCCCAGCCCTATAAAATTGGTATCTTCAGATGTTAGGCTGGCTACTAGATAGAGGAAGTCCTCTGTCTGAAGAGGTATACTGAACAGCTGCCCACTTGCCAAGCCTGGTTTGAATATAAAGAACTCTAAGGAGGAAGAGCACAGAGCAGAGGTCTTGAAACTGCCAATCAACAGTTAGTACATGAACAGCAGGCTGCTCACCTGGACACAGTCTCCCCTACTATGGTGAAATGGATTTTATTTCTATTTACATTAAACAAGCTATGTCTACAACTGAATCTAGATACATATCCAAATTTTCTTCAAAATCGTCCCTCTTTGGGGATGGTGGATTTCCACTTTTTTGGTGATAGATAAGAGGGCCACCCTGCCAGAAGTGGGGCAAGGGATTAAGGCCCAATTCATAAGATAACTGAAGAGTGTAGAAGCTGCTTCCTTGGAGTTTGGCTCTATCTGTGCCATTCCAATAACGTCCGTAAGCAGCAACTTACATAAATGACAAGACAAATCTGATCAGAACAAAGTGACCAGCAATGTATGAAGTTTCTGTTGACTTCCAATATTCTCTCTTCCATATTTATTCGTGGGTGGAGTCGAAACCCAAATCAGTCTGGGTCAGCAAATGAATGGAAAAGAGGCAGAAATGCTGCTGGTCTCTTTCCCCATGTGTCATTTTCCAAAATCACCCTCTCCCTTGTTGCTTTTTCTCACATCATAGAATCATGGAAGGGAACCCAAGGGTTATCTTACTCCATCCCCTTCAATCTTTTGCCCAACATGGGGCTCAAACCTATGACCCTGAGATTAAGAGTCTTATGCTGTACTGACTGAGCTGTTGTATGAGTTATCATCACCTACTTATACCTCGGGTTACAGACGCTTCAGGTTACAGGCTCCGCTAACCCAGAAATAGTACCTCGGGTTAAGAACTTTGCTTCAGGATGAGAACAGAAATCATGCAGCAGCGGCGGGAGGCGCCATTAGCTAAAGTGGTATCTCAGGTTAAGAACAGTTTCAGGTTAAGAACTGACCTCCAGAACGAATTAAGTTCTTAACCTGAGGTACCACTGTATGCTGCTTTCTCCTCAGAAGCATGTGCCCAAAGTGGCTCACAAGGTATAAGAGGAACAAGAAGGATCACCATTCAAAACACATTAAAAACAATTATGGATAAACCATACAGTCAAAACAATCAATCTATGCAGCATTGTACACAAATACCAAATAAGCTAAGCTAATTTAACAGCTGAAATGAAACACTGTTGTATAAAACAATATTAATAAGCAAACATAACTAAAATAACTGAAACTAAGCTGAAAAAGTGGGGAAGTGGCAGAAAGATACGGTGACCCTGTATCTCAGTGGTGTAGCGTGGGTTGTCAGCACCCGGGGCAAGGCAAGTAATTTGCGCCCCCTAACCTGTGGATTTGCGCCCCCTAACCCGTGGATTTGCGCCCCCTAACCCATGGATTTGCCCTAACCCCAGATGTTGCGCCCGGTGCGGCCCGCCCCCCCTGCACCCCCCACGCTACGCCACTGCTGTATCTTTTCTCCCACAGGTGAAAATGCAGCTTGGGGATGAGGGTGATTTTGAGCTGGAATAAGTTATTAGAGAGGAACATTTTTAAGCAACATCTTCCCTTCTGCCCTTCTTCCATTTAGAAATAGGCTGTCCCAAACTGCTTTGTGGAAAGGGGAAAAAACATGCAAGGAAAACATACTGGGACTCTAAATAGCATGTAGTTGATGCCTAAAGCAAGGTCACCATCAGTCATTTTCACGAGGAGTCCAAAGGAATCTCTGCGCAGAGAGATATAAAAAGAGGGGGATGTCCAATGATGTCACATTACTAGCGCAGAAGCCATTCCAATAACAGAAGCCTTATGTTGAATCTTGTGCCCTGCTTAAATCTAGTGGGTCACTTGCACCAGTAGAATATAGTGCACAACAGCTAGTGCAACCATTACCATTATTTCTATACTGAGTGACAGTTATACTAGTACTTCAATGTTCACTACCGCTTCAAAAACTGCAAATCAAATGCCACACTAATATTGTGTTGGATATTCCTCAGAGTGCCTCTGTACGGCCCTCCATTCTGCACAGCAACAAATCCCAAGAATCTCGCACTAAAACTGTGTATCTTTAAAAATTGGTTAGCAAGCAACGTATGCTAAGCTCCGTCTTCGAGATATCCCTTGGTTGCCACTTTGTCATTAACTGCCATGTTTCCCCAGCACCATTGCTTAGGTCCTTTGCAGCCAAAGCACAGCTTGTAATGAGCCCTCCTTGTTTTATTGAGTCTCAAAAATGAGGATTTTTAATTGCCATTGCGTTACACAGCATTCCTCTATGTACAGAAAAACAGGGCATGGACAATTAAACTGGTGATGTAAGCAGGTTTATGAAGCTGCCTGCAATTCTAACAAACTAATTGCATTTCAGGGAGACAAATCTCACACAGTCTCTGAAGCTCAAGCCAACATATCATTTGAACGTGGTTCGGCAGAATGCTATATTTGCGCCCCAGAGAAAATGTACAGGAAATCACTTCAGTTTGTCAGCCTCCTTACATTTTCCCAGAAATTATTTATTAGCCTTCTTTCTGCAAAAACTGCCTAAGGCAATGTAGGGTCTCAAACCAAGGTTACCACAGAAATAAAACATTAATAGAAAGTATACACAGGTGTCTCCAACAATGTACACTACTGCTTGTACCCGTCGGCCCCTGGAGTGGATTTTTTTCCTATGCAATTTGCAATCAAATCTGGAAATAACACCCTGCTCTCATGCTTATGAATTAAAAGCCCTATTCAGGTTTTATACCTGCACCACAAGAAGGGACCATGCATACCAGCCCTGTTCCCCACATTGCAATCCACATGGAGGGTGATGAGAATGGTGACAGGGGAGAGCATTAGCTTGTCCCTTTCACAGGCTTACTTAACACTGGATATGAATGCTTGAAGGGGGCCTATGTCTCAATATAATGCTGCCTTTGCTGGCTGTGGCTGGTGAGAGGTGTCATCCAAAACATCTGGAAGATACCAGGTTGGCAAGGGCCAAATGTGTAACTGGAAATGTGTAAACCTTGCTTGGAATGCTCTTCTGCTGTGGTCATGCTAGCTCTGTCAATTGTCCCTACAGCCTGTGTGCATACAAATGAACTGAATATTCCGGCTTGTATAACCTACAAGCACCAAAGGCAGGCATCCCCAAACTCAGCCCCCCAAGGTGTTTTGGGACTACAGCTCCCATCATCCCTAGATAACAGGACCAGTGGTCAGGGATGATGGGAGTTGTAGTCTCAAAACATCTGGAGGGCCGAGTTTGGGGATGCCTGACCAAAGGTATAGCACAAATGCTTCTCACATCCAAAGCAAGCATTGTAACAGCACTTTAACAAATGGTGAAAGTATTTAAAGATCCCGTCTCCTAATGGGAGATTCCCTTCTGGTATTCTGGGAAGCCCAAATTCACACATAAACTAATCCAGGTGGGGGGGGCCTGGGAAGAGTGATTGAAGAAAGCAAGTTCACTGTCATCCATGTACAGGGCAATTAATTACAGAAGGAAGAAGCTATGCATTCCTTTGGGTATGTCAACCCAAAAGCTAGCAATTATATTTTATAAACCGATGTGTAAATAAGAGATGAGCAATAGTCCAGTATTTAGAGAATGTATTATACTTCCATGTGCAAGTGCAGGGCATTATCTGGGCAAAACTCTCATTTATGCCAATAAGAGGTATGTGACTACAGCCCACACATATCCTTAAGACTCTTTAAGCTCATATTATTAGTAACAGGCTGTTCTGCCTTCAGAATGTTTTTTCCAAGTTATGAAACAAATCTATCGAAACCCACAGTCAAAATTATAGTGGGCAGACTATGGATCTTATGAGAATGCCAGACAACCTCAGATAGACAAGGAATGGAAAGCATAAGAGCTTTAAACTATGCAAGTACAATTGCCCACTGTTTCATTGATTACTATATCAGTTGGCCCATAGGGGCGTAGCGTGGGTTGTCAGCACCCGGGGCAAGGCAAGTAATTTGCGCCCCCTAACCCATGGATTTGCGCCCCCTAACCCGTGGATTTGCGCCCCCTAACCCTAACCCCCAGATGTTGTGCCCGGTGCGGCCGGCCCCCCCTGCACCCCCCACGCTACGCCACTGCCCATAGTCACATTTTTCCCTCCAGTTATACATGTTTAAACCCATGGATTTCAATGAGGGAAACTATGCATTGAACACTGGATGCATTAGTGAAGCCTAACATTCTTCTCTGCTTAGCAGCACAGAGATTTGTGTGCAGATCATCCTGTCCTCACTGGACCTGAAGGAAGGGAGACTTTTCTAACCTAAAGCCCTAGGAAATTCCTACTTAGAATATTATCAGCACCAGTCATCCTCACCCTCATCCTCATCACCACATCATCATCAAAAGCAACAACATCACCAGTCCAATAAGCACCTCCTTTACTAAAGCTTCATGCTTTAGCAAAAGCCTCAATGCAGCAATGCCTAATCTTTTTTTAGAAGGAAGCTGGCATCCGTCTGTCTCGAGAGACAATGGAAGGCGTGTCTTTTTTAAGAAGGCATGCAGCGCCACATGAATGTTAACATATGGCTTATAGTAAATTGTATGTATCTGTTTAATCTAGAGCTGACACCATTAAAGTTGCAGCTACAACTTGTACTCTTTGCTTGAGAGAACAGAATGTGCATGGGTGGAGTCCTTCTCCTCCTCCACTTGCAAGTTTCAGCTGACACTAAAAAGGGAATGAATGGCACGTTAAGTGGCTTTGTGCCATCTGAGTGAGAAATGTGCTTTACTAGGCAAGAGCTGACATGGGTGCTATTACATTGCCATAACATAATACAGTGGTACCTCGGGTTACAAACACTTTGGATTAAAGATTCCGCTAACCCAGAAGTTGTACCTTGGGTTAAGAACTTTACCTCAGGATGAGAACAGAAATCACGTGGCAGCGGTGCAGCAGCAGGAGGAGGCCCCATTAGCTAAAGTGGTACCTCAGGTTAAGAACGGTTTCAGGTTAAGAACAGACCTCCGGAACGAATTAAGTTCGTAACCAGAGGTACAACTGTGCAGTAGTTGCTTGGCTTTCAGCTAGTATTAGCAATGTATATAACTGACCAGGAAAAATGCCAATTAAGGTGGAATCATGTCTGGACATTTGGGAAGGATAAGTCAACATCCATTTTCTTTGCAGTGATGCAGACTTGGGTTCTTAGAAATGTTTGCAATGCTCTTTATCCTGACTGATAAAGAATTATATTAATAGTTTGTTAAATCTTGACGAAAGGTACAATTCTTTTTTTTTTAAAAATGGAACCTTTTCACACATAAAGCTTACTGATCGGCTTGCTTTTATTTTGCTGGATGGCGTCAAACAGAATTTCAATTTGTTTACTCAAGGCACAGCAAGAGACCTAATCCAATTTTTATTTGAACTTTTCCTCTAAAGGCCCCTATCAGCTACATGTTCCCTTCACCTCTGCTGCCTCTGCATATTATTTCGCTACCGCCTGTGCAATTTTGTGTCTCCTCTTCTTTGCTATGCAGAGTTTGTATACTTCCAGCCTCTTCTAGTTCTGATCCTGCATTAAATAAGAGTTTAGCTCCACAAATGGAGGAATTGTCACACAGTTTAATCAGATATTTTCCCCTCCTTTTTGTTTCTTCTCAATATTTATTTAATTGAAGCAAATAACAGTTCCATGCTTCATCAGTTCTCAGAAAAAGGTTAGAAAAATATAGTCAATCTATTCCAATCCTTCCCAGTTCTAAATGCAGGACAGCCTCATATCTCATTAGATATGAAAGGTTGGCAGAACTATAAAATGCAGGAGAAATATCAATTATTTGATATAAGCTACTGAAACATCAACAGTAGCCCTGGGAGACCAAGGCCACAATCCAACAAATTAGTAGGTCTGGTTGATAAAATTCTTCTCTTTTCTATGATTTTTTATACTCCTCACCGGGGTGGGGGGAGCTTTTAAAACCTTAAAAATGTTGTTATGGGTACTTTACCCCAAACTACATTCCAATGTTAGAAGAAGGGAATTTAAAAAAAAAAAATTATTTTGCTTCCCTGAGTCAGATTTTGTTGAGGGGGAGTAAAGTCTAGTAACATGAGTGAGACAAAAAACAAACAAAAAATTCTGTTGGTAGAACAAAATCTATAGATTTCTTGGGGTATTTTTTTGCCCCAGTCCTTGGCACTGAAACCTACAGCGCTACATGCATCCCATCATGTTACCATGCAAACAGCCTATGTACAACAGTCAGTTGATTTTCTTGAGACATATTTAGAGTTTTTGTGTACAGAAATAAACCTGTAAATTGTAAGTAACTGAAACTTGGGGGCATTTTTAACCATGGTGACATGGCAATGCCCTAGAAGGACTATGTTGCCTCTATGTAAATTCAGCAGTGAAAAGTGTACTGGGGTTGTAATTTAAGTCTTGAAGGTCTGGGTTAGTGTTCAGAATAGGAAATAGTGATCCTGCACCACAGCCACCATCTGGCGTGGGGAAGTTGGGAAAAACCAGGGGCTGCTGGTTCCTTTTCATCAGTAAATGAGGGCTCATGCAAGATGCCTTTGCAAACCTTCGTTCAAGGTCAAGAAAGGGCATGTGCTTTTTAGTTCTGCTGGTACCCAGGGAATTATCTGTTGAAGCTTGGCAGATGAAGTGTCTTCCACCACAACACTTCCAGGGAAGGGAGCAAGAATGTCTCGGCATGTCCACAGCAGATCCTGCTTTGAGTGGTGTGACAAGACTGGACCCACCATTATGCAGAGTGAGGAACCCAGCTCAGGAAACCACTTTAGGGTGTCACCAAGAGCAAAAAACTGTTAGATGTATCATTGTTATATTTTTACTCTCAGGGACAGGTGCTTGTGGGATTTTCTGCCTCAGGTGCCAAAATAACTTGGCCAGCTTTGACTAAGAGTGGGGAGTACCATTTGTTCTTCCACTTTGGGCAGAAAAATAGAGTGGATGTGTCTGGTCCAAGGTCCAGTTTAAAGATATAGAACCATAAGAAAAAGCATGAGGAGACTTGAAGTTGCCCAACAACAGTTTGCAGCACTTGGCCAACACAGGTCACCTGGTAACTATGGTGAGATGCATTTTTACTTAATTCTGCATCTATACATATAAATTAGTCATTTATTTTTTGGTGATGCACCTCTTTTCTGGTTATGTATAAGTAGCCACCCTACAGAAGAATGTATTGATGCCTCAAAGCACTGCATAAGTCACTGGTGAGGAAAAAGTAAGGAAAAAATGTATGCATTCTGAGAGGTAAGAGCAATTAATCTGTTGCTCTATTGATTGTTAGAGGACAACTACAGAAGCTATCAGAGCAAATTTGTATGCCATACTTAGCAGGGAGTAAGTATTACGTATATACTGCAAGTACTAGACTGTGATTTATGTTTCGTACAATATGGTGGGGAAACATACATTCAGTTTACAAACTCCAATATAAGCTAGAGGGAGTTTCGTTATGTAGCAAAATAAAATTGCAAGAAGATGCTTGAACCAACAATGAAAACAACCGCCGCCACACACCAGTTAATCTAGATATTGTATTTTTGCAACATACATTCATGCAAGAGAGATGCAATGGTAGCATGCAATCTAAAATTCAGGCTATGAACATTGGATTTAAAATAAAAGGCAGTGCATAAATCTCCATCGCATGCAGGATACTAAAAGGTGACCTTAGAGCCAGTCTAAGATAACAACAGCAGCAACAACAAACTTTATTACGGTCACAGGCCAGCATAAGATACAAACATGCGAATAAAAGAGGAGACGGATAAAAGCAAATAGTTAAAAGTGGTTATAGCTCACATAAACTTAATGCAGATAGAAACAAAAGACAAGGGGTTAAAAGAGACTACAGTTGTACCTTGGTTCTCAAATGCCTTGTGACTCAAATGTTTTGGCTCCCGAACACCGTGAACCCAGAAGTAAGTGCTCTGGTTTGTGAACTTTTTTTGGAAGCCAAACATCTGTCGTGGCTTCCGATTGAGTGCAGGAAGCTCCCGCAGCCAACCGGAAACCACTCCTCAGTTTTCAAACATTTTTGGAAATCGAACGGACTTCCAGAACGGATTCTGTTCGAGAACCAAGGTAAGACTGTATAAGGGAGGGAGGGTGAAACAGCACAGGTCTTGCATTATAGGCCTTCAGTTTAGGCCTGGTTTGTGACACAAACCATCCTTCTACGTGTAAGATCAAGTAGCTAGCATTTCTGTACTTCTTTTAGTGTGCTAAGTACCTCACAATCCTTATCTCATGTGACCTCATTGCTCCACCAGACTCCTCCCTCAACTGTAATCTGTCAGCAAGCATTCCATCAGCCTACTGAAGAGAACTGAATTCCAAGTCCTCTCCATCAAGGCCAGCAACTGTTGGCTGCTCCTCCCCTTGAATTGTTTCCATTCCAGCTGCTCATTACAAGCACACTTTAACAAAGAAACAGCGCTTGAGCTTTTGTTTTAACTCCTCCCTTCCAATTTCATTTTCCTTCATGCCATATGTTTTAGCTTGTAAGCCCGAGGGCAGGACCTGTCTTATTCAAGGGAACAGCATGTGGGGGAACTGCCGGGGTGATGGCCCCAGGCACATTTTTCTGGGGGGCTCTGCTCACACCACCCCGCCAGCCCTGTGAGGCTGGGATCTGATCTGAAGGATTTGTTGGGCTGGAACTATTCCTAACATTGCAAAGGAGCTCGGGGCTGGCAGGACGGCTTGAGAAGGATGCAACAGCCATGTGCCCTTCGATCCCAGCTGAGGAAAAAGAAAAAGAAAAATATGCCTTCTAAGAGGAAAGAGCAATCATTAAGGGACAACTAGAGAAACCATGAAGAAATGTGTGACGGGGGTGTGTGTGGCTCCTTAGGCTAGCCCAGCCAGTGCTGCAAGTAGAACCAGCAGACTCAGCATCCATGCATTGGGAGATTTGGAGTGGGTCAGAAGAAGCGTTTGGATTTGATATCCCGCTTTATCCCCTAAGGAGTCTCAAAGCGGCTCACAATCTCCTTTCCCTTCCTCCCCCACAACAGACACCCTGTGAGGTGAGTGGGGCTGAGAGGCTTCAGAGAAGTGTGACTAGCCCAAGGTCACCCAGCAGCTGCATGTGGAGGAGCGGGGACGCTAACCTGGTTCACCAGATTACGAGTCTACCGCTCCTAACCACTACACCACACTGGCTCTCAATGTGTACTGATGTAAGCATGTACAGTTCTTCCATGCTAAAGGGGCAAATTAGAACATTCTATGAGCAGTCTTACACAGGAATGCTACTATGCACATAAAAGTAGACACGTGGATAGTGAGGGTATGGCTGCCAAGCATTTGGCAGTGAGGGCAGGGTTAGCGCCAGGCATAGGCAAACTTGGCCCTCCAGCTGTTTTGGGACTACAACTCCCATCATCTCTGACCACTGGTCCTGTTAGCTAGGGATGATGGGAATTGTAGTCCCAAAACATCTGGAGGGCCAAGTTTGCCTATGCCTATGCTTATGCACCCATGTAATCTACACACACACACCACTGATACATATTCTTTTACAATGTGGATTAAGTCACCTGAACCCCCTTATTGCCACCAGGCAAAGCATATAATGGCTTTCTCTTCAAGCAGCAGAAATGTGTTTCCTATTTTACATCTGAATTATGCACACTCCCATTCCAGGAGCTACTACTAATGCTCCCAGCTTTTGTCCACGCTCCGTTTCTGTATTAGAAAATGTGCGGAGGTGACTGCATGCAAAATTATTTAATGACTTCCAAGAAAAGAAATGGAGAATTGCGTTTATCGTATTTTCATTAACTGTGCAGCCATTCTAATGTCTTTTACATTTTGAAGTGGGAACTTGCATCTAGTGCTAAAAAGAGAGAGAAAACTCTTAATTCCAAATGTCTAAGAAAGTGAATGAGTTTCAATAATATTAATATCAACTGAAAAGAAACCAATGACAAAAATAATAATCAATACTGGCCATGCATTCATGAGGATGATTTTTTTAAAAAAATAGTTTTTATCACAGATTTTCTTTGGTTTGTCTCTTTTTTCAGGTCATAGTCTCTTTGCTACAGATCAGTTACATTCAATGTGAGACATTAATATTGTATACAGTATATGGTTGGGAGAGAAGAGAGGGGGGTCATAAAACTTACATTCTTTTACTTAGCATATGTGGGGGGTTTTGGTGTCAGCATCACTCGAATAGGTTCTCTTTTTATTCATTTATTATATGATTTATTATATGATTTTTAATATATATAATTTGATTTTTCCTTTCTTTAAAAACAAACATTTGCTCCACTGAACAATTTCTTTTTTAAAAAAAGCAGTATTGTGTTTTTGAATGCTATGAATTTTTTTGCAGCATTTCTTATAATCTGCTTCCCAAGGGTAATCAGTCTGAATAAACAGGATTCAATTCAGAGAAACCCTAAAAGCATTTGTTTCTCTCTACTTTCCCCCAAATGTCCTCATCCTGCACCTGGAAGGTACTTTTGAAAGTTCCTTCTGGGAAACTTGCTGGTTGTTGGGAGAACAAGCTGCTTTTGAAACGGGAGCACTTAGAAGCTTCGCTGTACATTTGAAGTATGTCTCCATCTGGATCGATACATCAGAGAAGGAAAAAACTTCATTTGAACCAAAATGTGCTTACTTTATAGATCTAACTCTTCACTTCTCCCTCTCAGCAATGGCTGAAAACCAAAGTTTTCCCCCAGATGAATGTGCATATGGTGTGGGTGATTTGGTGCTGGTGGGGGTGTGTTATGCGAGAGAACTATCTATAGCAAAGATGAAAGAAGGAATGAGTAAATATGATCAAACATTGTGATATTGTATGATGGTGAGGGCAAAGAGTGAAAACTAAATGCAGAAAGAAGGTGAAATATTAAAAGAATGAAGTGAAAATGGGGAAAAGGGGGCTAGGAAAAGGGGAACAATAATAGTGCAGTGTCCCCTGTTTTTTTACCAGGATCCTACAGGAAATTGCTCTTTTCTGGAAGCAAGCAAATGCAAATTTTTATCATCCATGGTTTATTAGCATTTTCACAGTACAACAATAGAACAGTACAATCCCTTATTCCCCCTCCCTCCAACCTCATGCACTCTCTCTCTCTCTCTCTCTCTCTCTCTGTCTCTCTCTCTCTAGCTACAGTATTGTCATCTCTGTTGTTCAGTTTTTTTAGGATGCTACACAATGTTCAGGTTTGCATGCCCAATAAGGTTGAGGATAAATGAGTGCCACTGTTCTGCACTAGTCTTAGATCAGGCATAGGCAAACTCGGCCCTCCAGCTGTTTTGGGACTACAACTCCCATCATCCCTGACCACTGGTCCTGTTAGCTAGGGATGATGGGAGTTGTAGTCCCAAAACATCTGGAGTTTGCCTATGCCTGTCTTGGATTAACATCCATTAAGTTGGGGAAGTTTCCATTTCTGCATTGTGCCTCCCACTGCTTCCAGTTGTGGGTACTACTTGGTGAAGGATTCCTAAAATGCCCTCCAAATCTTTTGGAAGACTGACTTTTCATGTACTTTGTAGAGTAGAATGTTATCATTGGCTACTAGTTGCAAGAGGTCTTGTATCCAGTGTTCTGTACATGATATGGTTCAGGCTTTCCAGGGTTGAAGGATTATTCATTTTGCTACTAGTGTGGTTAAGTAGAACCATCCTTCCTGTCCTTTTGATAACCTCCACTTGGCAGGCATGTAGCCAATTATTGTGTTGACCCATCCACCCATAGCTTAGCTACCAACTCCTGAAAAAAGACTGGTTGCTTCCACACTAGCAATTGAGCCTGCAATTGCCATCCATTCTTCACACACTTTTTACTTAGGAATCAGATGGTGTGATTGTCAGCTAGCTGCAGTTCAGTTTTTTCTGTTGCCCTGTGTTTCATAGCCCTGATTTTGGAAGGGTGTGTGAATGTTTAAAATACACGTGCAGTGGTACCCTGCCCAAAGAAAACTGGAAACATTGAATGGAGGCTTTTCAGGTCTACAATGACTTTAAATCGAAGCTTCCTCCTTTGGAAGGAATATCTTCCTCTGCTCCTAACTGCTTCTTGTTCTGTGTAGGCCAGCATTACTGATTACGCGGGTGGAGCTGTGGTCTAAACCACTGAGCCTCTTGGGTTTGCCGATCAGAAGGTTGGCGGTTCAGATCCCCTGATGGGTTGAACTCCTGTTGCTCTGCCCCAGCTTCTGCCAACCTAGCAGTTCAAAAGCACGCCAGTGCAGGTAGATAAATAGGTACCACTGCGGCAGAAAGGTGATGAGTGCGGTACCCCATAGTCACCTTTGACTAGACTTAACCATCCAGGGGTCCTTTACCTTTAACTAATGAATTACTGATAATTAGGGGGCAGTTAAGGAGCAAGTTCCTGTTCTTCATCAGGATGGGAGCTTTCAATTACAGGTACTGGTTTCCTTTCATTAATAGTGAATAGCTCTAAAATACTTTACTAGTTTAGCCTATTTTCTCTTCACTACAGCCTCCTTATCCTATATACTTTTGGTTGAGAATTCAAAAGTCTCTTTGCAGGATAGATTGAATGAAAATTCTATACCAATAAAATATATATCAGTAGCATGAAGCTACAAATTTAGATATATAATAAGAATCTGCTGTACTGATTGGCCATTAGGTTAAGACATTAAATTACCCTTGGGGTGTACTGTATTGTAAGTGTCAGAAATTCTTGAGTTAGAAGTTTTATTGATATGTATCCATAAATGGCAAGGCACAAGGTTGAAGATGGTCAATATGCTTGATTGTTCTTGGAATGCAAATATCAGAATGTTCTAATATTTCCTATTGGCCTTCTGCAATCTAAGAATTACAAGTGAATTGCAAGCTGGCATGCACTCTAACAAATACTCTTCATAGATAATTTCAGATATTTGGGTGTTTATTAATAAGGGATTAGGATTAATGATAATGTTGGATATTTTTCATCTTGGGGGAAGGGATCTAGCAACATCTGTCAAAGGGATGCTTCAAACATGCACAGTACAAGGAACTGCAAATGCCATTGAATCTTTAAAGTTAGTCACTCCTCTCTCCAGCTGCCATTGTTCTCACCCTTGTCCAGTCTCTCTGCTCTCACTATCTTGGTGCCATTGTCTCATCTGCCTCAACATCACAGTCGGCAAGAGCCCTGCCCATGGTGACATCCATTTTGATGGTGTCACTGAGAAAATGCCCAGCTTTGCCAATGCAGCTAATGCTAAAGAGGGCTGTGGAGACAGTGGAATGTAATAGAAACATTTCAATGAATGATACATATATATCACGGCTATCTGAGTACTTTAAAAATGACAAGAGATGAAAGGAATGCAGGGGGTGTGGGAACAGACATATATTCTTTTGCCTGGGTATCTCTCCATTTTATTTTCAGACACTGTCAAACAAGACCATTCTGAACAAGGATGAATGTGTCATTCTCATTAATTCACCTACCAGACACTTTTATATTTAGCAAGACTTGTCAAGTTCACATTATGCTAAAAGACTGGGCAACTGGAACAGCAATTTAGTTGTTAATCCTCAATCTGCCAGAGAGTACAGACTTTTGCTTATATCTGAAGATATTCTGATGCAGCTTAGTAAAAACCTCATATGACCAGAATACACTATTTATATTGTAAAAACTATGGCGTGCATACATGTGCCTATACACTACAAAAACAAAGTCTCATCTGCTGCCTGCCTCTTAAAATGCTCCCTGAAAATAGTAGCTGGTGGGCCCTGGTTCGTTCTCTTACACCCTCTTTCTCTCACTGAATTGTTTGGGAGGGAGGAGAGAACAAAAATAAGGAAGACCAAGATATACACAGCAGAGGCTTTGGTGCAGGCAAAAGGCCCCAGATTCAATCCCTACCATCTCTGGGTAGGGCTGGGAAAGTCTCCTGTCTGAAACCTTAGAGAGCCACTGCCAGTCAGTTCGCTGTATCCAGTGTTGTGTGAGTGGCTTTTACACTGGGACAATGGAACTTCCCTTCTCTTCTTCCCCCTATCCCCAAATCTGCTCTGTAGGACCCCCAACCCTCTGGAGCAGATTTTGAGGATGTCTGAGGAGGTATAAGGGAGAGAAAGGGGAAGTTCTGCTGCAGGAGTGGAACAGCAATGTAGCATACAACCCCCCCTCTCTCTGTGTATATATAGATATAGATGATATAGATATAGATATATAGATATATAGATATATAGATATATAGATATATAGATATATAGATATATAGATATAGATATGAAGCACTGATATCCTACCCTACATAATGTCTATCCCAGAGCAGTTTTCAGTACTACTCAAACAGAACCAAGCAACCAAACATGTGCTAGCTAAATTAAAATTAATAAACAGCACAATTTGTCATCATCATCATCACTGAAAGGTAAAAATTAAGGCAAAGCCCATCCATTGTTCTCCAAACACAATGAACAAAGAACAGGATGAGGAAGGTGTGGGGCAATAAGTAACTGAATAGATAAAATTAAATGCTGCCTTACACCTTACTAGTAAATGGCAGGTACATTGAAAGGAATGTAGAAAGCTGCCTTATATAAGCCAGACCATTGGTCCATCTGTTGGCATGAGCCTTTGCTATCTCTACCTGGAGATGCCAGAGAGAGAAAGTGAGACCTTCATTTAAAGCAGATGCTCTTCGTGACTGTTTAATTCTCTCAGTGAAGGTCCCCTCTCACTGAAACTGTGGCAACTGGGATGTCATTCATGAGCTTGCCCCTGCCTGTTATCCATCACTGCTTTTTAATTTAGAATGGGCAGGAGGTGAGGTTGAGCAACCACATAGAGTAAGAACTTGAAAATATACATTCAAAAGCAGATATGGTTAGAAAGCATTATATTCTTGTGACCAGGTGTACCTGTATATTTCTTCAAAATGAATAACACTGAATATAGTTTCCAGACATGTAGAGAATACTGAGCTAGCTGAGTCAATGGCCAACTCAGTTTAAGGCAGTTTTTGCTGTTACAGGAGTGTCTTCCCTACTGCAGGTGTGCACAGTCATTCTCACATCCATTACCGGAATATAGGCCTGCGCCAAGCTGTCTTCTTGCTTAAGAAACACACGTCTTTACCTTAAAAGTCCTAAACTGCCTGAGACCTTGTTACTTTCTTCTGTATGTAACCTTCAGTGCACAGAGATCAGCCCAAGAGAACCTGGACCATATCTAACATTTGAATGCAAGAGGCAAGTCCTTTTCTATCCTGGCACTATACAATTCCCTCCATGGAGAAACCCACCTGACTCAACCACAGCTCACTTTTTTGCATGCTGAAGAACTGGACCTTTTGGAGATGTTGGTTTGCTTTTGTGACTGCTGCTATAAAGAAAGACAATGTATCCTTAAAAAAAAGAACTTCTGTGCATAAATCCCTTCAATCTTCTCTTTAAAACACCCAGGGAGGAGTGAGATGGAGTCAATGTTACCTGTGTTCCCATTCAGAAATAGACATAGGAAAAGGAAAATGTCTAGAAAACGTCTAGAAATGGAGGGTGTCTTAGACCTACCCATAGATGTAACATTTGTGTAAATCATAGTTCCTCCAACGAGCTTACATCTTATCATGTCGCTTCAGAAATAAGTTCCATCCCAGCCAACCCCATGGGCATAGCCAAGATTTATTTATTGGGGGGGGGGCAGGCTTTAATGCAAAAAGTGGTCATTAAAAAGGTAGAAAACAAATGAAAGCAGGGCACTTTAATTCATCACCTCAGATAATCACATTCCAAAGAAACCCTTCAGAAATATTTCTCAACAATAGGATCATTTATGTGAACAATGGTAAGAAGTACAATTGGTATAATTTTCTCAAATCCCATTTGGTTCTTTGTTAATATGACACATGAATCTGATCTTCAGTGAGCAGTTGCTAAAGTTCAAACCCCAAAAGTTTGAGGATTCCTCATAGCTCTGGCAAGTTTGGTCAAGTGATGAGGTGCTGTCAAGAGAGGCTAGTGCTTGAACTGGGAGGCTTTGCGGTGAGCCACCGAACTGCATGTTGAAACCTCTGCATTGACAGTTTAGCATTCCTGGGCTGACTCTGCCCACCCATATTGGCTGTTGGATCCTCCTGGATGGGAACAAGTGTAAGAGGACTTCCTTGCCTGAACAGCAATGGTGTTTTGTTTTCAAACTCTGGCACATCCCTGTATTTTTTAGTTGTCCTGGTCCTGACTTCTGGCTTCCTTCTCAATCCTGGCTCATTTGTCCTTTGGTTCTAACTACTGGCTTGTTCCATTGCTCCAGGTTCCCATTTTATGGACACCCCAGGCTGCTTCCCACAGGCCAATCCTGACAGGTGCCAAAGGGAGACATAGTGTCATCTACACATAGCACATATGAAGAAGATTTTAAAGCCTATGCATACATATTATTTATGCAAGTATGACTTGCTCCTGTGATCCATTCATTTCTGTTTCTGGTTAAGATTGTGCTGTAACTGACTAACTTTCACTTTCATGATACTGCTTCAATTCTGATTATATGGGACTATTTTAGTTACATGCAAATTGGTATATGCTATTATAATAATGGCTTGTATCAGAGCCAGACCCTTTCTTTAAATCTCACCACATTGACACTGAAGAATATCCCTGATGTTGTGTAGAGTTTAGTTCAACTTACAGAACTGCCAAAGAAATTTAACCAATGTAAGAAAGGCAGTTGCGCCGAGTATAGGATCACAGTCTTACATTCTGTTCTACAACCTGTGCATTAGGAGCAAATTTGGGTTGCTATCCTCCACACATTTAGATCTAATTAATAGGTTGCCATTGTGGCATGCAAACCACTTGCAAGAAGATTGTACCCATGCTGCAGCATCACACACATACACATAAATCACATGGAACAGGTGAAAAGGGCAGGCTGGTGACTCTGGCATAGGAAGTAATCACATCATATGTCAGTCCCATGTGATTCTCATATAATTCACACTCGTGTGGTATGAGTAAGACAAAGGACCCACAACTGTGGTTGCCAGGTGGACAGCAGTGACTACAATCTCTTTTTGCCAACTATCTGCCCCTGTTAGCCCAGTGCAAACCTTCCTTACATTCTCTGTGCATCTCAGAGAAATTGGGGGCGAGGAAAAGCACCAAGCATCATGATGGAAGCAACACAGTGGCTCCCCCATCCTTTCTGGTACTAGTAGAGAACTTTGGGTTGAGAAGGGGCTCAACCTTCTTGCCAAGATTTGGAGACACTTTGAAGCAAAGAAACAAATGCCCCTGCTTCCCAGTGCCTACAGCACACGGTGTGAAGTGAGACAATAACTCCTCTACACATGTGAGAGGGATCCGGAGGTGGTCATGGAGCAGGAGGACCATGGCTTCAGGGGAGGAATAGCCTTGCCAGTGTATGCCACCTTTTGCTTTGTCTAAACAGTTGGATGAATGCTCCTTCAGATGAGTGGCACAGCAGGTGAGTGGCTCGGCTTTCAAAAAGAAATTTAGAAATTAAACATTTAAAAGGTACTTGAAGCAGTACTGACATCAATGGAAGAGTCATGTCGCTTATAGTTACCAATGTCACATGCAGTTTTAGTGGTGCCCATGGCACTAATCCAGTCCATTACAATAGAGGTTTTCAACAAGGTGGGCAGAAATCAAATTTTCCTAGGCACAAAACATTACCATTTTAACTTTAAGAGGTAAGCTCTGCAACTGAAACACTAACTTAAGGAAAGGCAATTATAACTCTACGTCAAAAATCACACACACACACACACACACCCACACACACCATGTTCCCACAGAACTAAAAAAAATTGCATTACTTTCACAAAAGTTATATAGAACTTTTGAGTACTAAAGCTGCAATTCAAGGGGCGCTGGCTGGATATCTTTAGGATTTGGTGCAAGTTCCCTACACTAGTGGATTGTAGCAATATGCCACCACCTGGGGATCTGACACCATGGCAAAGTCAAGGGTATTCTGCTGTAATGTTATGTTGAAGTATCCCCATCACTGGAGGGGCTGAAGATGGAGTGTACAGGGACATGTCGAGGGAGGAGCAGGCTTAGCTTGAATGCTAAAGGCCAGAATCTGTTCCCAGGCCCCGTGCAAGTCTAAAATTATGTAGACAAATGCACAGTATAATATGAATGAAAAAACTTCCATTGAACTCAGTGGAGAGTCGAAAAACATAGCCCCCAAAGCCAGTTTCCCACACTCTGATACCAACAAAGGCTATGATCCTTCCTGGCTAACTGCACTCAATCACAGCACCCCCACAGCAATAGTCAACCCCTGGTAGGGAGCCGATCACTCAGACGAGAGGGTGCATGACCTAAGCCTCATATTTTGCACTCTTAAAGTACACAGGGGAAACTTTGAAGAGGATGGGCAGTTTGCATAAACATCCTGACCTCAAAACAAAGGTAGAAAGAGCAAATTACTAGCACTTCTTTTCTCATGGTCCCTTTACTTCACAAGGTTTATTGGAAGACTGCTTCTGACCTCTACACACAAACATCCAATAGAATCCTGAGTGCTATCCCTGGAATTGAGGACAAGGTAAACACAGACTGAATCCATGCTTTGAATTATGACTGTTGCAACTGTTTCCCATGACTTTCCCCATCAGAACCACCAATTTAAAATAATAAAAATCTGTGTTGGCTAACCATTGCTTCCTTCCTTAACAGTAGCTTCCTTCGTGGCAATAGCTGAAAGAGTTGCCAGGCTCCCAATCCATTTCTGAGTGTTGGTGTGTTGCCCTCTAAAATTTGAAACTTGGATACCTGAAGTTATGCCTATTCCCATATCAACCTTCCAGTTTACTGAGATAATCATCTGAGGGCCATTAGGTAGGTGCCTTGACTGGGTGAGGTGGGGCAGATGGAGACTGGGGAGGAGAGGAACCCTTCTCAAGTGCAGGGGACAACTCCCTCCCCAAAAAGGCTCACCTGGCACCTACATTCATGTATTTTAGACCTTTAACAATGAAAAGCAAATCTAGAATGGTAATATGACAAAACTATAGCTTTCTGCTCATTATGTTTGTGTTTTAACACCTTTTTTTAAAAAAAATGTACCTAACACTGTGCAGACATGCTGTGAAGTTTCAAAGGGAAATTGCAAATGGCTACCTCATTTGCCAAGGTGACAGGACCAGGGAGAACAATTTTCATACACATTTGTGCTGTTTTGTTTTGCTAAAGCATATTTCAGAACCCCATGGGGAAGGAATCCTAGCAACCCTTAAGATTTGTACAGTTTCATTTCCCCCATGAATGAAATTGATGGTGGCCTCAGTGTGAGGCCTAGTTCTCAGATATGGCGGATTTCAGATTTGTATGGGTCAAAAACAGGGTTCCTTCCCGATGTGGTTGACCTCCCATGATACCTGGCCAGCATGGGCAATGGTAAGGTTGGCAGGAATTGTAGCTTACAAACATCTGGCCATTACATTGACTACCTCTGTCAGGAGGACAGATGGAATAAGTTTGAAATGTCTGCAGAAACAGCCATCACACCTTCATTTCATTAATATGTTTCAGTAACAGGCAAGATGGAACTCTTGAGCTCACCCACCTGCATTTTCAAACATGGAAAAGGGGAGAGAAAAAGAGAGGAAGGAGGGGGAAATAGCACTAGACACCCTAAAGCAGGGTTAGGCAACCTAAGGCCCAGGGGCTGGATGTGGCCCAATCACCTTCTCAATCTGGCCCGCAGACGGTCCGGGAATCAGTGTTTTTTTACATGAGTAGAATGTGTCCTTTTATTTAAAATGAATCTCTGGGTTATTTGTAGGGCCTGCCTGGTGTTTTTACATGAGTAGAACGTGTGCTTTTATTTAAAATGCATCTCTGGGTTATTGGTGGGGCATAGGAATTCGTTCATTTTTTACCCCAAAATATAGTCCGGCCCACCATATGGTCTGAGGGACAGTGGACCAGCCCCCTGCTGAAAAAGGTTGCTGACCCCTGCCCTAAAGGAAACAAACATGGGCCTCCAAACCAAAAGATAGACCACAGCAAGGGTGCCAACTTGAATAAAATATTGTGGGGGCCCAGGTAAGCCCTGCCCCACATAATTGATCACATGATGATCACACACGTAATTTGACTGGGAATACCCATCAACTGTGTGGGGACCTGGCCCCCTCTAATATTTTATTGTGGTGGGCAAAGCTTTCATGACCCCTAGGAGTTGGCTCCTATGGACCACAATGTTGGTTTATGGCCCTGATACCTGAATATCCCTGCTTGAAATATAATACTTTAGGAAACCAAACACAAGATTATAAACACTTCTTGTTTTTACAAAAACATAAGTTCCCCTCCACCAAATCTGTCCCATTGTTGAATTTATTACTAATGTTCCCATTTCTATTTCAGGTTTTCCCACGTTTTAAGAGGATGCAAATGAGCAAAGTAAAACAAGACTTGTTAAGCATGTTATTTTTAAGACTCCCCACCTTCCCCTATCTAGAAGTTGAAATGAAAAAAAAAAATTAGTTCTGGAGCAGCACGTTGTGAGCTTGGCCATTTCTCCAAGCATCACGCTGGTTCTGTTCTTCAATATGGCAGGTAAAGGGGAAGGGAAGCCAGCCAGAGAAGAACGTAAAGCATTGCCTCTGCTCTCCTGTTGCCAAAGGGGAGGAGGCGCCTCTTTGCCTTCATGCACCCACGGAAATCGAGCTTGTGTCACTACCACGGAAAGCAGTCGGGGGCATGAATGGCTGAACAGTTGGCAATGGTTTGCTACTTTGGGATGCAAACCTGCTATAAAACGCACAAAATCTCAAAACGCCTCGTTCAGCAGCCCAGTGCTTATGCACCACAGGAACCATCGTTTCCTATTCCATCCCCCACAGCATCCTTTCTCTACAACCTATTTTCTTACGTACCATGACGTTCAGTGCACAGAAAACACACATATGCATATGTAATCACACAGCTCGCATGTATAGTGCAGCTGACGGCGCCCCTGCGAAAGCGATACACCCATTGCAACGTCAGTGTAAATATTTGCCGAAGAGAGCAATAAACTGTCACCGGGCGAGAGGGAGATGCTGGCTTCTGCATGCCATCACTCCCGGCTCCGGGGAACGGGGAGCCTTGCCAGGCAGGGACAGCATTTTTTGGCGAGTGTGGGGGTCTGTGAGCCGCCCTTCGGCCCAGCAGGGGGATGGGGAACCACGCCAGCGCAGAGCACTACCCAGAAGAATGCCCAAAACCCAAACCACCCAGCCCCGCCGCTATGGCTGCCCATTCGAGAAGCTGCCCGTGCTGCCCTCCCCATTAGGCTCTCCCGTGCCATTCCTTGCGCGGAAGCAGCCGATAAACTGCAGGGAGGGAGGGGGAACCTTCATGGGAATGACGCCTCTCTCCCCACCCCAGATCTCACCGAACCCCCCCCCCCCGCGCGCCCGCTTAAATCCACGCTGAGGGCCCTGGATTCCCAGCGCAGCAAAGCCGAAAAGAATATGTTCATCGTGATGGTTGGGAATAGATCTAGAAAGGGGGGGGGCAATGGAAAACGCAGGGGTTCCTCTGCAGCCCTGTGCATTTATAATCGGCATCTTCTTCCCCCCTCCCCCTCCATCACCCCCACCCCCACCCCAACAGCCTACCCCCAGCCCGCGGTAGCAAACAGAAAGCACAGCTTACCCCTGGATGAGCGAAAAGAGGAGCAGCGCCCGCACCATCATTTTGAGAGGAGACGCTGCATCCAGCACTGAAAGGCTGCCTTGGCTGGGCGGATTTCGAGGACTCATCCTCTCCCTCTTTCTCTCTCTCCCCTTCTCTCTCTCTCTCTCTCTTCCTCTCCCCCCCTCAACCCCACAGACTTTCCCGCCCCCTTTTTCCTCTCGGTTGCCGACGGATCCGTCCCCTTCTTTATTTAGTGATCTGTAGGGGTGGGGGTGATGGCGAGGCCCCCCTCCCTCCTGTTACCAGGTCCCGCCAGTAGGATGATACATTGCGCTCGCTCGCTCGCTCTCGCTCTTTCCCAGCTGCTGAATTAATATTCGGTGATTTGCTATCGGGGGAGGGTGGGGGGGAGAGAGATATAAAAATCAGATCCTCGCGAACCCCTTGGCGGATCCAAGCATCTGCTACGGCTAGCGCAACAACAGCAGCTTCCAAATTTAGAGAATTGGGAGAAAGGGGTCGAGGTGAGGGGGGGAGGGAGGCGAGGATCACACGTACACACACTACTGGAGCAAGCAAAGGGGGAGGAAGGAGAAGAAGAATCCCACACAATCCATCACAGAGAGGGGGCTGGGGAGATGCGCTGGGGGGGGCACAGGAAGGATTGCGCGCAGTGGGAGGGGGCGCGAGAGCGCAAGAAAAGCTTCTGCCTCGATGCAGATTAAGTCGGAGGTCAAAGTGGAAACGACGCATACGGGGCTGGTGCGGATATTGCTGCTGCCTCCGCCGCTGCTGCAGCGGAGATCAACACATGCGTGGTGCCAAGCGAGCTTTCTTTCTTTCTCCTCCTAAACGCCTTTGGTTGCACGTGCGCGAGGCTGCATCTGGGAGCCGCGAGAGAGTTGCAACCGCGATTCCCAAAGCGAGCACCTTTACCCGCTTCTGCTGACCGCCTTCGGTTGAAAGAGGAGAGAGGGCCGATTTGCCAAGCAAAGACGCGCACAGCATGCTACTAAGCATTCTGTTGCAAGAAGGATGGATGGATGGTGCTGATGGTGGCGGTTGCTAAGCAACCCGGGCACTTGGGGAGAGGAGGGAAGCATTGGGAAGGGGATCAGGCTATAAGGGGTGGGGTGGGGGTTTCGGGTGCAGGGCCGAGCCAGCGAGAAACGGTTGACCCAGGGATCTCATCTTCCCCATCCTTCTAATCGTCAGCATCTTAAAAATCACTCGAACGACGTGTTCTGAAATAATGACACGGAACAGGAGCTTTGCGAAGTTGAGGGAACAGGGTCACCTGCCCCAGGTTCCACAAAGACAGGACTCCGGGAAAGAAGAAGAAGAAGAAGAAGAAGAAGAAGAAGAAGAAGAAGAAGAAGAAGAAGAAGAAGAAGAGGAGGAGGAGATTTGTGATCTAGTCACATGGTTTTAGACAGGGTCAAACTATGGGATGTTTTCTTTGCAGTTTAGATGAAAAGGGAAGATGGGAAGATGGAAGCCTGATGCCAACTTGCTGATAGGCTTGGTAAGAGCAGTTGGCCAAGTAGGGTGGCATTTGTTGGTGCTTGCAGCCTGACACAGTGAAGCACATTCAGATACTGGGTGCTGGTGGTGGTCCAGAAGAAAATAAGAAACTGAATGCTGGCCAGCCACTCCTGATTGGGCAGGAAGGTGTTGTTGTTGTTGTTGTTGTTGTGCTACAGCTTCAGAGCTAACTCCTCCTTGTAAAACAGGAAGAATATAAAGAACTTGGAATGTTAATAGTAATATGCCTAAGTGCTGATTAACTCTAGAAAGCCTCACCTCAAAAAGGCTATGGAAGAGTTGGGCAAGGTTAAGAAAAATGCAACCCAAATGATCCAGGGAATGGAGGAAAGGTGGCAGCATTTGCGACTTTTTAGTTAAGATAAAAGGTGAGTAAGGGGCGACATGGTAGAAATTTATAAAATCATGCAAGGCATGAAAAAAGTGGATGAGAAAAGCTTTCATCTCTTTCCTCCTCTCAGCACTAGAACATGTGGAATGTTGGAAGATTCAGGACAGATAAGAGAAAGCACTTTAAGAGGGTATAGTTAAACTATGGAACTCCCACAGAAGGAAGTATAGACACCAACTTTGAAAGAGGATGAGAATAAACCTATCAATGGCTACTCGCCAAGAGGACTATGCTTTCCTCCATGGCTGGAGGCAGTAAGCTTTTGAATACCAGTTCTGGAAATTACAGGAGGAGAAAAGTTTCCCACAACCATCTGGCTGGCCACTGTGAGAATAGGATGTTGCACTAGATGGACCATCAGCCTGACCCAGCAGGCTCTTCTTACATCTGTATGTTCCCAAAGCTGCAAATTTACCTTCATGCAGCAAGGGTACCTCTGCAATGACTGCTAGTAGTTACCAAACCAGTAGCATGCTAGGTGTTCTGTAGAACACACAAGTGATATTCTTCACTCCTAAGTAGTATTACATATACTCCAACTTAAACATTACCCCAATGTTATATTCCGTAGATGTGAACTAAGGATTAAATCCTTTGACTCACAAACAAACAAAACAGGAAGAGGGAAAACAAAATGAGAAGACGGTGCTAGAAAAAGGAATAGCGAAGCAAAGATGGCCAGTCAGTGGTATACAAGCGGAAATGATTCAAGTATATGCCAGAAAATTTAGGTTTACACATTTAGAACCCTAGTGCAACAAATTCAGTTTTAAAGAGCAAAAGCCTTCCTGCAATTAAGAAAGTAATGGGGAAATTGCAATGAAAGGTGTGGGGTGACTGAATAAATAATGGAATAAATAATCAGGATATATACTTAGAAAAAAGGTCATCTGAAAGAGATCATTGGGAACAGCCTTTGTCAACTCTCTGGGGAGCAACAGGGTCCAGCCACCCTGGAAAACCAACCTGCTCAACAACTTGCCTGAAGGTGAACCAAAAGGATTTCACTTTGCACTGCTCTAAGGGTGTGTTCCCCTTTCACAAGGGGCATCAGCAAGCTCGGGTGGCAATTAAAAAAGAATCCTTTCGCTAATCCATTTGACTTCAGAGTGGGGGAAAGGAGAGGTCCCAGAGGATGTATATTACAGCTTTTAGTGCTACTGAGGCATTGTTTTTCCTCAATTATCTGGAAGTAGAATTAAAACAGTGGCCCCTGATCACTCTTAATGTAATGCTATATTAACTAGCAGTGTCCTTCCCCATGGCCAAGATCTTTCTACAATGTCTACTACCAAGTAAGTTTCATTTAGCAAAGGTTCTTCCAAAGGCTAATTGAAATCTTCCAGTTTGCAAGTTTAGCCAGTTTTATTGCTTCCCCAGTCAGAGAGGCTGGGAGATTAGTACCAAATTGCACTATTTCACTATAATAGGAGGGAAAGGGGGGCGGGAATAATAGACAGCAACAAGTAATTTAATACCACCCCATGAGGGCCCAAACCTGACTAAATCAGGAACCATTTAGGAGCAATTCAGCACCGATTTCCTACCTGTGCAGACCAGGAAAGCAATGAATGAATCGATTTATTTCAGAAACTGACCAGAGTGAGAAAAGCAATGAAATGGACTGAACCTGCAAAAAAGAACTAGCTTCTCTTAAAAGCCTTAATAGTGTGTTACCAGTTAACACTGGACAGACATTTGCTACAATTCTGTTATATTACGAAGCAGGGTGGGGATCCTAGCGAAACACAGAACACAGAAAACACTGGCATCAAGCAGTTTGACATGACATTGGTCACTTCCACATTTCAGCTCTTTTGCATAGATCTCTCCCCCATTCAGGTACATGTTTGTTTATGTCCCTGATGCAATAAAGTGCACCTCCATAACCTCCTCTCCCCCTTCAAAGAAAGTGGATAGATTGCAGTAAATAGCAGCAGCAGCACTACAACACTCTTGCACAAAAATACATTTTTTAAAAACTCAGCTTTCTGTAGCATGAGAAATTATGGAGAAGTGCACCAGAAAGTGTGGGGTGACAGAGCCTTGATTGCAATAACATGCAATCTCTATGCAAATTTTGTACAAACAAGTGAAGGCAAATGTTCCAGAAGTAGGCATCTGCAAATAGACATTGTGTGGATTCTCAGTGAAATGTAAGTGAACAAGGGTTGGCAGTTCCAGAGAACAAGGCAAGTGAGAAAACAACCTTGACTGGCAAGCAAGGAAACTACTAAGCAAGGTGCACTTTTGCTCTGGACTGCAAGCTATTTCCTTCTCAAACTACCCCCTATTTCCATAACAGGCCATGAACTGGCTTCGTAATGAAGGAAGGCAACAGATCTCTCTTTTATTACTCAGCAAATCTCTGACAAGATTAGTGGTCCTCAGTAACTATCCTATGTGTAGGACATCTGCTTTGCATGCAAAAAGCTCCATATCCTGTCCCTGGCATCTCCAGGTAGGACTGGGAATGTACCTTGTCCGAAACCCTGGAGAGTCAATGTCAACAAGTGAGGACAATACTGAGCTAGATAGACCAATGAACTAACTCCGTATGAGTCAGCTTCCTGTGTTCTTATGTTCTTGCCAGTTCCTCAAGGTCCAAAACATCACCCTCAGGATACAGGCAGCATTATGGGGCAAGGTAGCCAGGTTTTCATGGATGCCTTCATAAAATACCATCCAGCTAGCAAAGCATCATGAAAAGTAATGACAGGGCAGGTGTCCATAGGTGGAAGTGCAGTTACTGAACAAGCAAATAGAAATCTGGATTTTTCACCCTACAGCTGCATGACAGATCCCTTTTTCCAGAGCAAGTGCTACCTAATCTTAGCTCACTTCCAAACCCTTTCCCCGCTGTTGCTCTAACTATCTCTGGGACTGAAGCAAACGCTTGATTCACAGGGGCTATTAGCTCCACCCAAGGCATGATGAAGAACAGCAACAAGCGGGAAAAGATAGACATCATATTGTACAAGGACAGGAAGAAACAGCATGGACAGAATTATTGCCACACACAGGAAGAACAAGGCTATAGCTTGAATGCTTCACCTGTAGATTTATAAATCATTTAATGTGTCGATACGAATGGAAGTAATAAATATTGCAGTCGTTGTATAAGGGATTGTTATTTTGACTGGAGTGTAATTGAAATTAATAAGATTTTGAAATGCAGAAGTAAAGTAAATGATCAAACCATAAATTCTAGCATGTGGGGGGGGCACATAAATGATATAATTTGGCATCTAAATGATTGACATTAGTAATTGTAATTTGCCATTGTTATAATGAGGCTATTGTTGGATTATTGTAATTGAAAACTAATAAAAATTATTATTGACAGACAGGGGTTGCGTTTTGCCACTGAAATGTCTTTTGGGATTTGTTGTTCCCCTCTGTACTCTACTGGCTGTAGTCATCATATGCCCCAGCGACTAAACCAAATAAGCATTTAGGTTGGTAGGTCTCCCTGCCCCAGTGTTTCACACACACTGTAGCTTCATTGTGTCACTTCCCAACTCCAGATAATCCCAGGTACTCCTTCCCTCCCCTGCGTAAAAAAAACCAAAAACAGTACAGTGGTACCTCAGGTTACAAACACCTTGGGTTGCAAACACTTTGGGTTACAGACTCCACTAACCCGGAAGTAGTACCTCGGGTTAAGAACTTTACCTCAGGATGAGAACAGAAATCACTCAGCAGTGGCATTACGGCAGTGGGAGGCTCCATTAGCTAAAGTGGTACCTCAGGTTAAGAATGGTTTCAGGTTAAGAAAGGACCTCTGGAACGAATTAAGTTCATAACCAAAGGTACCACTGTATATCAATGTATCCCAGCAACCAAACACATGGTCCTGAGAAATATGCAGTCTCTGTTTTAAAACTCTCTACAATCAAGTAATCAAAACTCCTTGAACAGTCTTCTTTGCTTCATTGTTTCCTTGAAGAAAATGTTTAAATGCTTTTAAAAACTATGCAGTTAGGATATTCTTTGAACTACCTGACAAGGATTTCTCACTGCATTTATTTTTTTAAAAAATAACCTAAAGAATTAAATCCATATAGATTTGTAGTTATGTTGAATGTTCCTATTATCTGAGGCATTATTTAAAAAAAGAAGAAGAAGAGAAGCAAATGTATAGTTCTCAAAGGCTAGCTATGATCAAGAGACTCTTTTTCCCCATCTCTTTATGGGAGATGATTCTATATCTGACCTTTGTTAAGTAGTTCCTGGATTATACTGTATCTGTTAGCACCACAACATCTGGACACCCCAGTGATGGTGCCATGTGGTGGTGGATTAATTCTTCTTCAGAGTGGAAAGCTGCAGTTTCTTCCTATGGCTACATATTTAGTTCCGCAGGACCTGAATGGCATAATATACTGCAAACTGAGGATGTGGTCCTGTTGTAATTCCAAGTTTAAATGTAAACTTCACATTATACAACAGTGGATGCTAATGTTTGTGATCTGATTAGTAATTTAGTAAACAATGATTAATATGTTTGTTCTAATGCTGACCTTTAGAAAAGTTTGCAAAAAAAAGTCTATCCTTTGCAGAATGAAATGGGCTTATACCTGTATTTGACTTTTTAAAACCTGGTAGTTTTTATGTGCAGACATTAATGAAGTATTGCTTATCCTGTCTGCTTGTATTTTTGTAGTGCAGATTATTGGCTCTTTAAAGGACTGCTGTCTTTGCTTTTTCACCCCCTTTCTTTTCCTAGATGCTTAATCTTGCACTGGACAGCTATCATTTCAAGCTCTCGTGCTGTTCACAGGCCAGCAATCTGCTCCCTGAGCCTCCTCATACACTGATGTTGTGCAGCAGAAATGGCATCCTTTAATTTTCTGCTTTCAGACTCCAGGTACATTTGCAGATTTGAATCTTTACTTTCCCAGTGACTTAGCTAGCTCCGAGGACCAGCTCATGCAATCATTTATGGTCATAAAAGTCATCACAAAGTTGTGTGGTAAAGGGGCCTTATTTTTTTATGCCTGAGTATTTTTTATTTTATTTTTTTAAAAAACACACTGAGTAGTTGGAGGTTAGAGGTAGCTCTGCTTAAGCAATCTGAACCATTTTAGCAGATTAGTCTGTCCCAATCGTAAAGTGGTTTTGCAATGATCTGGACGGAAGATCCTGTACATTATGACTATAATGTCTATTTGCGAGCAACCTCCAGAGCAATTTGAAGCGATGCTCTTTGGAATCTACTCAATTATTAATAGAAAAGTGAAACATCTCCATGTGGGACCTGTCAAAGTTTTGAGCTAACATTTAAATAAAAGGTTCTGGTGGGAACTCTCAAAGCCATTTTGTCCTGATTGGATTGATCTCTCCAAGCCTTCCTTCCCAGACACAATGGTGCCTTTTGAAGCAAGGTATTTATGAGGGGACACACTAAATGGAGGTGGCATAAGCCCCAGCTCAATACATTTTGGTGCCCAAGGTTCAACAAGATGGTCTCCACTCTCATAGGTAGAAGCTGACTGGCCTGGCAGCAGCTGAATATTATTTCAATAGCAACAACAGCCCAGTGTTCTTCACTGTACCCGAGAACAGGAGGCTAGCTTAGAGATTACTGTGCAATCTGTGGGGCATGTACAACTCTCCTCTCCAGCACTTCACCATCACTCCCCACACCCTCCCTAATGGTTGTGGGTGGAAGAGTACTCACTTGCAACCAGGAGTGCCAACTTGAATAAAATGGGGGGGGGGGACAGGTAAGCACCACCCTGCATAATTGATCACAAGACATCATGCACACACACCATTTGAATGGCAATGCCCATCAACTTTTTTGGGGGGGGCTGGCCCCCTCAAATATTTTATTGAGGCTGAAGGGACCTCAGCCCCTAGGAGCTGGCTCCTATGCTTGCAACACAGGCCAACAGATTGCTTGACAGGGTTTTTTTTTAGTCAGGAGGTATGATAATCCAGTGAAGGAATGAAAGCAAGGGGGGGAGGGAGACTCCCCCTTAAAATAATAATGTCCACTAATTCCACAGATTAATGTGCTTCGCCTAATTTAGGAATGTAAGGAGAGCCTGGTGGGTCAGGCTGATGGCCTGAGTAAATCTGAGAATGGTACATACCAGATTTGAGGTGGATGAGATTGGTTGCCAGCTGGGTACTTGTAACATGGGATAGTACCTTCAGCTGCATGGTGAATTCAACTACACAGACACAAGGTATCTATTCCAGTGACCTGATAAACCTGGGACTTGGGTCCACCCCTTTGCCAGTGACAGCCACCCAACAATAAGGTAGTGGTGAAGCTTGAATGAACCACAACATAGGATACCATACCATATCTCTAGTGCCTAAACAATGTTTCTGTTAAGGCCGTTTGTTGCTGAAATTTCCTGGCATTTTGGAGCGTGACTGAACATGGAAAGTCCTTAGCGCAACATGCTACACTAAAAGGTCTTTTCATTCATTAAATACTGTATCACTATATAACAGTTCCAGAACCTAAAATACTCTGATGCTTCAAGCAATTCATAGTGGGCATAACATGCAAAACAAAGCATATTGCAGCTTATTGTTTAAGACATCAGAAGGCAGCCCTGTATTGGGAGGTTTTTAATGTTTGATGTTTTTATTATATTTTAGATATGCTGTAAGCTGCCCAGAGTCGCTGGGGTGGGCAAACCCAGCCTGATGTGTGGGGTATAAAAAAATAAAATTATTGTTAGTATTAATATTATTTAAAATGTATGCAATAACTAGGACTTTTGAAACTACATTTGGCATTTATTTATTTACTACCCCTCCTTTCTGCCCCCCCAATCCACATGTTAGAAACAAACATAAACAATATAACTCACACCAAAATAATAACCATGAGTTGTTTTTTTGTTTAAAAAAGCTTTGATTTATGCAAATTAAAAAAACAACAACAGTAAGGCAAGTGCATGAAGCTGGGTCAATTAAAATAAAACAGATAAAAGCATGAAAATCAAATGAAAAGCTTGGCAAACATTTAAATAGTTTTACCATTCTTCTACTTATCCCACAACAATCTGCAATCCACTTAAATGCCCATGTAATGCCAGGACAGAATAGGAGGAAGCCAATTTAATAAGAGAACCAGCAAATAAACTTTATTCACTTCTGAAACCACAGGAAAAATCCATCCTAGGGAAACTCTGCCCCCACAACCTACTCTCTTAGTCACCCCTCTGGCAAACCTGCCCCCACAAGACACTTTGCTTGCTGAACCATGTGCCCAACCAAGAAAACATCCCAGCTTTTCTCTTCTGCTCTTCAACCTCGCTCTGCATGCCTACTATCTTCACGCCCATATCCATGCATCCTCCCCTCCCCCTTTTCTAGAATCCACCCCCCCTTGCACACAGACCACTCCCTTGGTAACTCCCTGCACCGTCCTCCTCCATCACATTGCAACTACTAAGCACCCTTCTACCTTCTGCCCAATTATGGAGCCACCTTCCCCCTGTGTCGTAGTCTCCTGGCTGAGCAGCAACATGCAGAGCTCAGTGGAGTGGGAGACCAACCAACCAGAAGGGTCTCTGTGGTGCAAACAGCAATCCATGTGGTCAGACAGTCCAGGGGTCAGGGAATCTGATGGTCAGGATGAGCAGGAGGCAGCAAGGCAGGGCCAGGAATGGCAAGCATTGTTTTCAGAATCTGACTGCTGCTGGAAGCTCTGCTTAAGAAAGCTGAAGCCCGCTGGTTCTCGTCAGTGCCTTTTCCTCTGTGTCCTTGAAGCCACTCCCCCTTCTCACCGCTGTTCAGCAGGTGAAACTGAGTCCTGGCCCATGACACTCTTTATCCTGCAGCCCCACGTGTAACCCCGTTTTAATCTTTATCCCCATTCCTGTGCCTCTTACTCCTTCATTTTTTGTATATATATAAAAAACCAACCAAACAAAATGCTTTGCACCCCACTTTCATCCTTACTCACTTTTTCCCCTGCATTTCACTAACCTTGTTGTTATAAGAATTTAAGGTCTCAAATATATAAATTAAATGTTCATAAATTTACAAGGCAAACACATACATAAGTATGTAAACCACGTGTCTGCAATAGTACAGGAGAACAATCCTGAAACCATTTTGACCCTCCCAAATTGACTTCAAATGTTTCTCTGCAAGGAGAAAGGAAATGGGAAAGCCTCTCCATTGTCTTTTGCTTATCTGTCTTTAGGGCATCTTTGTGTATGAATAGGGTGAGCCTGTGACCTAGATTCAGGAATTAAAGTATTTACCACCACAAAAGAATGGCCGGGCTGCCCAAGTAAGCAATCACTGGCCATTGTCAGGTATCCTGGCGGACAGGATCTCTGCTGTAGACCGCCTCCTTCTGTGAGGTATGTATGATGTTTTTGGGGGTGGTCTTGGACTACAGGGTGGGCAATTTCAAAAGTCTATATAAGGGCTTGCGGACCATTGCTCTGGGTTCCCCTCCTCCCTCCTGCATGTGAGGAGTGAGGACCCTGTTGCAACAGTTTAATAAAGATCAGGCTTACTAGCTACTTTGCTTCTCAAGATATTCTCTGGCTGGCCTCTGTTATTTTCTCCTACCGATAGGGAATCCACTTAAGGACTCTACATGGGCTCTTGGATACCCCATAAGGGAAAAGGAGCAGATTTTGTTTACATCATTGTTGAAACTTTTTAAAAATAAAAAACACCCCTCGGTGTTTCTCCCTTCCCAGTCTTATTCAGACCCCTTCCACCATCACTCTTTCTCTCTCAGTTTGCCTCCCTTCTTCCTTCTATGCCACACCTACTGCTGTTGTGCAGCTTACCTTCTCTTTTGCTTGCCTATGTCACCCTAGTGCTTTAAATATATGGTGAGGATGTGATCCAGAGCTTCAAAGGAGATGCATTCCTGGTCCTATCTAGGGGCTGAAATTCAGACCTTCTGCATGCAAAGCATATACTGGAGCTAAGGCCCTTTGTGTCTTCCTTAATCCTACTTCAAGGCATTATAGCCTTGGCTTCCAGGTCTGGCCCTTACTAATTCCTTTTCTCTATGCATTTACATAGTACTCATTGTTAGTACTCATTAGTACCCATTGTTAGTACTCAGAAAAACACTTTCTGTATATAAATAAGAATAACTGATCTGTAAATTAATAAATATATTTGCTAATTAAATTAATATATATATATTTACTAATTTCAGTGGGTTGGGTCAAAAGGTGGTTTTTCCAGCTTCCTTCAACAGAAGGAGCTTTCTTGGAGAAACACTCCTCCTGCCGCACTGAAGGGTATCCTTGGCTCCAACTCTTTATTTTTGTTAATTTTCTCCAAATACATTTCTATTAGTTGCTCTTTTTGAGTTTAGAAATGTCTTTACCCCGCTTTTCTTCTCTCTACCTCCCTTTTCCAAATGCTGCCAAATGCCTGCTAGCACTTTTTTAAAACTGAAGTGGTTTCTGAAAGATTTGTTGTTGTCGCTGCTGCAAATATTATCCCTAATTTTAGTACTGCTATCATTGTTGAATTAAAATTAGAGAACATGCCTCATTATCCGTAAATAAAGGCAGCGTGATCTGTGGAGGGCACTTCCTCCCCCAGCCTTTCTAATTCAAACCTTGGGTGCACAAAGGAAGGACACAGAAGTTATTCTAAAGGTCCTCCTCACCTACAGCATGTGTCAGAGTAAATTGTTGGAAAGTACTTTAAGAAAAAAAAATCCAATCTAAGCAAGGTGAGAGGAGACAGAAATCGTTATTCTAGTTGTTGAAGTGAAATCTGTGAGCTATTCAGGCTTGATGAGTCAATTGGGAGGGGAGGGGGGAAGCACTGCCAATTTCCAATCCACTTTCTTCTATCTTTTCAAAGTGTTTGCGTGAACAAGTTTTTGCATTGCCAAAATGCCAGATATTCAGAGATGCTTCCAGAGTCTTAAGACCACTTACTGCAAAATAACCATATTTTCAGACGAGTTCTACATGTGTCTACTGAGAAGCAAGCCCCATCGTGTTCAGTGGGACTTACTTCCAGGTAAGTTTATATAGGATTGCAACCATTACCCTCCTTCTCCTCTGAAATCTTATAGGACAATTTCTCACAATGATTGAGCCCTACTCCCCAGCAAAAAAATGGATAGCATTGAGTTGCCAGGGACCTCAAAGGTGATTTAGTCCAACCCCCGCTACTGCAGCATCCCATCTGGCCTCTGCTTAAAAGGTAAAGGGTAAAGGGACCCCTGACTCTTAGGTCCAGTCGTGGCCAACTCTGGGGTTGCGGTGTTCATCTCGCTTTATTGGCCGAGGGAGCCAGCGTACAGCTTCCAGGTCATGTGGCCAGCATGACTAAGCTGCTTCTGGCGAACCAGAGCAGCGCACAGAAACGCCGTCTACCTTCCCGCCAGAGCGGTACCTATTTATCTACTTGCACTTTGACGTGCTTTCGAACTGATAGGTTGGCAGGAGCAGGGACTGAGCAATGGGAGCTCACACCATCATGGGGATTCGAACCGCCGACCTTCTGATCAGCAAGTCCCAGAGCCACCCATGTCCCTGGCCTCTGCTTAGGAACTTCTAAATGAAGGAGAGTCCACCACCTTCGAAAGGTAGTCTTTCCCACTTCGAAGAAGACACATTGTCAGAAAGTTCTTTGCAACATTTAGTCCAAGTCCCCTTTGTTGTGATTTGAACTCCCTGGTTTGGGTGCTACTCTCCCCCAGAGCAACAGAAAACAAAACCCACCCATTATTTCTATGTCAGTCCTTCAAATATTTGAAGATGGGTATCAGTCTCTACATTGTTCTTGTCTAGCACTCCATCGCCATAGAACTGATGTGCATGTTATAGCTGACACATGACTCCTCCCACACACTTTTAAAACACTCTCTGATTTTTTAAAATCAGAGCATGCTATTTTAAGGCCCTTTTAAATTGTTGTATCTTGCAACACTCACCATGTGGTAAACCACTGAGAGTGATCATAAAAATAAAATCATGTTTAGACACCTCCATGCTGTGTTTTTTTTTGGGGGGGCACATGTTTAGACACCTCCAGCTGTGTTGTGGGGGCGCACATGCAATGGCATGGGGAAATTCCTCTGATCCTAATAATATTAGCTGCCATATGATTCAAAATGGATCAATATGATGCCCTAGTTTACACGTGTCCCAAGTAGATACCACCAAGCATCCCAGTCGTATTTTATTCTCTTAAATTGATTCTTACAATCAGGTTAAACAGATTTAAGAAAAAACACATGGCTCCCTTCTATTTGTTAAGCAATTGTCTAATGCAATGAAATAGAATGATCTGTGAAACCTGTTCCATTAAAGGTTCCATATCATCTAATGAAGTGATCAGCTGTGGGGGGTGTGCATGCATGTAATCATTCATCTAGAATATTTGATTTTGTCAGAGGCAAGCTAGCATTCTGGTTAATGCATCAGCAAGATACATCTTTGCATAATGACCGTGTTTCAGATGTGGTCTGCTTAGTTTCCAAGGCTGGATACTTAAATCCTAATTTTCAGTGGTTACAGATTAATATCAAGACTTATTAAGAATTGGGGAAATAGGCAGCAAGCATATGGCCTGCTTGAGGTTTTTAAAAATGCTTTTCACTATATGTATCACCACAGACTTCCAAGAAAACATGCTAGTCGTGAGATGAAAGATGGATGGTATTGTTATGAGGGGTCTTTTGGGGGGGGTGACAGAATGCCTTGGGCCCCTTCTAATTATTGGAATAGCCAAGCTAGCTTCTTGATGAGGTGATGGGCCATTAGGGGGAACAAAGGAAGTGGATCTGTGTGGGATGGCACTTCTGACTTAAGGTCAGTATCGTGTCCCTAGTTGACCTAATGATAGCACCAGCCTGAACCTTCCATTAAAACAGAGTGTGCTTGTGTATGCATTTAGAAGGAGAAAACTAAAAAATAAAATAAAATTGTGATGTTTCTGAGAACAGACTTCTTCTGTACAGTATTCCTTTGATAATACAGTGGTATCTTGGTACTCAGACAACTTGGAACCCAAACACTGCAAACCTGGAAGTAAGTGTCCCTGTTTGTGAACTTTTTTCTGAAGCTGAACATGCTCCGTTTTGAGTGCCACACTTCCGTTTTGCGTGTTACGCTGAAGTCTGTCTGTTTTTGCTATTTATTTTGTGCTTGTGGCTCTTTTTTGTTTTTGTGACTGTGTGGAACCCAGTTCAGCTACTGATTGATTGATTGATTGATTGAGTGCGTGACTGCTGTACATTGTATATTGCTTTCATTTTAGGGATCAGTGGTCTCTTTAGATAGTAAAATTCATGTTAAATTGCTGTTTTAGGGGTTGTTTTTAAAAGTCTGGAATGGATTAATCCATTCTGCATTACTTTTTATGGGAAAGCGCGCCTTGGTTTTGGAACGCTTTGGTTTTGGAATGGAATTCTGGAACGGATTAAGTTTGAGAACCAAGGTACCACTGTACAAGTATTTATGACTTAGCGGTACAATTCCCATGATGCTGTTTGAATAAAAGACTGACATACCGAAGACGAACCTATTCCTTCATTAAAACAACAATAAAAAAGAAGAAACATGCAGAAAGTTCCGCAGCTATTGCATTTGCCTTTTTGTTTTTCTAAGCCCTTCGTCTCAAAAGAAAAGAAAGAATTTGCACAGCACTGAAATCCTGACACAAAGAACAGTCTTGATAAAAATCCAATTAAACACCTACATTTTAAAGTCAATGATTACTGTGTATTAAAATACCAATCAAGCCCACATGTTTGCTGAATGTCATCCCCTTTAGCGAGGCGTTTGATCAAGACTCCCTGCTCCACTCAGATGTTATTCCACCAATTGGAAGGACTGTGGTCCAATTCTGATGTTAACTGACACTGCAATACCTTACATGAAAGGGTGCATATTCATGGCATGACACTTTTGTTTTTAAAAACTACAAAAATCTGTTTGACCAGTGGAGGCACTGGTACAAATGAAATATATGTGTGTATGTACCATAGGACACAGGTGGCACTGTGATCTAAACCACAGAGCCTAGGACTTTCCGATCGGAAGTTTGGTGGTTCGAATCCCAGCGATGGGGTGAGCTCCCATTGCTGGGTCCCTCCTCCTGCCAACCTAGCAGTTCAAAAGCACGTCAAAGTGCAAGTAGATAAATAGGTACCACTCGGGCGGGAAGGTAAACGGCATTTCCGTACGCTGCTCTGGTTCGCCAGAAGCGGCTTAGTCATGCTGGCCGGCTCCTTTGGCCTATAGAGCGAGATGAGCGCTGCAACCCCAGAGTCGTCCGCGACTGGACCTAACGGTCAGGCGTCCCTTTACCTTTACCATAGGAAGAGGTGACTCAAAGCACTATCAGTTAGGGAAAAGGTGAAAGGACTTCATTCCCCCCCCCCCCCATTCAACAGTCCACTATTCCAGGAAGTGAAAATGGGACTCATTTTAGTGATTTTGGAGGCTGGGGTGAATTACAGCACCCAAAGCCTCCCACAGGTGATGGCAGCTATCTTTCCCTACCCCACCCCCCACAAAGCCTCTTCTGCATGACACTGTGTCATGTATGTCAGATCAGGCACGAAGGGCTTTCTTGGGGGGAAATGGTGGACCATCAAAAGTAGCAGTGCTTCAACTCCTACTGCTGTGAAACAAAGAAGGGCAAAAGGATGTAAATAGTTAAAGCCTCCATTCCCCTTAAAAATGCCCCCAGATCAGGATTACAATCTTTCCCCTCAGAAAGAACTTTTGACCCATGTTTACTTGTTAGCTTTCCAAGCTATTTTCTGTCTCCAGCATTAATTACTTATCACTCAGGGTGTAAAACCAGAGAGTTTGCCAGACTTACAGTTGTTCCCGAGGAATAATTTATATGGTCTGACTCACAATGGAGGGGAAGTAATCTGCCCAAAATGGTGGCCTGGTAACCAAATATTTGTAGAGAAATACTCTGAAGTAATAATTGTGAAAGAGAGTCTGCAGAGTCTTGGAGGAGGTCAAATGCCTTGCCAATTTTTTTGCCAATAAAAAACAAACACTTTTGCTATTAAGTGATCTAGTGAGCTGAAAAATGGGAGGAAAGGGGGTGGGAGGGAAATAAGAAATCCAGCTAAACCCACAATCTGTGGGCTCCTTAAATCACTATAAAGGGAAGCAATGTATGTGGATGGAAATTACTTTTCTTTTCCCCCTTCTTTTTTTTTAGTTTGTCCAAGTTAACAGTATAAAGACATTAAGCAGGTATATTATGAATTGGTTCTGTCCTGCAGAACATGTTAAAGAAATAAATGGGATGGAAATTGAAATTAACTGAACCCATTTAAGGGCCTCTTCTAACAAGAACATGTCATAGATTAGATGATAGATAGATAGATAGATAGATAGATAGATAGATAGATAGATAGATGATAGATAGATAGATAGATGATAGATAGATAGATGATAGATAGATATATATGAAGTTGCCTTGTACTGAGTCAGATTATTAGCCCTGTGCTTGTCCACTTAGGTATCTCTCAGGCAGAGGTCATTCCTAGCTCAGCTACTTGAGATTCCTTAGCTCAGGAACAGGGAAGCTGTGGCCCTTCAGATGCTGTTGGACTAAAAGTGCTTGTAGCATCTGGTTATCCACTAGTGAGAGCAGGATGCTGGATTAGATGCACCAGTGGCCTGATCCAACAAGGCTCCTCATCTGTACATCTGCCCTGTAAATGCTTCAGAAGGATGTCCCCATTTCTGTTGGACAACCCTGTGTGTGTGAAGTGTCCCTATGTCTTCTGCCAGTCTAAATTAAACGCTCAACCCTTCAGAGTGCTAGACTCCTTTTGCTCTTCTTATACATGAGGAGCAGAGACTTTATCATCTTGTCTGCTTCTCTGAGTGGATGTTACAAGCTAACCTTTATAGTTATGTCAGCTATGGATTGGTTTAATTCCAGAAGGGATTTGGCTATCTATGTGCCCCAAGGATGTCCCAAGACTCTTTGCAGTCTGATGTCAAGAGGCAGATTCAGGGCAGAGCGACTGGTTCCCTTGCACAGGGTGCAGGGGCCAAGAGCTTCACTCTCCCTGGACTCACAAACTGCAGTTTCCTTTAAAATAAATTCAGGTTTAATTTGTTATTAGAAGTCTGTTCCCCAACCCCAATGCCACAGCTACTCAAAGCACCACTATGGTCTACATGAAGCAGACCTGATCTCCAGGTTTATTTTATAAGAAGGTTTATGTGCAAACAAGTTGTTAAGTTGGGGGGGAACATATCAGACGACACAGCGATTCTCCAAACAGCTCTTGTTTATTCACAGGTCAGAACAGAACTGAACTGAACTGAAGGGTTCAGTCAGCCTGCTTATATAGAGCTCCAGTACAATGTAACTGTAACAACTTTCTGTAACTATCCAATCACTGAACGTCACTTTCAATCCCTTATTTGCATATGTGGACCTGAACTATCTACAGTATCCCCCTGCTGGTCCAGGGTGAGAACTTCAGTACATAACACAAGTGGAACAGCTAGCTAGGGATGGCATATTTAGGTTTTTATATGTTTGGGGTCCTCTGGCTTACGGAAGGGGTACAAGGCACAAGGTTAAAGGGAGCACTCTGTGTGCCTCCCCATGCCATGCCAATTGCTGGCAGCCCTTGATGAAGACCACAGTGGGCGATGAAAGCAACATCACTGGGTTTACCACACCCATGGTGTCATTGCTGCATGGTGGCATTGTCTACAATGTGGGGGGGGTGGGAGGGCCTTACACGTGTTATTATGAGCAAACAAACACACCTGCCACTGTTTGCAAAGCAAATAAGATTCTAAATTCTCCTGCCAGGTTTTGTTTTGACTTTGCTGTAGTACAGTGCATGAATTGCTGGATGTTTGGCAGAGATTTAATTTTAAAATGTGATTGACTTTGGGAGACACAACGGGGATTTAGCATCCTTTATTACTTTTTCCAAAGATATTTCTTGACTTCAGGTTTAATTTGGGTTCTCCTCCAAGAAAGATAAGCAACACTTTTGTGACCTTGATGCAGCAGCATATGATTTAACACTATTAAAAAAGAAGAGATATTCAGAAGATTATTTTGATGTCTGTCCATTTGTAAATTTCTTCTGCAAATCTGCTCTGACTGGATTAGTGTCATAATACATGGTCATACAATTTCTTTGAATTGTAATCTGCAAGTGTGCGTGTATGTGTGCACATGCGCACACTCAGACGCACACTGACAGATAGACAGATAGATTTGTTTCTCTTTGGATATTGCAAAAGAAATTTGTTTTGTAATTCAAAATTAATCTCTCATGAATTTTGGCTACACCTCCTGCCACTTGATGATTTTCAGGGATAAGAACCACGAGGTTCTCTTCAAACAAGCTGTGGCAGTGAAGCACCCTTTCTCCGCTTGGCTGCTGACAGGATGAAGGACATTTGACCAGAGACCACATAGTATATTAGACAAGTAAGGTGTGGTATAGGCCTGCAAGGAATCCTGTCTGATCTGGATAAAGGTGTCACTGAAGTCAGCACTCAGAAAAGCTCCCAGGCCTGCTCTGAAAATGCTTCCCTCCCAACTGGAAGCCTTGATTCTTTGTGGGAAACAGCTGCACCCATCCCTAACAAAAAAAAGTAGGCCCATTTAGAAGCTACTGAAACTTTAATTGAAGTGATAATGCACATTAATGGTTATATTATGAATTTTCCAGCACCACTGATTTCAGTGGGAGGGGAAAGTGCATGGTTAGTTATTTCCCACTGAAATCAAGGGGATTTAGAAATGTATTACTTTGGCTGCATTGTGTAAATGTGCTGTATCTAACACGGCAGATAAGATAATGTTACCTGGCCCACATGATTGATTTGGATGTAGGGATGGATAGCTCTATTTCTGATTCCATTTTTCAATACACATTTCAGAATGGTTTTAAAGTGAATATCTCTTTTGCAAGAACTGCCAGTTCCAAAGGAAAACAATGCTCTGATTACTGTATTAGTCAGGAAGGTATGAATTATGGTAGTTAAGTTTTCTTTAAAATTACTCCCCATTCCTAGTGAGATAACTAGTCTGGACAGCTGATACAGAATTTAACATTTTATGAATTTCAGCTGTGCTTTTCTAAAAACCAATGAACTGACCCAGATGTGGATAGCTGTAACAGCAAAATTATGCCTATTAAGAAAAACCTGCAAGCAACTGCTTTTTAGGGTATAATTTATTCTATTTCTTCTTGCCATGGGTAGGCACAGAGGAGAAACTTGATCACTTGGCATTTTAACGCACATCTACCTAATGTTCACTTTCTGAACCGATATGTGAACCAAAACATACCTATCCCCTTGGAATGGCCATTTCTCCAGATATTGTTATGTAGTTCTCCATCGGCTGACCCATGACGCTTCAGCCACACTGCCCTCTTTAAACAGCAGTAATCCAGGCTGCTTTCTTCCCCCATCAAAGAGCTGACAGGCTTCACTCCTGCTGAGAAGAACTAAATACACAGAATGCATTTGCACATACAAACTTCCTCATGTAGGGGAAAACACAGGCACACATTTGTTCCTTTGCTGGATCAGGGCAGAGTTTTCTAGGTCTTATGGTTATGAAGATATAAGCTGAAAATTGCATGGCACAAGACCCCTGAAATTTTAGAAGGAAAAGCAATACTCATACAGAAATGCCTGTGGTCCACAGGTGAGGCTTTTCTGTTCTCTGCATCTGTTCCTACCCACCTCCTCATGGCTTCCAAATCCTGGCTTCTTTGCAAGCAATTAACTTTTTGGTCTGTCTGCATAATTCCTAGAAGATATGGCTTCCTGGCCCCCACTCACATGGAGTGAATAAAAACAAAGGGGTTATATGTGTGGATGCATAAACTCATGCATATCTTGGCTTATTAAGTCTGGATTTGATTGAATATTCACCGTCACAGCATGCCAATTTCAAAGCGTCTCAAAATGAATCTGCTTGTGGGATCTTTTGAAAATGCAGTTTTTAGAATGACTTTTTATTTTATCTTTGTTAGCTTAGTTCACTATAGTTTACTAAATGAACTGGATCATAATCTTCAAAACTGATGTGTGTGTGTATCCTTGAGGATATTTGAAATTTATGGCTATATAATATTAAGCCACATACCAGTTTCTTATGCAAAATGTGAGACACCTGACCACCTTTCCAGGATTTTTTTTATAGCTAGAGTATTAACAAACAGTTGGTGTTCTGAAGACCTGTGTGTGTGTGTGTGTGTGTGTGTGTGTGACAGAGAAAAAGAGAGAGAGAGAGAGAGAGAGAGAGAGAGAGAGAGAGAGAGAGAGAGAGAGAAGGAAGGAAGGAAGGAAGGAAGGAAGGAAGGAAGGAAGGAAGGAAGGAAGGAAGGAAGCATTTTTGATAGGAAATAGAGTGAGGGGTGGTCAATCTAACCGTGGCTAGAAAAAGACTAAACCAGTCAATTGCCTTAAAAATGCAACCCTTGCTGGGCTGCAGCTATGTCTGAGGAACAGGCTCTGATTTAAAACCTAGACTTCCTTATCTGGGTGACTTCTGCCACCTTACTCCTCTTTCCATATTTGTAAATAAACATAAATGGCACATCTGCACTATTCTCTCCTCAGAAGAAAACTGAATATATAATGACTGCTTCTGGAACTTTCTGTGAGCGTGAAACAGTAGTGCTATGCTCAGTGCTATTTTTCCTAGAAAAAGAGATGCCGGAACTCACCATGAACATCTCTACTGTTCTCTTAGAATGGCAATGGCGCCCACCTGAGAGGTGCTGGAACTGAGTTCCAGCAATTTCTGGCTGAAAAAGCCCTGGCTATGCTAAGTGTCCATGCATTTCAAATTTCAGGTTAAAAGTAGTGCTTTTGGAGAGGCAGAACTATTTCCTGAAGCATCCTTTAAATGTGTGGTGCGTATTTGTTTTTCGAAGCAGTTGCCACCACTCTTTCTCCCATCTGCTGTTGCTTGGTTGCCATTTTTTCCTCAGTCCAGGCTTCTTTTGAGAGTAATTGAAGGTTTTCAGGGGTCGTGTAGTGGATGTGATGTTGTTCCATAATGCTTCATAGACAGTACTGTCAAGGACATGGTGATGTCACCACACATTTAAAGGATGAAACCAGTTTAAAGTGGGTCATGCTTTCTAGATGGGTCACATGGGTGATCCTGGACAATCAGAGATCACATGCTGTCTATGATGGGAAGTGGAACCTGTTCAAAGGAAGGTGATGCTTCCTCAATGGGTAAACACTTTCATCCCCATTCTTAGTGGTTCCTGAACAAGAAGGCATGCCTTTCAATGCTGAGCAAGCATTCTTGAAAATTCCTTCCTCCTTTGGTTCTAGTCCTAGAAACAATACATTGGAATTTCTCATCATTATCGCAGGATAACTGGCAAAACCCCAAGGGTTAAACCATTACACATTGGTTTTCTAAAGTAGGTTAAGGCCATTAGTGATAACTTCATCAGATGGGATCGATACAAAGGGTAATACCTTGCTCAAATGATTTCTAAGTGCTCTTTGCAGTACACACTTGAAGGAACAGACTCTGCTAATTTTATTACTGTAGCTACTGGAATAGTATTAAAGAAGGATTGGAATGATGGTATTCCAATTATAAACAGCTTTAGGAAGATTTGATTAACTACATTTTAGGCCTTTATGTATTCACATAATTAGAATGGCCTATTTAATAATAACTTTTCAGAATCAACCCCCTGCCAAAAATTGTACTTAGCTAAATCTTGGGAAAAAGAATCCCTAATATCCTTTGTCTCATAATTTTAATAAGCTTTTAAAGAACAAAAAAATAGCTTGAGGGGTAGTAGTGCAATCAGTATTTTGCCCGAAAGAATCTGCATCTCATTCATAATGTCACTGTAATAAAGACAGTACTTGCATTTGTCGATGAGTCTTACAGCTCTTCTCTTTAAGATGGGCCCTGTATGTCTTGAGGGCTATAATACTGTTCCTTATTTTACTACTTACATTTGTGAGTAACAAATTATGTCCAAAATATCCTGGCTGGAGAAGGTTAGGATTTGACCTAAGTCCCCTGTGAAGATGTATTTTCAAGATATGGCAATGCCAATTCCTGACACCAGCATAGGATCTAGTGTGGCATTAAGCCAGCATATCCCCACAACTTATAGAAAACACTAGTGGATGGGCAAAAAAATTGGGCAGCTCTTGGGGCGGGAAGAAACAGCTTAGCGTGAATCCTAAAGTCATTTGCCATCTAAGCCTGAAAATTATAACAGCAAAACAGTTAAGTTAAAACACTTCAGTCGAACTCAGTGAAGAACCATTTACTCAGATGCTTGGGCATATGACACATGGTTATATATTCCTCATGCATGGGGGAAATTTAGTGATAGGAACTATGGAGAAAGGGCATGAGCGGCCTGGCCTCAGAACAAATATAGAAAGGGCAGACTGCTAATACACACATGAATCACGCAGCAGAATTCTGAGCTTCATTCCTCAAATTAGGGATGCAAGCAGAAACTGTCCCACATAAGCAAGCACAAGAAGGAGAAATCCATGCTCAGGTATGCTGAAAATATATATTGCTCATTGTCTTCAAATATATGAAAACTATGTGTTGGCCAAAGAAGCTGTATTGCCTAGCCAGTCCTTTCTCCATCAACATTGATACCAATGTCTCACTCACAAATGACATAAAGATCAGCATGCTATGTGACAAAGAGGGGAGCAGCAATCTTTGCATAATGCCCTGTGGCACTGGGGTGGTCCTCTTTCTCCTGCCCCAGCCCTTGCTCCTCAAGCTCTTCCTCCATGACATCCATTCTTGTAGTTGCTACATTTTTCTTTGAGCTGTGGGGAGCAGCTCCTATTCCCAGCAGATTGGCATCATCTGAGTGGCTTGGATAAACTGAAGCTGCCAAGATGTTGCTCAACACCTCAGTATGGGTCTGCAACGGCAGTCCCTTCTCATGGCGAACTACCAAACAAACCCATTCACACGAATCTCCAAAGCAGCTGTGTAGCAGTCGTGTGTGCATTGGCTCTTAAATTCCACTCCAGGCAGAAGATGGCCTGTGCCACATGTGCTCAGTAGCCACAACCAACTAACACTGGTGACATATGGTGACTTTTCTACAAGGACCAAGCTACAGCTAAAGCAGAGCTGCTATAGAAAATATCACGGGAAGCCTATCTAACAGCAGGAACCTATGAAGCTGCCTTATACCAAGGAAGACCATTGGTCCATCTACCTCAGTGTTTTCTGCATTGACTGGTAGCAGCTCTCCAAGTTTTGGACAGGGGACATTCCCTTCCTTATCTGGAGACGCTGGGAACTGAACCTGGGACCTCCAGCATACAAAGGAGATGCTTTGTCACCAAGCTATCACTCTGTTCTCCCTTCAGGGCTAATGTTTCTGAGGTGACCACATTGACAAAACCACTCATAATTTCATTTATGGAGCAGTTCATTAAGAGACTGGCTCAAATGACCCAGCCATTTATTCATTACAACTAATGCCATTATAGCCAAAATGCCCATCAACGCTGCTTTTGTCATTTATAAAGCTATTTATTATACATGACAGTGTAAAATGCAGAGCTCAGAAAAGCTGCAGGTTAAACCTTTCAATTAGATGTCAGTAGAAATGAGGGCACCAATTTTTTAATGGATGCCAGATTCTACTGTGAATTTTGATTTTATTGAGAAAGTGCTTTTGGTCACCATCTACATAAGGTTAGTCTGTACTGATATAAGCCTGTTAAAGAGAGCTAATTTTGCCAGCAGTAGCTGAAGACATTGGATGAGCTAGAAAATACAAGGGTGGGAACTATGTTATATTCACAAACACAGAGAGAGAGAGACAAACAAAAATCTCCACTGGGTTTGTTGCATATCAAATCCCACTGGATACCACTGTCAGCACGTAAGAGCAGCCTTGAGGCTCAGACCATTTAGTCTGCGAGTGTGCAGCCTGCAGGCAGTTGTTAACCACTAGCTCAGTTCAGCTAGAACTCTGTACATGCCCCAGAAATGGGTGTGTGATTTGGCTTTACTCTAGGCCAGAGGTTAGCTTCAATGCTGGTATTAGGAAACAATAGGCTAAGTGAAGAGAGCTGGAAGGAATAGGGGCCAAGCTCATTGCTTCCTTCAATAATATTAAAAGTCTGTTAAACAAGCATTCAGACATTCAGAATGTGACTTAAGTAAACACATGTGAAGGAGACTGTCTGCCCAAGTGCACTAGCTCTGCCCTGTTCCTGTCACCCTCCACATGTTCAAATGTGACGATCTGCAGCAGGGAAGCCTCCTGATTTTCTGGGGTTCCAAAATGCGGGAAAGCTTTCATGGGTACAAGAGGCTCGTAAGCCACATTCTGAATGCCAGAATTGCCCTGGTGTACAGTTGCTCTCTGCTGGGCCAAATAACAAGGCACGTCAAGGAGATTTAGGATGATTTTTACTCGTCCCTGAGTCAAACCACAATGCCAACAAAGCACTCAAATCAGATCAGGAAATCTACAAAGCCTTGTACTGTTTGTGTGTCATCATTCTGTAGTCTCCACTTTTCTGTGCGCTGTATCACTGTTTTTCTAGATTATTCTACTTCAGCTCCATGGGCTTTGCAAGAAGTGAGGCTGTCTAACTGCTGCCTCCAGAACACTTGCGGAATGCGGAATGGGTTTTCGTTTGCTTGCTTGTTTCATTAAAGCAGAGAAATAAAATACTTTTCTCTTTATGGTCCACTGCTCTGCCGGGGAGGCAAGAATCCTCAGGAGTGCTTCAGCACTCTGCAGGCAGTATTCAAGACAGGTTCACCTAGTAATATTTACTGGGAGGACATCCCCGCCCAACAAACACTGAAAAGCTAAGTTGGCCAGTGTAAAGCTGCTATGTTTTTTTCTTTTTTAAAAAAGTCCAAACAATAATAAACACTGTTTGGCCACTTCTTAATTACAGCAATGTAATAAAGAAGAAGAAGTGACCCCCCCCCCACACACACTCACCGCCTCCCTTGAAAATGTGAAAATGAAAATGGGTTTTGGAGTTTTGGTTGGGATGAGACCAAATTTTCACCGGCCGCCACCTTGATTCAATCGTTTGTATGATTATTTTAATAAAGATGACCATTTTAAAAAAGGAGGCAAGAGGGCTATCGGTGGCTATTAGACGTGATGGTTCTGCTCTGCTTCCACAGAGGTAGCAATGTTTCTAATACTAGTTGCTGGAAAACATTGGACCCAACTCCTAGAGATGTAGGTCCCTTCAACCTCCCAGTAAAATATTTGAGAAGGCAGGGGCCCCCAAAACTGATGGGCACTGCCATTCAAATGGTGTGTGCGTGCTGTGTCTTGTGATTGATTATGTGGGATGGGGCTTATCTGCCCACCCACCAATATTTTATTTATCGTATTTTTCGCTCCATAAGATGCACTTTTTTCTTCCTAAAAAGTAAGAGGAAATGTCTGTGTGTCTTATGGAGCAAATGTGTGGTCCCTGGAGCCGAATTGCCCAGGGTGAAAAGCAGACCATGCTTTTTTTTTTGAAAGAGGGAAGTGGGTGTTGAAACAAAGTCGCTGATCGGCAAGTGATTGGGAGGGAGATAAGGGACACTAGCAATAAAGGAAGCTTGCCTGGGAGGGGGGAGGTAAAGACAGTGAATTTGCAAGGAGAGGAGACAGGAAAACTAAAGCAATGAGGAGAGAAATTAGAAGAAAAGGAGGGGCAAAAAACTGCTCCAGCTCAGGAAAAGACGCTAAGGCAAACAAGTAAGTTGGCAATCCTGCTGGAAGCCACAGTAGGGGAGAGCGCTCATGTGTTCTGGTTCTGCTTGCAATTTCCCACAGACACCTGGCTGGCCATTGACCTGATAAGAAGACCGTCCTGGATCAGGTCAGGACCCCCTGACCTGATCCAGGAGGCTCTTCTTATGTTCTGAACACTTTGCTCATGAGTCTTCATTGTGGCTGTGAGGGCAACACAGGATTTCAGTATCGGTTCCTCTCCTATTTCCCAGACTCATGTATGTCCCCACCCCAGTACCACTTCCCGGGCTCCACAGTACCACACATTTCAATGCCAATGCCTATACACAATATTGCAATTCTAATAAGAGACAAAATGAGCTTTGCATTAACATGAAAACTGGCGGAGCTGCTTACGAGATCCAGCCTCCTGTTGGAAGAACGTTTCTGAAACACCAAGCTAATGAACGAGCATTATATCCACCTCCCCGTGAATGTTTAAACATAAAATTACAGTACATTTTCAAGAGGAATATTCCAAAAAGAAAAGAAAATGCCACCCAAATGATGCATATTTATCATAACTTGTCGTACCAGAGTGATGATGCCATTAGCGTGGATTACATGAATAATTTATGAAGTCTCACCAGTGTTATCTGGAGTTGCTAAAACCAGTGGGATATCAGTATGTAATTAACCAAGTCATTATTTATAGGTATTGAACCCCAAATAGTGGCATTAAACTACATTAATGGAGTGCTCTAAAGGAACAAATGGAAATTGAAAAACATCCAATTATTTAAAATATGAAATTTAACCCATTCCTACCTCTTCGAGAAAACCTTGTTTAAGCCATCTGGGGTTTCACTTGAATACATCAATGTTTAAATAACTGTTATTCAATTAAACGAATCTACAGTCAACCCCTGTGAATTTTGTTGTGTGGTTTGGGGGCCAGAAATGGGGAAACTGCACATAGGATTACCCAACCACTGCAGGAACTGATACATGGATGGCTTTTTTATAAACCCATTTGTTGGACTTTAGTTATGAATTCCTACAAAGTGCTCTGGTTCTGATGTCATGCTATCCCATAACTTAGCATGAGAGCAAATCAGAGCAAGCCTTGGGCTTGGCTGCTCTCCCCCACCCCTCTGGTGTAGCTGCAAAGAGGTGTTCAGAAGCTTGTGCTTTCCTTTTTCCTCAACCGCAGCTTGTCATCCAAACCCCCAAATTAAGACTCAGCTTTCTAGACATTTAACAATAATAATAATAAATTTATTTGAGACCAGTGCTACTAGACACACACACACCGGATGTCCCTTCTCGTACAATTTAGTGGCCTTAATTTCGTAGGCTAAGTAACCATCAAGGACTATATTGTCAGTTGCCCAGGTTTCCGGAAACATTATCACACTGGCCATGGCAATGTTTCTTTCGGAAGTTAAAAGAAAGAAAGATCACCACGCTTGAGACATAACAAAATGACCGCCTCTGTTTCTCTCACTTTTGTGGTTGGCTGTCTTAACTGTATTTTGTTCTGAAATTGTTCTATGGGTCTTTGGACCACAATAAAGATATTATTATTATTATTATTATTATTATTATTATTATTATTATTATTATTTCCACCCTGCCCATCTGGCTGGGTTTCCCCAGCCACTCTGGGCAGCTTCCAACAATAGATTAAAAATCCATTAAAACATCAGTCATTAAAAACTTCCCTAAACAGGACTGCCTTCAGATGTCTTCTAAATGTCAGGTAGTTATTTAACAGAGTACTAAATCTCTTGAACGTGTGTATTTGGGGACCATCTTGACTTCGGCACATATCAAAATAGGTGCATGTGCATGGACACAAAATGCCTTTCGCTTCCAGTTCCTCCCCACAGGACTGCATACTCAGCTACACGAAAGGTTACTGAATGTGCTAGATGCGTCATAGGCAAAGGTAAAGGTACCCCTGACCATTAGGTCCAGTCGTGGCCGACTCTGGAGTTGCGGCGCTCATCTCGCTTTATTGGCCGAGGGAGCCGCCGTACAGCTTCTGGGTCATGTGGCCAGCATGACTAAGCTGCTTCTGGCAAACCAGAGCAGCACACAGAAACGCCATTTACCTTCCCGCTGGAGCGGTACATATTTATCTACTTGCACTTTGACGTGCTTTCGAACTGCTAGGTTGGCAGTACTAATCCACTGTGACATGAAACATTCTTAAACTGTTGGATATATCTATATCTGTGCTGATCCCGAGGGTTAACCATGCAGCAAGGTCTGAGTCCAGTCCGAGGTCGAGGGTGCGATATGGAGGCTGTACGTCAAAGCTGAAGCGGGGTCCAAGGCAGGGAGTCGGATAAGGTCAGGAACTCTGGCAGGAGAGCAGGAGAGGATGCAGGCAGGAACAGGCTACCGACAATGTTGCTCCTGCAACCTGGGACTGGGGCTGACTGGCTTTTATCTGCCCCAAGGCATAGGGCGGCCTCGGTCCACAGGTGACTCGCCTCTCATGGCCTGGAGGCGAGCACTCCTCCTGCGGGAACTTAGTTCCTTCTGCCTCTCTGACCTGAGCCTCTGCAGCTCAGGAGAGGCTGGAGGGTTACTGGACCCAGAGGCAACCTCAGCTTCCCCTGACGGGGCTGAGAGTGGAGCACCTGCAGGCAATGGGTCCTCCATCACCTCAGGAGCCAGAGCAGACTCAGCTGGTGCCTGCACCTGAGGATCCAGCACAGGTGAGGACCCTTCAGGCTCAAGCCCCAGCCCCGGCTCAGCTGGTTCTGGAGGTGGGGACTCCTGTGCAGGCTGGGATTCCTCAGGTTCAGCCTCTGAGTCCGAATCCCAGGCCATCACAATATCTATATGAGAGAATGACACTGCTTCAGTCCACAGTAGGTGAAAGAGAGTTGCCCCCCCCCTTTGGAGCATTAGCTGGGTGGAGTAGCTTCATATATGGCAAGAGGCTGTGAGGCCCTGCCCCTGTTAATGTTATGCATCTTCCCAGGTCCACACACTGAACATGGAACACTGCATAGGTGAAGCCTAATTGCACAGACTTCTGTGCACCTAGTTTTCTATGCTTAATATTTGGAGATGGGGGTGCCATTAATGCATGAAGGGAGCTATTGGGTAAGTAAGGGGAATTAAGAGAATTATTTTTGCTGGAAGAAGAGCATGTTATACCAGAGCACCACTGTTTCCATCTGTGAAATGCTGGATGGCAAGGACAGCATCTGTTGGGCATCCGAGAGCTGCTGCTAATATATAGAATTTGTACTGATGTGTTTCCCGTGGTCCTGTGTGGCGCCATCTAACAGCTCAGTACCTCTAGTCTTCCTGCGCCCCTCCAAATCTGCATTATAGAGTGGTGGGAAAGCGGTGATTTATGCCATTATAGGGCTGGACATGATCAAATCCAACACTCTTTCCAAAGACAAGATCATTCATCCGCCCATCAAGAGAGAAAATCCAGCTCCAACTGCACAACAAACCGATCGGGAACAGAGAAAGTGCATTGCACCAAATGGTATTTACAGGAGGGATCGCCAAACAATTTAGACAAGGCCCTTATTATGGTTCAGGAGAGCTGTGGAAATCTATCAAAAGCAACAGAGACTACCTATGGAAAACCTGTCATTATGAAATTCTTCTAAGCTTTGTGTTAAGGCCACATTCAAGTCAGCTATTCAGTGCCCAGTATTACTGGTGGGAATCATTTATGAGTGTGTCTGCCAAACCAAAGAGCTGAATATTAGCCAAACACAGCAACAGCTCCTCCCAAAAGAAACCAGTTGATTGTTTATTTTAAGATACAACAAAATATATTATTTTAACAATAACGTGGGCATCGGCATGAGCTTCCTTAATTTTAAAGGTTTTGCAACCACATGTGTTGGCAGTTTCTATATAGTCTTACTGATTTAAATAAAATAAAATAGCCACCTTCTTTAGAGAACCAGTGTGGTGTAATGGTTAGGGTGTTGGAGTGGGACTCGGGAGACCAGTGTTTGCATCCCCACTTAGCCATGAAACTCACTGGGTTACCTTGGGCCAGTCACCATCTCCCAACCTAACCTATATCACAGGGTTGTTGTGAGGATAAAATGGGGAGAACCATGTACACCACATGGAACTCTTTGAAGAAAGGGGTGGTATATAAATGTAATAAAGATTTTTTATAAGCATTTGCTTAGTCCTCGTCAGTTTGTTCTTGGGGATCTATGGTGCCACAAGACTTTATGTTATTTTAACTGCACAGCTACCTCTCAGAGGAGGATATATAGAGTTGCCTGTACTACTTCAGATGACGTGTGGTTCAAAGGCATTTCTTATTCTTTCACCATCATCTACAGTTACAGCTACAAAGGGCTGACGTGCAGAAACAGTTCTTTCTACCTTCCCTACCTGCACCTTGCAAGGATGGCACTATTGTCTTTGTGAAGTCCACTGGAAGGACATGCCAGGGACTGCCCAAGCCATATTAGCTGCTGCATTAGATCTGGTTTGGGAACTGGCCCTGGCATGAAGAGATATCCTGTTCCTTTGTGTCAATGATAGGCCCATTATGCTGGAAATAGTACACCTGCCAAACCCATATAGCAGATGTATAGGAATAAAAACATAAGAGGTCTGCTTGATCAGACCCAAAACCCACCTAGTCACGCATCATGTTTTCACAGTGCCCAGCCAGGTGCCCATGGGCAGCTCACAGCAGAACCTCAAAGCAAGAGCACTGTCCCCAATTATAACTCCCAGCTGGTAGGCAGACTGTGAAGGTAGAACACAATCATGATAAATGAGCAATTATAACAATATTTGTTATTATCCGAACCATTATCAGTTTGTTCTCCTTCTGCCATGTGTTCTTCAGTCATGTTTGATTTTGAACACATTTTGAATGTATCCCTTCCTAACACCGTAGGCAGCCACTATATTTTTTCTTCTTCAGAAAAGTGGAAAATCTGTATGCAGCCAACATTCAAATTCCATTTATACAATGAAAGGTTGGCTGGTCTGAATTCGATCTTTAGCTCCTAACAAAGTTTTATAGATTCCAGTTCTATTTCACCTCTTCGGCTGCACACGCTTGCTTCTACCCACTGGCTGTAGTAAGGATGACAAAATGGAATCTTAATCCAAGTTGACAAAATGTTCTTTACAAAGAGATGAAGATGTTTTTAATTCACGCCGTCACCAAATCAAAGAAAGGGCTGCTTGCATGAAGCAGCCTGTGGAAGGTTGATAGGGAAAGACTTTCATGCTTTTGTTCCAGCTCTTTGTTTTCCTCATTTTCAATAATAAGGAAGTCACCTTGAAAAAGTTACGAATAATGCATGACTATAAAAACAAAGGATTGTTGCCATCTAATGGAATATCATTAAGTGAATGTTCACCTGCATGCCTAGGGATAGGAGAAGATTGTTTATAAAAGCACAGCATGTGCATTTTCTGCATAAAATGTGCACCTAATAAAGTTTACTGCACTCATTTGTTACTCAGGGCAGTCCACTGACCTGCATGATACCAGGTCAGTAATGGTTAAGATCTCTGCAAGCCAGGATTTGAAGCTGGGTGTAATGGCTTTAGGGGTTGCTTGTGCGTAAGTTGCCGCCGCTCTGGGCTAGGTTGGCTGGTTAAACCATTTCTCGCTGGACAGCCATCCACTCCGTGGCTGTTCAGTCGCTGGCAGAATCCGTCAGTGGGCGTTTCTTAAACCTTTTCCAACATAAAAGTTGTTTGACGCCCAGTCTCCTCCTACTCTCCCTGCGTGGAAGTCTTCTACACAGGGAGGGCGTGGGTAGCGGAGGACCTGTGCTCTCCCCGCTGGTGTCCAGTGAAGAGTCCCGGAGCCTGCTCTCTGCTTCCCCCATTGGCCCCCCTCTATCCCTGGTGTTGCGCTGATTTTCTTCCCTAACCGGAGACCTGCCTCTCTCCCTGCTTGGCCCCTCTCCAGCATCGCTGTGGAGCCTCGCCTCCTCCTCGAGTTCTGATGGCAGTTCCCTGACACTGGGTGAACATCTTAATTTTAATTATGTAACAGAAACCTGGTTGGAAATATGGAAGTTTAATCTGGGACAGTTATGCCCACCAGAATTCAAAGCACAGCATCAGACAAGATCCAGTAGGTGAGTAGTAGATTCATGGTTCCACCTCCCATTGAGGTACCCTGTCTAGCAGTCTCCTAATACTGAGAATGTTTACCTAGCGGTGGGTTATCAAGACCAAACTGGCGTCAGTGACAACCATAGCCCTGTCTCAAAGAAAATTTCTTCTTGGAGTGCTTTCTGGGCACAAAGAAAGTAATCTGAGGTTTTTAGATTTGTTGGGGTGCCTAGCTTCTGCAGGGGTGGAGGACCAGTTAAGATGATTTGGAGGATAAACTTGGAGGTTTATGGATCCAGATGGATGCCTGAAAGCTTTGACATATTTTTTTTCCCCATACTCAGGGTTGGCAGTTTATGCTGAAGTTTTGATGATTGACACCTGGAAAATTGGAAATGGACCAACGAGTTCCAAGCATCCTCTTTCAGTGTGTAGACCCTGTACCATAGAGCACTTTCCTTTGTTTACTGAGGAGGGTGGGGAAATCAGATAATTGGGCAGAGGCTATAGTGATGGTAGGGAAAGATATGAGACAAGTCTGACCAAAACTGGGTCAGTGCTTATTTTAAGGCCTACTCCATGGAGGAGATTGGGCAAAGAAATTAGACCTTCTCCACCATTGTGCCAGCCAATTCAGCTGTTTCAAATGGAGAGGAGATTGTTACCCATGAATCCCCCAAGTAGCAAGCAGGAATCTTATGCAGCCAACTGTGACTAGTTTGCAAAACATTAGTTACAACTTGCAGTCTAGAAAAAGGTAGCTGTGAACATGGCTTCAGACGACACACCGAAGCAAACCTTGGCTTAGCTCAGCACAGCACAGCTGCAAAAAGGAAGGGAAAGAATAAAACAGCCATGAGCTGCTCTCTGAAGCCCACACGCTATGGCTGAAACCCTGAATATACCTCCAAATACCAGCTACTACATATATAAAAAAGTGGACTTCATTTTCATTCTATGCTTGACAGCTTCAAGTGGCATCTGGCTGGCTCTGGTCTCCCCAATTCCAGTTTCCATTCCAGACCTTCAACCAAAGGAAGCTACATTATACTGACACAGACTGGATTGGTTGGCCCAGTGTATTGTCTACACTGATTGGCAGTAGCTATCCATGGTTTTAGACAGGGGTGTTACCTTTCCAGTTGGAGATACTGAGGATCAAATATGGCCCCTTAACATACAAAGCATGTGCTCTAACTCCCACCACCACCACCTGCAAACAAAGGAAAATCTCATTTATTCTCGCACCATGAACTTTCTCTCCAGGCCTTCTAACTCCCCTCCTGTTTTCATTTTAGCATCAGATGCTAGTAGGAGTTTCCACTTTCATTCTTCCCCCATGCAGCCAGCATGGTTCTGTTCTGTTCTGATGGCCCCACCTCCAGGCAGAAGAAAAGGGTGCAAAATCCAAAATGGGTGGAAGAAAAGGAAGAAGTATTTTTCTGAGTATTTTTCTCCTTAGTATGCTGATTTAAACTGAAGGCTGTCACTTGAAGTTCACTGAGAGCACTTATATGCGTAAGCAGTCATTTTGTAGCAAGCATAATGTGCAAAGACCGAGTTCATGCAGCAGCTCCTATACACATGCTAGAGCATCAGCCACTTGGGTAACAGGAATACTGCCAGGCAAAGATGCGTATGGGTGGCACACAGTGCCTACATGAGCAACAGGTTTTTGGCAGCCTTCACACACTGGCTGTCACACTTAAATTGTACATTGAAAGGCATACTGTACAGCAGCTGTAGCACAGCCCACTAAGCAACACGTCTGAAACACCAGTAACAGATGTCTGTCATTACTATAGACTCCCTGACTAAAAATGGCTTACGCCTTCTATTTTTAAATGAATCAGGAGGCAATTATCATAAATGAAAACAGCATATGGTACTAGCAACAAAGTTTTAAGACATCTGGTGGTTATAGCTAAAGACACATTGGGCTAAATTTGATTTTAAATTATTATTGTTTTAAAAAATGGATGTCCTCACTCCACAGCTACAGAGGAGTGGCTAAGAAGAGGAGCTGGCTTTTCAGCACTGTAATATTGTGGCATCTTTCAAGGACAAGCTCATATCTGCTTCTTCTAGATTGTAGATCGGGGTGGAGAGCCTTTCGCCCTTCAGACATTGATGGGCTCTCATCAACACTGTCCATTGGCCATGCTGGCTGGAGTTAGTGAGACATGGAGTCTAACAACATTTTGTGGACTACATGTCCCCTATCCCTTGGTTAGAAGTTGGGGACCTGCACACTGCAAAACAAGTTACAGTATGCAGCAGATCTCACACATTATATCAACTACTAGCAGCCTCGTACTTGATATGGCTCAGGAATTCCAAGAAACCAAATGATCAGTGCAGTGCTGAAATGAGTGCTTTAAAATCAGTGCTGTTCTGGAAGGTTCAATCCACTATCTGATTCAAAATGGCATCCAGTTCTAAAATGTAGATGAAAGCCTGCTCCTTGACTTCAGAATCTATTTTGCAAAATTTGGTTATGACAGAGGTGGAAAACCTGCAGCCTGCAGGCCAGACATGGGAGTCTCCATTTGGCCCATGAAGCTGTTCCCCCGCCCCCCAAAACCAAGCCTACCCACCTACACTGAATGCAGTTTGTGATGTGTACATAGAGGGTGTATTTCCACTGGCCATTAGCTGCTCTGGGAGCCTTTTTCAGGCACCTGCTGTGTGAAGGAGAACTCACTTGAACAGCCAACGCCTGCAAAATGCAGGCTTCTGTCTTGCCAACATTAGCTGATGGGTGGGGGTGAAAGAAGCTATTTTCCAGACTTATGCTTGGCTGTTCCCAAAGTGCTTAGCTTAGTGTTAGCAATGCTCATTGCACCGCAGTTCCTAAGTGCCTGGCACCCAGCTGGCTCTTGGGACCCTGGGAACACCATACAAGGAATTCTGACAAGTGGATGGGACAATCCAGTTTTCATTCATGTGACATCATAATGACCCGTCAAAGTTGCCCATAAATGACCTACTACCTGTCAAAGTTGGCCCATGGAGTGGGACCAAATAAAGATCTGGCTCCAGGAGCTAAAAAGGTTCCTTACCTGTGTCTTAGGCAGTGTCCAAATACATAGCAAACAACTTTTCAAATTATATAGGAGGTCCCAGAGTTAGCACTACTGAATTAGCTGTGCAGAATAAGCCCAAAGAGGTGGTGAATGAACCCTGCTTTCTTGGGTCTAGGAAACCCCTAGTTAAAGCAGGAGACAGTGCAGCACAAGTTCCTTCAGGGAAAGGGAGCATGCTCTGTTGTGAGGTAAAACCTACAGCTGCTTTCATGAAAACTCAAAATACACTGAGTAGTGTCCAGAAATGAACTGTAAACCACTGTAATGCATAGCACCTACTCTCTGCATATGTCACAATTTTTTAAATGAATTCAGACATTGTCGCTCACAAGAGGCTTATCGTGGTTGCCTAAGTAGAAAGGTCTGTGTGTTCCTGTGCCCATACAATCCACTTAGCAATTTTATTAAAACTTATCAGATATACACTATATTGCCTTCAGCTCAGCAAAGGCAATCAGCATCTTGTCAGTTATAACTGTCAATGAATCTTCCTTAAGCACAAAACCAGATTGTTGCAATAAAGCAAGCACATCACTGTCAATAAAGTACAGTGGTACCTTGGTGCTCAAACTTAAACCGTTCCGGAAGTCCGTTCCAAAACCAAAGTGTTGCAAAACCAAGGTGCGCTTTCCCATAGAAAGTAATACAAAATGGATTCATCTGTTCCAGACTTTTAAAAACAACCCCTAAAACAGCAATTTAACAAGAATTTTACTATCTAACAAGACCACTGATCCATAAAATGAAAGCAATAAACAATGTACTGCAGTCACACTGTTAGTCAGCCAGTAGCTGAACTGGGTTCCACACAGTCACAAAAACAAAACAAAAAGAGCCGCAAAAACGAAAACACAAAATAAATAGCAAAACCAGACAGACCTCAGCATAACACTCAAAACAGAAGTGTGGCACTCAAATCGGAAGCGTAACACTCAAAATGGAGCACGTTCAGCTTCCAAAAAAAGTTCGCATACTGGAACACTTACTTCCGGGTTTGCAGTTTTGGGGTCCCAAGTTGTTTGAGTACCAAGGCGTTTGAGAACCAAGGTACCACTGTATAACACGGGATCCCTTCCAAGTAGAAAAACAAACAAACATGTATGTCTTCTGACCTACTCCAAGAATATCCTGGAGCTGGTACACATGCTGACCTTGGTAAGAAGTGACATTGCACAGTGAAGGGAACTTCCGCACCTTCTCCCAACCACAAATAAAAGGCACCTTTGTGAGCTTGGCATTCCAAGCATAGACTCAAGCATGGGTAGACATAATTCATTTGATCACATAAGGTTCTGTTCTGTTAGGTTTCATATGTACAGTATGTACGGTTGATGCTTTCCTTAATTCTTGTTTAACCTTTAAGAGGGTGTGGGTCTTGCTATGCATGTGCTGGTTTCATACAGCACAGGTTGGAAGCTGCAATGTGGCACACTGTCTGGGTACTAGGAACTATCCTATGGAGATCACTAGCTTGTTCACAGACTCACAGTTCCCAAGGATCCTTCATGAAGGAAGCTATCCCACTTCAACTACTTGAGATACCCAATGCAATGTGCAGTGTTTGTTTCATCAAAGCAGATTTGTATTGGAGCACTTGGCTCAACTTAGGCCAAGCTATAAATCAAATCAAATTTATTTATTTGCTTCAATAAATCAAAGTGCCATGAGATTGCTCTCAACTCTGATTCCATGCAAAAATGAGGACAATCAAGACTTCTTAAATTCATATTTCTGTCATGATAAATTGTGTGGGTGTATACAGAGAGAGAGATGTAAAAGACATCATTTTCCAAAATATGTTAATTAAGTTGTCATTGCATTATTCCACCCTGTTCATATCAGTGAAAATGAAACACAATGCAAAGGGGATGGGGAAACATAATCATTTGTGCATCATTTGCAGTATCAGTTGTATTCCCAGGATTTATTTATGGTCCAGACATGGGGCAAATAAGCAAACATTGGCAATTTCCACTCCCATTTCTGTTAGAATTCTCTCACAACACACACACACCCTCACACACACACACAAACACATTTTGAGAAAAGGATACAATGAATAAATCTAGGGTAAACAAATGGACTACAATGTGTCTAAAATGTGTCTAACATTCATTAGTTATTATCTGGTGAGAAAGTAATATTGCTGTCTTTCCTGCATGACATCACTTCTGAGACATAGCAAGAGCCATTGTAGGTTACTAGGCCTGAGACTCACCTTCCAGTGTTGGTGTGGAAAGAAAGAAAGAAAGAAAGAAAGAAAGAAAGAAAGAAAGAAAGAAAGAAAGAAATGGGGGGGTGGGGTGGGCAGTGAAAGAGCCATTTAAAAAATCTTGAGGAAACAAACAACTTTCAGAGTGGACCTAATTTTTGTCATTCCTTTCAACTTCCAGCCCACACGGCACACCTTAAAGTTGAGCAGAGAAGAACCAGAGCATGCCACATACTCATGAAGCACAGCTTCCCGAGGAGATATCAGTACATCCTTCCTGAGTCAACAAGCTCTTTAGTGGTGAGCTGAGGAAACACATTCACCAACATATGATGATGCTTCACAATGTTCATCTGCCTTGAACTACTCCCCACCATGGCAATCATGAAAGTACTTCATAAAAGCCATTCAGCCATGCACATTTCATGCCTGCAATTACCTTTACCTGCACATGTTGCGCAAAACTTCTTTTTAAAAGTTACACCATCAGACAGGGACAATTTATTCACATTTGGAGCAAGGAGCAAGTTTTTTGATGAGGCAGCTGCCAGGCCATTTACAGTTATGGTGTGAAACCAATCCAGCCAGCTTTCAATAAGTTCATGCAAAACCAAGTTGGCCTCCCACCGGCCCCAGCCCCTTAAGCACACATTGGTCTAGCTCCATTCCTCTGTCTACAACAAGTCAGGTCGTCAGGGGGTCAGGTATACAAGTTAAATAATGCTCTAGAGGAGTAAGCCAGGATTACTTTATTTTCTGCACAACGTTTCCCACCTGAATACTTCATTCTTCTGATCAGTCCCCTTGCCTTTGATTACAGAGTAAGAAGCCAATCAGTTGCTGGTACTGAATCTAGCAAAACAAGTCATTTGTGACAACAGCAGATACATCAGTTTCACTAACTTACTTGCATTTTAGACCTGCCCCATTCCAATTACATGCCAAGGTTCCCATAGTCGTCCATTTAATCTTCTCTCAGAGCAACAGCCCTAAAACCCAGAATTGGAGAATTTAGAGTGAGGCAAATAGAGTATACATTATGCATGCAATTTGGGAAGTCTTCCCTGGCAAGCATCAGTGATGGCTGCCTCGGGAAGAGCATGCTGACAGTTTGCCGGCTTAATCAGATGGATTGAGGGTCTCTGATCCAAAAAATGATTTTTATTTCAGAATATCATCTCTGTTGTGGTTTGTCATCATATCAAAGCAATATAATTTGTCAAAACTTGAAAGGGATAACACCAAAGACTACTGGTTTTTAGATGAGACGTCATTGCTTTCTTACCACCACCATATAGCACCAGGGCTTTGGCCTTGCATAACTAAAGGAGTGTCTTCAACCCCACCATTTAGCCCGGACACTGAGATCCAGCTCCAAGGGCCATCCCCTCACTGTGAGAAGTGAGGTTACACAGAACCAGGCAGAGGAGCTTCTCAGTAGTGGTGCCCTGTGGAACGCCCTCCTGTCAGATGTCAAGGAAATAAGCCACTATCTGACTTATAGAAGACATCTCAAGGCAGCTCTGTATAACGTTTTTAATGTTTGATGTCTTACTGTGTTTTAATTTGTTGGAAGCTGCCCAGAGTGGCTGGGGCAACCCAGTCAGATGGGTAGCACTGTGGTCTAAACCACTGCTGATCAAAAGGTCAGCAGTTCAAATCTGTGTGATGGGGTGAGCTCCCGCTGCTCGGTCCCTGCTCCTGCCAACCTAGCAGTTCAAAAGCATGCCAGTGCTTTTGAACTGGCATAGATAGATGGGTACCACTTCAGAGAGAAGGTAAATGATGCTTCCATTTGCTCTGGCACTCGTCATGATTCTCCATGCGCCGGAAGCAGTTTAGTCATGCTGGCCATATGACCCGGAAAGCTGTCTGTGGACAAATGCCGGCTCCCTCAGCCTGAAAGCAAGATGAGCACTGCACCCCATAGTCGCCTTTGACTGGACTTAACTATCCTGGGGTCCTTTACCTCCCCCCCTTTTATATATTAGTATTATATATTATGTGCAAAACTGGTCAGTCCCTATAGCAAATGTCTACTTACTCACACTTTTGAATTTATTCACAATTGTAGGCATGAAAGCAGCTATCCCCAACCTGGTGCTGGACGCCAATTTCCATCAGTCCCTGCTACTGTGGCCAATGATCAGGGATGATAGAAGTTTTAGTCCAAAACACCTGGAGGGCACCAAACACATATCTAAACTAGATATTTAAAACTGGCTTAATGGCTACTCTCTCTCCCCGTAGGGCCTGAAAGATGTACGTATGCTTAATTTCACTTTGTCCTATTTGGGTATAGGTTCACACAACCATGACTGCCAGTGTAGAGTTGGACTAGGACCTAGGAAACCAGGATTCAGTTCCCAATTCAGCTATGAAATTCACTTAGTGATCTTAGAGCAGTCGCAGTCTCTCAGCCTAACCTAAGTCACAGGGTTGTTGCGAGGATAAAATAGGGAGGAAGAGAACCAGGTGAGCTACTTCAAGTTCCTAGGAGGAAAGGTGGGATATAAATGCAATGAATGAATGAATGTCACACAATTGCATTGCTTGATGTTTAGTGTGGTAGAAGAGCTGAAAATAATGACGTATGTGAATTTGTTTTCATCTCTTCTATATGCAGTACATATGAAGCATAAATGAGCTTAACTGTAACGGTTTTTCAACACTGATATTATTGGCCATTTCAAAAGGAGAAAAGTTTGTCTATGTTGAGCTGATGGCTCTTTGGTGAGCTTTATCACTCCGCCAGCAAATCTAGTCTTCTTAAATAGATTACCCCAAAGGCTGAGAACCATGGCATGCAAGAATCAACTGGAAGCTGCCATCATTTGCTACAATGTGACTTTTAAAAATAGGAATGCAAAGGCTTTTGGCAGACACCAATTGTGCAGTACTCAAGAAGTGTATATTTTCTAATACAGAGACATCAGGGTACATATTATAAGTCAAGTGCTTATGGGAATTGCAGATGATAGTAGAGGATCTCTGTGCCAAGCAATGACCAATGGAAGCAGAGTACAACAAATGATCCAGCCTATGTTGTCTGATCATTGTTTCACCACAAATGGAAGGTGGGGAGAAATTAAACCTCCTAAAATTCTGAAAACCGGATGTCGTTCAGCACTTCTATGTACAGTTGTTGCACTGACTGCCTTTTGCAGGTTCTCAGATTTGCTCCTCTAAAAAGGTGATTTATTGGTTTTCTTTGTGAAGCTTCATTGTGCTTCAGGTTGTCTACAGGTCTGTGCAGAATCATAGTTAATGAAGACAGATGAGGTCTTCAGCCTCAGGCTACTCTTTGCATTTTTCAGTTAACAGGATCAGAAAGAAGAAAGAACTGGTTGAGAGGGAGAATGGGAGGTGGGCTGATTCCATCACAGATACTTAGTGGTGTTGTGGAAGATTGATCTACTCAAAATCTACTGGAAATTTTTGATTTTTAAGTTGGAAGGACTTGCATTTATCCCTATCCTGTGATGTTGTGGAGCATGAGTAGCTATGATGGTTCTGTCCAGATGTTATGGACTACCACTCACATCAGTCCCAGCCAGTGGGGCCAATGATCAGAGGCAGGCCTGATGCTGGGGCTGCGCATACCAAGGGAATGCATGCTGATGTCGGGTGTGCATGTCCCCAAGGCATGCGCAGCCCCAGTGCAAAAAAATGTTGGTGCCCAACCCTTTCATGGAGAATGTTGCGGGAGCTGGAGCACTCAAGGCCCATGATCAGGGGTGATCATTGTAGTCCAAAAGATCTGGAGGGAACCCGTCTTGGCTGCCCCTGTTGTAGGGAGTGAAATGTGCTACCCCATTATCTTGCTGTATAAGGGAATTAAGAGCAGGTTGTTTCTTCTATGTTATATGCAGTTTTGAATATCATTCTAGTACCACACTATGAACAAGCCCCATTGAACCTCTGAGTAGACAAGTGTAAGGAGGGTGCCATGTTTACATTATCACACATTATTTCAATGCATCCAAGGGTCTTCTGAATCCTCCTTATGTCAATAAGTAATATAACTGAATTTTTGGATGAGGTAGAATAAAATTTGATTGACCACTAATAAAGGTAAATACGTGTGCCCCCTTGTCAAGTCAAGTCAAGTCATTTTATTGTGGTCAATGGCCAGTATCAAAACTGTGTCTGAGTTTCTCTTTATAACCGCTGGAGGTGTAATTAACTATATGTGTATTAACTATATGTGTATCCACATCACATTTTCTATCATTGCCCTTTCATATGATTTTGAAAACAGATCAATATACTGAAGAGTGGACAAGTTTTATTATATGTCATGATCTGCTGCATGAACCATGTGCATATTTTTATATCAACCAGTAAATCATTACAACAGAGATATGGCTATTAATTTACTTAATGACATCAAAACTTGCATTTGCATTTCATTAAAACAAAAAAGAATCTCCCTTTCATAAAGAGATTGGTATTATAAACTAACCAACATAGATAACAGTGAAACTTACTAATTATGTGTATAAAAGAGAGGGAAGACAACCAGGAATTAAGTTTTGGAAAAACTGGTCCTTTGTTATGATTTAGGACAATGCATTTCACGACAATGTAAACTCTTTTAATCTGTTGCCTATGCTTTAATAAGTTTTACTTAATTAAGAGTAATGATACAAAACATTCATTCATAAGTCTGCTTGTTTAATCAAGCAAATTCACATAAATTATTGGAGGGAGATATGTATATAATAGGATCCAAGTTTTAATTAGTTTCATTGGTAGATTAGTAATTTAAACTAAGTAGCCTGTTCGCATACATATTTTGTCAAGAATAAGTTCCAGTGGATTAATTAAATGTAGTTTCCTCCTAAGTAAGTAATGGATAGGATTAATCTGCCTCTTCATTAATTTCAATCCAAGAGGCCAGTTTTATTTGGTGGGCTGAAAGTTAAGGCACACTATTTTTTTGGCCTTTTTGGTAACTGCACTGAGGAACGCAAATGATAATACTGAAGATGTTCCCACACCCAAATAAAAAAATAGGACTATTTACACAATAAATGAAGGCCCCAACTTGAGAAACACAATTCTCTGCAATAGGATGAAGTGTTCATCAGCCCCACAGCATAGTCACTGGAGGAGGAAGAGGAGTGCGGGGGGAGCACACCGCCTCTGGCAGCACAATCCCAGTGGGGTGCCATCACGGCTGCCCCCCGCCCACGCTGGGTGCCATGCCCTGGGATGTGCGCTAGCCCCGCCCCCACCTGCTCTCCAACCCCTGGTGACGGAGCATGAAGCTCCGCCACTGAGCATGGTTGCTATTTTTTAAAGTAAAAGCTAAGAAGACTTCATGTTGACAGCTTCCTCAACAGGTGACTCTTCTCAGGGAAAGACTTTGGTCTTTCAAATTTCAGTTGTGCCCTGCGCAAAGCCAAAATTCATCTCTCTCTCTCTCTCTCTCACACACACACACACACACACACACAGCCTCTCGCCTTCTGTTCTGTGCATGCTTTAGATTATACTTGTGGCGCCCTGTGGCACCCTCCTTAGCTTGGCGCCCAGTGCAGGGGAACCAGTTGCACTGCCCTTAAATCTGCCTCTGCTCCTCCCTGGCTTCAGTGGCGTAGCGTGGGGGTGCAGGGGGGGCCGGCCGCACCGGGCGCAACATCTGGGGTTAGGGCAAATCCATGGGTTAAGGGGCGCAAATCCACGGGTTAGGGGGCGCAAATCCACGGGTTAGGGGGCGCAAATTACTTGCCTTGCCCCGGGTGCTGACAACCCACGCTACGCCACTGCCTGGCTTCTAGGATGCAATGAGCCTCTGGGTGATTCCTGTTCCTCACGGCAGTGGGCTGAGGGAGCAACAGACAACAGCATCACCCACAAGCCATCCAGGCTTTCAGATTTATTATTAATAATAAAATACATGTGTCTTAGGGAGCTGCCCTTGGTTGTTATCTCATGTTGGTCAGTCTTGAAAACTGGGTTGGGTATTCCTTCTTTCCTTCTTTTACCACAATGGTTCCTCAGGGAGGTCTCCAGTGTGCCTTAATGCTGCACAGGATTGCAGCACCAATAAATAAAAATAAAAATTGCATGATCCCTTCTTCATTAGGCTTCAGAAAATACCTAAACACTGTTTTTTTCATTCCAGTCAGCACTTGGAAGATCTTACACTCAGATTTTATTTTTCACTCAATGCTGTTGCTATATAGTTGTTTGCTGTTAAAAATTTTGGATTTTCATGTAGTATTGATTTGTTGTAGCCCACCTTGGAAGGCAAACTAGAAATCCACTTCTACTACTGATGAAGATAATATTGTTGTTGTTGTTGTTGTGGTGGTGGTGGTGGTGGTGGTGGTGGTGGTTAACAGCAACACCACCACCATTATACTACTACCTCCCTATACATTTTCTAATGACCTCCCAACATCCATTTTGGCATCATCCCTGATGAGCTGTGAAAAGTAAGCAAAAGACCCAAACCCAACGACACTCCCCAAAAAACAAAGCCGATCACATGGGAATCAAATAAATTCTGCTTGGACCCCCTAAAGCAGGAGTCCCTCTTCATTTCAGGTCCAGGGGCATATGCAGCAATCTAACCAACTGTTGCAGACACCACAATATTCCCATCCAACAGAAGAAAAACTGGTGATGCTCAGAATCCACTGAAAACAGGTGAAAGTCCTGCACACATCCCCCCAAAAATAAAACACAGGCCACTTGTCCAACCATGTTTTTTTATTAACACCTCCCCCCCCCCCATGAATTCTACATTATTCTTTTAAACAAAAATTGGGAGGAGTGTGGAGGCCTTGACAGGTGCCATGGGGAGTAGCTGAGAGCACCATAGTAGCCATGGATGCCCCATTAGTATCCTAGCCATAAAGGATAATCAGCTAATCCTACACTGTTAATATTAAATATGACTTTACTGCATCAATATGTGTTAGATTTTCTTCATTAAATTGTAATTTGCTTTACTTTTTCAGTATCTCAGAATGGTATCTGTTTCTGAAAATATGCAAGTTTTAATCAATTCATTATCAGTTAATTAGATAAAAAAATGACGGAAGTAATTAACAGCCATATTTCAGAAAATGGAGTTCTAATGGTTTGTTACACTTCATGGTTTAATTCTACATTGCAGCATTTTTTTTTTGTTTTCTACCAATTCAGAAAGACTTTTTGCTTACAATGACACCCAGAGCATTATAACTCCTGGCAGTGAGTTACCAAATACAGCTTTAAAAATCTCAGTGTATCCTGAGGAAAGCTGTGTTTTTCTGTTTTGAGAGAGAAAGAACCATAGAAGCACCAACATTTTCAAAAGCAGAATTTATCAATAAATGTGAAAGATCACCAGCTATTTTCCCTCTATTTCCCTTTCTTTAAGTTATTATATTTCCTTCTATTCACTATACATCTGGCTATTTTTCTTCCAGTTTAAATCACTGGGCAAAATATAGCTCAGAGACAAGCTGAGAGGAAAATCATCAGCTTTACAATGTTCCCCGAAGAGTAGCTCACTATCTTCAGAAATAAATAATAAGAATGTATCCATACACTTTCATCAAACAGTAAAAACAGGGTAGTTTTTGATCAGTGCCTTTTGTGGAATATTTAACAGAAGTTTCAGATATAGGGCCTGATAATTATCAATCCTTCCTCAGCAAGGCACACTAGGAAAGCCGCAACACCTGATGCATGCCTTTTCCCCATCCCATGAATAGCGCTGAACATGAAACAATAAACTCGTGTTATGATGCTACACACTCAGTAGCCAGGAGGTCACAACCATAGTAGCCCCAGGATTGTGGAACTCCTTGACCTGAGAGATATAATCAATCACCTCCTTGCTATCAGATAAATGGGCTCTAGAAACATTTTCATGACTACTTTTAGTTAGGGCCTCTGTTTGCACTGAGGTGGTTGACCGATGGATTAAAATAATTAAAATGTTCTGCTGCTGCTACTATAAACATTAGTGTACTGTTTTATATTACACATGGTTTCAAATTGTTTTTATATGCTGTAAACTACAGTGGGGAGATAGCCATATTCTGAACAGCGGCATAACATTCTTCAGATAGATGCACTGTGTTTTATACTGGTTGAGAAACAGACAGGTGAAACCAATAGCTCTTCAGACTAAACCTAGAAGCCACAGAGGAGGGAAGTAAAATGAAAAGTGGGTTTGGAAATGCGAGACAACAACAAAAGGAGCTGCCTTGCTGTGAGCTGAGTCCATCTTGTATGATCCCAATTTCTTTGCCTGGAAGCAGATCTCCCATTTCACCACCAGGGATGTGCCAGCTTCTATCAAGAACTGAATACAAGGCTTGAATCATGTGTCGCATTCATGAGCAATGGTCCCCTCTTATGGCCTTCTCCATTATCAAAATTGTCAGAGGAATGTACAAAATTGGAGTATAGCTTACTTAAGAATTCCAGGCTAGTGCCACCCATCTCACAGTTTTGCTCACCCCTCACTTCAATTAATCATTAACCTCATTCCCCCAAAGGAAACAAAAGCAATTATCAAAGCTGAGACTGATGAGATGCTTGAACAAAAGATCAATATAGTATCTGTGTTTGGCTGCCCTGAATGGCGACTTAAAAGTAAAGAGATGGGCATTGTGGGAGATACTCAGGCTTAAACAAAACACATGGTGACAAGACTATTTACTGATAGTGGGGGTTTTGGGGGGGTGTTTTATTCCTTTTCCCATCACTCTCCAAGGAAAGGAGTGGCTTTGATCAGAAGCTCTCCTTATTATGATGATGAGAGATCATCAGGGGGTTTGGGCTGGGTGTCCATCAATATGCAGATGATACCCAGCTCTACCTCTCTTTTAAATCAGAACCAGTGAAGGCGGTGAAGGTCCTGTGTGAGTGCCTGGAGGTGGTTGGAGGATGGATGGTGGCTGATAGATTGAGGTTGAATCCTGACAAGACAGAAGTACTGTTCTTGGGGGACAGGAGGCAGGCTGGTGTGGAGGTGTCCCTGGTCCTGAATGGGGTAACTGTGCCCCTGAAGGACCAGGTGCAAAGCCTGTGAGTCATTTTGGACTCACAGCTGTCCATGGAGGCGCAGGTCAATTCTGTGTCCAGGGCAGCTGTCTACCGGCTCCATTAGGTACGCAGGCTGAAACTCTACCTGCCCACGGACTGTCTCACCAGAGTGGTGCATGCTGTAGTTATCTCCCGCTTGGACTACTGCAATGCGCTCTACATGGGGCTACCTTTGAAGGTGACCCAGAAACTACAACTAATCCAGAATGCGGCAGCTAGACTGGTGACTGGGAGTGGTCCCCGAGACCACATAACACTGGTCTTGAAAGACCTACATTGGCTCCCAGTATGTTTCCGAGCACAATTCAAAGTGTTTCTGCTGACCTTTAAAGCCCTAATACTTTGTGTATTAAAAGATATGCTCATTAAAATCTTGATGAACTGTTGTGAAGATTAAAAAAAAACCCCGCAAGCATGCAACAATGTGTTGAACTGAATTTAAGATTGGAAAAATAAGAAATTGAGAGAATTTTGAATTGTACAGTTTTGTCCATCCCATTGTTCGGTTCCAGCTCCTGCCCATCTAGCAGTTTGAAAGCATGTCAAGTGCAAGTAGATAAATAGGTTCCGCTCCAGTGGGAAAGTAAATGGCGTTTCCATGTGCTGCTCTGGTTCACCAGAAGAGGCTTAGTTATGCTAGCCACATGACTCAGAAGCTGTCTGCGGACAAACGCCGGCTCCTTGGCCTATAGAGCGAGATGAGTGCGCAACCCCAGAGTCGTCTGCGAGTAGACCTAATGGTTAGGGGTACCTTTACCTTCACGTAGTGAGCTTATGCACAGGGAAACAAGAGTTTTCTGGAGGAGTCCTCACAACTCACCATCTGAAAACATTTGGTTATGTGAATACTTCCTTTATTGTTGCTGACTAGCATAGAGCAGTCATCTGCTGCTACCTCTACTTGTGTATCCAAGCTGATGTATCTCATTGTTTTAATTCATTTCCCCCTTCCCAGTTGTGAAGGCTCATTACTAGTGGTGCCCTGAATGTTCACTATGAGAGCAGGGTCTGAAGTTTGGGAATAACCCCTTCTGCTTCATTTTTAACATGTACAGTTAGAAATATACTATGTTTAGAAAATAGGAAATTTTGTTAAACTTGTGTCTGACATGCGTGAGCCAAACAGTTCATAACCAAGAAGTCAGACTGCTTAGGGCTTTTTTCTTCTGAACTGCTGTTTCCTTACATTTCCAGATGTCCACAGCCTGGCCCTGCCTTATCCTAGTATTAGTACTACTACTTATCCTAGTATTAGTACTATCTACTATACGTAGATATAAAAGTTATAGAATACATTATACTGTACTGTGTTTGAGTGCCATTGTATTTAAAATGTTGTAAAGAGAAGTTTACATCAGGCAGGCGCTTCTCCTATAGCTAATATGATAAACCCAAGAAGCATTGCCAGCTACTTAAGAGTAACGTGTTACTTTGTTTCTTTGTAACATTTACTATTGTAACTATTCAGGACTGTTTCAGTAAAGCTTTGAAACACCTTCTTTGGGTAGAAAGCTCATTCATTTCTACACAAGGTCCAGATCAGGGATTCTGTTTCAGCAACTGTAACACTTACTACGGCTAGAACTACTACTACTACTACTACTACTAATAATAATAATAATAACGATGATGATGATGATGCAAACTATTTACATATTATTAAACAACCGTAATATAACAAACACAGACATTTATGGCAAAATGCTCTTAAGAGATGCAAATCAATTTTATGTTTATAGCACAGTGAATGTAAGACAGAATTATTTAGCACATATTTGAGTCATCAATTAAATATGCTGCCCCTACAGACAAATGGACTCTATATTAATGTAATGCTTCTAACAGACTATTGCTTTTACCAATGTGCAGCACAGGTCTACTCACAAGTAAGCCCTGCTAAATTTAGTTGAGCTTAGTGCCAAGTAAGTGGGTGCAGGATTGTAGCAGTAATTGTTTCCCACATCATGAAGGGCCTGCTTTTGTTTGACCTTTTACAGTATCTGGCACATGTTATCTTAGCCACCGCTAATAAATTAAGTACCAGCTTCGGCAAATGTATCTGTGTACCAGATTTTATGAAATTCAATAGATGTATGTGAGGATCATAATTTAGCTGTATATTTATCATTTCCTTAATTGCTTCAATTACCATCTTCCAGTTGTAGGGTGAGTAGCCCTGCTCATTCCCTGTGGAAGACAGATGTTTATCTCAACCAGAAATGTTGTATGTGTATGAACTGTCTGCCGCATTGCTGTGATGAAAACAACTTTGTCATCTAAATGCCTTTCTGTTGTGACCTGTGAGAACTAAGGACGCAAAACCTAGTTTCTATCAATGCCCCAGCCCCTTTCCCACTATTCTGGAATTTCATTACTGATTAAATCTTCCATGCCCGACATCATAGAGGGGACATGCCGGGATTGGACTTTGCCCCAAACATAGATGTGATCCTTGGGGCAGGTAGGGACCACTCAAAAAGGCATCCTCACACCCCATCACCTCCCTTCGCTCGCGGTGTGGGGAGTCTGGGACTGGCCAGTCACCTATGTGAGGACTGAGTAGGAATGATGGAAGGGAATCTCCCACAATTTAGCTGAATAAACACCCCTTTTTTGCCCATACAGTGGTACCTCGGGTTAAGAACTTAATTCGTTCTGGAGGTCCATTCGTAACCTGAAACTGTTCTTAACCTGAAGCACCACTTTAGCTAATGGGGCCTCCCGCTGCTGCCGCGCCGCCACTGCGCAATTTCTGTTCTCATCCTGAAGCAAAGTTCTTAACCCAAGGTACTATTCCTGGGTTAGCGGAGTCTGTAACCTGAAGCATATGTAACCTGAAGCATCTGTAACCCGAAGTACCACAGTACCGAAGTATTGTTTGATCTGTTAGTCTAGAAAGTTGGCTCTTTGGTTCAGTCAGAATGGGCAGGCAGCATAAGCAGGAAGAGAAAAAAGAATAGCTTCCTTGGTGCCCTGGAATGGTGAAGATAAGCTGCACGACCTACCTCTCACTCTCAGCTTGAGGAGAGTTTGAGTGGGGGAGAGAAGCGCCCTGCAGCCCATAAGACTCTTTTGGCTTGGTTTGTGGTTTTTTTATGGGTTGTTTTTTTTTTTTCAGTGAGCAGGCAAAGAAGGCCACAGATCAGTCAATCTTCTAATTTGCTTCCTCCAGCCAGGATGGGGGTCTGCTCACTCATAGGGAAGGCGAAAGAATCAGTTCCATTGCCTCCCCTAGGCAGTGGCAGAGCAAGCCGATTGGGCACCTGGGGTGGCATGCGTGTCCTGCGCCCAGGGGTGGGGCCAGCTGGGGCAAGACGCTCCACAGGGTGTCCTACCACTCAGCCAGCCTACAGCTGAGGGGGAGGCAGTGAGAAGACTGTTTGGGGCAGCGTGGAGCCTGAAGGTGCCCAAGCCACCATGTCACTCCCAGGAGAGACGCATGGCTCGGGCACACTGCAGACCCCATGGTGAGTGCCACCCAGCAATTTGCCACCCCCCAGTGGACACACGGGGTGGACCGCACCCACCGCACCCCTTTCCTCTGCCCCTGCCCCTAGGTAAGGGTGCCTTCATGCATTAAGGCTATCAACCCTGCCTAGCTGATCCTTTTCTTAATTAGTACAGTTGTCAACCTTTGACCCATGATCTTGTCCCTACACATGACCCTTTAGATGTCACAGAGTGTTATACAGACCTTTTTATGCATATAAAAAGAGTAATGTTGGAGGTTGGTTGCAAAGAATACATGTTAACTCTTTCCTCTTCTCACAACTTGAAATGGTTTGATGAATTCAGCTTGTTCTCAAATGTAATATAATAATAATAATAAAATAATAATAATAATAATAATAATAATAATAATAATAATATATTTGTACCCCACCAATCTGACTGGGTTGCTCCAGACACTCTGAGTGGCTTCCAACATAAATAAAAACATAATAGAACATTACACATTAAAAGAACTATACAGAGCTGCCTTCAGATGTCTCCTAAAGGTTACATAGTTACTCATCTCCTTAACATGTGATGGGAGGGTATACCACAGAGTGGGTGCCACTATCGAGAAGGCCCTCTGCCTGGTGCATTATGGGTTTTATTGTTCTGTATTTTCCTTTGCATCAGTATTTATTGTTCTATTTTAATGTTTGAAGGGAAAATATCAAATTACAGGTAACAGAGAAATTCCAAACTTGAGATAAGCAAGGGCTCTCTTGGCTTGAGAAATTATTGGCATTTTTGCTGTGTTGCTAAGACACCACCATTTATCTCCAATGATACGGTTCTAGCCATTCACCCAGTTTTCCAAATAAAAATGTGACAAGGTTTCTAACAAAATGAGGAAATAACATCTCTTACATCAATAGTGAACTGGATGCCTGATGACCTTAACATTTATTTTACCACATTATATTAAAATAAAACATGGGCTACGGTAAAGAATTCAATCTTTATAAAGCTGACTTTTCTTATACATTTGTTTTTATTTATTTTAAGATACAGTCAATGAAAAGGTCAACTAGTAAATGAAATAATGAAATGCCCTCTTCAAAGCACATACTGCACTGAAAGAATATGAGGCTCTTACCGGGTAAACAATTCCCTTTTCAGTGAAAATTACCAGTAGATGTTAGGTTAACCCGAGCTTCTGTCTTACAATTCCAAGAAGAGAACACAGAGAACTATAAAAAAAATATACACTTTGGCATAAATGGTGAGAATATTTCTTAATTAGTTATTTCTTTGACCTACACCACAATAAACCTGTCCATGAGTCATGGCAAACTTCTGAACAGATAATCAGCTTTGGGAATAATGGTAAAGTTATGAATTTTGCAGTTTAAACCCACAGATCCCTCACATGCACGCACTAAAATGTCAGAGATGCAGGATTAATCTCTTTTAGGTCACTGGCTGTATAATGATCCATCTGTTTGGTTGTATAACTCTGTCCAACATGTAGTGAGGATATTTTGCTTTATTAGGATTTCCAGTTAATCAGTTGTAATCATTGTCTGTGTTCTGCCGCTGTCTGTTTCTTTGAGTATTTTCATATTTGAGGTGGCTTTTCAAACTAATGAGTGGCATAATATGGAAGCAATGACCCTTCTGTTGCTCCACAGGCCATAGCCATTAGACAATCTACATAGCTGCACGGCAAATTTTTTACACATGATTTCCTTTCCATTCCTGACCTTTTGTTGCAGTCATGCCTGGAGGGCAAGGTCTTCTAAAGACAGCATACAGGTTCTCTCTCTCTCTCTCTGCCCCCCCCCCCTTCTGAAGAGCCAAATGAATAATCACTTTAGAAAGGTGGCGTATTTTTCCTTTCCAGTCTTCCACACCATAGCTTTAACATAAGAATGTTAAAGAATCATATATGAGTTATCCATCTATGTGCACATCAAATGTGGGGATTGGGAGTATGCCTACAAACCCACATGCTACACACTCAACTGATGTCCTCCTCAACATCCATATTTCAGCTTGGCATATGAAAAGGAAGCCTACATGCATATCTCTATGCACATGTAGGCTCTCCATGCAACTGGAAAGTCTGGTCCTGTAGGGTTCCCAGTTGGGTGAACAGCTTACACAATATGCCAGTGTGCCTAGGTCTAAACCACCGAGCCTTTGGGGCTTGCTGGTCGGAAGATAGGCAGTTTCAATCGGCCTGATGGGGTGAGCTCCCAGCTCCTGCCAACCTAGCAGTTCGAAAGCATCCTAGTGCAAGTAGATAAACATTTACCGCTGTGGTGGGAAGGTAAACGACGTTTCTGTGAACTCTGGTTTCCGTTATGGTGTTCTGTTGCGCCAGAAGCGATTTAGTCATGCTGATCACATGACCCAGAAAGCTGTCTGTGGACTAACAACTGCTCCCTCGGCCTGAAGTGAGATGAGCACTGCAACCCCATAGTCACCTTTGACTGGACTTAACCATCCAGGCAGGGATCCTTTACCTTTTTACAAAAATATATAAAATTCTGAAGGCTGTTGTGAGTCGGTTTCTCAGGGTGTGCAATGTGGGCAAGGGGTGTGCTTAGCAGTTCCACATTCCTCTAATTTTAACAAGCCTGTTGTAAAATGATGCCACTAAGAGCAGGTGATGAAACTCAAAATGAGAACAGAACACTGTAAATACATTTTCGCCCCAGAATGAATGGACCCGAGCATGAGACTTAATCTCAGGATTGCGGGCTCAGGCCCCATGTTGGGAAAAAGATTCCTGCATTGCTGGTGGTTGAACTAGATGACCCTCTCTTGGTCCTTGCCAACTCTACAATTCTATGATTATTCGCTCCATAAGACTGAAAAGTGTCAAAAATCAAAAACAAGCATTTATTGGTGCCGCTCAAAATGTTTATTAATGACTGAGTCCCAACACAGCTGATGTGAGTTCATCATGGGTTGTCAAACATGGAAACAGCTCAAGAGTGTTTTGGGCATTGACAGAAGAAGCTGTGCAGTAGAAAGATACATAAGGAAGCAAGGAGACTCTAGAAGCCGATTTTTCTAACCCTCTGTTGGGTTAGCAGCACAGATATCTACATGTGCAGCATTTCCTGGGTAGTTCACAGCTGTACATGTTTCTCTCGGTCAGATAACATAAGGTTATTGGCAAAGGGAAAAATGCATTTAAAAGGCAAGGATTTTTTTTATAATAAAAAAGCACATCAGGTTAAAAAAATGATTCTAAAGATGGTAATAATTTTGGAAAACATGACTTATTACATCTGAGTATTTATAGTATGACTTCAAAGTACTGTAGTAATTTTTCCTCAAGCAGAAGTAATGAAGCGCCTATATGGCATTTGCTACCCATAAACTATTTTTTCTTAGAATTCTGAAAAGAAACTGGGGCATGTGAGCAATGAGGGGAAATGTAGTCAACTGTCTGTAGATAATATAACCCATTTTTCTTAGAACTGTAAGCTAGGTCTTAATTATAGAAAATAAATGCCTTATTTACTAATCCTCCCAGTCTCCTCTAATTTGTTACTTTATCACACTAAGAATAATTAAGTTCTGTCAAAACATTCCATCAGTTAATCCTCCACCAAACTGAATTCATTAAATATATATGTGTTAGAAATGTAAGCCGTTTTGTTCCTGAGAACCTGCTGCTGCTCCTTAAATAAGCAGAGCTGTGTTTATATTACCGTATAGTAACATTTTCACGTCGTCCCCCCCCCCCCGAGACATTTGGTGTATTGATGCAATGATTAAGAAAACCACGAATCATTCCAGAGAATCAAACATTGTCCTTTAACAATAATCCTCTGTCTCTCCGGACTACCAGTAGTTATCTCTGCAGCAGTAAACCTGTGTCTGTTCTTTACCATCTCAGATTGCAGGATTGCAGGATTGCAGATAGAATAGTCCTCCATAAGTGGTGGGGAGGGGGTGGAAGGGAAGGGAAATCCCTAAACATAGATACTGTGAATGTTAGGAACAGGGATGTCACTAGGGAAAACCCAGGGGGCTCCTGTACTAGGCTCCTGGTCTCATTGGAAAAAATTATTTTTTAAAAAAATGCCTACAGGATGACTACAGAGCACAGTTCTGGTGACTCCAGCCACCCTCCATCTTAATTTGCTTTGTGGCATTCTTGACAAGGCCACAACCCTCAGAGTGTTCTTAGCTTGGGATGGCAGAGAAAATTGATTTAATGAGAAGCTTCCTCATTCTCACTTTTGGAACCAATCCTCCACAACTGAAACACAGCTATCCTTTGAAATTCACATTGCTCCAAATTCTGCAATGCAGCTCTCCAACAAAAGAGTGAGCACAAAAGCACAGGCATTATAGAAAACTGTGCATAGAAATATGTTACCAAATAGCAGGAAAAAGCATGACATTGGGATAAATCGCTTGCGAAATTGTGTACATTAGTCAAACCTGCATACAGAAAGATGTGCAGCAGGAGAAATTCACAATAAAATGTTGACAAATTTTCCTGAGGATTCCTTCCCCTCGCCCCCAAAATTAGTGCAAATTGATGCAGAAATCCTGAGAAATGAATTTAAGTTCGGGAAAATGAGAAACTGAGGGAAACCATCTCTACACACTAGCCATTCTCCTGAAGTTGCTTTAGCATTCCTTCCTGCTTTTTCTTCAGTTTGCCCTCCATTTTTGTTGTTTCCCTCAGCTTCCAGTGCTGCTGTTCCTGCCCCCTACTCCTCTGCACATCTGGGCTTGATTCCTAACAGCTGTCATGGAGGGAGAGCCCAGCTGCCTCAGTTTCTTGTTCAGCCTCACCCCACACCCATTTTAGCTTTCATATATCCATGAGCAGCAATTCTTACCAATTGACTGTAGCTGAGGTATATGGCTCAATCCACATGCAATGTCCTGGGCCTAGGAAATCTTGCTGGCTCCCTGTAGGTCAGAGCCAGTGTTTGTTTTTCCCTTCTGAAAATCTGCCTCAATATCCATCAGCAAAAGCTGGTTTTGTGCAGCCTAGCAACACCCTTGGTCAGGAAGAATGCTAGTCTGAAAACATTTTTACCTGAAAATTCAGTTTTCAGTGTTTAGAGTAACATTTGGATACAGGAGTATTTGATAATGAGTGCCTCCACCTGCAGTCCAAAGTAGTGACATGACAGTCTTTGGGGCTGATAAATGGAAAGATATGCCACTTATATAGCCTTGCCAAAAAAAGAGAAAACATAGCACCAAAACAGAGGACACAAACATCCACATGTGCTAATGTGTACGTGCTATATATGTAAATTAAGAAATTACCATAATTTTACTAGGAATACAATGTATCTCACAATAGTGGGGAATACTGCTCAGTCAGCTGTCCAGTTTTTAGTGGCAGACAGGCAGCTTCAAGGCCCTTCCTGTTTCTCTCTGCCTTCTTAGGGTTCTTTAGCATTCCTTCCAGCTCTTCAATTCTATGATTCTATAACCTGGCTGATCAGCTAGAGATACCTTCAGATACATGACTGTATTCTATGAAGTGTAAAGGGTCTAAAAACTACAGCCTAGAATGCCCATGAAGTGGGACACATGACCACCCTAGGCTTGGCTTTGAATCCATGGTAACACTGTCATCCTGCAGTTTAGTAGTCAAAAGTACAAGAATGCTTTGCAGGCTAGCTTCCTCCTACATTAATAATAATTCATGTGGTGTTTCAGTCATATATGCGATCTGCTTCCACCATACTTCTCAAGTGTCCTGTGCTGCAGTCCCTGACTTTTACTATCATTTTTTAGTTGTTCTACTGCCCCCCCTCTCTCTGTGTTGCCTTTCATTTGTCTGAAAATGCAACCAACTGCTACAAAGGAATATCCCTCCTAGTGAAGTTATACTGGCCCCATATCTGATGGTTTTCAGGTGGGCAGCAACAGGATCTTTGTTCCACCTAGATTTTAATGATATTTAATTTGACATATGAAATTTTCAACAATACTCTTCTTAAATTGATTCTAATCCTAGTACTGTTTAAATTTTAGTACTGTTTACATTTATTTTTGGATTTTGCGTCTCCCTCACTCCATGTAAATTCCCTTCGGGCAATATAAAATTGTTTTAACAAATAGTTTTAAAACTAAATACTTGTGTGGTATCACCCCCACACAGTGGAATAACTCTTATTTCAGAATACTTCTTTTTTATATAAAGAAAACATACATCCTTCATAACTCAAAACTTCTCAGAACAGACATTTCACCACCATCTACAGATAACACAACAATCCCTAGTTCTTTTAAGGGCATTTCTTCCTTTGGTTTTTCTGTGGGGAAATGTGATGATTTGCCTTGCTGATTTTGGGAATTCTTGCTCAACAGTGAAGTCCTGGTTCTCAAATGCCTATTACTTCATGGGTTGACTTTAATATACGAACATCATTTTCACAGCCTCCTGTTCTCTGAATAACCCAAGAACAGTCATCTACTTAAACATGAACTTAATATTTTTCGACAATATGTGTAAGACAGAGTTCCACTAGGTGGCATTGCAACAGATCAGAGAAATGAACTGCTCACTCAAGACCTGTTCTAGTTGTGCAAGGAGGCCAGTCACCTCCTCAGGCTTGTGATGAACACCCTCTGTTTGTGTGTGAGAGAGAAGTATTTCCAGTAATGCCCCAGTTCTATAATCTTGTAAATTGGCTGTGAAATGTAATTATTTTCTGGAGCAGATGGTGAGGGTTTTTGTTTGTTTGTTTGTTTGTTTATTAGAGGCAGCTCTAATAAAAATATTACCAGAGGTTATTTATTATCAAAGGTTCCCTATTTATGTGTAGGGAACCTTTAAATGTGTGGTGTTTTATTGTGTTTTCATATATGTTGGAAGCTGCCCTGAGTGGCTGTGGCAACTCAGTCAGATGGGTGGGGTACAAATAATGAAATTGTTGCTGCTGTTAATTTTATATCAAGATAAAGGAGGATTCTGTATGACAACAGTATATAAAAGATGGTTTCTTTAAAGTGTTGTAGTGAATATTAGAGGAGAAGAAAAGAGACGAGCTGCTAACTCTGGTCACTATGGAAACGAGAGACCACTTGAGGAAGAAAAGCAGTTCCAGGAAGTGGAGTTTCCAGATCCAGATCCTGATACGGCTCCTGTAGCTTTAAATAGTTGCTTAGAATGGAAAAACCCCACTACTATATTCTGATCGTCACCACTACATTACCTCATGTTACATGCTGCCAGGTAACATTGGCTAATTAAATATATAGGCATCCTATTCATTTTACCCACATATTTCTGTTCTCCTCCCCTTTATTTTTGTTTGATATCATTGCAGAGTGTGATATGTGCCTATTTTGAATTGCATTGGTGAAAGAGAGGAAGGGGAGAGTGAGTGTGATATAGATTGTGGAAAAACCTGCTACGATTTTTGCCTTTATGTTTAATGTTGGGCTAAACGAGAGGTGGAGAACCTCTGGTACAGGTACCAATTGTGCTGATTGCTGGACCCAAAAGCAAGGCCAATTTCCCCTTTTGTGAAAGCATCCCAGAAGGATTGCATGCTGTGCAGATTTGAAGACCTGTGCAGGGAGGTGAGTTAGGGGTCAGAGCCATAAGACTTGCTGGCTCCAGTGACAGTCCTTTTTCAAAGCTTGCTCTTGGGTTGGCTGCTTTTGTGTACATTAAAATGTGCTTTCCTAATAAACAAAGACGTGGCTGACAGCTGTCATTCCAATATTCTGATCTTGCGGATGAGCTTGATGCAAAGGTGCAAGAGAGTGAGTTGTTATTGAGGCAGAAGTCCTCACTCTGGAATTTCCCAGCCCTTTTATTTCTATAGGAGACGCTTAATATGAAGCTCTTTGAGGTGACAAAGGGGGAAGAGAGGGATCTCTGGCTCAAGGTCACTAAATTGACGCAATAGCGCTTGCATAGCACAGCCATGCATGGATGAGTAAAACACAGGGTTGTTGAAGAGTGCTACTCATCTAGGGATTCTCTTGGCTCGAGCACTGTCTCAGTGAACAAAGCCATAGATTTAAGAAGATAAATAATTTTGAATGAGCTAGATCTTAAAGTCATAATTGGGGGGAGGCAAGTGAACAAACTACTGGATTATTCATTGGTTTCTTTGGCAAAGGGAGAACGTCAATATCAGGAAAGATAAATAGCTTTCAGAAATAGAAATAAGAGGGAAAATTCCCTCTGGATACAGCCTCAATTTATTATCAGTTAAGTGTTATGACTGTGGTTTAGCATTCACCGGCTAAGGCTGGAACAATAGCAGTTCAGCAGGGCTTTGCAGACCCTTTCTGATAATCCCGCCATCATGAAAAGTTTATCTGCTAGAGCAAAGCAACAAGTGAGCACGGATCACTTCAATCTATTTATAGCAAGCACTTGAGCATTTTCATTATCAGGGGGATTCAGGTTGAACATAAAGCACATTTTAAAACATGAAAAGGGTCTGTACAGGGAGAGATTGATTTTACAGCATTGCAGGATGGGGGGGGGAGAATGATTAAAGACTCTCTGGAAACCATTTGGGAAGTATAATTTCAAATGCAGCAGTATATATTACTATACATAGTTTGGACCTGACACACCACAGATTATTCCCTCCACTATGCTTTATGGGAGACCTCAGTGTGGAAATCACTGAAAACACATGTTATGATGGTTCTCCATGTAAGGGCTGGAACTGGCAACATTGTATGAACATTGTATGAATATTGAAAGTTTCCATATTGGTTATGCATTTTCCTGGCAGCTCTTTGCCAGCTTTGTATTAATTTTTATCTCCATTGATTAGACATCCTGGGAAGTCCCTACCATGCTCTCATGGACATCTTGTTATGGAAATGTTTGAGCAATTGAAATGCAACCTTTAATTGATGAAGGTGATCAGTTTTGGAGTGGTGACAAGGCAATGCACTGATTTGCTATGTGGCATCACCATTACTCTAAGGAGGACATGGGCCAAAACAAGTGCCTAGATCAGGCTTCCTCTAACTCGGCCCTCCGGATGTTTTTGAGACTACAATTCCCATCATCCCTGACCACTGGTCCTGCTAGCTAGGGATCATGGGAGTTGTAGGCCAAAAACATCTGGAGGGCCGAGTTTGATGAAGTCTGGTAGTTGATCCCTACTTTAACCCACCCCCCATACACACACCCCAAAAAAACAGTGCCACCAAGCAAATTGTGAATCTGCCCTGCAGCAGCTGCCTCACCAAGGCTCCTTGTAGTGCTGGTGCTGCAAAAGTGGGTGGCTAAATTAATGTACATTTTAGCTTTACAGAAGACTAGTTTCTACATACAGTACACTTGCACAGCCCTCTCTACCCTCCATCCAGGTGATGCACTCAAGCAAGGAACTCATTATCAGAGCTGAAGCACATATTTCCAGGCAAGGAGGATGTGAAATAAGGGTGGCTAGGGGTGTAGCCTCAGGGAAGCCCTGAGGATGTGATAGAGAGGCTTGGAGAACTATATTTGGCCCCTGGGCCTGAGCTTCCCCACCTCAAACTTACAACCCCTTAAGGTAGATCAATATTGGTCCCATACTGCAAATGGAGAGGGCTAAGACTGACAGAAAGTTGCCTGCCTGGGCTAGACAACCTTGACTGCTCCACTGGCAAACCCAGTTTGCTCCACTGGTAAAAGGAAACACGGAGTACTCCCTAGCTTGTATCAATGTAAGCACATTTTAGAAGCCCTCTGCAAATATCCCTAGGTTTTTTTCCCAGTCCCTCCTCCAGAAGCAAAGGACCTATTAATGCCCATCCAAGATTTTCACAAGCAGTAAAAGCAGCGAGAGAAAATCCTCAAGTATCCAGGAAGGAATAATACACCTTTTAATTAAGCTTTATAATAAAAAATACTATCCTAAATTACTCCCTTGTGGTTAAAAAGCATTCACTGTGTAATATTAATTGCGTTAATTACTTTACTGATTGCTTGTTCCAGGCCTGATCTTGTCGAGGTGTTGTTGTTTCTGTTGTTTAGTTTGATTTAGTGAAAACTATAGCACTGAGAAGCAAGAGTGTCTTTTCTGTCTGGCTCCCTAATATGTCTTCTGGTTAAAAGAAGAAAAAAAACCATACAATCTAAATATTGAGGCGAGGTTTATCGGCAGTATGACTAAAATGTTGGACAGGTAATTGAGGGTGAAATTAAAGGGAAAAAATCCTTTATCCAGCCCTTCATCAAAGATTGCTCCTGTCTCATTAGGCTGCTCCTTTCTTCCTTTGGTACCTTGTGTTTCAGCTCTATCTTTTAAGGACATGACTTATATGCATGCACAGTGCAATGGCACAGAAGAAGAAGAAAGAAGTACTTTTCCTCCCTGGTAATCTATATTCCAAATCAGTCTCTCCATTGTTCTGGTACCCGTTTCTATTTTCTTTCTGAACGATGGCAGATAGCTTGGAGTGAAATATGTACACCCAGTTATTCTCTCTCCACCATCGCCACCCCTGCCTCTGATAGTAATCCTTACAGCTCAGCGTGCTAGTATTATGGCAACAAACTGTGGAGCATTTCGTTGCAAGGCTAAAACCTGTCGAAAATGCTTAGGAACCAATTCCAGTTTAACCACCTGTAAAATGGGAACAAACAGAAACCTATTTCAAAGAGATGTTGCAAGGATAAATGAAATAAGTATTTCTACTGCCCCAAAGGCTATATCAGTTTACAAATGCCATTGGAGAGCTGGAGTGTTGGAGCAGCTAAGATGCTGAGTTATATAATGTGAGGTCCTCAGTTCATCTCTCACCTCAGTCAGGGATTTAGAAGGTAATTTTAGGTGAGCCTTTCAGTGAGCAGCCCAAGTGGATCATTATAATAGTTTTTTTATATATAAGAATATAATTTCTATATTGCTTAATATAATGAAAATATCTCTGAGAGGTGTACAAAAAGCTGAAGCAACAACAGACAACTTAAACAAAATATTACAAAAATACACAGGTACATATAGTTAGTAACATATATAATTCAATATCAATCCATTTTCCTTCTGACACACCCTCCCTCTCAGCCTCTGGGTCCAAACAAACTCTCAGTTCACCCACGAAACTCTCACAATGAGAAGAGTTCCTGGAAAAACAGCAGGCATCACCCCAGTCTCTCACTCTAGACTTGCTTTTTATGGCAGGTCGAAGGTGGATGGTAGGACCCACTGCTGTGTCCCATTCAGCTGCAATCTCCATATCTCGTTCCAGATACAGCAGGTTGTCCGCCAGACATGATTATTGCAAAGATTACTGAGTTAATGAATGAGAAGAAATTTGAGAAAGTGTGATATCACTAGAATAAGGGAAATCAAACTAAAATATTAGAATGGGAAAAACCTCAGGCTGCTCCTGAGGCCCTAAAAAGTTATAAAGTAGTGGTATTCACATAATTATCCAGCTCTTAGTCACACTCACTCCAGCTTCAAGACACATTCTTACATGCCACATGTAAAATGACTCTGTTGCCCAAAAACACAAATCTCTGTACCACAGCTGCCACAGAGCAGGGGATAAGCCAAACACTTGTACTGTATAAGGCAGGGTTCAGCAACCTTTTTCAGCCGTGGGCCAGTCCACCGTTCCTCAGACCATGTTGTGTGCCAAACTATTTTTTTTTTGGGGGGGGGGATGAACGAATTCCTATGCCCCACAAATAACCCAGAGATGCATTTTAAATAAAAGGACACATTCTACTCATGTAAAAACACACTGATTCCCGGACCATTCACAGACCAGATTGAGAAGACGATTGGGCCGCATCCGGCCCATGGGCCTTAGGTTGCCTACCGCTGGTATAAGGTTTCTTGTCTTGTGTGTGTTGATATGAAGATATAGAGGCCAGAATGATCTGCTGTCTTAGGTAAATTGATCGTACTTGTGGGAGCTGGACATAAAACCAAGTTTGAAATTAGTTTAAAACAGGTCTGTACTGCCCTTTTCTGATAAATTTGCTGACTGGCAAATCTAAAAAAAATGTAGTATAAACACCAACAACTGGGAAACACTGGCCTGAGAGCGCTCCAATTGGAGAACAGCCTCTTGGGCTTTGAAGATGCTCAAAGTCCGGGCGAAAGGGAGAAGCATGCTAAGAGGAAGGCATGCTTGGCAATTCCTCACCGTGATCAACTCCCACCTGGAAACCTATGTCCCCACTGTGGTACGATATGTGGATCCAGAATTGGCCTCCACAGTCACTTACAGACTCACTTTTTGTTATGTACTGAGTTGAATAGGATTCAAAATGCAGCAGTCTGATTGGTCCTAGAACAATAGGATCCTAAATGCAGTAGTCTGATTGCTTCTAGAACAATAGGATTCAGAATGCAGCAGTCTGATTGGTCCTAGAACAATGCAGCAGTATGATTGGTCCGCAGGAGCCACCCAATCCAGCTCCAGGTGGAAGTGAATCCACAACCTGATTGGCCTACAGGAGAATCCCGGAATTAGCCAATCACGTGCAGCCATTTGTGTAACTAATGTATATAAAGCAGATATTGTGGGGGAACTTCCATTCCCCCTCACCACTATGAGCTGAATAAAGAGCATGAAATCCACTCTCAACTCTGAGTATATTTCACTTTTGAAAACTTTGTTTATGGAAGACTACGAGTGATTGCCAAAGAAGAAGAAGCAGTATAAGAGGCTTCCAGTGGCTTTGAGGCCGAGTAGGAATTTTCTGCTTCTCCATTGACTGTCCTTGTCAGGCAGGTTTTCTTTTTTGCCTCCTCTGCACTGGATGCCAGACGGTGTTGAGAGTTTAGTGGGCCCATGTCTCTAATGAGGTTAATTGCTCAGATTTGACAGGAAAGCATGGGAATTGAAGGGGTACTGGTGAGCACCCTTAGGTACATTTGCTATATAATACCTGTTCTGCATTTGTAATAAATGGGTTTGTAAGAACTGAAGCAACCCCAGATATGTGGGATGTTGATGTGTGTTTTAATCTGTTTTTAGTTTGTGGCAGGTTTTAATGTTTTAAACAGTTGGGTTTGGTGTTTTTTACTGATAATTTTAGTCTCTTTGTAAACCACTTTGGAAGGGACATGGGTGGCACTGTGGGTTAAACCACAGAGCCTAGGACTTGCCGATCAGAAAGTTGGCGGTTCAAATCCCCGGGACGGGGTGAGCTCCCATTGCTCGGTCCCTACTCCTGCCAACGTAACAGTTCAAAAGCACGTCAAAGTGCAAGTAGATAAATAGGTACCGCTCCGGCGGGAAGGTAAACGACGTTTTCGTGCGCTGCTCTGGTTCTCCAGAAGCGGCTTAGTCATGCTGGCCACATGACCCGGAAGCTGTACGCCGGCTCCCTCGGCCAATAAAGTGAGATGATCGCCACAACCCCAGAGTCGGTCACGACTGGACCTAATGGTCAGGGGTCCCTTTACCTTTAAACCACTTTGATGGTTTTTTTGTTTTTGTTTTTGTTTAAAAGCAAATGGTATATAAATTTTATGAAATAAAGAAAGGTGTTGGCATCTCCGGAGGCAGGCTGCCAAGAGCCATGACCTGGTTAGGGAGCACCCTTGAGGCCTGGAGTTGTGGGGCCCTGGATGGGGTCAAGAATGCATCCCTATAGACCTTAATGGTGTGGTCCTGGTAATGGCATTTTTTGCTGGTCAAAACTGCATTCAAAACAACATCTTCTCTTGGCTGTGTGGTCATTGAATCTTTTATCATCTGTGACAGCCAAGCATGGTGGATCCTTTCCAGAGACGTCAACTTCTGTAAAAGATTGTGAGGGCCCAACTTGATGTCCTGAGGAGCTAGGGGGCAGAGCTGAACATGGCGGTAGCATGGCCCCAGCAATAATAATAATATTGCAGCTATATCAAAAACTGGATTGTTTTTTAAAAAATAGACAAACTGATATGGAAATGTGGAGAGCTAAACTTAAGATTGGTGGAAAATATGAGAAACTTTGAGAAACCAACTTTGACTGATTCACCAATCCCTATATGCCATTCAAACACCAATTGTTGCCTTTATCTATTTCTCTGGCTCCTCATGATGCCATCTGAAGCAGGCCACTTTCCCTTTCTGCATGTCAGGGATGGTCCAATTCCTACAAGTGATTATTCAGAAGTTAGTTCCACTGAGTTCAGCAGGACTTGCTGTGGGTCCAAAGGTCAGCAGCTTAGGCGGCATATGAAGGTGTGCAAAGTCGCCAGCGTAATGGGGGACAAGATGAGTGATGGAGGAACTTCTCCATTACCTTTTGAGTATTAGCATTCCTTGAGTGGGTCCAGTGCTGCTAGACCCACTCAGCCATTGGAATCAAGGACAAATTATGGCTTCAAGAAAGTGCAGTTAGTCCCCACGCTTTCATATGCAATCCAGATGAATGTTGGTGATGAATAAATTGCAGAAGCATGTTACGTCTTCTGAGAGAGGATTTGTGGGGCAGCTAAAACTGTTTTGTTTTCTTGGTGATTAATAATTTGTGAAAGCAACAGCCACAGAAAGCAGGGGAAAACAGCTGGCCGAGGGTAAAGGGACAGAAGAGATTTGTCTATTCGTTTTTGTGTTTCTTTATTGCTTCCTTTCCGTAGATCAGCTGTGGCCAAATATTTGTTGGCATTTAGGTCCACACAGTCTTTACAAGTCAAAGCTCTGGGGCACAGCTGTCCCAGGACGATGGCTTCCTAATCCTGACACAGGCTGCCTCAGGCCAGCCACTCTTTGCTCAAACCCACTGCAGTTTTCAGTTCCTGAGTCCCTTATGGCGCAAAGCAATCTGTCATTTCAGCTTTGTTCTCTGCCTGTCTCCTGACTCTGACTATAACAGTGTTTGGCAACAGTGTCAGTGAGATAGATCCAGCTGCATGGCATTCAGTGATGGCTTGGGAAGAGAGGAGGTTGATTAGGGCAGTACCATTCCACTCCTCTGTGGCTGTCACTTGAGTCACAGCAAGCAGGGGCTCATGCTGCTCAGCTTCACTTGGGAGTCTGGGGGTGCAGGAGGTGGGGAGAAAGACATCATTGGACAAACAGGTTATAGCAGTATGTTTTCTCCCCTCTGCCTCCTTCTGCTGTAACTGGGTTCCTTCCAGGACTCAGTTTCACCTCTCTCCACTTGGAAGCCTAGGTCTGTAGCTGGAGAGAGAAAGACAAACCACTCTCACCATGCAAATAAACAGCACCAGTAAGCAGAAAATGCACCCACTTGCCCATAATCTGCACTGTAAGAATGCCTTGGGACTACAGCAGGTAGCCCCAAGCCAGGTGAATAAAATTAGACCCCCAGTGCACTTTTCATTGCAGAATTTACAGGTTTAGTGCTCGTTTCTCCTTTATTTGGAAATGGATTATTTTGTTATAGAAGCAAGTGAATGTTAAACCTGTTCAATATTCCACTACGTTTCCAGAAGTAGCCTTTACATCACATGAAAGCTCAATTATAATGTGGAAATTAACAGTTAGGGAAATGTCAGGAAAACAACATAAGCTGCTGTGTGAATGCAGCCCATGACTGTTTAAAGGGATATGATGCAGCTTTAAATGTGTAGTGCAGATGGGGCCTTTATCTCATCGCACCCGTAACCTCCTGGCTGATTGAAATAGGAGAAATATGATGCTGGAGCTGTTTTTCTCAGAGTTTGCCTTTGTTTGTTTTTTAAAAGCTATGCCTGTGATGCCACAATTGAAAGTTCATGCTAAACTAGAAGAGGATGCTCTTTGAAAAATGTGAAAATGATGGTACTATTCAAGGTTCTGCATTATGTTAAATCTGTTCCTGCTCACAAATGTTGTGCTGTGTGCCATATGTATTCCCTGTTATGGGCAGGGATTGAAAATATGAACAAAATTGCCTTCCTGGTGATATAGTAAAGACTCAGCATCAGTTCAAATGAAATTTTGACCTTCCTTATTGTGATTTCCATGACTTTCCAGCCTCAAAATCGATAATTCTATCTGGAAACTACTATGCCCATGGCTGAGAAAATATGTTTATTTGCTTCCGTTAGTATTGTTTAAGTTTCTTTGTAGATACCAAGAGATTCACTCACAGATATAGATGTTTTGGAAGAGTCTAGTGCCACTTGTTCATTTAGCAATTTTCCTCTTGACCATTTTGTCTTTTGGACTTCAAATTCATTTTCCATATCTCAGTAGAGTAGAATGATTCCATTCTATTCTTTGCTCAAACTCTGCAGAACAGAAATGGTCCTTTCCATCCATTCCTAATCTGGATCTCACATTCAGCATACTTGAGTCAGTTTGCTACATTCTTTATTTGGAGGCTCTCAGGGGCTCAAGAGATGGCATTGTTTTAATGAAATGTGACTGAAGTCCTGAGCCTCTGCTGGTCTGCCTAATATATATATATATATATATATATATATATATATATATATATATATATAAATTTAATTGCTTCATGGCATTGCACCTCCATAGCCTGAGCTGTCTAAATCCCAAAGTGGCAACTGTAACCTCAAGCATTTTTTCATTGACTCACATACCTGTATTCAGAGGACTTACTTGTGCAGCAATGATATCTTGCTTCCATCTGACATGAGTTAACCTGTGACCTTTGCAAGCCCCTGGAAGTGCTACTCTTAAAATAAAATAAAAAGCTAAAAAAAATGAAAAATGACAATACATGAAAAATATAATAAAAATTATCACAAAAACCAATAAGGAACAGAATTAAAAGAGCAACAACGATAATTGTTCAGTAATAATGGAGTGAAATGGATTCCGTTAAGGAAGGGTTTCTTCAATTTTGGTGCCCCTGTTGAGAATGCTATCTCCTATGTTGTCTGTACAACTGTACATCTTGAAGCTTTTTCCTAAAACACAGTTAAAGCCATTTTAATAGCACTTTATTATCAGTATATTTGGGCTTCAAAGTCAAGTAACTGAGTATTTGTTCCTGTAATTTATTTCCCTTCTGTAGTTACAAGATAGCGTATGCAAGTCATGGCATTACAGAACTGTTGGTTTCTTAGAAATTCATCCAGTATAGTTTCTAGGATTGTTGCATAGATCATGGTGCAGTGGATTCCCAACATAATATTTGCATTCCTATTTAATAATAAAAACTAATAGTATTACAATTTTGAAATGTGCTTGTATTGTTTTCGAAAGGAGGAACATTGTAGGATAAATTTCCTTTGTTTTGCTTTGATTTTTCTGTCGAGTGCACTCTATTGCTCTGTACTGGAAGTTCTTGTCATTCTCCAGCTCTAATTATTTCTCTGCCCTAGAAAACCTCTTTGTTGTCCAGCTCTAATTATGTTCTAAAATTAAATGAATTATCATTTCCTTTTTGTGTCGAGCCTGCATTTCAAAGATCATAAATTCACCTTATCTGTCAAGCAAACTTTATTGCCTAATAGAACAATGGTGATAATAAAACAAAGTAATAGTTAATAGAATCCTTTGTGGGTTTGGGATACCTAGGGATAATAGCATGTCTGACACTCTTTAGAGCCAATATTTACCTTTATCGCTGCTCACAGCCTCCTGAGACCCATTTGTTGTGCAATTCCCATTAAGAGTTTGTAGTAAAACAGCCTGTTGTCTTACTATTTTTGCCATTAAGAACACTAAGTTATAAATAAGTTGTCACTGGTGAAGCAGAAGTATTACCAGAACTTCTTTTCCCTAAATAGTACTCATTTCTTCATTTATAGACAGCTTTTTGTTTTGTTTTTACAATAGTCCATTTCTAATTTGCATTTTCGCACTTTTTTCCTATCTTTTTTCTATTTCCCTACTATATAAGGTATCAACTACCACCATGCACTAACTGCAAGGTTTGGTTCAAATCCCAGTTTGGTGCTTTGGGAAACAGCCTATCTGAAGTGTTTCAGAGGCTTCTGAGTTCAGCTCAAGGTTCAAGGCTAATCCCCATTCAGAAAAACAAAGCTTTGTTTCTTTCTGCCTCCCACGCCCTTCACTATTGGATTATAAATAAATAAATGCTGTACATCTTTTCTCTCTTGACAGAAGTAGATGAAATTTGCAGGTATAACAGCCCAGCAGAATGGATTAAGAATGACAAATCACATCTCATTTCCGCCCCCACCCCCCAGTTGATTCAGGACACCTTGGGCAGATTCCACTTTACCTCAAGCAAGGCCAGAATCTTTCCAAACTACCCCACTCTAAGGTTTGAGTTTTGTCCAAATCTGCTGCATACTTCTTAGTCTCAACAAGATGATAGCTGATAGCTGGATAACCCCAATCCACAAATTCTTACATGCTGCAGAAGAGCTGTCTACAGCCCAGCTGTCAGTGAAGGACAGGAGATAAGCAGTTGATGACACACACGATCTTAAGGGCATTCCCCATGTCCAGCCATTTCTTCCCCAATCTGAAGTGTTTCAAAGTGCTGTATTGTTATTGTTGCTGTCATCATAATCACCTTCTAAAGAAGATTTCTTTATTTCTTTGGTAGCCAACATGTAGCCAGACGTTGTTGGACTACAACTCCCATCATCCCTAACCATTGGCCATGCTATCTGGGGCTGATGGGTGTCAGAGTCTAACAACCCCAGAGATGGGTGTGTGTGCTTGCTTTATTATTTCAGAGGCATGTCCCAAATAGCTACTACCCTATTACACTGATTTAGAGAGTAGTCAATGGTTGTAGAGGAGACTGGGGATCATCAGCTTGCCAAACTGTTGTTGACTATGGAACAGAGTCTTTAAAATCCCCCTATCCCATTGTCTCACTCTTCTCTTGTAATGGCAGTAACACAAAGTAAAAAGCGTGGGAGAGGCACATGGTACATATCAACCACATGAATGGGAACATAAAAGGCAATTGTTCTTCACTTTTCTTTCAAATATTTTTGTTAGAAAATGTAAAATGAAATTGACAGAAATAATGTGAGATAGATTGTGCCCTACATCCTACTGAAATCAAAGAGACTTGCAGGGAATTGTAATTGTGTCCCCTTCCAATGCTTTCAAGTCACACCCAGCTTTGGCTGCCTTGTGCTGCTAATACTCAATTTCTGTCACATTAGATGACAAATCAACATTTGCATCAAAGCCATGTCAATGATTAAGCTTTAAATCTAAATTTTGCACCAAGTACATATCAGATAAAGCAGCCTCTGTTGTGCTTGGTCCTTGGCACATCAGATCCTTGAACAGCAGGTGAAAAAAACCATCAAACCCATTCTTTTCTGTTTATAGAGTGCAGATCAAAATCCCCTTTACCTCTGAAAAGCAGAGCTCAGAGCTCATCTTGGGTTTCATAGCACATTCAATAGGCAGTGCCCTTTGCCTATCTTACGGAAGACTTCATTAAAAAATGAATAGCTGTTTCTCGCAATGTGCACAACAGACAGTGATGCTGTGAGTACAAAATACCCTCGAAACAGTTTAGAAAACTTCACAGCAGCTGAATCTAATGGGTTCCTAAGCATCAAGGAAGTCACTTGTTCTGCTGAGATGGGCCTGCAGTGAGACGAAAAGGCAACGAAAGAACCCAAGCCTCTGGAATTTTGTCATTTAGAAGGTTTTGCCTCTCCTGTTTTATCTGACGTTAATTGCAATCAGATGTAGTGTCACAGCAGCAGCTTGACAGACTGATAATACACTTCTGTACCTCAGTGGTAAAGCACCTGTTTTGCATGCAGAGGGTTGCAGTTTGCAGTCCTCACATCTCCTGGTATGGCAGGCAGAGACCCCTGCCTGAAATCCTGCTTAGATGTGCCAGCCAGTGGAAAGAGAACCAGTGGTCTGACTTATAAAGTAGCTCCCTATGTGCATTTGCATAATTCCTGTGCACCATCTTGGTTGCTTGAAACACTTTTTTCTAACCCATGCAATGTTTGCGTACAACAGGAATCGGTGGGTGCAAACCTGCAAAAAATAAAATAAAATAAATCTACAGAAGTCTTAAGCTATTCCCTTTTGTTACAGTAGTTTGGTGTTTTCCAATGAGGAAGAGAAATGGAACTTTCCCCAGTAACTCTCATGCAGTTATTTTAGAATGCATAAGCCAAGCTGAAGCAAGGTCTAGTTTATTGGGACTCTAGGTCCCTAAAACAGATGAAGACCCCTTTCTAGTCACAATGGTATGCTTTAACTCAACTTTTTTGATCATGCTATCAGTGGAAGTTGGTGGGAAGCACAAGAGTGAAAAGTGGTTTTAAGGCAGGGATGGGGGCACTCTGGCCCTCCCATTCTTGCTGGCCTCCAGCTCCTATCACTCCTGCCCCTGTTGGCTGGACCTTATTGGGACTGGAATCAAACAACATCTGGAGTGCCCCAAGTTTCTCCATCTTTGCTTAGAGAGAGCAGCGGTAACTGCAGACCTGGCACTAAAGAAAGACTAAGAAGAGGTACCTGCTACCATATGATTTTGCAGCTGTTGCTTTTTTGTTCCTTTGTTTTATTTGTCTCACCAGCTTCTTTAAGGGACTCCTTTCTATAATGGACTTTGGAAGTACAGTGGTATCTCGGGTTACATACGCTCAGGTTACAGACTCCGCTAACCCAGAAATAGTACCTCGGGTTAAGAACTTTGCTTCAGAATGAGAACAGAAATTGCGCTGTGGCAGCGGGAGGCCCCATTAGCTAAAGTGGTGCTTCAGGTTAAGAACAGTTTCAGGTTAAGAACGGACCTCCGGAACGAATTAAGTACTTAACCCAAGGTACCACTGTACCATTATTTTAAAATGCAGATTGTGGATCTTTCATTCATATAACAGATTATAATCTTATTTGAGCAAGGCCTTCCAATTTCCTTACTTACTGACTTCATTTGCTTTGCTTTGTTCTTTTATGCTATAGGGAGCAAAGACCTTTAGCCTAGATAAGTATCACTTCTTCCCTTAATTCATTTACAAGTTTTCAACCATGACCGAACAGTATATTCAAGAAATATATAGTTATATTTTCAGCAGCCGTGGGTCTCCCAGTTGCAGAGGGGCAGAAGGTGTCAACAACTAATCAACTCAATCCATTGCCAGAACTTCCATAATCCCTTCTCATTTGTGTGAGCTTTTATTTAGAACTTTTTTCTTTCTTTTTTGGACCTTATGAGAATGTCCTCCAATAAGCAAAACACACACACCAAAACATACTGTTCGACAATGTATTGTCTTCTTCTGTACATTTATTTCGTGCTTTGTTTTTGGATTGTCTTTGAATGGCTGGGATTAAACATCTATGGGAAAACTTTTATCAGCTCATGTGACACTTCATATTTTCACTGGGGAATTTTATCTTGTCAGTTTTAATGGCCACAAATGCAGTTAATGGCCACAAATGGGTTAGTAAGGATTAGGGAGAAAGAGGAAATAAATAAAACAGTAGCCAAAATTATGCAGCAGCAACTGTTTTTCATATCCCTTTCCACAGTGCTTTTTTTCTTAAAAAAAAAACCAAACATTTAGGGGTACTCTCATTTTGACTCAAGAAAATCACCATTTTATCGGGGGGGGGATACGGTAAATGGACAAAAGTGCAAAGATTCATAAAATGTTTAGGGGTATGCGTACCCCCAGAAAAAAGCACTGCCTTTCCAAACATGCTGTCTTCTGCCACTCCTTCCAAATTTTCTATAACATGGCAAAAGAAATTTCTGTCTGCCTTATCATTTATCAAATCAGTCTTAAAATGAAGCCATGTTTAAACATAAAATAAGCCAAGTAAAAAACATTCACTTGTGTTATTCGTAGTATTTTTTTAACTTTATTAGTATAATTAGAATTACAGTATGACATAAAATAACGAGCTTTTGCTAAACTCTGTAAAGCATTACATGCGTCTGCCATAAACAACCTCTATTATAGATTTAGGTTTTATTGCCACATCACTGCACTGAGGTGCAATAAACATTCAATGTCATCTTTTGTTTTTGTTTTTTAAATTATCCCAGGAGTAAACAGAAACTGTCCTCTATAAGAGTGTATCATTATTTTCAAGGAAGACTTACTATTATTACATGGTTTAGCAAAGCACTGTAAAAAAGCTACATAGAGAGAATACCTTGTCCTTGATAAACTGTGCAATCAGGTTTATACAATATACTATTCACATAGACTAACAAACTAAGAGATGATATTATGCAGTCATTGCATAGCAAAAAAGCAGACTAGTTAAGTAATATTCACATCTAATGTGCAAAATGCAGACCAAAAAGTAGCAAAATGGATAATTAGGAAGGTAAAATGCCCTGAATGAACACACTAGTTTAAACGCCAAAAATAACAAGATAAACAAATACCGAAGTTAAAGAGTCGTATTTTATTTTATTTTATTTTCTATACATATATCTACACATAATACCAGAAGATTACACATCCTCCTTTAGCAAGCTCCAATCAAATTCGCTCATCAAGTTTAGACAGGACTAAATGGTAGACAATGAAGCATTAGTTTTTTGTTTAAAAAAAGTCTCCTTTTCTAAAGAAAAAGTTAACTATTTCATTTTGTAGATACTAAGTGAGCAGCAACCTCTTGATTTATTGAGAAAGAGTATATAAAACATTGCCTGTAACATGTATAGATATCAAACTGACTATCTTATTAGCTATTTTGATTGAAGGTCCATGTAGCATTGTTTTTTTAAAATGCATTCACTACCATGTGTTATGGATTCTGAACCACTGCGTTAAATGCTTCCAAAATCCCATCAGTGTCTCCAACATTTTGAAAATATCCGTCTCTGAAATTTGACTCTCCCCTCTTAAAATAAATTCTCATCAGAAATGAAACTGGCTAGAATTATTTTTTTGAAGGGAATACTAATAACTTGCAAAATGGACATCTTGTATTTAAAGCCCTTACATATTGTTCCTACAAATATATTGCTACAGTAAAAATGAAATGTAATAAGTTTACTCAATAAAATGTATTTTCCTGTACATTCTTTTGTGTATGTTTTTTTCTGTATTTAATGCTACATATATTACATCACTTATAATTAACAGTTATGTATCAGCAAATATAGCAATAATATACAGATGATTTTTGTCTTAAATATTTTACCATTTTCCTACCAAATATAACTCCATTTTTTTTGTATTCACGCGTTACCTGAGCATACCAGTCTTAGCCTAATAATATACACTGGATGACAGCTTCAACCTGCAAGTACTGTACAGATAGCCACTTTACAAATGGAACTAATTCCAAGCTCTCCTCTTTTTCTTTCTTACATTTAGTCTTTTCATTTTCTTTCAAATGCCACTGACTCCTTTTTTTTTTAACTGCAGGCTCTAAATATGTTTCTTTTTAAAATATAACATATTAAGAGCTTAGAGAGGTGAACCGTACACAATATATTAAGAACATAAAAAAGTAAAAAAATGTACAATCTCATGCTGTATATTTACAAATATTATCGAAATAATAGATTTTGTCTTTCTCCTATCCTTATATTTCAATCTAAAGCTTTTAATGTACGGTTTTATAAAATAATACACTCAGCTTTTCTAGAGCTTGCAAAACTGTGTTCTTGTTTTTCCCCCTTCCTATAACAAACAAAAACCTAACCAAAACAAAAAATTCACCCTGTAAATAATCCAAGAGTCGATTTCTCTAATGCGTTAGAAGTAATTAGAGCTCTGCACTTAATGTGCAATAGATTCAATATTATCAAGTCAAGTGACAATCTGATGCTTAAAATAAGACTGCAGCGGGAGAGCATATTAAAGCATTCATCATCGTTAATCAAATGTGCTATTCTGTGATAACCTGTACCATTAGTAAGTAGGCTTCCTTTTATGTAAATAACATTATATACTTTTTAAACTGGTGGTTGGTAATTTAGGCAAAGAAAGAAAGAAAAATAAATCTAGGAAAAATATTGTATTTTCTGGAATCCACCACTTTGGAAAGATGTATATATTCTATAAAAGAACTGAAAATAAGTAGCACTCCAAAAATGGAAAATACCATACCATATGTGCAACATGAACATATATAAAGACTACTTTACCTTCTATCATTTTGCATAAAAATATTTCTCTTCTGACATGTACAGCATCTGTTATGGGAACATTCAGCAATAGGCTATCTACAAGTGATTTGGATTTCTTACATTTCCCTCTCTTGTTCAGATTCACGGTTCAGAATCAGGTGTCTACATCACATTGTTACAGCCCTAGAGTACAGAATTAATATCTTTTCTATTATATATTTATATATATATATAATATACTTTTACTTCATAAAATAAGGAAATCTCAATTTCTTTTAAGACAGAGGCAATGAAGCAAATGGGAATTGCTGTGTGTTTAAAACCAAAAATAATAATATTAATAAGACAATCCCCAGTGCAAAAGAGACTGAACAAACTATATATATGGTTAATGGGGTTAGTGAGGAGGAGGGTTTTGGTCTTTAAGCTGGGGCTCTCTATTTAAATAGGTAGCCCAATACACTAAATTAAAAATCCCAAAAAGCAATGGGAATGCTATTCTTGATAGTCGGTCAATTTTGCTGACGCTGTTAAAAGTTTTCTTGGGTTCTGGAGGTTTTGCTGCGTCAGATTTGACTTCTTTTGGCTCTATTGTTGCGCTTTTAGCAATGGTAGCTAGTCCAGGGTCCCTTGCGATATTAGGGGTGAAGCTAGTTGCTGTCGCTGGTGCTGTGAACGAGTTGTTTTTCATAATCAGAGGATCCTTTACTTTCTTTGGCTAGGAATGAGAAAACATAGACTTTAATCCAATACATCCATTTGATCATCCATTCCAATGCTTGGACGGCTCCAAGACATATGTATGTTTTAGGAATATGCAAAACATTCCTTTTGTTTTCCACATGGATATTTCCATGTTGAAAAAAACAAACCATGAGATTGCATTTCCTGGCCATTTATGCACAAAAGCAGATGTGCACATTTAGGAAGGGCAAAATTTTCTGATATTTGTTTAAAAGTCATGGGGAACTTTAAATACACATGTGTTGATGGGAATGTATATATGTAGGTTGTTTTATATAGATAAGTTTGTTTTAACAGAAATTTGTCCTGTAAGCATGGGTGCATCCTTTCCCATAAAAATGAAAAGGCTCTTTGATAGAGTAGGATGTAGAAGAAGGGGATACCACTGTTTACATACTTCCCTGAGAGAAAATCAATTTAATTTAGTGGAATTTTATTTTGAATAGACATTCCTATGATTGCACAATTCCTACTATGCATGCCCCCCCCATTTGAAATTCTACCTAGATTATATTGTTCACCTAATCTCCCATTCTATACATGTTGTTTTGCACAGCAGCTTCTGAGCTGCAGCAGCAGACTTTGTAGTAAAAGCATTGAATTTATTATTATTATTATTATTATTATTATTATTATTAGTGCCTGTAAAAGCTCATAACAGTTATTTGCTAGCCCAGTGCATTAGATTACAGCACTGCATATGAGAGGGCTAGTAACTGGTTGGCAGCCATGCATGGAGAAAGTGTCACTTCTATGTTTGCCAAGTGCACCTGAGCACAGAGATGTGTGGCAAAACTACACACATTCCTTTTAGAAAAGAACGGAACTCTAGATGAGAGAACTCCATTTTCTCCATTCATTTCAATTAAATGAATGGAAATCCAAATGAACGAGCTCCAAATGAAAAATCCATTAGTTTGCCATTAGTTCTATTCATTTAATTGAACTGGAAGCCTGGAAAGGCCTGTACAGACCATAGAGATGTCACATGTAGGATAAAAGAGGCAGAGAGCAGCAAAACTGACAGAGGTGAACGCTGTCCAACCCCTTGCCTACTTTTTTTAAAAAAAACCTTTTGGCATCGTCTCCAAGAAAGCCTCCAGCAACGTGCAGTCTTCTGCCAACATCACAATTTCCCCCAGTGCTATTATTTTCAGACTCAAGGGTCTGGATGGCACGTGCATATACATCACTTGATGTCTTGTGATTTGATGAATCATCCCTTGGTGGCTCACTGCTGAATGTCCAAATTTTCTCAACTGAAAAGTCTTATTTTGACATGGCAACAAGGGTGATATGCAAGCTGTCTTTGAGGTGCTGAATTGATGTTAGCTGTTTCACACATATATGCAATTGCTCAGCAATTCACATGCGTATGTGTGATTCACTCTTAGCTGCAATCTGAAAAGGAGCTGCAGTAAATTCCATATTTCAATGCAGATATGAACTTTTTTTAAAAAAAATAAATCTTAATGGGCTGCTGAATTCATAAATAAGTTGCTTGTTAATGTTGAAAGGGAACTGCTAGCATCTGAGTTGTAACATCTTTGGGAGGAATTAATGATACTGGATTCCTTGTAACAGTCCTAATTCAAGGGGGAGGGACAGAGAGAGTAAATTGAACTCAGAGGGGCTTACATTTGAATGAGAATGTTTAGGACAGATTATCAAGTTCAAGCACTTTGGTTCTGTAGGATCATGTTTCCCATGCAATGCGTACAGTGGGTCATATGGCAATGTATATTATTACCTTTTCGGGAACAACACTCTTGCCATCCCATGCATAGCCTCTCTTTGTAAAGTAGTTCACTGTTGCAAATTCAATCAGTGCTGAGAAAACAAACGCATAACACACGGCTATGAACCAATCCATAGCAGTGGCATAAGCCACCTTGGGGAGAGAATTCCGTGCACTGATGCTCAAGGTGGTCATTGTCAGCACAGTTGTCACTCCTGCAAAGCAAAGCAAGAACATTTCAGAACTCATCCAATCACCACCCTATTGCCTACTCCCATCCACCTCACAACTGCGATATCGCTTTGAGTATATGCCATTGTAGAAGAAGAGGAGAAGAAGAGTTTGGATTTGATATCCCGCTTTATCACTACCCGAAGGAGTCTCAAAGCAGCTAACATTCTCCTTTCCCTTCCTCCCCCACAAGAAACACTCTGTGAGGTGAGTGAGGCTGAGAGACTTCAGAGAAGTGTGACTGGCCCAAGGTCACCCAGCAGCTGCATGTGGAGGAGCAGAGACGCGAACCCGGTTCCCCAGATTACGAGTCTACCGCTCCTAACCACTACACCACACTGGCTCTCTCAACGGTAGTTAGTTACAGACGTCTTCAGGTTTGTTTAGCAATACCATGGTCCTTTTTGTAACGCAAACATTGGATCCACCAGCAGGAGCATCCCCTGACCAGAGTTCCACTCAGGGTGTGCTCCAGCAAGCAGAGCAGGGGAGTGTGGCTTTTGTCTTCTACCCCTTTAGTACTCAATGCTACCTCTCACACTGTCCCTGATGTTTGGAGGACCCTTTGGATGCATGTGAGACGTGGCACTGGCAGCCACCAAGGGAGGAGGGATTGGCAAAAGTTGTTTCTCCTACTCTGCCTGGGGGATCCCTTCCCCTGGATCAAAAAACTTGAGTCCACCAAAGGAGAAGTCTGGAGCAGATATAGATGTAGGAACAGATCAGTCAAGATCCAAAGAGCAGTAGCTCTTAGAGTGCCCAAGGGCTTGTATGTTAGTGTGTGTGTGTAGGAGGCATTGCTGTGGGCAAATCCTAAATCCAAGCTCTCCTTGACACGTAGAAGGAGTTTCAGATACCTCACATCCTAGCTATAGATAAAACTTACTGAGTGACAGGCATTATTTTCATTCAAGTATTCTCTGTTTTTATTGGATTTGAAGTTTGTTTTATGCCTGTTTTTATTGTTAATTGCTTTGTGATGTTTTATGGGAAAAGATTCATAAATGAAACGGATAGTATTGAACATGTGCAGGGTAGCTACTTTTTTATATACCACACCATCTTGTGCATTTTTACATCAAAGAAATTTCCACTATGGGCAATGGTGCTTGCTTCCAGGCAAATGAACCCAGGATTGCAGCATTAGATATTGCAAAGCGTGTTCTCCTTCATGGAGAGCACGTGTTGCGGTGGGGTCTGCTGAGCCACCCCTCTGTTACCAGGCAGGGTCTCTAAAGATGGCCTGGGGCAGTGATTGGTTCACTGGATTGCTGGGGTAAAAGTTATGTTGCAATCTTGGTGGGAGGGGTAAAATGTTTAAATACTCTGCACGCAGCCTGGAGCTTTCTCTTTGCTGCGTGCAACGGATCACCTGCCCACCCGCCCTTGAGTAAGGGGTTGTTGCATTGACCTTGCTATGCCTGTCATGGGGTTGTCTGCCGTTGGGGCAGGGGCTTGGTAGGAATTTTGTCCATCTGGCTGATTGGCTGGGCCATTTGGTTTTTGCCTACTGCTTAGCAAATCGTCACAACTTGTAAGGTTGCGGTTAGGCATTGGTTATAAATTGGTGGAGGAGGGGTTAGGATAGGCTGGGCCTGCCCCTCCATGGTTGCTGCGGAAAGGGAATTCCGTTAAAGGAATCCTGGGGCTTGCCATCTTTTCGTCTAATCCCTGGAATGGGACTAGGGCTGGCAAGCCTTCGGGGAGCATGCGGATGAGAATTGAGGGTCTGTGTCTCAGCTCCATTTCTCCCCGACTTGCTTTCCCCCGCACTGTCTTTCGGTGGTGCCCGGAAGTCAGTTTTGTCCCCAGGCGGGGGGACAGATAGTCTTAACCAATGCCTAAACAACCACTCACGGTTTTGTATTTAAATAAAGTTGTGGCCAAAATTATGCCAAAAACCTTAAACAAAAATTAAGTGTGCGTTGTGAGTTATTTGGGGGGTGGCTTGAGGACCTCGACACGCAATAACATAGAATCACAGAGAGTTGGAAGTGACATGAAGGGTCATCTAGTCCAATCACCTGCAATGCAATGCAGTCACCTGATTTATGGCAGTTCCCATGCTGTCTATCTTCCATAAATACTGATGATAGCAAATCATCAGGTTGCAGCTGGAGAAATCAAGTCATATGAGGATTGTCCCTGACCACTGGACAGGGTGAGGAAGTCCACATGAGAGGACAGAAGGTAACCCTATTTAGGTGTTAAAACAACTTGAAAACAGAACACAGAAACAGTGGGAGTGGGGATGAGCACACCAGCTCTGCTGCTCTCTCACCCCCTGCCCCTCATCACCTCCCACAAATTTTGTGCCTCACAGCAGGGAGCCTCTTATACTCCTGCAGGCTCACTGTGCAATGCTGACATCTGGAAAATCAGGGTTATACATCATGTGGAGAAGCGTACTTGTCCCCACTCTTCTTTCCCTGTGGCCTGGATTACTATAATTCCTGAATAGGACTCTTGCTGTACCACTGAACTGGCAAAATGTCAGTTAATTGGATTATTGTGATGGTTTACCACTAGGGGATGCCATTTGGATTTTCTGCCTGAGGCACCAAAACATCTTGAGGCAATCCTGATTGGAATCACATCCCTCTTGGCATTTGAGGCAAATTACAGTTATGGCTATGCCTCAACTGGACGAGCCAGCTTAATGGTTTTCAGATGAAATGAATAGTCCTTTCCATTTGTCTTCTTGTTTCTGAGCCCTATCTCGCATGCTGCAGCAACATTTTCAAGCTGTTCTCCACAAGCTTAAAGACTAATGCTGATGAAATAAGAAAAATATTGCTAATGTTGATTAAATAACAGGGGAAATGCCACTGTGATCATATACTTTGCATTTTGAGTAGCGATGTTGCTCACCTGCCGCTGAGCAATTTTATTTTAACTAGCTGCTGAGCTTTTACTGAAAGTGAGAGGTCTGTATCTCTGTTGCATTGCTTACCGTTGCGTTAAATCACATATTCACCAGTTACCTTGACAACTGCAGACATTTCATGTATTAAATCTCTGCTGCAGTATATTTCCACTGTGTCAAGTGTTAGCCAAAACACAGAGCAATCAGAAATATCTTGCACTATCCATATTCAGATGCATTATTTATTGTCAGAGGGGGAAAATAATATGACCTTTCAATTATCAGTCATCCCTATTCTGAAATGTCTCCAACTGCATAACGATTTGTGTAGAAAAACTGACTTTAAGGCTGTAGTCCTGTCCAACACAATCCTATGAATGTCTGCTATGGCCCGTTAAGTTGTATTTACTCTCACGTAAATGTGCATAGGATTAGAGCCTAAATCACAAAGAAGTACATAGATGGAATTTAAGCACCCTGACCACCCACAGAATATTGGATCAAACTCTGCTGTCTATTTCTGTGTGTTTACATTCATATGAAATATCTGGACGTTTTCCTTTTCCATGATAGCTAAACATAAAGCTTTAGAAGGGAAAACCTAGTCAAATGCAATATACATATACATATACATACATACACACACACACACACACACACATTATATATATATATATATATATATATATATATATATATATATATATATATAAAATTTCCCAGAATAAATTGAATTGCTTTGTGCAGCCTTCCTCAACTTGGTGTTTTGCACTGCCGTTCCCACATATAGCAGACAATAGCATACAATTCTCATCTGGAGAGCATCAAGTTGAGAAAGGCAGGCTTTGTGTCTGGAGCTACTGACAGTGTCTCACAGAAGCCTACATGGAAGCCCCATCACCAGTAACGGACCAAACCCAAAGAGCAATGCTGGGCATGCTAGTCCTGCTCCTGCTGCAGCATCCCCTGTTGGCACCACTCCCACACTGCCCAGCCATACAGAGCTTGCCTGTTCAACAGGGAGGCCTGTTGAACAGACAGAATTTTTCAAGTGCTTAGGACCCTGATCACACAGGATTGTGGAAGGCTTACCTACATTCAGCAGGCATCCCATCAGTGGATGAGCGGCTGGTGCCTGGAGAGCATGGGGCCCACTCTTTGTCCGTGCAACACTTTATGCATTGCACAATACAGCCATAGACTTCACAGACCGGCATTTTATTGGTTTCTGTGGTCCTTGTCTTGCTATTGTCTAACACCATGATGTTGCCACAGAAGCCTGGAGATAAGAGGTGCTAAAACACTGGTTGGGGGAAACTGTTCTCAATTATTCTGCTTATTACAAGACCAGAGCAGGCTGGTCCATTAGGGCAACTGAAGAGCTGTCCCACCAACCTCAGCCAGTCCCCAACCGGCATGCCTTTTACTAACAACCAATCAGGAAGTAGCTCTGTCTGTCACTGACTCTGACTTCACTTACGTTTGGTCTCCCTGACTTTCGCCCTTACCAGTCCAACTGAGCACCAGTCACCAGTGTACAAGACACTTACCAAAGACAGTTCTTGCTGGAACGGATTCTCTGTTGAGCCAAAAGGATACCTGGGATAGAATCACTGTCATGATGCAGGGCAGGTATGTTTGAATGACAAAGTAACCAATCTTTCTCTTCAAATGGAAATGGGTCATCATCACAACATACTCTCCTGAATGGGAGGGGGGAAACCCAAGAATGAAACATCAGTGAAATTCCTATGGGACAACATGCTTCAAATTCACCACACAGAAATCATGCAGAAACTAGTATACTTTTTGTGCGTGGGATATGTTGTTTATTGTTTTTGCAACAGCTAGTCAAGAAATTCAGGAAAGGTTAAGAATTCCAGGCTCAGACTTTTGGAACTGAAAGTGTTCTCTCCCCCCCCCCAAAAAAAAATCATCTAAGAGGCTTTATCAGTAAGATACATCATGCCAAGTGATTTAAAGCTGAACTTTCCATCATCTTAAAATTCCATGTGGATAGATTTTGCCAGATTTTTCTTGTTTTTCCCCTTCTCCTAATAGGGATAAACTCAGCAGAAGCATCTTGCTATCTGGACATCTTCTGCAGAGTATCTGCTCTTTGCTTATGGGATATCATGGCTTGGATTGCATAGATCAGGTTTCTGCTACCTTTGGATCACCAAGCTGAATACGGCTCATCTGCCCTGGTTGGCAGTGCTGTCACAACAGCAGCAAAAATGCAGCTTCTTGTTTTTGTTGCATTTCTAGGACTGCAAAAATAAGGGAAGGTCATCATGTATCTGGGATGGTCACTATTCATAGCTGGTAGATTGGGTTCACCTTGGTCATCTCAAGTTGTGCAACCCTGGCATAGATTGACATTTGAGGGGTTTGACTCGGCTGACTTTGTATTAGGAGTGGTGATTTGCCCAAATGTCCTTCAGACCCTTCCTATATCTTGGCTTTATAAATTAGTTTCCTGGCTTAGCTTTCCTCTTTTAAAAAGGGCAAATTGTTCAATGAAAATCACGGTGGTGTCTGATAACTATTTAATGGCCCTTGTGAAATGGTGTTTTCCAGAAATTAAGCAAGTGCCTCCTTTTTAATCTCATCATTTGTAACAGTTAGTTGAAAATTTAATATCTTGAAAAGATCAAATTCCTTAGGGTGTCTAATAATGTGGTATTGTATTCGGCACAGAGAGAACCGAAACAAAACAAATGTCAGCAGAGAAAAGAAACGAGAAGCTCGGAAATCAAAGAAAATCATCTCCTCAAACCAGAAATGATGCATAAAATAGTTCTAGATCTTTTTGAGCAAGGGCCCCCAATCATGTCCCAATGTGAAATGGAGGGTGGTTTATATGTGTCCCACTCTCTATAAGTAAATATAAGCCAATACTTAAGAGCAAACCTAGTGGTCTTTGGTGACGCATCAGAAGGCACATTCAGCCAGTTTAATGGGGACTAGTGCATGGTGTGTGGGAATGCTCATACAGATGTGAAACAGATGTGCAAAGAGTGTTTTCTAGGCGATTCCTACCCATCTTACTCCAAAATATATGCCAGAAGCAAAAATAGTTAAGGTGTTTAATATTACCAAGATCTGAAGTTGCACAGCCGCACTCTATCTTTACTTAGTCTAGCAAAGTATAAATTAATTTGCAAGGATGCAGAATTATTGGGCGCAGGGGGAAAGCAAGCTGCTGGAATGCACTGATTTTAGAGATTCTCACCTATTCATAAAAAATATTTGTTCAGTTTCATTCTTAATTGTTAAGTAGGTTTTGCACAAATACTTCCTCAAAATGTTGCCAAAAAAATGATCCAGGGAGCACTGGAAGGCTTTGCTTCAGTGAAAGGCTTGTGAATCCAGGATTGTTTAGTGTATTAGAAAAAGACAACTTAAGAAAGAAAATCATATTGATTTATATAATATATTATCTACATGGTGAGGGGGTCACTTCAGGAAGCATGAATCTGTCTGTTTCAGATCATGTTACTTTTGCATGTTACCATTCCATTCCCCATGATTCCATGTTAATCTGCCATTTTGAAATCCATCTCAAAATATGTCTTTTAATTAAATGCAATTAGCTGTGAATTATCATTTCAAAAGATGTATTTATTTAATATTATATGTAAATGAATATTTTTATATGTTTAAACCACTGAAAATATTTGGAATGTTGCAAAATATGGTGGATGGCTAAAATTCTGTGTTCCAGATTAACCAGAGAGGTGTGGGTCAGGTCATTTTATATAAAAAATCATCAAGAATCCCTGAGGTATTTCAGTGAAATTGATTGACAACAAGGTGAGCAAGATAATTAATGCATGGAATTTATTTACTGCTGAAGACACTGCAATGGCTTCTAGGTGAGGTGGCACAAAAGGTAAATGTGTCCTCTCTCTTACACAGAATTTTGAAAAGGCAAAATATCTGCCTTTGACCTTTCTTTTGTTATGTAAGTGCCAGGGGAAATCACATGATTTAAAAGGTGGGCCTTCATTAATCCTATCATTTCCCTCCCCAACATATATTTTAATGGTCATAGTTCACTCTTCAATTTCTCTGAGTCTGGTTTGGAATGTTTTTTTTTTTTAAATGACTCATCTACTGTGTCTGCATATGTAGATAGATGGATACAGTGCTTTTCCTGGGGGGTACGCAGGGGTACGCATACCCCTAAACATTTTGTGAATCTAAGTTTGGCCTCATTGAGGGGCAGTATTTCAATATGAGTAGGAAAGTGAGAGTACCTCTAAACATTTTTTTTAGAAAAAAAGCACTGGATAGATGATAGATAGATAGATGATAGATAGATGATAGATGATAGATAGATAGATGATAGATAGATGATAGATGATAGATAGATAGATGATAGATGATAGATAGATGATAGATAGATGATAGATGATAGATGATGATAAATGATAGATGATAGATGATAGATAGATAGATATAGAGATATAGATAGATGATATAGATAGATGATAGATAGATGATAGATAGATAGATAGATAGATAGATGATAGATAGATGATAGATGATAGATAGATAGATAGATAGATAGATAGATAGATAGATAGATAGATATACTCTCTAGTTCACTATTTCCAACACAGACTCAGGTTTATCAAGCAGAGGTTTCCTAGAACCTCGTCCTTCATACCTCTGATTTAAAGTATCACAATAACTGAACCTGAGATCTTATGCGCACTTTCACTGCATAATTTCCCCCCAGGATATCCCTCCAGGGTTATGCATATGTTTATGTATCTAGTTATCAGGTAGGGAGAGAACAGTTTGCAAGCTTAGCCTTTTCTCGTTCCTCCATTGTATGTGTCTATTTAGCAGTGATGTGGCAACATTTCAGGTGAGGGCCTCTCCAACCTTTCAAAAGGGTCCAATCTCCACTGTGCAGTGTTGTAGACTTAGCTTTCTTTCTTCTTCACTGGATAAGTTCCTTTGATATTGTTTAATCCTTGATGGAAGTTCCTATCCTGCTTTGTTTTGTTTTTACTTGTCTGTGCAAACATCTTGTGCAGAACTTGGCGCTAATCATAAATAATAGTGATTAATGTCTTTTAAGCCATTATGCTAATTTTGTTTTGATATCTTTGCAAATTGGAATCCCTTATTTTTTCTGCCTGAACTGCCTCATTCCTGACAGCATTGAGAAGATGATGTGAACAGTGACTCGAATTTTAACTATGCTCCTTCCATTAAGACTACATTTCTGTAGGGAACGCAAATAGCAGGATGGGTAAATGATCTTTCATATCCTGGCTTCTTTGGATAGAAATAAAGGTTTGTTTTGCACATTCCTGAAGATGCAACCAGTCAGGCTGTATTTCTGATACAGCTCAGCACTCTCCGAGATGCTTATTTAGTTCATGATTGACACGGGAAGTATGCTTGTGTGGGAGACAATATATTACAGTGGCTGGAACCTCAGATTCAGCTCTGTAAAATAGAAATAGCTACTTTCTTAATGAGATAATTTGGTAGGTTTCATTGACCATTCAGTCTGAGACCAATGAGGGTCTTTCTTGAAGTCCACTCCCATTGGGTTTTGCTAATATGGCTTATTATTATTATTATTAAAATGAGGAGAAGGAGAAACGGGCAAAATAAAACTAATTTTGGTAGCTTTGATAACCCAGTGTTTGAACAGTTGTATGCATGCCAGGCAGCTTATAGAATGTCATGCAACATGGACACTGAGCTCTGTTTGTTTATATGCTTGAGCTTCACAGGCAGTGTGATTTATTTTCCCAGAAAATGGTAACACTCAAGCTTATGAACAAATGGTGCTCAATTTTAACAGCAAAAGGAGTAGGTGGGTGACAGGAACTGAATCTTCTCCCAGCTGTCACTTATTATCCCACAACCCATTTCCCACAACTTTTGCACAGCTAAAACATCCAAGGGAATGGACAACAAAAATTAAAAACTATAAACGTTTCAAAAATAACAATTTAAGAAAACCCAAAAGAGAGCAGCAAGTAAAATCAAGATGGGTGGTTTGTCAAAATGCCTCCCGGAACAAAAGAAAGTTTTCTGCTTCCTTCTGGGATGGGATAGTCTACCATTTCAGAACCACAACAGAAAATCCTTTCAAGTGTCCCAACTGACCACACCTCAGATGCATGTGAAACATGCGAGTGGAACTCAGGGAATAGAAGTCATAGGTAAAATTATACATTATGTGAAAAGAACTGTCCTGGATCACAATTAGTCACTGGGCATGTATGCTGCCTGGGTTCTTTAATACCAAAAAAAATTGTCCAGAATATTCCACAGAACTCCCCATATACTTCAGTCATCAGTTGGAGCACTGCTTACAGTGCTGGCCTTGTCTGGAGGAAGGTTGAGTACCTCAAAAGACAGGGCATTTTTGGTGGTTATGCCTATACTGTGGGCTTCCCTCCCTAGAGACTACCATATTTTGATATGGATTCTGAGATTTTTTTTCTGTGATTGTTGTTATTTACATTTATTCATTGCTCACTATATAAAATGTCTCAAAATGACTTACAATTGTAAAAAAAAAAAGCATACACAGACAAGTCTTTAAAACAAACATCAAATAAAGCAGCATTATTTACTAAAAGTGTTCATCCTACAATATTATTAAAAGGCTAAATCCTGCCCCACTCTATGAAAACATGAACCCCAAAACAGGCAGAGTTACCATATGATCCCAATCAAGAATAAAAGTTTCAGTGTTAAGTTTTGATAGCTTTAGGTAGTTAGATTACTGCTGCTTGCTGGTGGTGTAAAATATTTTCTATTTCCACTACCAAATAATTTCAGTTGTATTGTTTTTATTCTTTTGTGGCCTGACTAGAGCGTTTTGAAGAGCATATGGCAGAGGACAAATTTAAAATAAATTATAAAAATACATCTCATGAGATATGTCATTATTTTATGCAGAGTTCCTGACATTGATAATACTCTTGCTGATCTGGCTTAGTAGAGAGAGAGACCATATTTATCACCCACCTGTACTGGACTGCACAATTCCAGAATCTACGGTTTGTCCCATGAGATCATATTGATTCAACCGAGAGCCATCTTCAGCTACTACAACAGACCTTGCTGGTTCCCGTGTCCATTCGTACATCACCTCTGATTTCGTATAAGCATCTAATTAGAGGGGGGAAAGTCATTTCCAAAGATGGCTCAAAAAAGTAATAATTGGCTACTCTGTTTCTCATCACATCATTCCCTTTCTTGTTCCTCTTGCCAACAAAACTGTCTTTTCTCCCAACAGTTTATTTTATTTTGCAGCATCAACATTCCAATGAAGACCATGGCAGAAGTGAGTTTGCCGAACTTTTTCTTTCTGTTATCCAAATGCACACCATGAAATGGCAGTAATACTGAGAGGTGTATTTTAAGAATATTTGATATGAAGGCATATACCGCATTTCTGAAAGTCTTACCAAGTGTATCAACCCAAAAAGAACAAGTAAAGGCTGGGGAGTTTTCTCTCTCGTTTGCCTGACTGATGTGGCGTGAAAGCACCTACCACAATATCCTGACTTTGGTCCAAATGTCTGACTCCATCACTCTTGAACCCACTTATACTTTGCCTTCTGTCTACCATGTACATCCCCCAGGGTGACTTGTGCAATTTCAATTAAGACCCAAACCAGTCTGCTTGCAGCCACTTCAGATTTTAGATTTAAATCCCTGAAACTGCTTGAGCAGTAGAATTATTTGAGTTTAAAGCATTTGGCAAGAACCCCAATGCCTTTCTTTTTCCCTTATCAGGTTACTGTTGTAGTTTAAATAAGTTTCACCTTTTTAATTCCCAAGGAAATCTTCCTAATGAGTCCCTGCTTTAAACCACGGTAGCACAAAGTTTGGAAACTATCCATCACTCCTTTCTGCACACTTGGTAAATGCAAGACTCTTTAGTCCATTGTAAGTCATTCTGTTTTAGTACCCAACAAGGAGAAATTATAGAGCTAGTATGCTGACCTCCATAATAGATCAAGGTACTAAATATCAGGAAAATACGGCATTTACAGTGGAAAAAAGAATTTATAATTGATGGAGCAAGTTGTATTATCTTGACACCCCAATGCGCTAATGCTGTTGGTGCAATGATAGGGTTCACCAGCACTGAAGAAGGTCACTTTGTAAACAGAACTTCTTCTAGGCAGGCAGAAGATATTCAGAGCTGTGACCACTCCCAAACTCATCTTTTGGATGAGAAGCTGACACCGGGTATGGAATCTAGTACAAAAGGTGGCTTTTCCCCAAGATAGCAGCTGAAGGAGTGACTACTATATCTCAGATCTGTAGTAGTCACCCGGTTTTCCCAAGATGGTAATCCATTATGTTGAGAGGCAATTTGATGCAAAATATTCCTCCTGATGGTCTCTCTCACTTCATGGGATCCTACACAATTATTTTCAAAATAGCTTGGGCAGAGACATGAAATAGTAATACTGGGAATCATTGCTTTTTGGGCATTGGCAAGGGCCTGTGTTGATGTTTAGATCTTTAGGTCAACATGTGAACTTCAAACGGCCATCACTTCATTAGACTGAGCAGGCTCTTTGCTATATATGGTTAGCCAGACCCTTTGTGGTATTTTGTGAGGTTCCAAACACTCCTTTACAATTCCCATGATCCTTTTGGGAATGATTAACTGGGACATCTATGAGTTAAAATCCAACTGAAATGCATATGATGTTTGTAAGTACATCCTGCTCTTTCAATTGAACTTGTATACCAATGGATTAAACACTTATTTGCATTAATTTTCAATTTAAAACAGGATTGCTCCCATTTGGAGCATCCACATTTTCTCTGTATAAATTGCTGAAGTTCCTCTTTCCCTCGTAAAATGTAGCTGCCATCAAGCAGAAATAGGAACTATCTATATGCTGTGCTATCACAGTGCTTTGTATAAAGCTGGAGCGGAGCCATTTCCTTCTTTGGTTAAGGCCTATGCCAGACAGGATTACATTTATTCATGTAGAAAATCTTCATTTAAAAAATAAAAATGCAGTGATTGGAAAATGTGTGTACACATATACAGTTCCAGGCTTTTAAGTCTCCTGTTCTGACTGTTAAGTGGCCTGTGGAAAGGAAGGATGGGGAGGAATGATTGTTAAAGTCAACTTACAGCTTCCAAATTTCAAAGGGCAAGCATGTGCATCCATGGGAAAGTCTTCTAAATGCATTGGACATTCTGCTCTCACTGTGAGTCTATAAGGGGTCACAGGTAATAGTACAGATTTAGGAGCAAAAAGTGGCTTTAATACAAATTATAATAAAAGATATGTATTCCAGCACAGTTTGGTTAATGTAGTATATCAAATTATCATTTGCATGAGCTTCCTTAAGAACACTTGCTCTCTTGGCTTAAAAAAAGCACTTTTCACTTCTGCTCACCCTTCTATTGTCACCTTGCAAGTATCTTTATCAATAGCAGTAATGTTTTGTGCTATGTTATTGCTAGGATCTTTGTAGTTTTCAGTTTGCTCTATTGGCCACATTGAGGGGTTCAACGTTTGAACTAGAATGGTGGATAGAATACTCAATTTATCAATAAATAAAACTCAGTAGTCACTGGTTATTTTTGCTTTCGAGGCCAGCTCCAACACCCTTACTCCAGTGCTCATTTCAGTAGGACTACGCAGGAAAAAATGGAGTTGCGTTGTGCAAGTTTAGTATGCAATAGCAAAGCTAGATTCCTGCTAGGTCTCTTGGTCTCCTTCTCCATTTAACCTGCTTTCATTACTTTCAATTTGTTCCATTTTTATTGCTCAGGGTTGCTTGTCATCATTACATTCAGAACAGAGCAGTGGTGAAGGTACACATTTCTGAAAGTCAGAAATATACCATTTATCAACTATGTTTATACCCCTCCATTCATTGAAGGAGCGTAAGATGATGTAGCCACCCATGTAACAACTCCAGGTTCATGAAGGAATGGAGATTCAAACCTGGCTCTTCTCCATCCTAGTCAGACACTCTAACCACTACACTAGGCTGATTTTCAGGAGAATTCCCAGCCCTTTTGTAAACGAGTTCCTTGTACTTTTATGCTCTTCCTCTTTTTCTGTTCCAGAACACAAGCTTTTACTGGGGTCTGCCAAGCAGACCAGAAATGCCTATGCTCCTTCTGAAGAGCAAAATCAGCTCTGGATCTTGTAAAAGAAGCAAAACAATATCCCATTCTTCCCGTCTCATTAGTGTGCTTGGCTTGCCAAGTGAGACAAACCCCTACTTGTCATGTATAGGATGCTACTTTAATGCCATGGAGGAAACGACTGTTTTCGCTGCAGCAGCTACAGCTCATCCATAAGACTGGACTGTAAGAGCCTAATCTCCAAACTTGTTAAAGTGAAATATGAAGCCTTTTCAGTATCCCAAAGAATTAAGTGGAACTTAAGTAAGCTTAAAGGTCATAAAGTGAAAAGAGAAGCTCAGAAGAGAAGAAAAATTGATACCGAAAACAGCTACATTCAGTGTATGCTTTTCAGGATGTATACATCATTTCAAGATCTAGAATTCTAAAATAAGTGGTTTTCTTTTTTTAAAAAAGAGGAATATAGAAATAACTTGTTCATTAAGAATGATAAATTATACAACACGTTTTTCATAAAAGGAGAGGATGCCATGTTGCGATTCTTACCTCATTGTATAGAGCAGTGTCCCATCTTCCGTAATTCGCAAGAGTTTGTTAGGCATAGTCATGTTGTGAGCTACTGATTTCTTTCCATTGTGGAAAAAAGTATCTGGTGTCCATATTTTGCTGGCCATTAAATTATTAAGTCGGAGGACTTGCATGGGTCCTTTGAATTTCAGTCTTTCATCCCTCCAGCTTTGCCGGAAAAATACATCTATTGTGTATTCCTAAAAATTGGACAATGGGGAGTTTTGAAAATAGTACAGTTTGGCAATAGGACTACTGAATAGGAAGAAGCTTCCAGAACAAGGCAGAGCTTATTTTATATCATGCTCTCTGCTATACCAGCAAAGAATATATGAAACCCAAAACTGACTTTGAAAGGGTGTTACTCATCCAGTCTTCTGCATCTGGGCCTTTACATACGCAATATGGACAGACCTTACAGACTACCACAGAACAGTGAGATTACTTCCTCAGAGAAGTTTCATATCAAAATTCAAGTATGCAACAGCAGCCACAACAGGGAATTCCCATGGGGAAAATGGAAGACCAGGACCTTGCTCTCTCATTCCTTGGAAACTCCTTCTCTTCACCTGAAGCTATAATAGGTTTTGGATCTTTGGAACAAACAGTACAGTCCTATACATGTCTACTCAGAAGTAAGCCTTATTGAATTAAGGGGTGAAGAACCTAAGGCTCTCCAGATGCTGTTAGACTCCAACTCCCATCAGCCCCAGCCAGCATAACCAATAGTAAGGGATGATGGGAATTATAGTCCAGCAACATCTAGAGGCCTATACATCCCAAAGGTAATTTGCTATGCCACACACATTCTGCTTCCACAAATTGCCATTCACTCATATCCACAACCAAATATAATAACAGTGCTGCAACCTGGACACAAACACAGAGCTCACTTTCATTCTGCTTCTTTCACAGAAAGTATTCTCTGCACCATGGGAATATATAAATAAATTATCAAATGATAAACTCCAGATATGTGTTATTTCACTCATACACACTCTTCCTCCAGACTGATCAGAGCAGATTGCACATGGTTCCTAAGCAGCTTCTCACTCAGACATCGTATAGGGCCAGACCTTCTCTGATTCAGCTGTAAAATGACCACGTGTCTGTATAACATTTCTTCAGAGGCTGCCTTAGGTTCAAAAGGCCTCCACAAGTAGATGAAGTACATGAAACTAGCAGTCTCTGGGCAGCAGACACCAGGATGACTATTATTTTCTCAGTTCTCTACTAACCCTCCAATGCACCAGTTACTTTGAGAACTTTAAAGTACCCTCAGTGGGGTTTCAATTCTCTAGCTAGAAATGCAACTGTTTTTCATAAACTGTTTTTAAGGGGTAACATCCTAAGTCAAGAAGAAAAATGGAACCTGTGCTCATCTTCCCAACCCTAAAAAAGGTTACAATGACTTGATTGTAAAGAGAGAGTATCATAGAATAAGCATCAACTGTGATGCATGTTACAGGAGACACTGATCCTCAATGGAGGAAAGTCTCACTACTATAGAAGACCAATAATGAAAGTGAACAATAGCTATGCCACAACATTAGCTGTGTGCAAAGCACTTGTGAGCTGAAGCAGGAATAAGGCCACTTTCCTAGCCCTGCCCTCACTGTTGGACTAGCTCTGCCCCCAAAATCTGCACTGATCACGGGGATCTGTGGTAAGAAACAGCTATGTGTAAGATAGCAATACTCAATATAGAGTCATCGGGGACAAGACTAGCCCAGGGATGTAATGTCAGAGTGGCTCCAGGTGTGTGGCTCTGTTCTTGATTCAGCTCATAGTGTCACGCAAGTAATGTGTGATCAGGCTATACTCATCATCATTCCTCAGTGCATCTGAGGTCAATGCAGTAGACATTGGAACTGTATAGTCCACTTGAACTGAAATCTATGCACATAGGCCCTGATGGGGCATCCAGTGTGTGCTTTGGATGTGCATGGTTTGGAGGAAAGCTCTTACTACGATCTTGCGAAACCAAGTAATCATAATAGTCATAACAATTGTGATTGTCACTCCACAAAGAACTTTTCCAATAATATTCATGGCCCATATATTTCAAGATTCCTGAAGGGAGTATTCTGGAATTGGTTCTGCAAAAGTATTTGCAGCTCCCAAAAGAAATTGACTTTGCAATATCTTTTTCAAAAGATATCCATTATATGATTTACAGATAACAAACCTCATCTACCTGAAAAATCGGTAGACCACTACAATCAAGGGTATGAAAAAGCCTTGCTAACTTTGGCCTCTTAAATCCATTTAGTTTTATTAAATTATGTCATAATTTGGCATGTTTGCTAATCAATAGCCAGTGTTAGGGAATATCTCTTTGAAAAGGCTACATTTTTGTGGCTTACCACAAGTTGCTTAGGTACAAAATGGATAATGAAATTCTGCAGATGCATTTATTATAGGTTTTTATTTTGACTTTACCTCTTTATATGTAGTAAAGTGGGTGGTCAGGCTTTTAACGACTTGAGTAGTCATGCTTGACATCACCCTTACAACAATGACAACCACAAAAACCTGCAGTTCAATTACCCATTCTTTAGGTGAGGTATGTGTGTCCTCAGTAACTGTGCTGAGGATGGCCTGAACAATCAGACAAGATATAATTTACTATCATAATTTACTGTCATCTGCATTGCCCTAAACTGGTTCGCTGGATGTCTCTTAATCATGTATTCTGCGCCACATACTTCAAGTAATCAATTTGCATAGTAACATGCTTTATCACAGGGAATGCTTCCTTCCCAGTTGCTGGTGCTTCCCCATATTGGAAAAACTGCCACAAACATTTCAAACAAATTGAACTATCAAACTGGGGATAGCACTTGAGGTGAATATTTAAGTGCACTGAAATCAGTCAATGTGAACGGCTCGGAAAACTGGTCTAGAAGCAGAAAGCAGACAGGGCGAAACTGAGAGAAGATAGGATGGCACTTACCATATCATGGTCTGAAACAGGCCCAAAGCTGGTGACGAAGATGTCGGTCTTCACTGCAGTTACACGCTCTGATGAAGCAGGAAATTAGGATAGTGAGTGCTTATCAATAGCTTTCATTAGATCCAAAACCAGAAGCTGTTATCCAAACAAAGAACGCATTGACTTTTAGAAGCTCTGAAATAAGAGGAGGGGCTTAGCTCAATGGTAGAAAGCATGCTTTGCTTGCGGAAGGTCTCAATTCTTGGCATCTCCTCTTCCATCTGAAACACGGGGTCACTCGTACTAATCAATGCAGACAATACTGAGCTGGATGGAGCAAAGGTCTGACTCATTATAAGGCAGTTTCCTATATTCAAAATTGGCCCATAACATGAACTTAGTCATTTTGGCCCAGATCCACAAAACCATCAGTATGCTGTTGCTTACAAATTATTTTCATCCCCAGCAGACTGATCAGGCACCTGGTTGGCCTTCCCGGCTACAGCGAGATGATAGATTGTATTTCTATGTTGAGGTGTTCTATGATGAGACACCTAGGTTGTGGAACTCTTTCCCTATTTATAATACGCAAGCACCATCAATGTTTTTGCTTCGATTGCCTGATGAAGTACTTTCTGTTTATATGGGCCTTTTCTGATGCATACAGATCCTTTTGTCATTGTGCGCCACTATCCAGACAAGTACTATTCTATTTTGTTTTACGGATGTGTTCTATTCACTGCCTAGGCACTTCATTTATTTTTGCAGTCTATGAGCCTTTAAAATAAAGAAATAAATGTAAATTACTGTAATTACTCTGAAATGCGCATGTATTCATATAAATCAGCATATGCCCATTTTATTCAAATATATGTCCTTTTTGTGACACCTAAGTGGCCACCACAGACACATTCCTCTTTTATAAATCCATGGGTGAACACATGTGCACTGTTACAGGCTGGTTTAGGCAGGTCTGTGCTTCCACCTCGAGTGAGACTCAAGGTGAGTTCAACACTGCCATTTATTCTGCACTCCCACCACAGATTTGGTGTTAGCCCCAGTCCATATCTATCCTGTTGTTTCTTTTGAAATACTGTGATTAATGCATCCCGCTCCCCCTCCCCACAAAAACAGCAACTAGTTTTGATCTGAATTGAGAAGAAGAATGAAGAGAAATGAGCACATATCAGGGACTGGCTGGACACCGAGGAGTGGTGGCTGGATACTGATAAATGGGCACCAGGAGAAGCGGGGTTGGAGATTGACTTGGAATAAGGGACCAGTGAACTGGGGGAACCTGTAACCAGGAGCCAGGAGATAAGAGTCACAGGCAGGAGAAGCTGCAGGATTGGAGAATAAAGAACATGTATGGGGGGGGGGAGATAGGTCAGGCTGGTGTAAAGCCAAGGGTTTTCACACCTCCTCCTCCTCCTGCCCCCACCTCTCCAGCTCCACTTTTGCCCAGGACTAGAAGAGAATTGAAGATGGAGGAGCAGAAGGTATTGCACACAGCTCAAATAGGGGAGATACATATACTGCAGTCAGGGTGGGGCCTCTCTGTTGCCTCATAGGGTGCACACCTAGGAGTAGCTGAGAGATATAGGACTGATGGACATGCCTTCCCCTAACTTACAAGTGTAAAGGTAAAGGTACCCCTGCCCGTACGGGCCAGTCGTGTCCGACTCTAGGGTTGTGCGCCCATCTCACTTAAGAGGCCGGGGGCCAGCGCTGTCCGCAGACACTTCCGGGTCACGTGGCCAGCATGACAAGCTGCATCTGGCGAGCCAGCGCAGCACACGGAAACACCGTTTACCTTCCCGCTAGTAAGCGGTCCCTATTTATCTACTTGCACCTGGGGGTGCTTTCAAACTGCTAGGTTGGCAGGCGCTGGGACCGAGCAACGGGAGCATACCCCGCCGCGGGGATTCGAACCGCCGACCTGACGATCGGCAAGTCCTAGACGCTGAGGTTTTACCCACAGCGCCACCCACGTCCCATACAAGTGTACCTTTTACAATAAAGAGTTAATTTCTCACTCTGGACATTCTGCTCAGTATCAACTCATGTTTTCCTGGGAAGTAAAGAATAATATTGTAGTATTCCAGCTGTGGTTGCTTTGTCACACAGTGACTTTTGAGGGCTATTTTTTGACTGCTCTTAGGACTGACAACCATACAAATCATATTGAAGAGGCAGTTAGACAGCGAGTGTTCCTAATTAGTCCTCCAGCAAAATGGATGTGGCCTAGTCAAACCTGCTTCCAAGAGAATATTAATTGCCTTAGAGAAAGGTGCAGATTTTCTTGACGCCTAATTGGGTTGGAGCTTAATCCTAAAGAGGGTCATAGTGAGAATTAACCTCAAAGCACTGAAAATGTAAGGTTACTCTTGCTTCCCAAAGATATATTCATCTTGAAAAATGAGTCTTCATTTCTTGGTGGAGCAAACTGCTTGGGAACTGAAGGCTGTGTTCTCATCTCAAAGAGCAAATTAGATTTAATGTTTTTCCTTAGGTCGACTAAGGGACAGTATATGTTACACACAAATAGGTTCAGCGCAAACCCTGAAAACCTATTTTCCAGGAAAATCTGTGTTGGGTTGAGATGAAATGAAATGGAGAAGGGAGAAGGGTGAAGGGAGCAGACAGGAGAGGAGAGGATTGCTCTTAATGCTTAACTTAATGCTTAATGTCTTGGTTCCTGAAGGCTGCAGCCCTATATAGGTACATTTCCTGGGAGTAAATCCCACTGAACTCAATGGGACTTCTGAGTAGGCATTCCTAGGATTGTGATAGATGTAGCTTTTCCTGTGAAACAGGCTGCCTGGGTTTATTTTTATCAATTCGTTTAGTTCTCAAACTTTATATACTTCATAGGCATTGCATCTCATAGGCTTAACTGGCAGGTTCTATTGAATTCAATGCAATTAAATTAGCTTAAATTCCTATATTTTAATATGTGTGCTCAGAGTGCCTGACTTCCCCAAGTGATTTTGAATGATGATCAATGTCAAGATAAACCAACATGGTGCCCTCCAGGTGTTGGATAACAGCTTACACCATTCCTTGCCATTGGCCATATATTGGTTGGGGCTGATGGTAGCTGATATCCACAACATTTAGAGGACACCACTTTGGCTAACCTGGCCTAGGTAAAAGATGAATGAGTGCTGGTGCTCAGTGCTTTTCAGCAGCTATGACTATGCAAACAGCCCTAAGCAATTACAATATGTCGTGTTCTGACCTTACCCAGAGTCCTCCCGTCCCAAATTGCATCATTTATGTCACCAGTCATGTTACGTGACATATTTTTTTTGTTTAACTCTACCTGAATAACTAGCTTTCTCTGAGCAGATTCTGTGGGGGTTTTTTAACAATAATAATGATGATGATGATTTCTGCACGCTGAGACGGGAACTGCCCTTTCGTAGATTCGTGTTTTTTAAAAAGACATGCATGTGCTTGTTTACCACTTTTGCAATTAGATGATTCAGCTGTGCTTTGTTACATGCTCCAAAAATAATGACTCATTCTTACACAGGACACTTTAGAGCAAGTGACTCACAGACTTGGGGTATTACTTCACAATGAAAGATAACCATCTCTTCTTTTACCATTATTGGTTTGAGCGTTTACACCCACCATCTAGATGGAATTGTGTTCCTTTGGACTACAAAACCTGGTGCCAACCTGGACTCAAAGCCGCCTCAGGCGTCCTTATGGATGACCTTTATGAAAAGGACAGAGGGAGTGCAATTCTGTTCTGTTTTCATTTCATCCTCAAAAATGCATTGGGGGTGGGGCAAGGGAACTAAGAAGAGGTTGTGGGCTAAGGTCTTCAGCACTCAATGTAAGCCATAAAGAAAGGAGCTAACAGAAATTCTAACATAAAAGGCCTACTTTTTCAAAAAGTGTGTGTGTGTTGGCAGAAGTATAACTGGAGCATTTGCCCATTTTCAGCTCACAAGTTTGTAAACAGAGTAGGATTCTGCCTCAGCTCTATGTGTACCCTGAATAATGAGGTAAATCAGGGTGATTTAGGATAGTCGTTCACATTACCTCCCCCCCCCAGTTGAATTACTCTATTAACAAGCATGTGTTAAAGGCTAATAGGGGGCTGTCCAACCTTGGAAGCAGCTCTGTTGCATTAATTTCTCCATAAAGTTAAATGCAAGACTGCTGCCACCCTTTTCTGAGAAGCAAAACCAAGCTGACTGGGGAAATGCCCAGAGCTTGAAGGGGAAGGGAGTGCAAAGGAGAAAGGAGGAGTGCAAAGGTGCCCCCCCTTTTTTTAGGATAGACAGGTCTAGGTTTTAATCACAGCAAGTTTTTTTCCCCAGTGCACTCCAATCACAGTGATTTGAGGGCAGGATGTTGGAGTCAACAAATGGGCCATTGCTCTCAATTCATAAGGGAAACACTCAGAGCAGGGGAAGATATCCCAGTCTCTTTTGGAATGTAGAAAACAACTAGAACATATTATTTTAAAATAATGACCAACTACATAGAACCAACAACCAAAGCGTTGCAGTTGATCTAATATATGAAGCCAATATATGTCCCGTATGAACTGTAAAAAGGAAGAATAAAACATGATAAGGTGGGAACAGGCTAGTCTGGCTGCTTCGACATTATCATATTAATGTCACTGGATACAGTGGAAGATTCATAGTTTCTTGTGTGACTAAAGATTAATAGCCACACATCCAAATACATGAGCTTAACAATTCTTAATGCCTGTCGGATTTATTTGCGTGAGGGTTTGTAGACCTGGTTGGAATGCTTTCCAGTGATCAAGGCTCCAACCAGATGTTAAGACTTGTAGCACTGGCTTACTTTGAGTAAGGTGAATTAACTATTAGTAGTACTGCGGCATAAAATATGATGCTTTATTTACCGCAGGGATTTTGCAAACATCATAGCTGAAAGATGCACTCGTACAAATATATAGCTTCAGGACATTATGGTTGGATGTCTCTCTGGCACTTTGAAGGCATCTGGATGTTGGAAGGTGAAATGCAATAATGATTTAACTTTTACCCATTAGCATACTAGTTGACATAGGTCTGTGTTCTGCTAAACATCTCAGGATAACTTCCTTACCGTCTTTAATTGATGGACAGTCAATCGATACAAGTGATATACTTATGCCACTAATCTAAATGTCAATAAGTGCCATTATCTTCTCTGTTTAAAAATAAAGCTGTTGCACAGTGATGAGTTGGTCTTGCCAAAGAATCTAATTTTCATCCTATCTCCTCAATCTTTACTTGAGCTATTTAAGTTTTCTATTTTGGAACACTTGTTTAAGGATAAATAATAACTCAGAGATGGAAGGTGTTCATTCTAATCTACAAATACATGCTGTTTACTTAAAAGGTTGGGGGGGGGGGCTTGGTTGCCTAAGAGATAATTATTGGACCTAGCTATCCGAACTGCTGGATTCTACTTGAACAAGAGCATACAAATTCAGTTCCGTATGAAAATAGAACTTGAACTGGATCAAGGGTCAAAACTCCACTGAGTGTATCATTGTACATGTAATAGGAATTGTCTTCCAAAAAAACCCCATACATATACAGAGCTATACATTTGAGCCTTGATTAATCCATCTCCATCTCATGCTGGCCAAGGAAAACAGGAATAGAATATATTTATACTGCAATCTTCAGAAGCCATGCTGCCAAAAGATGGGATAAGAATGTTTGTTCATCATGTGTGTCTTCCTGCCAAAGGATGCAGCACCTGCAGCTACCTGATTTTGAGAAACCTAAACTATAGGGGTGTCAGAGAACTCTGCAAACTTTAGATCTGGGGGATCCAGCTCCCCTCCCACCCCCCACCCAAACACATCAGTTTGGGGGCAGACCCAAACTGTCTGAAATGAGCTTGGATTGTGGCCTTAGACGTCTCCGGGCTCTATATCATGTTGAAAATGTTGTTAAAGGCATGATTTTATGTTATTTTATCTTTATCCACATAAATAATGCTGTTTTAAAGATTGCACCTTTTTCAGATATCCTACAAGGCACATTTGACTCTCACCAGTTGCACTGCAACAGTTTTTTAGCTGTTAATGGCCGCCAACCCAATGGCTATAGTACAGCCAGTGATGTGGTCACAATGTACACACAGGTCCTGAAAATGTCTTCTATACCACAGAGTTCCTGGGTTTTATAGATAATACTTTTTTAGAAACTGTTCCTTTGAACTGGTAGTAACAGTTTTATTAGACAGGCACCAGTAAAATGTGCTGTTTCTCAAAGTTACATGCTTGATGGCTTGATTCAAATGTTTTATTGACAAATCCCAGAACTTTCTCTATCAGAAAAGAAACGAGTTCACACTGTGCCATGTTAACACATTACTGCAAACTACCACTGTTGTAGGCTATGCCAATGCAGATGTTGAAAATGGGGCCACTGATCTGCGCTATGGCTTGTCGTGATTATACGTGATCATGAATGAAATCAATTTTCAAAATCTAATTAGTTCTTTTTCTCTTGGTCTCTTGGCTATATGCAGGAGTTAAACCTTATGTCTTGGTGCGAGGGGGAAGAGGTGGTCAGAAGGAAAAAGGCACTTTAATGTAGAAAGTATTTCAGAATAAAGGAGATAGCCTTGGACTAAGTATGCTGCAACTAGCAACTGGCACTGCATAGATAATCTACCTGGAGTCATCCTGCTTCCGTCCAATTCACAGGTTATGGATGGCATTCCCAAGCCTCCCTTTAATCCCCACTCACAGCAGCTTGAATACCCCTGAATCATTTTTAATAATTGATTTAAATTGCATCAAATTATCCCTTCGCCTAATCAGAAAAGGCATTACCACTAATTCATGTATTATTCTTAAATGAGATCCATCCAGCTTTACTTGTATAGTATGTTCGGCAAGAACCATTACGGTTGACTAAAACCTACTATTGTATTAATCAAGGATCAAGAAATATTTATTTCTGGGCTAATCCTTGAGTTTACATGAAAGTAGAGGAAATAGCAGCACAGGAAGCAAGAAGAATGATTCCTCGTTTGTTTGTTTTTTATATATAGCTTCCAAAATTAAATTCAATGTCCTCAGTGCAGAACAATCCATTATTTTCTTCAGTTCTTCATAATCTATGAACAATATATACTCAACAAAGCCAAAGTTTAAAGACAATCATTGCTAAATTCAATGCCATTATAATAAAGACTTTATTCAGCATCTACAGGGGAATCTGATAAAAGTAACAGATAACAGATAACCGGGGGGGGGGGAGTGGGGGAGGCACTGAATAACTGGTTAGATGATAGATTGCGCATGTTTGTGTTTTGTGTGTGGCAAATGAATGCTTCTTTGAGGGTTGTTGAAATTAAATATGACAAGCAGAAAAAACATTTCATTTTCTATGAAACGTACATACCTGATAGCTGAACATTTTTTCATCACTTGATGCTTAGTAGATGGTTTGGGATCAAAAGAAATGATATGTGCACAGATGAGAGAACTATACATACAGCTGATTTTTTTTTTCTTTTAGCTTTCTGTTTTTGCTGCAGCAATTCCAGCTGCTGAAGAGACAAGGTACCATCTGATTCAAGCAAACATGCCGGGTTGAATCCAGACATCCTTTGCATGAACACAAGGGTTCCTTCCTTCCGTTTCCGTACAAAGGGGCTGAGACTCAGCAGAGTCTCCCGCTGGATGAAACAAGGGTGAGTGAAGTTTTGCTGATTCCCTCTGCAAACCCGCCCCCCTCTCTGCTTCCCGTACTGTTCTAGAGAGGATCTAACCCTCCAGAGCAGCTTCTCAGAGGCCATGGGATGGAGTCTTCAGGAGAAAAGAGGAGTCAGCAAAAATTGCCTCCCATCCTTCCTCCAGAGGTAGAGCCCTATGAGTGGGTTTTCATTTTTGGTTATGGATCCAAGCCATTGTCTCTATGACAGCAAGAACTCCTGAAGGAGAAATAGAAGTCAAAGCTCTGCTCAGTTCTCTGACACATCCACACACATGTGTTCTTTGGATCCCGGTAATTATCTTAATGGTCATGTCCTTGGAAGTTCATAAGATTTTGGAAGTTGTTTGACAACTATTAGATACAAGTTGATGCATCAAATAACCATTAGGAACAACATTGAGCGTACTATATCTTGAGTGCCTAGACATGTCACCAGCACATCTTAAGCTGCCCCTTCCTGTTGTAGCCCCCTGTTCACACCCACCCACACCCAAAAATAGTGCTCCTGGAGCAAAGAGCAGTCTTTGCTGTAATGTGAGGAACTACAATCAGATGTAGAAATTGGGACAGTCTCCCACATAAATTGTGGTAGATTGCAGCATCGGAGAACTCTTAAGAAGAAAATATTTTTGAATACAAAAATAATAGAGCAGCATTATATGTTAATAATACAAGAAATACAGTCAACTCACACTTCCTCTGTTTGCAGAGATTGGTAAGTTTAAAGATGAACTATTTTGCCATTTTTAAAATAAAATAGAGATGTGATTATTTTCCTAATTATGTCACAGTTCATATTTCACATTTTCAGGACTGTGTAAAAAGGCTGATTTTGGCTCTGAAGTCAACTGTTAGAACTGATCAGCCAGTTCTTAAATCAATATGGCCCACTTCTGCCAACAGGGTTAGCGTCTCAATCACAAAACACATTTATATGATAGTATGCCCCATTGTCATTAGTGGGAATTACTTACAAACAAATATGATCACCACTGCTACCTTCAATCTAACTGAGTTCAATCTGGGAGCAAAGTATAAATCTGATTTAATGGGAATGATTTGGTCTTTAAAGATTTAATACAGCATCAGTCATGGAAGATGAGACTTTCATTTACTTTGATTCAGATATTTACTGTCCAACCCAATGGATGCTTACCCAGAAGTGAATCCCATTTATATTCAATGGGATTTGCTCTTAAGTAAATGTGCCTAGATTTGTGACCTTAATCAATGTTATGAGAGGATCCGGGGGCAGGGAGGGGGAACGGACTTTTTTCATCTTTTGGATCATGGAATTTGGCCGCATATTAAGAAGTGTTTATATGACAACAAGTGAGGATTTAGCAAGGGAATGCTGTTGGATGGATCAGTTTTCAATACCTCTTTGTTAATTTTATCAGTTTACAAACATATAAGGTAATATGATTACATTTTCAAAGAGCAAAAGGAACAATCATTTTAGGCAATTTTGTTCGTAAAGTCAATCAAGATAACACACACCTCCCAATCCGGGTCTCAGGCGGTTATCGTAACCATCAAGCAAGCGGTCCAGAATTCGAGTGAATATTGTTGTGTTGTCCTTAATTTCATCTTGTAAGGAAGTTGACTGTCCATAGCTAGGGAGGAAAACACTGCTGTTAACATTATAAACCATTAATCCACCAACAAACCTACAAAATCATAATTCTGAAATCTGCTTAATCTTGCTTATACTGATTTATAGATGCAAAATCTCTTCCATCATGCCAGATTGTAGTAGCATTATAGGATACTTTCTCCTGCATGCTTTCTTTTTAAAGAATGCATAGTCATTGGGCAGCTTAGAGCAATGCACAGGGATGCCTAGAAATGGATAATAAATGAGACAAAAGTGGCCCTACAACAAAATGTTGTGATGTGGGGTGCTTCTGTTCAAGGTTTCAGACCCTTGATTCCATTCATTGACCTCCCACTGCGACAGTTTCCCTCTTCCCTCTGCCCTGCAATTGTAAGTCACCAACCCACCACCACTGAACATGAGGGGGGAGGCTCACACATTTGTGCCTGATCCCTGTTATATTACATTCTTTAATTTCTCTTTAATGTCTATGACATTAAAGCTCTCTCTTCCATCCCTGGAGACATTTTAAAATAACTTCTCAGTTTGAACCAGGAAGATACAGATATAGACATATTCCCTTGCTCACTCGCTCAACTGTCTATTCCTCTCTCTCATGCAGTAACTCAACCTTTAGTTCCTGGCGTGGTGGTGGGGTGTCCTGCAAAAATTTAGTACCCGCGGAACCTCACGGTTGTCCAAAGTTTGCCAATACTTCTCTTTTGTGCAGTGGTGGTCGTGCAGCAGCAGCTTTGGTTATATACTGTATACTTCAGTATATAAAAATACAGGGAGACTCCAATTGGTATCAGTATATAGATTTTGATCCTTTATTTTTTTATGCTGTTTTATGCATTATTTCTACTTTCCAGTCTACAGATTTATGAGTGTAAAATAGTGTGTTTTCCTTAAATCCCCTCCCCAAAAAAATCAGTTTATGAAAGCTTACCTTAAAAGAAGTACATAAATCATCTAAATATGCTAACAGAAGTAAACTGCAATCCTAACCCCACTAATCTGGGATTCAGCACCATTGTCAATGGTGCTTCCTTCTGAGTAGACTTGGTATGGAATGCACTGGGAGCGAATAATCAACAACCCGTTACTATACATTTTCCCTTAGAAATACATGGCAGTGGTTTCAACAAAGTATGTTTCGCATTGCAGCCAATGATATCTCCATGTAGCACAGCCTTGTTTGCATCCCTGTAAACTGGTTGGCACCATCATAAAAGGTGTAGTCATTTCTAATTTTTCTTTACTAAAATGAAAACCCATTTACACCTTCTAAATTTTATTGACGTCTTTGCTTTTGTTTTAGGAAAATAAACCTGGAGGCATACCTAAATCGTTGCTTAGTGAACAGGAAATTACATTTTGAGATAGCAGGGACGTTTCCCCTTCTCTCTCCTAGATTTCATACCTCCTGCCCAAATGATAAATAAACATCTGCACCCAATATACCTGACAGCAGGGCTGCTCAGGCATCCTGGCAATTGCAGGGATATGGTTTTATGGTTCATGCAGCAGGTCTTTAGATCCAGCTGCTGAAATTAGTTACGAATATCAACTGGAAAGCTAATGTGTTAGCATGGTAGTACAGCTCCCTTTTTACCAGAATGCAGTTTTGATATATATATAAATGCTTGTAGCAGTTGGTTGCCATGGATTTGCCACAGCCACGAGCTAAGTTCTGTCCTCTTCTTCAAACACCTGAAGTTCTTGTCATTAAGAAAGTGCTCCCCTTTCTGCACTTTCAAGTACAAGCCATACTGTTTTCTCCTAATCATCTATCATGGTTGTCTAAGAGCCAAATCTTGGAGTCCTTCTTCTGCCCTTTAACTGGGAAAGATCCTATTTGCAAAGTGGGCCATTTGCCAGTGTAAACTCAGCAGGACTTAGCCCTTGAACCCCAAGCTACTTTCCTCTTGATCACTTTGTCACATACATTATTACTGAATCAGCCTTCTTTGGGTATCTGATGTGAGGTAATGAACAAAAATCTTTGCTCCAAAAAGTCCTCTGGACCGTACCTCTTCATGAATGTTAACAAAGGGGATAAATGTTTTATAAGGTACAATTATACTGATCATCTTTTCCCATAAACTGTCATTGAGGTGGGCGATATGCAATATTAAGCTAGTGTTGCTCTTCCTAAATGTGAATATGAGATTTTTGTACAACTAACAAGCAGAAATATGGAAAAGAGCTAGTTTGTAGTACCTTTTTATGAGCGGAAAAATTCAGCTATAGCTCTTTCAAATGTCGCCCCCCCCCAATAAAAGATTTCAAATTGAAACAGTGTTCCTTCAAACTACCGGTTAAAAATGCACATAAACAAACACAGAGTGTGTTTAATTACAATTAATTTGATTCTGTATGAGAAATGTTGCTGTTGTTGTTGCTGCTGCTGCAGTTAGAATATACTGCCCTATACCCGCAGGTCTCAGGGCAGTTCATAGGATAAAATCAGAATATAAAACCACAAAGTACATAATCAGCTCACTAGAGGTGTAATATTATTCCTATCCTAAGTACACCTTTGCAAACTGATGGATGTTTATTAAATTCCCTGTTATTATTTTTAAACATCAGAGGGGGGGAATTTTCATTGCTTTTCTTTTTTTGCTGCTCGTAAGGAATAAGAGTGTACTACCCTATATAGTTTGTTAAGGGCCACCTGCCACATTCCAGATAAGACGGGTCTCTGCATTGCCTTCATACGCTAACTGCATCTTTTCTGTAGCATCTGAAGGTCATTTGCACTTTTGGAGACACAATATCAACACATCCCCAAGAGCTGTATCTGGTAAAGACTTCCCGACACGTGTTTGCCATGTGGTTTTCAGACGTACCAAAGCCTTTCAAGTACAATGTGGTCAAACTCCTGCAGAAATGCAGTGGCCCATTTTTTCCTTGGAAGTGGAAGCAAGAAGTGTCCTGATGCCTAATTATTGTACTACATTTTCCATAATCAGCATGATCTTCAGTGTGTTTCTCCTGGTCACGTGCCATTAATCTAAATGCCAACACAATTCTCTGAAGAAAGACCAGATGGACATGACTCTTAGGAACCAAGCTGCTCTTCAGTGCCTATCTCAGGATGAAGGTGGGTAAGAGCAATGGGCAAAATCCGAAATGTAAAGGCCTTGTTATGTCCCATTGAAACCAATGGGGTTTATGTGAACAGTGATCGGCTTAAGCAACATTAATTTCAATGGGCAATCCAGTTGGTGTGCTTTACTACACAGCCCTATATATGTCCGTTCAGAAATGGGTCCTATTGAGTTCAGTGGACCACCCTCCCAGGAAATTGGGTATAGAACTGCAGCCTTAGTATGCTTAATTATATTCTAGAATTTGTTCATCATTGAAAATGTACTGATAAATGCATGCATATGTTTATGAGAGATAAATATCAAAGTGACATACTACTGGCAACATTGTGAAGATACAATTGATAATGCCTATTTCCTGAACGTGATGCTTTTAAAGACATCAACTTAGAAGTCTTGCTATTTTTTTCAGATAAACACTCCGTTGAGCAGATGTCTCCTTCTGAATAGGCCTCTATATAATGCGAACACAAGCCCCTTTCTCCACCATCATAAAATGAAACACTAGAAATGTGAAATTTCCAGTGTTTCCTACCATTTCTCTTTGACACAATCCACCAGTCCTTCTTCTTTTTCTTTTTTTTTTAAAAAAGCCCAACCTCTCGCAAGCATTGGCAATGCCATTTATAAATACAACTGTCGGATTACAAATTTGTGACCCTGCCTTCCATTTGGCTGGCCCTCTTTGTGTTATTGATCTCTAAACAGCCATAAGACAAACCTGTGCAAGGATTTGATCTATGAAATTAGGGGGGGGGGGGGGCGTTCAGTGTATTTTGAACATCTTGAAGGAAAATGTCAGTGACTGTGTTTGTGGTTCCATACTAAACAAGTGTATAATAAAACACTGTGCACTGACTCCATCTACAGGTCATTATAATAGTGACACCTCATAAAATTTTTCAAAAGCAGGCAAATGCATCTTGATTCCCAATTCCAAATCCACAATTCCAGTGAAACATACACATCAGCACATGACAAAGAGAAAATGACAAAACAGAGGAAGATATCCACGGGTCAAAGTTCTCCTGTTCCCCTGTTCCCCTTTCCTTTAGGAAACCAGTGTTTTTGTTCCTTCGTCACTCATCAGCTGTGCGAAATAGAGCTGTACACATCTTTTGCTTCTATATTTATTTTATTGTCCAGTTCTTTTAGAATAAATGCTGAAGCTAAATTTGAAAATCCTCTGCCCCCAACTCATTACACAAACACACATTTACACCGTTATCTGAGAATGATTTATATAATGCTGCTGAATAAAGGGAAGGGAGTTATGGGGAACAATTCTGTACCTATAATTCATTATCCAGAATGAAAACATATTTCCAATGATATATTCAGTATATGCATTATTGATAGAGGTGATTCTTATATGTGCATTTCAAAGTCTAAGAATTCTCCCCATCCCCCATTTAGTATGTTTGAAGTGTATTTCACATTCTATTGATGTTAGTGACCAATAATGCATTTCCCGTGTCTAATAATGCAATTAGATTGCATCCTTCTCCTGCATGGTGTCAAACCATACCCAAAATTACAAATCCACAACTACAATATTTAGGCACAATTGTTCACATTTTTTAAACCCAATGCATTTTAGCAGCACAAACCTATGAACCTCTACTCAGAAGTTAATCCTATTGAGTTCAATGGAACTCACTTCTAGAAAGTGGAGATGGGCTCAAACTCAGTATTATAGAGCAACTACTTAACAAGTAAGGTCCAGTCCTAGAGTCTGCAGTCCTGCTAATTTCAGTGAAAACAGACATTGAAGAAATCTCTGTATAAATTGCTAAAACAAAGCTGTGGTTTCCCTTCTGCGCAGAATAAATGGTTGCAAAAATTATCTGTGCAAAGGCCTATCTAATTTTAGCTGCATTTAAATCATTAATCTAACCTTAGGGTGGGTAAAGTAGTCTTGCTGAACTCTTTTTTGAAGAGCAATTGCATTAAAAGATGTTATGCAAACAAACTGTAGTTTTCTTTCAATCTTCTCGTATTTTGACTTAGCTGGGATTTGAGCAGGATTAACTTCCCCCACATACAATTAGTAGTAGCCCAGTACATGTGCTGTTTCTTTCTTATTCTTTTGATGCAACCAATAGAAAAAGAGTTCCATACTTATATTAATGAATGTTTTTTTAAAAAAATAAACTCTTTCCCCACCTTTGTCCAGTTAGTGTGCTCATAAGGAGAACCCAGGCCCAAAGGCGGTCACAGAGAAGATGCATCCTCTTCATGGTAGATTACAGATGTTCAGCTGCAAACAAAAAAAAAACACAAGTCAACATTTCTTACTTGGGAAAACTGCTTGAAGACACAACAGGTCTACAAGAACTTTGGATGGATCACCTTGAAGTCAAGCAGTGATATCACAATGGTGCACCATTTAGAGAAAAAGAAAATGGCCCCATCCATAGTACATCTAATAATTTCTAGACACTCTAGAGGCTGGGTTCTTCATTTAGTTCCATCTGATCTACCTGGTGCTTAAAGTGCTCTGGCACTCAAAAAAAAAAAGTATTCTCATTAAGTTCTACTACTTTTGAGTGCTGTATCTGTGATTCTTTTTGCTGGCAACATAAAATAACCAGAAAGAATTTAAATATTCTTTTAGTTTTAATGAGTGAGAAAGTGTCCCTTGACTGTCTCATGCAGGGCTGAGGGAAAGGGTGTCCCCTGAGGTCATGGAGATTCACAGGAGGTCCTGTGGTGAGAACTTTCTTCTGGAGGGATCTCCATGCCTCCCTTCTTTGCTACCAAGCAATTTTAGCAGCAGGATAATGTATTTTTCCCCAGGATTGCATTGCTGGCCATGCACATTGATGCTTCCATCAATCTAAAGGGCATGCACCATAATCAAATCATGTGCTGATGACTGCATGCACGTTGTGTTCTCCAAAATCTCTCTCTCTCTCTCCGTTGCTGTTATTGTTGTTGTTAGGACACCCATGTTACAAAAGTCTCCATTCACCTCCCACCTCACGACTAAGCCCAACCCAATTTCAATTAATGTGCAAAGAGAGAGTCTGCCCCACTTCTTCTGTTTCCCCCATCCACCCCAGTCTCAAAACTGTAGATTATATTTCTGGAAGCAGCCTGGTCTGCTTAGGCAAATACTGTTGCTGCCTTCCTCTTAGTCTGTGTCTAGTGCTGGAATCCACTTCACTTGCATTGTTCTTACCCAAGATTTTTCTCCTCTCTTCTCCTGCACTTGGACTGACTAGACTATTGGAAAGCAATGGAACCGAGGAGCCGAATTTCAGGCAACACGACCCTATCAACACAAGACGGCATGGAGAGGAGAGGCAGCGTAACAGAAGAGCTGTGTTTGGCGCGTGAGGAAAGCTGAAAGCTAAACGGCGAGGAAGGGTGCAATAGATGGGGGGGGGGCCTCTCCAAATGGACAGTCGTGGCAAGGCAGTGACAGAGAGAGACCCTCACGGCAGGAGGATGCTCAGAGAATCGCGCTGCTCCCCCTGCAAAAACGAGGGTGGCATCTCCAGTCTCCAGGTGAAACAAAACGAATGAAATCCACCCAGAGCACCGTCTCCCTTTCAGCAATAACTTTTGCACTCTTCCTCAGCCCGAGCAATCTTGCAAATGCCAGCCAGTGTCCATTCGCTTCCCTCGCCCTCCGATTCCCCCCCCCACGCAATAAATAAATAAAGGCATCGATAAAGAAAGTCACCAAATCATTAGAAATAATTGCCTGTGGATGCAGCCTGTGGAAAAGGGACACACACACCCCAAGTGCCAAAAGAGAAAAATGCCTTCTCTTCCTCCCATTCACTCCCCATTTCTCTCCTCTTTCTCCCCCTCCCCTTCCCACCACCATTATTTTTTTCTCTTTTAATAGTTCAAAATGAAAGAGCAAAAGCATGGGGGGGGGGGAGAGATACCCCCACACCCGGTCTTCCATGTTAGGCACATCCGTTAAAACCCACATCCAATAATACCGAGAGGCATTTTCCGGAAGACCTCGGCTCCGCGGTCTTGCCTGCTTCTCTTACGCCTGTGGTGGAGACTTGTGGTGTGTGGGGATTGTTGTGGGGGCTTTTCCTCCCCCCGCCGGTATAGCAACTTTATACCCTCCCTCCCTCTCTCCGGGAGAAAGGCACCCTCCTCACTACCCTCCCCACCACCTGCAAAATGCAAGCCATTCTTGTTGCTGTTTTGCTAGCAGATCGCTTCCCAATGATCTCTCTCTCTCCCCCCACCCCCATCTCCATCGCCTCTCCTTCTCCCCCCTCCACAAACCCGCTTATCAATTGCCCATCGATCGCTGCGGAATTTCAACCTGGGTAGGGGGGTGGGGGTGGGGTGGGTGGGGGGAGACGAGGGGGAGAGAGAGAGAGATCCGCGAATCGTGCCCACCAGGTACCTGCTAGGAGAACAGCCAGCGCAGCCAGTCCCCTCCATCCACGGAATGCTCTTCCCGGGAAAAGCAGGCGGGTGGGGAGGGTGGGGGCAGCTAACGGAGCTGCTCAGCAGATGCTCAGGCAAAAGGGAAGAAAGGCACCGTTACCTGGAGACCCCACCGATGTGCTGGCAAAGTCCGGGAGAATCGCCTGGGAGAATCGCCCAAGATGCCGCGGCTGCTGCTGCTGGCAGGGGAGAGGGCGCCTGGGAGCCGCGAAGAACCGGCTGCTCGGCTCACTCATTTAGGCGCTCTCAGCCATCATGGACTCTGCCGCCGCCGCTGCCGCCGCCGCCGCTGTTGCTGCTGCCGCCGCCGCCGCCGCTTTGCTCTCCGATTTCCAACACCCAAATTCCCTTTCCCGGGGATCCAGATCGCAGCTCTACAACAAAAAGCGTTGCTCTTTACCAAGACAGTAGTAGTACGTCCCGGGGTAAACCGGATGTGAAATAGGCTGTGACTTCATGCCAGGCAGATTTTATTTTAGAAAGGAAGGTGGTACCAAGCTCTCAGCTAGAGACCAATCCGCCCATTTTTTTTTTTTTTTTAATATGCAGCACAGTTTAACTTCCAGCTCTCTCTCTCTCTCTCTCTCGCTCTCTAATCCCTTTCTCTCTGGCTGCACACTCAAATCCTTTCTACAATCTGCAGCGCGATTATTATTATTATTGGGGGTGGGGGTGGTTGGAGGGAGGAGGGAGGGGGGATATTTTTAGGACCGGAGGGAGGGGGTGGGAGAGCGACGCTTTGCAAGCTCCGGACAAGATGCAATTGACCAAGCAGTCTATTTTGAAAGCCGGTGCGGTTTATTAAATAAATAATTTTTTTCAAAGTTTTTTTTTTAAATAAAAAATAAAAAAAATCACCCACCCTCTCCGATCTGCCTTTCTTGTTATTCAATCTTTTGATCAAATATTCAGTCGGTTCATACATATGAATGAAGGGGAAGTGGGGATCGTTAAAAGATGCCTCTCCCTCTCGTTCCTGTGCATACCCATCGCCTGTATATTATTAGGAAGGCTGGACAGAGCGATCTTATATATATAGCCAGAGATGGGATGTGTTGCTAACTGAAGGAAGGAAGCACGTAGAAAAAGAAGCCGCCCAAGCCGGGTTTCTCGGCACACCTTGAGGCAACTGATAATTGGGAGGCGACATATTTGTCTAAAGTGATCTTTCTTGGGATGACAAGGCGAAGCGGAGCTTTAAAGGGGATAGGTTGTTATTATTATTATTATTATCATCTCGCCACGTTTGGACAGTTCAGCGTGTGCGTGCATAAGAGTGAGTGTGAGTGTGTGTGCCAACGCGCATGCCAGTCCTGTTTCTGAATGAACAATTTACTTGCCTTTGCCAAATGATGCAGGAAAGCGATTCTTTAATATCACTTTGAATAAAAGTCCCCTCTCCTGCCAAACAGGCTTTCAATGTCATTGCCTGTTCAAGGATGCATCTGTCACTGCCCAGCAGAATAATAACATCAGGTGGCCAATAAGACACAGTAATACCCTATTAAATACTGGTCCTTTCTCTGGGCTCACACACGCTTTCCCATAGATATATCACCCCTTTTTCCTCCCCCCCTCCTTTCCCTTACTACCCAGCTGTGGTATTCAGCGTCAGATTTTATGAATGGATATATGTTTCTAGAAGCAAGGTACAACAGATGTAATGCAGTCGAAGGATATTGCTCAACAGCCCTCACTTTCAAGACCGGTGGGAGCTCTCCATGGTACTGGAAATCCTAAATGGCAACGCTAATAGTAGTAAACTGCAAGCAGGAAGTCCTAACGTTTGGGAACATGGTCCACAGAGTAGCGTTCTTGTATGCCATACTGCAAAACCATTCTGCCATGCTGGTCTTTGCTTTTCTTGTGGTGGCTTATCATGTGAGCATGACATCCCTTAACAGTTTATTATGGGCGGAGATGGTGGGATGCCCCTGAAATGAATTTGATACTGATGTGTGACAATATTGAAATGCATCTGTGTGAGAGAGCAAGAAAGTCATATAGATTGACCCTTCAGGAAGTTTGTTTGCCATTTGATAGAGACTGCAATGTGGGAATCAGATTCATCTGGTACACCATCTAAAACTGTGAGTTTCAGATTGAGTTGATTGGGCACAGATAGCCATGAAAAACAAACACGAGTACCTCATAAATTATGAAGGTTTTTTGTTTTGTTTTGTTTTAAAAAATGGCACTTCCCTTTTAAGACACAAGAAAGTGGGAACCCAAACTTTCTCACTGAAAATTCCATTTCCCCATCCAGAGAGTTAGTAAAGGTAAAGGTACCCCTGCCCGTACGGGCCAGTCGTGTCCGACTCTAGGGTTGTGCGCCCATCTCACTTAAGACGCCAGGGGCCAGCGCTGTCCGGAGACACTTCCGGGTCACATGGCCAGTGTGACGAAGCTGCTCTGGCGAGCCAGCACCAGCGCAGCACACGGAAACGCCGTTTACCTTCCCGCTATAAAGTGGTACCTATTTATCTACTTGCACTTAGGGGTGCTTTCGAACTGCTAGGTGGGCAGGAGCTGGGACCGAAAGACAGGAGCTCACCCCGCCACGGGGATTTGAACCGCCGACCATACGATCGGCAAGTCCTAGGCACTGAGGTTTTACCCACAGTGCCACCCGCGTCCCATCCAGAGAGTTAGTCACTGGCTATCTCCCCATTGATTTCCATGGAACTGAAGGAAGATATGCAGGCACTAAGTTCAGTAGGACCTACACCTAAGAATGCATCATAGAAATGCAGCTTTGCTTTCTCTCTGAATTGGACCTCACATATATTTACACTAAACACCCACATTTGACACTTTAGTGTGTCTTGGCTAATTACCAAGTATGTACGGATTTTCAAGCTATCTCATAACAAGGAGCCCATTGTACATTGTATTTAGCCCATATTTATGAACATGGACACACAGCATGAAAATATAGGCAGTGAGATGAAAACACATATTGTCATGTTGTGAAGAAAATATAATCTTTTTTTAAAAAAAAACAAAAAACAACCTGCCTGTGCATACATAAGAAGAGTATATGACACCCTATTGCTAGGGATTAAAAAGGAAAATCAACCATCATATGGGCCTTTTTCTTTTCTGTACTTCATCTATCAAGCTTGATATATATTGGCCTGTGGTCCAGGCATGCATGTTCTGCATGCACACCCACTTGATTTTTTTTCTTTGTTTTTTCCCCCATGTTGTATTTCAAGCAGCTAATTTCGAAACTCCTTCAATGTGCATCCAGTTGAGGACGTCTCCAATTTTATCGCACTCTAAGAGAACCCACATCAAATGTCCACACTGCTTTTTGTTTCAAATGTGGGAGGTGGGTTCAGTATGGTAAGGGTATTCTGTGAGGCCAGCTACTTGAAACATAATTCTGAAAAACAATTCAGGAATGCATGCATCACCCATTTGAACATGAGCTTTACATACCTATAAAATTAATGCCCAGTTGCATATATCTCCTCAGTGTCTCAGTGTTGGTCTCTTGGTGGTGACCTTTTCAAAATACCAAACATGTGCAGCCTAAATACACAAGGTGGATTTTTCATTAACTGCTTGCCCAATGTGGAGATCTCTTCCTCCAGAAGTCTAAGATATAGCTCTCTATTTGCTTATAGCGACAATGGATAAGGATGGATAAGGATGACATTCTTGTAGCTCTATCTTCAAGCTACCATAGTCTTAAAATTAAAAATGTTAGTTTGATATTTCATGTAACCTGAAACTGTGAGAGTAGGTTTACAGTGTACTTTCTTTGCATCACATTTTTCTGACTGAATTAGGGCTTCAGTTGTGCAGTCTTGGTTGTTTCTTGGTTTGTTTATGTAAAAAATAGTATGTACAATTACTTGAAAGTAAATCCTGAATTACTGAATTAAGTGGACCTAACCACAGAGCCTAGGACTTGCCGATCAGAAGGTCGGCAGTTTGAATTCCCGCAATGAGGTGTGCTCCCGTTGCTCGGTCCCTGCTCCTGCTAACCTAGCAGTTCAAAAGCATGTCAAGTGCAAGTAGATAAATAGGTACCACTCCGGTGGGAAGGTAAACAGCATTTCCATGTGCTGCTCTGGTTCTCCAGAAGCAGCTTAGTCATGCTGTCCACATGACCCAAAAGCTGTACGCCGGCTCCCTCGGCCAGTAAAGTGAGATGAGTGCCACAACCCCAGAGTCATCTGCGACTGGACTAAACAGTCGGGGTCCCTTTACTTTTAACATATGAGCAAACAAGCATATGACTGCCTGATACCCCCCCAAAAAACCCCCCTCTCTTTACTAGTAGTCACCAGTTCATTCCAGGTGCCGGTGTCTAGATTATGTTGTTTTGCTTTGTTTATTTTGATATTGGAGCAGGAGAACACCACAAGAAATCATCTCTAAAGAGGTCAATAATAGCATAGTTTCAGGAAATTAAACATTCTCTGTACTACTGAATTAATGTCTAGTTCACACACATACACTTTGGTAATTCTGCCATAGACTTCAAAAGCACATGGCTAGCACTCACAGTGAGTGGCAAATGTTATGTAGTCTATATGTAGCCATCATGTAACACCCCATTACCTTATTCCAACATAAATGAGATTTTCTGGAAAGCATTGCAACTCTTAGTTAAACATACAAATACTGCAGAAATAGAAGCTTGGGGATTAGGCTGGAGAACTCTTTTTTGTCTGTTGACTGAAACCCATCACAGTCTTGGTCAACCTTACAGGGGCTGCATGTCAGTGGTGGGTGAATGGACATAAAAGGTAAAGGACCTCTGGACAGCTAAGTCCAATCAAAGGCAACTATGGGGTGTGGCGCTCATCACACTTTTCAGGCTGAGGGAGCCAGCGTTTGTCCACAGATAGTACGTTCCTGCCCCAGCGGTACCTATTTATCTACTTGCACTGGCATGCTTTCAAACTGCTAGGTTGGCAGAAGCTGGGACAGAGCAACAGGAGCTCACTCCATCATGCAGATTTGAACAACAGATGTGAATCTTACTTTTGTGTCGTAGGCTACATTCCACTCATGCAAAAGTCAGAGCTTTTTACACCTCATTACTCCACCCAAGCAAGCAACAAGCATAAACACATTTCACATACACCCTCTAGGCTGACAAAGGCTGGTGGATGCGGCCTGGGGAGGGACAGATCTTGGGAAGAGTCCCAAGGTCAAGCTAGAGAGTGCTGCATTCAGTTCACATGCCTGATGTTCCTCACCACCTCTGCTCTAAGGGATGCCTTCGTGGCCTTGGCCTCCTTTAGGAATTTGTTCATATGTGAAAAGAGCACATGCCATCAGCTCAATTAAATTACCATATTTTCCATGAAAAGCAAGTGGGAAAGAGAAAGATATAGGAAAAGCCATAGTTCAGTGGCAGACATGCTTTCATGACACAAGCTGAGACCATTGGCTTGGGCAGCAGGCACAGGGAAGCAATGGATTAGCAACTCCTCTCCTACCCCTCATTTGCTTGCCTTATTATCTGCCCATCCTGACCCTGACCCTATTGCTGGTACTGACCATCCACTCAACTAGCAAGGCTCTCCATTGCTCACTCCACCTCCTTCCTGCCTCACTCCTGAGGTCCTTCCTCAGATGAGGCTTTCTGGGCAATGTGGTTGGGACAGTGCCTCTGCCTGCATGGCCATTTGCCACGGTGACTAAAAATGCTTTTTAAACTTTGTGTGCATGTGTGTGTGTGTGTGTGTGTGTGTGTGTGTGTGTGTGTGTTTGAAGTTGTTTGGTGCTTCCTAGATTGAAAGGCAGATAGGTGGAAAGTCTATTGCAATGAACAAAGCACCTAAAGGGAAAAAAGTAAGCATGTAGCAGGCAAAACAGCAACAGAAAGAGGAGTGTGGTGGCACTGGGAACTGCTCGGGTGGCACAATCTGTTGAACTGGCCCTGGTGTCAGATCATACGTTTGCCTGCAGGGAGCCCCAGGCTCATTTCATGGCACCTAAAGTTGGGGCTTGGAAAGGCTGCTGTGCTGTCTGAAACCCTGGTGTGTAGACAATACTCAGATGGCCCAGTGCTCTGACTCAGAATAAAGCAGCTTTCTATATTTCATATAATAATTAAACTTGGAGCAATAAATTAACGAACATCTTTTTTCCTTCAGCTTTAACCATGAAATATTTGCAAAGAAATAAAAGAATGAAGTGCAGCACTTTATTGCTTTATTCTTCCCTTCAGTCAAATAATCATCCTAATAAATTTAAATCAAATGGGTCACACGTAATATTAAAATTAAGCGCAGAGTAGAAGTGCAGTTGCCAGAAATTGAAACAAAGTGAATAGGTGACATGTACGCTATTAGAGGGGCCTGGATGGTGAATATGACTGGCTGGCAATAGGGAACCCTCTTGCAGGCATGGAATAAAGGCAAGTGAGTCAGCTGGAGGAGGGCGGGGAATGAAGTACCACTAAATCATCCCAGCACAGAAAGTGAGTTGGTTGCCAGAGGAGGAAACTCCCTCTTCCATGCCAAGCAGAGGAATACAGTGGGCTGCTAGAGGAGGGGCAGAGCCAGCCCTCAATGCTAGTACAATTCTTTTTCTTTTTGCAAGCTAGTAACTTTTATGGGCTTATTTACAAGGCAGACATTTTATTAAAACTGTCAGTGTTGCACCAGACATGTGGTGAGCTAAGATCTGGTTATACTATAAAGCATCAGGAGATCATCACACAACAAGGGCAGCTGCTCTAAAATACTGAGCCAAACCACATTTCCCCAGGGTAGGATTGTGGGACTGCTCATTTCCACACAAACTCAAGCACACCACTTACCTCCAAAGGGAGGTGGGAGGTTGGCATTGGCATTGTGCTTTTTTCTGGCACCAGGTTGTTTTTATTTATTTATTTCTGGCCTCTTTGTATCAATTTCAGTAAATGACGAAACTAAACTAAACATGTTGATATACAGATAAACTATCCAGAGTGAGGATTCAAATGGTACATACCAAATACAGAAGCATAACGCAGAGTTTATTAAACAGTGTCCCTCAGAGATTACTTAGGAGTAATGTGTGCCTGCCACATTGGAATCTGAGACACAGGAAAATGCATTAGTGTTGTCCCTTATTAACACAGACCCATGCTTAAATTTTTTTTTACAATATTGTTGTAGCTGATTTATTGTGGGTTTGGTTTATTGCTCCACAGAGTGTGTTGCTTTTGTTTTTATTCCAAAATACACCATTGGGACCAACCAAAATGGCACAAAAGTGTGACGAGCTTTTGAGTTCCCCAGAGCTCTTCATTAGGGAAGCTGTTACATGAAGCAGGTGGTAAGGGGACAAGGAAAAAGAGGGGAGGAAAGCATAAGCACTAGGCTGATATTCTAGCCATGAGTTCAGCTTGTAGATTCCATTCCAATATAGAGATCGGAAGCTAAATGATTCCTTCCCTGGTGCTACAGACATCTTGCTACACATCTAGGATTCTGGGATAAAGAACCAGTGGCTCTTCCCACCCTAATCTCTGAGAATTTAATATTTTGTTGCTATTTGGAATCACTAAATGAATTGCAACTAAATGTATGAACTACACCAACTGAAATATATAGGGCTGTATTCAACACTGCACACACAGAGTTCTCTTTCTTTTCCTCTTCCCATGCTCTCAAAATCTGCTGCACTAGCAAGACAGGTGTGTTTAATATTACCCATGAATATTTCCCATCCTGGAAATGTTTGTTATTTATATCTGTCTGTCTGTCTGTCTGTCTGTCTGTCTGTCTGTCTGTCTCCTGCCCTGCCTCTCAAAAGAGCCCAGAGTAGCAATCACACAAGTGATAAAAACAATGTCTTATAAATATCTTAAAACTGTTCCAGAACAGATGCAGACTGGGAAACATCTCTTCTCAAATGGCTTGTTGGAAGAGAAAGGTCTTCAATAGGTGCCTAGAAGGCAACAGGGACAGTGCCTGTCTAATATCAAACAGGAGGGAATTCCAAAGACTTCAGGTTGCATTCTCCCATTCTTATCCCTGATAAAGATGCCCAAGGTCGATCCAATCCCATAACCAGGCCTGAATCCAATTTGAAATGTGTCACAAACCAATGGATCCAGACCGGGCTTTTTCAGGAGTCCTTGGACAGTGGTCTCAGTTGCTCCAAAATCTGCCAGGATCCAAGTCTTTTGTGTGAAATGGGTTACAGATTTGGCTGATTAGCATCAGGCATACCTCTTCATGGTTTGGACTGCAGAGGAAGACAGCTGGAGAGTGGCACATGCAATCAGTGGGATGCTCAGTATTTAGTGTTCTCTTCGAGCATCATGCCAATAGCACTGTGCTTCATCATCTGCACCAACTTTGTATGCTGGTACAGGGGAGGATTTGGACAAAGCAGACAGCCACACTTCATATTGCAATTACTATGCTGCAATAGGTCTGTCAGAAAAGTATGAACCTGATAGGCTCCATTTAGTAGCTCCCCTTGCTCCCTTTTTCTCTCCAGGGAATTTGTTCTTTTAATCTTTCTCCTTCTTCCCCAAGGAATGTGTAAGTATGAAGAGAAGTTTGGCTACAGCTGTTTTCAAGGGTCTTATTTACACACTTGTCAAACGAACGCAATAACTATTTCAGACACAAAACAATTCACCATCAAGGAAAATCGGATGTGACCAGGGTTTTCATACCTTCTTTATTTAGCTATTATGTAAACATACCCCAAAAATATTCTGCAATCCTTTGCTAAAATATTACCCCTGTTCCATTTTAATGTGAGGTATATGGGCTTTCTATTTGGATAGATATGTCCACCAGCCTAACACAATGTGTGTTTTATGAATGCTGAAGCAGCTCGTTGTAGATCAAACACCCAAATGATGATATAAATCCCAGAGTAATTCTGCACACTCTGTACATGGCTGTCATAGTTGTTGATGTGACTGGAGTTTTAACCGCTCCTAATCATGACACAGAGACAATGTTTACATTATATCAGGGGAGCCCTCACATTCCATCTTTCTTTTCAAAGTCACCTTTCTCATGAAATAATCCCTGTGGAATTCAGCAGGGCAAATGCAAAGCTGCCTAGTCTTTCCCCTCCCTTTTATGGTTAAATTTTAATTCAAGTACATAAAAGAGCTCACTAAATCAAAAAAATTAATTGGTATTTGTAGGATGATGATATGTCACATTTATATTGGTGTTACTGTTCTCCCACTGCAGATGTGGGAGCCAATGCTGACAGATAGTGACCCCCACCATGAGTTCATAGTAGATGCAAGATCTGAAATAGGGACTCTCCAGATGACCACTCAGTCTCAGGGCCCATGAATGGGAAATCTGTATTTTTGCAGAAGGAAAGAAATGAAAGAGGTGAAGACAGTAGTAATGATATCCAGTTAAAAACAATTCAATTTACCATTTGGATATTTGTTACTATTCCATGAAAATCACAATATGTGCTATATCAGAATGAAGGCTTTGAACAGAGCCAAAGAAACATTTTTTATTATTTTTAACCTCTCTTGCAATTCATCCTGAGCTTTGACCTGCCTGACCTTCTTCCTGCAACTGTTGGCTTCTCATGAATACTTTTCCTTCATGGTTTCCCCTTTCTCCCATGTCTTATACATGCCCTTCTTAAATCTCAGCTCATCTGTAAGCTTTTTATGCAGTCACACTGGTTTCCTTAGATGCCTCCTACTTTTCTTTCTTGTTGAATTTGTCTAAATTTGTGCCCTCAGCATTTTACTTTAAGAAACTTCCATCCATCTTGGACTCCCTTCTCTTTAAGTATTTCTGACCATGGGGTCTCACTCAGTAGTTCCTTAAGCTTTTTGAAATTGGCCTTCTTATAATCCAGAGTGCATGTTAGACAACACTCAGCTTTCCCATGCCTCTGTATAATGAAACCCAAGAAGATATAAACATTTCCTCTCAAGGCTCCCGATACTTCCATGTTGTTGATCAGTTCCTCCCTGTTGGTGAGGACCAGGTCCAAGATAAATGATCCCCTTGTTTCTTCTTCCACCTTCTGGGAAATGAAATTGTCAGTGAGACAATGGAAGAATTTATTGGACCTTCCATTCTCTGCAGAATTTGAGTTCTAGCAGATATTGGAGCAGTTGAAGTCTCCCATGACTACTATCTCTCACCTTTTTGAATGTTTGGTAATCTGCATCATCCAAGTCTTCAGACTAGTTTGGAGGTCTATAGCAGACACCTAAAGCTGTAATTTGAATATATTTCTGTGTACGGATAAAAAAGCATGATATGGCTATGCACTAAATCTGAGGCTTAGTTCATAAAGCAGCATTTGTTCCAGCAGTAGTAAGAAACCAAATGCTTAATCACATTATACAGAATTATAGTACCATAAATTTCTGTGCTGAATGGCTGGTGCCAATGGCCATATGACTGCATGATTGATGCTACATACATTGAATAAAGACAGTGACATGCTCCAGCCTCTGAAATATAACAAACAACTCTGTTTTCCTTCACATCCCAAATCAGATACATAATGAGCATTGTCAGGAAGATGAGACTGATACAAATTACAACTCATGGGTTAGCGATCCACCATGTGCATACAGATAAAACAAATTAGCACATGAAACAACAACATTTGAAACATTAGAGACTATACCATGAGTCTAGTGATCTGACAGATGGTAACTAGAGGTGGTCTATTCTTGGCCTTCTTTCTCTGATGTAAAAAGAAAAGGTGGAGGCTCAACAGAAGAAATAAAAGTCACTCTTATAAAGGCATTAGGTATAATTTTTAAAAACAGAAACATTGAGCCTGCATTCAGATGGCACTTTACTTGATCTTTCCAATGTTTCCTTAACTGTTAATTTTAGCATCTTATGTGATCTATCACATGATGTAAAATATACTTCTAGTGCATTCTAGTAGACATTTCATGCTCATTTATTTCTGTATTAATTGTTTACTGAAAAATCCATTTGCAACCCTGGAAGACCATAATGTAACGGGAGTTCTGCTCACATAATGAAATTTCAGGCGGTATTTTGGCATACTGCCCAGTGAATCATGGGAGGAACAGAAGCATACATGCCTGGTGAGGGTGGGGGAGTTGCAACATGTCCAATGACATTCATTGTTGTGTCACACCCCACCCACTGGTGCAAATGAAATGTATTGCTACATGGCAGTGTATCAATCAAAAAGCCACAGCTCCATAATGCAACAGGTACATAATGCAAAAGGAACATTGGAAATCAGGACAGAAGTGCCAGCATTCTAGCCAGTAAAACTAACTCAATGAATCACCCACCTGAATGCAGACTTATTGAAACAGCAACAGTAATAATTGTGTTCCCCCAAATTCCCCACTCCTGTGAATTGTGATGTTGAATATCCTCCACACATTATCTGCCCTACTAGAATGTATATTACTTGCATTTGCCACACAACAATATCAGATGTTCGTATTTGATATCTAACCATTGAGATTTCCAGTATATGACCACTAACATGACATTCATTGAAGAGACATTTCATATTTGTCAGGATGGATGTTGATGTTTTACTACTCTTTCACTTTGGAAGTGGAAAAGTCATCCAAATCAACTTCAAATAGATGGGAAAAAATACACTGTAATATTTGGAAATATTTAAATATGCATGAAATGACAAATGTAATAAACCTCATTGGACATGTAGAGAATCTCAAGCCACAGTTTTTTGCTAATCAAATCACATACATGGATCCATAAGTTGTCTGGCACAAACATCTATTAAGCCTGGTAATGGAAATGTACTTGTTCTATCACTTTATAATTATATGATTAAAATAGTTCTTGGCCTCAGTAGACATGCAGTGCAGTAGGACTAGACACGACGACAGACAAGTGTGCCTTGCTTTTGATTTGCACCCCTGTTGCATTCTAATAAGTGCTTCAAAGTGAAATTTGTTCAGTGTTTTAGGGGGGAAATGACCACTTGGGGCAGAAAGCAGAGCTGGGGTTTGTTGAAAAGGGCAGAGCTATGCAACCCTTTAAATAGTAGACTTTTTAGCTGCAATGCGAAGTACTTTATGTATTCCAGACTTCACATAAGGAGCACTGAAACCTTTCCCCCCCCCAGGTGATACATTACACAAGCCCCCTTGTTATCTTTGCCAGACCACTTGTGACCATGGACAGAGCCGGTCCCAGCATTAGACAGAGTGAGTCAGCCACCTCAGGTGGAAGCTGGGGGCAGGGAGCAGCAAAAGGTATTGGAGGTCAAAGCTGTATGTGCCACAAGGCCTGACTATGACCTGCCCTCATGTGCAGTGTAGGATGCTGTCCATCACCAGTACTAATGTAAGATTCAGCTGTCAATCTAGTCGACTTCTGTGCATGTAATGAGATGGATACCACTTTATCCTTCTCTTCAAGCAGTGAAGTATCTTGGGGCAATCCTGTATGGGAAGTCACTCTGCGAGTCTGGAGAACTCTATTTGTAACCTACCTCACAGGATTGTTGTGAAGATAGAAGGGAAGGATAACTGTATGTGCTGCTTTCAGTGCTTTGGAAGAAAGATAGAATATTAATATTTTAAAGTCAGTACTGAAAATGCTGAAATCAAAATAAGCTTTTCATTTTTCCTCTTTCCTAAACATCTGCCCAAAGGCTTGCTCCTTGTAGTAGGGTACTAACATGGATTTTCATAATTATAAAAATTATCTGGCATTCAGATGGTGCCACTAAATCTTCATTGCATTTAAAATGGCAGTTGGATTCTTTTCCAGAGTGAGAATGCATTGGCCAGATATTATGACTAACTGTCTGTCTTGGATCATTTACATTAACTGGCTTTTTAGTACTTTAATAATGCATCTGTCTGAAGGTACGAGCTTTATAGTTGTCAGCCAAAGGTTTTGTAAGACCTTTTCCGTCATCTGTAATATCAAAAGAAGAGAAAATATGGACACTGTTCCAAGCAAGTGTGATTCTGCCATCAATTCCCATCATGGCATGCATCCTACTTAAAATTAAAGAAAGCCAACTTCTCATGTCCTTTGCATATCACAAAAAATAGCATAATAAATTTACAATAATATCTGCAACACATGGTTCATTATTAGGGGTCAGTTTATAAGTTCTTGGTTCATGAATTGGTTTAAACAAAAACAAAGGGGAAACAGAACGAAACAGAGAAAGGACTAGGAAAACAGGTAGGATAAGATGCCTTTAAATGCAGCCCTAATCCTAGTCCTATGTTAAACGACTGGGGTGTAGAGGAGGGCAATCTCTTCCTCTATAGATCACAAGTGGTCTTGTAAGAAGGGCTTTTTGAGAGCTGATAGGGGAGGGGTATGTCTAGTTTACATGCAGCGGAAAACCTGAGTCACAGTATATGTGTGGAGACCACTCACACTGATGATGCATAGAAACTGTTTTCTGACACTGCTGGTAGCATATTTAAATTCACTTGGCAGTCTAAGCACATGAGCTCGTATTTGAAAAAGGTTTACTGCTGAAGGTTATACTGTGCTTTTTCAACAAACCATAAATCTGCAGCTGGTTAAGGCTCCTGGACAATAAAACAGGAGGCAAATCTGGTAGGCATGGTCCACTGAAAAAAAGGTAAATGTTGTTGTTTTTTAATGAACAAATTAGCTGAATATGGCTTGCTCGGTTTTGTTAATGAAGGTTGTACAGAAGAGAATTTTTACTGCAGTCCTTTTTACTCTATGCTGACTTTGCCAAATCTCTCCCTTCCTTCCCTTCCCCACCCCATCAGCCTTTTTTCCAGTTTTTGAGCATGAGCAAAAGCCTGCACTGTAACAGTTTCAATTTTCTGAATATCATGGGAGAACATCAAATAACTTGGACAATCAAAGGGATGTTTGATGTTTCGAGCAGACACCATGAGAATGGTCTTAGCAGAGATAAATCTGTTAAGCTTATTCGGGCAAAATAATCAAGCTGATCTTGCATGTGCCCAAAAGGGGCTTCTAATGAAATCTCTAGAAATTGTATTTTGCCCCTTTACATAAAAGCCCAATTCCCAACCCTGCCAAGCCAATACATTTTAACTGATCTACAGCCTGATCCTTAATGCATGGCTCAGCTGTCTGACTTCAACAGCTCTCATTTCCAAATAATGTAGAGCTAGAATGGCACTTTTCAAATGCGAAGGACCATTTTTATATTATGGCTCCTCTCCCACAGAACGCCAGCATGTGGCAGAGGCTCCTGGGCCATGTTCTGGGATGATTGCTCAGTGCTTATGCTGCCCAGGATTTGGTGCACTGTCCAATATTTAGAAGTCTGATTTTGGAGGATAGCTGTGTTTGGTTCACATGCTGTTTTAGGAAGTGCAAATTGGAGAGGTTTACCATTAAGTGCTAAGCTGAATTGTATTTCAGTGCCTTTTCCGACTGGGAATCATGACATTTAGCCCCCATGATCCCTGGTGGGGAGAAAAATGCTGCTGGTGTTACGATTATTATTATTATTTATTGAATTTATATACCTCCCTATACCTGGAGGTCTCAGGGCAGTTTACATAAAAAGATCACAGTATATAAAATAAAAATAAAAGGAATAACCCAATAATACCCCCCCAAAGCCACATTTTAAAAGGGTATGGGATGTTGATCAGGTCAAACCAAAGGCCTTGTTAAAAAGGAATGTTTTTGCCTGGTGCCTAAAGGTGTATAATGAAGGTGCCAGGTGAACTTCCCTGGGGAGAGTATTCCACAGACAGGGAGCCACTGCAGAGAAGGCCCGTTCTCGTGTTGCCACCCTCCAGATCTCTCGAGGAGGCAGCACATGAAGGAGGCCTCAGAAGATGATCTCAGGGTCCGGGTAAGTTCATATGGAATGAAGATGGAAGAATCTTTGCTTCTCATACAGTCAAAGGAAGAGGAGAGCCAGGCAAGTCTCTCCAATGTGAGAGCCAGTGTGGTGTAGTGGTTAAGAGCGGTAGTCTCGTAATCTGGTGAACCGGGTTCGCGTCTCCGCTCCTCCACATGCAGCTGCTGGGTGACCTTGGGCCAGTCACACTTCTCTGAAGTCTCTCAGCCCCACTCACCTCACAGAGTGTTTGTTGTGGGGGAGGAAGGGAAAGGAGAATGTTCTTCCTCTGCCATATCTACTGGCGTACGTGTGTTTGTGTCCAGGTGCTTTATTAGCGACAGGAATGCTTTTGCATGTGACAGAAGGAATAAGACCTTTCTGAGGAGTTTCAAGCATCCATATAGAATACTTGATAGGGCCAAGATTCATGGCGGGGGCAAGCACAAGGTCATTCGTCCATCCCTGCACAGGCACACCCTACTTTTCCTACCTATTTTCCAGACCCCATCATCATTACTATTATTATATCACCTTCCACATTAATATCTCAAGGCAATGTTCAAAACACAATGAAAACAACAAAAATACAGTTTCAAACAATGCAAAGGATTGCAAAATCTATTTTTTTTAAAAAAAACCAAATGGGCACCTATGGCAGAGACCTTTTCAACCAGCTGTGAAAGCTTGGCAGAACAAAAACATCTTCCACTGTTTCTGGAAAGTGCAGATAGTGGGTTTCTGTTGCATCTGGAGAGAAATGATGTTTCACTATGTCTGTCCTTAGTCTGCTAATTCTGCCTTCCTATCTGCTTTTCTCAGTCCTGAATATGCCTCCTGAAATTTTTGCTCCCATTCCACTGGGACTCTTAACTTGAGCACCCTACACTCCTGGCTGCTCAGGTGGCAGTGCTAAATACAGATGTCTACATAGCTTAATCCAATAACGTGCGGCGATGCAAAATCAACAGTCACTCTTTTTCAATGAGAAAATAGAATTAATGGGTCCCACATATCCTCTTAAATCTCTGCACCCCAGAAATGCTTTCAAATAAAGATTTTAAAACAAAACTGTTTTCCACCCCATGCCATTAGGCTATTACTCATTCTGAAGCTACTATTAATTCCCTAGGGCTTGGATAAAAGATAGCACATTAACAAGCATATTCTTGTTTAACAAGTACGTGTGTGTGTGTGTGTGTGTGTGTGTGCTGGTTTATTAGTCCATGCTGCATTCTTAAGAATCAAGGAGCTTAGGAGTCATTCCTTCTAATGGCTATGATGGCTATGATGGCTATGTTCTGCCTTCCATAGGCATTCGGCTGGCCACTGAGAGAACAGTATGCTGAACTAGATGGGCCATTGGCCTGATCCAGCGGACTCTTCTTAAGTGCCCTGTATCTATGAAGCATAAACTATTGTAACCCATGGCATTTTCTTGTTTTTACTTACTTTCTCATTTAAAAGCCAATAACGGCGATAAAATTAAGCACCCACACTATGAGGCTAAGCATCCAAAATATGGGAGGTGCTGGTGATTCTCAGATGGAAGTAAATATCCTACTCTGGGAAGCTGGAGGGAAGGTTGGGGCTGTGTGGGTTCACTGCTGGAATCAAGCCATCACCCAATGCAGCCCTAACCTCACTTCCACCTTGCCTTGCCCAAGTCCCATCAGGTAAGCTACAGTGACACCACCACAGTGGCAGCTACCAACAAGGGCAGAGGAAGGGGGTGCGGTGGGGCGGACCACCCCAGGTGTCACTGGGGGGGTGACAAAATGCCAGGCAGCACTCATTGAGGGGCCTGCAGCGCGCCCAAACCACGTGTCTCTCCTGGGAGTGACGCGGTGGCTTGGGCGCCCGCAGGCTCTGCACTACCCCAAACAGTCCGCCCACCACCTCCACCTCAGCTGCAGGGTGGCTGAGTGGGAGGAGGCAGGCAGACTCCTCAGAGGCCCCGTGGAGCCTTCTGCCCCAACTCGCCCTGTCCCACGGGCAGCTGGCCCCGCCCCTGGGCTCAGGGCATGTGCCCAATCAGGGCATGTGCCCCAGGTACCCAATCAGCTTGCTAGCCGCTGGCTCCTGACCATCATTAACTCAGCCCTAAAGCCTCACCAGCCTTTCTGTAGTTGTAAACGTTGGTTTGTGTTATGTCATCTGAATGGGGAGCAAAATCCATTCCTACCTTCTGCAGACAATAAGACAACCAACCAAACAAGCAAGAATTTTCCTTCCAGTGTTGCCTTCCTTAGGTCACGGCCCATCTCAAAGCAGTAAATAAATCTCCTCTCTGCTGAGCAGCTACAATGATAACAGGCCCATCTGTCCACCTGTGGTATTTAAAAGATGGGGAGTTATTTCCCAAGACTCTAAGCGACAACCACAATATAGATTTTAATATACGGAATATGTTGTAATTGCTAATAACGGGTGGCGAGGCAATAGGTTTGTACGCAGTAAGAACCCTTTCTCCCTTGGGGAAGCATGGTAATTATGTGATAAAACTGCTGCCCTGGGAACTTGACGACTGGGCACCAACTCCTCATTCTGTATGCAACACTGCAGAAAATCATAATGCAGCCAACAACAGTATTTCATTATTTTGCGTGGCCAATCTCAAATTCCTCTACAGCGGTTCAACTTGTACAGTAATTTTGAGGAAGGAGTTGCTATTGTCTGCAGTCCATTGAAAACAAGTGCTTGTTTAGCCCTACTGATGGGCAAATGTAAAATTAAGACTGCAATCCTATGTCCACTTAACTAGGAGTCATCCCTATAGAACTTAGTGGAATTTACTTCTGAATAAAAATGCATAGGATCGTGCAGATAATTCAAGACTGGATTACTGCCATGCACTCTATGTGGGGCCTCCCTTGCACTTGAGCCAGAAGCTGCAGTTAGTGTGGAATGCTGCAACATGGCTACTGACAGGAGTGAGACCCTGTCTGCATAGAACACATCTGCTCAGAAATCTGCACTCATGTGCCACAGGGTTAAGTTCAAGGTGTTGCTAAAAGTACACAATGCCCTTAACAGCTTGGGATCAGTTTACTTGCAGGATCAGCTTGCCTCACACATGCCCACTTAACTGCTTTGATCTGCAGAACTGGCATCGTTACTGGTGCCACATAATACACATTCTGCAGTTGTAAGAAATTGATCCTGTACTTTGGAATTCCCTGCCTATTGACATCAGGCAGCGTCCTTTGTTTACTTTTTCTGGTGGATACTCAAAACGTTTTTATACAGGCAAGCCTATCCAGGCATGTGTAGAAATTACTCTTTTTCGGTTCCGCTGATTTTTAACACATTTTAGATACCTGCATTTAACTTTTTTATTGAGAATTTTAAAGTTTTATTTTATATTTTTGTAAACCACTTAGAGGTTCTCTTACAACCAAGAGGTATATAAATTGTGTTAAAGAAATAAACACATAAAAATCAATAACATTGTTCGTTTGATTATTGTTTCCTTGGTATATTTATACTGCGCCTAGGATTGCCAACTTCTGATTTATCTAGACCACTCATGAACAAATGCTACAAACAAAGATCAATGACCGCATTAAGTATTAGAATATAGTGAAAGCAACTACTTTGATATTTAACATATATCATTGTTGAGACAGGACAGACTAATGTATCTATTGGTTGCACTCACATGTACTTATAATAGGGGAAAGAGATCAAGTGCATGAGCAAAAGGTTCATGAAGAAAGTAGGGAAAACTGCAGCCCAATGCAGATTTGTGTCATCGGTTTTCTCGTTTGCTTGCACTTCAATGAATTGGTTTGCTCCTAATGACTCAATGTTTAACAAGTATTAAAGGCCATAAATGTGTGTGCATAGTTTTCAAATGATGAAAGCGATGCATCTTGGCATACAAAGTACTACGTTAAACAAAAGCTTTTTCATCAAATTATAGTTACGACTCTCTCAGGCCGCAGAATTCTGTTTACCGCCAACAGGAAATTGAAAATCTTACTTAATGGAGAAAATCCTTCCTATTATCCAAGTAATGATGTTGAAAAAGGCAATAGGGATGGGGAAGGAGTTTGGTGGTCTGCTTTTTGCAGCAGACCAACCCAATGCAATGACCCCAAACATGCTTGCTATTAGGAACATGCCTATTAGGTTAAGTATTTCTCTGGATTTTGCAATGCGGGTTTGCCCCCAAAATGCATGCACAAAAATATGTCCTTTACTCCCTTGAAATGAACTGAAATGCATTGAAAAATGGGTGTTTTAAGATATAGTTCATATAGATATAGGGGAATACATCAATTTTGGTTTCTAATTTTTCCATTCTTAAATTCAGTTCTTCACATTTCCACAACAGTTTGTGATTTGTAAAAAAATCTCCAAGTATACAAATTGTTGCAAAGCAATATTCCCTAATATAATGCATTTTGAATACTACTTTCAGTGATATATTTATTACGATAGTCTATATAATGTAATGCACTAAGGGGATTGATGGTGATGGTGCTGAAGTAGCAGTTGGCTGAAAAAATTGCTTAGGCTTCACTTAAAACTCCACACACTCTAGAGGCAAGAAAATGTCTACAGGTCAGCCAGGTTGATGTTGGGACCCTAGCAAAGTCTCAGTGCATGGATGAGAAAGGGATGTCTAGGTCTAGAGGATGCCTGTGGGGTTAGGCAAAAATGCTTCCCTTTAAGAAGTGTCCAAATGAGAAAGACAGAAAAGAGATGAAACCTGGGAAGGGGGTAGGGAATGTGTTGAAAATAAGGCCTGCAAAACAAGAATTTGAGGAGCATATTGCTAGAAGTATTAAAAGAAACAATGAATGTTCATTATAACACATCAAATGCAGAAATCCAACGAGGGAGGCAATATGACAGTTATATGACAAAGGTGTGAAAGGATTTCTAAAGGAGGATAGGGAGATTGCTGAGAAGCTAAATGAATTATCTGCATCAATTTTCACAGAAGAAAATATTGGACAGATACACTGCCTGAACTGTGTGTTTCTTTGTTTTTTTGGATGAGACATCTGAAGAAGTAAAACGATGCTATGGTATGGATCCCCAATAAATCATCAGGTCTAAATAGCATATATACAAGTTCTTCAAAGAGTTCAAATGTGAAATGGTCAAGCTGTTACCAAAAATATGCAATGATATAAATAGGTCCCCTTACCAAAGGACTAGGAGACCCATACATGAATCTTAAAATATGGACCTTTCAGGAAGCTAATAAATGACTGTTGCCTGATTCTCTTAAGCATAATTTACTAAGCATATAAAAGAACAACCTTGGTGTTGACAAACTAGAGCAATATATGCAATTACAAATCCTGCTTCATCATGCTTTTAACTGTACAGTGGGAATCTGGCAGATATTGTAAACTTGTGCTTCATGGAAGATAGCTGTGAAAATATTGATTTGGGTGTTTATGCGGGAGAGGCTATTTTGTCTGGAAGTGCCATCCTTTATTCAATGCAGACAAGAGGGAAACTGTGTTCATCGTCTGAGACCCTTCTTCATGTGCTCTCTCAGGGCAGAGAGTGGCAATGTGACAAGAGACCTTTCCAATGGTGGCTCCCCATTTGTAAAATGCTCTCCCCAGGAAAGCACGCCTAGCACCATCATCGGCTGCTTATAATTGGGAGGGTAGTTTGATAGGTCAGTGGTCCTTTAAGTAGGCAGGGTAGGACTACGGTAGACAACTGTAGGACTTCTTCCTTTTAAATATGTGTCTTTGGATCAGTTTGTGAGTTTTTGTTTATTGCTCCATTTAAATGTTATTTTAATGTCTTTATCAGTTCTATATTTAATTGTATAAGTTGCATTGAGAAACCTGAGTGCAAAATGTGAAATAATATATTTTTTTCATTTCTTCTTCTGAAACTTCTGAGAAGTGCAGCTTGAAAAACATCCTAGAGACCATGCTGCTAGCTCATTATCCCCCAAGCTTAGCGCAAGTGAGAGAGTCTTTCCCCCTTTGAGCCTTGGAAATCAGCATGACCTTTTGACCTCTCACTGCACCTCCACACAAATCGGAGAAGGCTCGGGAGAAGAAATGGTGGATGGAGCAGGGTGGGTGAGAGTTTGGACTATGGGGGTGCGCTGGTGCAGTTAATGCAGTACTCCTGCCAGAACACCCTTGCAATTCCAACCTCACTCCTGCCCTGCCCTGCCCTGCCCTGCCCTGCCCTAGCCCTGCTTGCTCTCCTGCTTAAAATTAGACCAAGTGTTGGTTTGAGAATAAGGGAATATTATGGAAACACACACAATAAAAACCTGTGCTGCCTGAGTATGCCCCCCCAAAACAGAAAGATGTAGAAGGCATGATGAATTTATCCGGCACTAACTGCTTCATCTGGGCAACTGTCAATGTAAAACATAGAAGGTGCTTTGAGACATCAAGTTAGAGCTGAATATTGGTTTCTTTTCTTCTCTTCCTCTTTCAGAATGCCTTGGATGGTGTAGTGTCATCATATAATGAAACGCTCAGCTTCAGAGAACTGCACAGAGCTGGGGCAAAAGGCTCTTCCCTCTCTCACTGCAGTCATGTGAAAAGTCCTTCATTAATGAGAATACTTAGATCGCCATATGATCCTGCTAATCAAAAAATACTTGAGAAGAGCAAAGAGTTTAATGATGTGTTGTTAATAGTAGCATAATGTAGAGTTTTTAAAACAGTTTAAATGAGTGAGGTTTTGATCATCGATGTTCTAAATCTGTATCTAGCATCAGCTACAATAAACCATCTCTGAATATTTTTGCATAGCAACTGTTGCTAAGAAAGATCTGAAAGCCTAAACCAAAATTCAGAAGAACTCGCATCCCAGCAGCATTTCAAGCAGCCGGAGAAGACTAAATATACATAGTCAAATGACTGGCTTCCTTAAATATTGTTATTTTTAGATGTTTCGAATTTGGGGGGAGGGGGAATGATTCATTACAGAGAAATATTCTTTCTATATTACAGAGACAGAAGTTGTGAGATGACTAGATCCAGATGCCATCACAACTAGTTCTAAGATATCAGTGTTCCTTCATTGGTTTGTAGTCACCTTAAACACCCAACTGTTCTGAGACTTGAAATTGCCTGTCTCCATTCTAGAGATGTTTGGTCTAGAGACCAATTCTTCTGGCTATATCAAAAATCTTCAAGCTTATCTAAACTTTCCTTAGATGTTCTGATTAAGAAGGCTCCCCAAAATTCATTTTGAATTTTGCTTCAAGGGGAATTGTTACAGCAACTCTGTCACCTTCTTTTTTTAAACCATTCATCACCAATCATAGTGGGTTGCCTGATTTCTCATCCAGTGCAAAGTGTAGCCCTCCAACCACATTTCCTAATTTTACAGTAGCCTCCCGATGGTAGGAAGGGGCAATGCAGGTTTCTTTATTGATCTGAAGTTGTCTGGTGCAGTTCAGTAGTTCAGATGCTCTTGCATCCTGTGCAAATCTAGCTCACCCTAACAGTGTCAAGTTTGCAACTAGTGGGAAAACAAAGAAGCATAGGTAAAAAGTGAACGCCACATTTTAAATTCAATTGGACTAAATCATCAGTATGCTTAGCACTGGAGCATTAGCTCTAAGTCTACTTGGTATCTTACTTTAAAAAAACAACCTGTTGCTACTAAATAAATATATATAGCAAGTTGAGCAGTTAATGTGCATAACAACCAGTTATTGTGCATAATCATCAAGGCTCATGGAGAATGTGCACACAACCCTTCTGTCAAAAGAAAATTGTGTACATTTCCTGGTCAATATACAGAATCCTCAATAGGCCTTGGGAAATGTGCATATATTGACTACATTTGTACATTTTCCAGGCAATATGAACATTCGCTGGTCAGTATGCACAGTCTCCAAGAAACATGCCTTTCCCCTGTTTTTTGTTCAGAAGTGTCCCCTCCTTAGGCTGCTCCTGGCCTACTATCTAATATTACATGGACCACAACACACTTTCCCTCTGAACAGCCAAGCAACATGTAGAATGGGGGACTCCAGGTAAAGATTAACCATTTTTGAAGTCAAGGCCCCTTTTCATCACTCTTGACTGTTCCCTAGAAAGCTGAGCAGCT